>NC_135328.1:124944745-126144745 GCF_023851605.1 Tamandua tetradactyla
AGCCATGTCAGTGATCCTTGCTAGGTCTTAAGGTCTTTCTGGGACCTTCTGCTCCCCCAGACCTGGGAAGGGAATCCCCTCACTCAGACTCTCCCTCCAAGGTCTGCTCCTTGTCTTCTCCCTCTCCCCCTCTTCCCCCCAACTCTCAATGGTTTGCCCAGCAGGAATGCTTGCACCCTCTCTGTGTGTAGCTTGGGGGGGGGGGTGGTGCTCTGGGTCTGGTATCTGCTCACTCTGCAGCCCCCATCCTGGACCCTGTCTCCACCTCTGCACCCATCATGGTCCTTTTCCATCACTGCACAGCTCCCCAGGTCTGCACCCCCAGGGACCTCAGCTTTGCTGCCTGGCACAGAGCCCAATCAGCCTGGACCAGCCCTGCCTCCCTCCTGCTTCAGCCCTTGGTCCTGTGCCTCTCCTGGGGCACTTCCTCATGACTCCAAATAAAGAGCTTCAGCCGTCGTTCTGGACTCGGCCTCTCTGTTAATGGGGACTAGATGTTGGTGGCCTTGGAGACCTGTCCAGCAGTAGGGGTGTGGGTGGAGTGACTGGGGAGACATTGGACCTATGGGGGACCAGATCCCCCGAGAGACTACAGAATCCACCAGGCGTCCAGGTAGCTGAGTAACTCGGGCTGAGCTTGGGACAGGGCAAGACTTGACAAGACCATGACCCAAGCATCTGGGCTGCCCCTGGGGAGGGATAGGCATGAGGAGACAGGGCAAGGGCTGCAAACTAGGTGAGACTACAGCGGGGGTCCTGTCCCAAGTGGGATTTAGTGAGGGTCCCCTTGCACCCCAGGATCATCCCATTTTGAGTAGGATTTGGAGGGAGGGCTGCTGCACATCCCTTTTCACCACTTATGGTAAGGTACAGCCAGTGGCCACACTTACGTCCTTGTCCACCCAGGTGGTCCCAAGCCACGATATGCGCTGAGTGCTAGGCCTACTGGAACACAGTGAACCCCGTCTAGAGACCCTGGAGGTTCTCATGCCCCTAAGAACCCCAAATGCAAACATCATGGCCTTCTTGGGGGGTGCTCTTGCCAGGCACAGATTTTTCCCTATGAGCCCTGTTAGGGACCTGAGCTCACTTTCAGTCCTCCAGGGTCAGTGTTCACAAACCTTCTATCCCATAGCTCTTGATATCTGCAGAATTCCCCTTTGCCTGTGGCTGTAACTGTAGGTTGGTGTCCAGTCTCCTAATTTTGTGTGTGTGTGTGTGTGTGTGTGTGTGTGTGAAGGGGAGGGCAGAGGAGACTCTGACTGGTGTGAGGGTTTTTCCTGTAAGTTATTTTTTGGGTCTGGGATAGTCCAGGTTGGGAAACAGGGCAGGGATCATGACTTTCCATGGGGCGGCTGATGCTGTCTTTGGCTCTTCATTCTTGATCCCTGTTGGTTATGTGTGAAGCGGGTCATTTGGTGGCTGCGTCGTAGTTCATATTTATCACTACCTTCTTCCACTACCCATTCCATGTTCCCTTTACCCTCAGCAAGCACTTCAGCTGGCCACTATTCTTCGCCTGATGGGGTGACCCAAATCTTCATTCCTAAAGTTTCAGAGCTATTGGTAGTCCTGCCTGGATGGGGTTATTGCAGTATTCCATTGATTTTAATCACAGGGTATAGTAGTACTAACAGACACCCTAGGGAATCTCCTATATTCCAGAAAAACTCTTCTTTACCTCCATTGTGTAGTTGCAGTCATATTTCCCCCTGATAGTCAGGGTCAATCACCCCAACCAGTTACATAATCCCCTTCTTGGTTTGTTGATCCAGGATCATGAGTAGCCCAAAGTGACTAGGTGGCAGTCTTTGATTGCAGTTCAATGGAATCATTGTTGTTTCTCCTGGTGAAGAACTAAAACCTGTAGACCAGCAGAGCTCAAGGTCACAGGAACAGGAAGCAAAAATTTTCCTGGTGGATCACTAAGGGTAATAGTGAGTTGTGTCACTCCCATTTCCATCCCTTGGTTCCTGGACCCATGGGTCCTGGCTATGGGAGAAACAGCACCATACAGTGGATGCTGATTCAGAGCAAACACAGTTTCCTGCACAACATTACCCCAAGCACTTCAAGGTATTCCCACCTAGTTGGCACCATAACTGAGTTTACAAAAGGCCATTCCATCATTCTGTCAATCCAGCTGCCTCTGGATGATAGGAAACATGTTAAGATCAGAGATTTCCATGAGCATGTGCCCATTCTCACACTTCATTTGCTATGTAGTGTGTTCCTTGATCAAAAGCAATGTTGTGTGGAACACCATGATCATGGATAAGGCATTCTGTAAGTCCACAGATGGTAGTTTTGGCAGAAGCATTACATGCAGGGAAAGCAAACTCATATCCAGAGTATTTGTCTATTCCAGTTAGAACAAATCGCTACCCCTTCCATGAAGAGAGTGGTCCAATGTAATCAACCTGCCACCAAATAGCAGGCTGGTCACCTCGGGGAATGGTGCCATATCGGGGGCTGAGTGTGCCAGGTCAGCCTTGGTGAGTGGAAGTCCATGTTGCTGAGCCCATGCATAACCTCCATCCCTACCACTATGACCACTTTGTTCGTGAGCCCATTGGGCAATGACAGCAGTTGCTGGGGAAAGAGGCTGACTGGTATCCACAGAATGGGTCATCTTATCCACTTGATTATTAAAATCTTCCTCTGCTGAAGTCACCCTCTGGTGCACATTCACATGGGACACAAATATCTTCATGTTTTTAGCCCACTCAGAAAGCTCTATCAACCTCTCCAGACCTCTTTGTTGCCAATTTTCCAATTATGGTCTTTCTAAGTCCCTGACCATCCAGCCAAACCATTAGCAACAGCCCATGAGTCAGTATACAAATGCACCTCTGGCCAGGTCTCCTTCCAAGCAAAATGAACAACCAGGTGCACTGCTTGAAGTTCTGCCCCCTGGGGGGATTTCCCCTCACCACTGTCCTTCAAGGACACCCCAGAAAGGGGTTGGAATGCTGCAGCTGTCCACTTTCAGGTGGTACCTGCATATTGTGCTGAACCATCTGTAAACCAGGCCTGAGTTTTCTCTTCCTCAGTCAATTCACTGTAAGGAACTCCCCAAGAGGCCAGAGCTCTGGTCTGGGAAAGAGAAGGTAATGTTGCAGGAGTGGAGACCATGGCATTTGGGCCACTTCCTCATGTAACTTACTTGTGTTGTCAGGACCTGCTCTGGCTCTATCTCATATATACCATTTCCATTTTATGATGGAGTGATGCTGTGCACACCCAACTTTATGGCTTGGTGGGTCAGACAACAACCAGCTCATGATAGGCAACTCAGGTGTCATGGTAACTTGGTGGCCCATAGTTAAGCATTCAGTCTCTACTAAGGCCCAGTAGCAGGCCAAAAGTTGTTTCTCAAAAGGAGAGTAGTTATCTACATCAGATGGTAAGGCTTTGCTCCAAAATCCTAAGAGTCTGCATTGTGATTCTCTTATAGGGGCCTGCCAAAGGCTCCAGACAGCATCTCCATTTGCCACTGACACTTCCAGCACCATTGGATCTGCTGGATCACATGATCCAAGTGACAGAGCAGCTCATACAGCAGCCTGGACTTGTCACAGAGCCTCCTCTTGTTCAGGTCCCCACTCAGAATTAGCTGTTTTCTGGTCTTTTCATAAATGGGCTGGAGCAGCACACCCAAATGAGGAATATGTTGTCACCAAAATCCAAAGAGACAAATAGGCATTGTGCCTCTTTTTTTAATGTAGGTGGGGCCAGATACAGCAACTTATCCTTCACCTTAGAAGGAATATCTCAACATGCCCCACACCACTGGACACCTAGAAATTTCACTGAGGTGGAAGGCCCCTGTATTTTTGTTGGATTTATCTCCCATCCTCTGAAATGCAAATGTCTTACCCATAAGTCTATAGTAGTTGGTACTTCTTGCTTACTAGGTCCAATCAACATGACATCATCAATATAATGGACCAGTGTGATATCTTGTGGGAGGGATAAATGATCAAGAGCCCTGCTGGCAAGATTATGACATAGAGCTGGAGAGTTGATATACACCTGAGGCAGGACAGTGAAAGTATATTGCTGACCTTGCTAGCTGAAAACAAACTGTTTCTGGTGGTCCTCACCAAATAGCTATTAAGAAAAAGCATTTTCCAGATCAATAGCTGCATACCAGGTACCAGGGGATGTACTGATTTGCTCAAGCAAGATACCACATCCAGAACAGCATCTGCAATTGAAGTCTCCACCTGGTTGAGCTTACAATAATCCACTGTCATCCTCCAAGACCCATCTGTTTTCTGCACAGGCCAAATAAGAGAGTTGAATGGGGATGTGGTGTGAATCACCAACCCTGCATCCTGCAAGTCCTTAAGAGTGGCAGTAAGCTCTGCAATGCCCCTGGAATCCAGTATTGCTTTTAATTTATTATTCTGCTAGGTAGGGGCAGTTCTAGTGACTTCCACTTGGCCTTTCCCACCATAATAGCCCTCACTGCACGAGTTAGAGAGCCAATGTGGGCATTCTGCCAGTTGCTCAGTATGTCTTTTTCAATTATGCATTCTGGAACTGGAGAAATAACTAAAGAATGTGTCTGGGGGCTCATTGGACCCACTGTGAGATGGACCTGAGATAAAACTCCAACAATCACCTGACCTCCATAGCCCCCATTCTGACTACTGGACCAGAGTGATGTCTTGGGTTCCCTGAAATTAATATTACTTCTGAACCAGTGTCTAACAATCCCCAAAATATCTGATCATTTCCTTTTCCCAATGCAGTTACCCTGGTAAAAGGCCATCGATCTCCTTGGGGAAAGCTCAGAAGAAGATAAACAGTATAAATTTTTGGTAGTATAACATGGTTCTTCCCCAAAATGACCTGGCCTCCCCCTCATTCAAGGGGCTCTGGATATGTACACTCTCTCAAGTCTGGAAAATGATTAAAGGACCGTGACTCTCTGTTTTTTGAAATTCAAGTTAGATTTCTGTCCACTTAATCTAGAACTCTTTTGTTTATACAGCTCAAATAAGAATTTAGTAGATGCCTATCTATTGTACTTCTAGGTACCCCATGATTTACTAGCCAGTGCCACAAGTCTGTGAGTCAGATTATTTTGACTCTTGCTTTGAGTCTGCTGTCTATTATGATAGCCACACCCACTTTGTCTTTGGTGATTAAGTGCTGCCACTTGGCTTCTGCCAACTCGGGATCTGATCATCCCATTGTGTTTAAGGATTCCAGCTCAGTGACAGCAGTTCCCACAGTAATATCTGACCTACAGAGAAATGCAACTACAGAGCTGCTCAGGAATGATGGTGCTAGTCACACAAAGTTATTTCTCACAGTTCTAGTAAAAAGTGCATCCTCTGGACATTCCTGGGGTGTAGCACAAGCTTTACATAATAAATCCACTCTAACGTTCCAATTGCTCTAAGCCTCTGGATCCCCTCATCTATATCATACCAGGGAAGTTCTGGCATTTCAACCTCAGGTAATGTTGGCCACCTTTTGATCCATGTTTCAGCCAACCATCCAAACAAACTGTTAATACCTTTTCTAACCCCTCGAGCTATAACACTGAATGCAGAATCTCTGCTTAGTGGGCCCATATCAATAAATTCAGCCTGATCCAGCTTTATATTCCTCCCACCATTATCCTATACTTTTAAAATCCATTGCCACACATATTCCCCTAATTTCTGTCTATATAAATTGGAAAACTCACACAGTTCTTTTGGAGTATAACATACCTCTTCATGTGTGATACTTTGTACCTCACCTTTAGAGGCCTGTTGGGACTAGTCTAGTTATAGGTCTGGAAGATATGAGGGCTGGTGGGGATGGGTCATGAAAAGAATTAGAAGTATCTTCCAAGTCATTTGCTTCAGTACATTCATCTGCAGTTTCAGTCCTGGTTAAACAGGATTAATCACTCTAGGGCTAATCCCTTCAGCTGAAGGTGGGGCAGCTATGTTCTCAGGGCAGACTATTGTTGGGTTATCTACAGAAGGCTCAGCATGGCCTAGGGTTTCAACCTCTCCACCAAAATCATTATCAGTCCATATGTCACCATCCCATTTTTCAGGGTCCCACTCCTTTCTAATCAATTCCTTCACTTTGATGGCAAACACCATGCCAAATTGAGATTTCAGTTTACATTGTAAAGTTGCTACTCTAACAATAAGATTCTGAGTCTGATTTTCAGAGATCTCAAGTCTACATATCTATAGAAAATAAGAGTTTTCTACAGGACAGTCATAGAAATGTTTACATCTGTCAGATGGCACATAGGCTTCTCATTTGAAGACTTGAGTCCATTGCTTTCACTTATGAATGTATACAGTGTATCTAACAACATCTCTATACTTCCTATTTCCACAAAACTCCATAAAGGTGTCAAAAACATTATCCCCCAGAGCCTGGCTTTGTACAAGTGAAGCTTTAGAATAATCAAATGGTGAAATTTTGATGATCTGTTTTGCCAACTCACCCCATGGATTGGCAGTATCATCCTGATTACAGGAATCAGAATCCTTGATTCCTTTGAGTCCAGTCAGAGTAGAAAACCAATCATAAAAACCCATTTTTAAGATTCTTAAAAATCTTAGAATCACTCTTGGTACCAAGCTGTATTAGTTATGGTTCTCTAGAGAAACAGAATCAGCAGGAAATATCTGTAGATATAGCATTTATAAAAGTGTCTCACATAACTGTGGGAACATAGAGTCCAAGATCCATAGGGCAGGCTGTGAAGCTGATGACTCCAATGGAGGGTCTGGATGAACTCCACAGGAGAAGCTCACTGGCCAAAGCAAGAAGAGAGCTTGTCTGTTCTGAATCCTCCTTAAAAGGCTTCCAGTGATTAGATTAAGCACCACTCATTGCAGAAGATGCTCCCCTTGGTTGATTACAAATGGAATCAACTGTGGATGCAGCCGATGTGATCATGATTTAATTCTATGAACTGTCGTCTTAGCAACAGACAGGCCAGCACTTGCCCGACCAGACCAATGGGTATCACCACCTGGCTAAGTTGACACATGAACCTGGCCATGACAGTTTACCCCTTGTCAACTTGGCAGCTATACATATCACCTTAAACCATACCTAATTTCTAAATAAAAAAACAATAAAACAAACATGAACCTAACTATGACATCCAGAAAAGCCATGTTCATAATCTTCATTCAATATTGTGGGGTGGGATCATCTTGATTAAATTGTTTCTGTGGAGATGTGACCCACCCAATTGTGAGTGGGAGCTTTCATTTAGATGGTTTCCATGGAGATGTGTTTCCACCCATTACTGGAGTCCTTTAAGAGAGAACCATTCTGGAAAAAACTTCAGAGCCAACAGAGCCAACCGGAGACCAAGACATTTGGAGATGCAGAGAAAAAAACACCCCAGGGAAGCTGTTTTAATTGAGAAGTCAGACGACTAGTAGATGCCAACCACCTGCCATCCCAGTTGACAGAGGTGTTTTGGACCCATCAGCCATTCTTAAGTCAAGGTGCCTTTCCATGTGACAGAATTGCCCTTTATTAGGTCAAAGAACCTCTTTTTGGATCCCTTGGTTTAAACATTTTAAAGGCTTAGAACTATAAACTTAAAACTTAATAAATTCTCCTTCTAAAAGCCATTTCATTTCTAGTATATTGCTTTTTGGCAACTTTAGCAAGTCAATACAACTTCCACCTCTACAATACACAACAGCAAGTGAACATCAGAGAATGTCCCCTCGACAACACTCACCAGCAACATAATATCAAAGAATTCACACCTATCGTATTCCCACTACCCAGAGAATGTCAGAGAACAACACTCTCTAAAATACCCACCACCAGGAGAGCATAAGGGAAAATGCCCCTCTACACTACCCACACCAGAGGACATCAACCTTTAAAATAATCACCACCAGGAAACCACCACAGAATGTGCATCCTCCATACCTACCACCAAGAGAATGTAAAAGAATGCTCATCTCTGAAATATCTATCACTAAAAGAACAGCAGAGGACATTCACCTCTAAGATACCCACAACCAGATAACATCAGAGAACATTCCCTTCCCATACCCAAAACCAAAACACATTAGCGAACACCCACATCCACAGTGTCCATGACCAAGAAGACATCACAATATACTGCCTTCTAAAATAAGCACCACAAAGAGAACGCCCACCTAAATAGTATCCACCAAGAACAGAACATTATAGAATACCCCTGTTCAATACCCACCACATACAGACATCAGAAAACACTCCTTGCTACAATACCCACCAATAAGAGCACATTAAAGACTGCCACCCTCTACAATACCCACAACCAATAGATATCAAAGAACATACACCTCTGCAATAACCAATAAAAAGAGAATATCCTCTTCTAGTATATACACACCACAAACTACACCATCCATTACAGTAACGAACACCAGAAGAATATCAGAGAATACCACCTGCTACAATGCCCACCATGAGAACAACATAAGAGAACACCTCTCTCAACAATATCCACCAGAGAACCCCAGTGATGCCTCCACTTTCATACACACTACCAACAGACACTAGAGAATGCTCACCTAGACAATACCCATCACCAAGAGAACATCCAGCTCTATAATACCCTCCATCAAATGACCATCAGAAAATGATCCCACCACCAAAAGAACAAAACAGAATGTACAATTCTTCTATTCCCACCACCGAGGGCACACCAGAGAATGTGTCCCTTTATGATACATATGACCATGAGAAAATCAGAGAACACCCTCCTCTATAATACCCACCAACAAAGGAACATTAGAGAACATCTACCTACACAATAACCAACCCCAAGAAAACACCAGAGTATGAACCCCTCTCCAACTACCACCAAGAAAACATAAGAAAATGCCCCCTTCACAATACTCACACCAAGAGAACATCAGAGATCATCCAACTCTACAGTGCCCACCACCAAGGGAATAATAGTCATCATCCCACTCCAATAAACACCACCAAGTAGACAGAGAATGTCCCCTCCTGTAAAATGCCCACCATGAACAGAACTTTAGAGAATACTCTCTTCTAACATACCCATTGCCAAGATGTTAGAGAATGTCCTGATCAATACAATCACAAAGAGAACATCAGAGAATGTCCCCTTCTAATAACATCACAACAAAAACAGCAAAGAACAACATCCACTACAATACATATCACCTAGAGAACATCTGAGAACACTACACTGCACAGTACTCACCACCAAGAGAACATAATAGAACAACCCCCACTACAATAACCACCACAAGTAGAACCTGAAAGATTCTATATCCACCATACTCTACAAGACCCACCATCAAAAGAATATCAGTACATCCACCTCTATAATACCCATCAGCAGGACAATGTGACTCTACCATGAAGTTGGAGACTTCAATTCCCCACTCTCATCAATGGACAGAACATCTAGACACAGGATCAATAAAGAAACAGAGAATTTGAATATTATAATAAATGAGCTAGACTTAACAGACATTTATAGGACATTACACCCCACAACAGCAGGATACACCTTTTTCTCAAGTGCTCATGGATCATTCTCAAAAAGAGACCATATGCTGGGTCACAAAGCAAGTCTCAACAAATTTTAAAAGATTGAAATCATACACAACACTTTCTCAGATCATAAAGGAATGAAGTTGGAAATCAATAATAAGCAGAGCACCAGAAAATTCACAAATATGTAGAGGCTCAACAACACACTCTTAAACAACCAGTGGGTCAAGGAAGAAATTACAAGAGAAATCAGTAAATATCTCGAGGTGAATGAAAATGAAAACACAACATATCAAAACTTATGGGATGCAACAAAGGCAGTGCTAAGAGGGAAATTTATTGCCTTAGATGCCTATATCAAAAAAGAAGAAAGGGCAAAACTTCAGGAATTAACTGTCCATTTGGAAGAACTGGAGAAAGAACAGCAAACTAACCCCAAAGCAAGCAAAAGGAAAGAAATAACAAAGATTAGAGCAAAAATAAATGAAATTGAGAACATGAAAAAATAGAGAAAATCAATAAAAGCAGAAGTTGGTTCTATGAGAAAATCAATAAGATTGATGGGCCCTTAGCAAGATTGACAAAAAGAAGAAGAGAGAGGACGCAAATAAATAAGATCAGAAATGGAAGAGGAGACATAACCACTGACCCCACAGAAATAAAGGAGGTAATAATAGGATACTATGAACAACTTTATGCTAATAAATACAACAATGTAGATGAAATGGATAACTTCCTAGAAAGGCATGAACAACCAACTTTGACTCAAGAAGAAATAGATGACCTCAACAAACCAATCACAAGTGAAGAAATTGAATCAGTCATTCAAAAGCTTCCCAAAAAGAAAAGTCCAGGACCAGACGGCTTCACATGTGAATTCTACCAAACATTCCAGAAAGAATTAGTACCAACCCTGCCTAAACTCTTCAAAAAAATTGAAGTGGAGGGAAAGCTATCTAATTCATTCTATGAAGCCAACATCACCCTCATACCAAAACCAGGCAAAGATATTACAAAAAAAAAGAAAACTATAGACCAATCTCTCTAATGAATATAGATGCAAAAATCCTCAACAAAATTCTAGCAAATCGAATCCAGCAACACATTAAAAGAATTATACATCATGACCAAGTAGGATTCATCCCAGGTATGTAAGGATGGTTCAACTTAAGAAAATCAATTAATGTAATACACCATATCAACAAATCAAAGCAGAAAAATCTCATGATCATCTCAATTGATGCAGAGAAGGCATTTGACAAAATTCAACATCTTTTCTTGTTGAAAACACTTCAAAGGATAGGAATACAAGGGAACTTCCTTAAAATCATAAAGGGAATATATGAAAAACCCACAGCTAATATCATTCTCAATGGGGAAAAACTGAAAACTTCCCCTCTAAGAGCAGGAACAAGACAAGGATGTCCACTATCACCACTGTTATTCAACATTGTGTTGGAAGTTCCAGCCAGAGCAATTAAACAAGAAAAAGAAATACAAGGCATCAAAATTGGAAAGGAAGAAGTAAAACTATCACTGTTTGCAGACGATATGATACTATACATCGAAAACCCGGAAAAATCCACAACAAAACTACTAGAGCTAATAAATGAGTACCGCAAAGTAGCAGGTTACAAGATCAACATTCAAAAATCTGTAGCATTTCTATACACTAGCAATGAACAAGCTGAGGGGGAAATCAAGAAACGAATCCCATTTACAATTGCAACTAAAAGAATAAACTACCTAGGAATAAATTTAACTAAAGAGACAAAAAACCTATATAAAGAAAACTACAAAAAACTGTTAAAAGAAATCACAGAGGACCTAAATAGATGTAAGGGCATACCGTGTTCATGGATTGGAAGACTAAATATAGTTAAGATGTCAATTCTACCTAAATTGATTTACAGATTCAATGCAATACCAATCAAAATCCCAACAACTTACTTTTCAGAAATAGAAAAACCAATAAGCAAATTTATCTGGAAGGGCAGGGTGCCCCGAATTGCTAAAAACATCTTGAGGGGAAAAAAACGAAGCTGGAGGTCTCGCGCTGCCTGACTTTTAAGGCATATTATGAAGCCACAGTGGTCAAAACAGCATGGTACTGACATAAAGATAGATATATTTACCAATGGAATCGAATAGAGTGCTCAGATATAGACCCTCTCATCTATGGACATTTGATCTTTGATAAGGCAGTCAAGCCAACTCATTTGAGACAGAACAGTCTCTTCAATAAATGGTGCCTAGAGAACTGGATATCCATATGCAAAAGAATGAAAGAGGACCTGTATCTCACACCCTATACAAAAGTTAACTCAAAGTGGATCAAAGATCTAAACATTAGGTCTAAGACCATAAAACAGTTAGAGGAAAATGTAGGGAGCTATCTTATAAATCTTATAATTGGAGGCAGTTTTATAGACCTTACACCTAAAGCAAGAGCACTGAAGAAAGAAATGAATAAATGGGAGCTCATCAAAATTAAACACTTTTGTGCATCAAAGAACTTCATCAAGAAAGTAAAAAGACAGCCTACACAATGGGAGACAATATTTGGAAATGATGTATCAGATAAAGGTCTAATATCCAGAATTTATAAAGAGATTGTTTAACTTAACAACAAAAAGATAGCCAATCCAATTACAAAATGGGAAAAAGACTTGAACAGATACTTCTCAGAAGAGGAAATACAAATGGCCAAAAGGCACATGAAGAGATGCTCAATGTCCCTGGCCATTAGAGAAATGCAAATCAAAACCACAATGAGATATCATCTCACACCCACCAGAATGGACATTATCAACAAAACAGAAAATGACAAGTGCTGGAGAGGATGTGGAGAAATAGGCGCACTTATTCACTGTTGGTGGGAATGTCAAATGGTGCAACTGCTGTGGAAGACAATTCGGCGGTTCCTCAAAAAGCTGAATATAGAATTGCCATATGACTCAGCAATACCACTGCTAGGTATCTATTCAGAGGACATAAGGGCAAAGACACAATCGGACACTTGCACACCAACGTTTATAGCAGCATTATTTACAATTGCAAAGAGATGGAAACAGCCAAAATGTCCATCAACAGACGAGTGGCTAAACAAACTGTGGTATATACATACAATGGAATATTCTGCAGCTTTAAGACAGAATGAACTTATGAAGTATGTAACAACAATGGATGGACCTTGAGAACATTATGCTGAGTGAGACCAGCCAAAAACTAAAGGACAAATACTGTATGATCTCACTGATATGAACTGACATTAGTGAATAAACTTGGAATATTTTGTTCATAACAGAGACCATCAGGAGATAGAAATAGGGTAAGATATTGGGTAATTGGAGCTGAAAGGATACAGACTGTGCAACAGGACTGTATACAAAAACTCAGAAATGGACAGCAGAATACTACCTAACTGTAATATAATTATGTTAAAACACTGAATGAAGCTGCATGTGAGAATGATAGAGGGAGGAGGGCTGGGGACATAAATGAAATCAGAAAGAAAAATAGATGTTAAAGATTGAGATGGTATAATCTAGGAATGCCTAGAGTATATAACAATAGTGAAATGTACAATGTACAAATTTTAAAAATGTTTTTGCATGAGGAAGAATAAAGGAATGTCATTATTGCAGGGTTCTGAAAATAGATGGTAATTAATATTTTAAAATGTCACCTTATGTGTGAGACTAAAGCAAAAAATGTTTATTTGTTTCAAAATTTATATTTTGACTAGAGCATTTCCTAATATAACTTATGTAGATAGTTTGATTGAACGTCACAAGTACTTGGAATCTCAGGTAGGACATGAGATTTTGTTGGTTTGTCCAGAGTGATGCCCCAATGAATACCAGAGTGATTTGATCAGTGACTGGAAAAGTATTTGCAAGCCCCCTTCGGGGAATGGTGAGAGCGGGGAGAAATTCAATTTCCTCAAGTCAAATTCTTGACAGTCTCACAAGCAGTGTGGACAACTAAAGCTACAGGCTGAGCCCCCAGTCTTGGGGTTTGTTAATATGAAACGTAGCTCCACAAAGGATAGGTCAAATCTACTTAAAATTTAGGCCTAAGAGTCACCCCCAAGAGAGTCTCTTTTGTTGCTCAGATGTGGCCTCTCCCTCCAGCCAACATGACGAGCAGTCTCACCACCCTCCCCCTCTCTGTGTGGGACATGACTCCCAGGAGTGTGGACCTTCTTGGCAGCATGGACAGGGATCCTGGAATGGGCTGGGACTCAGCATCAAGGGACTAAGAAAAACCCTAGAATGAGCTGAGAGTTAACATCAAGGGATTGAGAGAACCTTCTCGACCAAGAAGGGGAAGAGTGAAATGAGACCAAGTGTCAATGGCTGAGAGATTCCAGGCAGAGTCGAGAGGTTATCCTTATGCATTAAGTAGATATCACCTTGTTGTTCAAGATGTAATGGAGAGGCTGGAGGGAACTGCCTGAAAATGTGGAACTGTGTTCCAGTAGCCATGTTTCTTGATGATGATTGAACAATGATATAGCTTTCACAATGTGACTCTGTGAATGTGAGAGCCTTGTGTCTGATGCTCCTTTTGTCTACCATATTAACAGAAGAGTAGAATATATGGAATAAAAATAAATAATAGGGGGAACAAATGTTAAAACAAATTTAGTTTGAGATGCTAGTGGTGGATGAGGGCGAGGGGTAAGGGGTATGATATGTATAACTTTTTTTCTCTATTATTGTTTTACTTATTTTTCTGTTGTCTTTTTATTTCTTTTTCTAAATTGATGCAAATATTCTAGGAAATGATGACCATGCAACTATGTGATATTAAGAATTACTGATTATATATGTAGAATGGAATGATATCTTATTGTTTTGTTTGTTGTTAATTTTTTAATTAATAAAAAAACTAAGGGAGAGATCAAAATGTTCACAGACAAACAAATGCTCAAATAAATTCTCAACAAGAGACTGGCCCTACAAGAAATACTAAAGGAAGTTCTGCCAGTTGAAATAAAAGACAGGAGGGGGAGGTCTGGAGGAGGGCATAGAATTGAAGAGTACCAGTAAGGGTAACTTAAAGGATAAAAAGAGAAAGAGGGGAAAATAATATATACATCTGTCAAATAAAATCCAAAAGACAAGAGGTAGATTCAAGAAATGCCTTTTCAGTAATTCCTTTGAATGTTAATGGACTAAACTTAACAAATAAAAGATACAGATTGGCAGAATGAATTAAGAAACATAATCCAGCTATATGCTACCTACAAGAGACTCATCTTAGACACCAGAATACAAATAGATTGAAAGTGAAAGGATGAAAAAAGATTTTCCATTCAAGTTGTAGCCAAAAGAAAGTGGGAATAGCTACTCTAATATCAGACAAAATAGACTTTAAATGTAAAGATATCATATGAGACAAAAAAGACCCTATATATTTTCAAAGGGACAATTCACCAAGAAGAAATAACAACCATAAACATCTATGCCCCCAATCAAGGAGCTCCAAAACACATAAGACAGACATTGGCAAAACTGAAGGGATTGATAGATGTTTCAACAATAATAGAACCACTCTCCTCTATAGATAGAACAACCAGACAGAGAATCAACAAGGAAATAGAGAAGTTAAACAACTTGATAAATGAATTAGACCTAAAAGACATAAATAGGTCATTGCACCCAAAACACCAGGATATACATTCTTCTCTAGTGCTCATGGAACATTCTCCAGGATAGATCATATACTGGGGGACAAAACAGGTTGTTATAAACTTAAAAAAGTTATTTTTTAGTGAAATTATTCAAAGCACTTTCTCTGATCACAATGGGATGAAGCTGGATCTCAATAACCACCAAAGAACAAGAACATTCACAAATATATGGAGATTAAATAATACACTCTTAAACAACCAGTGGATCAAGGAGGAAATTGCTAAAGAAATAAGTACCTATCTGGAGATTAATAAAAATGAAAATACAACTTATCAGAACTTATGGGATGCAGCAAAAGCTGTGCTGAGAGGGAAATTTATCACCTTAAATGCCTATATTAAAAAAACAAAAAAGAACAAAAATCAGACTTAACTGCTCGCCTGGAGGAATTTGAGAAAGAACAGCAAACTAACCCCAAAGCAAATAGAGGAAGAGAAATAACGAAGATTAAAGCAGAGATAAATGAAAGGGAGAACAAATAGAAAGAATTAATACAACCAAAAGTTGGTTCTTTGAGAGAATCAGTAAAATTGATGAGCCACTAGCAAGACTGAAAAATAAAAAAAGAGAGAGGATGCAAATAAACAAAATCAGAAATGAAAAGGGTGTGTTACAGACCCTGAAGAAAGAAGATAAATCATAACAGAATACTATGAACAACTATACATCAGCAAACTAGACAATTTAGATGAAATGGACAAATTCCTGGGAACACACAAAGAAGCTACAGTGACTCAGAAAAAAATAGATCTCAACAAACCAATCACAAGTAAAGAGATTCAATCAGTCTTCAAAAATCTTCCTACAAAGAAAAGCCCAGGGCCAGATGGCTTCACAGGGGAATTTTATCAAACATTCCAAAAAGAACTGATGCCAATCCTGCTCAAACTTTTCCCAAAAATTGAGGAGAGAGGAACACTACATAACTCATTTTATGAATCTAATATCATTTTAATACCAAAACTGGGTAAAGATGCTGTAAGAAAGAGAAACTACAGGCCAATCTCTGTAATGAACATAGATGCAAAAATTCTCAATAAAATACTAGTAAATCGAATCCAACAACACATTAAAAGAATTATACACAATGACCAAGTGGGAATTATACCAGGAATGCAAGGATGGTTCAACACAAGAAAATCAATTAATGTAACACAGCATATTAACAAATTGAAAATCACATGTTCATCATGAAAGCATTTGAAAGCATTTGACAAAATTCAACATCCTTTTCTGATAAAAACATTTTAAAATATAGGAATCAAAGGTAACTTTCTCAATATGATAAAGGGCATATATGAAAAACTGATAGCCAGCACCATACTCAATGGAGAGAGACTGAAAGCTTTCCACTTAAGATCAGGAAGGAGACAATGACATGCAATGTCACCACTATTATTCAATATTTTGCTAGAAGTTCTACCTAAAGCAATCAGGACAAAGAAATAAAAAGCATCCAAATGGAAAATTACGTGCAGATGACATGATACTATATTTGGAAAATCCTGAGAAATCTGCAGCAAAGTTACTTGGGCTAAGAAACTAGTTCAGCAAGGTGGCAGAATATAAAATTAATGTGCAAAAGTCACTAACATTTCTATATACAACAATCTCCTAACTGAGGAGTCAGTTAAGGAAAAAAAATCCATTCAAAATAGCAACTAAAAGAATCAAGTACTTAAGAATAAACTTAACTAGGGATTTAAAGGACTTGTACACAGAAAGTTACATAACATTGCTAAAAGAACTCAAAGAAGATCTAAATAGGTGGAAGACTTAGAGGTAACCGTCATGGACAGGAAGGTTAAATACAGTTAAAATGTCAATTCTATCCAAATTGACCTACAGATTCAAAGCAATACTAATCAAAATTCCAACAACCTACTTCGAAGACTTGGAAAACCTAGTTATCATATTCATCTGGAAGGGAAAGAGACCCTGAGTAGCTAAAAGCATTCTGAAAAAAGAAGAATGAGGTAGGAGGTTTAACACTTTTTGACTTTAAAACTTACTGTAAAGCCACAGTGGTCAAAATAGCATGGCACTGGTACAAAGATAGAAGTATTGACCAATGGGATCAAATTGAGAGTGCAGAAATAGACCACCAAACTTATGCTTAATTAATTTTTAGCAAGGCCCCCAAATCCACTGAACTGGAACAAAATAGTCTTTTCAATAAATGGACATGAAGAACTGGATATCAACAGCCAAAAGAATGAAAGAGGATGCTTACCTTACACCCTATACAAAAATTAACTCAAAATGGGTTTTGAGTACCTGAATATAAGAATTAGAACCATAAAGCTTCTATAAGAAAATGTGGGGAAACATTTTCAAGACCTGGTAATAGGAGATAGCTTCCAAAACTTTACACCCAAAGCACAAGCAACAAAGGGAAAAATAGGTAAATGGGAATCTTCAAAATCAAATGCTTCTGCATCTCAAAAGACTTTCTCAAAAAGGTGAAGAGGCAGCCAACTCAATGGGAGAAAATATTTGGAAATCACATATCAGACGAAGGCTTGATATCCAGTATACATAAAGAAATCACGCAACTCAACAACAAAAGAACAAACAGCCCAATTATAAAATGGGTTAAAGATATGAATAGGCATTTTTCTGAAGAGCAAATGCAGATGGCTCAAAAGCACATGAAGAGAGGTTCATTTTCATTGACTGTAAGAGGAATGCAGATCAAGACTACAATGAGTTACCACCTCACACCTATAAGAATGGCTGCTATTAAACAAACAGGAAACTATAAATGTTGGAGAGGATGTGGAGAAATCAGGACACTTATGCACTGCTGGTGGGAATGTATAATGGTGCAACCACTACGGAAGACAGTTTGGAGGTCTCTTAGGAAACTAAATACCGAGTTGCCCTATGACACAGCAATAGCACTACTCAGTATATACCCAGAAGAACTGAAAGCAGTGACACAAACAGGCATTTGCACACTGATGCTCATAGCAGCATTATTCACAATCACCAAAAGATGGAAACAAACCAAATGCCCATCAACAGATGACTGGATTAACAAAATGCAGTATATACATACGATGGAATATTATGCAGCAGTAAGCCAAAATGACGTCCTGAAGTACATGACAAGATGGCTGAGCCTTGAGGACATAATACTGAATGAAATAAGCCAGACACAAAAGGATGGATACTATATGATTCCACTTTTATGACCATGGTAAAAGTGGCTGAAGAATCCACCAACTGAGAAATAGATTGGTGAACAATGGTGCATACATATGATCAAATACTGTGCTGCTATAGAAAGGAATAAAGTCATGAGGCATGCACCAATGTGAATGAACCTTTGTGGCATTTGGTGTGGCAAAATAAACCAGAAACAAAGGAACAATTATTGTATGGTCTCCTTTAGAAAATGCTTATAAGAAAATAGGGGCCTAGATTGTAAGCTCTTATAGTAGACATATTTAGTCCAGCGTGGTAATTATTTCTGGACTTTGAGAAGCGGTTTTATATATATATATATATAACCTTGTATTTAGAGATAAGAATGAAGCTGATCAGGTTAAGGTGAAAATAATTCAGAACACAGGGGTAAGGAAAACAGTGTCTATACTTTAGAACCACACATACACTTTGAGACCAAAGGAAGAAAGGTTTATTTTGTCTGGAACCTAAATTTTCTGTAGCACATAATGTAAACTCAACCTATCTGTATAGCTCATTTGAACAATTGAAACACAGGGAGTACAGAATAAGAAAGAGGACCCTTAATCCTGTATAGCTTAATGTAGTGCCTGGATACATTCCAGAATATATTAAGCAGATAATCAAAAAGAATTGGCAAAGTCCCTTGAGGGTTGAGGGAAAAAACATGAAACTATTAAATTTTACCATGAGGAAATCCTCTAATATTGTGTCATACTTTAGGGACACCCAAATCAATAGGCCAATCCCTTGATCTTGAGGCTTACTCTTGTGAAGTTTATGTAGGTAGTGGAGAAGCTTAGCCTACCTATAGGTATGCCTAAGAGTTACTTATGGAGCACCTCTTTTGTTGCTCATATGTGGCCTCACTCTCTCTAAGCCCAACTCTGCAAGTGAAATCATTGCCCCACCCCACCCCCACTACACGGCACATGGTATCCAGGGATGAAAGTCTCCCTGGCAGTGTGGGAGATGACTCCCAGGGATGAGTCTGGCCCTGGCACCATGGGATCAACAATACCATACTGACTGAAAGGGGGTAAAGAAATGTAATAAATAAGGTATCAGTGGCTAAGATAGTTCAAATAGCATTGAGAAGTTACACTGAAGGACATTCTTACACCTGCTTCTTTTAGATACTGCTACCTACCATAACTTGCAAAAACCCAACCAAAACCATTCCTGCCAATCCTGAAGAATACCTAGAGCATTATATAAGTTTCTACAAAGGGTCCATGCACTAAGGTAGCTTTCCAGAAACCTACAGCCTCCAGATGGGTCCCTGGACCAGATACATCCTGAAATACAGACAGGTCAGCTCTTTCAGAACATCAACTAGTTCCATCCCACTATTCCATATTATCAACAACCTCTTTCCACATGGAAAAGTTAAAATTGGCATTACCCAAATACCCCTAAAGAGTGGGAGAAAGATCAAAGGTGATGGTGGAGTTATATAGAGAAGGTAGGATTTAACAAATGTGTATGATTGCTGGATAATTATTCTGATATTTCTTTTAGCCTCCAGTACCTTAAATCTTCTAGAAATAAGAACCTGAAGGTGTGGGATTGTAGCCCATACCAAACTCTGAAATCTGTTCTACAACTAATGACTGCTATGTGCTTTGAAATTTATTGCTTTTCTATATATATGTTATTTAAAGAGAAGGAGGAGTATAGCAGAGAAGATAGGATTTAACAAGTGAGTATGGCTGCTAAATCATTATATTGAGATTTCTGTTGGTCTTCAGTGTCTTGGAACAGCTAGAAGAAAAAAACAAAAAATTGTGGAACTGTAGCCCATACCAAACTTTAAAATCTGTTCTATAACTATTTGTTAAATTGTACTTGGAAATTTATTGCTTTTTTCTATGTATGTTATATTTCACAATTAAAAAATTTGGAAAAAAAAAAACTATTGTGTAAGACAAGCTCCTAAAAAAAAAGAAAAGAAAAGAATCCATTGTGATTCTTGGGTTGTTTGTTCATTGATTCCCTTTATTTCCTTGAGTATATTGAAATAATTTTTTTATAAGTATTTGTCCAGCATATTCAAACTCTGGTCTTCTTATGAGGTCTGGAGTTTTATCTAGTTCCTTTGGATGGGCCATTATTTCCTGTTTCTTTTTATTTTTTTTGTAATTTATCTTGTAACCTTTTATTGCGCTGTGTACATTTCAGTATATTTAAGTGTGATTTACTCCCTGAGCTGTCTGTTCCACAAGTTTGTATCCAAATAGTAATATTATAGTGATTTGCTTGAGTGCTAGACACTAGCATAAACAACACACCAACACAAATAGTATCTTTTAAGTTTCTGCAAGTTGGTTCTGCCTTATTTGGTGCTCTCCTATAAAGTTTAGTTCTCCTATCAAGATCAGCCCAAGATGAGTGTAAGTAGAGGTCCTTCCTCATATTTTCTGACCCTCTGTCTTGCCCTGGGCATGTGTTTTCTCATTGTCTTGGGAATTCCCCCTTTGGTAGGCATTTGAATGCCCCCTCTACACCCTGTGAACTAGACCTTCTCCACCTCCCAGGCACTCTATCATATGACTTAGCACACATGATCCCTTGCCCCAGGCCTCTTTGGCTTGATTGTTTTTTATACTGCTTGTCTGTAGACAGGATTCTTCTGCCCATAGGACAAGTTCTGGGTAGATGGTACGCGAGTTTCCTGGTTCAGTCTTTCAGGCTGCCACGCACTAAATTGGCATCCATATGCAAGCACCCCAGCATTGCAGAAGGGTTACTCTGCCCCTCCAGAACAGGGCAGGATGCCCACAGTGGGAGTGCAGACTGGCTTGGCACTATGCCATGGAAGAGGTGGGGGGTGCCCGTTAGAGCACCACAAGCTTCTCCTAACACTTCTTTTATTCATGCTTACACTTTTTTATTGGTTCTAATTTTTAGAAACAAGATTTTAAAAGCTTTAATACCATTTTAGTATTTACCAAAATCATCTAATAACTTACAACATCTGCAGAATTTAACAGGTAGCAACTAGATAAAGTGATATGTATATATATATACACATATAGCCATCACAATTGCCTTTTTGTGAAAAATAACATATATACAAAAAAGCAATAAATTTCAAAGCACATAACAACAATTAGTTGTAGAACTGATTTTAGAGTTTGGTATGGGATACAATTCCATAATTCTAGGTTTTTATTCTAGCTGCTCTAAGATACTGGAGACTAAAAGAAATATCAATATAATGATTCATCAATCATATTCATTTGTTAAAACCTACCTTCTCTGTATAACTCCATCACCTTTGGCATTTCTCCCACTCTTTAGTGGTATTTGAGCCATGCCCATTCTAACTTTTTCATGTTTGAAGAGGTTGTCAATAATATGGGACAGGAGGATGGAATTAGTTGATGCTCTGGAGAGGCTGGGCCCTCTGTATTTCAGAACTTATCTGGTCCAGGGACCTATCTGAAGGTTGTAGGTTACTAGAAAATTACCCTAGTGCATGGACCCTTTGTAGAATCTTATATAATGCCCTGGGTATTCTTTAGGATTGGCAGGAATGGTTTTGGTTAGGGGTTGGCAAGCTATGATGGGTATGAATGTCTAACTGAAGCTTGCATAAGAGTGAACTGCAGAGTAGCCTCTCAACTCTATTTGAACTCTCTCAGCCACTTATTTGTTACACTTCTATTTCCCTTTTTAAAAAACTTTTTAAGTTGTATAATATAACATATATACAAAGCAAAGAAAGAAAAAAGCAATAATTTTTAAAGCACTCTTCAACAATTAGTTACAGAACAGATCCCAGCGTTTGTCATGGGCTAATATTCCATCATCTCAGATTTTTCCTTCTAGCTGCTCCAGAATATAGGAGGCTAGAAGGAATTTTTTATCCATCACAATTGACTTTTGTTTTATTTTTTGTGAAAAATTATATGTAAACAAAAGAGCAATAAATTTCAAAGCACATCACAGCATTTAGTTGTAGAACAGATTTCAGAGTTTCATATGGGTTACAATTCCACAATTTTAGGTTTTTACTTCTAGCTATTCCAAGATACTGGAGACTAAAAGAAATATCTATATAATGATTTAATCAATTATACTCATTTGTTAAACCCTACCTTCTCTGTATAACTTCACCATCACCTTTAATCTTTCTCTCACTCTTTAGGGATATTTGAGCTATGCCCATTCTAACTTTTACACATTGCAAGGGAAATGCAGACGCTGGGCCCTCTGCATTTCAGGACTTATCTGGTCTAGGGACCCGTCTGGAGGTAGTAGGTTTCTGGAAAGTTACCCTAGTGCATGGAACCTTTGTGGAATCTTATATATCACTCTAGGTGTTCTTTAGGATTTGCTGGGATGGTTTTCGCAAGTTATGGTAGGTAGCAATGTCTAACTGAAGCTTGCATAAGAGTGACCTCCAGAATAACCTCTTGACTCTACTTGAACTCTCTTAGCCACTGATACCTTTTTTGTCACACTTCTTTTTCCCCTTTTGGTCAGGATGGCATTGTTGATCACATGGTGCCATGGCCAGGCTTATCCCTGGGAGTCATCTTCCATGCCACCAGAGAGACTTTCACCCCTGGGTGTCATGTCCCACACAGAGGGGAGGGCAATGATTTCACTTATAGAGTTGGGCTTAGAGAGAGAGCGGGGTCACATCTGGGCAACAAAAGAGGTCCTCCAGCAGTAATCTTAGGCATGCCTATAGGTAGGACAAACTTCTCTGCTAAATACACAAGCTTCACAGGAGCCAGCCTCAATTTCAAAGGCCTGGCCTACTGATTTGTGTGTCCCTAATGTTTATTGTACCACTTCTTTTTTAATCCTGTGATCTATAAAAATATGTTTTTATCTTCTAATTTTTATTTAAACTTCTCATTTATGGTCTAAATGCATTTCTTGGAAGTAGTGTTCTGTAACACCAATTGGGTCAAGTCTGTTAATAATGTTTTACTCATCATTTATATTCTACTGATATTTTGTTTACTTGTTCTGTCAATCACTGAGAGCGTATTGTTGAAATGTCCAACTACAAGTCTGCAAAAATGATAAATTTGAGCATTGACTTCTCATCAGAAGTAATTCTATTTAAAGGACAAAAGAATGAAATCATCAAAGTACTAAATTGGATAACTTTGGCATTTGTTGATACATGGTTCTCCTCAGGGAGAATCCTCTGGCATTCATTTTTCTGAAATGAAGGATATTTGCAAGATCTTTTCAATGGATACAGATTTCTAGTAGAATTTTTCTTGTAGTGCTTTGATGATTTTATACTATCTTCTAAATAGAATGATTTTTAGATGAAAAATCAATGCTCAAAGTTATTATTTTGTCCCATATATACAATGTCTTTTTCCTTCAGCTCTTAAGATTCGTTCTTTATATTGATTTTTCAGCAACTGGACTATGATGTACCCAGGTGTAGTTTTCTTTTTACTTATTCTTTTGGGGATTTATTGAGCTTCTTGGGTCTATGAATATTGGTTTCCATCAAATTTGGGGAAGTATATATCATTTTGCTTCAAAATGTTTTCTGCTTTCTGGTATATCAATTACATATATATTGACTGCTTAATCCTACACGACAAACTGCTAATGTTCTTTTAGTTCCTTTCATTCCTTTTCTTTCTGTCTGCCCCAGTTTAAATGATTTCTATTGGACTAACTTCTCATTCACAGTCCTTTATTCTATCGTGTTTAATTTTGTGTTAATTCCAGCTACTGAATTTTTTATTTAGATATTGTCCTTTTTATAATTCTAGAATTTCCATTTGGACCTTTTTTGGGTATTCAGTGTCTCTCTTGGAATACACCCTCTCTTCTCTCAGTGTACAAATATTTTTCTATAAATTCTTTAACATATTTATAATAGTTATTTAAAAGTTTTAACCTGGTCAACTGTCAGTCTACTTCCATTAACATTTATCTTTTGATCATGGACCTAATTTCCTCACTTCTTTGCATTCCTAGTACTTTCTGTCGGCTTCCCGGCATTTCTATGGAAGAATGGTGGAGACTGGAATGCAGGGTTGAGAGTGTGTGTGTTTCCCAGAGAGTGCAAGCCCTTCCTCTCTGTCCATCAGGCTCATCATTCTGGATCTTCCTGGGGTCCAGTGCAGGTGGAGTGGCCCAAGCTTTGGGTACAAGGTCACCTGGGACTTGCTCAATGGGCAGCTTCTTCTGCCATTCCTTTTCCAATGTTATTAGGCATGTTCTTGATAAATTTTTACCAAATTTAGAGAGGGTTGGGTGGCAGGATGTCTGGTTCAACTTTGGATTTGACTCCATTGTGGCCCTGGAATGAGACAGCAGTGAGAGTGCACAAGGCTGCACCTGCAGCCTCTCCTCCCTGGGGCTCACCTGGAGCCACCCAGGGGCTGGTGGTGGTAGGAACATGGACCTGCAAGAACCAGCCCCTTGGGGGGTGCCTGGGCCTCTTCCACACTTCCACCTCTCACACCAGTACATGGGGCCATCAAAGGGTGTCTGGTTTCTCCCTGTCCCCATGGGTCTCCTGTCTGTGGCGAGAGCCTCTGGCATCTGCACCAGGCCCAGCCGCGTGCCAGCCCCAAGACTTGGAATCCAGCAGTCTCTCTGCTCACCTGGAAAAGGTTCATTTCCTTTCAGAATCCAGGTCTTCAAACCTTCCATCGATCCTTGTCTCTCTACCAGCCCCAATGGAGAGAATGATTTTGCTTTGTCTGGGTTTTTCCTGCTATCTAGAAGCAGAGTTCTTTTATGTCCTTCTAGATCCTATCCAGAAAAGGAATTTCTCACCATTTCTTCTTGCATCTTCTTCTTTCATTCTTATTTTCATTTTTATACACACACACACACACACACACACACACACACACACACATATACAGGTCTGTTTGTTTATCTGAAAATGCTTTCCTTGGATACTCATTAATTTTTTAAATACTATACATGCACAGTGGACAATATTCAAATACAGAATATATACTGCATTTGAGTTTCTTTAAAATTTCATTAGATTCCAGATAGCTTATGTGTATATCTATCTTTATGTGTATAAATGTCTGTGTGTATACTTGTGTGTATGGGCGCATACATACAGAGGTAGATTGATACAGATATATTTTGTGCACATCTTCTTCCAACTACTTACCTGCCACTCAAATCCACTCCATGGAGGCAAGACTAGGCCCACGTATGGCGTGCATACCCAGATTGTCAGATACATGCACATGCACATGTATTTCAGCAAAACTAGCAGTTTGGGTATTGGGACAAAACGATATAAAAGGTCCTATCTGTTGCAGAAGGTGCATGGATGGGAGTTAGGAAATCAAAGCATTCCAAGAACAAAGCCGACCAGGTCGGGATTAAAGTAAATCAGAACACAGGGGTAAGGAAGACATTGTCTATATTTTAGAACTGCATCTACTCTTTGAGACCAAAGGAAAAAAGATTTATTTTGTCCAGAACCTAAATTTTCTGTAGCACATAATCTAATTTAACCTGTCTGGATAGCTCATTTGAACACTTGAAACACAGGGAGCCCAGAATAAGAATGAGGGCCTTTAATCCTGTATAGTTTAATGTAATGCCTGGATACACCCTAGAGTATATTAAGCAGATAATGAAAAAGTATTGGCAAAGTCTCTTGAGTGACAGGAGAGAAAATACAGAATTCTTAAACTTTACCATCAGAGAATCCCCTGATACTGTATCAAACATTAGGGATACCCAAGTCAATAGTCCAAGCCCTTAATCTTGAGGTTTACTCTTGTGAAGCTTATGTAGGTAGCAGAGAAGCTTAGCCTATGTATAGGTATGCCTAAGAGTTACTTCTGGAGGACCTCTGTTGTGGCTCAGATGTGGCCTCACTTTCTCTAAGCCCAACTCTACAAGTTAAATCATTGCCCTTCCCTCTGGGACACCTTCTCCCTGGTGAACAATTCCTTCTTGATCAAAAGGGGAAAAAGAGTGTAACTAATAAAGTATCAGTGGCTGAGAAAGTCAAATAGATTTGAGAGGCTACTGTGGAGGTCACTCTTACACAAGCTTCAGTTAGATATTGCTGCCTGTCATAACTTGCCAAAACCCAACCAAAATCATTACCACCAATCCTAAAAAACACCTATGGCAATATTGAAGATTCTACAAATGTTCCATGCACTAGGCTAACTTTCCAGAATCCTACAACCTCCAGATGGGTCCCTGGATCAGATAAGTCTTGAAGCATAGAGCGTCCAGCCTCTGGGGAAAATCAGCTACTTCCATCTTCCTACCCCATATTATCAACAGCCCCTTCCAACATAAAAGTGTTAGAATGGCTATAGCACAAATACCCCTGAAAAGAGGGATGGAAAGATCAAAGGTGATGGTGGAGTTTTTCAGAGAAGATAGGTTTTAACAAATAAATATGAAGGCTGAGTCATTAAATTGATACTTCTTTCAGTCTCCAGAATTTTAGAGCAGCTAGAAGTAGAAACCTAAAATTGTGAAATTATAACCCATACCAAACTCTGAAATCTGTTCTACAACTAATTGTGCTGTGCTTTGAAATTTATTGCTTTTTTGTATATATGTTATTTTATATAAAAAAAGAAAAAGAAAGCCAATTGTGATGATAAAAAATATTTATTCCTTCTAGCCTCCTAAATTCTGGAACAGCTAGAAGGAAAGATCTGAGAAGATGTGTAGGAGCCAAAGGGTTAAAATAAGACCTGCAGAATTTGTTGGGAGCAGCTGGCTCCCTGGGTGGGCAAGAAGCTGAGGAGATTGTTACTTGCTTTGTTTGGAACAGTCTGGGAGGAACAGAATGTTCCTTTACCCCCAAACGGTTACATTAAGTATGAAGAAAGTTAAGTACTTTGTTTCCTCAGGAAAAGCAGGCATGCCTTTTGTTACCCTGCAGTAACAGGGTAACAAGTTGTCTGTTGTTTGCTAAAGTTAAGCTTCAGACCCCCTGATCCTGTCTCTTTCTTTCTTTCAGTCTCTCTCTCTCTCTTTCTCGTCATTCCTTAATATCCTTCGAGCTCCATTTCATAGGAAGCAACAAAGATGGTGTGGCAGCCCATGACAAACTGTTGGATCTGTACTGTAACTACTTGTGGAAGAGTGCTTTCAAAACGTATGCTTTTTTCTTTCTTTGCTTTATATATATGCTATATTATACAATTTAAAAAAAGTTAAAAAAAAAAAAAAAGTAAATCAAAGCATTCCAAACGTTTTATCCCAAAGCAGGGAGGATGCACTTTCAGGGAATTGCTTCCCTTTCCTGCTGAGACAGGTGAGACCTTAGAAAGCTCTCACCCCACCAAAAACACAGTGCTGCGAGGTTCTGCGTGGTTGTTTGCCATACTCAGTGCTCTTGCACACTGCCCGGTCCCCCTTTTACAATTCCCTTAGTTGTCTCCCTTCACTTCATCTGGCATGACTCTTCTGTTCGGTGGGAGCTTCCAGCCACTGACCGTCACCAGGAGATCCCCGCATTTCCTGTCCTGCTGATTCTCACCTTCTGACCGCTCACTGGTTGTCTACTCTCCTGCCTGGTTCCATGGACACCTGCAGTCCCTGCCCCACAGCCCAGCTCTGACTCCTACTCAGAGGGCAGTGGGGGGCTGAAGTCAGCAGGACTGTGCTGGGACATCATTAAGGATGTGGGCGTTGGGGGTTCCTGTGTGGGGACAGGAGCCCGAGAAGGCCTGGGCCCTTCACTGAACTCGTAGTGAATCTGGGGAGGGCAGGAGCGCCACGCACTGCACACCCAGCTGTGCACAAACATGCAAGGTCCCTCCTCTCTGACAGCCCAAAGCCCAACAGGGAAAGATGGAGCAAGCGGGATTTGAGGTGGGTACAAGAGAACTGCACACAGGGGACATCACAGAGCCAGGGTGGAGGGGGCATTCCACCGCAGCTGACATCTACGCTGAGTCCTGAATCACAAAATGGGGTGCTGGTAGGACAGCCATGGTGGGATGTCCCAGGCCCAGGGATCCCTGAGAGGCCCTGAGGCAGGTAGGTCTTGTGCTCATTGAGGCTGTGGACAGACTACAGGAATCCAACTCCCCCCCCACCCCCACCCCACCCACACACCACAGCCCCTTCCCCCAAGGCTTGCTGCTCTTAGAATAGTCAGGCAAGGTAACCCCCTTGGGGAGACCTGGAGCAAGGGATGGAGCCCTCTCTCCCACTTCTGTGGCTCTGAGCACAGGAGCAGGTCCCTCCCTGCAGGGGTTACTGGTCAGGCCCTGTGCAGACCCCTTTTGGAATGAGCATCTGAGCTGACCTGGGGGCGGCAGGGTGGGGCGAGCTGTCATGCACGTCACAGTAATGGCTCCCACCTGCCAGCTGGCCCTGGGGCAGCTGGCAGCTGTGACCAGCTTCGGTGCCAGGTTCCAGCGCACCGAGCACAGCCGCCTATAAAAGGGCCGAAGAGCAAGGAGCTCGCACAGCCCCAGACCCGGCGAGCGCAGGCCCTGGAGATGCAGACCCTGCTCTTAACCCTCGGCCTCTGCCTGGTCGCAGCCATGTGGGCCCAGGACCCCCTGGCCTTCCCCGAGGAGGGGCCCGATGTGCGGCTCTGACCGGGCGGAGGGGGCGGGCGACGCGGAGACCCAGCAGGAGGCTCGAAGCCCGTAAGAAGCGGGCGGTTTGGGGTCAAGAGTTAGCAGCATTGAAGGGCTCTGCCCCAACCCTCTCACGGGGTCATCCAGAGAGAGCAGGGGGATTCGGAGCCAAGGGACCCCCATCTTGGGTTTGTCAGTCCCCTTGGGCACGCGGTGGGAGCTCAGAGAATGTGCTGAGAAAAAGGGGTCCGTGCCCTTATAGGGCGCCTCTGCAGGGCAGGGGGTGGAGGGTGAACGCGGGGAACTGGAGGGGTCCGGTGAGGCCTACCGGGTGAGCTGCAGGAGGTGGGGGGAGAGCTGTAGGGGGAGCAGTGGGGGAGAGCTGGCCGCCCAGGTAGCACGGAGCCATCGACCCCGGCAGGGAGCCGGGAGAACAAGACCCGCGCATCTTCCAGATTTCCCGGTTGTGGTGCGTAATGCCGTGGCGGACAAGGCATTCCAGACCACAGGATTCTTGCGCCATTGTCTCCATTGCCTTCTCGGTCCTGAGCAGTGGTGACGTGAAAGTCTCCTTTGCCTACGAATCTCTCCCTCATGCCTCCTTACCCTCACCAGCCCATGGGGAGATTGAGCGGAAGAAGGAGCCCCAAGAGGGGATGCTGGCTGAAGTGTCCATCAGCGGTGGGGGCAGGGAGGCCCAGCGCATCCCCCAATGCACAAGTGGACATCGCAGCTGTGGCCACCCATGGGCTTCTGTCCCCCAGGAAGAATGGTGAGTGTCAGGAGAAAAAAACATTCAGAGAAGACAGCTGTGTCCCCAGATGTTGCAGACCCCAGCACCTGGGGCTCAGGCCAGGCTGGTCCTGTGGGGTCAGGTGCCTGGATCCCTGTGAGGCAAGGAGGTTGGAGGGACCGCCCCTTGTAGGGTAGCCCTGCTTCACTGTCCCCAAGGCTGGGATGCTTAAGACCCCTTCCTTGTGTTCTCGGGAACCCCTTGCAGATGGGGGCATGAGCCACCTGTACGTCAAGGGGCTGCCCTGGAAGAACCACTGCATTTTCTACTCTGAAGGAGAGTTCCAGGGAGAAAGTTTCCATATAGGAAAGCTCATGGGTGAGTGTCCTGCCATCCTGTGGTTCTCCCTCCCTCTTCGTAGTATCTCAGCTTTCCTGGCAGCTTCTCTGGCCCCACATGATCATGCAAGTGTCCCCGAAATGGCTTCTGCAGCAGGGCAGGTGGCCAGTCCAGTACCGCCATCCAAGGCCTGGCAGTCAGAGCCACTGCAGTGGGTAGGGGAGGGGGGGGAGGGGGGGGCAGAGTGGGGATCATTAGGGAACAGGGTCGGACATGGGCTTCTATGACCTGACTCCCTCGTGGGGGGAGGAGTGTGGATTCCCCCCTTCCCAGCCACAAAGCACAGCTTCAGGGGGTCTCTGGGCATGGGGCTGGGTTGGCGAGGTGGAAGTGTACGTTTGATGGTTTAGCTTTCCCGGCAGAGTCGCCCCGGGCTACCAGACAGTCTGTTCATCTGGGACCTTCCCAGCGGTTCCCCAGCCTGGGAGGGTTCCCTCTGAGCCCTGGGAATGTCCTGCCTGAGAGGAGGGTCTTTGTTTGTTTGGGGGTCTTAGGTCAGCAGTGGGATAACACTGTGATTGGGGGTGGGGGCTGTTGGGTCTTGTAGTATCAGCTCAGCCTCCTAAGGGGATGGAGACTCAGGTAGCCATCTGGGCAGATGACCCAGCCTTCATGACAGAGCCCCAACAAAGTGTCTGGGCCCCGAGGCTCAGGGAGCATTCCTGGCTAACGATACCTTGCACATGTTCTCACACATGATTGCTGGGAAGATAGCATGTCCAAGCTCTTTGCTTGGGCCCCTCCTGAAGCCTGTCCTGTGGCTCCTTCTCATGGTTGATGTTAATGTGTCCTTTACCTGTAATAAATTATGATTCTAACAGTTTTCAGTGAGTTTTGTGAGTCCTTCCAGCAAATTATCAAACTTGAGAGAGATTTGGGGACCCTAAACTTGCAGTTGGTGTCAAGTGAGAGTGGTCTTGGGGATTGTGCCCCTTTAAACATCATTTTTGGAAAAAGGTCCCAGGGGTTCAGAAGTGGACATATCTTTTGGGGGGGCCACCATTCTCCCCTTGAAACTCACTGCCAGGTTGCTGACTTCAGTACCACCCCACTCCTGGTACGAAAATCTGTGTTTGTGACATGTCATCACCTAATCCAGTTTAACAACCACTCTTGACTAAATCACATCATCCAGGGAAAGGATCTGATTACAGTTTCAAAGATACAGTATTGAATAGGATTATTCTACCTTTATGAAATAGGATTTTGATTAAAACATGGCTTTTCTAGGGGGCATACATCCTTTTAAACCAGTACAGCAATATACCACAGAAGGGTTGGCTTTTGTAAAGGGATTTATTAAGTTACAAATTTACAGTTCTACGGGCATGAAAATGTCCAATTAAGGCATCCAGAGAAAGATACCTTAACTCTGAAGAAAGGCCAATGACATCTGGGGTTCCTCTGTCATAGGAAGGCACCTGGCAGTGTCTGCTGGTCCGTCTCTCCTGAGTTGGTTTCAAAATGGCTCCCCCTGTTTTTGTAGATCCTTCTGGCTTCTCCTGAGGCATTTTCTTTCTCTCTTAGCTTCTCTAGGCTCTGAGCTCTCTCCAAAATAGCTCTCTCTTAAAGGACTCCCATACCTTGAATGGGTGGGGTCACATCTCCGTGGAAACAACCTAATTAAAAGGTCCCGTGAAACAGTAGGTCTGTACCCACAAGATTGGATTAAAAGAACATGGCTTTTCTGGGGCACATAACAGATTCAAACCAGCACGCATGCAGTAAAGAGAATTTATCCCATCAAGTCCACTTTTCTTTTGTCATCAGCTCCGTTGGGCCTAAGCTCACTCTACCTAGTTCCTCCAGTTTCCATTGCCAAGCTGCTCCAGCCCCTGGCTGGACTGACCAGCGATGCATGGCCACATCTCTGAGAGGAGTGCTTCTGGGTGTCCGGCAGAGACAGAGCTCCCCCAAGGCAACATGCTCCCCACCTCACAGCAGTGGAAGGTCAAAGGTGGGGGATAAGCCTGGGAACCAGACAGAACAGCTGACCCAGCTGGAGAACCAGGGGCCTCCTGAGGCTGGGACGCCTGAGCTTGGTCCTGACCAAGGGTGGTCACTTCCCAGCAGAGGAGCAGTGGGCCAGTGCCATGGGGCGCCAGTGTTTATAGAAGGTTCTGGAGGGCTGCTGGACCTGGAACCATCCACCCTCTGGATTAAGAACCACCCAGGCAGGGGATGTTCTGAAGGCTCCCCCTCACATACTAACTCACCCATCCACACACACACAGACACACACATGTAGACACACAGACACAGATACACTCACACACAAGCACAGACACACACATGGACAAAGATACACAGATTCACTCACATAGAGGAACAGAGACACACTTGCACAGACATAGATACACATACATACAAGCACAGGTACACACAGACATACATGGACACACAGACACACTCGCACATGTAGACACACACACACAGTCACACATGGATGCACATAGTCCCACACATGGACAGACATACATGGGCAGACAAAGGCACACACAGACACATACGGACACACACAAACACACTCACAGACACACACCCAGAAAAACAAAATTTATCATTTGTAATTTGGTGCTGAGGTTCTGGGAGCAGAAGGGAGAATGTATGGTAGGGGGGACACCAGAGGCCACTGGGCCTATTTCAGCCACTGGACCCCCTTACAGAGCCCCCACGGGGTGTGAAACTAGAGAAGGGGCAGCCGTAAGAGAGGAGAGGGTTGGGTTGGGGATCTCCTTAGGGGTAGAGCTGAGAAGGCTACTTGGGTAGCAGCGGGTCAGGCAGGCTCCCGGGTCCTGTCTGGAAGGCAGGTTGTAGGATGCGTCCTGGGGAACGGGTCACCACAGCCCACCAGCTGAGCAGCTCTTGGGCAGAGGTGCCTGGAGTGTGGCCTGGAGTGTGGCTGGTTGCTTTGCTTGGGGCAGGGGTGGGTGGGGTGGGGATTTCTAGGGTGGGTGGGCAGGTGGTGGGGTCCCAGGGAGGGCGCACAAGGAAGCACTCTGCTTATCTTTGTAGCTCTAAATTCAAAGACGGACTATTTCCTGTTCTGATAAAGCCCTCTCAGAGGGAGTCAAGCCAGAGAGGAAGGATGGCTAATTACATGAAATTAAGCCCATCCATTCACTGGGTTCCAAGGATAATGAGCAAAGCACCACCCACAAGACAAATTGCCTGGGTTTTTATGTAGGGGAGGAGGCAGGGAGCCCTGTCTCCAGGTCAGCCCCAAGCCTGGGGGATAAATGGGTGTCAGGGCTCAGGGCTGGGTAGAGTCACTGCAGCCAGCAGGCCAGGTGAACCCAGGACAGAAGAGGATGCTGACCTTGCAGCCCCTTCTCATGGTAGCCGGGCTGGGCCTGCTGTCCACGCTGCAGGCCAGAGAGACAATCCAGTGGACCCCTGTACAGAAAGAGGCAATCCAGCTGACTCCTATAAAACCTAAAGAGGTGGGCACATTTGGGGGACAGCTGGAGAGGGAGCTTGTGTGAATATGCATCTCCAAGGTTGGGCCCCTGGGCTAGGTTAGAGTCTCTGTCCTGGTGTTCAGAGCCCCAAGCATACTGTTGGCCAGAGAGTCTATCTCTCCATGCCTTTGGGGGTATTTCCTCAGTGGAAGAGGGAGCAGGAGGGGCCCTGGGCAAGCCCACTGCCCATGGGTGGGGCAGGCCACCCATAAGTCTGACATTGGCTGTGCATGCCTCCCAACCCAGTCCTCTAGTCACTACTCTCCCATGGTGACCATCATGGCCTCGCCTTCTCCACTGCCTACTGTGGTGACTCTGCTGTCCTCACATTGAGGGCTGGTATGACCTGGCCTGTGTCCAGCCACATCAAGAGTACCTTGGGGACCACCCTTCTGAGTCTGGGATCCCTGTCCCCTCCCTGCCCATCATGCTCCCCAACCCATCCTTCCCTCTCTGAGAGCTGTTCACCACCCCAGCTTCACCACCACCACCACCACCCCACTGGGCCTGAGGCTCCAGCTCTCCTCTGTGTCCTTTCCCTGGTAGATGCTCTCATCCCAATCCTCCCTCTCTCTTACCCCAGAATGGATGTGGTATGTTTGATCCCAGGGGTCAGCCCCAGCTCTGGGCCAAGGAGAGCCCTGAGCTCAAGGAGAGTAAACAGCAGGGGCCTCAGGAACAGGGCACTTGCTGGTGCTGGGAGAACAGGACCTTGGTGACCACATCCAAGGCCCAGGGTTTGTCACGTACATGCATGCACAAAACCAGGACCAGCTGATCGAGAGAAAGGTTTGCCGATGTAATGGAGAGGGGGTCTAGGGCCTCCCAAGGGTGTTGGGGAAATTCAGACCTGGCCCACAGTTGTAATTATTCCAGTCCATGTCACTCAGTCATCTAGTGAACAGGCAAATAGATGGGTGGAAGGATGGGTGGAAGGAGGGGTGGTTGTACGGGTGGAGGGATGGAGGGATTTGTAGAAGGATGGGTGGATGGGTGGATAGACAGATGGGTGGATGGGTGAATGGCTGAGTGGATGGCTGAGTGAGTAGGTTGAAGGGTGAATGGGCAGATGGGCAGGTGGACAAATGGCTGGATAGAAGGATGGATGAATGGATGAGTGGGTGAGTTGGTGGATGGATGGATGGGTAGGTGGATGGATAGAGAATAGGTGGGTGGGTGGGTATATGGTCGGATGGGGTAGATGGGTAAATAGAGGGATGGATGGATGGATGAATGGATGACTGTGAAGCCAGGATTAATGAGGCACCTCCAAGATAATGGAGTCCAAATTCATATGACCATGGCCCAAGCTTTGGGACATTTGCTTCATCCCTCTCATATTTTCTTTCTGATTCTCTGCACATGGTTTGGTGGAATATTAAACCCAACATGGCTCTGGTGCTGTTCTCAGTTCTCTATTTGGTAGGTTCATGAACCCATTTCCACCTTCAGAGTGATAGGGCTCTGACCCCACTTGCAGAAATTTTACAGGACACTTCTTACCCAGAGCACACCGTGCTCCTGTCATGGTTTGAATTGCATCTCCCCAAAATATGTGTCAAAGTCTTAACCCCAGTACTTCAGAATGGGAACTTATTTGGAAACAGGATCATCATAGATGGAATTAGACAAGCTAAAATGTGGTCCTACTGGAGTAGAATATGCCTTTAACCCAAACTGGCTGGCGTCCTTATGAGATGAGGAGGGAGGGACAAGACAGAGGCAGCTTTAGTGACATGTGAGAGGACAGTGCTATACCTGGAAGCGAAGGACTGCCAGGGATGGCTGGGAAACCACCAGAAGTTAGGGGAGGCCAGAAAGAGTTCTCACCTACAAGTTTCAGAAGCAAATCTGCTGATACCTTCATTTTGGAACTCTAGCCTTCAGAATTGTGAGAGGAAACACATTTGTGGTTTTGAGCCCCCCACTTTGTTACTGTGTGGTTCCAGAAAACTAAGACAGCTTCCTTTCCTCTGAAGCACTTTTTTTTATCTTTCCCAAGTTTGCATTACAAACAAAACAAAAAAAGTCTTCCTGTTCCCTAATTCCCATTCCTCCTTTTAATCCTTAAATCTTTGTTTTTAAACAAGTCACATGAAAACTCCCTAGCCTATTTTCCTTGAGAGATGTCAGCTGACTTGGAGGGACTCTGGTTGAGCCCACTGGCCTTCTCTGGCTTTTCCTGCCTGCGGCACTTCTTACACACACCCTTTCCGCAGCTTCTAGGACAGTGGTACATAAAGCGCTGGATCGGAAACCTGCCCATGCCGAAGGAGAGGCAGCACCACCCCCTACCCCCGCTCAGCTTTGGGATCAACCTTCATGGCAAACTGGAGTTCAGAATGCACATCATGTGAGTGCCCAGGTTGGGGACCCCTGCCTGGCTCCTCTGGGGGCACCTCAACCCAACCCCCAGCAGCACCCTCATGAGGTTGATCCTGTATCTTCTAAAACCATCCATCTGTGGGTCCTCCTAGCAAAACAATTCTAATAAAGACAGAGCTGATGTTAGCACAATCTGGGCCAGTCACACACTTTTATGGAGAGCTTTTATGCATGGTTACTGTGAGCTATTCTCAAGCTAACTAGAAAATGGAGTGGATGGATAGTTCCTTTGTATCTCTGAATCCAGAGTGAAAGCTTTGGGGTGCTCTGCTGAAACAGGCAAGGAACTGATACATCTTGTCTAGGGACTCATGGGCATGGGGGGGGCATAGACAGTGGCCCCTGACGTCCCACCAGACACAGTGGGTCCCTGGCGGACTTCCCCAACAGCCCAACTCTGTAGATGTGATGGCAGGGACGAGGTCAGGTGTGGCCAGTGACCTGTTTGGCACTGTCATCTAGACAAGCATTATGTACTGTTAGGACACCCTGATGATACAATTCTGAAAGTCCCCTTTTGGTGGCTTGGAGCTATGGGCCCCAGAAAAGAACACTTTCTTAAACTTACGGATGTGAAACCTTGTAAATGGGACCTTTAGATGAGGTTACTTTCAGTTAAGGTGTGGCCCAGCTGAATCAGGACGGGACCTAATCCTGTTGCTGAAGGCCTTACAGGGAAGGGCACAGGAAGAGAGAAAGCAGAGGGAGGAGCCAGAAGCTGCAAACCAATGTAACATAGGAAAAGCCATGAGAGGCCGCCATGTGCTTTGCCAGGTGACTGAAAAATGAAGGTCCAAGGATTGCCAATAGCCAGCCACAGATCACCACAGCCTTCTGGAAGAGAGCATCACTATGATGACACCTTGATGTTGGACTTCTAGTCTCAAAACCATGAGTCAATAAATTCCCAGTATGTAAGCCAACCCACCGCAGGGTTTTTGCTTGAGCAGCCAGGAAAGTAAAGCAGATTTGGTATGAGGAGAACGGGGTGCTGCTACTGCAAATACCTGAAAATGTGGAAATGGCTTTGAACTTGGGCCATGGGCAGAGGCTGAGTTATGAGGGGCTTGATAGAAAAGACCCAGATTGTTTTGAAGGGATTGCTTTGAAGAGAAATATGGACACTAAAGGCACTTCTGATGTGCCCTCAGAAAGAAATGAAAAATGTGTCATTGGAAACTGGAGGAAAAGCAACCCTTATTTTAAAGTGGAAGAGAACTTGGCAAAATTGAGTTCTGATGTTGGATGGAAGTCAGAACTTGAAAGTGTTGAGTTTGCATATCTAGGAAATTTCCAGCTAAGCATGGAAGGTACAGCCTGGCTTCTCCTTGCAGCTTATTCTGAAATGCTAGAGAAAAGGAATAAACTGAGAACTGCACTCTTAAACACAAACAAACCAGAAATTGACAGTTTGGAAAACTCCCAGCCTACCCAGTGGAATGCTCTAAGAGTAGGGCTGGAAGCCACTCTATCAGGGACCTCCCACAGCTTCTTGAGAGCAAGGCTGTGGAGAATAGGACTCCCTATGAGAGTTTAACTGAACCTGGATCCAGTCGGCCATTTCAGTAAAAGTCAGGATTCAAATGAAAGATCTGTGGATGTTCTATGGCCTGGTGGTTTGGACCCCTGTGAACTGCATGCAATGCCAACAAGGTGTCTGCAAAATTTGTATGAACAGAAACACCACCAGCCTGGACTGAAAGGGACAGAGAAGGGACGACTTGAAGGAAGACTTTCCATCTCTGCTTCAGCCAGCCAGCTTCTCCTGGGGAATTAATGAAGGTTTTCATGGACAACCTTCATCAGCGTTCCCAGCTTGAGGCCTGCCCTGGGGAATTCACACTTGCCCCATCACCGCAGTCATATGAACCAAGGACTATAATAAATCTCATAATATTGACATATATATATATATCTCCCTGGAGAACCCCATCTAATACACCCCACGGTCAGGAGCCCTGAGCCTCAGAGGAGCAAGGGGACAGGAACTGGCTATAAGGCATTCTGTGGCTCATCCATGGCACCTTTTGCCCAGGTGTCCATACTCCCTGGTGGTCCGTTTGCATTGTCCTGGGCTCTGGAGACACCCAGATAAATAAGACGTGGTCCCACCCTGAGACTTCACCCACTACATGTGGAAGAGGGCAGAGCAGGTCCCTAGGACCTGGAATGTAGGTTCTGGGACCCAGAGCCCACAGCCTCCCTGTGCTCGAGGTGGGGGTTGTAGCAAGGAGCTGTGTTCTTCGTTGAGATTTGGAGAAGGAGGAGTTTTCCAGACTCACTGGACAACCCATGCATCCATCAATTCAGTGCAGCCACATTGGTGATGTTGAGTACAGTGGTCGGGGGGGGGGTACCTCGTGCCCTCAAGAAAAGGCAGCAGTGGACATTATGTGTGAGGGTGTGCCATGGGCTGCCTATATCAGGCTGGGTCTGGGCTCTGCCAGGGGATGGCTGGGGTGATGTGGGATTAAAGCAGTTCTTGCCTTTTGTTTTCACAGTGTTGCTGCAGTCATCTCAGAGCTGTGTCCTCTGGGCCTCTGGTGGGGCTAACTAAGGCAGACGCTGGGCAGAGGGGTCACTGTGGACTCCCAGGGCTTGGCAGGGGAATGCTGGGCATCAGAGAAGAACAAGGAGGGGGTGCTGTTTGGAGCCCTGGCGAGGACCAGGGAAGGACATAGGGGTGCTTTCATGGCCAGAATGGGCTCCAAGGCTGTTTCTATTTTCTAGGAAGCCAAGTGGATGTAAACTCTTTAAACTGCCCTTTGAAAAACCATCTCCTCGTGGGGAGTTCCAAACCTGTAAGTGGATGCCCAGCAGCTGAGCCTGTGGCTCTCCATGTCTTCCAGGCCCGAGGTGGGCAGGGGTCAAAGGTGTGCCAGCCTCCAGGGCAGTGTTTCTGCTAGAATGCCTGCGATGGGGCCCCCAAAACTGAATTTGGTTGAGTTTTCCATGTCACAGAGTCAACTCTAGCTGTCCCCTGGAGCTCCCCAATTTCCACCCAGCAAGAGACAGTCTCCCCTTAAGGATGGAGGCTCAAGCAGTCAGTCACCCTGTGTGCTCCCCATATGCAGTCCTGGCTCTCAGACACCCTGAGTTTCCCAGGAGCTACGGCAAATCTACCTGGGTACACTTTCTGGGCAACCCTCCTACCACTGGCTTTTCTCAACAAACCCTGACCTGTGTCATGAGAGGGGACAGCTGTCCTCCCAGGAGAAGGCTCCCTGCCCTTGGGGAACGCTTCCTCCCAGTACACTCCGTCATTTTGTCTTATCCTATCTCAAATGGAATAATGGGGTTCAGGTCCACAGCTTGCGAACTTCCTGCCACGTGTGGGAGTACCCTCAAAATGAGCCCCCAGTGCCCAGTCCAGCCCACCAGGGCCCTCGAAAGGACAGCATCACACTGGCCACCAAGAGGCAGGCACCCTGTGCCCGGGACCTTTGCTGGGGTGCTTGGAGGGAACCACGGGGACGCTTTGCCATGGTGGGACCTCTATCCTGGCCTCAGAGATTGAAATGAGCAGGTCTTGGGGGTCAGGGGTCATGGCAACCTCATGTTTTAAAAAACCCAGCCTGGGTCCCCGTTTCCCTGGTCTCAGGGTGCCGTGCTTTTGAACGTACCTGAACTGGCTCTTCTGCTTTGTCCTAGTTGTTCAATAGCTGGGGCCCCATCTAAACGCAGATGAATTCTCTGTCCTCAGCAGGCCCCGGCTCTCCCTCAGCCAGCTGGGACCTTCTAGCAAACAAGCCCCCGTTGCTCTCCCTTCTGCCAGGGTTCACCCCAACCCCAGTCTGGCTTTTGAACCCTGGTCTTTTCGTGACCTTTTCTTCCGCTGGGTCTCTCGGCTCTGTCCTCGAGCCCACAGGCCTGGATGAGCCCCCTCGGATAGAATACATGTCCCTTCCAGGGTGGAAGTACGCCATCTACATGTGGCTCATCCCGGAGAGGGGCCACATCATCGTCTACTTCAGTGACAAGGTGAACACGCAACCTATGCACGTGGCAGGGCTCTTCGGTGAGTCACCAGCAGGCCCCCGGGGCTCTGCTGCCCCTGCCAGCACCGTGCAGCCACCCTGCCTGCTCGACCCTCCGCCTGCCAGCCCCCACCCCCCAGGCCTCTGCATAAACCATGGCCCTTAGTGAGTGTGCATGCATGTGCAAGTGTGTGCTACAAGTGCTTGCAGATGTGTACCTGGGCATATGGGTGCACATGTTCACGTCTGAGTGTGCACCTGTGTGTGGTATGTGTGGGCACATGTGTGTGTACATTGTGAATGTGTGTACATTGCTCGGGTGCACGCATATGCATGTATGTGGTGTGTGTTTGTGTGCATGTGCGTGTGGGCATGTGCGCACGTGAAGATGCTGTCATGTGTGCAGGTGTGTTTGTGTGTGCATGTGTATGCTTGTGTGTGCACATGCATGTGCACTGTACACATTCGCACACTTGTGCAAGCTTGCACTTTCTCCAAATGGTCAGCCTTGGCTCCACCCCCATCCACAAAAGTGACCTGTCCCCAACCGCGCACACCCAAGTGTGCTCCTCCTGTCACCTGCCCCAGCCAGCCCCTCCGCAGGCTATACTTATCACGGCATCAATTTCAGGCATGCCCCTTTGGACCGTTGTGCCCCGTTTTCCCAGCCCACTTGCTGGCTGTCCCTCCCCCAGCCCAGTAGGCCTTGCCTCTGCAGCCTTGCTTGGCCCTTCCTTGGTCTCCTGCCCAACATCAAGGCTCACGCCATCTGCACACTGAGCCTCCTAATGACGCCAGGTCTTGCCCCGCTGTCTCCAGCACTGGCCAAGCCTGAGGCCCCACTGCCCTGCCTTGTTTGCACCTGCCCAGGCAGTAACACGAGGCTGGAGGTCGGTCCACTGAAGCCCCTGACCACAGACCTCAGGGCCCCGGGGCTTCCCAGAAGCCCTGGCCTTGCCTCCCATCGCTGCCCTTGCCCGCGCTGACCCAGGCACCTGGAACACTGCCCTTCTCCCCTCACCTGAGCAGGACAAACCCATGTGATGCTCAGCATGGCACGTGTGTGTGCCTTGGGCAGGCTGTGGGGCCAGGTACTCCCTGCCAGCCTTGAGGGGCTATGCCACCTCTGGGACACAGCACCTTCCTTCCCACCCCTTCAAGGAGGGGCTGCAACAGGGCCAGCAGAGACCCCCACAGGCCCAGGAGATGCCTCTGGGGGAATCTCACACATTCTCTGCTCGTGGAGTAGGGGGGCCCCAGGCCTGATAGAGCCTCTGAGCTGGGGAATCTGAGTGGTCAGTCCTCAGGTGTCTCCATCCCCCAGGTGTCTCCATCCCCCAGGTGTCTCCATCCTCCCAGTGGCTTGTGTTCCAAAATTGTCCCTGTGTTCCTGGGCCTGGGTGAGCCATGAAGGTCTCTGAGGCCCCTCCCAGCATCAGGGGTCTGTCTGGGGCTCTGTGCAGGGCCCTGCCCCTGCAACTCCACCTTGGTGGCTACTCAGCTTCCCTGTGGGTTGTGCCTCCTTCCCAGGGCTCTGGGCTGGGAACCCTCCAGCCCTGGATGAGCCCCTGGGGTTGGCAGCCCCCAGCCCTCTCCTGCCCAGAGGCCCCACAGGTGCTCTCAGCGTCCCCCTGTCTGGAGTCCCTGCCCCTGCCCCTGCTCGGCAACCCACCACCTCCCCGTCTGGCCTGCAGGCCGCAGCCTGGATGAGAACTCTGAGGCCCTGAGAACCTTCGAGAACTTCGTGGAAAGCAAAGGTTTGAACAAGACGGACATCATCGACCCGCCACATGTCGGTAACCAGTGCAGAGCTTTCTCTTCCTTCCTATAGTATCCATGGTCTCAGTTAACCCCTCAGACTTCTGGCATATTTTCCCTCCTGTGAAAGGGACCCCACCAGAAGCCCTCAGCCCCTTCTGCCCCTGTCTTCTTTCGGCTCTGCAGGTGCCTGTGAGCTGGATGGTGATTCTTAGGCCTGGGCACTGCAGGATCTCCAGCCTGGCTTCACTGCGCCCGGAGCTCGGGGACCACCTGCCGCCCAGCCTGTCCCCAGGGGCCTCCGACAGCCTGCCCAGCCCAATGCAACCTGGCTGCTCAGAATGAGCTCTAATTAAACGGAATTAATGCAATCCATGTCGTCCATGAACGCTGTGGCCTTGCCTGTCAGCTCCACTCACCAGCCAGTCCTCTCCTCTCCCCAAAGCTGTGGCGGGTGGGGTCTCCTCCAGGGGCCCCCACTCTCAGTGTCCTGGTGAGGTGTGTGACCCAAGACTGCTGTGGTGCTCGGCGTCACCTGGCCACGCAGCCACTGATCCTCCCATGTGAACTGCTTCCCTGTCCCCTTCATCAGGGTCCATCGCCTCCCTAAACCTCTGTGCAGACCATAAGGAGATGAACCAAGAGAGCCGCTGGTTCCTTCCCTTATTTTCTCAACCCTCAGCATAGGTGTCATCCCTGAGCAGCCTACAAAAAATAAAGACACTCTTGGCCTCCAAGGGCTCCATTTCCAGGTTAGGCAGACACGTGTCTCGGGCTCCGGGCTCATTTCCTTCCACCACCACATAAGATAACAGGATTCAGGCTGTCTGCATCGGGAGATGCCCGTGCTTCCTTGTCATCATCCTTATGAGTTGCCTCTGACCTCTAAACCTCTGCCCTTGACCTCACCGTCTGTCACCTCTCGGGGCACCCTCAGCTCTGGGGTCCTGCTTGCAGGAAGTAAGGGTCTCTGTGCTTCACCCATGTCCCATTAGACCGTTGGACCGGACACGGGCTGCTTGGACAGCCCCTTGGCCCAGGACAGGGAGGGCTGTGCAGGTGGCTCTCACAGGCAGGGCTGCCCTAGAGCACATTCTCTTGGGTCAGGCTTCTTCCTTCTCAGGTTTGCACCCTCCACGCCCCACTAAGGGCAGTCCTGTCCCCAGATGCACCACATCTGCTCTGACATCTGTGCAGGCTGGACTAGTTCTCCAGGCAGCTGCCCACGTCTACACTAGCAAAGGACTCTAAACTATCCAGAAAGACCAGCCTCATCCTGGGGCCACTGTTTCCGAGGCTGTCCTAATGACCTTCCCAGGGTACAGGGTTGTGCCCGGAGGAGGGTCCCGCCAGCTGGCAGGGGTGGCAGAGAGCCACCTCCAGGGGCCTAGCTGGGTCTTGGGGAGATCCAGGAATTGCAGGTGCATTTTGGGGAGAGAAGCCGGCATGATGGGGTTGTACCTTTTACAGGTGGGCTCACCTTCAGGTAGGAACAGCCTGGGTTGTTGAGAGCCCCATTTGCCAACCCCACCTGGAGCAATTCCCACCCAGCGGGTCTGCGGTGGATCCCGGCCAGCACACGTTGAGTGTTTTTTATGAATTTTTAATTTTTTTTAATCTTAAGAGAATTTTAGGTTTGCATTAAGGTTTCAAGGACGGTGCAGAGAATTTCCACATCCCCACACCTGGTTTTGCCTGTTGGCAGCGTCTTGCATTAATTGCTACAGCACTTTGGTCACAGCTAATGAACCAGTGTTAATACATGCTCGTGGACCAAGACCCTGCTTGATTTAGGTTTCCTTAGCTTTTTCCCCCGTGTCCCTTTTCTGTCCCGGAACCAACCAGGATGAGATGGCACATTTGGTAGTGCCGTCTCCTGAGGCTCCTCCAGGCCAGGTATTTCCTAGGCTGTCCTTGCTGCCCGTGACCTTGACGGTTTTGAGGAGTGTGTGCTCCCTGTGGGGTCATGTGGGGGGGCCTCTCACCACCCCTCATCCAGACATCCCCGGGGCCACTCACCAGGCAGAGAAAGGGGTTGTCATATTTTCACGAGAGAAGGTGCTCCTCCTCCTTTCCACACCGTTCTCCTTGGAAGGAGGTCGCTCTGCCGCCCACCTGCAGGGGAGAAGAGGCTGCCCGCCCCCCACTGCTGCGTCTGCACAGACTATTGGGGACTCTTCGCTGTGGGAGATTTGTCCCTTGCCTTCCTTCCTTCTTTGTGCCTGCCTGCTTGCCTGCTTGCTTTTCTCTCTTTTTCCCCTTTCTTCCCCCCCTCTCTCTCTTTTTTCCTTCTCCCTCCCTTTGCTCTTTCTCTTATTCACTGTCTATTCTTTTCTTTCTCTCTTTCTCTTCCTCCTTTCCTTCCATCATTTATATCAGCATAGACCCAAGGACATTCATTTCATACCCTGAGGTATAATCTAACACCACACTATTTATTTCATTGCTCAAGTTGTCCCACTTGGCCTCAGGAAGCTGCCCCACCTGGCTCACCTGGCCCACCTGGCCCACCTGGCTCACCTGGCTCACCTGGCTCTGGGGTCCCTTTGACACCCCCCCCCCCAGTTGTGAGTTGGTTGGTTGGTTCTTAGCACGTCCTCATTTCTGGCAAGGGCAGAGGCCCCAGGCTCACCGTATATATCCCCTGCTCCCCTAGGGGCCCTGGTTCCTTTCATTGTAGAATGGTGCTAGAAACTGAGGACTGAGTGCTGGCAGCGGCTGGGGTGCAGCTACTTCTAGGCCTCTCACCTGGCAGAAGGGAGGCAGCTGCGTGTGCACCGGCTGGGATGGGACGACACGCACCTACAAATATTTCCACGTGTCTCCGCCTTACACTCAACGTGAGTCCACGCTGAGCTCTCTGATCGTGTGGCACATGGATGCTTCCAGCCTGGCCCTGCTCCACGGAGCTCACACACGCAGACACAGAACGAGCTCATCAGCTAGAGGGCAGGGCTTGCGTGCAGCCCCTTTGCCTCGTCTCACAGAGCCGCTCATTTGCAACAGCCCCCTCCTACCCACCCCCTCATGAGGCCGTTTTGTTCATTTGGGACAAAGCTAGAGTCTTTTGTCACAGCCTGACGCCTACATGGAACTCCCCCAAGCTCCGAGATGAGTTTTTTAAATCGTGCCTACATAGAAATGGGTTTGCTCTTTGTGCCGTCAATTCCCACAGCGCTTTGTTCACTGCGTGGTGTCAGGTGCCACACTAAACAGTTTCACAACCAAAAAGTTCCTGCTCCTCACCTATTCAGCCGGCCCCACCCATGCCAAAGGGCCCCAGGCAACCACTGCTCTTTCCTCGCATCTATAATTTTGCCTTTTCTGGACTGTCATGTGATTGGAGTTACATGGCATGGAGACTACTCAGGCTTCTTCTGTTCGGACACGCCAGCACACCCGAAAAAGGCTCTCTTGGAGGCCAAGCTTTCGAATGCAAATTTTGTATCAAGAACCCACTGAAGGGGACGGGCCACGGTGGTGCAGTGGCAGAGTTCTTGCCTGCCATGTGGAAGACCTACGTTCGATTCCTGGCCCATGCATTTCCCAAACAAACAAACAAAAAATCAAACCAAACAAAAATTCAACAACTGGTGCTGCAATAAGGAGATACTTACATGGAAAAAGCATGAAATGTGACCCCTGGCATACAGCATACAAAAAAAAAAAGAACCCACTGAAGCCCCAAAGTTTTTTGTTTTTGTCTTTGTTTCTGTTTTTTCGCATGGGCAGGCACCAGGAATTGAACCCGGGTCTCCGGCATGTGAAGCCCTAAAAGTTTTTAACGGCCTAACCTTTTACCAGGGGAAAGCCATGGTCACCTTTGGGTTCAGAAACAGCGTATCTGGTAGAAATCAGAGGCTGCATTGGAGGCGAAGCTGGAGTCTGGCCGATGGGGGAGGGTGTTGCGTCGCTTTCCTCCTCAGGCCCATCAATGGTGGGGACGCGTGCACACCTACATGATGACACTGGGCCATCGATTGTACAAATGCGTGGGTCGCATGGTGTACGAACACATCTCAATAAAATCGCATTAAATAAAAACCACACAGGCCAGCTTGACCCTGCCATGGGGCATGAGGACACGTGGAGATGTCCCTGAGAGGGGAGCTGAGGGTCCGGGAGCCCATGGGGGTCACCCTTGTGTGCCTGGCGCTTGGGAGGGACCCCGAAGCCACAGGAGCGCTGGGATTTCATGGGACACCAGTGCACGGGCAGGCAGAGAGGACGAGCTTATTTGGCCTGGCAGAGAGTCCTGGGATAGCCCGAGAAGGAAGAGGGGAGACGGAGAGAATTCAGACGGCAGGTGGGTGGGCTCCCTGACTGCTGCAGCAGACTGCCAATCACCGAGAACAGGGCAATTATTCTCATGCAGTTTGGGGGGCAGAAGTCTGAAAGCAGGGTGCCGGCAGAGGCTTCCTCCTGGGGGCTCTGGGGACCCCGCCCCTACCCTTCTCCAGCACCCGGGGCTGCAGGCACAGGTGGGTGCCCCTTGGTTCTCCCTGTTAGGGCAACCTGCCCTCTGCATCCTTTGTTTATCTCTGAAAAGGACACTCACCACCGGATGGGGGGTCGTCTGTCATGAGACCCTTATCTTAGCACCCCCTGCAAAGACCCTGTTTCCCAAGCAGCCCACAGTCCCAGCTTCCCTGTTTTGGGGGGACACACTTCAACCTGCCATAAGATGTCCCCAGGTCCAAGACAGGGGTTTGCATTTCCCCTCTGGGAGATGAGGGGGACAGTGCCGTGTTTGAGGGCCCAGGGGTGCTGTGCTGGGGGGGTGCTGGGAGGCAAGGTTCCATCCGTCTCCACGCAGGCAGAGGTGGGGGGCCGAGGGAGCCATAAGGTGGGGCTGGCCTGTGGGGGTGCTCCCGAGGGCAGGGGGCGGGCAGCCTCCTCCCACCCTGATAACCTTGCCTTTCCAGATAAGAGCTGGAAGGAGCCCTGGGAGAGGATGGGACGGGCACCTTTTCTGGCCTGTGCGGGTGGGTAATGGACGAACACTACGGCATTCACTCATCTGTTCCAACAATAACGGCGAGCGCCGGGCCCTGGAGCCCCTGCTGCAGGGGGAGGTCGTCTGGGTATAAATGGGCAGCAGGCGGGGGACCGGGCAAGTCGCCACCACCAAGCCGCGATGCGGCTGCCCCTCCTCCTAGCCGCCGGCCTGGGCCTGCTCGCCGAGCTGCTGTCCAAGGAGGAGCCACAGCTCATTCCGGCCACGTCTGCAGAGGTGAGAACTCGGGGGGATGGCGGGATGGGGGAGACCCCGCAGCCTAGGACCCCCCGTGGGGCATGACCCAAACCCCAGGGGCTGTTGGCTGGAGCCCTCATCCCTGTGCCTTTGGGGGCCTCTCCTGGCAGAGGAGGGGAGCCAAGGGGACGGGTGGTGAGGCTTCCTGCCCGCTGCAGGCCTGGAGGGTTGGAGCAGGCGTGAGTCAGGGAGACTTGGTCTGCTCCCCGCTTCTCGGTAATCGTCAGATGTTATTCTATCCCGACTTTTCCTTTTGTTGTAAAAGACCTTTACAAAGGTCTATGTAAAACCAATCATCACTGACATTTAAAAACGCACGGGGTGGGGTGTGGGCCACGGTGGCTCAGCAGGCAGAGTTCTCGCCTGCCATGCCAGAGACCTGGGCTCGATTCCGGTGCAAAAAACAAAAAACAATGAAAAAACAAAAAAACAACAACACTACAGCATGATTCATAGAGGGCTTTAAGGTCCCGGAAATAATTGGCCGCAGCTCTGTCCGGGCTCTGGTTTCTAAGACGGCTCCTTTCCTCACCTCTGATGGCCTCGACCTGAAAGCTAAAATGACCAGCCTCCGGGCTCCCTCCAGCTGCCTTTTCCCGGACCCCCCAGCACCGGGCTCTGCTCCCCCCACCACCAGCAGGCCCTCCCCAGGCTGCTCTCCCTCTCTGGGAGATGACCCTCTGTGCTTTTTGCTGCTTCTTTGGTAGCTACTTCTGGACATTTGCTTCTCCCCCCACACACACACACCCTGCTCACGAATCCACCCCTCCCTCCCCAGCTTTTAGGAAAGTGGTACATAGAGCGCTGGGCGGGGAACCTGCCCATCCCCAAGGAGAAGAGGCACCACCCACTGCCGCCCTTCACGTTCATAATGAACAGCATCCAGAAGTTAGAGTTCAGGATGAATATCATGTGAGTCCCCCAGCCCTGCCCCCGGACAGCAGGCCCCTGGGCCGCCTGGCCTCTGGGTGCTGTGTGACCAAACTCGGCACCTACGGCTGCCTCTCCTGGGACTGTCTCAGCAGCTGCTGGTTTGCGGTGGCCCCGCGGGGTCGCCACAGGAAGTGACCACAGGCCTGAGGGCGGGAGCCCCCTGGGGTTTGCGCAGTCCCACGTGGCGTCCGCTCCGGCCTGGGGTTGCCGGCACAAGCCTGTGACGCAGGGCTGCTCTCCATCCTGCCGAGAAGGGAAGTTCGGGTCTGGGAGCTTCTGCTCTCCCGTGGGAGGCCCGGGGTGGGGGCAATGCAGACACAGAGGGTGGGGGCCGCTGCTGACATAACCTGGGGGACTAGGAACCATGAGCTTGCTGGCGCTGTGCCCAGGGCCTTGGAAGGCACATGGGGTGGGGATGGGGGGCACCCGGTTGTTCCCAAAGCACAGGGCCTGCCCCTCATCTGCCTGCTGCCCTCCTGCCGGTGCCAGACCTGGGGGCCACGGGTGCGGGACGGCCAGGCCAGGGGGCACCGGCCTCTATCCACCGCCGGGGCAAGGCCCTCCCTACCGCCCCCGTCTCCCCAAGAACTCAAGGGGCTAGCATAGCTCCCGGTTGGGGCCTGGTCCATCCCCCAGTGTAAGCGGAAGCCCCCACGGCCTCCCAGGGGCTGGAGAGTTGCAGGGCAGTAGATTCAAGTTTTCAAAAATTGTTTTCAAATTTTACACACTATATCCACCAAACAGCCCCCCATCCCCACCCCGTGACCGCTAATCTACTTTCTGTCTCTGCAGATTTATTATTTCTAGATGTCTCTTTTAAAGACCACTGCAGTATTTGTTCTCATGCGTCCTGCTTGTTGTTCTGAGCATAATGTTGCCAGAGTTTCGTCCAGGTTACAGCCTGTCAGTTTTTGAGATGTGCCCCCGCCCCTGCTCATTCAGGTTGGGGCACAAGGACAAGGGGTGCCACCCACCAGCTGGCCTGGGGGCAGCCCCAGCTCCAGTTTGAAATGAAAGTTCCATGTGGAGGTCCCTCCTGCTGCCAGGCTTAGGAGGGCTTCCTGGAGGCGGCAGTTCTGAGCAGAGTCTTGGAGGAAGAAAATTTGGCAGAAGCCTTATTGTTCATGCAGCGTGCATGCCCCCAATTCCACTGCCCTGGGGTGGTGGCTCGAGTGTCCTTCAGGGGACATGTGCCCCTATGGAAAGCTGAGGGCAGGGGACCCATCCCATGGGCACCCTCCTCTGCCTGCCTGCGGCTGCTCTGGGCATGACATCAGGAACCACAGCCGCTTTCAGGCTGCCATTGGGTCGGCTGCTAGGAACCCCCGAGGATGGGGGGCTGGGGAAGGACTGGGCTGGTTTTCAAGCAGGGAGACACAGCGTGTCCAATTTTATGTTCCAGGAAGGCCATCGGCTGCCAGCAATTCAAGTTGCCCCTTTTGCAAAGCTTTGAGCCAGGATACTTCTCTGCCTGTAAGTGCTGGGCTGTCTTTCCCTCTCTCTCGACACCAGGCGGCGGTGGGCAGCGGTGGGTAGCCTGAGCCTCCTGCCCATGTCGCTGCAGCGTGGAAGCACAGAGTCTTCATAGGCTTCCTGCCCGGAAAGGAGCACGCCATCGCCCACTTCAAGGGCAGGATAGAACACAACTACTATCACATGATGAAGCTCTTCGGTGCGTCCTCACGCTTGCTGAGCTTAGGTGGAGGGGCTGCAGCCCAGCCAGGGGCTGGGAGGGGCGCTGGGAGCTCGCTGACCTCCCGCCGAGAGTGCACCAGTCCGAAGGCTCTGGCATCCCGGCGGAGAGAAGCACTGCAAGCTCGCATGGCCCTCCGGTCCCGTTCCTCCATGTCTGACATTCCTGGTGCCCAGAGACCACCAGCCAGAACCCACAGTGGCCCCCCAGCCCTCGGCCCCCACGTCCCTGATCTTGGGGTCCTTCCTTCTTCGTGGGCCTGCGGCGTGGCCATGCCCAGATCTGCTGACCTCAGCAGGGGTGACTCTGCCCCCAGAGACACCAGGCAGCGCCCAGAGACCCCTTTGGCCGCCACGACCGGGGGGGAGGGGCCTCCTGGCATTGAGTTGGGGAGGCCAGGGGTGCTGCTCAACCCCTGTGGTGCCAGGCGGAGCGGCCTCCTCTAGACCCGTCCCCAGGGACGCTGCCAAACCTGACTCTGGGATGACAGCTCTATTCCCACTGAGGCTTGCCAGGGCCCCGGCGCCAGCCATCTCCCCAGGGTTGGATGACCTCCTGTCCCCTTCCCGCCCGCCCCGCAGGCCCACCCCCACCTCCTGGCGCACGCCTCCCCTCGCAGCAACCCTGGGTCCCCAGGGTTCACAGGACCCAACTACACAGGGGCTGGCTCTGAACAGGAGATACGGACTGACAGACAGTGGGAGGAGGCGGGCGGACAGGGGACGGGGATGGACAGACAGGGGACACAGATGGGTAGATACAGATGGACAGGCATAGGAGATGTGAATGGACAGACAGGGACATGAGCTGGCTGGTCCACTGAAACCCCTGCATCCCTGCCCCTGGCCACACCGACCCAGGCACCTGACACTGCCTTTCTCCCCTGACCTGAGTAGAAAAAACCCCAGACCACGGAAAGCTCAGCACAGCACATGTGCATGCTTTGGACAGGGTGTGGGGCCAGGTGCTCTCTGCCAGCCCTGAGGGGCCATGCAGCCTCTAGGGCCTGGGCTGAGGACCCTGGGGATAGATGCCCTACAGACTCCCATGGGGAGTGGGGTGGGGTGCTGCTGCAGGGGGGCCTGGATAAGGGGCCTAAGGATGGAGCACAGCCCCCTCCTTCCCACCCCTTCATGGAGGGGCTGTGGCAGGGCCGGGCGAAGCACCCCACAAGCCCAGGAGGCACCACTGGGGAATCCCACACCATTTTCTGCTCTGGGGGTGGAGGGACCCGAGAGGGAGCCTCTGAGCTGGGAAATCCGGGTGGTCAGTCCTCAGGTGTCTCTGTCCCCCCAGATATCTCAGTCCCCCAGGTATATCTGTTCCCAGGTGTCCGAACTCCCAGGTGGCTCCATCCCCAGGTTTTCCGTTCCCCAGGTATGTTTGTTCCCCAGGTGTCTCCATCCTGCATAAGTTTCTATCCCCCAGGTGTCTCAGACTTCGGGTGTCTCCATCCCCCAGGTATCTCCATCCTCCAAGAGGCTCATGTGCCAAAACTGTTCCTGTGCTCCGGGCCTGGTGGGCTGTGAGGGTCTCTGAGGCTACTTCCTGCAGCAGGGGTCTGTCTGGGTCTCTGTGCAGGGCCCTGGGCATCCCCAGGTGGTGTTCAGCTTCCCTGTAGGTTCTGCCTCCTTCCCGGGGTCTGGGCTGGGGACCGTCCTCCCCTGGATGAGCCCCTGGGGATGGCAGCCCCAAACCTTCTCCTGCCCAGAGGCCCCGCAGGAGCTCTCAGCACCCCACTGTGTCCGGGGTCCCTGCCCCTGTTCGGCTCCCCACAGCCTCCCCGTCTGGCCTGCAGGCCGCACACTGGATGAGAACTCCGAGGCTCTGCAAATCTTCGAGAACTTCGTGGAGAGCAAAGGTTTGAACAAGACGGACATCATTGACCCGCCGCACATCGGTAACCAGCACAGAGCTTCTCTCCTTCTCCCCGTTTCTTCCTCACTGGGGGAACCCGAGGGCCGGCGTCGCCTCCCCGCGCCCCGCCTCCCCAGAGCACCCGCCCTGCCACTGTCTCCGCAGATGCCTGTGTTTTATCCAAGTCTTAGCGCAAGTCAGAGGACCTTCCCAGGGCTTCCCACAGAGGATGGCAGAGCCCCCTGGCCGCTCCTCGCTGCCCGCCTGTGGCCGTCCCAAATCAGCTCCATTGAGGGCTGCCGCCTTCAGTTCTTCCCGGAGCCCCCGCCCTCTCTTCCTGCGCCGATCCCGGGTCCCCAGGACCCCCTCCCCCAGCCCTCACCGGGGTGCCGGCAGCTTCTCCGGGCTTTCGGTGCCAGCACACGTGTCCGGAAAAATCCGGCTGAGGTTTCCTGAGCGTGTGTGGCGGGGGGAGTTTTTGTGCTTTAATGCTTTTAATAAATATATAAAACAGAGGAGAGAAAATTCACAAAACCCAATGTTTACTTTAAAGAAGAGAAATAAACGCCTGTGGAACCCCCGCCTCCTGTGTGATAAAGGTTCAGCCAAGGTCTGCCCCTCACCCAAGCCAGCCACATTCCCATGGCTCTCAGTAAATCTTGGCCTGTCCTGCTAGATTCTCCACAGTTTTACTGTCTTTAAATAAATGGAAGCAAGCCATCGGTTTTCTTTTGACTTCCCTTTTCCTATAATTTTAAAAGGGCAGCTTATTCATCATGTTCCAGATTCAAAACCCAAAACCTCGGATGAGAACGGAGGAGTTGCCTGCCTCGGCCTCAGGCCCCGGGCCCTGTAACTTGCTCTCCTACTGCTGCATGAGTGGATCCCTGTCCCCTTCCCCGGGGTTCACATCCCTAAATAAAAACGCAGTGGGGATGGATCGGGTTTCCCTGCCTTTCTTAGACAAAAGCTAGCCCAATAGGCCCTGTGTTTTGAAACCAAGATTTTTATTATTTTGCTTTAATGAGTCTTCATGTGGCCTTCTCCCTGTCTGTCCATGCCTCTCTCCCTTCCTTATAAGGACCCCAGTCCTACGGGATCAGGGCCCATCCTAATCCAGCCTGGCGTCATTGTCTCTGACCCCACCTTCAAAGACCCTACCTCCACACTCATGGGATCAGCAGTTAGGGCTTGAACATGTCTTTCTGGAGAAGACAATGCAACCCAGGGAGCCCTCGTAGGGTCAGTCATTCACACTTTAGTCAGAACAAGAGCCCACCCCCTGTGTCGCCTAAAGCATCAGAGAAGTGTGTTCTTTCCTGGGATGGAGGCCTCCAAGGTCAGGAAATGGCCAGAGCATCCCACAGGCTCCAAAAAGCCTCAGCACCTTCCTACCAAAACGTGGAATGGAAGCCCCAGAGGCAGGAGTGGGCAGGGGGTTGAGGGAACACTGGAGCTACAAGGCCACAGGGCTCGAAGTGAGCAGACCCTGCAGCGGCTCGGAGCCACTTCAAGTCCGGGCTTCACCCTCCTTCAGTGACGTCTCACCAGGGAGTCACATATGGGTGACTTGAGGGTTTATTTTTAATTTTAACATTACAAAAATTCTCCAATATCCAGAGAAGAGAGGACGGCATGTCGAGTATGCTCTCTGCGCAGCCTGCACCATGTCCAGGGCCCTCTTCTTGGCACTGTCCCCTCCTCTGCCTGCAGCCTTGGGGGAGGGGGGTGTTTTAAAGCTGTCTCCACGCCACTCAGCACCAGCGCACACCTCCATTGAGAGCTGCCTCCCAACAAGGCAACATGCCGTTGTCACACTCAGTCACGCAAATGGTGGTAGTGGCTGAGTCCTCACCCCAGCCCCCTGCCCCGTTGAGACCGTCTTCTCCTGATCACAGCCCCCTCCTCCAGAACCGGTGTTGCAGCCATGGGCTTTTTACCTTTGAAAGCCTCCCAGGTTCCTGTGGACCCTGGGACACTTCCTTCATCAAGTGACCCAAGCGGTGGCCTCGTTCTGTCTTACAGAGAACCACAGCTCCACGTTTGTAGTTTGAGCCTTCACGCTGGTAGCTGGACAGAAGGCTGTGCAGACAGACAGATCAGAACAGGGGATGGGCAGTGGGGTCTGCAGTGTTCTGCCTGTTAGGCACACCTGAGGGTGTCTGGAGCTGGGGGCCCCGCTGGGAGTCAGAAAGAGCAGATACGCAGACAGGCCGGCCCGAGTGCAGGGGCCAGCGAAGCTGTGCAGAGGAAGGGTGGGGGGCAGGGAAGAGCCGCCGACACACTGGGCAGGAGCACGAGAGCCCCAAGCCCATCCTGAGGGGCAGGGGGCCTCGGGTGGCACCTGAGATTATGGACAAGGATGAGATCGCCCAGAGCAGCAGAGGTCAGGCTTTGGGGCATGGACAGAGGGGAAAAAATTCCAGGAAGGTGTGGAGTCAGAGGGGCCGCTAGACAGTAGCCACCGGGGAGGCAGGGCTGAGGGCTGATGGTCCTGAGGCAGGGCTCGGCAGGAGCTGGGTGGGAGGCAGAGCCAGGTTTGTTGAGTGACGGAAGACTAGTCTCCTCTAACTGGTCATCTGAGGGGCTGCGAAGGGGACGAGAAGGTGAGGGAGCCGGGGCAGAGTGTCCAGCCTCTAGGCTGCCTGCTCAGTGCCCTTCTCAGCCCGTCCTATGGGGCCAGGGAAGCTTCTGGGAGCCGCGGAGAGTCCAGGAGCACAGGTGAGCAGGAGTGGGTTGGTGGGGGCCTGGGGGAGCCAGTCAGAGCCGTGATTCCCTCCCCAAGGGTGCTGGGGAGCCGGTCAGAGCCACGATTCCCACCCTCTCTGGCCCCTGAGTGCAGACCCGCTCCCTCCTCCCTCTCTGGGACGTGGGTCTGAGCTGGCGGGGTCTGAGTGAGACACACAGATAGGACTTGTTGATTCTGGGGAGGTTACTTACTCTGAATGAGGAACATTTGGTCATCTGATTCCACGAACAGCGATAAACGATCTTCTCCTCCTTCGCGGAACTGGGGCGGCTGTGATCGAGCCAGGTGTGTCCAGGTGAGCCAAGCACCTGCAGCTGGTGAGTCCCTGGGCCACGGCCAAGCCGAAGAGCCTGAGGCAGCAGATGGGGCCTGGCCAAGGACACGGCTTCACTCCCAGCTACCAGGCATTCTCATGCCTCGAGCTCCTTCACCTTGGGGCGGAGGGAAGAACGTGTGGCTGAGAGAAAGCAGGAGGCTGGGGTCCTGGTCCATATGAGTCAAGATGCCAGAACTCTACGTATGGAGCCACCCAGCCTGGAAAGTGTTCAGGCCGAAGGCATTACCCCTTTGTGCTGTCCTGGGGGAGCCATCCAGGCCAACAGCACCCCAAGGTGCCAAGACTCTCCCCACCACCACAAGGGGGTGGAGTCCCACTGGCCGCTTTTAAGACTTTCCATTTCCTTCTGCACGAGGCGTCTCAGCATGATCTGTTTTAGGCTGTTCATTGAGAGGTTCTTGGGTCGTGTGTTTATACTTTTCATCAAATGCGTTTTCTGTCTGAGCCTCTCATTTCTTTTTCCTCCTGAGACTCCTCGTAGGTCAGACCTGGGTTTTGCCCCATGGGGCAGGGATGCTCCAGCCTTCATCTGCCTGGCTCCATTTCTTCCCTTTCATCATATCTTTGCTTCATGTATTTTCTGGTTTTCTGATTCATTAAGGTGGGTGGACACATCTGAATCTTGCTAGTACACGTTAGCCCGAAATAGAGGTTTTTATTTGTATTTGATTTTTTTAGCTTTTTTATTTTGAAAACATTATAAATTCATGGGAAATTACCCAAAAAGTACAGAGAGGTCCCATGTAGCCTTCACCCTCCTTATGGAACTAAGTAAAATCTCACATTTCTACAGCTCAATATTGAAACCAGGAAACCAGTGTTGGTATGATCACAGCCCATCTTCGTTTTTCTCTCCCAGGCACCTGTTTAAATGTGGTTCTGGGTCATTTTATCAGACACCCAGCTCCAAGCACTCACACTTCCAAGATGCAGAACCTTCCACCTCCGAGAAAATTCTTCATCCTGCCCCTGTGCAGCCACACTCACTCCCCACCTCTGGCGACCGATAAGTGGCTCTCCCTCTCTAGTTTTCCATCGCAACAATATTGTAGAAACGAGACCATACAGTTTGCAGCCTTTGGGGATGGGCTTTTTTACAGTCAGAATAATTACCTTGCGATTCATCAAGTGTTGTGAGTTATCCATAGTTAATTCCTTTTTACTGCTGAGTAGTATTCCACGGAATGGATGCAATACAGTTTGGTTAACCATTCACTTGGTGATGGACGTTTGGTTTGTTTCCAATTATTCATTATTACAAATGAGGGCAAGATGGTGGCTTAGCAAGGTGTGGGATTTAGTTCGTCCTCCAGAGCAGCTAGTAAATAGCCAGAAACAGTACAGAACAGCTGCTGGGGCCACATCAGTGACTGGACACACAGAGTACCCCAGTCTGGACCAGCTGGACTGGCTGCGAGCCCCCCCAGAACCATGAGTTCCCCAAGCCTCAGAGCCAGTGCCCCTCCCCACAGGCTACTTCCCAGAGGAGAAAGGAAAGGGACTTTACTAGCAGTAGGGGCTGAGCACAACAAAACTCCAATTGTGGAATTAATTAACAAATTCTGACTACTAATAATAGGCCCCCACTCAGCTGAACCTCAAGTAAAAGCGGACGTCGCTGGTTTTTGTCGCAGTGCAGAGTGGGCAGGGCTGGCAGAAAAAGAAAAAAGAAAAACACAGAGGTTTTTTTTTTTTATCTAAAAAGGTCTAGGCCCTGAAGGAAAGGAGGGGCACATAGGGCCTGGAGATACACAGAGCAACGTACCAACCTGAGCTCTTGACTGGCAAACCCAACGAACGGGGTCCTGCTCTGAAAAGCATTTTTTCTTTTTCTCTTTTGTGGCAGTTTCTATGGATTGATGACTCTTTGGATACAGCTGCAAGGCTTCTCAGGCTCTACTGCCCCAGGCATAGGCAGAAACAGGCTTGTTTGAGAGCTTGTCTGGCACCTGTGCCTTCCCCAAGAGTGGGTGGGACCCAGCTCAGGTGGAATCCCTCCCTCAAGGAATTCAGACCCCAGGGTCTGGAAAAGTGAAAGATTAAAGCCAGCCTACAACCTCTCCTCTGTCTCCACCACACCCCCAGCAGGGAGAGTCTGCTGAAGTTAAAGGTACCTTATGCTGGTGGGACCCGCAGGCAGAAAAGCGCCACATACTGGGCAGGACAGGAAAAATGCAGAGTCCAGAGACTTCATAGCAAAGTCTTTCAACCTGCTGGGTCTCACCCTCAGGGAACACTGATGCAGGTGACCCTTTCCTCCTGAGAAGAGGCCAGTTTGGTCTGGGAAAATCTGGCTGGGGTGTATAATACCTAAGTAGACCCTCCTAAGGGGTGGGGGAAAGGCACTTACTATACAGGCAGGGCAAGAAACAAAAAAAAACAAGAACTGAAAAATTCTGATTTATTAAACATCTAAACTAGAGGACTAGAATAAGCTGAACTGAATGTCAAAGAACAGATAGACAACAAAGTCATCCAGCAAGAAAATCCTAGGGAAAAAAAAGTGAAAACAATCTCCAGAACAAAATAATTAAGGTAATTAAATGCCTAGATGCCAGCAAAAAATAGTGAATCACACTAAGAAAATTGAAGAAACCCCAAAGGAACAAACCAACAATTCAAATGAGATACCGGAGTTGGAACAATTAATTCAGAATGTTTGAACAGACATGGAAAACCTCATCAAAAATCAAATCAATGAATTGAGGGAGGATATAAAGAAAGCAAGGAATGAACAAAAAGAAGAAATTGAAAGGCTAAAAAACAAATCACAGAACTTATGGTAATGAAAGGCACAGTAGAAGAGATAAAAAAAAACAATGGAAACCTACAATGTCAGATTTCAAAAGGGAGAAGATAGGATTAGTGAACTGGAGGACAGAACATCTGAAATCTGATGAGCAAAAGAAAATATAAGGAAAAGAATGGAAAAATATGAGCAGGGACTCAGGGAATTGAATGACAACATGAAGCACACAAATACACGTGTTGTGGGTGTCCCAGAAGGAGAAGAGAAGGAAAAAGGAGGAGAAAAACTAATGGAGGAAATTATCACTGAAAATTTCCCAACTCTTATGAAAGACCTAAAATTACAGATCCAAGAAGTGCAGCATACCCCAAAGAGAATAGATCCAAATAGACATATCCAAGTCACTAATCAGAATATCAGAGGTCAAAGAGAAAGAGAGAATCTTGAAAGCAGCAAGAGAAAAGCAATCCATCACATACAAGGGAAGCCCAATAATACTATGCATAGATTTCTGAGCAATTATTCATTATTGCAGATAAAACTGCTATGAACAATTATGCAGTTTTCCTGTGTCCATACATTTTCATTTCTCAAGGACAAATTCCCAGGAGTGCAATCACCAGGCTGTATAAACATGTGTTTTTAAAAAGAAATTTTGAAACAATTTCCAGAGTGACCGTACCATTTTGCAGCCACTCAAAGTATACATTTCTCAAAATTTGGGAGACCCAGTTTCTCTGCAATGTCCCTGACATCTGCTATTTTCACTTTAGCTGTTAGAATAAGTAGGTAGTAACGTTTCATATTAGTCATGGTTCTCTAGAGAAACAGAACCAACAGGAGAGACCTGTAAATATGAGATTAATAAAAGGTGTATCACACTACTGTGTGAATGGAAGAGTCCGAAATCCGTAGGGCAGGCTATGAAGCTGATGGCTCCAATGAAGGGTCTGGACGAACTTCACAGGAAAGGCTCGCTGGCCAAAGAAGCATACGAAAGAGTCTCTTTTCTTCCTTAAAAGCCTTTAACTGATTGAATTATCTCCTTGTGGGAGGCACGCCTTAGTTGACTGCGGAGGTAATCAACCACAGATGCAATCAACCGACTGATGACTTAATACACCAGCCTTCCAGTTTATCAACCAGCCATGAAATGTCCTTGCAGCAATGGTTAAGCCAGCGCTTGCTTGACCAGACCACTAAGCGTCATCACCTGGCCAAGCCGACCCCAGACCCTAACCATCACACACGTCATCATGGTCTTAGGGTTTAATGGTGGATGACCTTGACTATCTATTCATGTACTTATGTTCCATTTGTAGATCTTCTTTGGTGATTGCTGCTTCATATGTTTGTCCATTTTCTAATAGGATTTTATTTTAACTGTTGGGTTTTGAGAGTCCTTTGTATATTCTAGATGCTAGTCCTCTGTCAGATATATTGTTTAAAAGCATTGCCTACGAGTCTGTAGCTTGTCTTTTCATCCTCTTAGCAGGACCTTCTGCACAGAAAAAAATTAAAACTTTCCTAAAGCCCAGTTTATTGGCTTTTTCTTTTACAGACAGTGCTTTTGGTGTCGTCTCTAGCCCAAGACCCTGAAGAATTTCTCTTTTGTTTCCTTCTAAAAGTTCTATAGTTTTATGTTTTACGTTTAAATCTACGATCCACTTTCAGTTGATTGTTGTGAGGTTTAGGTTGAGGGCTATTGTTTTGCATATATATAATCAATTAATACAATTCCATCAGTCGAATGGACTATCCTCCCCTCACTGAGCTGCTTTTGCACCTTTGTAAAGCATCAGTCGGCTGGTCTTACATGGGTCTGTTTTGTGGTTCTCTGTTCTGTTCCATTGGTCCAATGCCCATCTCCGTGCCAACACCGCATTGGCTTGGTTCCTTCTACTCTACTCTTTTTCAAAATGGTTTTAGCTAGTCTAACTTTCTGTGTGTGTGTGTGTGTGTTTGTGTGTGTGGTTTTTTTAATGCCTTGCCATAAAATCCTTTTTAATTAGAAAAGTTGTACGTTTACAGAAAATTCATGCACAAAATACAGAGTTCCCCTATCCCACCTATTTTTAACACCTTGCTTTATTGTGGTGCATTTGCTACAATTCATGAAAGGACATTTTCATAGCTCTACTATTAACTATAGTCCACGGTTTAAATAGCGTTCACCGTGTTGTACAGTCCTACGTTGTTGTTATTTTATTTTATTTTTATTCTACTAACATATACAACCTAAAATTTCCCCCACCTTCCACCAGGTAAATGTTAGAATAAGTTTGTCTATATCTACAAAATCTCTTGCTGGGAGTTTGACAGAAATTGCATTAAAATTATCAATCAATTTGTGAACAACCAACATCTTTGCTATGTTGACTCTTCTCGTCCACGAACGCAGTGTGTTTGCACCATTTCTTCAGCTTCTTTTGATTTCTTTCCTCAGCATTTTGTGGTTTTCAGAATACAAGTCCTGTGCATGTTTTGTTCGGTTTATACCTAAAAGTTTATTTTATTTCTTTTTTCAGCTGTTGTAAATGGTCTAGTTTTCAGTTTCAGTGTCTGTGTGTTCATTACGAGTCTATAGAAACATGATTGACTTTTGCATCCCATGACCTGCCTAAAGTCTTTAGTTCTAGAACGTTCTTACGGTACATACTTGCACTCATCTTGGTAGACAATCGTGTCCTCTGCCAACAGGTACCATTCTAGTTCCTCCTTCCCAGTCTGTGTGCCTTTGTCTCCTTCTTTTTTTTTTAAGTCTCCAGTATTTTATTTTTTTTAATTTTTTATTAATTTTTAAATTAAAAAAATATTACAAGAAACACAAAATTCTTAACATATGATCATTCCTTTCTACATATATAATCAGTAATTCACAATATCATATAGTTGCACATTCATCATCATAATCATTTCTTAGAACATTTGCATCAATTCAGAAAAAGAAATAAAGACAACAGCAAAAAATTCATACATACCATACTCCTTACCCCTCCCTTTCATTTGTCACTAGCATTTCAAACTAAATTTATTTTAACATTTGTTCCCCCTATTACTTATTTTTATTCCATATGTTCTACTCATCTGTTGACAAGGTAGATAAAAGGAGCATCAGACACAAGGTTTTCACACTCACACAGTCACATTGTGAAAGTTATATCATTATTCTATCATTCTCAAGAAGCATGGCTACTGGAACACAGCTCTACATTTTCAGGCAGTTCCCTCCAGCCTCTCCATTACATCTTGAACAACAAGGTGATATCTACTTAATGCATAAGAATAACCTCCAGGACAACCTCTTGACTCTGTTTGGAATCTCTCAGCCATTGACACTTTGTCTCATTTCACTCTTCCCCCTTTTGGTCGAGAAGGTTTTCTCAATCCTTTGATGCTGAGTTTCAGCTCATTCTAGGGTTTTGCTCAATCCCTTGATGCTGAGTCCCAGCTCATTCCAGGATCTCTGTCCCATGTTGCAGGGAGGTCACACCCCGGGAGTCATGTCCCACGCGGACAGTGTCTCATTCTCCTTCTAGCAAGAACTCCCAGCACCCTGTAGAGTACAAGCATGAAGAACAAACATCCTGGCTTTGCCTCAAACTTAGGGACATGCATTCCATCACTCACCCTTAGGCTGATGCTGCTCAACTGTTATTTTTAAGTTCTAAAGTAATACTTCCCTGAGGAAAATAGACAGACGGGACAGAAATGGAATGTCCACTGTTGCTCTGACAGCATCCGCCCTTCCAGATATTTTCATCTGTGAACTGGGAGATGGTCAATCAGGTCACTTGTGCCTTTTAAGATGAAAAAATATGTCTCTACATGTGTGCACACACACACCATAACTATATATATTATAGACCCACTATAAACTAAATATGCACATAAACTTATAGCTTGTGGCCATGGGCTGCTCAGAGCTTGCAGTCTGGCTCTACCACACTCCGTAAAACCAGTCATCTATTGATGGAGAGTTTGTTACTTATGTCTTTCAGAATATGAAAATTTTGTTTCGAGAACTGCTTCCTTCTGCCCCCTCTCAAAGTCCAAGGCCAAGAAGTCCTGCCTGGACTGCTTTCTGGGAAGGCTGACCCAAGATAAAGAGAGAAGAGGGGCTCCCGGGCCGTAGGGAAGGATGGAATAAAAAACCCACCTGGAGGAGCCAGGAGGGAACCGCTGCCCACCCCCCTACAATGACCACCATGGTGGGCAGCTGTGTACTGGGCTGGGCTTTTGTGCTCGGGGATGGCTGCAAGCGTGGTCACAGCAAGGGCACGGCGAACCCTGTGCGGAGCAGATGGCCACCCACCACCCTGACGTCCAGCAGCCAGGACTGACCGCTGAAATCCCCCAGGACACAGCCATCCTCAGCTCGGCCTCAGCCCAGGACGTGCTCCAGGCACTGGCAGCCAGCCTGGAACTCCAGCCCCAGAACCTCTGATCCGAGGCTCTTCCAGGAACTGACCCACCCGCAGGCCACAGGAGGTTCCTGTTTGGACCTGGAGGGGAGCCAGCGACACTCTCCCCAGAGAAAAGGCCTCGCATTGTCCTGGAGGAGGACACCTCCCTGGACCTGCGCTGAGTCCGGGGGTTCGTGGAATCCACGGCAGGTGAGGGTGGGCGGGCACTGCGCCTGCCTCCTATTTAAGGCCCAGCGTGCACGGCCTCAGCCTCGGCCACTCTCTGGAGTTCGGCAGTGCCACAGCAGCCGCCAGCATGAGGAGTCTCCTGCTCGTCCTGGGCGCCGCCCTGGCTTGTGGTCTCCAGGCCGTGAACATCCCCCAGCCCGTGGTGGAGGTGGACCTGGAGAAGGTTCGAGGGCCAGGAAGGGGGACAGAGGAAGCTGAGGGCGGGGCGTCTTTCCCGTGGCCCCGGGTATTTGCATGACTTCTGCTAGGCACCTCATGGGGCATGGAAAGCGCTTGCTGAAGATACCACCCCGGTTGGGGGTCGGGCCAGTGGGTGCCTCAGGTCCTGGGCCAGCTCCGCTCACTGGCCAGACCCTGCTTTCCCGGGCTGGGGGCTGGGGGCAGGACCCCTCCCCAGGAGAGCCACTCAGGACCCTCCCCTCAGGTGGCGGGCACCTGGCATACCGTCGCGATGGCAGCCAACGACCCTGGCCTCCTGGAGTCCAAAGACGCCCCCCTGAGGGTCTACATCAAGGAAGTGAGGCCCATGGCCACGGGCGGCCTGGAGATCACCCTGAACAAGGAGTGAGTTTCCCAGGGGCTGCAGCCAATGAGGAGCTTGCAGGAAACTGGGCTGGGCAGCAGGGCGGGCTCCAGCCCCAGAGGTGGGGTGTCTCCTGTTGGGACACGGTTTCAGGCTGCGGATCTCTTCAGCTACCCTGCCCCCAGGATGGACATAGGGTCCTTGGCAGCAGGGGTGGTGAGCTGCAAGCTGGATGTGAGATCCCAGCAGAGCTGTGGTCCCCTATGTGACGTGGGCAGTCCCTGAGAAGGCCCCTGCCTGTCCCTGGGGCAGGGGCGGGGCCCACATGGCTCTCAGCCCCTGGCCAGCTGGACTTTTCTTACTGGGCTCCCCTGCCTCCCACTGCCCACTTTGCTGGAGTCCTCTGGCCTTGGGGCCCCAGGGAGGGTCTGCCACTTTCAGGCCAGCACCCAGTGATCTTGCTCCCTGTGGGTCTAAGGCCTGTCCTGGCTGGGTGTTCCCTGGCCGTGGACACTACCTGGCCTGCTCCTGAGACTTTATGGATGACCCCCACGAATATTTGACTTTTAGGGAAAACCACAACTGTGTTGAGACCACCATCATCGCCCAGAAGACCCAGGATCCTGCCGTGTTCATGGTTAACTGTGAGTGCCACCACCTGGTGGCGCCATGCACCAGCCCCTGTCTCGATGGCTCAGTCTCAGTCCTTGAAAGAGCCTCAGCATTTTGGCAGCAGGGACTAGTCTAGGGTCGCAGGTCGTAACAGCCCTCGAGCTCACCCTCTGCCACAAGCATGCCCATGCCCCCCTCCCTGACCTCCCAGCAGCCAGATCAGACGTAGACAGGGGTGGGAAGGCCTGCAGCAGGAAGAGAGAGAGCAATAGAGTGACATCTCAAAGCAAATGCATCGGTCAGCCCCAGCAGCCAGGCCAGAGGCAGAGGCCATGCCATGCCTCTGCAACTGGAACCTGCTGCTGGACTGTCCCGGGCCCGACCTGCAGCCATTCAGGTCCAGAGTGCTCGCTGCCTGCCCTTCCCTGCCCCGTCCTGCCCTGTCCTGTCCTTCCAGATCCATGACGTGTCCTCTGGGCCCTGCCCGGGGTGGTGACACCAGTTACCAGTTCAGATGCTGGCCTTGCCCCAGACGCTCCAACCAATCCGCCTGCCCTGGGGGGTGGCTTGTTTCTGGAAGCTCTAGGGTGCCTCTCCCCTGGATTCTGGTATCCTCGCCCACATTCAGAGGAAGCCCCAACTTGGAATTGTTTTCCGATTCCTCCCAAACCTGGGGCCTGCCCTACAGAGGGCGGACACCTGGGAGTCAGCCCTGGGAGAGCTAATTCCCTGCCCCCAGCGGATGGGGGATATAAATCAGCCACACAGGGCAGTGGCGATAGAGACCTGCGGCATGGGAGGGCTGGCATTTCAGGAGAGCTATTTGCAGTCAGGGGTGGGTGCACAGGTCCCCAGCTGGTGGCACCCAGAGATTCCCTCCAGGGATCCACGAAGGAGTTGGGGAGCGGCCAGGGAGGAGCCCTTCCTCCTGGGGCCCTCCCAGCCAAGCAGGCTGGGCCCCCCGTTGCCTGCCTCGGAGGCAGCCTGAGGGAGGGATCCAGGCGGGACTCAGGGCCTTGTGTTTCGGAATCTTTCAGACGAGGGCAAAAGAAGGCTCTCCGTGCTGAACACAGACAACAGCCACTTCCTGTTCTTCTGCGTGGAAGCTGCCCAGAGCCAAGTGGCCTGCCAGTACCTGGGTACGTCCTGCCCAGCCCCAGGTTCCGGGGCAAACATTCCTTGGCTGGGACAAGGCCTGGAACCTCCCGGAGGACCCGCAGGCCTCTGGGTCGCCCCTGGGGCGTGTGGAGAGGCCCGGGACACACTGGCCCGAGGTTGGGAAGGGGCAGCCCCACGGAGCCCGGTTGGGAAGGGGCAGCCCCACGGAGCCCGGAGCCCAGGGTAGCTGTGCTGGAGCCAGGTTCTGACGGGTGTCAGGGGTATGCCCAGGGCCGGGGTCTTTGTCAGGGACACCCACAAGGGGTGGGGTCCTCACCAGGGGCTGGGCTGCCTTTACGCCCCTGGGGAACTCGCCATCCTGCTGGAACCTGGACCACTAATCTAACAGCCTCTGCAGCAGGAGGCATGAAAGCAACTGTAAAGCGTCATCTTCTCAAGCAAAGCTAGAGGCCATCCTCACAGACATTCCTAGGGTCCCAAAGTGGCTGGGGCTGTAGAGGCACCCCGTCTCTACACCCTCCATGGGTTTGAAAGTGGACAATCCAGATAAGGGGGGCCCATTGCTGTACCCAGAAGAAGGAAATAATTTGCTTTTCCTCTTTTGTGTGTGTGTGTGTGTGTGTGTGTGTAACACTGGAGCTGAGCGGGGCCCCAGGACTATCCTGACCTGGGCTTAGGGGTCAGGGGCTGGGCCTCAGTGCACAGGCTGAGGTCTCCAGGAGGGGTGGGGGGAGTCACCTCAGCCCCCAAGACTCCACTGTCGGAGCCCCCAGGTCCTCCCTGGACCCCACTCCCCAGCAGGGCTCTAGAATCCCACAGCATGTGGCCTGACATGCCCCTCCCCCCACAGCCAGGACCCCGCAGGCTGACCCCGAGGTCATGGAGAAGTTCAACCTGGTCCTCAAGACACTGCCTGTGCGGATCTTCCTGGACATCACCCAGGGCACAGGTGAGTGCGACCAGGCACCCAGGAGCCCTGCTCCCAGGGGAAGGCTAGGGACACGGATGCCCCATAGTGGCCGCGCTGCCCAGTCTCCCCATCCTCGGGGGACGGGAGAGGCAGGGCTATAGAGAGCCACTCCGAGGGGGGTCCCGTCTCCCCTCTAACCCCTCCCCTGGGTCCCGAGTGGACTCCCCAGTGACGTCACCCACGGCTCCCCCCATTCCCGCAGAGAAGTGCCGCGTCTAGGCGAGCTCCTGTGGCCTGCTGCCTGGGGTAACGTACCGCCCTGCCCTGTCCTGGGGGTCTCCTTGTGGTCCCGGGGTCCCTACTTACCTAGAAAGTCCGGCCGGCCGAGGCCCACGCTGCTGGATTGGCCTTTTCGCAGGCAGCAATTCAGTCCGGGTGGTGGGGTCCTCGGGACTGGGGAAGGGAGGAGCGAGGAGGAGGGGCAAGGGGAGGGGCAAGGGGAGGGGGTGGAGCGAGGGGGCCGGCGGGGTGGGAGGGACGGGCCACTCGAGGCCCAGGTGTGGGGTGAGGAGGGCGCTCTGTCCTGTGCAAGGAGGGGCTGCCATCACCCCCAGCTGAGGAGGGCCCCCCAGGGGTCTCAGGTGAGGTCGCCTCGTGCGAGCAGGTCCGCGTGCTTCCCAGGAGCCCAGCGCGTCTGCAGTGAGAGATGACGTCACCCTCCACCCGCGAGGACCCCGCTCTCCATGGAGGAGTCTGAGCCCCTGAAGCCCCCGGCCTCTCTCCCTGGCCGTCACCCTCCCTGGTCTCAGCCGGGTTCTCCAGCTGGGAGCAGCTTCCCTTTCAGCAACCAATAAACCAATAAATCAATTAAGGCTCCTTGCTGACTCAGTCCTGCTGAGGGGAGAGGGCGGCAGGGGCGCGGGGAGGGGGGCTCGGGACCCCAGGTCTGAGCTCTAGACTGAGTTTGCCCTGAGCTCTTGCGGCCCCTAGATGGCAGCCTCTCCCCGGCACCTGGGTAAGGCTGCCAACCCCTCCGTCTCCCTCTCCTGTTCTCTCCTTAGTGTGTTGTGAACCCCATCTGTGGGTAGGTCGATTCACTCTTGAAATCATAACTTTCATTTAAATTTCTTGAACAAGCAAAAAAGTTATTAGATGTCCTAGCACCCCTTGGCCCCTTTGCAGCAGGGAGTGGTGAGAGAACTAGAACTGGGGGTCCCAGTCTGCCCTGAGGATTGATGGGTGCCCAGGACACACCCACCCAGCCCCTTCACAGCTCAGCAGGTTAGGAAAACACTCCCAGCCATATGCCATCCACAAGAAACTCACTGCAAATCCAGTGACACAGAGTGGGTGACAGTGAAGGGTGCCTCATACAAGCATACAATACAAGCATCAATTAAAAGAAAGCAGAAGTGGTTATATTACTACCCAGTAGGGGTTAGGTTAGGGTTAGGGTTAGGGTCTCTTTGCTAGAGACAAAGAGAGACATTACTTGATGATAAAAGGGCCACTCTACCAAGAAGAAATAAAAATCCTAAAGGTGGATGCACCAAAGAAACACAACAGTCTTGAAATGAGTGAAGCAAAAAGTGATAGAGGGCGGGCCGCGGTGGCTCAGCGGGCAAAGTGCTTGCCTGCTATGCCGGAGGACCTCGGTTCGATTCCCGGCCCCAGCCCATGTAACAAAAACGGAGAAACAAAATACAATAAAACAAGAAAATGTTTAAAAGATGTTTCCCTTTCTTCCTCCCTTCCTTCCTTCTATCCTTCCTTCCTTCTCTCTGTCTTTCCTTTAAAAAAAAAAAAAAAAAGTGATAGAACTGAAAGTAGAAATAAACAGATCCAAAATTAGAGTTAGAGATTTCAATGTCCCTCTCAACAACTGAGAATACGACTAGACTGTATTGCTAGAAATTCCACCCAACAACAGCGCAATGCACATTTGCACATTTTTTAAGTGCTCATGGAGCCTTCACCAAAATAGACCATTCCTGAGCCATAAAACAATTTAAAGGAATTGACATCATACAGAGTATGTTCTCTGACTAGAATCAAACTAGAAATACTAGAAATCAAGAAATATAAGAGGAAAACCTCTAAACGAGTTGAAATTAAACATATGCTTCAAAATAATAGGTGAGTCAAAGAGGAAGTCTCAAAAGAAATAAAAAAAATACGGACTAAATGAAAATATATTGATATATGTAGCTACAACTAAAGCACTGATGAGAGGAAAGGTTAAAGCATTCAATGCATACATTATAAGAGAGGAATGATGTCAAATTGATCAGTTAATTTTCCGCCTCAAGAAACTTGAAAAAAAGGAAAATAAACCCAGAGCAGAAGGATATAAAAAAGATAAGAATAGAAAAAAATGAGATTGAAAACAGAAAAACATGTACAGTAAAATCAGTGAAACAGAAAATTGGTTTCAAAAACAATAATCAACAAATTGATAAATCTCTGACAGCCAGAACAGAAAGATGTAAAAAACATAATAATAATAAAAACCAGTAAGAGGGTGGGCCACGGTGGCTCAGCAGGCAGAGTTCTCGCCTGAGACCTGGGTGCGATTCCCAGTGCCTGCCCATGCAAAAAAAAAAAAAAAAAAAAAACCCAATCCAATTAGAAAGTAGGCAAAAGATATGAAGAGATATCAAAGCGGAAATGCAAATGGAAAATGAACACATGAAAAGATGTTCAACTCGTGAGCCTTCATGAAAATGCAAATTAAAACTGCAATAAGAAATCACCACACATATCAGAATGCTAACGTAAAAAATAATGACAAAAGAAGTGTTTGTGGGAACGTAAAATGGCACAGCAACTCTGGAAAATAGTTTTAACAGTTTCTTACAAAACTAAACATGACATTATCATATAATCCAGCAATTACACTCCTGGGTGCAAGGAAATGAAAACTTATTTTCATACAAAAACCTGTCCATGACAGTTTTATTCATAATAGCCCCGAACTGGAAAGAACCCATCTGTCCTTCAACGTAGGTGTGGTGAGACAAACTGTGGTACATCAGCATTATCAAACACTATTCGTTCAGCATGAAAAGAAATGAGCTATTGATCACACAACAACTTCGATGACTCTCCAAGGAATTATGCTGAGTGAACAAAAACCAATCTCCAAGCAAAAAACGCATTATTCTATTTATATAACCTTCTCAAAATAACAATGCTTTAAGAAAAAAATGCAGTCAATGCAAACTAGGTTCTATAGTTAACAGTAGCATTGTAATATGCTTCCATGGAATGTAGCAAAGACAATTTGCCCAAGCTAAATGTCAGTAAGCTGGGGATATGGGGGAGGAGTATGGATTCTTTGCAGGGGGTGAGGTGAGGGGTTGGAGGGTAGAGAGAAATGTCCCATTATAGATTGTGGTGGTGAAGGCTGCTATGTGATTACACTGGGAACCACTGATTTTTTTACTTATGGTTGGATTGTATGATGTATGAATTAAAAAATGAAAATGAAAGAAAATATTTTAAAATGAAAACAAAAAAAAAGACAATGTTTTAGACTTGGAAGACAAATTAGTGGCCGCCTCTGGTGGGCGAGAGAGGGGTGCTGTGGCTGTAAAAGGCGACAGGATGGCCCTTTTGGTGTGGGAACCGCTCTGCGCCTGGGTTGTGGTGGCGACTGCACGAAGTTACACACACAACACACAGGAGTACAAGTGAATTATTTTTATACGTTGTTAGATTCAGTTTGCTAATATGTTTTGAGGATTTTTCCATCTATGGTTGTGTTAGTCAGGAAATCTGAATAAGACCAGTGGATATCTGATCAATGTCAACGTCCCAGGGATGATATTATACTAGAGCTTTGCAATGTCGCACCGTTGGGAAAAACTGTAAATGGTTCACGGGATATCCCTTTATTATTTCTTACAGCTGCGTGTGAATCTACAATTTTTTTGAGATTCTCAATGATTATTGAGATATTATCTCAATATATGAATATTATCTCAATATTTTGAGATATTGAGAAAAACATTATCTCAATAAAATTTCAATTTGTGAAAAAAGGACATTAGAAGGGGGATAGAACTTTTGGCTGTTGAGTAGTGAAGAGTTCAGTGAACGCTCTCCCCCAACCATGTATAAGCCTGGACAAAACTGTCTCATGCAATGATTTGGATATCACCCAAAGGCAAACAACAAATTGAGAGACATGGGCTCTCAAATATCTCCTGGAACAGCAGGTCTCTGTTGACTCCTTGCCTGAAGCTGTCCCCATGCTGGCTCCACGGGCTGGTAGTTCTTCTAGTTTCCCAAGCTGCTCGAAGCAAATGACATGAAATGGGTGGCTTAAGCAATGGGAATTTCTTGGCTTGTAGTTTTAAGGCTGTGAAAATGGCCAAATCAAGGCATCATCAAGGTGATGCTTCCTTCCTGGAGACTGGCTGCTGGCGATCACTGGCTCCTCTGCCACCTGGCAAGGCACACGGCAGCATCTGCTGGCCTCTCCCTTCTTTTGCAGGTTTCATTGCCTTGAGCTGCTTGCTTCCCTGGTTTTCTCCCTCTCTCTCTGTATTCATTCCATTTAGAAAGGATGCCGGTGAGAGGACTAAGACCCATTCTGAGTGAGGTGGGCCACTCACTCAGGGCTACTTAACTGAAGTAGCCTCCTCAAAAGGTCCCACTTACAATGGGCCCACACCCACAGGAATGGGTTGGATTTAAGACTGTGCCGGTCTGCATCTGTGGCGGACCCCAGAAAAGCCATGCCCTTTGACCCTCATTCAATATTGCTGGGTGGGAGCATTTTGATTGTTTCTATGAAGATGTGACCCACCCAACTGTGGGTAGTAACTTTTGATTAGATGATCTCCATGGAGGCGTGTCTCCACCCACTGAATGTGGAGTTGCTTACTGGAATCCTTTAAAAGAGGAAACACTTGGGAGAGAGTCCCCTTTTGGTAGAGCCATGAGAAAGCGGGCAGATGCCACCATGTTCGCCATGTGCCCTTCCAGCTGAGAGAGAAACGTTGAACGTCGTCGGCCTTCTTGAACCAAGGTATCTTTCCCTGCCTGCCTTAAATTGGACATTTCTATAGACTTGTTTTAATTGGGACATTTTCTCGGCCTTAGAACTGTAAACTAGCAACTCATTAAATTCCCCTTGTTAAAAGCCATTCCGTTTCTGATATATTGCATTCTGGCAGCTAGCAAACCAGAACAAAGACCGTATTTTTCTGAGGGCCATACAGCTTCAAATCATCACAGGAGTTTACGGGGGTAGAGCTGTCCAGGAAAAGCAACAGGTTCTCTGTCAGAGAGGGTTTTCACCCCTGCTCCAGACCAGCCTCTTTCCCTGGCCATGCCGTCTCCTCACACACATGACCATTTCCAGGGTCCTCCTGGGGCAGCCATCTCCCATCTGGTACTCTCACCTGGGATTTCAAGAAGCCTCTCAATGCCTTCTCAGCTCAGGGAGTCTGGGCTCGCCATCTTGCACTATGGTCTAAAACTTCTCAAGATAGCAAGATGGGGAAATCGCAGGGTTTCTGCAATTTTCCTCTCTCAAGGACCACTGTCCTTTGTCGCCTGCTGGCCAGTGTCTTGAAAGCTGTTGTTTTGCATATTTTTCCTGTTTTTTTATTGCTTTGGGTGAAAGGGTATATCTTGTTTCTGTTACTCTGTCTTGCGTGGAAGTGGAAATTTATTCATCTACCTTCTAATTCACTGCTTCTTCTTGCTAGAAAGAAAGCCATACCTGAAAGAGAACAAATGCTCATCTGATTGTGGAGAAGAATCGAATTTATTCACAATCTTGCAAGAACGTATGCCCAACTGAAAAATTGATGGCTGGTGCCTGAGCAACCAAAAGCAGTAGTATTTATTCCCTAAACCTGGCACGCAGGTCCCTCCCCTGTTTTTCCATGATTGGATACTCCGGAGGTTATAGTCTCTCCAGATAGTCTAACTAATACAAATTTCCTGCCAAAGATTCCCGCTTTTGATTACACTTTACATTTCAATGACCGTGGCTGTTACTTATTTAAACTTGTTTCTACCTATTTGGTGCCAATTCTAGGCTTGCAGCAGAGGTTCACTCCTACAAGACTGGTTTGAGCTGTCCTGCAACCCTTTCCTCTACCATCTTGTGTGAACGCTAAACTTCATTTTATACTTACATTCTGCCATCTGCTGTTGAGCCCTTTCAGTGAGTTTTTCATTTGGTGCTTGTACTTTTCAATTCTTGACTTTTCAATTGGTGCTTTTTATCAGTTCTGCTTCTCTGTTGAGCTTCCCGATTTGTTGAGTTATGTTTCATCCTATTGCCCTTTAATTCGTTAAATGTAGTTGCCTTAAACGCTTTGAACATGTTTCTAATAGCTCATTTGAAGTCTTTTCTGTTCAATCCAACCTCTGCCCATACTCAGAACCAGTGTCTATGAATTGCTGTTTCCCCAAGAACAGATCACATTTTCCTAGATCTTTGCAAGTCTCCTATTTTTATTGTTGAAAACCATACGTTTTAGGTATTATGCTACGGCAACTCTGGATTCTGATTTTCTTTTCCTGAGAGTTTTCTTTTTCAAGTATTCTGGACCTAATCTGCAGAATCTGTCTCCCTTCTGATGCGCAGCTACTGATATTAATGCTAAGGACATTTTATTCTCATTTCCATCTTTTAGCTTGGCTTCCCTGGGATTACCCTTTGTCTGGAAAACTCGGTGGGTGGACAGTGATTTGGGCAGAGGTTGTGCTGCGTCGTCTGAGGCTGCATAGTTCTTGCCCTGGGAACATGTGTGTGAGTTGGGAGTGGAGATTTGTGCCCAGGTGGACTCAGGGCTGCCTTGGCCTCTGCTTCCTGCCCGGATTCACAAAGGCTTATCTGTCTGTTATGCTTTCTCAGTCCCAGAGTTGACCCTTCCCTGATCCACATGGGACCACAGCCTCAGGCTCGCAGGCTGTTTTCCTCACTGATCTCCTACAAAGCAAGCTGCTTTCAGTGAAAAATTTGAAGAGCAAGACATGGAAAAACCAAGCTACTTCCAGGTAACTTAGGATCCCATAACAAAGGTCAAAAGCATTTCTACAGATACAATATTAGCTAGAAACCAAACAAGTAAACCCACAATGTCTGGCATCCCCTTAAGATTATCAAGCATGCAAAAGACAAATGAGAAAATACAACCCATGATGGAAGAAAAATCAGTCAAAACCGACCCAGAACTGACACAAGTGTGAGAATTTCCAGCCAAAAACATTAAAACCATTATTATAACTGTATTCGGTTGGGTACAAAAAGTTAAATACACACAAGGAAATCAACAAAAGACCTGAATCCAAATTCTGAGATGAAAACTGCAATGTCTGCGATGAAAATAAATAAATAAATAGATAAATAAGGTGGGGTTAACAACAAATTACACAAGGCAAAAGAAATATTAGGGAACTTGAATACACAGTAGTAAATACAGTCCAAAATGATACACAGATAGAAAAATAGACTCGGAAAAAAAGTGAACAGAACATTTTTTTCTAGGAAAAAAAAAAGAATCTTATAGTTATTAAATTTCTAATGCTCATTTTTCTTCTTGGAATTTGTTCATTTGGTCTACACTTTTTACTTTGTTAGCATAAAATTCTTTGTTTTAGTCTATCTGTTTTTTCTTCTCTTTGTATCTGTAGCTGTGGTAGTTAGATTCAGTTGTCAACTTGGCCAGGTGAAGGCACCTAGTTCTGTGGCTGTGGATATGAGCCAATGATATGTGAACCTTATCTTTTGCTCACTACATCTGCAGTGGGCTAGGAGGTGTGTCTGCTGTAATAAATGATGTTTGACTTAGTTGGCTGGTGGTTAAATGAGAGACTCAAGGTAGCACAGCCCAAGTAACTCAGCAGACCTCATCTCAGCACCTGAGGCTCAGCCAAGGCCTTTGGAGATGCAGAAAGGAATCACCCTGGGGAAAGCTGTTGGAACCCAGAGGCCTGGAGAGAAGACCAGCAGAGACCATCCTGTGCCTTCCCATGTAAGAAAGAAACTCAGATGGAAGTTAGCTGCCTTTCCTCTGAAGAACTAATGAAATAAATCCCCTTTTATTAAAAGCCAATCTGTCTCAGGTGTGTTGCATTCTGGGAGCTAGCAAACTAGAACAGTAGCTGAGCCATCTTTTCCATTCCACTGTCTTTTGTGGCACCTTTCTTTGCCCTAGTTGTTCAGATTTGTCTGTTTGATGAAGGTTTTCAAAGATCCATCTTGGAATTTGTGGATTCTCTCTTTTTGTTTTCTATATCACTGACTTCATTTATTACCTTTATGTTCTACTTCCTTCTGCTTTGTTTGGGCTACTTTCCTTGTTCTTTTTCTCACTCTTTTTATTTTCTTTTATTTTTAGAAACACCCACCCTTTTCCTAAATCTCAAACTGAATTCTTAACTCATTAATTTCCAGGCTTCTTATTCTATTCTGAGCATTTGAGAACATAAAGTCCTCTCAAGCCATCACTTTTGCTGCAACCCACCAATTGTGAAAGGGCCCATTTCCATGCACATCTAAGGAAGCCTCTTTTTCCTCCATTCTAAGCTATTCGCGTTCTGCTCGCAGGCAGTGGAGGTCAGTGGGTGAGCAGTGACCCTCCCACAGCCAGCACCCGCCTTGTGGGCAGCACCTCCAGACAAGGCTCTGCTGCCTGTCTCAGCGTTTGTCCTCAGAGAAGCCCCTTCCTCCCCACTGCCCCCAGCTCCTTTTACTCCAGGGTTTGTGTTTTTTTGTTCACGGAAGTGGCGGGAAGGATGTTTTGGGGGATGCCCACCACTTCCCATGGGCTCGGCAACATGTCCCTGTCAGGTACAGAGTCCTTAAGGAATTCACGCAGGACAGTGAGTTAAAGCTTAACAGATTTATTGAGGGGATAAAGCAGGGAGAAAGTGAGTGTGAGAGCAGAAGGGAAAAGGCAAGTGGAAGACTGAAAACGGCTCCCACCTGGGGAGCCAGCGAAAGGAAAGAGAAAATGGCTCTGGCTGTTTGTTCTGGGAGCTATGTTGTAAAAGGTAAGTGACGTCAGGAGGGGAGGGTGTCCACTATGTGGTGTGTTGTCCCTTGATGGGATGGGGGCTTGTTAATTTATTAAATTATAAATTAAATTATTGGTTGCTGGGGTTCTGACACACTGCTCTGTCACTCAAACATCAGGCTCTGCACAAAAAGTTAAGGAAGAAAAGCTAAAAAGATCCCCAATTCACGACATCCATTTTAAAAATTCTTCTTCTAAAAACTTAACAGTCCTCTTGTGTTTTTTGAACCCAGAATCTCAAATTTTTTGCAATAGGCACCTCCCCGAGAGTGCACAGCCTGCCACATGGAGGGGGAGAGGGGGATGAGCTTTCTCTTGTCTTCTAAAGCAGTGCTGGTCCACACAGCTTGGGCACTGAGCAATACCCCCTACTTCAAGGGTCCAGCCTGATGGCGGCGCATCTGGGTCTGCTGGGTCCCAGGGCCCTCCGTCCCCACCCCCGCAGAGGGCCGTGGGACCCCCTGGTTGAGTCTGCCCCCTCCCAATCTCCAGACACCCCACAATCACCACCACCACCAAGTGTCCTCTGCTGCCTCCCTCGACCTCCAATGTGGAATTCGCCAGACCCCACCTGACCACCCTGCCCGTCCGTGCTGCAGCAACCCCCTTTTGCTGGGGTGTTCCATCCGGGGAAGGCTGCTTAAGGGACATTTTGGGTCCTGCAAACTGCCGATGGCACCCCTCAGGATAGAGGTTTTAACCCAGTGATGAAGAAATCCTGTATGGGAGCTGGTTTGGATGCCCTGGCTCCTTGGGCTTCCCCTGGTTGGTATGTTAGGTTGGAGTCATTAAGAAATCCAGGGAAGACAGCGAGTCAAAGCTCAACAGGTTTATTGAAAGGAGAAACCAGGTGGTAGCCAGGGAAACCTGCCTGTAAAAACAAAGGAAATGGCTCCAACTCTCTTTCTGATGCTGTGGTTTTAAAGGAAAAACGGCACTGGGAGGGGAGAGTTAATAAGCAGGGACAGGTCTTGACCGCATGGCTGTTTACCGTCTTCTGATGCATGCACGCCAGCATGCCTGGGGATTTTACTGCCACATCTGGTTCTGCAAAAGAAACTGGGAGTCCCTGATTCAAAAAGTCCCTTTTATATTTAAAGGTTTTTTTTCTGAGACCTGACAGGCAGCTTGAGAGCTGAGGAAACATCTTGAGCGAAGGGTGGGGGGCCAGGGCTAGAGGGGGTGGCTGTGCCGGCTCTCTGACTTTTCTGGGGTGCTCTCCCGGTGGCACATGGAATAGTTTGACTGGCTGATAATGATGTGAGCCGTGATAATAAGTGCAAACAGGTGGGAGTGCTGATTCTGCTGGATGCATGCTGGATGTGGGAAGTCACTCCATCCTGGGGGCACGGGACAGGGGTCAGTGGAGGATTTGCATGGGGCCCAGCTCCCATCTGGGAGACTGGAGTCTAGACGAAAGGCCGAGCACAAAACGGGCAGAGGTAGACCCTACAGGACGAGACAGTGCCCACCCCAGCCCCTGCAGCCTCTGGCTGCAATCTCTCCAGGAGTCAGCCCCAAACGGCCAGAACTGGGTTAACATCTGACAGCTTCCCTAATTATAGGGAATTTGACTCTCTCAGGCTTGTCCTGAGTAAGGAAGCTTCCCAAAGCAGTCACCCAGGATGTCCCCTTCCAGCCCTCAGGCCCACGCCCTCCGGGGTGCACCCAGGACCTCCCCTTTCCCCCACCTGAAACTTCCTCTCACCTGCCTGCCCTGGGGCCTTGGCCCAACACAGAGATGGGGCTACAGTGGGGCCCGGGATGGAGACTGGGCTGGGCTGGGGTGGGGCCAGGGTGGGGTTTGGGATGGTGGGGACTGGGGTGGAGCAGGGGCAAGGGCAGGTTCCAGGTAGCGGCTCTGCCTGGAGCCTCTGCTGGGTGCTCTGGTTCATTTCTGCACCCGTCAAAAGTAAACCATTGGTGTGTATGCCTGGAGTGTCCAGCACGGTGTGACCCTGCATTGTCAAAAAGGCCCACGTGGCTACTCTGTGCCACCGGACAGGGCGCTAGGTGTGAGGGGTCTTGGTGGAAACACAGCCAGGCACCCAGCAAGGCCAGAGAAGCTGGAATTTCTCTTCTCAGCTGTATCGCAGCCCATTGCCCTCCACTGCCCAAGACTATTCTAAGGAAAGTAATTCCTGCTTCTGCGGAAGGTGAGAGGAGTGGCCGAGGGCTGCTGGGGCCTGGGTCGCAGGCTGAGGTGGGGGTCCCCTCTGGGGTCTTGCCCTGGGGACTGCGGCCAGCTGTCATCTGTCCCTGAGCTGCTGGATGCTTCCTGTGTGCTGCCAGGGATTGCTATCTGTCATCTTTATTGTGTTATTCCCTGGAACCTTGTTCCTGGAAATGACTAACAAGGCGCCTGAGAAGCTGCCCTGCAGCCAGCCCGGGAGGAAAATGCGGGGGGATGGGGGTGGGGGCTCCAGGGACACACCAGGACAAGGAGATGGCCGCAGGGAAGATGCTATGCTCTTCATTCCCCTGCCCACCTCCCTTCCCCAACCCATTTGGCTTTCTGAACAGAAACAGGAATTCTGCCATCAAGCATCCTGGTTCGCTGAGGCCAGGTGGAACGGCCAAGGTCCAGGAGATGCCTGGAGCACACCTGCACCCCCCCGCAGAGGCTGCCCCAACACAGGGTGCCTGCAGGGATGCACGCTTGGGGGGGCTCTACAGGTGACCCCAGACCTCCCCGCTTGGCCCCCTTAGAGAGACCCAGGGGCGCCGGAGCCTCGGGGCAGGCTCCTTCTTGGTGCAGCAATTAGCAGCAGCTGTCCAGGAAAGAGCTGAGAGGCGAGAGAAGTCAAACACCACGTCTCTGCTGCCCCTTGTCTGTACAGACACGGTCAGTCCTAACCCGGCCCCATGGCTGTGGACGGATGTGGAAGCAGGGTTTGGAGGGTGAGATCATTCCGATGTGGCTCAACTGGAGGACAGGGGCCCTGACCCAGGAGTCCCGCTAAAGCCTGGCAATCCGGACACCGTCAGCAGGATGCAGATGGACACAGGGACTGGGGACAGGTTTTTCTGCAGCTTTGGAGGGAGCGCGGCCCTGCCCACCACTGGTTTGAAGTCCTGGCCTCAGAGTTGGGGGACAAATGTCTGTGCGGAGCTTTGTCCCGGCGTCCCGGGACCCGACACATCCCTTGGCCTCCCTCCCAGCTGAGGAGGTGTGGGGAAGGCAAGGCCTGGGCTCAGGAGAGGGCCCCCAGAAATGCCCCACTAGCCTGGGCGGGCAGGAGCCAACAACCAAGGGCCTGGGAGGTGGGCGCCCCTCCTCGCCCCGCGCCACCCCCCCTTCCCCCCCCCCCACCCCGCCCCACGCCTTCAGGCGGCCACGCCCCCAGAGCAACTGTGCAGACCTTCTCCACCGTTTGCGAGGAGTAGCGCAACTCCCTTTAGCCCCCAGAAACCTGCAGGGACTCCCCTGGCCAGGGGACTCCTGGATCTCCCACCGCAGGAGTGAGGCTGGCGATTCAAGATGCAGACAGGAAGGGAAGGGCGTTCTGACCCCACGCACACAAGGGAATGTGCTTTGGGATGGGGCTCACGGCCTGCTCAGGGGGGCCAGAGGCAGAGCCAGAGGTCAGGCTGCACACCCCTCCCTGGCCATCAAAAGCATTATCTGTCCCTGTTGTCACAGTTGTTTAGCAGCAAACACTGAGCACCTGAAATGCCAGCTCTTCCTTTGCCTGAATCCTCACTTCCCCCATATGCCATCCTGCCGAGGATAGAGCACCCAGAGGCTAACCCATGGGCTCCAGGCGACCCAGGGTTGAGGGGAGCTGGTGCAGGACACATAAAGCCGAAACTGGGGAGCTGGGAGGGAACCGAGGCCTTTCGAGGGAGCAGGAAGGACCACCAGCCAGCAGGAGCCAGGCGTGGAGTGAGTGGGAGCTACGGGCACGGCGAGCCCCCGCGCAGAGTGGACAGCCACCCATCGCCCTGCCATCCAGCAGCCAGGGCTGACCCAGAAGACCCCCAGGACACAGCCGTCCTCAGCTCGGCCTCAGCCCAGGACGTGCTCCAGGCACTGGCGGCCAGCCTGGAACTCCAGCCCCAGAACCTCTGATCCGAGGCTCTTCCAGGAACTGACCCACCCGCAGGCCACAGGAGGTTCCTGTTTGGACCTGGAGGGGAGCCAGCGACATTCTCCCCAGAGAAAAGGCCTCGCATTGTCCTGGAGGAGGACACCTCCCTGGACCTGCGCTGAGTCCGGGGGTTCGTGGAATCCACGGCAGGTGAGGGTGGGTGGGGGTGGGCGGGCACTGCGCCTGCCTCCTATTTAAGGCCCAGCGTGCACGGCCTCAGCCTCGGCCACTCTCTGGAGTTCAGCAGTGCCACAGCAGCCGCCAGCATGAGGAGTCTCCTGCTTATCCTGGGCGCCGCCCTGGCTTGTGGCCTCCAGGCCGTGAACATCCCCCAGCCCGTGGTGGAGGTGGACCTGGAGAAGGTTCGAGGGCCAGGAAGGGGGACAGAGGAAGCTGAGGGTGGGGCGTCTTTCCCGTGGCCCCGGGTATTTGCATGACTTCCACTGGGTGCCTCACGGGGCGTGGAAATCACGTGTAGAGGACACTGCCGGGAGGGGGTGGGGAGAGCAGGGGGCACCTTTGGGTCCCGGCCCAGCTCCAATTCGCTAGCCAGACCCTGCTCCCCTGGGACCGGGCGGGTGGGCGAGGGTGCACAGTGAGCTGGGGGCAGGACCCCTCCCCAGGAGAGCCACTCAGGACCCTCCTTTCAGTTGGCAGGCACCTGGCACACTGCAGCGATGGCAGCCAACGACCCTGACCTCCTGGAGCCCAAAGACGCCCCCCTGAGGGTGTACATCAAGGAAGTGAGGCCCATGGCCACGGGCGGCCTGGAGATCACCCTGAACAAGGAGTGAGTTTCCCAGGGGCTGCAGCCAGTGAGGGGCTTGCGGGAACCTGGGCTGGGTAGCAGGGTGGGCTCCAGCCTGGGGCATCTCCTGTAGGGACCGGCTTCAAGCTGGGGGTCTCGTCAGCCGTGGTGCCCTGGGACAGAGATGGGGCCTCCGGGGGAGGGTGTCTTGGGTCCCTTTGAAGCCTCAAGGGCCAGCTGCAGGGGTGGGGGTCCGTTGGTAGCAGGGGTGGTGAGTTGTAGGTGGGGTCAGGGGTGTCAGCAGAACTGTGGTCCCCGTGGGGCACGGTGTAGGACCTGCCTGTCCCCAGGACTAGGGCATCAGTGGATGGGAGTGGAGGGTGGGCATGCAGTGATGAGAACAGGAGCTGAATGCCCATGGGCCCATGCAGTGGGGTCACTTGCCTCTGACCATGTGGCCCCCTGGCCCACCCAGAGGAGCTGCAGGATTTTCTCACTGGTCCTCTGGCCCCCCCAATTGATTGGTGCAACCTGGCAGCTCTTAGACCAACCCAGGGACAGGTGGATGGCATGCTCTTCCCTGTTCTGGGCACCAAGTGGACCCCAGCTTGCCCCCATGGCACTGGCGGTGTCAGGAGAGGGTCTGAGCTCATGGAAAACTTGGGCTTCCAGGGAAGATGGTGAGTGTGTGGAGAAGAAGATCCAAGCAGAGAAAACCCAGAATCCTGCTCAGTTCAAGATTGAAGGCAAGTGCCGCCCGGGGGCTGCCATCCACAGGGCTCTGTCCAGGCCAGGGGGGGCTCCCAGCTCTTGCCAACCGCCACTGGGGTTGCATGGCCCCATCATGGCCTGGTGGGTTCATGCTGTGGTCACCATGACCAGCTCGGAGAGCCCCGACAGTGGGATGGTCACTGCGCCCCTTCCTAACTCCCCTGCAACTTCTCACCCCTTCCACACTGCCCTTTGCTTCTGCCCCCCCCCCACCTGCAGGGAGCCAAGAGCCCCCCAGAGGTTCCCAGCTCCTCCACACCCGTCCCCGCCTCCTCTTCCCATCCTGCAGCCCCACACAGGGGCTTCCACTGGGGCTTTTCCTCCTGGTCCCCAGACTGCCCCCAAGGTGGCTGAGATGGCTGTGGTCCCTGTGGCTGTGCCCACGAGTCATGCTCAGCACCGGCTCTGATAGCACCAGGAGAGGCTGAGAAGGCAGGGCACCCCATCCCTGCTCCCAGCATGAGCCTTGCTCCCTCGGTTACTGGGCACCAAGGCTTTGCCACAGTCATTTCTTAGCCAGGTTGGAGCACAGCCCACAGGGCGCTGGGTCTAAAGTGGGAACTTGGTTTAGTGGTGGAGAAATGAAGGGCACCGAGAGTGTAGCTGGCAGAGAGCTGGCTCCGGCTGAAGCTTTTCAAGCCTGTTCACGCTCTCTGTGTGCTTGTGTGTGAGGTGGCTCATTCCCTGCCCGGATGCTGGAGGAGCGGCGCTGGCTCGGCCTGTGGGGAGGCGGGTGGACAGGCAGCGGCGTCCACAGAGGCCAGCCACGGACCGCAAGGGAGGAGAACATGGGCCTCACTGCCCCTGCCCTGCCCTCTCCTCCAGCCCTGGATGGAGGCCTGCTCTTCCTGCTGGACACCGACTACACCGATTACCTGTTCCTGTGCATGGAGAGCATCGCGGCCCCCGGTGGGAAGCTGGCCTGCCAGGCCCTGGGTATGGTGCCTGCTGCCTGCAGGGTCTTCCCCACGGCCCCAGGCTGCCCATCGTGCCCCAGGGGTCCATTCCCAAGGAGCGGAGGGGCTGGGTGGACCAGAGACCAGGGGCTGCAGTGCCCTTCCAGGGCCACCTCCGGGGCTGGGAAGGAAGGGCAGGATCTGTCCTCGTGGGGAGGGGGCGAGGGGCTCAGGGACCCCAGGCGCAGGCCTGGAGGCGGATGGGGTGAGGGGAGGGGCAGCTGCACTGGCGGCCAGGTCTTCAGTCATGTCACCAAGGAGGAGGCATCTTCCAGCAACATTGTTCTGACGTTTCTCACTGTCCTGGCAATAGCGCCAGTGGTAGCCCCCATTATCCCAAGTGACCTCTAGATTTGGGGGCACACAGATACTCCCAGGCCTATAAACCATCAGTCCAGGGTAGAGGTAGGCAAGGCTCTTCCCCGCCCCCCCACCCCGTGGCAGAGGAGATCCCGTCCCCGAGAGAGGTCGGGGGCCAGCCTCAGGGCAGGAGAAGGGGGGAGGTCCCCTAGAGGGCAGGGGGGGTGCCCACCTGAACCCCAGAGACCCCACTGGGGAGCCAGCAGGACTAAACTGAACCTCACAGGTCTTCCTGTGGCCAGACTCCTGAGCAGGGCCCTCAACCCCTGTGGCCCAGGCCTTGACCCGCCCCTCCCCCCACAGCCAGGACCCCGCAGGCGGACCCCGAGGTCATGGAGAAGTTCAACCTGGTCGTCAAGACACTGCCCATGCGGATCTTCCTGGATATGACTCAGGGCACAGGTGAGTGTGACCAGGCGCCCAGGAGCCCTGCTTCCAGGGGAAGGCTAGAAACATGGATGCCCGAGGGGGGCCATCCTCCCTAGTGGCCGCACTGCCCAGTCTCCCCATCCTCGGGGGACGGGAGGGGCAGGGCTGCAAAGAGCCCCTATGCATGGGGTCCCGTCTCCCCCCCCCCGACCCCTCCCCTGGGTCGCGAGCGATCCCCCAGTGAGGCCACCCGCGACTCCCCCAATTTCCGCAGAGAAGTGCCGCGTCTAGGCGAGCTCCTGTGGCCGGCTGCCTGGGGTAACGTACCGCCCTGCCCCGTCCTGGCCATGCACACGGGGGTGGGGTCTCCTTGTGGTCCCGGCGTCCCTGCTGGTTACCCAGAAAGGCCGGCCGGCCACGGCCCACGCCCCTGGATTGGCCTTTTCCCAGGGAGTGATTCGGTCCGGGTGGTGGGGTTCTCGGGGGCCCCTTTCCCTCGGGGCTGGGGGAGGGCAGGAGCCAGGGGGAGGGGCAAGGGGAGGGGAAAGGGGAGGGGCAAGGGGAGGGGGTGGAGCGAGGGGGCCGGTGGGGTGGGAGGGACGGGCCACTCGAGGCCGAGGTGTGGGGTGAGGAGGGCGCTCTGTCCTGTGTAAGGAGGGGCTGCCATCACCCCCAGCTGAGGAGGGCCCCCCAAGGGTCTCAGGTGAGGTCGCCTCGTGCGAGCAGGTCCGCGTGCTTCCCAGGAGCCCAGCGCGTCTGCAGTGAGAGATGACGTCACCCTCCACCCGCGAGGACCCCGCTCTCCATGGAGGAGTCCGAGCCCCTGAAGCCCGGGGCCTCTCTCCCTGGCCGTCACCCTCCCTGGTCTCAGCCGGGTTCTCCAGCTGGGAGCAGCTTCCCTTTCAGCAACCAATAAACCAATAAATCAATTAAGGCTCCTTGCTGACTCAGTCCTGCTGAGGGGCCAGGGCGGCAGGGCTGCCGGGAGCGGGCAGGGAATCCTCGGAAGGACAGCTGGGCCCCACCCCCACCCCAACACTCCCCGTTTGGCAGGTAATGCAGGTCCAGTCAACCCCAGAACATGGCCAAGACAGGGCAGGTCAATTTATCCAACAGGAATTGATATAACACTTAAACTATCTGTAAATCAAATGCTGCACTATTTTAAAATGACACCAGTTCAAGACCGTCAAGTCCATCTTTCAGGAATATGAGTGTAATCGCCATTGGGTAGACTTTTGTTTCTTTCTTTTTCTTCTTTAACTTCGGAGACTTTTTTTAAACTTTTTTTATTAGATAGTATAACATATATACGAAGCAAGTAAAGAAAAAGCAATAGTTTTCAAAGCACTCTTCAACAAGTGTTTACAGGACAGATCCCAGGGTGTGTCATGGGCTACCATACGATCCCCTCATATTTTCCCTTCTAGCTGCTCCAGAATATAGGAAATTAGAGGGCTTAAATAATTTTTTATCATCACAATTGACTTTTTTTTCTTTTCTTGTGAACAATAACATATATACAAAAAAGCTATAAATTTCAAAGCACAGCACCACAATTAGTTGTAGAACATATTTCAGACTTTGACATGGGTTACAATTTCACATTTTTAGGTTTTTACTTCTAGCTTCTCTAAAATACTGGAGACTAAAAGAGATCAATTTAATGACTCAGCATTCATATTCATTTAAGTCCTATCTTCTGTGGATAATTTCACCATCATCTTTGATCTTTCCATCCCTCTCTTTCGAGGAGTTTGGGCTATGGCAATTCTAAATTTTTCATATTGGAAGGGTCTGAAACTAATATGGAGTAGGGAGATGGAACTATCTGATGTTCTGGAGAGGCTGGGCTAGGTTTCAGGACTTATCTGGACCAGGGACCCATCTGGAGGTTGTAGATTTATGGCAAATTACTCTAGTGCCTGGAACCCTTGTGTGGGATCTTATATATTGCCCTATGTGTTCTTTAGGATTGGCTGGAATGGTCCTGGTTGGGGGTTGGCAGATTATGACAGGTAGCAAGGTTTACCTGAAGCTTGCGTAAGAGCAACCTCCAGAGTAGCCTCTTGACTCTATTTGAGCTCTCTCTGCCACTGATACTTTGTTAATTACACTTCCTTTCCTCCTTTTGGTCAGGATGTAATTGTTGATCCCATGGTGCCAGGTCTGGATTCATCCCTGGGAGTCCTCTCCTACGTCACCAGGGAGACTTTCAACCCTAGATGTCATGTCCCACATAGGGGGAGGGCAATGATTTCACTTGCAGAGTTGGGCTTAGAGAGACTGAGGCCACATCTGAGCAACAACAGAGGTCCTCCAGAAGTAACTCTTAGGCATGACTATAGGTAGTCTAAGCTTCTCCCTTACCTACATAAGCTTCACAAGAGTAAGCCTCCTGATCGAGGGCATAGCCTCTTGGGTGTCCCTAAAGTTTGATTTAGTATCAGGGGATTCCCTAATGGAAAGGTTTAATAGTTCCATAGTCTTTCTTCCCTCCCTCATGGGACTTTGCCAATACTTTTTGATTATCTGCTTAATATACTAGGATGTTTGCAGGCATTACAATAATCTATACAGGACTAAAGGACCTCTTTCTTATTCTGTGCTCCCTGGGTTTCAGTTGTTCAAATAAGCTATGCAGATAGGTTGAATTAGATTATGCACTACAGAAAATTTCAGTTCCAGATCAAATAAACCTTTCTTTCATTGGTCTCAAAGAGTATGTGTGGTTCTAAAATATAGACACTGTTTTCTTTACCCCTATGTTCTGAATTACTTTATCCCCAACCTGTTCAGATTTGTTCATATCTCTAAATATCAGGTTACATATATAAAATAGCCTCTCAAAATCCAGAAATAATAATGACCATTCCGGACTTAATGTGTCTACTCTAAAAGCTTACAATCTAGGTCCCTGCTTTCTTATAGGTATTTTCTAAAGGTAACCAAACCATTCCTTTTTTTTGTTTCTGGCTTATTTTTTCTCACCAAATGTCCCACATGTTCATTCACATCCTTGCCTGCCTCACGACGTTGTTCCTTTTTGTAGCAGCACAGCCTTCGTTCATAAGTATACCCCCACTTGGTAGACTCTTGATACCAAATTTCGCATGTTTATAAATACATTGAAAAATCTGCATGACTAAAATCTCCATTCCTCTGGATGGAGGAATTTGGCAAAAGAGGTCAGAGGAGGGAGGAAAATTGGGAAAATGGTATATAGCACCAGACACAGGAATTTTAAATAATAAGAAAGTATATGTAATACATTTTTCCAAATAAGATGGAATGAATACATTTCTACAAAAATGCAGATGACCAATATCAGCTCTAAAAGCATAAGAAAACTTAAAAAGAACAGAATAGCCATACAGAAAATGAAGCAGTGGTCCAAACTTTCCCTCTGGAATGGGACTCAGCAATTGAAGTTAATGGGTGAGAATTGCCAAACTCCGTCACATGGTTCACAGCTCATACACTGCCCCACAGATGAAAAAGGTGGGGAGTTGGGCAAGTGTCCTGACAACAAAGCTGTGTAATGATGAGGCAAGAAAACGAAAAAAAAAAAGGGAAAAAAATACAGCCATCACCTTTCTAAATAGACACAAGTATCTAAACAATGTATTATCGGATGCAGTCCAGCAGTGTACTAAAAGATAATACATCATGATGGAGTACAAGGCAGCCAGAAAATCAAGGATTTCAAAGCTAGATAACGTCTCAATGAATCCACTGAATCAAGATCAAGAGAGATAAACCTACGTAGGCATCTATTTTATTTCCTGAGTTGCTTAAAGCAAATACCATGAAATGGTTCAAGTTAAACAACGGAAATTTATTAGCTTACCACTTTGAGGCTGGGAAAATGGCCAAGTGAAGGTATCCTCAAAACGATGCTGTCTTCCTGAAGGCTGGCTGCTGGCGCTCCTCATCGGCTCCACCGCCACGTGGCACGCGCACAGCAGCAACTGCTGGTCTCTCTCTTCTCTTCCAGGTTCCATTGCTTTTAGCTTCTTGCTTTTCCGGCTTTCTCCCTCTGTCTCTGTGTTCATTCCATTTATAAAGGTTTCCAGTAAGAGGATTAAGACCCTGAATGAGACGGGCCACACCTTAACTAAAGGAGCCCCATCAAAAGGTCTTATAACAGGTCCACCCCACAGGAAAGGGTTAACTTTACAAACCTGGTTTTCTGGGGTCCACACGGCTCCAAACCACCACAGCATCTTTAATTGATTTTTTAAAACGCACTTTAAAAATCTTATCCCATTCCCGTGGCAAACTCTAGGCAAACCAAGAATGTCACTGAACATAAGGTCGGCTAGGCTGCATTCACGATCAACCCTAACATACATCAAATATTTATTTCTTGCTTATGCAAAATGTTCTTTGTGGGTTCGCCAGGTGTCTGCCCTTTATGACCACTCAGCCACCATGTGTAAGGAAAAATGGGGGGGCAGGGGCATCCCCTGCATGCTAGCATGGCAGCCAGACTGCAAAGGGGCCAGAAAGGGCAACCCTGCCTCTAAATACCAGGGAACTTCCTTAAAAATCAAAAGTAAAAATGAAAATAAAGTACCTAAGGCTATCATCATATTTAATGTTAAGAAATTGGGTGCTTCCTGCTAAGATTGGGAACAAGGCAAGCACATTCTCTCCCATCATTCCTATGCAACATCGTGCTAAAAGTTCAGCCTGGCAGTAAGACAAAAAAGAAATAAAAGGCATAAATCTTGGACATATGTAGAGCATTTCACCCAGTGACAGCATAATACACTTTCTTTTCAAGTGCCTATGAAATATATAACAAGATATGGCATATCCTGAACCCAAAATAAACCTCAACAAATTTAAAAGACTTGAAATCACAGAGTGTGTTCCTTGAGCTCAGTGGAAACAAACTAGAAATCAATAATGAAAGAGAAGAGGGAAATGTCTGAACACTTAGAAACTAAACAACATGCTTCTAAATAATCCAAAGATCAAAAGGAAGTTTCAAGGGAAATTCAAAAATACATTGAGTTGAATAAAAATGAAAATACAACACATCAAAAACTTGCGGAAGTCAGCTAAAGCAGTGCTGAGCATTAGAAAATAGTACTAAATGCTGACACTAGAAAATAGAATACACTGCTAATCAATACTCTAAGTTTCTACCTCAAGAACTTCAAAAAAGAAGAATAAAATCAGCCCAAGCAAGAAAGGAGGAAACAATAAAAATCAGAAATCAATGATATTAAAAAAAGAAAAACAATAGAGAAAAATAAATGAAAACAGAGCTGGTTCATCAAAAAACTCAATAAAATTTACAAATCAACAAGACTGATGAGGACAAAAAGAGAAACCACACAGATTACTAGTGTTGGGAATGAAATACACGATGGTCCTGCAGATTCAGCAGAACATTCAAACGATAAAAAAGGAATACCATGAAAAATGCTGCCCACATAAATTTGACAACTTAGAAGAAATGGGCCAATTCTTCAAAACACATACTACCGAACTTCCCGGAAGATGGTCGAATACACTAGCTCAAGCTTAGCCCTGCTCCGTTGAAAAGTTAGAGAAGGGACGGGAGGGCGGCTGAGGTGGCAATTCCGGACTGCGGCTGACCTGGGAGAGTTTTTTGCACCACATGTGGCAGCCCTGGTTGCAGAGGCCGGAGAACTGAGAGGCAGAAAGCTGGAGCCTGGCGCGGAGCCGCGGAGCCCACGGGAGTGCACGGACGGGAGTGAGGGACTAGGGAGTAAACTAAACTGTTCCTTGGATGTGTGACCCTCGCCAGCGCAGCCCCGTGACCGGTAACTCCCCCCACACCCCACACCCCAAACCCTGTCACCGGCTCCCATTCCCCATGCTCCAGGCGCCCCCACCCCACCAGTCCCCAGTGCACATATCTGCCCCCCACCCCCACCCCAAGTGCAGCCCACCTCTCTTACACCCCTCCCGAGCACTACCTCCCCCTCCCTGTTCCCTGCAGGCTGTTGCCAGTGCATAAAGGCTGCCGGCACTAACCTCTATACCCAGGCTACCCTGCCCCCTCCCCACCCAACCTGAGCTCTGTGCATCTGTTTATGGTACCTCCAGGCCCACGCACGTACGCACGCACACAGGCCACCAGTCACATCACTCAGCTCTGGGAACTGCACTTTACAGCAGTCCTAGACCTGCATATATGCACAGCCCTCAGCCTCACCTCCCAGCTCTGAGAAAGTGCCAACCTGCACAGCCGGGTCACATCTGCCTGCAGTTCCTGAAGGCATAACATCAACCTGCTGCCACAGCTCTACCCATGTGCACAAAGGGCCCTATGCCTTAGACCAGTGCACACCAAGGTTATGCCCCCCAAACCAATGCACCCACACAGCTACATCCTCCCTGGCTGCCGGGCACCCACATTTACAAGCACCAGTGCAACATCCCCAACAACGAATTAACCCCAAAGCAAAAAGGTGAAGAGAAATAACAAAGATCAACAAAATGTGGTATATACATATCATGGAATATTATGCAGCAGTAAGACAAAATGTTGTCCTGAAGCACATGATGAGATGGATGAGCCTTGAGGACATAATGCTGAGTGAGATTAGCCAGACATAAAAAAGATAGATACTATATGATTCCACTTTTATGAACAGCATAGAGGTACAATCAGAGGCTTATAATACAGAATATAGGGGACTTAGAGATACATAGAAACTAGAGATGGGTGAACCATTAGCTAATGAGGTTGAACTCCAGTGTTAGCGAATAGATAGGAGCAAAGGTGATTCTCTATGGGTCTAGAATTGATACAACCGTATTGAAGATGAGCAAGATTGAAAGGGGTTGTAGAGACCTATGTGTCCCATTTACTCACACTAGGAATACAAATGAGTTCTCGTAAGAATTACTTCATTGATATGATTCTTGTATAAAGAGTGTTGAAGTTCAGGGTACAAGGAGAAAGTGCTATGAGCTGTGTTCAAAAGGAAACCATCAGCACTACCACAGCAACAGCAGAGGTAAATAACGGGGTGAGGGACAAGAGTTAAGAGGATGTATATATTTCCTGTTTGGCGAAGGTGTGTTTATTGGTTTTCTTTCTCTTGGGAACAATGAAATTATCTAAAATTGAGAATGTTGATGGACTGTGGACTTTGGGCCTTCTACATGATGCCTGATGAATGCAGGTGGCTTTTGGATGCACTGATGGAGAAGTGGATTGGTGAGCGATGGTGTATACTTACGAATGAAGGTTGTACTGCTGCGAAAGGGAATAAAGTTGCATGCATGAGGCATGCAATGATGTGTATGAACATGTGGGACATTTGGTGAGACAAAATAAGGCAGAAACAAACGAACAACAATGGTATGGTCACCTTTAGAAAATGCTTATAAGAAAACAGGGGCCTAGATTGTAAGATTTTTAGAACAGACACATTAAGTCTGGAGTGGTGATTAGTATTTCTGGATTTTGAGAGGCTGTTATATTATATAGACTGATATTTCGAGATAAGAAGGAAGCCAAACAGTTTGGGGTTAAAGTAATTCAATATTTTAGAACCACACATACTCTTTGAGACCAATGGAAGAAGGTTTATTTGATCTGGAACTGAAATTTTCTGTAGTGCATAATCTAATCCAACCTATTGGTATAGCTCATTTGAATAATTGAAACACAGGGAGCACAGAATAAGAAAGAGGTCCTTTAATCTTGTATGGATTATTGTAAGGCCTGGAAAGATCCTAGTATATTAAGCAGATAATCAAAAAGTATTGTCAAAGTCCCTTGAGGAAGGACAGAAAGACTATGCAACTATTAAACCTTACCATCAAGGAATCCCCTGATACTAAGTCAAACTTTAGGGATGCCAAAATGAAGAGGCCATGCCCTCAATCAGGAGGCTTACTCTTGTGAAGTTTATGTAGGTAGTGGAGAAGCTTAGACTACCTATAGGCATGCCTAAGAGTTATTTCTGTTACTTCTCTGTTGTTGCTCAGATGTGGCCTCAGTCTCTCTAAGCCCAACTCTGCAAGTGAAATCATTGCCCTCCTACCCTGGGACATGACATCCAGGGGTGAAAGTCTCCCTGGCGACAAGAGAGATGACTCCCAGGGCTGAATCCAGACCTGGCACTGTGGGATCAACAATTCCATCCTGACCAAAAGGAGGAAAAGAAATGTAATTAATAAAGTATCAGTGGCAGAGAGAGTTCAAATAGAGTCAAGAGGCCACTCTGGAGGTTGCTCTTACGGAAGCTTCAGGTAAACCTCGCTACCTGTCGTAACCTGCCAACCCCCAACCAGGACCATTCCAGCCAATCCTAAAGAACACCTAGGGCAATATGTAAGATTCCACAAGGGTTCCAGGCACTAGAGTAACTTTCCAGAAACCTATAACCTCCAAATGGGTCCCTAACCAGATAAGTCCTGAAGCCTAGCTCAGCCTCTCCAAAACATCAGATAGTTCCATCTCCCTACCCCATATTAGTAACAGACCCTTCCAATATGAAAAATTTAGAATGGCCATAGCCCAAACACCCCTAAGGAGAGGTATGGAAAGATCAAAGGTGATGGTGGAGTTATACAGAGAAGATAGGATTTAACAAATGAATATGAATGCTGAAATCATTAAATTCATATCTCTTTTAGTCTCTAGTAGGTTAGAGCAGCTTGAAGTAAAAGCCTAAAATTGTGAAACTGTATCCCATGTCAGAGTCTGAAATATGTCCTACAACTAATTGTGGTGCTGTGCTTTGAAATTTATAGCTTTTTTGTATATATGTTATTTTTCACAAAAAAAAGAAGGAAAAAAGTCAATTGTGATGATAAGAAAATATTTAAGCCCTCCAGCCTCCTATATTCTGGAGCAGCTAGAAGGAAAAATATGAGAGGATCATATGGTAGCCCATGACAAACTCTGGGATCTGTCCTATAATCACTTGTTGAAGAGTGCCTTGAAAACTATTGCTTTTTTATTTTTTTGCTTTGTATATATGCTATACAATACAATAAAAAATGTTAAAAAAAAACCAACCAACTACTACAATTCACCCAATGTGAAATATATAATTTGACGAATCCTATAACTTTTAAGGAAATCTAATTTGTAATTTAAAAATTCACAAAAGAAAAGTCCCCAGGTCTGAATGATTTTACTGGAAAATTACACCTCATGTTTAAAACTTCACACCAAGTCTGTATAATCTCTTGCAGAAAATAGAGGAGGTGCAAATCCTCTTCTAATTCGTTTTATGAAGCTAGGATTACGCTTGTGGTGGTGATGTGTACCCCGAAAACATGTTCTTAAACAGACCATTGCAGTCCGTGGGGACTGCTGAAAATGGGATCTTTTGATGAGGTCACTGCAGCTAAAGAATGTCCCGCCTCTGTCAGGAAGGGTCTTAATCCTGTTACTGGGGCCCATTCACCCTTCAACCTACCCACTCAGCCATTCACTCAGCCATTCACCCATCCACTCATCTGTCTATCCATCCATTTATCCTCCCACCCATCCCTCTACAAATAGAGAAGCCTGAGGGAACAGCCGGAAGCTGGGAGTTGGTGGAACCCAGAGAAGCCAGGAGAGGACGCCGTGGGCATGGCTAGGTGACCGAGTGGCCCAGGACAGAGGAGCCCCGGCAGCCAGCCCCAGAATGCCAGTCTTCTGGGAGGAAACCTCACCTTTTGACACCTTGATGTTGGACTTCTCCTCCCCTCTAAACCATAAGCCAATTGATTCCCATTGCTTAAGCTAACCTAATGGCATGGTGTTGGCTTCAGCAGCTAGGAAACTAAAGCAACACTGATAGCAAAATCATACAAACAGTACAAAAAAGCAAAGACTGCAGACCAACATTCCCAATGAACAGAGAGGCAGAAATCCTTAACAAAATATTAACATGTTTTTATTAATAAATGTTTCTATTAACAAATAGAATACAGCAATACATATATATAAATTATGCATTATGACTAAGTGGGGTTAATGCCAGGGATACAGAATGGTTCAATATTTGAAAATCACTAGTCATAGCCTACCATATCAATAGGCTGATGAAGAAAAATCAGGTGATCATAAAAATAGATGCAGGAAACGCATTTGAGAGAAGTCAACATCCATTCCAGGATTTTAAAAACTCTCACAATTATAAGAATATCAGCTTGATACAAAAGCCATTTGATTAAAGTCATGAAGCACGTAACAACGTGGATGAAACTTGAGGACATTTTTATGCTGGGTGAAATTAGCAGAAACAAAAGGACAAATACTGTATGGCCTCCCTAACACGAACTAACGTTAATGAGTGAACTTCGGTAGTTAAGAACACAGGTTATCAGAAGATAGAAGTAGGGTCGAGTTTGAGCATTTGGTGCTGAAAGAATACAGACTGTGCAACAGGACTGACTGTAAAATTCAGAAATGGATAGCGCAATCCTACCTGATTGCAGCACAATAATATAAGTACACTGAATGAATGTGACTACGGTTGAGGGAGAAGGGCTGGGGGCACGTATGACACCAGAACTAAAGACAGAGGATAAAGTCTGAGGGGTAAAATGTGGAAATACCTAGAGTGGACAATGATGGTGATTAAATGTAAAAATATATAAATGTTTTTGCATGGGGGATAACAAATAAATGTCAACTGTGCAAGCTGTTGAAAATGGGATGATAGACAGGAAAAAATATACTTCCAGGTATATTGCACCATATATACCTGGAGGAACTGAGAGTGGGCACACAAATGGACATTTGCACACTGGTGTCTCTGGTGGCAGTGTGCCTCATGGCCCACACTGGATGGAGGTGGCCCAAGTGTGCAATGACTGAGGAATGGAAGGGGGAACTATGGTGTATACATACAATGGACTACTGAGTGGTTGCAAGAAGGAAAGAAGTTGTGAGGCAGGCAACTAGGTGAATGAAACTTAAGGACTATACATTGAAAAAGAAATGTCAGAAACAAAAAGATAAATATGATCATGCCTCCCTCATATGGAAGATAAATATTAACGTGCATGCCTCACTCATACGGATGAACCATTATATAAAAACTTGGTGAACTGAAGTCAAGAGCATGGGTTATCAGGTGGGGGCCTATTGTAAAGGGTCCTAGATTGTAAGCTCTTACAGCAGTCACATATATTCAGGAGGTGTAACTACTAATTCTAATTTCTGAGACACTAAGCTGTTTTTTATGATCTGGATGTTTCCAGAAACTTCGAGTATTTATGTGACACCTGAGACTCAGAAATAGAGTTCTGAAGGTAGGAAAGTCAGCAGAGGAACTGTTAAAAAGTTGAAACAGTGATCAGACTTTTACTAGAGATATGAATAAAGCTGATCTGGATAAGACTAAGGTAAATCAGAATACAGCATAAAGGATGATATGGTCCATATTTTAAAACTTCAGCTTCTGTGTAAGGAGAGATGTTTATTGCATACAGAATTTATATTTTGGGTAGTGCATTACATAATTTAACTTGTACGGTCAGTTTAGTTGAACACCATAAGTGCATGGAATCTTGAACAAGGCATAAGATCTTGTTGGTTTTTGCAAGTTAGTGTGGTGCCCCGATAAATCCCAGAGTAATATGGGTAGTGACTAAAAAAGTATTTGCAAAGTCCCCTTGGGGAACTGGGGAGAAAGGATGAAATATTAAACTTTCCCATCTGGGGAGTTCTTGATATTCTCAAAAGCAATGGGGACAACCAGTTCAATAGGCTGAGCCCTCGATCTCAGGGTTCACCCCTATGAAACTTATTCCTGCAAAAGTGAAGCAAAGCCTACTTAAGATTACCCCCAGAGAACCTCTTTTGTTGCTCAGGTGTGGCCTCTCTCCCCAAGCCACTCAGCAGGTGAACTCGCTGCCTTACCTCCTACATCGGACAGGACTCCCAGGGGTGTAAATCTCATCCTGGAAACATGGGACAGGACTCTGAGGTTGAGTCAGGACCCCACATCATGGAATTGAGAACGCCTTCTTGACCAAAAGGGGGAAGAGAGAAATGAGACAAAACAAAGTGTCAGAGGTTGAAAGATTTCAAACAGAATCGAGAGATTATCCTAGAGGATATTCTTATGCATTACGTAGATATCCCTTTTTAGCTTATGGTGCATTGGAGTGGCTAGAGGGAAGTACCTGAAACTGCTGAGCTGTATTCCAATAGCCTTGATTCTTGAAGATGATTGTATAACTACGTAGTTTTTACAATGTGACCATATGATGGTGAAAACCGTGTCTGATGCTCCTTTTATCCAGGGCATGGGCAGATGAGTTTAAAAATAAGGAAATATAAATAAATAAATAACGGGAGCGTAAGGGGTAAAAAAAAATGGGTAGATTGAAATACTAGTGGTCAGTGAGAGAGAGGTGTAAGGGATATGGTACGTATGAGTTTTTTCTTTTTATTTCTTTTTTCTGGAGTGATGCAAATCATAATGTTGAATATACAAACTATGTGATGATATTGTGAGTTACTGACTGTACACCATGTATGGACTGTATGTGTGTGAAGATTTGTCAATAAAAATATTTTTTAAAAAACCCATATAGCTATTATACTTACTGATGAAAGATCGAATGGTTTCTCTTTAACTCTCAGAACATGGCAAGGAGGTCCACTCTCACCCATCTTTGGTCACCCATTGTAAGACCTTCTAATTATGCAATAGGCAAGGAAAGAAGATAAAGGCTACGAAAGTGAAAAGAAGAATTGAAACTGTTTCTATTTGCAGATGACGTGTTGTCTACATAGACAGTCTCAAAGAATCTGCAAAAACAAAATGAAACAAAACAAAATAAAACTCCTAGAGCTAAAAGTGAGTTCAGCAAGGTTGCAAGATATGAGTTAAACATGCAAAAATCTATTGTACTACATACCAACAATGAATAGGCGAATACTGAAATTAAAAATAGGATACCCTTTACAGTCACTCCAAAAATACTGAAATACTTAGATGTCTGTACATCTAATGAAACACGTACAGAATGTGTGTGCCAAAGACTACCTGACAGTCATAAAATAAACCAAAGGGGATCTAAATAATCAGAGAGATGTACCATGTTTACATACTGGAAGACTCAACATGGTAAAGATGTCAATTCTCTCTAAATTGAGATGCAGGCTTAATGCAATTTTTGTCAAAATCTCAGCAAGACTTTTGTATATATGACCAAGATGATCCTAAAATGTATATAGAAAGGTCAAGGAACTAGAGTAGCTCAAATGAGTTTGAAACAGAAGAATAAAGTAGGAGGAATCAATCTGGCTCCCTGATTTCAAGTGCTATTATAAATAACAGTAATAAAAACTCTGGGTGTTTTCAGAGGCATAAATACATAGATCAGTGGAGCAAAGTAAAGAGCCCAGAAATTAACTCACACAAGTATACCCAACTGATTTTTTGACAAAGGTACAAAAGTGATTCAATGGCAGAAGCATAGCTTTTTCAACAAATGGTGCCATTACACATCAATGGTCAAAGGGGATGTTCTAGTTTGCTAGCTGCCGGAATGCAACATACCAAAAACGGAATGGCTTTTAAAAGGGGAATTTAATAAGTTGCTTGTTTACAGTTTTAAGGCCGACAAAATGTCCCAATTAAAGCAAGTCTATAGAAATGTCCAATCTAAAGCATCCAAGGAAAGATACCTTGATTCAAGAAGCCTGATGAAGTTCAGGGTTTCTCTCTCAAGTGGAAAGGCACATGGTGAACACGGTCAGGGTTTCTCTCTTGGCTGGAAGGGCACGTGGTGAGCACAGCATCATCTGCTAGCTTCCTCTCCAGCTCCCCAGGAGGTGTTTTCTTTCTTCATCTTCAAAAGTCACTGGCTGGTGAACTGTCAGCTTCATGGTTCTGCAGCATTGTCTGTTGCGGCTTTCTCGTGGCTCTGTTATTCTCTGCTATCTCTGAATCTCCTGCTTTCTCCAAAATGTTTCCTCTTTTATAAGATTCCAGTAAACTAATCAAGACCCACCTAGAATGGATGGAGACATGTCTCCCCTGATCCAGTGTAACAATCACTCCTGATTGAGTCACATCTCCAGGGAGATAATCTAATTAAAGTTTCCAACATACAGTACTGAATAGGGATTAGGAAAAACAGCTGCTTTTATAAAATAGGATTAGGATTAAAACACAGTTTTTCTAGGGTACATACATCCTTTCAAACAAGTGCAGGGGAGTCTGACAAAGAACTAATATCTAGAATATACAAAGAGCTCTCAAAACTCACAATTACAAAACAAATAATCCAATTAGAAAGTGGACAAAAAACATGAAGAGACATTTGCCAAAGAAGATATACAGAGGGCTGATAAGCACAGGACAAGATGGTCAATGAAATTAGCCATTAGGGAAATGCAAATTGAAACCATGATAAGATACCACCACTTAACTTTCAGAATGGCTAAAATATAAAAAAAAATAGTGACAGCAGCAAATGCTGGTGAGGACACAGAGAAATTGGCTTTGACTCATACACTGCTGGTGGAAATGTAAACCGGTGCAACTGCTCTAAGGAATAGTTTCACAGTTACTTAACAAACTAAGCATGCAACTACTGGCTGACACAGCAATTGCACTCCCTGCATTTTCCCCAGAGGAATGAAAATTTGTGGACACAGAAAATCCTGTGCACAACTGTTCATAGCAGCTTTATTTGCAATAGCCAATAATTAAAAACCACCCAAATATTCCTCAGCAAGTGAATGGTTAACCAAGCTGTGTAATATTCATCCCATGTAGTACTACTCAGCAATAAAAAGGAATGAACTAGCCCTAACACAACATTTTGATGAATCTCCAGAAAATGATGCTGAGTGAAGAAAAAAGCCAATGGTTCCATTTAGACAGAATCCATAAAATGACAGAATTATAGAAATGAAGAACAGAGTAGTGGTTTCCTGAAGCTAAGGAGGGGTATTCTAGTTTACTAGCTGCTGGAATGCAACACACCAGAGACGGATTGGCTTTTAATAAAAGGGGATTTATTTTATTAGTTCTTCAGAGGAAAGGCAGCTAACTTTCCACTGATGTTCTTTCTTACATGGGAAGGCACAGGATGGTCTCTGCTGGCCTTCTCTCCCTCTGGGTTCCAACAACTTTCCCCAGGTTGATTTCTTTCTTCATCTCCAAAGGCCTGGGCTGAGCTGTGAGTGCTGAGATGAGGTATGCTGAGCTGCTTGGGCTGTGCTATGTTGAGTCTCTCATTTAAGCACCAGCCAATTAAATCAAACATCATTCATTACAGCAGACGCACCTCCTAGCTGACTGCAGATGTAATGAGCAACAGATGAGGTTCAGGTACCACTGGCTCATGTCGACCGCAACAAAACTAGGTGCCTTCACCTGGCCAAGTTGACAGCTGAATCTAACTACCACAAGGGGGTGGGGTGGCTATAAAAAGGGAAAGGGGGATATTTGCAGTGATGGAAGTGTTTTCTTCTGTGTAATAACCCAGTTGCGTTGTTATACTTTGCAAGATGTTACCTTTAGGGGAAACTGGTCAATTAGTTTTGGGAATCTCTCTGTATTACTTCTTACAACCACATGAGAATTTACATTAATCTTAAAATTTTTAAAAAAATAATTAAAATTTTCAGGATCAGTCAGGATAAGGAAATATTCTAGTGTGCTAGCTGCCAGGATGCAATATACCAGAAACAGAAGGGCTTTTAAAAGGGGGAATTTATTAAGTTGCAAATCCACAGTTCTAAGGCAGAGAAAACGTCCCAGTTAAAGCAAGTCTATAGAAATGTTCATTCGAAGGCATCCAGGGAAATATACCTTGATTTAAGAAGGCCGATGAAGTTCAGGGTTTCTTTCTCAATTGGAAAGGCACATGGTGAGCATGGCAATGTCTGCTAGCTTTCTCTCCAGGCTTCTTGTTTCATGAAGCCCCAGGGGCACTTTCCTTCTTCATCCCCAAAGGTCTCTGGCTGTGCAGGCTCTATAGCTCTTTCCAAAATGGTTCCCTCTTAAAGGGCTCCAGTAAGCAACCCCACTTGAATGGGTGAAAACACAACTCCATGGAAGCCATCTGATCAAAAGTTAACACCCACGAGTTTCATCATCCCCCCCCCAGAAAACCCCAGACCCATCAGCAGCTATTCCATTCTCTGTTCCCCAGGCCCTGGCAGCCACTAAGTTACTTATTGTCTCTGTGGATTTGCCTATTCTGGGCACTTCATATAAATGGATTCATGCCACAGGTGACCTTTTGTGTCTGGCTTCTTTCATTTAGCATCATGTCTTCAAAATTCATCCAGAGGCCTGTATCAGTACTTCACTTCTTTTTAATGCTGACTAATGTTTCATTGTAGAGATACACCACATCTTGTCTGTTCATTCATTGGTTGATGAACATTTGGATTGTTTCTACTTCTGGGCCATTGCAAATAATGCTGCTATGAACATTCATATACAAAATTTTATATAAATGTGTTTTCAGTTCTATGAGCGGAATTGTTGGGTCAAACAACAAATCTATGATTAATGTTTGAGGGGGAAAAAAAAGTTACCACCACAGTTGGGTGGGTCACATCTCCATTGGAACAATCAAAAAGCTTCCAGCCAGCAATACTGAATGAGGATTAAAGGACATAGCTTTTCTGGGGTACACAACAGATTCAAACCGGCCCAGGAAAACTAAAGCACTGTCACAGATTGGAGGAGATGCATCCTGACAAGTACATGTGATGTAGAATCCTGTATTCACCCTGGAGCAGAAAAAGAACTTGTTTCTGATTCATGGTATTTTACCCATGCTAATTCCCTAATGTGACACTTGTCCATGCTTGTATAAGGTGTTAGTATTAGGACGATGTGAGGAGAGGTGCACAGGAACTTCTGAACTATTTTTGCCACTCTTCTCTAGCTCTAAAATCATCTCAAAATAAAAAAATTTTTTTAACAGGCAATATATTTGCCCAAATAAGTTGTATAGATGACAAACATAGGAAAATGCTCAGAATCATTAGTTATTAGGGAAACACAAGCTAAAATCACAGCGAGCTACACTGCAAAGCTGACAGCAGAATGGCCATTTTAAAAACGATGTTAAATGCTCCCTTACAGATTGCCATGGAAATGCAAAAATGAAAATAAAAAAATAAGCAAACCCACTTTGGAAGTGGTTGGGCAATTTTGTGTTTATTTCTTCTTCACCCACTCGCCACCCTGGCCAGTGGCCCCAGTCCGAAGGGCGTACCCAAGTGAAATGGACACATGTTCACACGAAGACGTGGCTGCTTACAGCTTTCTTTTCTTTCTGGTGGCCGAACACTGGTCAATGACAGTTGTCCTTCCACAGGGAGCGGCTGAACGGCTGAGCTCCACCTCCACCCAGAACACCACCGAGCAATCAGGTAATAAGGTGCCTTTTCCAACCAAGCCATCCTTGAAAGATCTTTGAAAGACCCTTGGGCCATGGGCATTGGCCTTATTTTAATGAGCTCCACAACACAAGCAGGCACAGGAAGAGCAGCCGGCAGCTTTCCCTTGGGCTCCACAGCGAACAGTGTCTCTTAAGCACACTTCCAAGTAGCTTCTGGATTTGGGTGTCCCCCTCCTCCCCCCGCCACTCCCCTTGTTTTTCCAAAATCCCAACTCTCCTTCTGCAGCCCAGACCCCTCCTGGCGTGACCCTCAGACCTGAAGCCAGGCCCTTCCACCCGGCCAACCCCAGCAAACCGGGTCCCTCCTGGGGAGACACTGGCTCTCCAGTCCAATGTGCAGCTCGGCTCAGCGCCAGCACCACAGGATCATCCACTCCCCAGGCAGATGTCAGCACACACCGGCGCTGCACGCCCCTGGCAGCTGAGCCCCATTCCTCATGACAGCTGCTCAACTCCCACGTCCTATTCTGATGAGCCTAATCCCCCAAGACAAGTCTGCTGGGTGTATCTGGGATGACCCAAGTCTTTAACACAGGAGAGGTGTATTCTGCACCGAAATGCAGCTTCCAAGAGTCGGAGGTGGAGGCAGCGTCTTCCCCGCCTGACCTTACCTGGCTGTACCTGGGCCCTCAAATGCACTGATGGTGGCTCAGCCTTCAGAGCTTTCTCAAAGTCACCTGGCAGGGAAAGCAAAGAGATTTTTAAACTCTTATCTCAATCAAAAAGAAAAAAATACTTTTAGAAGCAATGCGGTATCCAAAGGCAATTGGGGTTAATACTTTGAAGCTGAAGGGAATGTTCTAGCAAACAAGCAGCGCTTGTGGGTTTCATCCCTTCGAATCCACAAGATTTCACTCAAATACAAGAAGGTGACCCAACAGGAGAGAAGGATGTCGAGAGCCTCACAGGCAGCAATGGACTCTGATGTCCTCAGGTGGACCTGAGTTGTTTCACCACGGGGACATGTCCTGGGGGACATGCTCTTTCACCAAAGAGGCTCCATGAATCTTGCTTGTGATTGTGTGTTGTAAACCGGGAAATTCATACATATAGGGTGTGACTCAGGTTCCATTGCCCAAACTACTGGGCTAATATCAGCTGGTAAATTTTCTCACGAGATGGAAGCTTTTGTACTGGATTAGCTTTCTGATTGCCAAAAGGGTCATGCTCTGACTTTTGCAGAAAAGTTTATGAATTCTGTTTTCCCACCTGGAGAATGTCTGCAGGTTCCTCTAGAAATAAAGAAACCCACCTTTATAAGGAAAACACTTAGGGAACTATGCAAGGTTTTCTCAAGGGATGGGAACTTTATTTCATACTCAAAGCTCTGGGAAGGGCAAAGGAGAATGAATGTTTTTTTTTTTAATTAAAGCTGAACAAATTTTCAGAAGAGTTTAAGGATGGGTTTGACCTACGGTCAAATGGCTTCATGTTGTAAGGCAGGCAACGAGGTGAATGAACAGTAAGGACATTATGTTGAATGAAAATGTCAGAAACAAAAAGACAAATATCCATGCTTCACTCACATGGACTAACTATAATATACAAACACAGAGAACTGAAGTTGAGAGCATGGGTTCTCAGGCCCAGGCCTACTGTAAAGTTTCCTAGACTATAAGCTCTTACAATACTCACATATACTTAGGAGTTGTAACTGATATTTCTGAATTCTGAGCTATTGAGCTATTTGTATATAACCTGGGCATTCCCTGAAACTCGGGTATTTATGTGACACCTGACACTCAGTGTTAGAGTTCAGAAGCTAAGAAGGTCAGCACTACCCCATTCAGCAACTGCTAAAAAAAAGCTGAAAAAGTGATCAGACTTTGTCTAGAGATATGAATGAAGCTGATCTGGACAGGACTAAGGTAAATCAGAATACGGCGTAAAGGACGAGATGGTCCATATTCTCAAATGTCAACCTCTGTGCAAGATCAAAGGGAAAGAACTTTATTTAGTGCAAAATTTATATTTTGGGCAGCATATAATATAATTTAACTTGTATGATCAGTTTAGTTGAACACTACAAGTACATGGAATCTTGAATAAGGCATGAGATCTTGTTGGTTTGTACAGGTTAGTATGATGCCCCAATATATCCCAGAGTAATTTGGGCAGTGACTAAAAAAGTTTTTGCAAAGTCCCCTTGCGGAGACAGGAGGAAATATTAAACTTCCCCATCTGGGGAATTCCTGATATTCTCACAAGCAGTGAGGACAATTCAATAGGCTGAGCCCTCAATCTTGGGGTTCGCCCGTATGAAACTTATTCCTGTGAAAGTGAAGCTAAACCTACTTATAATTATGTCTGAGTCACCCCCAGAGAACCTCTTTTGTTGCTCAGATGTGGCCTCTCTCTCTCAGCCAACTCAGCAGGTGAACTCACTGCCCTCCCCACTACATGGGACATGACTCCCAGGGGTATAAATCCTCCTTGCAATGTGGGACAGAGCTCCCAGGATTTGCCAGGATCCCATATTGTCAGAATGAGAAAGCCATCTTGACCAAAAGGGAGAAGAGAGAAATGAGACAAAATAAAATCTCTGGCTAAGAGAGTTCAGAGTCGAGGGGTTATCCTGGAGGTTATTCTTATGCATTATATAGATATCTCTTTTTAGTTTATGGCGTATTGGAGTGGCTGGAGGAAAGTACCTGAAACTATTGAGCTGTGTTCCAGGGTATGGACAGATGAATAAAAAAACATGGCTAAAAAATAAATAAATAGGGGGGATAAGAGATAAAATAAGTTGGGTGGATGGAAATACTAGTTTTCATTGAGAGGTAGGGGTAAGGGATGTGGCCGACCAGCCGTCCCTGCAGGAAAGGGCCTCACTGTGTCCCCACAGGGGTTTTCTGGGGGAGCCACCTGGCAGGAACCTTTTTCTCTTACTGCACCAATTTGAAAAAGTTTATGTACCCTAGAAAAGCCATGCTTTAATCCTAATCAACCTTGTGGGAGCAACAGTTTCTTCTAATCCCTATTCAGTACTGTATGGTGGAAACTTTAATTAATTAGCTCATCTCCATGGAGATGTTTCCCAGTCAAATGTGGGTATTAAGCTTGATAAGGTGGAGATTTGTCTCCACACATTCTATTTGATTAATTTACTAGAATCCTATAAAAGAAGTATTTTGGAAAAAGCTTCAAAAGCTAGAGAACAATAAGAGAGAAAGCCATGAGATTCTGAGAGAGCAGAGAATGACATAGCCATGAGAAGCAGAGAATCCACCAGCCAGCGACTTTTGGAGATGAAGAAGGAAAACGCCTCCCAGGGAGCTGGAGAGGAAGCTAGCAGATGATGCTGTGTTCACCATGTGCCTTCCCAGATGAGAAAGAAACTCTGACTGTGTTCGCCATGTGCCTTTCCACTTGAGAGAGAAACCCTGAACTTTATCAGCCTTCTCGAATCAAGGTATTTTTACGTTGGTGCCTTAGATTGAACATTTCTTGTTTTAATTGGGACATTTCATGGCCTTAGAACTGTAAACTTGTAACTTATTAAACTTCCCTTTTTAAAAAGCCATTCAATTTCTGGTATATTGCATTCTGGCAGCTAGCAAACTAGAACACTTACTTTGCTTTTTAAAAAGCTGGCGGTGGGCTTTCTCTTTGAGGAGCTCCTAACAGGGTTTGTAAATCTTGCTTTACGCATGTTCAGATTACCTGAGGGGAGTTTATCTGTAGGGTCTACAGAGGTCAGAGAGAAAGTGAGGAGAAAGAGGGAGGCTGAAATGAGTGAGGGGTCAGGGAATCACATTGGCGTGGGGTGCCAGGAGGGAGGAGACGGGCAGGTCTCACCAACCCGGAAGAAGCATCTGCTTTTCCAGGCAGGTTGGGTGGTGACACTGGGCAGGAAAGGGCCAGAGTGGAGATGGCCCTGGGTGGGAGACAGTCCTGGGTGAGGAGATGGCCCAGGAGCTTCCTCCTTCAACCCCCTGGAGGGGCACAGAGGCTGCCACATGCCCCCCTCCCTGCTCCCTCCACCGCCCTGACCCCTTCCTTCCAGCCACCCCTCCTGGTCCCCTGGAACCAGCCATATCCTCCTGCCCTGTGCTTTGCAGTGCCTTCTGGTGGGCAGGGCTCCAAGACCCCCCCCCCCAAGGGGGTCCTTCCTGGTCCTCTCTCCCCTACTGCCCCAGGCAGACCTCAGGTTTCCCACACCCCCACCCCTTGCCTTTCCTGGGCTCTGTGGTGGCCCATCAGTCTCTGTTTGGCTCAGCAGCCCCGTGATCCCATTTACCCCGGGGCCACACCCTGGAGCCAAGTTGTGGGAGTTTGGAGTCTAGCAGCCTTGGGGAGCAGGAAGGGCCCAGAGCAGAGGCTGCCAGGAGGCTGCAGAGATGGGGGCTTCACTGCCCCATCGCGGGCAGTGGGAGCACAACCAGGAGAGGAACCTGGTGGACAGGGCAGCGGGTGTTGGGGAAGGACAGAGAGGAAGAGGTGGGCACTGAATCCAATGCCCCAGGGACCCTCATGCTGCCCTCACATAGGGGCGAGGGGAAGGGGCCGCTAAGGAAGGTGGGTTATGGGCAGGGGCCCGGGTTCTGGGTTCAGGTCCTGGAAGGAGGCAGTCCCTGCAGTTGGAGGCAAACCCGGGAGCCCGCTGCCCCGAGACCTCTGGACACCATCCCAAGGCCCTGCCGAGCCCCCAAGCCGGTTCATTCTAGGGTCCTTTGGGAGAAGGCCAGGGGCGGGGGATGTGGTGAGGCCAAGGGGTGGTGGGCAATGGGGAAGGTGCCAGCAGTAAAAAACCTCAGTCCCAGGGCAACGGCTGGCACTGAAGGGGCCCCAGGGCCGTCCCCCTCCCCCATCTGGCCCAGACCCATCTCGGACCCGCGACCCTCCCTCCTGTGCAGGGGCAGGCTAAGCCACCTGGGTCTGCCTCGCCCCGGGGGCCCTGGGGCCAGAACAAGACAGGACGCTCCAGCCCTGCCCTGAGTCAGTACCCAGCCCAGAATCTTATAGAACCCTGGGGCCATGGGGAAGGCGGCCAGCGTGTCCGAGGCAGGACGGGCCCACTTTCCCATGGGGCTCCCCACTGCCTGCTTGGTCCCAGGAGGGCCCACTGGTTGCAGAGGCCGAGAGCCGCTCAGCTGTGAAGGTTCCGCCCTGAGGTCTCCAGCCGCCCTGATCCAAGACGCCCTGGTCTGTGCCCCGCAGCTGGAGCTCTGTGGCCAAGGGTGCCCACGAGGGCCCAGATGCAGGTGGAGGGGGGTCCCCTGATCTTGGTTCGAGGTGAGGCGCACCTAAGTGAGACATGAACAGCAAGCCTGGAGAGGCACTGCAGGAAGGGTGGGGCTTCCCACAGGGAGCCAGGAACTGAGGGCCCTGGGCCTGGGGGGGTGGGGCTTGAGGGTGGCAGCAGCAACTGCCCCGGAGTGGCTCAGCACCCCAGGGGTTAATTGAAGAGGGCTTCCTGGAGAGACGTCAGGAGAGAAGGGGTGGGTCTCCCCACCCCCACCCCCACCCCAGGAAGGGAACTCAGGGAACAGCAGCTGAGACAGGGCAGCAGGGGCTGTGGGGGCCAAGAGAGCAGGCTGCGGGAAAGGAGCTCCCAGGGAGGAAGTGCACTGGCTGGTGGGAACTGGGCCGGGGTCTGGGGTGTGTGCAGAAATCCCCCCACCTCTCACTACACCCCCATGCAGCAGCTCCGGGGAGAGGTGAGGCCTGAGCAGGAGAGGTTCCCCTGTCTCGGGCTCTGGAGGCGGCAGGCGGCTGCCAGGGGTAGGGGCTGGGGTGGGTGGGGGCTGGGGGGGTCCTGGGCTCACCCCCCACCGGCCCTGCCTCCCTCAGCGCAGCCCACGGGGCGCACGAGGCTGCAGAGTGGGCGGGTTCCATAGGGGCCGCACCCGCCCGTGGGAATCCTGGAATGTTTAGAGAACGTGGGAGGTGGGCCCAGCACAGGGCAGACGGCCAGGGGAGGACATATAGGGCCACCCGTGGTGCGGCCTCTGTGGCCTCTCCGACCTACGGACATGATTCTGCTGCTGGCACTTGCCCTGGGCCTGGTCAGGGCGCAGAGGACGCTGGAAGAGGTGCCACTGCAGAGAGACTTTGATGCCCAGAAGGTAATGCCCAGGGCAGATCCCAGACGCAGCCTGGGACCGGGACAGGGGAGACTGGGACACTGGGAGGGGCCAGGCTGCCGGAGGGGACTGGGGTTGGGGGGGAAGGGGGAAGGGGGTGCGCACTAGGGGAAGATGCCGGGAGGGGACCCAGCATTGGCCTGACCCCACAGGAGCCCTCAGTGGCCTCAGGGTATCTGTCTTCGGGCCTCAGGGAAGACATCCCTCTCCCCTCTCTCCTCTACCCCCTCCTGCACCCTTGGACCTGGGCCCCGGCTCTCCCTGCTCTCTGCTGCCCAGGTGTCTAGGCACAGGGCTGGAGCCAGGAGAGCTCAGAGGGTCTGGGAGGACACAGGCAGTGACCACCACTGCTGTGACTCAGAGGGGCCCATCCTGGGGAGGGGTCCCAGGGTCAGTGAGGTCCCGTGTGGGGAGCCCAAGGAGGGTGGTTCCCAGATACAGGCCCTTCCCTCCACCTCCCTGAACCAGGATGGGGGAGGGGCAACCCAGGGGAGCTGGAGGCTGCAAAGGGACATGGAAGAAAGACAGAGACACACAGTGGCCTCAGACGCTGCGGGATGTGGGATGTACAGCCTGCTTGTCCCTGGGCCTGGGGCGTCTGGTCCCTGCCACCGGCCAACGCTGTGCCCCTTGGCAGTGCCTGGCACCGATGCTGGCCTGAAGACCCTCGGCTGCCCCTGTCCCCAGGTGGCGGGGCGCTGGCTGACCATCGGGCTGTCCACCAGCAATGCCGACCTGTTCTCCCCGGATGACCCCGTCCATCTCTCCCTCCACTCCATATGGCCCAGGGACACTGGTGAAGTGGACTTCACACTGTTCTGGGTGTAAGCGTGGTACCTGCAGTCCCTCCTTGGGGGCCGGGGGATCCAGCTCAGACCCAGGTGACCCTGTGACGGTGACAAGGGGGACGTAATGGGAGCAGAGGGACACACAGTATGAGCTGGGAGCTCAGATCTCTGCCCAGGGTTTAACCCTTAAGGCTCCAAAGCTCTTAGAGGAGGGGCTGCAGGAAATAAACCGGGGTTACTGGCCACCTATGGGGGAACCCGGAGGGGCCGTGGGTCTGGGACGGCCCATCGGTGGGGAGGGAGGGCTCCCCAACTTGACCATTGGACCATGGAGGGTGTGGGCACCATCGAGGATGTAGTTGTCTGAGGTTGAGCCCAGAAACCTGGACTGTAAATGCGCGCTTGCCCAGCCTTTAAGCGTCCTCCGTGCTCCAGTACCGGGCGCCGGGCACGAGGCCCCTTCTGTGCAGCGCTGGCAGCTCCCGAGGTGCGGCCCCTCTGAGTCAGCCCTGCTGCATCCGGGTTGCCACCGCCCTTAGTTCCCTGCAGACACTTCACCCCCACCCCCACCCCGCCCGGCGCTCCTGTGCGCCTGGGGTCGGGACCACCTCCAGCCCGCCCCTAGATGAGAAACTGAAAATAGAGGGGGATGCTTGGCTACCCGAGCCCAAGTCCACGCAGACCAGCCTCTACCCGGAGATTCGGCTCCATCCCGGCACCGGCACCGGAGGCAGACCCGGCCCCTCCCTCCTGCCGGGGCCCTGGGCGGCTCCTCCAGCCTCTCCCCAGTGACAGCAGGGGGGTCGCCAGGTCACTACAGGGGGGTCACCAGGTCCCTACCCTCGGAGTAGTAAACCATCCTGTTTTCCCAGGGGAGAGGGGCTGTGTGAAGGGTTGAATTTCACGGTGCAACCCACGGCGCTCCAAGGCCAGTACCAAGGCTCCCGTGAGTACCGGAGGGGGGAGGGGGGGAGGAAAGGGGGTGGGGGAGGGCGAGCAGGGAGCCCGGGCGCTTGGAGGAGCTCAGGCTGTCCCCAGGCGGGGGACAAAGGACTCGGCGCCGTGTCTCCCCAGTTCCGGGAGGCGGCAGCGCGCTTGTGCGGGTCGTGGGCACCGACTACAGCAGCCTCATCCTGTACGCGCGCGTGGAGGAGGGCGCCGCGGTCCGCAGCCTGTGGGCGCTGCTCGGTAGGTGCCGGATCCCCGCTGCGGCCTCCGCGTGGGGCCAGGGGCAGGGGCAGGGAGGGGTCGCTGGACACCCCGCGTCCCCCTCGGGGGCTCCGGGAAGGGGGCCCTCAGAGCTGGCCTGGGTCGGTGCTTCCCTCACACAGCCCCTCTGGTGGGCGATTCGTTCATTCGCTCACTCAGTCATTCAACAAAGACTCCCTTGCGTGGGGGAGCCCCCAGCAGGTAGAAGCACCCAGCACCCGGCCTAGCAGGTAGAATCCCTCGGCCTGGCAGGTAGAAGCCCTCGGCCTGGGGGCGGGGCGGCAAGTCCGGAGGGGCAGAGGAGCTCCCAGTGGCCGGGAGGGGCAGGGCTGGGTCACAGAGGTTCTGCCTGCTGAAGTGGGGACCACCCCCTAGGTGTGGTGTGGTCTGCTTTCTTCTCCTTTTTTGGGCGGGTGGGGGCATGGGCAGGCACCGGGAATCGAACCCGGAAGGGCATGGCAGGCGAGACCGCTGCCTGCTGAGCCACCCTGGCCCGCCCTCTGCCTTCTTCCTAAGGAGCCTTTGGCTGCTTTGCAGACTGCCTCTTGGAGGAGGAAGAGGCTGCCCAGGGAAATGGGGGAGGAGGTCCCTGCAGTGAGCCAGCTCAGAAATGGAGACTGGGTGACTCGGGCCTTGGGAGAAGGCTGTGGAGATGTAATGACCCTGTGTGTGTCAGGAGGGACCCCGGGTGGGCCTGGAGGGAGTGCCTCACCTTGGGGGTGATGTCACAATGGTGGACAAAGACCTCAACCTGTGTCCCTGTGGTCACAGAGGGCAGCACCCACAGGCAGTGTCCGGAATGGCTGAGGCCCAGGGTTCCAGCCTACCCTGGGTTCACCCCAAATGACCAGGGAGCATGTCTGAAAAAAGACAGAGCCTTCAGGGGGCTTAACCCCCCTCACCAATAGCCCTTCTGATTTCAGCAAGAAGAATGTTCCAGGACCCCCAGTGGCTGGGGCGATACCTGGGGTATGTCAGGAAGTTCCACCTGAAGAAAGCCCCGGTATTCAATGTGGATGGTAAGCTCTTCTCCCAGCTGTTTACACCTGGTGCCCAGGTGAGCCAGGCTGGGAAGGTGGGCTGGGTCTGGTCTTCCTGGCCTTGGGACCCCTCATTAGAATGATGACCCCAATGCCAGCCCAATAAGGACCAGCCAATGCCAGGAGCACCCTAGGGTCAGGCCCTGGGCCCCAGGTAGAGGACATGACGTCCCACATCTCCTGAAGCTCCTGCCTCCCACAGTAACAGATGCACAGGTGTGGTCCCCAGTCTATATACGGGAACAAGGCTCAAAGAGGTTCAGTGCTGAGCCCCAAGTTACAGAATGGGGAAGGAGGAGCCTGGATGCAGCTACATCTCCCCATCTGCCTGCACTACCTCCCTGTGCATCACTTAGTCGATCAACAAACACATGGGCTGGGCAAAACACAAGTTCTCCGGCCCTGGTAGAGGTTACCTTTGAGCAGGGACAGGCAGATGATAAAAAGTAAACAGTAATGAAGCAAAATATAGAATTCATTAAAGACGAGTGCCCGCCACTGAAATGACATCCTAGAGCAGGGAAGAGGGGTGAGGGCGTGGCCATGCCCGCTGTGGGCAGCTAGGTGTGGTACTGAGCGCGTGCTACCTGCAGGGGCTTGAATGAGACAAAAGAGTAAAGGGGGAGGATATCTGGGCATGTTCCCCGGGTGGAGTGGGCCAGAAAGTGAGATCGGAGGGAAGGCAGCACGCGGTTGTGTAACCCAGGGGTCTTCTGGGTCCTTGTTAGGATTGGAATTCTACTCTCAAGCATGTTGGGGGTGTGGGCACCACAGGTTACACAGTGTGTTTGATGGGTTGGTTGTTTTCAAAATGAACAAATGATAAAGACTTTGAAATCACTTCCTTCTTCTCTTCCCCTCAACAGGCCGGTGTCACCCTCCCCAAGCCCAGGCCGCTCCCTGAGTCTCAGGCCCGGGCTCCCTGAGTCTCAGGCCCGGGCTCCCTGAGTCTCAGGCCCGGGCTCCCTTCCCGCTGAGCTGCGCTCCCCTCCCTTCACCTTGCCTGCAGCCAGGGACTCACCCAGGAACCTTCTCTTCTGCCTTCTGAGGACCCAGAGGAAGCCCCTCCCATGGCCAGCAGCCCCCTACTCTCCCCTCGCCCCCTCCTTCTGCCAGGGAAAGCCTCTTCCTTGCGGGCTGCCTGCCAGCAGCTGGGACCCCTGGCCCATGGGCTTGGAGAGCGCTCTGGGTGCTGAGGAAGGGGCTGCCAACCCACTGTGCAACCTAGCCCGCTCTTCCCAGGCCGCCCAATAATAAATGCCTCCGGTGCACGGAGGATGCCCTGCTTAGCCTCCCAAACCACAGCGCCCAGGTTAGGAAGCCACGAGATTCCTGCAAATCTGAGAGGCCGGCTGGACGGATGCTGCCGATGCACCCCGGCTACCTGCTCCTGCCCACGGTCTCCTGCGGGGTCCCTGTCTCCAGTGGCTCTAGGTGGCTGCCTGGAAGCATGCGTGGCACTTCCTGGCCACGTTTCGGGAATCACCTCCAGCCCCAACCCCCGTGCCTTGAGCTCTGAGCCCTGCAGGGCAGGGGAGGCCAACACCCTTCACCTAGGACTCAGAGCCCCTTGTGGCCTGTCCCACCCGCCCCAGAGGGGCAGGGCCACCCATGGGCAGGGCGGACCTCTGAGAACTGGGTCAGGGCCTCTATGCTAGACAGGTGGGACCAGGTGCTGACCTAGAAACCAGCCGGCAACGCCTCCAGGGGACAGCCACACCCCGCGATGACAAGTGCTGGGAAAGAAACTCCCCAGAGGCCAAGCGAGCCAGATGGCCAGGGAAGCAGACTCTATCTTGGAGTAGCCCAAAATGGGAAGCTGGAAACAGGGTCACTTCCCCATAAACCAGCAAACCCAATTAGAAAGGCTGTCACTACAAAGTTCCTAAGCACACGTTTAATAAGAAATTTGCAGAACTTAAATGAAGAAAGTAAAAATGAAATCCTTTACTTAGGGCACTCCAAAATGGCTTGAATAAATGAGAAATGATAGTTTTGTATCACTGTAACCGAAAAATTAGCATTTAAAGGGTGATCTTTTTAACAGTAATATTTTAATGTTCTTTCATCAATAGTAACAAATTTTCTTTTCTATTTCAATTTTTTATTTTTCTCTCTGGAGTAATGAAAAGTTCTAAAATTGATTGTGGTGATGAATGCACAACTATGTGATGATACTGGGAACCATGGAGTGTATATTTTGGATGGATTATATAGTGTCTGAATTTATCTCAATAAAATTCAATAAAAGCAATAAATCAAAAACAGTAAGGGACATACTTTAAACATAAGGGCAAAGAAAGCTTGAAACAAAAGGATGATATACATCATGAATATACTAACTTAAAGGATGATTTTGATTACTGAATCATATTCCTTTTTGCTTTCTGGGATATTGGAGTAGACAGAGGGGAATACCTGAAAGCCCTAAACTATATAATCCAGCTGCCCTGATATCTGAAATGATTGTGAAAGCCCTCGTCTTATGCCTTTGTGACTGTACGAGCTGTCACACCCTTTCTCTGGTCATTTTCTTCTTGAGCAAAGGCCCTAAATGCTAATGAAGAATTTGAAATCAGACATGAACTAGTTTCATGCCTAGACACTTTTAGGTCATGTCAGCTAGACTCTGTTATTGAAAGACAACTTGTCTCCCTTCCTTTGGGCTTACACTTGAACATTGAAGTGACAGCTCTGCCACCCCTCCTTTCAGTTTCTGTTCTTCTATTGAAATGATAATAACACCATCTCCTTTTCTGCTTTCAACTTGCGATTCAAAATGACCTCCTCTCCCCTTGCTAAAACTTTCAAAAACTTTGAACCCCCTAAACTTGGGGAGACAGATTTTAGGCTACTAAGTCACCTGCTCTCCTACTACATGCCTATTAATAAACTGTTTTTTTCTCCTTGAAACCCCAGTGCCTCGGGAATTGGTTATTGAAGAATCCACGGCCTTCGTCCCATAACCTCTCATTCTTAATATCATAAGCATTCAACAACCTACACTTTAATCTGTACATTTCACACAATTCCATTGATAGTCCAATGGGATATGTTCCCCTAACTTCAAACCTAAATCTAAAATTCGATGAAGGGATAAAAGCTTGAAAGGTTTTAGGAAGGCTGGTACAAATCAATCTGTCCTTCTACCCCAACTTGTGTGAAACTGCAATCCTGAGAGTAGGGTAGGGCTGGCTTAAGGTCAGAAATGAGAGTTAAGAAGTAAACGATGCAGGTGTGTCCACACACTTAATGTTCGGTACTGCTCACTGTTCAGTACTAGAGGAAATAATCAAACCATTGGGGGAGGGGAATAAGATTGGCTACCCAACACCCTGCTTATTATCTTACAATTAATTCCCAATTGATTTTACAAAAGAAGAAGAAACCTTGGACTTTCTATAATATATAATTTGGAGATGGGGATTGTGACTACATAAATCTCTCAACTTTGGAACGTCAGAAACATCATCCACAAAATTAAAACACAAATGACCACCTGAAGTTAATATTTGCAACCAGTTTGACAAAGGGTTAGTTACTATCATATACATATACATATCATATACATATACATCAAAAATCACGGAAGAATAAAAAGGAACACTGGTAGAACCAGGAGCATTTGTTATGCTCAGATCAAATGGCTGATAAATAATGTCTAAAAGGAGGTTCGGAGAGTTAGTCCTGGGCTTCCCGACCAGGGTGGAGTGGGGTGGATTGGATTTCGCCCCTTCTCCGTGGGATGAGATGGGGCCCGGGAGAGAATGACAGGGTCTCCAGTCCCGGGCGGTGAGTGACTGTGGGGTAGGTCTCCAGTGACTCTCCAGAGGAAACTGACCGTCTCTTCTCCAGCTCTTTGGCTGGCAGCGCCCATGGGGACCCCGGAGGCGGGCACAGCCATCCACCCGAGGGCTGTGCCCCTGGGCACTGTAGTGGACACCCGGCAGGCTGTCACAAATAGCCCGCCCGTCAGGTGTAATGGGCAGCGGATTCAGCGGGGCTGGGTGCTGCGGGTCGGCTGCTCCCCCACTGGTGCTGCTGTCTGCTCCCCCGCCCTGTGCTGGGACCAGCTGTCCGGCCACCGCAGGCCAGGGGCAGCCCCACCACCCACCCACCCACCCACCCACCCACCTACCGACCGCTACCGCCACCCCCCTCCTGGCGCTCAGCTGCTGTTGCAGTGGGGGAGGGGCGGGCCTGAGGGAGGAGGGGCTCCAGTTCGCCACCTGCTGGTCGGCACCAGTAAGGGCACGTTGTCAGACTCCCTATCTGCATAAGGGTTTTTTTTTTTCTCTTTGCTTTTTCACAAACAAAACCTTAAATTTTATTGTATAATATAACATATATACAAAGTGAAGAAATAAAAAAGCAATAGTTTTCAAAGCACGCTTCAACAAGTAGTTATAGGACAGATCCCAGAGTTTGTCATGGGATACCACAAGATCCTCTCAGATTTTTCCTTCTAGCTGCTCCAGAGTATAGGAGGCTAGAAAGAATAAATATTTCTTTTATCATCACAATCAACTTTTTTCTTTTTTGTGAAAAATAGCATATATACAAAAAAGCAATAAATTTCTAATTTTAAATAGCACAACAATTAATTAGTTGTAGAACAGATTTCAGAGTTTGATATGGTTTACGATTTCACAATTTTAGGTTTTTACTTCTTGCTGCCCTAAGAAACTGGAACTAAAAGAGATATCAATTTAATGATCCAGCAATTATACTCATTTGTTAAATCCTATCTTCTCTGTATAACTCCACCATCACCTTGATCTTTTCATCTCTCTCTTCAGGAGTATTTGGGCTATGCCCATTCTAACTATTTCATGTTGGAAGGGGCTGTCAGTAATATGGGGTAGGAAGATGGAACTATCTGGTGTTCTGGAGAGGCTGGGTCCTCTAGGTTTCAGGACTTATCTGGACCAGGGACCCATCTGGAGGTTGTAGGTTTCTGGAAAGTTACTCTAGTGCACAGAACCCTTGTGGAATCTCATATATTGCCCGAGGTGTGTTTTAGGATTGGCTGGAATGGTCCTGGTTGGGGGTTGGCAGGTTAAGATAGGTTGCAAGGTCTAACTGAAACTTGCATAAGAGTGACCTCCAGAGTAGCCTCTCAACTCTATTTGAACTCTCTTAGCCACTCATATTTTGTTACATTTCTTTTTCCCCTTTTGGTCAGGATGGAATTGTTAATTCCACGGTCTCAGAGCCAGATTCATCCCTGGGAGTCCTCTCCCATGCCGCCAGGGAGACGTTCACCCCTGGATGTCATGTCCCATGTAGGGGGGAGGGCAATGATTCCATGTGCAGAATTGGATTTAGAGAGAGCGAAGGGGGCTCAGGTGCTCCACCTGCTGGTGAGAATCAATGAAGGCAGGCTGGCAGACTCCCTATCTGCATAGGGGTTTTTTTTTTCCTTTCCTGCATTCTTAAAATACATTTTTTCTCTATATATTTTTACTAGTGGCATTGTTCTTTTACTTTTATTTTTATACATTTTATATGTTTATATTTTTGTTTATTTTTTATTTTTATTTTATCTTTTCTTTTCCCTTCTGTGACACCAGTCTGAGCTTATTTCCAATATATCTTGGGGTGTTCCATCCTGTCTTTGGGGCCTACTACTGCTGAGTGTGGCTTTTTTCATATTTAATTATATTTTCTTTTTTTTTCTTTTTTTTTTTTTGGTGGAGGGGGTGGGTACATGGGCAGGGAATCAAGCCCAGGTCTCCTACATGACGGGTGAGTGTTCTCCCGCTGAAATACCCGTGTAATCCTGCTTAGCCTTTAATAGACCCTCAGTAGAACTGTATCCCCTCCATAAGATCAAAGCCTTGGTTTGGCAGGGAATTACTGAAAAACCAAGTGAAAAAGGAAACCTTCAATGCAAAACCAAGTAAATACAAAACTTTAGACGAGTGAAGGCAACCAACTTGCAAAATAACCTTAGTAAGATAATCAAATACCCTGAACATAACAGAAAATCACAAAGCATGTGAAGATCCAAAGAGAAATGTCCCAGAATAATGACCAAATCAAAACTCTGGAGGGGACACAGAATACAGAAAAACTCCTCAAGGATATTTATAAAGAAATAAAGGATATCCGGAAGACACTAGAAGAGCATAAGAAGAATTCAAAAGATTAAATAGAAAAATGGCAGATCTCACAGAGATGAAAGATACAGTAGACCAAATCAGAAATATACTACAGACATATAATAGCAGATTCAAAGAAGCAGAAGGAAGAATAAGTGAGCTAGAAGACAGAACAACTGGGCTGGAGTGCACAAAAGAGCAAATGACAAGAAAGATGGAAATACTGGACTGGATCTTGGGGAAATGGTAGACCACAAGAGGCACACAAATACAAGCATCATTGGTGTCCCAGAAGAGAAGAGTAAAGGGCTGGGGAAGTTAGTTGAAGATATAATTCGGTAAAGTTCCCAACCTTTATAAAAGACATAAATATGCAAATCAAAGAGATTCAACAATCTCCAAATAAAATAAACACAAATAGGCTGACTCCAAGACACAAACTAAGCAAGCAAACTGTATTGAAGAGAAACAGAAAGTCCGGAAAGCAGCATGAGAAAAATGATCTACTACACACAAGGGAAAACTTCAGACTACTCAACAGGCACCACGGAAGCAAGAAGGCACTGTTATGATATATTTAAGGTCCTAAATGAGAAAGACTTTTGGCCAAGATTCTTCATTCAGCCAAGCTGTCCTTCAAAATTAAGGGAGAGATTAAAATCTTCAAACACAAACAAAAACTGAGAGAACTAGTCAACAAGAGACCTGTCTTATAAGAAATACCAAAGGGAGTCCTATTAGCTTAAAAAAGAGACAGGAGAGGGAGGTCTGGAGGAGGGCACAGAATTGAAGAGTACCAGTAAAGGTAATTTAAAGGATAAAAAAAGAGAAAGGGAAAAAAAGTGTAGGTATAAAAAACAACAATATATAAGCTAAAGGACAAGATGGTAGATTCAAGAACTGCTTTTACAGAAATAACTTTGAATGTTAACAGACTAAACTCATCAATAAAAAAAGAATCAATAAACCAAAACTTCAAAAGGTAGGAATCAAAGGAAATTTCCTCAGTATTGTAAAGTGTATATATGAAAAACCCATCCTTAATGGTAAGAGACTGAAAGCATTTCTCCTAAGATCAGGAATGAGACAATGATGCTCATTGTCATCACTGTTATTCAGCTTTGTATTAGAAATCCTAGCTAGAGTGATTAGACAGGGGAAAGAAATAAAAGGCATCCAAATTGGAAAGGAAGCAGTAAACCTTTCACTGTTTGCAGATGACATGATCATGTACTTAGAAAACCCTGATAAATCTACAACAAAGCTACATGACCTAATAATCAAATTCAGCAAAGTGGCAGGATACAAGATTAATGTACAAAAATCAGTAGTATTTCTATACCCAAGCCATGACCTATCTGAGGAGACAACTAAGGGAAAAAATCCACTCAAAATAGCAACTAAAAGAATCAGGTATTTAGGAATAAGCCTAACCAGGGATGTCAAGGACTTTTACAGAGAAAACTACAAAACATTGCTAAAAGAAATTTTAAAATGACCTAAATAGATGGAAACACATTGAATCTTGTTAAGATGTCAATTCTTCCCAAATTGATCTACAGATTCAATTCAATACCAATCAAAATCCTAACAACCTACTTTGAAGACTTGGAAAAGCTAGTTATCAAATTTATTTGGAAGGGAAAGAGACCCTGAATAGCTAAAGATAATCCTAGAAAAGAACAGAGTTTGAGGACTAACACTTTCTGACTTTAAAGCTTACTATAAAGCCACAGTGGTCAAAATAGTGTGGTACTGGCACAAAGAAACACATACTGACCAATGGAGTCGGATCGAGAGTGAGACATAGACTACCAAATCCATGATCAATTGATCATCAGCGAAGTGAATAAACCTTAGGGACAATGTGTTGTGCAAAATAAGCCAGAAGATTACAGTTTCAAACATACAGTACTGAAATTGGATTATTCTGCCTTTAAGAAATGGGATTTTGATTAAAACATGGCTTTTCTAGGGGACATACATCCTTTCAAACCAGCACAGTCCCCAGTGGGGTTTCCCAGGTGGGAAAGTTTAATAGTTATATATATGTGTAATACTTTAAAATTATCAGCTCACCATAGTCTGAGATGTATCCTGGTATTGTATTAAGCTGTACAGAATTCCTCAATTCCTGTCCTGAACTGCAGGAGTTTGGGTTGTTTAAATGAGCTATCCATACAGGTTGATTTAGATTATGTATTACCAAAAATTTAGGTTCTAGACATAATAAACCTCTCTGACTTTGGTCTCATACAGTAAGTGAAAGTCTAGACTACATACGCTATCACCTTTTACCCTGCATTCTAATTTACCATAGACCCAGCCAGATTGGCTTTGATTTAAACTCTAATTGAGGTCTGATCTCTTTTTTGGTGACTTTAACTGTTATTATACGTAGCTATGCTAACTTTCAGGGCGACTGCACTCCATTTCTGGGTCTTAGGTGTCACAGAGCTACTCAAAGGTCCAGGCAAAATTAACTAGTGGCTTTGGCTGGAAGGCAGATTTTAAAAGCCATGAACTTGGATATTTAGCAGAAGAGATCTCTAAATTAAATGTCAAAACTGCAGCCTGGTTTCTCCTCACAGCTTATAGTGAAATGAGACAGGAGAGAGATAAGCTGAAAGCTGAACTCTTGAGTACAAAGAAACCAGAAATTGATGTCCTGGAAAATTCTGGGCTTCCAGGAAGGGAGACCCCAGAGAATAGTGCCCCACATGAGGATTTAACCAAATGTGGAACCAGCCAGCCATTTCAGAGAAAGTGAGGAATGGACATGGAGTTATCCAGGAAGGATTTGTGGAAACTCCTTATATCTGATGGGCATGATCCAAGGCTGCTGCCTGGAAAGCCAACGAGAGTGCTTTGGGACCTGTATAAAGACAGCCACTGCCAGTCTGGACTGTGGGGTTCAGAGAAGGGAAACCATGGAAGAAAACTGACTTCAGAGGCAAAAGCATGGAAGCTGGGGTCTGAAGTCAAGAAGCCTCGGGCCAGGAGAGTGGACACACCCAAGCCCGTGGAGAGGGTGAGTTTGCCCCAAAGGCCGAGGATGGGCCTGCCGCCTGGTGGCAGTGGAAGCGTCATTCCGCCTCAGGCCTTGCAGAGAGTGAAGCCCATTCCCTGGGGTTTGGGGAGAGCCTGGCTGCCACCACGTGGTGGGCTGAGCATGGGTCACGGAGATGGCAGAGAGCCTGGGTGCCGCCCCCATGCTGGGAGAGGGTGGTGCCAAGAAAAAGGTGTTCTCCCCAGTGTCCCCCAAGGTTGTACTCAGAGAGAGGCAAGCCACTGCATAGGCCCTTGGAAAGGATGGGACTTCCACTTTCAAAAGCCCCAAAGATAAATGATTCTCAGACTTAAAAATCTAATGGACTTTGCCCTGCAGGTTTTTGAAACTGTATGGGTGCAGTGACCCCTGTGTTCCTTTCTCCTTATGGAAATGCGTATTTGTATCCTATGACTGTTCCTCCTTTGTATATTGGCAGCAAATAAATTGTTCTGAGTTCCAAAGGTCCAGAGCCAGAGGAGAATTTTGCCTGAGAACAAACCATGCCTGTAACTAACTTTGAATACGTTTCTAACTTTGCATTTCATGTCTATTGCTACTGAAATGGTTTAAGGATTTCTAATATTGTTATGAAATTAATGTATTTTGTATATGGGGAAAACATGTCTTTTTTAGGGTCCAGAGGGTGGAATGAGCTGATTTGAAAGGATGCATGTCCCCTACAAAAACTATGTTTTAATCAAAATCCCATTTCGTAAAGGCAGAATAATCTCTATTCAATACTGTATGTTTGAAACTGTAATCACATCCTCTCCCTGGAGATATAATTTAATCAAGAGTTGTTGTTAAACTGGATTAGGTAACGACATGTCTCCAGCCATTTGGGTGGGTCTTGATAAGTTTCTGGAGCCCTGTAAAAGAGGAAACATCTTGGAGAATGACAGATTCAGAGAGAGCAGAGCAGAACTACATGGCCACGAGAAGTAGATTCCACCAGCCAGCGCCTTTGGAGATGAAGAAGGAACATGCCTCCCAGGGAGCTTCCTGAAACAGGAAGCCAGGAGAAGAAGCTAGCAGATGACGCCGTGCTCGCTACGTGCCCTTCCAGATGACACAGGCAGCCTGTGTTCTCATGTGCCTTTGCAGATGAGAGAGAAACTCTGACTGTGTTCTCCAGGTGGCTTCTCACTTGAGAGAGAAACCCTGAACTTTATCAGCCTTCTTGAACTAAGCTATCTTTCTCTGGATGTCTTAGACTGGACATATCTATAGACTTGTTTTAATTGGGACATTTTCTTGGCCTTAGAACTGTAAACTAACTTAATAAATTTGCCTTTTTAAAAGCCATTCCATTTCTGGTATATTGCATCCTGCAGCTAGCAAACTAGAACAGGGACTTCCGTGAAAATAGGCCAAGCCCTAGATTTTGAGGCTTGCCCTTACCAGAACTCATTTCTGTAGGGGAAAAACTAAAACTACCCATAGCAAGGCCTGAGAGTTGCTTCCAGGAAGCCTCTTTGTTGCTCAGATGTGGCCTCTCTTTCTGAGCCCAACTCTGCAAGGAAAATCTTCTCTTCCACTACATAGGACATGGCATTCGGGGTGGAAATGTCCCTGACAAAGTGGGGCATGACTTCTGGGGATGAGCCTGTACCTGGCACTGTGGAATCCACCATGCCTTCCTGACCAACAGGAGAAAAAGAAGTGTAGTGAAATAAGGCATCAGTGGCTTCAAGAGATCAAATACAGTCAAGAAGCTATTCCGGAGGCTGCTTTTATGCAAGCTTCAGTTAGAATGTGGTAATTGCCATAGTTTGCTAAACCTCAACGAACATCACTTCTGTGGACTCTTGAGAACACGTAGGGCTTGAACTGAGACTCTGTAAAGGTTTCATGCACTAGGTTTGCCTTCCTGGAACATATAATTCCCAGAAGGATCCTGGGTCAGATAAATTCTGAAACCCAGAAGGACCAGCCTCTCCAGGATTATCAATTAATTACATCCCCCTGTCCTTTAGTGTTGACACCCCTTCTCAACATGAGAAAGTCAGCACGGGCATTGCCCAAAGATCCCTATCGATGGGGAGAAGGATCAGAGGAGGAGGAGAAGGAGGAATAACAAGAGAGAATAGGATTTCACAAATGAGTATGGCTGCTGCTGAATCACTATATTCCTTCTAGCCTCCCGTGTTTCAGAGCAACTAAAAGGAAAAGTCTGAAATGGTGGAATGGTAGCTCACGACAAACTCTGAAATCTGTAACACCTTGTTGTTGAAGGATGCTTTGACAATTATTGTTTTTTTCTTTGTTTTGTATATATGTTCTATTTTACAACACAAATGATTTAACATAAAAAGAAGGTTCAACTTTATATGTAATCAGAGAAAAATAGATGCTATTTTTGCTTATGAATTTGGCAAAATTAAATTTAAAAAATAATAATTCAGTGCCCATTAATGGAGATACACACTCTTACTGATGGGAATGGAAATTGGCAAGGCCTTCCTGGGGGAGACCTGGTTTTCATCAGTCTTTTAAGCATTGCCTTTTGATTTAGAAATTCCCTCTGAGACATGTATTGCAAGGGAATAATTATAATGTAGCCAAGATTTTGCTTGAAGTCTGTGAATCACATATTATAATAATGAAAAACTAGAAATAAGCTTTTTACCTTATACCAGGAGATAAGGTTGGATGTGTTGCAGTCTGTTCTATGCTGGAATATTTGTCCACCCTTACAACACTACAATGCAGTAGGAATGATTTATTGAAATATATAGAGAGTCATCGTGTTATGTGGAGATAAGTTGCTGTCTTGGGTTTACAGTGACACACCCCTGGACACGGCTTCTCAGAAAACCAAAAGGGTCCTGGCAATTCAGGCAGGAGGCGGCACCCCAGAGCCCACATCCAAGGGGCTTCTCCTGTTCCCCTGGGGCAGCTCTCCTTTCCTTCACCCAGGTCAGGGCCCATCCATGTCCCAGGCAGGGCTGGGTCTGCACCCCTGGGAGGAAAGTGGGGCTCGTGGGAGAGGGCAGGGGTGGGTATCGGACAGTGGGGACCCTCCACTTTAATTTCCTGACCTTCTGCCACCTCTTTGCAGCTGGCTCCTTGTACCTCCTCCTTCCCACATTTCTGTGTGTGGGGGTGGGGTGTAGGGGGTGACTCTCCTCTGTCTTAACTATTTCAGGCATACAACCTTAAATATTTCTGGCATACGACCTTACATTTTATGCATTGTGGGTTCAACCTACTTATCTGTCGTTGGGGCAGCTTGCTTCTGTGTTCATGAACTTTGCCGGTTTATGGTTTTCTTTTCTAGTAATGTGTTTGTCTGGTTTTGGTATCAGAGTAATTTCTGGTCTCTTAGAATAAGATACAAATAACCCTGTACATTCTGGAAGCGCTTGTGTTGAATTGGTATTTGCACACCTAACTGCTGGCAGAATTCCCCAGTGAAGATGTCAGAGAATAAATCTTCCTTTATGGAAAGATTTTTAACTTTAAATTCAATGCATGTAATAGATGAAGCCCTAATCATGCCATTTGCTTCTTTCTGAGTGAACTTTGGTTGGTTTTATCTTTCCAAGAATTTCTCCTTTTCATCTAAATTATCATATTGATTTGCATAAAATTTATTCATTATATTCGTTTTTATCTTTTATTTATGGACTTGTAGTGATGCCTCTTTTTTCATTTCTGATATTGGTCATTTGTCTCCTTGCTTGTGTTTTTATTTTATTCATCTGGCTAGAGATTAATCAGTTTTATTGAAGGTTTCAAAGAAAGACCTTTTGGTTTCATGATCTTTTCTAGTGATTTTTCTGTTTCCTATTTCACCAATTTCTATTCCAATCTTTATTATTTACCTCTTTCATCTTATGTTTCATTTGCTCTTGATTTTGTAGATCTTGAAAAAACTTTTGTGACTAACTGATGACCTGTTTTCTTTGCTATTAGCTTATTTTTTATTTATTTATTTTTTTGCATGGGCAAGCACTGGGAATCAAACCTCGGTCTCTGGCACGTCAGGCAAAAATTCTGCCTCTGAGCCACTGTTGTACCGCCCTAATATTAGCTTCTTTTTTTCTTTTTTTGGGGGGGATGTGGCGCATGGTCTGGAACTCCAACCCAGGTCTCCTGCATGAAAGGTGGGCATTCTAACCACTGAACTACCCATGCACCCTCCTAATATTAGCTTTTAATGCCATAAAATTTCCCCGTAAGAATTTATTTATTTATGTTCCACAAATTTTGATATTTTGTTTTCATTGTCATTCAGTTCAAATTATTTTCTATCTTCCCTTTCACTTCTTTGACCAGTGAAGTGTTTAGAAGTGTATGGTTTAATTTCCTAATATTTGTAAATTTTCTTGATATCTGTCTATTATAGATTTTTAGTTTAATTGCTTTCTATTATTGATTTTTATTTTAATTGTATTATGATCAAGAAACATACTTCGTATGACATTGAGGTATTGTGCTGGTCTGAATCTGTGGTGGACCCCAGAAAAGCCATGCCCTTTGATCCTCATTCAATATTGCTGGGTGGGAGCATTTTGATTGTTTCCATGAAGATGTGACCCACCCAATTGTGAGTGGTAACTTTTGATTAGATGATTTCCATAGAGGTGTGTCTCTACCCACTGAAGGTGGAGTTGCTTACTGGAATCCTTTAAAAGAGGAAACATTTTGGAGAGAGTCCCTTTTAGGTAGAGCCACGAGAAAGCCAGCAGATGTCACCATGTTCGCCATGTGCCCTTCCAGCTGAGAGAGAAATGTTGAATGTCATCAGCCTTCCTGAACCAAGATATCTTTCCCCAGAAGCCTTAAATTGGACATCTCTATAGACTTGTTTTAATCAGGACATTTTCTCGGCCTTAGAACTGTAAATTAGAAACTTATTAAATTCCCCTTGTTAAAAGTCATTCCGCTTCTGGTATATTGCATTCTGGCAGTTAGCAAACTAGAACAGGTATGCTTGATAGCTCCAAATATGGCCCATCTTTTGGTGTTTTATATGCACCTAAAAGGAATGACCATTTTGTTATTGTTGAATGAAGTATTCTATAAATGTCAATTGAGTTAGGTTGGTGGATAGTGTGATTAGTCTTTGTACTGCCAAAAGGCATATGGGAGCTGAGATTGCATGTTACAGTGCTTTATGCAGAACATCAAAAGTTTTGCTGAAGCAAGGAAGCCAATCATATACAAAAATGGAAGCAGTTTCAAGCTTCCAAGAATGGCAAGTAATTTTTATGGACACAAAAAGGAAGTTAGCCTGAATACCACTGATTGGATAGTTGTTTGTTCATCTTTTTTGAGGGGTGGGGTGTGTTTAGGTCAGGCAGGCTTGATTTTGTATTAAGTCAAACATGACTAACTAGATGCTTGATTGGCTGCCTGGATGGGAATTTCACATTTAAAAAGATTTCAAGAGAAATTGGGGCCAAGATTGTACGCTCTTACAGCAGCCACATTTAGTCTGGAGCTGTCATTGTTATTTCTAGATTTTGAGAGTTGTGCTATATATGTATAACCTGGTATTTCCCTGGAACTTTGGGTCTCTGTGCAACACCTAAGACTCAAGTAGGAGTTCTGTATCTCTGAAAGTCAGCAATGCTACAAACAACAACTGTTAAAGAATCCAAAAAAAGAGATCAGGTGTAAACAAAGCTAATGTGGTCAGGACTAAAGTAAATCGGAATATAAGGATAAGGAGGACAGTGTCTATATTTTTGAACTTCACCTACTGTATGAAACCAAAGAAAAAGAGATTTATTTTATCCAGAACCCAAATTTTCTGTAGGACACAATCTAACTCAACCTGTGTGGATAGATCATTTGAAAAAAAACAAACACAGGGAGCCCAGACTGGGAATGAGGACTTGTAATTCCGTATAGCTTAATGTAATGCCCAGATACATCCCAGAGTATGTGGAGCAGATAATTATAAAGTATTGGCAATGTCCCTTGAGGGATGGGAGAAAAAGTATGGAACCATTAAACTTTACCACCGGGAAATCCCTGATACTGTGTCAAACATTAGGACCAAGTCAATAGGTCAAGCCCTTGATCTTGAGGCTTACTCTTGTGGAGCTTATTTCTGCAGTGGAGAAGCTAAGTCTACCTATATTATGCTTAAGAGTTACTTCCAGAAAACCTCTTTTGTTGTTCAAACGTGGCCTCTCTTCTCTCTCTGAGCACAACTCTGCAGGTGAAATCATTACCCTCTCCCCTACGTGAAATGTGACTCCCAGGGAGAAGCCTGGCCCTAGCATTGTTGGGATTGACAATGCTTTCATGACCAAAAGGGAGAAAGAAATGTAGCAAAATAAGGTATCAGTGGCTAAGAGAGTTCAATAGAGTTGAAAGACTATTCTGGAGGCTATTCTTATACTAGCTTCAGCTAGATATCGTTAATTACCACAGTTTGCAAAAAACCCAAACAAAACCATTCCTGCCAACTCTAAAGAACACCTAGGACTCTATCTGAGATTCTACAAAAATTTCAAACTCTAAGATTACTTTCCAGAAACCTACAACCTCCAGATGGTTCCTAGGCCAGATAAGTCCTGAAATCCAAAGGGGCCAGCCTCTCCAGAACATTAATTAGTTCCATCCCCCTATCCATACTGTCAACACCCCTTTCCAATATGAAAAAGTTAGAATGACTCTGGCAGTTGCTCTTACACAAGCTTCAATTAGACACCGCTACCTATCATAACCTGCCAACCCCCAACCAGGACCATTCCAGCCAATCCTAAAGAACACCTGAGGCAATATATAAGATTCCACAAGGATTCCTACACCCTCCAGATGGGTCCCTGGACAAGGTAAGTCCTGAAACTTAGAGGGCCCAGCCTCTACAAGACATCAGATAGTTCCATCTCCCCCATATTATTGATAGCTCCTTCCAACAGGAGAAAGTTAGAATAGCCATAGCCCAAAGACCCCTAAAGAGAAGGATAGAAAGATCAAAGGTGATGGTGGAATTATACAGAGAAGATAGGATTTAACAAATGAATAGGATTACTGAATCATTAAATTGATATCTCTTTTAGTCTCCAGTATCTTAGAGCAGCTAGAAGTAAAAACCTAAAATTGTGGAATTTGACCCAAGTCAAAATCTGAAATATGTTCTGCAACTAATTGTGCTGTTGTGCTTTGAAATGCATTGCTTTTATTTGTATATATGTTTCCACAAAAAAGAAAAAAAAGTCAATTGTGATGATAAAAAATATGCATTTATTCCTTCTAGCCTTGTATATTCTGGAGCAGCTAGAAGGAAAAATTTGAGAGAATCTTATGATAACTCACGACAAACTCTGGGATCTGTCCTATAACTACTTGTTGAAGAGTGCTTTGAAAACTATTGCTTTTTTCTTTCTTTGCTTTGTGCATATGTCATATTATACAATAAAATAGTTATTTTAAAAAAAAGTTAGAATAAGCATAGCCCAAATACCCCTAAAGATTGGGAGAAGGACCAAAGGAGAAGGAGGAGTTATAAGAGTAGATAGGATTTAACAAATGAGTATGACTGCTGAATCATTATATTGATATTTCTTTCAGTCTCCAGTGTCTTGGAGCAGTTGGAAGGAAAAACCTGAAATTGTGGGACTGTAACCCATATCAAACCGTGAAAACTGTTCTATAGCAACTTTTTACAATGTATTTTGAAATTTATTGCTTTTTTGTATACATGTTATATTTCACAATAAAAAATGTTTAAAAATAAAATTTCAAGAGGGAATTCAAAGAAGAAGTTGGACATTGTTTTTGTTGTTGTTGTTTTATTTTGCTTTTTTGCTTTTGTTTTTTGACTCCAAGAAGCCCCAGGGCTTTCTTTATATAATTTTATCAATAACCTTGCAATTTTTTCTATTTATTCTATCAAGTACTAAGTGGTAAGTGTTGAAGTCTCTAACTGTAATTATGATTTGTCAATTTCTCCTTTTACTTCTATTAGTTTTGTTTTATATTTTTTGAAGTTCTGTTATTAGTTACATGCATATATATAAGGTTGTAATGGCTCCCATGGTAATTTTCCCCACTCTAAGCTCTAGTTTTTCTGACATTGGTATAACCACTCAGTTTTCTTTATATTAGTGTTTGTATGGTATATATTTTCCCATTTTTTTTTGTTTTTAACACATCATATATTTATATTTAAAATACAATTCTGGTTGGCATCATATAATCAGATCTTTCTATACAATCTGACAATCTTTGGCTTTTAAATGAAATGCTTAGACCATTTATATTTAATGCAACTATTATATAAGTTAATTTATATCTACTGCCTTCCTATTTGTTTTTTATTTTTACCAACCATTCTTTTTTCCTTTAATCTTGACTTCTTTTGGATTAAATGAGAATTATTTTATGAATCCATTTTATATCAATATTGGCCTATGGGTCAGTAACACATTCATATGTAGTGGTTGCTCTAGAGTTCGTAATAAATATCTTTAACTTACCTACGTCTTATTTCAAATAATATACCATTTCACAATTAGTATAAGGATCTTATGATAATATACTTCTACTCCCCCCTCTCATCCTTTGTTATTATTGCTATAATATTTCTATATGACAATGGTACTATTTATACTTCAGAAGGTAAGTTATCTTTTAAAGAGGTTTAAAATGGAGATAAATGTCTGTCCTAGTTTGCTAGCTGCCAGAATGCAATATACCAGAAATGGAACAGCTTTTTAAAAGGGGAATTTAATAAGTTGCAAGTTTACAGTCCTGAGCTGTGAAAATGTCCCAGTTGAGGCAAGTCTATAGAAATGTCCAATCTAAGGCATCCAGGGAAAGATACCTTGGTTCAAGAAGGTCAGTGACGTTCACGGTTTCTCTCTCAACTGGTAAGGTACAATGGTGAACATAGCTTTCTCTCCAGGCTTCTTGTTTCATGAAGCTCTCCTGGGGGTGTTTTCCTTCTTCATCTCCAAAAGTTTCTTGCTGCCTTGGCTCTCAGCCTCATGGCTCTTATGCTTTCTTCGAAATGCTTCCTCCTTTAAAGGATTCCAGTAAACTAATCAAGACCCACCTGGAACAGGTGGAGTCCGTCTCCCTCTATTCAAAAGTTAATACCCACAATTGAGCATGTCACATCTTTCTGGAGATAATCTAATCAATGGATTCCAATCTACATTATTGAATAGGGATTAAAACAAACGGTTGCTCCCACAGCATTGGGTCAGGATTAAAACATGGCTTTTCTAGGGTACATATCCTTTTAAACCAGCACAATGTCTTTTGCATTTATCTTCATTTTTACCATTTCAGCCACTCTATGTACTGGAAATTTGGGTTGATACATCCTTCTGCTTGATGAACTTTTTAATAGTGAAAGTCTGACAGATTAATTTTCTGAGCTTTCTTCATCTGACAGAGTCTTTTCCTCAGTTTTTAAAAGGAACTTTTTCTGAATAAAGTTTTCCAAAGTGACAGTATTTTTCTTTTGGTACTTTGAAGATATTGCCCCATTGTCTTGTGGTTTGCATAATGTGCTGGTTTGAATCTGGTGTGTACCCCAGAAAAGCTATGTCCTTTAATCTTCATTCATTATTGCTGGGGGGAAGCTTTTTGATTATTTCCATGGAAGTGTGACCCACTCAATAATGGGTGGTAACTTTTGATTAGATGGTTTCCATGGAGATGTGTCTCCACCCATTCAAGGTGGGGTTATTTACTGGAGCCCTTTAAGAGGTAACTATTTGGAAAAACTTCAGAGCCACAAGCGCCTATGCAGCCAGAGACCTTTGGAGATGAAGACAGAAGATGCCCTTGGGGGAGCTTCATGAAACAAGAAACCTGGAAAGAGAGCTAGCAGAAGCCACCATGTTTGCCATGTGCCTTTCCAGTTGAGAGAGAAATCCTGAATGTCATCGGCTTTCTTGAACCAAGGTCACTTTCCTTGGATGCCTCAGATTGGACATTTCAATAGCCTTGCTTTAATTTGGACATGTTCACGTTCTTAGAACATATAAACCTGCCACTTAATGGATTCCCCTTTGTAAAAGCCATTCCATTTCTGGTATATCGCATTCTGGCAGCTTGTAAACTAGAGCACAGTTTCTCACCTAAGGCTGCTGTATCTCTTATCTTTGTTTTTCTGAATATGATGTTTCATTTTTTCTTTGATTGCCTTCAAGATTATCTTATCTTGGTATTCAGAAGTTTTACTAAGCTCTGCATGTGCACGTATATGCATGTACAATCTCTGTATTTATCGTTCTTGGCATGCTCCAGGCTTCTTAGAACTATGTTTTGATCGGTTTCGGAAAACTCTGCCATTTTGTTTTCAAATATGACTTCTTCCTCATTCTCTCTCTCTCCTTCTTCTTCTAGGAGTCCAATTACACCAGTGTTAGACTATTTGGAATTATCTCACAGCTCTTGCATATTCTGTTCTTCTTTGTCCTGCCCTGTTTTCTCTTTGTTTCAAGTTGGATAATTTTCACTGATCTATCTATATTCGAGTTCACTGATTTCTCTACTGTGTCCAGTCTGCTCATAAACATATCAATGTTTCTCTATAAATCTCTGATATTGACTTTTCTCAAGTAATTCCATTTGTTCCTTTGTTATAGTTTTTATTTCGCTGCTGAAATTCCTCACCTGTCCCTGCACGCTGTTCACCATCTCCAAAAGGTTGGTAAAGAGAAAAACAGTTATTTTAAAGTCCTTGTCTGAGATTTCTAACGTTGGACCATCTCTGCTTTTCTTTCTTTCTCTTTTTTTTTCACTGCTTTGTTGTGTGCTGCATAATTTTTTATTGAATGCTGAACATCCCAAGTAATGGATAGTAAGACAGAGGCAAATAACATCTTACATATGGGCATGTCTCCTCTGTCACGCAGACCATAGGCCAAATCTGGTCCTGACCTACTTTGTCTATAAGGTTTTATTGGAACACTGATTTGTTTCTGCACTGTCCATGTCTGCTTCCCACTGGAATGGCAGAGCTGAGTAAATACGGTGTCAGAGTCTCTAGGACCCGCAAAGCCTAGCACAAGTATTCTTTGGCTTTTTGCAGAAAAAGCCTTCTGGCCCCTAATCTATGCAATAAATGAGCATCAGTTTAATTCTCCCAGAGACAGTGGGGGAGGGGTACCTGCTCCCCACCTCTCCCCCCAGGCCTTCCTTGGCTGCCAGAGTTTGCTATCAGTGCAAGGCTCTTGGGGGTTGTCTGCCCTTCCCTCAGAGGCAACACCTTTTGCTTTCACCGTCCTTGGGCATCCGTTTACCTTTGCTCAGATGGGGGGAGGTTTTCCTGGCCCTCCCCTAGCAGCAGGCATCTTTTGCTTCTACATCTCTCCAGGCCTTTGCTTGGGCCTGGGCAGTGGCCTCCAGACCCTCAGCTCTGACTTCCTCTGAGAGGAGGTTCTGGGAAGTGGGCAGGGTTTTGAGCTTACTTGACCCTGAAGCACAGAGAGGCCACCTCCAGACATCCTGGTCCTGGTCCCAAGCGATGATCCCAGCGGAGCCCGTGGGAAAGAGCCTGTGAGCAGAGCTACGCCCCCACACTCCCAGGGGTTAGAGATATTCATGCATGCCCACGCTTAGGCTTTAAAATCCCCTGAAAACTTCAGCTGTTTTCTTCTTGCTACTTATGCAGCTGCCTGTTCCCTGAATGTTGTGCCCCATCTCTCCTCCGCAGGCCCCCTGTCCTGATTACCTGCCATAACCGCAAGAAACCAGGTGGCCCAAAGCAGCAGAAACTGGAGACCTGAAGTCCAAACCCAAGGTGATGGCTGGGTAGAAAGAAAAAATCCTCAGTAGAATCCTTTAGCTGCAAAATGCTTAATATGGTCTTCAGTAGCTAGAAAACCATTTATTACAATCACTTCACTCAAGCATCCTTGAGGGTTTTTTTTGTTTTTTTTTTTTTCTTTTTAAAAAACATGGAACGCTTCCCAAATTGGCGTGTCATCCTGGTGCAGGGGCCATGCTAATCTTCTCCTTATCATTCCAATTTTAGTATATGTGCTGCTGACGCCAGCACAGCCTTGAGTTATTTTAAGCCTAAAAAAAGCCCCTGTCAAAATAGTTTATTGTCAGTCTAATCTCAACAAAGAAAAAACTTACTCTATTCCCAGAAGCCCTCCCAGCCTGCCTGCAGGACGATGCCAGGGAATCAGCCGGACCGTCTGATGACCAGCCTCCCCTCCTGGAAAGTCACACCCAAGTGAGGGTAGGACTTGTAAGACAGCAGGACCTGGCCAACAGCTTTTCCTCTTCTATCTCTTTCTCTCTTTTTTACCTCTTACGCTTTCTCCTGGATCCTGGTCATTTCTTTGTCTGCTTGGATTATAAATCCCAAACCACCTTTCCGACTCCAAACCAGTCTCGGAAAGTTTTTCCTCCAGTTCCTTACATGTGCATTTGTAATATACCCACCTTCTCACCGAGACAGAGGCTTGTTTCTCTGTTAGCTGCGGGAACAGGCAGTCCTGACTATTTAGAGCCCCGTTTTCTGACGGGATCAGAGCAGGTTGGAGCCTTCTTCCCAGTTCACGTGTCTCCCCGCAGAGCTCGGCACTCTTCTGCTCCATCCCTGCCTCCACCTTCTCACTGCTTCTTGTCTCTGAGTCTCTCTAATTTGCACACACTTTCTTCCAGTCTGTGGCTTGTCTTGAATTCTCAGCATCTTTCACAAAGCAGAAGTTCTTAATTTTGATGAAGCCCAATTTATTTTTCTTTTATGGGTTATGTTTTGGCTTCGTACTTAAGAAATATTTTTCTAACCCAAGACCACAAAGATTTCCTCCTATGTTTTCATCTAAAAGTTGTATAATTTTACCTTTTACTTTAGGTCAATAATCCATTTTGAGTTCATTTTTAAGGTATAAGGTATAGGTTGAGGTCTTTACATGAGTATCAAATTGTTCTAGCATCATTTGTCAAAAGCCTGTCCTTTCTCCACTGAATTGTCATTTTACCGTTGTCAAAATCAGTTGGCTGTGTTTCTGTGCTTCTCTTGTTGAAATCTCCATCCTGTCCCATTGATCCATGCGTCTATTCTTTCAGCAATATCTCATTGGTTACTGTGGCTATCTAATAAGTGGAATTAAGCTGGTGTGAGTCTTCCAATATGATTGCACATTTTCAAAGTTATTTGCCCTTTCAACATAAATTTTACAATCAGCTTGTCAATATCTATAAAAAGTCCTCATGGGATTTTGATTAGAAGTGTGTCGAATCTGTAGTTTAAATTTTCATTTCTACAAGTCTGCTTTAAATTATGTTGAGCCTGTCTTCTGTTTCTTTCTTTTCTATTTTATTATTTTTTTGCTCATATTTTTATTACTTTTCTTTTAGTTTTAGCATTAGCCCTCTCCATTTTTCTAAGTTCTGGACATGAATTCTCAGCTATTTAACTTTCAGTCTTTTCTAATAAAATCATTTAAGACTGTAAAAGTTCTGTTCTAGCTATCCTTCAAATCTGATACGTGGGCTTGGTTTTAAATATTTCTAATTTCCATATGATTTCTTCTTTGATTCATGATTTTTAAAGAAGTATGCTTTTAAATTCCCAAACACATGAGTTTGTCTTTACATTTTTAATAATAGTTTCAAGTGTATTTCTTTATTTGGTCTTATGATAATGATTGTTTGGTATCTATGGGAGACTTACTTCTGATCTGTACCTGTATAATTTCTGTAAATGTGCCATGTTTGCTTCCAAAATGCATATTTTATTATATATGCATGTATATGTCTCAATGAATAAATGTCTCCATTAGATCAAGCTTATTGTGTTGCATTCTTCACTCCTTTTAAAGCTTTTGTTTGTTTGGGGCGGGCCGCGGTGGCTCAGCGGGCAAAGTGCTTGCCTGCTATGCCGGAGGACCTCGGTTCGATTCCCGGCCCCAGCCCATGTAACAAAAACGGAGAAACAAAATACAATAAAACAAGAAAATGTTAAAAAAAAAAAAAAAAAAAAAAAAAGCTTTTGTTTGTTTGATCTTTCAGTTGCCAAAAGTATGCTAAATTCTTCCATTATGATTGTGACAATATCTAATGCCCATTGTATTTATGTATTTCTCATTGTTAGTCCATCAGATTATATATATGGATTAAAATTATAGTAAGCAAATATGAATCAAAGTGTAACAGTTTAGCTAACATAGATGAATATATTGCATGAAAAAAATAGATTTTAAGAAAAAATGAAGAGGTATAAAAGGAACACTTCACTAATAAGACACAAAAATTCCAAACTTACATGTTTAGATGAGTAGATACAGATACAGACATACAGATATAACTCTGAACACAATTATTAGTTCTGAACACATACTTGAGTGTGATTTTTATACACACACATGTTCAAAATAGTTAGGACATACCAGTCAATTGTTCCTTTTATGCCTAACAATTATTTTTCTTAAATGTCATGTCATGCATTCTTACAGCTGCATCAACTAAACTTTCATTGACATTTATGAAGTATTTTTTTGTTTCCTTACTTTCTATATTCTTATGTCATTATGACGTTTTATCTTGAAATAATTATAGATTCACCCGAAATTGCAAAGATACACAATTTGTATTGTCTTTCTAGAGTTACACAAGAAAGGTACCATGGTTACCTTTTGTGTAACTACAGTACAAAATATAAACCAGGAAGTTGATGTAATGCATGTGTAGAGTTGTACACCACTTTATCACATGTATAGTGTCACGTAGTCACACTTGCACTGAGACCTAGAACTCTTCCACCACCACGAAGATTTCCATCCAGCTACCCCTTTATGGTCACACTCACCCACCACCACCCACGAACCCCAGCCCTTGGCAGACCCAAGTCTGTACTCCATCTCTATACTTCTGTCATTTTAAGACTGTTGTGTAAATGGAATCATATGGTATGTGACCTTTTGAGATTGGCTTGTTTCACTCAGCATAATATGTTTGAGATCCACCCAATTTGTTGCCTATTTCAATGGTTTTTTCCTTTGTATTACTGATTTCTGTTTGTTGTGTAGATGTACCAGTTTATTCAGCTATTCATCTATTAATGGACATTTTTGGTTGTTTTCAGTTTTTGGCTATTACAAAGAAAGTTGCTACAAATATTCATGTGTGGGTTTCTGTGTGAACATAAGTTTTTATTTCTCTGGGATAAATGTCTGGTAGTGTAAAATATAAATGCTGGGTCATATGGTAAATGTATGTTTTGATTTTTAAGAAATTGCCAAACTATTTCCCAGATTGGCCATACCATTTTTACACTTCCACCAGTAATATCTGAGAGATACAGTTTCTCTACATCCTCACCAGTATTTGGTATTGCCAGTTGTATATTTGTTTATTTTGCATCTAATTTCTATCATTTTTGCTTCACATTATTTGCAGCTCTGTTATTTGGTCCATATGCATTTAGGACTGCTTGGTATGTTACCCCTTTTATCATAACATAATGTCCATTTCTGTTCCAGGAAATTTTCTTTGCTCTAAAGTCTACTTTATCTCACACTACTATAGCCACTCCTGTTTTCTTTGATTTATTGCAGGATATATAATGTTTGACACCATATAATATTTGTCTTAAACATTTCCTCTACATTTATTGAGAATCACACCAGACATGATAATTTCTGCTCTAACCATCAAACATAACTTAGAAAGTGTAAACAAAAAAGGAAAGCCTATTGTATTTGCCCATAATTTTACTCTTTTCTTTCTTCCTCATATTCCAATATTCCTCCTTTTATCATTTCCTTTCCGTCTCAAGAACTACCATTAGCTATTCTTTTAAGATAGGTTTTTTAAAGAAAATTTTTTTAGTTCTTTTCCACCAGAGAATGTCTTGATTTTTCCTACATTTCTGAAGAATAATTTTGCTAGATATAGGATTCTAGTTTGACAGTTCTTTCCTTTCAGCATTTGAAACATGTGCCATATCCTCTGGCCTCCCCGTTTCCGATGAGAAGTCTTCTGCCATTCTAATTGCTTTTCCTTGACGGATAATGCAACATTTCTCTCCACCTGCTCTCAACATTTTTTCTTTATCTCTAGTTTGATAAGTTTGATTATGATGGATCCTGGTGTGGATTTGGGGGTGTTTGTCCTGTCTGGGGTTTTGCTCAGCTTCTTGAATCTGTAGGCTTATGTGTTTTGCCAAATTTGGGAAGCTTTCACTCATCATCTCCTCTAATACCTTTCCGGCTAAATCCTCTGTGCCATTTGAAACTGTTGTGTACCTCCAAAAAGCCATGTTCTTTAATACTCATTCAATATTGCTGGGTGGAAGCTTTTTTATTGTTTCCATGGAGATATCCACCCAACTGTGTGTGGTAACTTCTGATTAGATGGTTTCCATGGAGGTGTGTCTCTACCTATTCAAGGTGGAATTGCTTACTGGAGCCCTTTAAGAGGGAACCATTTTGGAAAGAGCTTCAGAGCCAACAGAGCCCACACAACCAGAGAACTTTGAAGATGCAGAAGGAAAATGTCCCCCAAGAAAGCCTTATGAAATGAGAAGAGAAAGCTAGCAAATCTTGCCATGTGCTTCCCACCTCTGATAGAGCTGTTCTGGACCCATTGGCCTTTCTTAAATCAAGGTATCTTTCCCTAGGTGCCTTGGTTTGGACATTTTCATGGCCTTAGAACCATAAACTTGCAACTTAATAAATTCCTCTTCAAAGCCATTCAGTTTCTGGTATATTGCATTCTGGAAGCTTTAACAAACTAAAACAGCTTCTTTCTCTTCTTCTGGGATTTGGATGACACAAATGATGGATATTATAATATCCCATGGATCTCTGATGGTCTGTTCAATTTTCCACAGCCCACTTTCTCTCTGTTGTTCAAACTGGATAATTTTTACTCTTCCATCTTCAAGTTCATGGTTTCCCCTGTCCTCTCCATTGTGTTGTTAAGCCAATCCACTGAGCTCTTTTATTTCATTTATTGTGTTTTTCAGTTCTTCAATTTCCTTTTTATTCATCTTAAAATCTTATATTATTTTGTTGAAAGTTTCTATTTCTGTTACTTTTTTCATTTGTTCCAAGGGTTCTAAGTTGCTCGTTGAAACATTTTTATGAGAGCTGCTTTCACATTTTGTCAGACCAATCCAACATTGAATCATCTCAGTGTTGGTATCTGTCCATTGTCTTTTCTCAATCATGTTGAGATTTTCTCACTTCTTGACATGATGAGTGGTTTTTTTTTTTAATTGTATCTTGGGCATTTTGGATACTGTGTTATGGGGCTGTACACTTCATTAAAATGTGTCTTAACAGTCTTCCCTCGGATGGTGTTGGTGGGGGAGGTGGTGTACTGACTTGCTAGTAGAAGTCCAGTTCCCCCTTGGCCTCATTACTGCTGGACAGAGGTAGGAATTCAAGCTTTCTCCTAGACCTCCAAGGATAAAACTCTCTCTGGGGGGTGGGGGGGTCCTCATTACAGCTCCTCAAGTGTTCTCTATTTTCCCCAAAAGAGCAGGGTCTCCTCACCATGGGTGGGGATGATAGTCCAGGCGCTGCACTCAGCCTGTGCTGATGGGCAGAGTGCAGCGCCACAGCCTTTCCTATGGCATCTGTATGGAGAGAAGTGGTCACTCTCTAAAAGCTCCCTCTCTTCCTAGGCTGCCCCTGGTCTCCTCCCTTTGTTCTTGGGGAACGTTCTGGTCTGCATTCATTGGTATTTCCAGGTGACTGACTCTTCAGCACCCCAGCCAAGATGTATGAAGTGAAAAAGAGAACCCAGGGAATTCATTGTCATGTCTTTGCTTGGGTCTCACCTTCCCTAGCCAGTCTGTCATCTTATCCCTACTTTCTAGGGTCTTCTTATGTTTGTTTTCTTACAGTGTCCAGGGTGTTTATGTAAGTAGTGGAAGGAAAAGGAGAACTGTACCTACTCCATTTTCTCCAGAAACAGAGAATCCCTCTATTTTATTATTTCATCTCTTATAAACTAAGTTTTTCTTTCAATTGATTGATTTCGTCTGTTCACATATTATATATATTAATATACCTGTATCTATTTCTACCATCTCATTTTTGTATTTTTATTTATAATGCTTGTTTTTAGCTCCTCTTTTTCTCCTTTTTTGTTTTCTGTTGTGTCAATTGAATTTTCCTTATTTCCCATTTCCCTTTTGCTGGGTCTCAAGTACATACTGTATATCTATTGCTTTAGTGGTTACTCTAACAATTTTATCATGCCTACTTGACTAAACAGTATCTAGAAATTTATCAGCTTATCTGTTCTCCCAAATATACCAAGGTACTGACAATGTTTTAACACCGAGTCTATGATTTTTGTAAAGGTAAGGTTTCAGAAACCCTCGCAATAAGTTTCCTAGCTTTATCCATAAATTTGCAAAAAATATATAGGTTTTTTACATAGTACTTAAATTATACTCCCCTTCCCTTAACATATAACTAATAACTACAGATGTAGGATTTTTGGTTAATTTAAAATCTATGTTACCTCTTTTGAAACACTTACAGATTTTTTTTAATTGAGAGCCACTCTATGATCATGAAAGAAAAATAGGACACTGAAAATGTCATCTTAATTTAGTCAAAGGGGATACTGAAAGAAAGAAGTAGGGTAAGATAATCCATGGTAGATATGTTCTCTAAGGAATTCCTCGTGGTGAACTGGAGCATTAAAGAGGATTTTAGGTCCAGGCCCACTCATAAACCAAAGGGCATCTCCATGAGTTTCATGTAACACCTCTCAGCTACTATCTCCTCTTCCATGAAATGATCATCAATGTTCCTTGCAATCTTGGTGATTTTTCTCCCATAATGAGGAATAAACACAGCACCTTGCCATGACTTGCAAACCTCCAGCTTTTATCACTACTCTATAATCCCTTGTAAATCATAAAAACTAGCAGCAAGTTTTACTCTCCAGCCTGACTACACAAGCCCCCATGCAGGCCATGTCTTCCTGTCCTCAACTATCATGACCCCTGAGCATGACTCCCTGTGACTCTTGTACTTTTTTGTTTGTTTTCTGTTTTTTGTTTTTGCATGGGCAGGTACTGGGAATCGAACCCGGGTCTCCAGAATGGCAGGAGAAAACTCTGCCTGCTGAGCCACCGTGGCCTGCCCACTCTTGTACTTTTGAACTTGCCAAAGAAATGTTTATGAACCATCTCATCTTCCCTTCTATGCTGTTGGCTCTTCAAAGCACAATTATGGTGTTTTGTTTTATGTTTTAATTTCCTACCCCTGACTGCACCTAGCCTAGTGCTTTTGCCATGCAACCTGGGAAATATATATATTTTAAAAGTAGTAAGGTGCCTATAGCTTTTAAATGAACTTAACACCTCTCTTTGTAACAATAAAGTGACATCCATATTTGCCAGGCTGCCTCTATCTCACCCTGTCCAATTGTGGGGATCCCACACAAGCAACATATTAAAACATGCTAATACTAAGGAGTGAGATGAGAAATTCTAATTTTTTCCTTTCTATATAACACTGTTGCCCTTTTGTATATATATATTTTTTTCTCAGCTATATTGGGTGTATTTCCCCATTGAAAAATTTCATCGTCTGCGTCCGAAGTATTTCTACATTTTTAAACAATATATATATAATAACATTAAGGTGTAATTACATTAAGCAATCATCCTTTTATTCTTTATCCTGCATTGGTTGAACTGGATGATTTCAAACTGTAGAGAGAAAAAATTTCTCCTGGAAAGATATAAATTTTTGCATCTCTAAAAACTGGAAAGTTTCAAGATGCCCTGTGTTCATGAGGAATTGTCTGGATTTGCTTCATCGTCTGTAAATTCCATGGCATAATCATAAACTCCTTTCTGAATGTTGTGCTATTTTGACAAACTTAATCTGTGGAGGGAGGCGGAGCATGAGGTCCCAATTATATTCTGGTGATAACAGTTTGGTGGGCTTATTGAGGAAGAAATATTTGTTTAGGTGGCTTTCGAACGTACTGTTGAGCTTATTTTTGTTGTCATGAATCACTCCTTTTATATATTCTTCAATGAGCTTTAAAACCTCCTGGGGTGTGCCACCCAAAATTGAGCCATCATAATAGAAATCTCCTTGGCCAAAGGGGATGCAGGCTGCTGACTGGGGTCTTCTTTCATATGGGTAATTCTTGGTATTTTTAAAATACCACCAAGCATGGAGCTGGGCCACAGACTCACCCAGGGTTTCCACCCCAAAGTCACTGTGGAATATTTGGCTCATGGTCATACTGAAGAGAAACTCTACCTCATTTTGGATGTGCAGTATTATGTGTTCACCCAAAGTCTTCATGCGCACAAGGTTGGGATCATACCACCACCTTTCTGGGCTTATGGTGTAGATTTTGAAGGTTCGAAGAGGATCTGGCTTCACCTCGGGTAGGTTGATGGAGGTGTCCGCCATGATGTAGAAGATGACGTTGTGGCCAGTCATGAAGTGCTTGTTAGCAGAGTGAATGAATGCATCCACATACTCTTCTGCAAACCTGTGAAGCATGCACAGAAAGCAAGATGTTGATTTTGCTGGTGCTAGAAGGCATGCAATTAAACATACCATCTAATATATATGCGTCATGGGCACAGAGGCTGGAGAAGAAGTGCACAGCACTGATTGTACTGGTCAGAGGAAGAGAACACAGTGGGCTGTGGCCTGAGAGAAGCTACAGCATTTGGGAAAAGCTGTTGCAAAAAAAGGGAACAAAATCTAAATGGATTATTAGCAAGAAGATTCCCAAGTAGCATGAAGGACCCAGCTAAGGATGGAGAAAATAACCACTACAAAATCTGTACACATGACAGCTGGAAATAATGATAATAACTCACAATTATTAATTGTCAGGGCTCTTTGGAGGTAGAAAGCCCACAGGTGCTCATCCAGTCTTACATAATGATGAAGGGGAAAGGTCAACAGCACCTACCTTCCCACAGCACAGACAGCCAAGCCCACAGTGACGTTCTGCCTTTGGTGATACTTTTCCAGGACCTGTCGGTTGTAGGTTCCCTCCCATATGATGGGTGCCAGCCAGTCTGTTATGGTAATGACATCAGGGCGCTTTCTGTTAGACAAACAGGAGCCAAGTTAAACAGATACCACTTGATTTAGACCACAGCTGTGGCCTAAGAGGTAAACGCTAAGCTTGGAAGGTGTGGTCCCTGAGGCAGGCACTGTGTTTGGAGCCCAAGACCACCCATTTGGGCCTTCAGTCAATACTGTGCTTAGCCCTGTTCTTCAGGCAAGACGTTAAAGTACAAAAGTGTTGGGTAGGTGCTTAATCTCATGCCCTCCATACAGGGCAGTCAGGCCTGTGCCCAAGGTGGTCCACATCATACAATCTTGCATGTTCATCTCAGGGGACACTTTCATCGAGCTCAACTGCAGCTTAAACTCAGGCAGCTCAGAGTCTGAACATGTCTGTGATCATGACCTAGAGCCAGCATTGTAGGCTCAGTATCACTGCTTCCCTTTGTGTTCTTTGGTTTCCTTCTGTGGTTTTCTCTCTTAGGAAAAAGGGTGCAGCCTTGAGCACAAGCAGCCTGCATGACCAGAACTCAGACACTGAAGGTCACTGAGCCTAATAACTGCTGATAATCAACTTTAATGCGACTCAGCTGAAACTTCTTTGTGGCCAGGTTTCAAATCTCTGCCATATACGGCACTCCCCTTCCTCTTGTTTTTGTGGATCATTGATTTCCATTTCCCAACTGGCTACTATCAAGAAAGAGCTGTCTCCTGTTAGTAAGTCCCAAATTAAACTCAAAAGGAACTTTTTGCCTGGTGCATTCTCTGGTCTCAGGCTTGAGCTGGGCTGGAACATTTGGTGAGCCAGCGAGGAGACCAAAGAGTGGCAGGCTATAATAGGCATGAGTATTGTGAAAGGAGACTCCCTGGAGAGAACCTTGGAATAGCCTGCAATGTCCATGTTGGGGAGGGGTGGTGACTACTCTCTTAGATGAATGGCAGCCACCAAAGAGGTATGGAGATGCTTATGATTCCCCAGCTGAACCAATAGCTGTCCTGCAACAGACCACAGGACAAATGGGATTTCATAAGAACAAAGAAAGTCACCAAGTTGCTACTGCTGTGCCCTGGCCACTTCTGGAAGCTGTGCTGTCAGCTAGGGAAGAGGCCATAAAGGCATTATAAAGTGGCAGTTCACTGCCAGGAGGAGGAACTTAAGTTAAAGAATATGTGAGCTGTTCAAGTGGAGTTGAATGGTGCTTTTTTTTCTTTTTCTTCATTTTTTTAAATTGTGAAATGTAACATATATACAAAAAAGCAATAAATTTCCAAATACATTTTAACAAGTAGTTATAGAACAAATTTTAGAATTTCATTTGGGTTACAGTTCCACAATTTTGCACTTTTTTCTTTTAGCTGCTCCAAGACACTGGGGACCAACAAAAATATCAATATAATGATTCAGCAGTGATACTCATTTGTTAAGTCCTATCTTCTCTGTAAAACTCCCCCTTCTCTTTAAATAACTAATATGCATAAAGTCAATAAATCTCAAAGTTCATCACAACAATTAGTTGTAGAACAGATTTCAGAGTTTAGTATGTGTTAAAATTCCACAATTGTAAGTTTTTATTTCTAGCTGCTCTAAGGTACAGGCTAAAAGAAATGTCAGCATAATGATTCAGCATTCATACTCATTTGTTAACCCCAATCTTCTCTGTATAACTCCATCATCACCTCTGATCTTTCTCACACTCTTTAAGGGTCTTTGGGCTATTCCCATTCTAACTTTTTCATATTGGAAAGGGATGCTGACACTATGGGATAAGGGGATGGAAGTAGTTGATGTTCTGGAAAGGCCAGCCCCTCTGCATTTCAGGACTAATCTTGTTCAGGGAGCCATCTGGAGGTTGTAGGTTTTAGAGAGCTACACTAGTGCATGGAACCTTTGTAAAATCTTTCATGATGTCCTAGGTATTCTTTATGATTGGCAGGCATGATTTAGATTGGGGTTTGGTAAGATATGATAGGTAGCAATGTCTAACTAAAGCATGTGTAAGAGTGACCTCCAGAGTAGCCTCTTAACTCTATTTGAACTCTCCCAGTCACTGTTACCTTATTTGTTACACTTCTTTTCCCTCTTTTTGTCAGGATGGCATTGTTGATCCCACATTGCCAGGGCCAGACTCATCCCTGGGAGTCATCTCCCACGCTGCCAGGGAGATTTTCACCCCTGGATGTCATGTCCCACATGGGGGGAGGGCAATGATTTGAGAAGGGCTACATCTGAGCAACTAAAGAAGTCCTCATAAGATGACCCAGGCATAGCTACAGGTAGGCTAAGCTTCTCTGCTACATACATAAGCTTCATAAGAGTAAGCCTCAAGATCAAGGGCTTGGCCTATTTATTTGGGTGTCCCTAATGTTTGATACAGTATTTTTTATCCCATCCTTCAAAGGACTTTGCCAATACTTTTTGATTATCTCCTTAATATACTCTGGGATATATCCAGGCATTACATTAAACTATAAGGATTAAAGGCCCTCATTCTTATTCTGGGGTCCCTGTGTTTGGATTGTTTAAATGCTCTATCCAGAACAGGTTGAGTTAGATTATGTGCTACAGAAAATTTAAGTTCTGGACATAATAAAACTTTCTTTCTTTAGTCCAAAAGAGTAGGTAAAGTTCTAAAATACAGGCAATGTTTTCCTTATCCCTGTGTTTCTTAAACCCAACCCTATCAGCTTCATTCTTGCTTCTAAACACCAGGTTATACATGTAGAAAACAGCCCCTCAAAATCCAGAAATAACAATTGCCCCTCCAGACTAAATGTGTCTGCTATAAGAGCTTACAATCTAGGCTCCAGTTTTCTTCTAAGTATTTTCTAAATGGGATCATACAATATTTGCTCTTTTGTTTCTGGCTTATTTTGCCTCACCACATGTCCCATGAGTTCATACACATCATTGCATGCATCACAACTCTGCTCCTTTTTGTAGCACCACCATGTTCGATCATATGTTTAAGCCATCATTTGCCAATCTACTTCTCAGTCAGTGCATTTTTCAGCCACCTGCATCTACTAGGCCTCATGCATAATGTCCAAAGTCAAAAGCCCATCAAAACTCTCAATTTTAGATCATTTCATTGTCCCCAAGAGAAAGATAACCAAAAAACACACCCTCACCAAACAAAGAATAGAAACATCCCCCAACTCTTGCACTCCCCCCATTATGCAACCCTGGTATTGCTGTGAAACTGTTGATGTTTCCTGCTAAACATAGCCCATAGCATGCAACATTTTCCCCTAGACCCCCCAAGTTATACACTCTTCATATAAGAATCATGGCTTTGCAGTAGTTCATGCAAGAACTTATTTACCTCTGTAGTGCTAATTGGTGGGACACATGAGTCTATACAACCCTTTTCAATCATGTTCATCTTCAATATGGTAATATTACTTATAGACCCTATAGTGAACTGTCTTTACTTCTATCTATTCCCTTGCCTTAAGTTCAACCTCATTAGCAAACTGTTCATCATCTCAAGTGTCTTTGTATCTCTAAGTCCCCTATATTCTGTATTATAAGTCTCTGATTTTACCTTTACCGTGGTATAAAAGTGGAGTCACACAGTATCTATCCTTTTGTGTCTGGCTTATTTCACTCAGCATTATGTCCTCAAGGCTCATCCAACCTGCCATGTGGGTCAGGACATAATTTTGTCTTCTTGCTGAATAATATTCCATCGTATGTATATACACATTTTGTTAATCCACTCGTCTGTGATGGGCACTTGAATTGTTTCCAACTTTTAGCGATTGGGAATAGTACTGCTATAAACATAAGCATGCAAGTTTCTGTTTGTGTCGTTGCTTTCAGCTCTTCAAGGTATATGCCGAGTAGTGGTATTGCCAGGTCATAGGGCAATTCGATATTTAGTTTTTTGAGGAACCACCAGATTTTCTTCCATAGCAGCTGTACCATTATATATTCCCACCAGCAGTGCATAAGTGTCCCAATTTCTCCACATCCTCTCCAATATTGCAGTTTCATGTTTGTTTATAGCAACCATTCTTACAGGTGTAGAAGTTGTAACTCATTGTAGTCTTGATCTGCATTTTCCTTATAGCTAATGAAAATGAACATCTCTTCATGTGCTTTTTAGCCATCTGTATTTGCTCCTCAGAAAAAAAGTCTATTCATATCTTTAGCCCACTTTATAATTGGGTTGCTTGTTCTTTTGTTGTTGAGTTGTATGATTTCTTCATGTACACAGGATATCAAATGTTTGTCTGATGTGTAACTTCCAAATATTTTCTCCCATTGAGTTGGTTGTCTCTTCACCTTTTTGATCAAGTCTTTTGAGGCATAAAAGCATTTGATTTGGAGGAGTTCCCATTTATCTATTTTTCCTTTTGTTGTTTGTACTTTGGGTGAAAAGTATAAGAAGTTACCTCCTATTACTAGGTCTTAAAGATGCTTCCCTACATTTTTTTCTAGGAGCTTTATCATACTGATTATTATATTTACATGTTTGATCTAATTTGAGTTCATTTTTGTACAGGGTGTAAGGTAAGGGTCCTTTTATTTTCTTTAATTTATGAAACATAACCACATACAAACACAAACATTGTTACCATATGATCATTCCATTCTTGTTATATAATCAATAACTCACAATATCATCACATAGTTTATATTCATCATGATCACTTCTTAGAACATTTGCATCAATTCAGAAAAAGAAATTTAAAAAAAGAAAAAATTCATAATACCATACCCCTTACCCCTCCCTTTCATTGACCACTAGCATTTCAATCTACTAAATTTATTTTAACATTTGTTCCCCCTATTATTTATTTATTTTTAATCCATATGTTTTATTCATCTGTCAATAAAGTAGATAAAAGGAGCATCAGACACAAGGTTTTCACAATCACACAGTCACATTGTGACAGCTATATCATTATCCAATCATCTTCAAGAAACATGGCTACTGGAACACAGGTCCACATTTTCAGGCAGTTCCCTCCAGCCTCTCCATTACACCTTAACTAAAAAGGTGATATCTATAGAATGTGTAAGAATAACCTCCAGGATAACCTCTCACCTCTGTTTGGAATCTCTCAGTCATTGACACTTTATTTTGTCTCATTTCACTCTTCCCCCTTTTGGTCTAAAAGGTTTTCTCAATCCCTTGATGCTGAGTCTCAGCTCATTCTAGGATTTCTGTCCCACATTGCCAGGAAGGTCCACACCCCTGGGAGTAATGTTGCATGAAGAGAGGGAGAGGGCAGTGAGTTTGCTTGGTGTGTTGGCTGAGAGAGAGAGAGGCCACATCTAAGCAACAAAAGAGGTTCTCTGGGGTTGGCTCTTAGGCCTAATTTTAAGTAGGCTTGGCCTATTTTGTGGGGTTAAGTTTCAAATGAACAAATCCCAAGATTGGGGGCTCAGCCTATTGTTTTGGTTGTCCCCACTGTTTGTGAGAATATCAAGAAAGGGTCCTTTTTTATTTTTTGCCGCTGATATCCTGTTCTCCCATGCCCAGTTCAGTGGACTTGAGGGCCTTGTCAAAGATCAATTGACCACAGATTTGGTGGTCTATTTCTGCCCTCTTGATTTCATTCTATTGGTCAATATTTCTATCTTTGTGCCAGTACCATGCTGTTTTCATTACTGTGGCTTTATAACAAGTTTTTAAATCAGGTGGTATTAATCCTCCCACTTCATTCTCCCCTTTTAGGATGCTTTTAGCTATTTGGGGTGTCTTTGCCTTCCAGATGAATTTGGTGACTAGCTTTTCCAAGTCTTCAAAGTATGTTGTTGGAATTTTGATTGATACGTCACTGAATCTGTAGATAAATTTGGGTAGAAATGACATCTTAACTATATTTAACCTTCCTATCCATGATCATGGAATGTCTTTCCACCTATTTAGATTTTCTTTGATTTCTTTTAACAATGTTATGTAGTTCTCTGCGTACACATCCTTTACATCCCTAGTTAAGTTCATTCCTAGATACTTGATTCTTTCAGTTGCTATTTTGAATGGAATTTTTTCCTTAATTGACTCCTCAGGTCATTATTTGCATACAGAAACATTACTGATTTTTGCACATTAATTTTATAAGCTGCCAACTTGTTGAATTTGTTTATTAGCTCAACTAACTTTGTTGTTGATTTCAGTATTTTTCAAGTATAGTATCATATTACCTGCAAATAATGAAGTTTTATTTCTTCCTTTCCAATTTGGATGCCTTTTATTTCTTTCTCTTACTTGATTGCTCTCGCTAGAACATCTAGTACAATACTGAATAATAGTGATGACAGAGAGCATCTTTGTCTCATTCCCAATCTTAGGGGGAAAGCCTTCAGCCTCTCACCATTGAGTATGATGCTGGGTATGGGTTTTTCATATATGCCTCGTGTCATGTTGAGGGAGTTACCTTTGATTCCTACCCTTTATGTTTTTACCAGAAAAAGATGTTGAATTTTGTCAAATGCTTTTTCAGCATTAATCAAGATAGTCATATGATTTTTCCCTTTTGATTTGTTAATATGCTGTATTAAATTAATTGATTTTGGGGAGTTGAACCATCCTTGCATCCCTGCTATAAACCTCACTTGGTCATGGTGTATAAAATTCTTTTAATGTGTTGCTGGATTTGATTTGCTAGTATTTTGCTGAGAATCTTTGTATTTATGTTCTTTAGGGAAATTGATCTGTAGTTTTCCTTTCTTGTAGCATTTTTACCTGGTTTTGGTATTAAAGTGAGGTTAGCTTCAAAAAAATGAGTCAAGTAATGTTTCTTTTCCCGCAATTTTTTGGAAAAGTTTAAGCACGATTGGTGTTGTACTTTTTGGAATGTTTGATAAAATTCCCCTGTGAAACCATGTGGTCTTGGGTTTTTTATATAGGAAGATTTCTGATGACTGATTGAATCTCTACTTTTGATTGGTTTGTTGAGCTCTTCTGATTTTTCTTGAGTCAGTGTAGCTTTTTTCTGTTTCCAGGAATTTGTCCATTTCACCTAATTTGTCTAGTTTGTTAGCATATAGTTGTTCATAATATCCTCTTATGATTTGTTTTATTTCTTCAAGGTCTTTGGTAATGACTCCCCACTCACATTTCTGATTTTGTTTATTTACATCCTCTTTTTTCCTTTGTCAGCCTTGCTAGTGGCCCATCAGTTTTACTAATTTTCTCAAAGAACCAATGTTTGGTTTTATGGATGGTTTCTATTGCGCTTTTGTTCTCCCATTCATTTAACTCTGCTTTAATTTTTGTTATTTCTCTTCTTCTATTTGCTTTAGGGTTAGTTTTCTGTTCTTTCTCATGTTCCTCCAGGTGAGCAGTTAAGTCTTCAATTTTTGCTCTTTCTTGTTTTTTAATATAGACATTTAGGGCAATAAATTTCCCTCTCAGCACAGCCTTTGCCACATTCCATCAGTTCTGATATGTTGTATTCTCACTTTCATTAATCTGCAGATAGCTACTGATTTCTCTAGCAATTTCTTCTTGACCCACTCATTGTTTAAGCATGCATTATTTAATCACATATATTTGTAAAAGTTCTTGTTCTTTGGTGGTTGTTGATTTCCAGCTTCACTTCATTATGATCAGAGAAAGTGCTTTGAATAATTTCAGTGTTTTTAAATTTATAAAGAACTTTTTTGTGCCCCAGCATATGATCTATCCTGGAGAGTGTTCCATGGACACTGGAAAAGAATGTATTTTCTGGTGTTTTGGGGTATAACAACCTATATATGTCTGTTAGGTCTAATTCATTTACCAAATTGTTTAAGTTCTCTATTCCCACTTTAACCCTCTGTCTGGTTGTTCTGTCTATAGAGGAGAGAGGTATATTGAAGTCTCCTACTATTTTTGTTGAAACGTCTATCGCTCCTTTCAGTTTTGCCAGTATATGCCTCATGTACTTTGGAGTTCCTTGATTGGGAGCATAAACATTTATGATTGTTACTTCTTCTTGATTAACTGTCCCTTTTACTAATATATATAGTGTCCTTCTTTGTCTCTCATGATATCTTTACATTTTAAGTCTGTTTTATCTGATATTAGTATAGCTGCTTTTGCTTTCTTTTGGTTACAGCTTGCATGGAACATCTTTTTCCATCCTTTCACTTTCAATCTATTTGTATCCTTGTGTCCAAGATGAGTCTCTTGTAAACAGCATATAACTGAATTATATGTCTTAATCCATTCTGTGAATCTGTATCTTTTAATTGATGTTTAGTCTGTTAACATTCAAAGTTATTACTGTAAAGGCATTTCTTGAATCCACCATCTTTTTCTTTGGATTTTATTTGTCAGATCTATATGTTTTTTTCCTTTTCCTTGTATCTCTTTTTATCCTTTAGGTTACCCTTACTGGTACTCTCCAATTCTGTGCCCTCCTCCAGACCTCTCTCTCCTGCCTTTTTTTTCCAGCCAGCAGAATTTCCTTTAGTAGTTCTTGAAGAGCTGGTGTCTTGTTGACATATTCTCTCAGCCTTTGTTTGTCTGTGAAAATTTTAATCTCTCGGTTTTGATGGACAATTTGGCTGGGTAAAGAATTCTTGGCTAGAAGTCTTTCTCTTCCAGGATCTTAAATGTATCATTCCACTGCCTTCTCGCCTCCATAGTGCCAGTTGAGAAGTCTAAACCAAGTCTTATGTGGCTTCTCTTGCATACAGTAAACTGTATTTCTCTTGCCACTTTCAGAATTTTCTGCTTCTCTTCAACATTTGACAGACTGATTAGCATGTGTATTGGGGTAACTTATTTGGATTTATTCTATTTGAAATTCACTGGGCTCCTTTGATTTGCATATCTATGTCTTTTATAAAGGTTGGGAAGTTTTCCCCCATTATATTCTCAACTAATCTTCCTTTACTCTCCTTTTCTCCTTCTGGAACACCAATGATTCTTATATCTGTGCACTTTATTTTGTCCATCATTTACCTGAGATCCAATTCAAATTTTTCCATCTTTTTTGACATTTGTTCTTTTGTGTGTTCAAAATCAGTTGTCCTGTCCTCTAGTTCACTTATTCTTTCTTCTGCCTCTCCAAATCTTCTGTTGTATGTCTCTAGTATATATTTTATTTACCTACAGCATCTTTAACCTCTGTGATATCTGCTTTTTTTCTATTTGTTCTTTCAAATTCCTCTTTATGCTCTTCTAGTGTCTTTTTGGTCTCCTTTATGTCATTTGCCATCACATTTATTTCATTTAGTAGAGTTGTATGGACATCTGTGATTAGTTGTTCCAAGTCTGTGTCTTTTCTGGTGTTTTAATTTGGTCATTATACTGGGGTGCATCTGTCTGCATCTTCATATGGTTAGTATGCTGGTTTGAAATGATGTAGGTACCATAGAAAAGCCATGTTTTAATCCTAATCCCATTTTGTAACAGCAGCTGTTTCTTCTAATTCCTATTCAGTATTGTATGTTTGAAACTGTAATTAGATCATCTCCCTGGAGACGTGATTTAGTCAAGAGTGGTTGTTAAACTGGATTAGGTAGAAGCATGTCCCCACCCATTTGGGTGGGTCTTGATTAGTTTCTGAAGTCCTGTAAAAGAGGAGACATTTTGGAGAATGAAAGAGATTTTTTTTTTTACATGAGCAGGCACCGGGAATTGAACCCGGATCCTCTGGCATTGCAGGCAAACATTTCTACCTGCTGAGCCACCGTGGCCCACCCAAACTGAAAGAGATTCTGAGAGAGCAGAGAACGATGCAGCCATGAGAAGCAAAGTCCATCAGCCAGCGACCTCTGGAGACAAAGAAGGAAAAATGCCTCCTGGGGAGCTTCATGAAACAGGAAGTCAGGAGAAGAAGCTAGCAGATGACGCCATGTTCACCCTGTGTCCTTCCAGATGAGAGAGGAACCCTGACCATGTTCACCATGTGCCTTTCCAGATGAGAGAGAAACTCTGACTGTGTTCACCATGTGCCCTTCCACTTGAGAGAGACACCCTGAACTTCATCAGCCTTCTCGAACCAAGGTACCTTTCCCTGGATGCCTTAAATTGGACATTTCTATAGGCTTGATTTAATTGGGGCATTTTCTCAACCTTAGAACTGTAAACTAGCAACTTATTAAATTCCCCTTTTTAAAAGTCATTTAGTTTCTGGTATATTGCATTCCAGCAGCTAGCAAACTAGAACAGAGTTTAATATTAATCTATATTATAATTAATTATATCAATTAATATATTATATTTTAATTAATATTAATTAATATTCTTGAATTCTTTCAAAAAATGCTTATATCCATATGTAGATTTTGTCCTTGTTTGCCTTAATTTTAAATTGGGTTATGAAACTTACTGTACAAAAATACAAGCTTCACAATGATTACACTTTATTTAAAATGTCAAAAAATAAAGTATACCATTCAATTGCAAATTTAAAAATTAAAAAAGAAACAAAGTGAAAGAACTTTTGGACATATGCAGAGGTAGTAACACTAAGGAAGACAAAGGAAGTGACTACCTATAAAGGTATTCAGGATATGGCTTCATGTGGGGCAGGTAAGTGATTTTGAGTGAGAGAGGTAGTAGAAGGGGTTTCTAGGTTGTGACGCCCAATCTTGAACTATGAGGAGTTTATACAAGTTTTAAATTTATGGTAATTCACTGACTTGCACAGTTATATTTAGAGTAAATATACATAGTGCTATATATGTGTTATGTTCCACAATAATTTTTTTTTAAGTAGAAGAACAAATGAGGCTATGAAAATCAGGAGTCTGTTAGGTTGAACTGACCTCGGTGGCCAGATTTCTAGGTCAGTCTGACCTGCTGCATTAAATATCTTCTTCCCACATTGGCTGTTTTCCACTTACTTCTGAAATATTGATTGTATTTTCACAAATTAAAGTTTCATTCTGACACACAGCACCTTTTGTTAAAATGCAAATACCCGTGGAAGTTGGTGGGGCTGTCAATCTCTTGTTTCTGGATCTCAGAATTCTAACAAGTCTACAATAATTCATTACATTATGGATTAAATCGGTTTTCCTCAACTAGACAGGAACTTTACCACTTATAACATTGTTTCTGTAGGAATTAAATTCAATTAAATAAACAAGCAAAACAAACAAACAAAAATTCAGCAAATGGTGCTGCAATAACGGATACTCACATGGAAAAATAATGAAATGTCACCCCACCGTACAGCATCCAAAAAAAAAGAATTCAGATTTCAAAACAAGAAATAAAATAAAAATATATAAATGAAAAAGAACTCCCAGAATATGAAATACAAATGATTAGTAAATATATGAAAAGATGCTTTAACTCAATAACGATCACATAAATGCAAATTGTATTGAGATACTTGAACCAACAGGTTTGCCAAGAATAAGAGATGGGGTAATACTTTAGTTTATCCACTGGAGGTAAGAAATAAAATGGCACACTTATTAAAGGTAAATTAGGCCTAAATTACAACTTCAAATATCTGTGTCCTCTGACCTAATGACTCCAGTTAAAGGATTTATCCTTTAACAGTGGACAAAAGTCAGCATTGATACATTATTTAAATATTCTTAAAACTGGAAAGAATCCAAAACCAATAGAGAATTGGTTAAATAAGTTATGCTATACAGTCATTAAATAGAATTCTATGTAACCATTAAAAAGGATGTGTCCCCCGAGTATTGATGACAAAATCAAGAAGATGCATTAGTGGCATTTTCAAGGTGCTTTGGAAGAGATTCCCTCTTTAACCAAATAAACCAGGAAGGTCAGCCCAGGTAGTGTCCAGCTCTCTCATTAATGCCCTGAATTGGCTGATTCTTGATAAATAGACTCTCAGCTTGTATGTAAGTGCCTTAAACATAGAAACCTCCCAGGATAGCTGCAATTTAGTGATGGAAGTAAAAAGCAAAAGAAACAAAAACCTGCCACTTACAAATTGAGTTGTGTGTGTGTGAGAGAGAGAGCACACGGAAATTTTTGTTCTTACCTCGGATTAAACCATTCTGAGAGCTGAAGTTCTCCCGTTTGACGATTCCTAGGTACAAAGGAAGGTCAGATTATTACGAGTAATTCATCTATGATGGTGAAGTTCCTGTGCCCACTTGCCTGGGTGCTGGAGTCCAGTTGTGCTGTCTAGCAAGCTCTGGCCTGCTTGTTATTGAGGACATTTCACAGAAGGATTTAAATCATCAGTCAGTTATTTTATTTATGACTGGCTGCTCCAGACTCCTCACCCAATTGTTTGAGGGTCAGAAAGCCAGAACTGATGATTTCAGAAGTCAGAAAGAAGGCTTTCTATCACCCCTTCAGCCAGCCAGCTTTTCCTGGGGAATTCAGCCTCATCAGCATTTTCAAATTGTGTCCTGCCCTATAGAATTAGGACGTGCCAACTTGCCAATCCCCATGGTCACATTAGCCAATTTCTGTAATAAAAATCCTAATATCTATAGATACATTTACACATCCAGTACATATCCTATGATTCTGTTTCCTTGGAGAGCCCTGACTATTACCGCATTCATTCAACAAATATTGATCCAGCCCCTAGGCTGTGACAGGCACTGTTGGGTGCTGGTCCTCTAACTATGATCATTTAGGTTTTGTCTTGCCCTCAGGAAGCTCAAAGCAGAGAAGACAACACTAATGGATGATCCCAGCCCCTAGGGGTAAGTGTAAGCAGGAAATGCCTGGGCTCGACCGAGCACCTAAGTAGAGCGGTCAACCAAAGCTGGGGTCAAGGGAAGCCACTTGGAGAAGAAATATGTCAGCTGGGTCTAGAAGGGTGCAGGCAGGCCCAGGAAGGGGGAGAGCTGAGGTCATGACTGAAGGCCTAGAGGCAAGAAACAGTGTGGTTCTTAGAGGAGGATTTTTAAAAAATAAAATAAACAGAGCAGATAGGAGGATGTAAATCTGAATAAAATGTAAATTTACTGACCTTGTTTATCAAAAATTAGTAGTTTTGTTCTATCTGATTGAAAAGGGATGGAGCAGGAGTCAAGGTGTTTGTCTTTGATTTTCATTTAAATACTGGATTCATCTACATTTTTATTATGCTTTATTCAGTTGACAAGCTTTTAGATGACTTTCTTTTCACAAGCATAGGCTACTTTGTAAATAAGAAAAATAGGAATGCATCCCTTTCTGACATTATGAGAGGTGTCTTTGGCCATAGATGTTTCATTATGGGATTTCCCAGGACGAGATTCTGTCAAAATCCGAATGGTCCCTTCTAAACTTTGCCTAAAACAAAATGACAAATGGGGAACTTACTAAAAAAGTCATCACTCATTTTGAATATTGGTCTTATTAATTTCTGGACTCCCAGGGAAAGATCAATGAGTAGAACACACACTGGCCACAGTGGATTATCTCCTCATCTAAAGAAAAACATCATCCTCTACAGAGGTACTTAAACCAGCAATGTCAGACCCTGTCCCATATCAGCAGACACAGTTAGGAGATGCACACACACACACACCCATCTGTGGTAGTTAGAGTAGGTTGTCAGCTTGGCCAGGTGAAGGCACCTAGTTCTGTTGCTGTGGCCGTGAGCCAATGGAACGTGAACCTCATCTGTTGCTCATTACATCTGCAGTCGGCTAGGAGGCGTGTCTGCTGCAATGAATGATGTTTGATTTAATTGGCTGGTGCTTAAATGAGAGACTCAACGTAGCACAGCCCAAGCAGCTCAGCATACCTCATCTCAGCACTCGCAGCTCAGCCCAGGCCTTTGGAGATGCAGAAAGGAATCACCCTGGGGAAAGACGTCGGAACCCAGAGGCCTGGAGAGAAGGCCAGCAGAGATTGCCCTGAGCCTTCCCATATAAGAAAGAGCCTCAGATGAAAGTTAGCTGCCTTTCCTCTGAAGAACTATAATTAGCTAAATAAATCCCCTTTTATTGAAAGCCAATCCATCTCTGGTGTGTTGCATTCCAGCAGCTAGCAAACTAGAAGACCATCTAAGCACAATACACTGAATATTTCTGAACTGATACCCCCAGAAATTGAATAGCAGTTCCCTCCAGGTAACTCAGTCTTTGGTTTTCTGTTCCTCTTGCCTGCAGGCAACCATGAGAATCCATTTGTCTCTGGCCAGTGCTGATATAGTGTGCAGGTCATGCAGAAAACAAAGATCCTGGCAGAGACGCCACTTCCATATGAAGGTTGACCAGATGGACTACAGGATGCCCAGGTAAATTTGATTTGCAGAGAGGCAAGGAATAATTTTTTTAGAATATTCCCCAAATATTGCAAGGGGCATATTTGTGCTAAAAAAATGATTCATTGTTTATCTGAATTGCTCTATAGTTATGTTTGTTAAATTGGAGTTTAATAATAACAAATGATTATTATAATAATAATTAATTAATGGTTGTTTATTCTCTAGATAAATGAGGGAAAGGCATTCTAGTTTCGAATTTGAGCAAAAACCTAGTGCAATTTGATCACCAAAATTCTAGAATTCATATCCATTTATGTACTCATTTTGAACCAAGCCATTACTGAGCACCTACTACCTGCCAGTCAGAATGCTAAGTTCCAGGCTACATGACAAATCTGTGCCTTCAGTTCACATCTAATCCATGTGTCTTTCCCTCCAACCTGTCCCACTAGGCACCAAACACCAACGCATGGTGCCTCAGCCATGGGGTAAACTGCTTCTTTCTTTTTATGTTATTGGTTTACTTTATTTCCACTTTTTTTTTAAGAAACTTTATTTTTAGAACAGTTTTAGATTGACATCCATTCCCCCTATTATTGTCTTACATTGGTACACGTGTTACACCCAATGAAGTTATATTGATACATTATTATTAACTAAATTCTTTACTTTATCCATCCGTCCTCGGTTTACACCTAATTTTCTTTTTCTTTTCCAATATCTCACCCAGGATACTGCGTTACATTTAGACCTCTTGTCTCTTTAAGCTCTTCTTGCTTTGACAATTTCCCAGAATTACTTGACCTTTCATTGCAGATGGTGACCCCAAGCACCTGGCCAAGATGGTGTCTTCAGGATTCTCTACTGTAAAGGGAGGCTCCATCCCTCCTTTCCATACTGTGCTCTTTAGAAAGAAGTCTTCATGTGCAGCCCATACTAAAGCCATGGGGAGGTAGCCTCCACCTCCTTGAGGGCTGAGTATCCATATCAATCATTTGGGATTCTTTTGCATGAGGGTTTGGTCCCTTCTCTGCCATTTGTTTATTTACTCAATCATTTATTGATACCAGCATGGACTGGTGGATATTTTATATTTTGGTTTATGATTCATACTACTTTCTTTTGTTCCTCTAATTGTCCCAGTTTTGGCCACTGGGATCTCTTTCAGGTGGCTCCTTGGACACACCCTCATCAATCTGAATTTTTTTCAAGGATTTCCTGGCACTACAAGATGTTCCAGGCTCATTGTGTATATTTCCTGTTCCAGTCCTAGAATCAGCCATTTCTCCAAGGAGCCCTGGTTCCTTTTATGGGAGAAACCAATAGATCTGGGCTTGAGGTGGGCTCATTGCGATGATGTAGATTTGATTGTAAACCAGCCCAGCTGATGGAGTGAGGAATATATGTGTGTATGCTAACCCATGTATATACACATATTTATAAATATGTCTGTATATAACCAGCAATAACATACTGTGCTGATTTGAAACTGTTGTGTACCCCTGAAAAGCCAGTTCTTTTAATCCAATCCTGAGGGTGCAGACCTGTCACTGGGTGGGACCTTTTGATTAGGTTGTTTCCAAGGAGATGTGACCCCACCCATTCAAGATGGGTCTTAATCCATTTGCCAGAGTCCTTTAAGGGAGAGACATTTTTGGAGACAGCTGAGAGAAGATAAAAAAGAAAGAAAACACCAACAGACACATTTTGAAGGGAAAGACCAGCAGACCTCACCATGCGACAGAAAAATCCCAGATGCCAGAAGCTTTTCCTCCGAGAAGGTATCCTCTCATTGGTGCCATAACTTGGATTTTTATGGCCTTGGAACCATACATTTATAATCTAAAAAAATCCTCTTTGAAAAAGTTAGCCCATTTCTGGTAGATTGCATTCTGGCAGCTTTAGCAAACCAAAACACATATTAAGCTAAACAAAAGTTCATACGGATGCCTCCAACCTTAATCCATTAACTCCTGAAACATTCCAGCCTCCTCCCCTTGGTTACCTATGAATTCTGACTCCAACAGTGAGAGCCTGGCTTCCTCCACTCACCATCCATTTTCTTAATTGTTTAACTCCCGTATGCATATATAGTAAGATAGAGTTGCTGGTGTAGATTTATGTGGGGAACAACTTTATCAGCTAGAGCACAGAGCTTATGTGCAGTTCCTTTGCTGTTAATAGTATAAAGTTTCCAAATTTACTTAGGCCAGCACCTTTCCCCCATCCCCTCAGAGAGGTCCGTTCACAACTTTCGTGATACAGTTACATTGTTTTGTCACCACATTCTGCATTCCATCCTGGGGTTCCCCCAACATCCTAAATGATTTTTAAAGTTTTGCATACATTTAAGATTCACACCTTGACCTGTAAGTTTCTATGGGTTTTGACAAATGCATAGGCCATGTATCCACAATTACAGTATTATACAAAATAGTTTAACCACCCTAAAAAATGTCCTGTGCTCTAACTACTCATCCCTCCCCCTACCCCTGCCAAACCCCTGGCACCAATGATTTTCTTATTATCTCTATAGTTTTGCTTTTCCAAAATGCCATATAATTGGAACCATTTGGTGTGTAGACTTTTCAGATTGGCTTCGCTCACTTAGCAACACTCATTTAAGATTCATCCTTGTCCTTTGTGGTTTGATAACTGATTTTTAAATCACCAAATAATATTCCATTATATAAATGTACCACAGTGTGTTTATCCATTCACCTACTGAAGGACATCCAGTTTGGGGTGATTATGAATAAAGCTTATATAAACATTTGCTCGAAGGTTTAATTCTGGTAAAATATGTGTAATGTGAAAATCATTTTAACCAGTTTAAGTGGACAGTTGTTTGACATTAAGTACATTGACAATACTGTGTAAAAGTTACATAGTAACTTTCCAGAAAAAATAGTCTATTTCCAAAAAATTTTACCATCTCAAACCAAAACTCAAACTCAGTTAGCAATAACTCCCAGTACCCCTTCCCACCACTCCTGGTAACCACTATTCTGCTTTCTATCTCTATAAATTTGCTTCATATAAAAGAAATTATTTACTGTGCAAATTTTTGCACATTATTTTACTGAACATGATGTCTTCAAGTACTCATCCATGTTGTAATATGCACTAGAAGTTTGTTTCCTCTTTGTTTTATTTTATTTTGTTTATTAGAGAAGTTGGGGGGTTATAGAATAATCAGCTTTTCTTTTTGCAGTTGATTAATATTCACTGTATGGATACAGCATATTTTGTTTATTCATCTTTTGTTGGACACCTGGATTGCTTCCACCTTTTGGCTATTGTGAATAATGCTGCAAAGAACACTGGTGCAGAAATATCTGAGTCCCTGCTTTCAATTCTTGGGATACATACCCAGGAGTAGAATTGTCAGGTCATTTCATAATTCTATGTTTAACTTTCTGAGGAAAGTCAAACAAAAAAGCCAAACAGTTTCCCACAGTGGTTGTACAATTTCGCAGTCCCACCAACAATGGACAAGGGTTCCAATTTCTCCACATCCTCACCAAAAATTGTTATTTTCAGCATTTTTAAAAATAATGACCATGTATGTGGGTGTAAAGTAATATCTAGTAGTTTTAATTCACATTTCTTTAAAGGCTAATGATATTGAGCATCTTTTCACATACTTATTGGTCATTTTGAATATGTTCTTTGGAGAAATGTCTATTCAAAGCCTTGGCCCATTTTTAATTGGATTGCTTCATCTTTTTAATGAGTGTTGCAGGAGTTCTTTATATATTCTGGTTATTAAATGCTTACAGATATATGCTTGCCAAATATTTCGGCCATTTTGTAGGTTGTCTTTTCATATTCTTGATAATGTCCTTTGATGCACAAAAGTTTTTAATTTTGATGAACTACATTATATATACATTTTTTCTTTTGTTGTTTGTGTTTTGGGGGTAAAATCTAAAAATTCATTGCTGACTACTAGGTCCTGAAGATATTTTTCCATGTTTTTGTAGTAGTTAGGTACAGGGGTGAAGTTGGCCAGGTGATGGTGCCCAGTTGTTCTGTTGCTGAGAACATAAAGCATCAGCATGTGAACTTCATCTATGGCTGATGCCATCTGCACTGGCTAAGGGGAGTGCCTTCCACAATGAACAAGGCTTAGAAGGAGGAGCAGATTAGCACAACACAACTCAGTACAGCTCAGCTCAGCGCTCAGAGCCAACACAGACCTAGACGTTTGAAGATTCAGAAGGGTAACGCTCCAGGGAAAACCATTTGAACCCAGAAGCCGGGAGAGACGGCCAGCAGATGTTGCCGTGTACCTTGCCATGTGACAGAGAAACCCAGATGAAAGCCAGCTGCTTTTCCTCCAAAGAACCATAAATATTTAACTAAATAAATCCCCTTTATAAAAGCCAACCTAGGGGGTGCAAGATTGGCTTCTTTTTTTTTCAGTGGTAGAATTCTTGCCTGCCACGCGGGAGACTTGGGTTCGATTCCCATTACATGCACCTCTCAAAAAAAACAAACAAGTGAAACAATCAAACAAAACACGAACAAAAATTCAACAAATGGTGCTGCAATAATAGGACACTCACATGGAAAAATAATGCAATGTGACCCCACCATACAGCATACAAAAAAAAGCCAATCTATTTCTGGAGTACTGCATTCCAGCAGTTTTAGCAAACTAAAACTGTTTTCTTGTAAGTGTTTTATAATATTACCTCTTCTATCTAGATCACTGATACATTTTGAATTCATTTTTTTTGTATACGTTAAGAGAGATGGGTTCACCTTCGTTCTTTTGGGTGTGTTTTTCCAGTTGTCCCAGCCCCATTTTTTGAAGAGATTATTATTTCCCCATTGGATGGACTTGGCACCTTTGCCAAAAATCAATTGGCTATAGAAGTGTGGGCTACCTCTGGACTTTGAATTTTATTCCACTGGTCTCTATATCTGTCCGTATTCCCATACCACATTGTTTTAATTACTGCAGTTTATAGTAAGTGCTGAAGTCAGTAGTTGTAAGTCCTCCAACTTTGCTCTTCTTCAAGATCATGTGGCTATCAGGGGGCCCTTATCAATGTGTGGATTAGCTTTTACATTTCTGCAAAGCAGACTGCTAGAATTTTGTCGGCAATTGCAGTGAATGTGTAGAGCTCTTCAGGCAGCATTGACATCTTGTCAATTTCGAGTCTTCCAATCCAAGAACATTGGCTATGTCTCCATTTGTCTAGGTTTTCGTTACTCTGTCACCACTGTCCTATACTTTTTAGTGTACAAATCTTTTGTCCCCTTTGTCAAATGTATTCCTAGGTATTTTTTTCTTTAAGATATTTTTGTCAATGTTTTGAATTGTTTTTCTGGTTTCCTTCTCAGATTATTCATTATTGCTATATCAAAGCCAACTAATGTCCTTTTATCTAACTTGTCGACAGATGAGTAGAACATATGGAATAAAAATAAATAATAGGGAGAACAAATGTTAAGATAAATTTAGTTTGAAATGCTAGTGATCAATGAAAGGGAGGGCTAAGGGGTATGGTATGTAAAAAATTTTTTTTCTGTTTTTGTTTTATTTTTCTGTTGTCTTTTTATTTCTTTTTCTGAATTGATGCAGATGTCCTGGGAAATGATCATGATGATGAATATGCAACTATGTGGTGATATTGTGAATTGCTGAGTGTATGTGTAGAGTGGAATGAGCATGTATTGGGAATGTTTGTGTTTCTTTCTTGTAATTTTTTTTAACTAATAAAACATTTTTTTAAAAAAGCCAACTAACGTCTATGGGCTTATCTGGATTTGTTTATTCTAATTAGTTCTATATATATATTTCTATATAGAGAATCATGTCATCTGCAAATTGGGATAATTTGACTTCTAATTCAATTTAGATGCCTTTTATTTCTTTATCTTACTGACTTGCTCTGGCTAACACTTCCAATACAACACTGAATAGCAGTGGTGACAGTGTATTGGTATGCATATCACCTCCCGCAGCTCCCTCAGGCTCTGTTCATTTTCCTTCATTATTTCCTTTCTCCTCCTCACACTAAATAACTTCAATTGTCTTGTCTTGAAGTTCACTGATCCTTTCTTCTGCATGTTCAAAACACCTGTTGAATCTGTCTAATGAGTTTTTCATTTCAATTTCTTCATTTCTTGGCTTCAAAACTTTCAATTTGGGCTTTTAAAATTTTCAAACTTTTTTTTTTAACTTTTCCAGTCTTCCTAAAAGAACTGTGATTTTTTGGCTGACAGATTAATCAACATCATCGATCTCATCTGCCATCACAGAACACAATTTTTGACCTAATAACAGAAGATAATTCTGGTAACCTGACACATAGCCAAGATTCTAAGACAAGAATTAAAGTCATTTTTTTTGGATACTGTCCTTGATTAATTTTCAGAGAGGGAAACCATGAAGAGGCTTCCAGCTCGGTTAGAGACTTTGATCAAAGGTTGGTAGAAACAGGCTGGTTCACAGACTTTCCGTATTGCTCTTCAACAAATTTCACAGGCCCAGGAGTGAGTTTTCCACCGATGGGGTTCTCACCCACTCACTGGTTTTGTGACAGTTTCCCATAGCCTCCTCTCCCAGCGTCATTGTCTTGCTGATACTCAACTCATACCTGGCCCCCAGCTCACCCCTGGTCATATGCCAGCCCTCCTTAAGGCATCCCAGATCTGGTTCCATTTATGGACCGCAGGGCATTTTCTGTATCTGCTCCTGAATACCACTACCCCACAAAACAGAACCGACGGGCTGTTTTATTTTGTTTTCATTTCACCTAGGCCCTTAATGATTTTCTTCATGTCACCACTTCGGCTGAAGAGTTCATAGATTTATTCTTCAGTTGTATAGAAGGGACTATACAACTGAAGAATATACAACACACAACGTACAGCTTTTCTTTAGTGACGTGTCTTGTACTTCACCATCACCCCGGAAGAGCTGGTCCCAGTTCTGGCTCAGCTCCACGTAGGAGTGGCTGCCAAGCACCTTCAGGAATCCCAATTTGGTTCTTTAAAAAAAAAAAAATCTATCACTTTATTTTGCTCAGACGATGTTTTCCTAATTTCCTAAAGTTCTTTGTATATGGATTTTGTATATGTGAAAAGCTCTTTATATGGATTCCTGTCATTCATTAAACATATTTATGCCAATTGATTTAAAGTCTTTGGCTAGTAGTTCCGATATATGTACTACATCAGGGAAAGTTTCTGGAAAATTCATTTTTCCTGTGAATGGGCAACGCTATCCTGTTTCTTCACCTGTTTGGTAATTTTTGTTGATAACTTTGCATTCTGAATATTATCTTGTTGTAACTGGAAATCTAGCCTTCTCAGGACTCTGGATTGGTCAGGTTTTTGCATTAGGGTTGTTGAGAGCTGTAGTCACCAATTTGTGATTTTTTCAAACTATTTTTGCTCCCACATGGGGAATGGAAAGAGAAAAGGGGCGGGTGGGGGAGGGGGAAATGAGGTCCTGCCTCCTTATTCTTCCAGGGCATCTGCCTGGGGGGATGGAACAGCAGCTGCTTAGAGCCGGCCGCCTGCAGTCAGAAGGGGCTGGTCAGGGGCAGAGGTCAGTGATCAGACCACACACACACACACACACACATTTTGGAGGACCAGGTCCTTCCAACCCACCCTGGCCCCTGCAAGCCACCCCAGAGGCCCGCGCTGAAGCCCCCACTGTCCTGCCCCGAGGTGGGGGATGGGCGAGGCGGCGCTGCGCAGAGGTGAAATTCCTTGAATTTACCAGATGTTTCGTCCAGCTCTTCCCTGGATGCTATAAGCATTCCACATAATTCCAGAGTCCCAAACAGTTGATTCAGACAATTCCCAGGGGTTCAATGGTTGTTTCGGTAGCAGAACCAATTCCTGGGCTCTCCCACGCCACCGTCCTCCAGCACCTGCCTACAGGTTTCCGTATAGACGTGAGATCTCCAATCTCAGGTTGAATAAGCAATAGAAGCGCAGTTGCCCTATGATCTGATAAGACTGAGTTTGTAAGACACTTCCGAACTGTACACTCTGCATTCTCACCAGCAGTCAGAGTTCTCTTTACTGCACCCTTGTCAGCAGCCGTCATTATCAGAGGTTAGCCATTTTAATAGGTGTTGCACTGGTTTGAGGAAGTATGCCCCCTAAGAAAAGCCATGTATTAATATAAACCCCATTTCATAAAGGTAGAATAATCTCTATTCAATACTGTATGTTTGAAACTGTAATGAGATCATCTCCCTGGATGATGTGATTTAGTCAAGAATGGTTGTTAAACTAGATTAGGGGATGCCATGTCTCCACCCATTTGGGTGGGTCTTGATTGGTTTATTGGAGTCCTATAAAAGAGGAAATATTTTGGAGAATGAGAGATTCAGAGAGAGAAGAATGACATAGCCACGAGAAGCAGAGTCCACTAGCCAGCGACCTTTGGAGATGAAGAAGGAACATGCCTCCCTGGGAGCTTCACAAAACAGGAAGCCAGGAGGGAAGACGCTAGCAGATGACACCGTGTTCGCCATGTGCCCTTCCAGATGAGAGAGAAACCCTGAACTTCATCGGCCTTCTTGAACCAAGGTATTTTTCACTGGATGCCTTAGATTGGACATTTCTAAAGATTTCTGGTAATTGGGATATTTTCTCGGCCTTAGAACTGTAAACTAGCAACTCATTATATTCCCCCTTTTTAAAAGCCATTCCGTTTCTGGTATGTTGCATTCTGGCAGCTAGCAAACTAGAACAGGTGTGTAGCTGTGTTTCAATGTGCAAACACCTAGTAACGAATCATGTTGGGCATCAATTTATATGCTTATTTGCTATCCCTATATCTTCTCTGGGGAGATGCCCAGATTTTTTGCCCATTTTTAAATTGGGTTGTTTGATTTTTTTGTCATTGAATTTCTAGATTTTTTTTGTATGTTTTGTCCTCTATCACATATATGCCTTGCAGAGGGTTAATTTTTAAAGACATATCTCACAATGTTTTTAAATATTGATTTTTAAATGGTGTTCGGAAACATTGCACACTTGTAGACGTCCCTCACGGGGAGGGATGTGGAGGAGGTGACAATTTGAATTTTTCTATATGAGAGAATAGCAGATTAACAAATTCTCCCTGAGTACACCTATGTTTCTAAAGCAGGTTCTTAGTCCTGTGTTAGACACAAAGATGGAACTTTGAGATAGTTTACCTTTTATCTCAAAGAGCCACCCAGCTGCCTCTGTCCCTTACCTTGTTTTGTATTTCCCTTATGATATTTCTTATATAAAATGTAATACCCCTGACACTATATTTTATATTTGTTTACTGTATATCCTCTCCACCTAGAATGTAACCCCCATGAGGTAGGGATTTTGTATGGGTTACTGCTGTTTCCTAAGTCTCTGAAATCGGGTCTGAGACTGAGAGTGTGCTCAAAAATACTTGTGGAATATTTTTAAGTAGAAAGGAGTAAAATAGTTAGACTTCGTGTGTGCCCCAAATAGAAGATAACTTCTGACTTAGAAATCATTAATACCTCTGGACAAAACTCAGCAGTTGAGGTCACCTCTGCCAAACATTAAAGGTGATGATTTATCAATATATTATAGTTACCTGAAATAATGCCCAAGCAACATCAGGGATAAAACAAATGAAGTCAATACCAGCTTTTTTCTTTTAGAATTCATTCTCTCCTGAGGGGGGAAAGGAGAAAAAGTAGGGTTTTAAAAGTAAAAATCGACATCCTTATCACTTTCTGACAGTGGACATTTGGAGACCTAAGGGCCTGCCTCTAGAATGTTCAGCCGTGCTAACCTATTTGAAGTGCCTTCAGAATCTCCTTAGGGAACTGACTCGTTCCTTCGGGATAAGTGCACAAGGTGTTTTGGGGACTGACTAGTGTCTCCCACATAAGGCACGTTCGGGGCCAGCCCCTGGCCTGGGGGCATGAACCCGTTTGCAAATAGGACCCTAGAAGATGTTCTCAGCTCAGGTGCCCAGAAGGAGTGAGAATGACCTCCACCCCATGTGGCTGAAGTCCTTATAAGCAAAGGATTTGGACTCGCAGATGGAAAAGATATCCTGTGGGAGCAGCTGTTTTTTTAAATCCTGATTCAGTACTGTAGGTTGGAAATGTATGATTAGCTTATCTCCATGGAGATGTGACACATCCAGTTGTGGGTGTGACCTTTTTTCCCCCATTTTTAAACCGAGTTATTCGCACATCATACAATCCAAAGTAAGTGTATAGACATGCCTTCGCCACCATACTCTATCTGAAGACATTTCCTTTTCTTCCATAAAGAATCCACAGATGGAGATGTGACTCCACCCACTCAAGGTGGGTCTTGATTAGTTCACTGGAGTTCTTTAAAAGTGGAAACATTTTGGAGAGAATCAGAAAGGACAGAAATGACAGAGCTGACAGAGAGAGAGCTGACACAGATGCCGAAACTTGGAATACAGAGACATGGATGTTTGGAGATGCTTGGAGCCCAGCAGACGTTGCTATGAGATGTTCAGCAAGCCAGAACCTGGAGAGAGCCAAAGGAAGCCAAGAGATGAAGGCCCCAGAGAAACAAAGTGAGGAACCCCCACAGGGACAGAGGCTGAAAGCACAGAGCCCAGGAGCAAGGGACCAGCAGATGCCAGCCACTACCCAGCTCACAGAGGTGTTCCTGACCCATCAGTCGTACTTGAGTGAAGGGAACCTCTTGTTGGTGCCTTAATTTGGACATTTTTATAGGCTTAGGACTATAAACTTGTAACTTATTAAGTTCCCTATTTTAAAAGCTGTTCCAGTTCCAGTATGTTGCATTCTGGCAGCTTGCAGACTAACACACCATGTGACAGAAAAGCCAAAATACCCCAAAGATATCCCACCAGCCAGAAGAAACCAACCAGAGAGAAGGCAAATCTTCTAGCCTCTGAAACCAGGAGCCAATAGATTGCTTTGTTAAGCCAACCCATTGTATGGTGTTTATTTTAGCAGCTGGGAGACTAAGACACTTCTTTGTATTCCTTTCTCAAAGTCCACTTGGTTACATACAAGAAATTCCATAGAACTTTCCTCTGTATAGCTGTGAAAATAAAATGGGATGATTCTGAGAGTCTTCTTGAATTGGCATGTATTCTACCCCAAAGGTGACTTCTTATTATTTTTTTCCGAAACTACAGTAGCTCTCTCCAAGGCAGAAGCTTGTAGGCAGTGACTAAAGACTAAATGGAAGGCACTAAGCTCTAATATGGAATTGTTGGCTTCAACCAACACACTCAGCTTGTGTTGGAGGTCTTAGGAAAGATTCCCAAATATAAGCTGCAATGGGATGAATGGCGTCCCCAGAAAGACATGCTCAGCAACTAATCCGGACCTGTCAATGTGACCCCATTAGGAAATAGGGTCTTTGATAAAACGAGATTAGCTAAGATGAGGCCAAACTAGATGAGCAAGGGACTGAACTAAAGGTAACTCTTGTTCCAAGAAGATGGAGGAAATTTGGACACAGGGAGACAGACAGACCCAAGGACAGATGCCTATGTGTGACGGCTGGTAAACCCCCGAGGCTGGAAGAGGCAAGAGAAGACCATCCTCTAGAGTCTTCCCAGGAAGTATGGCCCCACCAACACCTTGTTTTAGGACCTCCAGCCTTCAGAAAATGCGAGACAATAAATCCCTGTGGTTTTAACCCAACGAAATTTTGGTGATCTGTTACCGCAGCCCCTGAGAAGCTAAGATGCCATCCTGAGCTGGTTTTCTCTAGGGTTCATGGCCCTGATTATGTTAGAGCAAAATGGAGGCCTGGGATATTTAATTTTTGAACACTTGTGTAATGAGAAAGATACTGCAAATATTTTTTTAAAAATCAACCAATACAAAAGCCCCAAACGCACAAGGCTCTTGAGTATTTGGCTCATCAGCTCTAAGATGGGCTGAAGTGTCAAAAACCACATTAGGGATTTGAAGATTTCATATTGAAAGAAAAGAATTAAACCATCCCCATAACAATTTTATATTGAATGCATGTTGAAACAATAATTTCTGGATATATTGGGTTAAATAAAATATACTACTAAAAGCAATCCATCTGTTTCTGCTGGAAATGTGGCTTGCATGAGATGCCCAGTGGACAGGTTCCCTTTAGGTAACCCCCTGGGGCAAGCAGTGCCTCGGTTGCCACCTGTTCTGCACAAGCTTCTGAAGCCAAGCTCAGGACAGTCCGACCTCTGATTTTCCCGTGAGCATCTGAACTTGCACACAGTCCCCTCCACGGGGGACCTTACCTGGGGGTGGATGTCCTGGGAGAGGAGGGGCTTTCCCAGCAGTGTACTGTGGGTCTTCGTGGAATCCCGAAGTTGATCCTCGCCCTCGTTGGTAGCCCGCGAACATTCCGGCCGTGGTGATGTCACCAGATCCTGATGCACGCATCAGGAGGGGGTCACAATGCCGCACCTGCCGTGGGTTCTTCTCAGGTCCCCAGGTGACAGGGCACCACCCACTTTAAAGCGTAAGGGATCTTTTAAAATGTCCTTTTGCGTCCAGTTTTCTTTGTTGTACCTCCTTGCTCACGCCTAATTCTCACTTACAGAGAGATCCTTTGAAGAATGTGAGTGTGAGTGCATGCAAACGTGAGTGTGAGTGCACGCAAATGTGAGTGTGAGTGCACACACTTGTGTGTATGACAGTGGAAAGGCGCAATCGGCTTCCTTCTTCATGCTTTCTTGGGCACTGCCCAGTTACCCCAGGGAGGGCGCGTTCCTTCATAGGCTTTCTTATAATGTTTTTTTAAGTAGTTGTTTTTCTGATTATGGGAATAACACATGCTTTCATGATCTGACAGATGTATGAGAGCATCAAAAAGAAAATTATAATAATATGTAATCCCTCAGTCTCAGTTTTCTGGCTGCAATGACCAACATCACGCAGTGAGCTGGCTGAGCTGCAGGCACTTATGGCTCGTGGTTTCAGAGCTGGAAGCGTGCTTCCTTCTGGCTGCCCACAATCCATGGGTTCCTGGGCTTTCCCGTCCTGGGGCCATGTCTTTGGCCATGCCTTCTCCTTCCTCTCCCAGGCTCCTGCTGACCTCAGCTTCCAGCTCTTCTCCAGGTCTTTCTTTCTGTAGAGCCCCCAGCCATAGTAACACCAACCCTGGTTCGGTTGGTGACACCATAACTAAAACTGACATCTTCCAAAGGAGAGGGATTGACATGGAGACCAAGTTTGCCTCCGGGGTGCGCCTGCCACAGCCCCCCTCTTGGATAACCCCCTGAAGCTGGGATCACAGCATGTACTTTTCAAAACTTTCCCCTCCCCTTTATAAATTAACTTGTCTTATGGAAAAAGCAACATATATACTGGATAAAACAAAATCTAGTGGTAACAAGGGTTACTTCATGTCTGCGAGCACCTCCCGTTTTCCACCTCTAATAGCCCTTGGGTTGTATCCCATAACCATTCAGTGCATATAGAGACGGATGTTTCATCTCTCATCCCCTTGCTATGCCTGGTGGCATGCCACACTCCTCAGCACCTTGGATTTCTCCATCAGCACACTTTGACGATCGTCTCATCGCATCTCATATAAACTGACCTCCCTGTTTCTCTACAGTTCACGGTCTCCCATTGTATGAACGTATAATTGATTTAAGCAGTTTCCTATTACCAGGCATTTTGATCAATCACTGACTCCGCTTTTATAAGAAATGTCGCACTAGCGACACCTGAGCAGGCTGGAGAGCACAGGTGAACCACATTGCAGGAGGAAGCCCTAAAAACAGATGTGCTGGGTCAAAGGTTAAGCCCATCTAAAATTTAAATAAATGTTGTCAAATTGCTTTCTATAGTGGTTGGTCAGTTTCACACCATCAGTGGGTGAGCGGGCCAACCCACCCTGCATCTCCACAGCACAGCAAGCTCTTAAAACTGGGGGTATCGACAATCCCAGCCATGAGCCTGGTACCTGGGTGCAGTTGTGGTTTGCATTTATTTTGTCATGCGTCTTCTATCATGTTTGAGAGCCACAGTGTCCCTTCTCTGGGGACTGCCTGCTCTCAGCTTTCTGTCAGGGTCTTTGTCTCTTTATACTTTAAAAGCTCAGCTCCCAGGTGCCTGTCACCCAGTGTCCCCCCACCTCCCAGTTGCTCCCAGGTGGACCTTCCAGGGCCCACTCCCACAGGTGAACTCCTGCCTCTTTCAAGGTAAAGTGCCGTATTTATCGTAGTCCAAGGTGGATCACCTATTTCTTAACCACTTGGCACTTGTGAAACTGTGCTCCCATTTTTATTATGTCTCTATCTTTTTTATGCATCACCGATTAACTTTTTGAATATTGTGCCCCTACCCCCATTTTTTGTTCCTATAAATTTTTCCTATAAACACTGTGATTTTTATTATGCCGTTTTGTATAGCATAGTGATTTTAGGCATGCATATGTCACGTTATGGCAGGACTGACTGCGCAGTAAATGGAAAATAGGAAATAGTAAGAAATAAGTCTTACTACGGCAATAATTGCAATAAAATACAAGTTGATTATTCTTCCTAGCTTTAAGATAACGATTCTCAGGCCGGCTTTTTTAAAACTTCAACAATATATTGTTTACAAGAGATACACTTCAAACACACAATGCATAAACAGAAAATTTGAAAATAAAAATACGGAGAAAAATGTACCTGTCAAATAGGAAACAAAAGAATGCTGAGGTTTTTTTGGTGGGATTTTTTTTTTTTCAGTGTACAGATCCTGAACATTTGTATCTACGTATTTCATTTTTGTGCTATTTTAAGAGGTCGTGGGTTTTAATTTTGCAGAGTTCCTGTGCCCAGGTAGGAGGCTTTCTCAGCAGGTCTCATGAGCACACACAGCTCCTGCCGCCTTGGCCCAGCTCCACGGCTGGTGCCGCCCTCAGGCGGGTCTGGGGACAAGGAGAGTGGGGGGGGGGTCAAGATTCTCCCCACAGTCTGCCCCACAGGGGCCCCTCCCAGCCCCCACCCAGAAAGAGGAGTCTCTTGGAGTTTTGTTGTCTTCTCTAGGGAGGTGGCAAAAAAGTGAATTGAGTGAAACTTAATGAAAAAGGGAAAAGAAATTCCATTCCATCAAGCTAATAACAGCTTCTTTGGAGAGACCAATTGCATAGGCGATCCCTTAGCAAGTTGGATTATAAAATGGGAGAAGGCATGAAAAATAGCAGAACCCACAAATAACATTTTTAGTTTCCAAAGGGTACAAATATGGTGACATTTACTAGAAGGAAATTAATGAAAATGAGCAAGCAATAAGACGGGAAAAAAAATTACCAGGCAGATTTGGAGAAAGAGAGAGAACTGCTAGATATAAAGACTTTAATAATTGGGATCGTAAACTCAACGGATGATTGACAGCAGATTAACCACAGCCAAAGAGAATTGACAACTGACCACAATTCCCAAAGTGCAGCCTGGAAGACAAATGCATAGAAAATATAAAAGAAAGATGAGAGACGCAGATGATAAAAATCTGACATGCATCTCATTGGAGTTCTAAAAGAGAAGACAGATTGGTAAAGACACTATTCCAAGAGATGATGGTCAAGAATCGAAGGACATCCTAATTGATGCAAATGTTCTAAGAAATGATGAATATGCAACTAAGTGATGATATTGTGAATTAATGGTTATATATGTAGAGCGGAATGATCACATGTTAATGTTTTAGTTCGTTTGTTGTTAATTTTTTTAATTAATAAATTAATTAATTAAAAAAAAAAGAATCGAAAGACACTGACCCTCACATCCAGGAATCCCAGAGAATTCCAAGAGCAATAAATAAAAAGAAACGCACACCCAGACACATCGAAATGAAGCTGCAGAACATCAGAGATAAAGAAGCAGCCAGAGAACAGGCACAGATCCCTCCACCCTCAAGATACGCCAGACGGCGGAGCATGCTGTCTTCAGCTGTTAAGGGAAAATAGCTGCCAGCCTAAAAGTCTCTGACCTAAGAAACAATCTTTCAGGAGCAAGAGTAAAATAAAGTCATATTTAAACAGAAAACCCTACACTAAGATATTCCAGAAGGAAGGTCAGAGGTTTAAAAGAAACTGCATGGTGGGCGGTGAGACGGTGGCTCGGTGGCAGAATTCTCCCCTGCCATGCCGGAGACCCAGATTCGATTCCTGGTGCCTGCCCATGCAAAAAGAAAAGGAAAAAAAAATAGACGAACCTGCATGGAAAGGAATTATTATGGGTATAGATAAACCTAAAGAAATATTGGTTGCTTTTTTTTGTAGTCTGTAGGGTGGGGGTCACATTTCATTCTTTCTCCATGTGACTATCCTGTTATTGCAGCACCATTTGTTGAGTTTTTTTGGGGGGTGGGGGGTGGGAGTGCACGGATGGGCCAGAAATCGAACCCAGGCCTCCCACATGGCAGGCAACAATTCTACCACTGAACTACCCTTGCACGCCCCCATTGGTTGTTTTTAAAAAAATAATAATAACAGACTCCTATGTATCCATTTATACCAGAGAAATTAGATTAAATTGAAAATTTAGAGGAATGCACAATTTCCCAGGAAAATAGAAGTTACCCAAATGGGCTCAGGAATAAAGAGAGTACCTGAAAGGACGAATAAGCACGGGGAAAGTGGAACTGGCACTCGAACAGATGATTCCCCTTTTGATACCAAGCCAAGCCACCGTGAGCAGCAGATTTCCAAAGAGAGCTGACGGAGGCGCAGAGGCTGCAGAGCTTGTCCTCTCACTCGCAGCTTCTCCTGACCCAGGGGCTGGAGGGCCGGCTCCGGCAGCGTTTCCCCAGCTGGGCCGGTGGAGCCCTGGAGCGCGCCCTGCCAGGGGTCCCCCCTCCTCATGCCCCGTCCTTGGAAAGACTGGCACAGACCAGCTTCTCACCAGCAGCCATATGCAACACACACGGCCCCCCTTCCCCAGCCCCCAGTGCACTCGGCATGAAATGGAAGCCCCTGCCTGGCTCTCTGCCACGTCTACCGCCACAAGGCCAGAGCCTTCCCCACCCCTTGCTCCCCACCCGCCAGCCCCAGGCGCCTTCTGTCTGAGGCTGACTGTGTGCCCCTCCTTGCTGCTCTGAGTCTTTGCACTCTCTGTTCCCTCTTCCCAATGCTCTTTTCCAGATCTTGCCACGGCTGCTCCTCCTTATAAGTGCCTTGCATTTGGGCGCCACCCCCACCCCGACCTCCAGCTCAGGATGCCCAGTGCCCGTGACACGCTTTGCAGCCCATGAGCACCCACTTGCATCTCACCTAAGCCTGCACTTCCCTGTCCACCCACCGTGTCCCTCCAGCCCTGGTCAGTCTGGAGGCCGTGGTTGTGCTATGCCAAGGACAGAGCCTGCCCTCAGGGCCCTCTGCAGGTATGTGCAGCACGTCCAGGATGATAAGACTGAAGCAAAGCTCAGAGCAGATCGCAAGGGAGACAGCACAGCAGCTCACCCCCGGCAGGGACGCCAGGCGAGAGGGCCGGCCGTGCCCCCAGGGAGTGCAGCTGCAGGGCGCAGATGGAGCGCCAGGCCAATGCACTCCCAACCCGCCCTGCCACCCTCCCCCAGAGACCTGCTGACCATGTCTGGGGCATGGGGGTCCTCTCCATATTCTCAGGACTGCGTCCAGCAGATGGAAAATCCCCACAGGCCAATGTCTGTCCATCCCTCCACGTATCTGGCTAGCGTGTTCCTGGGAGTCTCCTCCAGGGCCGAGGGGAAATCTCAGACGAGGTTCCTGGGAGTGAGTTGGCCCAGAGGGTATGTGCAGCACTGGGTAACGGCTTCCAGATCCTTCTGTCCATGCACAGGAAACTCTTCCCCACTCCCTGAGAGCACAAGGAGACGCAGGGCTGCCTGCCTCCCCGACCCCCCCGCGCGGTGCCCGAGCAGCATTCCGGGCTCACCTGGCCCAGGTGCAGGGCTCAGTCCACCTCCCCCTGGGCACAGCTTCCCACGTTGGCTCCTTCCTCCCTCCCTGGGAGTCAGGATGGGGAAATCTGCCCCCCTCCCTCCCCCACCCATTTTTGTGCACATTGTGAGATTTTCGAAAAGGGAAATGCTGTGACTCTGCTCCATCTTCTCCAAAAGCCAAGGTAACATTTTTAGGTGGTTTTTGTTTCCTCCCTGGTTTTCCTCATTTCCTTTCTCCATTCAAGCAAAATTTGACTGTGGAGGAAAGTGGGAGAGGGGGCTGCACCGCGAGGGGCCGTGAGGTCAATAGCGTGTGTGAATGTGTTATTGTCCTTATGTGAGTGTGTGAATGTACATGTATGTGTGTGACTGTGTGATTGTGTGTTAGTGGGTACACGGGAGTGAGTGCATGTTCATGAGTGTGTCAACGTCTGAACGATGCTAGTGTGAGCAAAACCACAACAGGGCAGCAGACAGGAAAGGACCCAGGCAAAGGAAACAGCTGAGCGGGAGGGTCCCCGAGGGGGTGGGTGGGGATGGGTGCCAAAGCCCAGGGCAAGGACGGACCTTGGCTTGGGGGCCCTCCTTGCCTGGCACACAGGATGTGGGGGCAGCAGCCAGCCCGGGGGTCACCTTTGCCCACCCTGACCCTCAGTCCGGATGGCCTCCCCGTGGGGTCCTGGGAACAGGAGATAGGGGACACTCCTGAAGAGAGGGGGGAGCAGCCGGAGTTTCACCCCAATGTGTACCCCTGCACCCCCAAACACCTGCCAAGCTGCCCGTACCGCAGGGAAATGCTCACCCTCGGTTCCCAGGGGGCACAGGGGTCCACTCTGGGAGAGAGGGGGCATCATAGAGTCCCGGACACTTTCCCAGGACGGCAGGGGTTCAGACGTCTGAGCATCCGCCCCAGCGCCCAGCACAGCTGCCCTAGGAGTCACAGTCCTTGAGAGCAGACTCAGCTGACGCTGGGGTCCCAGGGCCTGGCAGTGCCCACGTGTTAAGTCCCCCTGTCCTTGCTCAGCACTGAACCTGGGGAAAGTCTCTCAGGGCCGCTGGCCTCTGCTCCCCCATCCCCACCCCGCTTAGAGCCAGGACCTGTCCCCATGCTCTGGGCAGCTCAAGGCAGCAGAAGCCTCCTCTCCTGCTGCTAGAGACACATGCACCCAAAGCCCAGGGGCTGGCGCCCCGAGATCCCTGGCGCTCCCGGCTTGTGGCAGGACTCAACCCATCTCTGTGGCCACACAGCCGTCCACCCTGTCCTCTGGGTACCCTCTTGTTAGAAGAGGCCTTGCTCGGTCCAGCCCTGCTCCAGCATGACCTCGTTGGAACCAACCCCTATTCCCAAATAGGCCACATTCCCGGGCACTGAGGGTTAGGATGTATCTTTTTTGGGGGGGGTGGGAGAGGATATTTCAGTTTGCTAAGGCTGCCGGAACACAGTACACCTGAGATGGAAGGCTTATAGAGGGAATTTCTTTAGTTAGGAATGCAGTGAATTGGGAAGGCACAGTGACATCACCGGTCCTCCCTCCCGGCTTCTGGGTTCAAGCAGCTCTCCCCAGGGCGGGTCCTCTCTGCATCGCCAAACCTCTGAGCCCACTCTGAGCTCCTCTCTCCTGACTTGCCCTATTTTTTATCTTTTTTTTAATTGTAAAATATAACATATATACAAAGCAAAGAAAGAAAAAAGCAATAGTTTTCAAAGCACTCTTCAACCAGTAGTTACAGAACAGATCCCAGAGTTTGCCATTGGCTACCATCCCATCACCTCAGATTTTTCCTTCTGTCTGTTCCAATACACCGGAGGCTAGAAGGAATATTAATACGGTGATTCGGCAGTCATACTCATTTGTTAAATCCCATTTCCTCTGCTATATCTCCTCCTTCTCCTTTGATCCTTTTCCCAGTCTAGAAGGATGTTGGGATTCTTGTTCTGTTCTTTTTTTTTTTTATTGAGAAATCTTCACACACATACAGTCCATCCAAATAAACAACCAAAGGTTCACAGTATCATCACATAGTTGTGCATTCATCACCATGGCCATTTTTAGAACATTTGCATCACTCCAGAAAAAGAAATAAAAAGAGGAAATTTCCATACTCCTTACCCTTCCCTCTCATTGACCACTAGTATTTCAATCTACCCAATTTATTTTTCCCCCCTATTATTTATTTATTTATTATCCTTATTTCTTTACTCACCTGTCCATACCCTGGATAAAAGGAGCATCAGACACAAGGTTTCCACAATCACACAGTCACATTGTGAAAGCTGTATCATTATACAATCATCCTCAAGACTCAAGGCTACTGGAACACAGCTCACAGTTTCAGATACTTCCCTCTAGCTACTCCAATATACACCATAAACTAAAAAGGGATATCTCTATAATACATAAGAATAACTTCCAGGATAACCTCTCGGCTCTGTTTGAAATCTCTCAACCTCTGAGACTTTATTTGGTTTCATTTCTCTCTTCCCCCTTTTTGCCAAGAAGCCTTTCTCAATCCCATGATGCCAGGTACCGCTCAACCTGGGATTTCTGTCCCACATTGCCAGGGAGGTCCACACCCCTAGGAGTCATGTCCCACATAAGGGGGAGGGCAGTGAGTTCACTTGCCATGTTGGCTGAGAGAGGCCACATTTGAGCAACAAAAGAGGTTCTCTGGGGGTGACTCTTAGGCCTAATTATAAGTAGGCTTAGGCTATCCTTTGCAGGAATAAGTTTCATAGGGGTGAACCCCAAGATTGCAGGCTCAGCCTATTGAATTTGTTGTCCCCACTGCTTGTGAGAATATCAGGAATTCCCCAAATAGGGAAGTTTAGTATTTCCTCCTTCCTCCCCAGTCCCTCAAGAGGACATTGCAAATACTTTTTTATCTGGCCATATTACTCTGGAATGTATCAAGACATCACCCTAACCTGGACAAATCAACAAGATCTCTTTCAAGATTCATGTAATTACGCTGTTAGAATAAACTGACCATACCAGTTAAAGTAGACAATGCACTACCAAAAATAGAAATTTTGCACCAAATAAACATCTCTCCTTTTGGTCTCACACAGAAGTTGAAGTTTTAAAATATGGATGATATCATCCTTTGCCCTGTATCCTGATTTACCTTAGTCCTATCCAGATCAGCTTCATTCATATCTCTAGTTGAAGTCCTTATCGCTTTTTCAATTTTTTTCAACAGTTGCTGTATGGAGTAACGTTGAGTTTCATAGCTTCAGAACTATGAATAACGGATACTGCCACCCAAAACACCAGAACTGTGAATAACGGATACTGCCGCCCAAAACACCAGTGTGCAAATGTCCATTCCTGTCCCCACTCGCAGTTCCTCCAGGCACATACCTAGCAATGGGGTTGCAGGATCTTATGGCAAACCCACCCCTAGCCTCCTGTGGAACCACCACACTGCCTGGCAATGGAGTAGAGCTCTCATTTCCCTACCAACAGTGAATAGGCACATCTCTTTCTCCATATTTTCTCTAGCATATTTCTCTCTGTTCATTCTTAAACAGTTTTATTTGCACATCATACAGTCCAACCTAAGTGTATAAACATGGCTTTGCTACCTGATTTCTCCTTTTAAGCCTCACTCACTGCAGAAAGCACTCCCTGCAGCACACTGCAGATGTAATTAGCCATAGATGAAATTCACAGGCTGGTGATTTACGTGCACAGCAGCAGAACAACTGGGCACCTTGACCTGGCCAAGTTGACAGCGGACCCTAACTATGACAGGGAGACACAATTCAACCATGAGGCAATAAAGCAGCTGAGGGGGGGGGGGGTCTCTGACTTCGAACTCAGGTTCCCTTTCACTAGTTGTCAATCTTGGGCAAATTGGTCAACAAGCCTGTGACTCTTCCCTCACCCATAAATCAGGGTAGCAGCAGTCCCTGCCTCACGAGGTTGCCAGAAACTGGCAAAGGAAGTGGGCAGCATGCCTAGCACACAGAAAGAGTCAGTGCTGGCTGCTGTCGTTACGAGGCCCGTGGGACCCAGCAGTCCTGGCTTCCAACCTTGTGTCCTGCAGTTCCCCTTGCCCGTGTGTTTCAGTTGTCGGCCCCTTGCCCTGCCCATGCCCTGCCCATGCCCTGCCAGCCACAGGGCACGCTCCCCCCCTCCACCTCCCTCTCGGTCCTTCCCCTCTTTGCCTCAGCGATGGCTGATTCCTCTCTGCCCTTGGGGTGCAGGGCCAGCCATCTACCCACTCATCCCTCAGGCTGGGCATCACTGGCCCTGCCCTCTGGGGGTTCCCTGCAGAGTCACCTCCCCCAGCCCCCAGCCGCGCATCCCCTGGGTGGCATAGCCAAATTTTTCCAGCCTCTGCTTGGAGTCATTCCAAAGAGGGCTCCTTTATTTTCTTTGTGGAGCTCTCATTTGAATTTTGGTCTTCCTGCACCCACCCCCGACCCCCTCCCTCTCCCCACCACCATTGGGATCTGTTTGAATTTCATTTTGTTATTTTGCTACCTCCCTTCACAAGCGAAATTTCAGTCTGGGGCTCCTCGTCTGAACACCCCCGCTGGGTCTGGGGCGGTGAGTCCGTCAGCTTTGTCTCTGCACCTGCAGATTTCACAGAGGAGCCCCGGGGTGCCGTGGCCTCTGGGCGAACCTGAGCTCCCTCCCGACTGACCACAGCCACACGCCGCTCCGCCTTCTTCTCTCCACCACCTCGCCACCCTGAGCTCACCGCGCCTCTTCCCTCAGCTGTCCCGGCTCTCAGCCTCTCCTCCGGCCTCGCCCAAAGTCCGGCCCGAGCCTCCACGGATCGCCCGTCCCCGCGGACACCAGCGGCGCGCGGCGTGTGCTGCTGGGAGGCCGGCGTCTGCCCGTCGCCCGCTTGCCCAGAAACTTGAGGACCGGGAGTTCTTTGTGCCCAAGGTGGCCGCCGCTTAGTGGACTTGAACTTGTAAGAATCGAGCTGAAATTGAGCTTTCACACAAGGGGACGCAGGCAGGGAAAGTGGAGAGCGTCCTAATACAAGCCTGAGAACCGGCGCCAAATCCTTAATGGCCGGGGTCATTAATATATAAAGCATAATTAAAAGGAGGAAGCTTCGGCGGGAAGTTTGAATTAGTGAGACTGTCCGGATAGGCTGTAACCTCTGGAGCATCCAATCAGCGGAGGAACAGGGGAGGGGTCTGCGGTTAGGCGTAAGTGTAATATTTGGGGCGTCCTATGGGTGGGCGCACCAGCCATCATTTTGTGTTCCCCTAGGACCCCCGCTCTTGCAAGACTGTGAATAAATTCTCTTCTCCTCCCTCCACCATCGAATGAGTGTTTCCTGTCCTTCAGGTACGGTACTCTTTCTAACAGCTTTGGGGGCTCATCCGGAATCCGAAGCTTCGCAGGAGGACCCCCCCCCCAAACCAGGGAAGAGGAAGAGAAGGTACGCCCGGCCCATTGAGTCATCTCAGACTCCGCGCCGCTGGGGGCCCCCACCCAGCAGCCAGAGGGACCGGAGACTCGATGCTTGGATGCACTGATTGTGAAGGAGAAAGGGGGAAGGGCTGCCTCGCAGTGACCAGGCGACTCTGTGCATGGACCAAGGTAAGAAGAAGGCGGTTAGGTATTGCCTTGGCGATCGGGAAGGATGCTGATGAGTCTGAGGTGGAGTGTGGTCTGAGATGCACAGAGCAGATGCCGAGTCCCAATCCACCGTCACCTTTTCCCACGAGGAAAAGGGGTTGGAGGCGGAGAGAAAGAAACCCAGGCAAGACTCAGGATGGGGAATAGAGAGTGTCGGCGTCTGGGATGAAAAAAGAAGGGGGTATCTATATAGTCCCCCAGGGACGTTCCCCTGGACAGTCCGTTAGAGAAAATGTTAAAATATTGGGCCGATAGTGAGCGAACAAAGGGGAACGACAAAAGCAAATAGTTAAATATTGTTGTTATATTTGGACAAAAAAAAAGCATTGTGCCGCGTGATGTATTCTGGCCAAAATATGGGGCAAATGAAGATTGGCTTTGCGCCAACCTCATCCATTTCCCCAAGAACACACCTGAGTCTCACAGGAGTGACCAAAACTTTATTGCCAGCTGACCCAGCAGACTTTTGTTCAAAGTCTGAGCCCTGAATACACTTTATTTCTAGATTATATAGGCTAGTGAGCAAAGCGGAAGTTGGTAAGGGAACAGGTGGTGAACACTGGAAAAGTACAGAGACAGAACTTTCAGGGTAGATTACTATCTGGCCCTTAGCTGAACTCCTTTGTCTGAGATAAGGGCAGCTCCTGGACATGACAAGAAAGAGGACTGGCAGCATCCCTCCTCGCACACTGATATCTCCAGGCAGGCTTGAGTAAGCTTGGGTGTGATTTACAGCACTTCAGGCATTCAGCTTTTATTCCTTTGAGAAAGCTTGCAATTATATATATACCTTTATGAATGCATTAATTTATAGTGGTGCACAAATACACAGAGTAATACGCATAAATGCATAAAGTGATACACATAAATTCATCAATTTATACAATAATACTGAGGTTAAACTTGTAAACTACCTCATTTAAGTTAATGATAAAAAGCCCTTTTCCAAAGAGGAGTTGATGATGCCATGTGTTGGCTGAAGGGAAGGGGGACTCCTTTTTATCCTGTAAAGGTCAAAACCCCAGAGCCAGAAGCCATGTCTTTAGAAGCTAAAGCCTGGGGTCCTTTATTGAGCCTTCCCCCCCACCCGCCCCAGGCTTCTCCCCCAGGCCAGCAACTGTTAGACCCTGACCGCCTAATGGCCCCATGGAACCAGCACGCGTTCCCCCCAGGGAGCAGAAGAGGTGGTCAGGGCCAACTGCTCCACCCATGACAACCCACCCACCATTGAGGAAGGAGTTGGAACAGTGTAAGAAAAATACACAGGGTTTTCCATTTCTGGGTGCTCCTAAGGGAAAAAGAGTGAAAGAATATAGACCTGTTGAGTCCCTATACCCTCTGAGAGAAGTACCTCTTGGGGAAAATTGGTTATGTAAATGCCCCCTTGATGAAATCAGAAGTAAGGAACTTTAAGAAAGAGATGAAATCATGAATGGATGACCCAGTAGGGCTAGCCGAACAACTAGATAAATTTTTAGGGCGCAGCTTATACCTGGTCTGAACTTGCATCTATTCTAAGCATCCTCTTCACGGGGGAAGAAAGGGGAATGGCGAGGATGGCAGCTATGGGAGAATGGAAGAGGCAGCACCTGCCCAGACAAGGGATGGTGGCAACAGAGCAGGAATTCCCTAATGGAGGTCCCAATTGGGATAATAATGATCAAGAAGACAAGACACAAATGAGGGATCTTAGAGACCTCATTATACAAGGGATAAAATTGTATAAATCTCAAAACTTAAATAAGGCCTTTAAGGTGGCTTAAGAAAAAGATGAGACTCCCACTGCTTACCTGCAAAGGTTGAGGAACCAGGCAAGGAAATACTCAGGAATGGGCCCTAATAGTCCTGTGGCCCAAGGAATATTAAAGGTCAACTATGTGAGGGGTTCTTGGGCTGACATTCAGAAAAAGATCCAGAAAATGGATGGGTGGAGGGATAAACCACTAGGAGAGTGATTGAGAGAATCTCAAAGTGTATTTTAGTTGTGATGCTTCGCTGTATTCCACTTCCCTGGTGACGGTGGCCCTGGAGGCCCAATCAGACTCCTTTCTTTACCTCCACATTTTATTTTAGATCTGGATCACCTGTTCCCGCTTTAGCACAGATGTGGGCTTTCGTTTATTGTTTGTCTGCTCCAAGGTGTTGTGTGAGAGGGAGGTGGGGAGCAGGTAAGAGAGGACTGCTCAGTGTCAGGCCTGTGAAAGGACACCCTGGAGCTCTTCAGTTCAAATCTGCTCTGGAGAAGCAACGTGAGGGAATCAGAGTCCCTGGGCATCTCCTAGGTGGCAATTACTGAGGGTTGTGTTTACTCAACAGTGTAAGAAAATGAAGTTTAACTTTCACACAAGATGGCGCAGGAAAGAACTGCAGAATAACTCAAACTAGTTTTGCAGGCAGGGAAGGAGAGTACCTCTGACGTAAGCATAGAATTGGTGCCAAACAGGTAGAAACAAGTTTAATAGGTAACAGCCAGGGTCATTGATATATAAAGCGTAATCAAAAATGGGAAGCTTCCACTGGAAATGTGAATTAGACTATCTGGATAGGCTGTAACCTCTGGAGTATCCAATCATTGGAGAAGCAGGGGAGGGTCTGCGGGTCAGGCACAGGTATTACCGTTTCAGCGTTCTATTGTTTGGCATACCAGCTACCGTTTTGTGTTCATCTGAGTGCCCATTCTTCGAAGATCATAAATAAATTCTTTTCTTCTCCACAATTAGGTGGGCATTTATTCTCTTTCAAGTACGGCATTTTTTCTAGCAATTTGGGGGCTCATCTGGGATCTGAGGCTTCAGAGGAGGCCCCCCAGGAAAGACGAAGGGAAGGCGCGCCCCACTGATTGAGCGGTCTCAGACTCCACCACTGGGGGACCGCTTCTGGCAGCCAGAAGGAACTGAAACTGGATGCTGGGATCCGTTGATTGTGGAGAAGAAAACGGGAAGGGGAAACCTGCTTCACAGTGACCAGGCAACTCTGTGCACGGACCATGGTAAGAAAAGACTACTAAGTATTGCCTTGGTGGTCAGGATGAATTCTGATGAGCCTGGCGATGAATAAGCAAGTGCAGAGTCCCAACTCCTGTTCCCTTCTCCTGCAAGGGAAGGGTCCGGAGTTGGATAAAGCTCAAGGGCGTTGGGACACAGGCACCCAGACAAGACTCAGAATGAGTAGAGGCAGTCGGCTGGCCGGGGAGAAAGGGAGGGGGTACCTATAAGGTCCCCGGGAACATTCCCCTGGATAGTCCTTTGGCAAACCAAAGGAAAGAAAAATGTACATTTGGACAAAAGAAAACATTGTGCTGCCTGATGTTTTCTGGCCAAAGTACAGGGCAGATGAGGATTGGTTTTGTGCGAGATCTTTAAGACCTCACTATACTGGGGATAAAATTGGCTGTACCCAAATCTCAGAACTTAAATAAAGCCTTTGAGGGGGCTCAAGGAAAAGAGAGCTGAAACTATCCACTAATTTTTAGTCCTTAAAAGGGATTTGAAGAAGCTACCCCAAGGTACTGATATTCTGGTAATTTCCTAGTTTTGTCTCTGGTTCAATAGAACTATTTCAAAGTGGTATGTGACCACTTGATGCAGAGTCTGGGTTTCTCTATTATAAATCCTTTTTGCCAGACGCAGGAATTGCAGACTTGCTACTAATAAGAGTAAAGCAAATGGGTGAATAAAACTATCTCAATATGGGAGCATTTTTCTATAGGAGTTCAGTCTTGATGAAAGCGTCAATGCAAGAATTGGACTCCTGGGAGGGTTATGGTGTCTCCTAACAGGACCTGCCAACTACTTCTGAGCAATAAATGTTGGCATTATTTGAGGTGGCAGAAAAGATGCCTGCTTTCTAATTTATTTAGGCAAGTAGCTGGGCCAAGGAGAGGCTGGATGATTAAAGAGACACAAGGGATTCTTGGTTAAACTAAAGATGCATTGTCGGGAATAGTTGTACATTTATCCCCAATAATACAGCCCGAGATGGAACTATCACCAAAGCTTTTATAAACCCTAACAGCCTTATCTGAAGAATTAGTGGAAGATTCAGGCATTTATAACTCCTTGATGAAAAATGGTTAGAAAACTGGTTTGGGGGATGCAAAGGGGTGGCACCGTCCATGCAAACTTCTTTAACCATCGTAGCTGGGTACTCACAGCACTTAGGTGCTGCCCAAAAGTTAGTTCAAAGACTCATCAAGAGCTCCCTTACAGAGGAAAATTCCTGTGATGAAGAGTGTAAAAAAGCTCTTATCAAGTTTGAGAAGAGATTAAAATGTGAAAACTAAAGGTTTCAAAAGAAACAGCAGGGATTTGTAAGAATCTTGCTAAGTTTAGCTTTCACACAAGGTGACAGGCAGAGAAAGAGGAGGGCCCCTCGTGCAACCCTAGAATTCAATTAAATCCTTAATGGCCGGGGTCATTAATCTATAAGCATAATTGAACCAGGGAAACTTCAGCGGGAAATTTGAATTTGACTATCCGGATAGGCTATATCCGCTGGGGTATTCAGTCAGCGGAGACGCAGGGGAGAGGTCTGCGGTTAGGCTAAGCATACTGTTTGTGGCATTCTACTGTTGGGCCACCAGCCACCAGTTTGTGTTCTCCTTCAGGTACGGTGCTCTTTCTAATAAATTGGACTCACGAAAATGTGGACAGCTCACACTTGTCAGGTGTCCGCAGGTGTGTGCTGGAGCAGATCAAGTCCCGGCAGCACTCGCAGACCCAGCCCCCACGAGCCGCCCTCCATGCAGCCCCACCCCCTTGAGCCACTCCCCCATGCACCGCCCCCCATGCCGCCCCCCACGTGGCCCCAGCAGCTCGCCGCAATAAGCTTCAGAGGAACAGGCTACAGTGCCAAGCTACCCAAACAGCCAAGAGTGATTAAAAAAAAAATCATTGAACAACCCTCTACCATTGTGTAATAGTTCCTAGGAATGGCTGGTTCGGATAATTAGATTAGTCCTGATTGGTGACGCGGGAAGGGGGCTGGGGGGCTGCGGGGTCCGCAGGGGCCTCAGTGCTGCCCCGTGGGCATTCTGAGTCCCAGTCCTGCCTCTTTTATTCCTCGTGATTTCCCACGGTGCCTCTGCCGCTGAAGTGTCCCGCTCCAGCCGCTGGGTCCGCGGCCGGCGGAAAGCACGCGCACACCGGGGTCCTTCCAGCCGCGGGGGCGGGGGCTTTGGGGCACAGGCGCCCCGTGGGCGAGCCGTGAGACATCGTGCCTGGGCAACGAGCCAGACGCAGGAGGATAGAGAAGTTGTGCGATGTGGCTTTTCAAGGTCTTTTGTTAAGGGAAACGATCTCAGCTGAGACACAGGTCGGCCGAGGCAAGACTCTGTCAGGAAGCAAATGCAATTGCTCCAGCCGCTGGGGCAGCGCCCCCACTTGGAGGGGTTCAGGTGAAAGAGTCTCCTGCAGGGAAAACTGCTCAAAATTGCTCACAGCTAATGCCGCCAAGTGCAGGACTCGCCCGGCATCTGCAGAAGCAAAACTGGAGGGAGGCGGCTGCTACTCTGGGGGCTGGAGGATCAAGGGGCAAAGCTGCGGACCTGAGGGGTACAGCCCCTGCCCTGGGAGCCCTCCCCCCAGTGGGGGAGGCAATAAACAAGTGAACAGAAAGCGGATGCCACCTCTGCAGGGCCGGTGCTGGGTTGAAAACCAGTGGCTCATGGGGGTGGAGGGGGGCTGGTGAGACAGTGCCTATGCCCCAGGGGTGGGGCAGGCAAGGATGCAGTGCTCAGCTTGTCAGGCCTCCGAGGGATCAGTGTCCAGGGGAAAGGTCCTGGGGGACGTTAGGGCTGGACACTGGACAGGGGAGGTTTTCCGACAAGCAAGTCCACTGGGCTCAACATGCCCCCGCTGCCGTGATGGGCCTCCAGTTTTCAGAGGGCCGCAGGGGGAGAGAGGTTTCCGGGGTGGACGGAGCAGGACTGCAGCCATAAGCCATGTTGGCTGGGGGGCCTCTGGTTGGGGCTCTGTGAAGACCTGCTCCAAGGCCACTTCTGAGTGAGGAATGAGCAGCCATGCAGAGATCTGGGGACACAGTGTGGCAGTAAAGGGCACAGCTAGCCAGGGGGCCCTTCCTGACCAGGCAGGCGGGGGCACCAGTAACTCCAGCTGCACTGACCAACCCACCCTGTTCCCAACACGCTGAGTGCCAGCCTGCAGCATGCCCCCGCCCCACCCCAGGTGCCAGCGGCCCCGTGCCTGGCTCATCACCACTTCTCAGCAGAATCTTCTAGACCTGCCCGTCCACTGCGGTGCTTCCCCATCCCTCTGCCCCTTTGCTGCTCTGTCCTTCATATCAGCCCAGTCAACTGTCGGTCTGTCCCCCACCTGTCCCTCTGGCACGTCTGCCACTGCTGTGGCCAGCCCAGGAACCTGGCCAGAGCCCAGGGCCTCCTATTCTAACCTCAGCTGGGCTCTGTGCACAGCTCTACATGACTTCAGCGTTTTCCGCAGCTTCATGGCAGGGCTAAAAGGAGCAGGGGCCGCGGGGCCAGGGAGGGGAGGGCAGGGGTGGGGCTCACAGCCTATTCAGCTCAGGCCCCCACGGCAGACACGGCCTCCCCACGCAGCCCCCACCCGGAGCCTCCCATCCCGGCCCTGAGGACGCCCACAGACACACCTGGGCACAGGTTGGCTCCCAGGAATGCAAGACCAGGCAGCTGCATCCTCCCCACCCCTGCACAGTGGGTGTCACCAGTGGTCAGGGTGACTTGATCCCACAGCCAGGAAGGGGACAGGTGTGGCCAGGCCCCCTCCGTCTGACCCCATGTCTGTGTTTTGGAAGGTTTGCACCCCTGGAGCCCAGAAAGTCGCTCTACTGTCCATCCTGTCCACCACAGGCTCCCCTCATGGGTGCCCCCGCCCCAGGAAGAAAACTGGCAGGAGTTGCTGAGGCGTGACCCCACAGTTACATCATATCCTAGAATCCTAGGCATCTGGACTACACAGATGCCTGCCCGCTCCCTTCCTTTTCCAGAGGCCCCTTGCTGGAGATGGGCCAGGCACAAGCCCCTCTCTGGCCCAGCCTCTGTGGTAGGAGGGCGGCGTGGGGGCCTCTGGCTGTGCTCCTGGGGCTGTGGCCAGGCAGGGGACAGGCAGTCCTGCCCGGGCCGGAAACCACAGTCCAAGAGGGGTATAAAGGTGGCAGCCAGCAGCCTGGGTGGTCACCGCGGCACCCCCAGGGCAGATGGCGCTGCTTCTGCTGACCGTGGGGCTGGGCCTTGGCTCCGCTCAGCCCTTGGACCTCCACCCGGTGGTGCATCAGAACTTCAACCTGACCAAGGTGGGCGGCCACAGCTCCCGGCGGGGTGGGGGGTTGACCGCCCCTCGACCTGGGTCCTCGGAGCCCCTGTCTCCCCACTTGGCTGCCCAGGTCGCCCCATCCATTGAGCACCTGTCCACAGGTGGCAGGGGACTGGAGCTCCATCTCCATGGCATCGGACGACCTGACACGGATCCAACCCAACGGGGACCTGAGGCTCTTCGTGCGGACGATTAAAAACTTTAACAACGGCAGCCTCAAGTTCGACTTCAAGCTCAGGTGCCTGCGGTTCATGTGACCTGGACCTGGGGGTCACTGATGGCACCCGGCCCCCAACCGCCACGTACACACCCATGCACACTCGTGCACTCTCACCCTGCAGCACTTGCATACTTGTGCATCCATGCACTTGTACACACCCCCTCACCTTTGTGCACCTAGCCACGCACATACCCACTCGCACACCCATTCACCTCACACCATCCAGCACTTGCACGCTCATACTCATCCGCTTGCACGCTTGTGCCCATGCTCCGGCAGTGCTCTGGCCCCTAGAGGTGGGGGTAGGAGGGACAACGACGGGAGGGCCTCGGGAGGCGGCAGCAGAGCGGCTGCGACTCGGGCCTGCGACTCATGCCCTCTGAAGGCGGGATGGTGCCATGGGGGGCCCAGGCAGGAGGGTCGTCAGGGAGGCTTGCGGTGGCCCGGCCGAGGGAGTGGGGAGCCAGGGTGCAGGGTGGTGGTGCTGCTGCTGCCCTCAGCCCCCTCAGGGGGTTGGGAAGGCGGCCCCAGGCCTCCCAGGTCACCGGAACTGTGTGCAGGGTGCATGGGGAGTGTGTGACGGCGGCCGTGGTCTGCGAGAGGACAAGGACGGGAGGCGTCTTCACCATCGCCTGTGAGTGGTGCCGCAGCTGCCAGGTTCCACCATCAGCCCCGAGCCCCGGGTGCTAAGAGCCAACTCCAGGGTTGGTGGGGCCTCTGGGCAGCCTGGCCCCAAGCAAGGGGACCTGCCCGGCTTCCACTGGGGCCCCCACCCCCTCTCTAGGGCCAGGATCACCGGGGAGGTAGGGGAAGGGGGCAGTGCTGCTCTCCAAAACGCCTCACGGAAGCCCCCAGCAAGCGCCGCCTTCTCGGGCTCCCCTCCCCTCGACGGGTCCCCGGGCCATGCCCGTTCTGGGCTCTGACCAGCCCCCTCCCCAGACGAGGGCCATAACACCGTCCGCCTCCTCGAGACCGACTACGAGCTGTACATCACCTTCTACCTGCAGAACACCAGGAACGGGACGGAGACGCGCGTGCTGGCGCTTTACGGTATCTCCGGGGGTGGCACCCGCGGCCGGGTTCCAGCTCGGGGTCCCCTCTTCCTCAGAGGATGCCCCTCACCCTGAGGCTGGGGTCTCAACCAGGGCCAAGCCCTCCCCCCCAGCTGTGCCCCCGTCATGCCCTCCCCACCTCCCCCGGCCCCATCCCCACCCCCTCCCAGCTCGTCCCCAAGCCCCCCAGCCCCCTCCCCACACCCACCGCTGTCTCCCCAACGGCCACCCCAGTCTCTGGAGGCCCCCCACACACATCATCTCACAGGACCAGAGTGGAGACCCCAGATCCGCCCTCTGTCTCCAGGTCGGCTTCCAGAGCTGAGCACCCCTTTCCTAGACAGATTTATGAAAATCTGCCAAAAACTTGGAATTGGCCAAGAGAACGTCATCAGCCTAACCAGACAAAATGGTGATTCGTCCTCTTGGCACTCCCAGAGCCCTGCCCTCAGGGCTGCGGACTGTGGGGAGGGGGTGTCCGGCCCAGTGACCCCATCCAGTGTCCCCACGGGTGGGGGGCATTGGGCAGGAGACCTGACAAGGCCCGGCTGAGTGACCCTCATCTCCCCAGATGGCTGCTAGTCCCCGGACAGAGGAAGCGGCTACTCTGCCACCGCGTAAGTGCCTGGGTGTGGGGCCAGGTGAGGGGAAGAGGGAGGCGGGAGGACAGAAAGCCTGACGGGGAGCCAGGCGGGCAGCGAGGGGCCCAGACTGGCCATGCACGCCCTCTTTCAAGGGACTTCTCCAACGCGTCCGGGGGTGTCCTGTGGTCCACAGGAAGGCAAAGCCCCCCATGGACTAAAATGAGCACCCGGGGCGGGGTAGGCCTGGGGGGCTGGCGGCCAAGCAGGAAGCATGCCCTGGGCTGCTGGGACCCACGCCTCTCACGGCAGCATCCAGCGGCAGAAGCTGTTCCCCCACCGCCACCCTCATTTTTCCCCTCGGATATCCAACTGCAAGTAGGGGGGTAGGGGTGCCCCCCCCCGGGCCCCAGGGAGGTTCCCTTCTGCCCCGCGGCTCCTCGTTGCTCCTTGACTCATGGCTGTACCCTCTGTGCGTCCCTCTGTCCTCTTCTGGGGTGGACCCCAGTTTACTGGCCCCTACTCCAACCTGGTCTTGTTTTAACTACTAGCCACATCTGCAACGACCGATTTTCCCAAAAAGTTCCCTCTCACAGGTTCCGGGGGGAGGATGTGGATGTAGCTTTGGGGCACCCCTCAGCCCACCCCGGGCCCCTTCCCCAGCCTGGTCCCTCCGGTCCCAGGATCGCCTACTCCCGGGTCCCCACTCGCTTCCCTGCTGTCCTGAGCTGCATTTCCCACCTCACTGGGGCCCTGGGCAGTGCTGACCGGCCCGGAAGAGGGAGCAGAAGGGATGTTGGCAGCTCTCCTGTACTTTCCCTTCTCCCTGGGCTCAGTTGGTCCTTCTGGGTTGGTGGTGCCAAGGGGACCTGCCCAGCTCGCACCCCGCATGCTGCGTTCACACCCGCCACTGTGATGGGCCCCAGAGCAGCCAAGGGACCTGGGGAGGAGGGGGCGGGGCCCCAGGAAGGAGGGGTTGAGACCCCCTGTGCTTGTCTTCACCAAGGCCCCTCTGTGTATAACACCACACACCTCACAGACACCTGGGGGCTGGGCTAATGGGGCCCATGGCTAGGGGTGTTCACCCCCGCCAGCATGCTAGGCAAGTGGGTGGGAGGCACTGGCCCCCCGGGCTGGTTGTGGCTTCAACGTGACCCAGCGCGGACGTGCACACAGCACCCTCTCCTCACGCAATTACCACGGCTCTGTCCACAGCCACACAAGCGTGGGATCGACCCCACCGCCCCCCATAGTGGACGTGGCCTTCACCCCCAGGACACTTCTCAGCAGGAAATGAATAGCAGTGTCCCACGATGCCCAATGGGTCTCCAGGGCCCCTGTGAGCACGGCACCAACCCCATCAGCCCTGCGCTGCCCAGCTTGGATGCTCGCTTCCCAAGGACAGGATTTTAGAGACGGAGAGGCCGGGGTCGGCAGGGCACCAGAGGGGCTGGACCGGAGGTGGGTGGGACAGGGAAGGGCAACACGGGGACCCTCGTGCCGCTGGGATGGTCTCGATCTGGACACGGGGGGTGGGTACATGAGCCTACACGTGCAAAAAGACGCAGCCACCCAGATGCGCAGACACACATGCACGTGTACACACACAAAAACACAGACACACACACGTGTGCGCACACATGGACATGCACAGACACACGTATGCACACACAAAAACACACTGCACACATGGACACACATGCACATGTGCAAACACAAAGCACCCCCTCACGGGGGGCACACATGCACAAACGCGCATGTGTGCACACACATGTATACAGACATATTCATGCATGTGCGCAAACACAAAAACCCAAAACGGGCACACTGTGCACACACACAGGAATATTTGCACTTGCACACACGCACACTCATTAGTGTCAATTTCTTGGTGGGACCACGGTTGTGAAAGGCACTGGCATAGGGGGTGGGGGGTGAAGGACACGTAGACCTCTCGCTCTGTTTCATTTCTCACACCTGCACGTGACTCTACAATCACCTCGAAATAAAAGCTAAAAGAGAAAAGCCAAGCAGCCACCTCCACATTACCCTGATGGAGACCTGACCCCCGCCCTAGGCGCAGCCCCGCCTCCCAGGAGAGTGGGCCCCCAGAGCAGCCGGGAGTGCTACTCCCTGACGGGGACGGGGGACCTGGCACCCCGGCCAGGATAGTGTGATGCCACCAAGCCTGCGAGGGGCCGGTGTGCTCGGCCCACACTCTCACCGGCAGCACCTGCGCCTGCCTGCTTCAGGGAGAGGGTGAGGGGGGCCGACCCCCTTCCCAGAGAACGGAGACCAGGCAAGACGTTAGGGCACTTCCGGGGCCAGAGGCAGGGATGGCCATGTCTGATGGTGGTGAGGCCACCAGCCACACTGCCTCCTGTCCCTGCTGGAGACTTGGTGCAGCCTGCCAGCCCGTGACAGGGAACTGGGCAGGAGGCTGACAGGGGCAGGGAGAGACCCCAGCCCCGGGAGGGCCCTCGTGGGCTTCACCCAGGACCCCAAAGAGCATCAGGCAGACCTGTCCTGGGTCCCTGAGGCACGTCCTGGGCAGCGGGGAGCCGGCTGGGGAAACACCCCGTCCTCCCCTGTCCATCCGGGAATGTGCAGGAACCACCCATCCCCCCGGACAAAGCTCCCCAATGGTGCCCCCAGCCCCAGGGACAGTTCTGCGAAGTGGGATTGTCCCAGCTGCTCCGTGGCCTGACCCTGAGCCCTCCCAGGCCTCCGGCCGGTGCCCAAATACCCAAAACGGGGGCTCTAGGGGCCCAGCCAAGCTGAGGGCCCAGTCCAGCCAAGGGCTATCCCACCTCCGTCTGGGTCCGTGCTGTCCATCGCCTCCAGGAACAGCCACTTACAGCTGTCCCCTGGTGGCTGTCAGATGCCACCTGTCACCACAGACCCCTTCCCGCCTTACCCCAGGGAGAGCTTGGCACATGGGGCCACAGGGGCTGCTGAGGGGCCTGGGGCCGGGGGAAGGCAGCACAGTGAGCCGGGACGTCCACCCCACAGGGCTCAGAGCCCCCAGCAGCCCCCTGAAAGGCACAGCAGGACCCAGCGCGAGGGGGTGGCCCAGACCCTGGGGGCAGCCTGGCAGCAGGCACCCTCACCATGGGGTAGAAGGGACTGCCTCTCAGCTGGCAGTCCTGCCTCTGTCCTGCCCTGTGGGATTCTTAGCATCAACAGAGAGACTGGACACAAATAAATCACCAATAGAGGCTGCTCCGTCCCCAGCTGTAGTGAGCTCCACGTGAGGGCAGGGAGGAGGGGGCGGGGCCTGGGGGAGGGGCCAGGGAGGAGGAGGAGGGACCTGGGATGAGGAGGAGGGACCTGGGAGGAGGAGGAGGGACCCGGGGGAAGGGGCGGGGCCCGGGACGAGGGATTGAGACACCCTGTGCTTGTCTTCACCGAAGCCCCTCTGTGTGTGTTACACCATACACCACACAGACACCACGCAGACACCCCCCACAAAAGACACTACTTGCACACCACATGCCACACACACACAACCACACAGAGCACACACCACAGAGACACACACATGCCCACATGGCACTCACACCACACAGACACATCACACACACACACATGCCCACACACACATACACACCACACAGACACATCACACACACACAAAGGGAAGGGGTTGGCTCCTGCCACCTTCAGGGACAGCTCTCTCCAGGAGCTCCAGGGTCACTGCTCAGCTCCATCTGCCTGGCTCGCCCCTCGCCCCCTTCCCCGGCCCTGCAGATGCATCAGCAGCACCCAGGAGCGCTGGCTTGCAGACTGGCCTGGCTGAAGCCCCCGCCCTGAATGATCAAGGCTCTGAGACAGAGAGGAAGGGGAGGTGGTGTGTCCAAGGGGAGGAGCAGGGAGGTGGGGGCAGCTTTAGCGCCCACCTCTGCTTCCAACCCCCCACGCCCCACCCCCACCTCCGGCAGGATGCAGCTGCCCCTCCATCCATGGACCATGCTGCAGCACCCCCAGAGCCCACCCGGAGCTCTGCCTCAGTGCCTAAAAGGGGATTTAGACCCCAACACTCCTGGGCACCAGCATAGAGCAAGAACGGGGCAGGGGGGACCCTCAGTAAGCCTCCACCCAGGGGAAAAGGGACCTACATCCCACCCAGGGTAGTAGTTCCCGAGGTCGTCCTGGGGACCCCACCACCACCTGGCAGGGAGCCAGGGCCTTCTCCGCCTGCCCGGCTGCCCAGCCAGCCCCTTCTGCACTGGCACTTTGGGGTTCACCCAAAGTGAACCGGAGGTCTCATGGACCCTGACCTTCCTAAGAACTCCACTTTGGGTCCACAGGACAGGCTTGTTCCCAAAACTATCCAGGGGCCAAGACGACAGACAAACCACTCAACAAAGAAAAAATTCAAATGGCCCATAAAGACATGCAAATGTGCTCAGACTTATTAGCAGGGAAGGCCGATTAAAGCTACAACTGCAAACTGTTTCACGTCAACACTGATAACCTTCAGATTAGTGACACAATGATAATTGCTCTTAAAATTGGGCCTCTGCCTCTTCTTCGACCAGAAATCCCACCTAGGGGAAGTATCCTACAGTCGCCTCCACCTGAAGGAGCCAAAGCAAGACAAATATCCCCCCTAACACTAACAGGCAAAAGCAGCAACCCTGAGGAGGGAAAACAGAAGAAAGAGGGGACGGCGGCTCCACTAAGCAGGGAGTCCGAGGACGTGCATCCAGGCCCCTCCTTAGGCCTTCTCTGGTCACACCACCACGGGCTGAACTGCACCCCAGGCCCCCAAAGGACACGTTCCTCTCTGACGCCGGGCCTGTGCGTGTCCTCCTATCTGGAAACAGACTCTCCCCTTCCAGTACTCCCATCATGTTCCAAGACCCTCCCCCCGCCGGTGCTCCCGCCATGTCCTCAATTTCTCTGGATTGTTGGTTGTTCAAGCCTTTCTAGGAAGTTTCCATTTCATCTACATTGTCTAGTTTATTACCATAAAGTTATTCGTAGTATCCCGTCATTACCTCCTTTATTTCTGAGGGGTCAGTGGTTATGTCTCCTCTTCCATTTCTGATTTTATCTATCCCCATTCTCTCTTTTGTTTTTGTCAACCTCACTAAAGGCCCATCAATCTTATTGATTTTTTCATAGAACCAACTTCTGGTTTTGTTGATTTTCTCGATTGTTTTCCTGTTCTCAATTTCATTTATTTCTGCTCTAATCTTTGTTATTTCTTTCCTTTTGCTTGCTTTGGAGTTAGTTTGCTGTTCTTTCTCCAGTTCTTCCAAGTGGACAGTTAATTCCCCCATATTTGCCCTTTCTTCCTTTTTGATGTAGGCATTTAGGGCAATAAATTTCCCTCTTAGCACTGCCTTTGCTGCATCCCATAAATTTTGATATGTTGTGTTTTCACTTTCATTTGCCTCAAGATATTTACTGATTTCTCTTGTAATTTCTTCCTTGACCCACTGGTTGTTGAGCCTCCACATATTTGTGAATTTTCTGTCACTCTGCCTATTATTGATTTCCAACTTCATTCCCTTATGATCTGAGAAAGTGTTGTGTATGATTTCAATCTTTTTAAATTTATTGAGACTTGCTTTGTGACCCAGCATATGGTCTATCCTTGAGAATGATCGATGAGCACTTGAGAAAAAGGTGTATCCTGCTGCTGTGGGGTGTAATGTCCTATAAACATCTGTTAAGTCTAGCTCATTTATTGTATTATTCAAATTCTCTGTTTCCTTATTGATCCTCTGTCTAGATGTTCTGTCCATTGATGAGAGTGGGGAACTGAAGTCTCCAGCTATTATGGTAGATGTGTCTATTTCTCTTTTCAGGGTTTTCAGTGTTTGCCTCATGTATTTTGGAGCACTCTGGCTTGGAGCGTAAATATTTATGATTGTTATGTTTTCTTGTTGAATTGTTGCTTTTATTAATTCATGGTGTCCTTTCTCTCTTTTAATTGTTTTACATTTGGAGTCTAATTTGTTGGATATTCGTATAGCTACTCCTGCTCTTTTCTGATTGTTGTTTGCAACAATCTTTTCCCAACCTTTAGGCAGGCACCTCAGGACAGGGACATAAAATGCCTTCGCGGGCATTGGCTGGAGGAAGGCAGGGCAGCCATGCAGCCCACTCTACACCTGCTCTAGTTCATTGGGGGACATGAAGAGACATGCCCCAGAGGCTGCGACAGAGGGTCCTTGCCACACTATGGGCTGCGAGTCCCCCCACAGCCCCCGGGCATGCCGGCAAGGCTGCTAAACTATGCGCTGAGTTCTGGGGGTTCTGATGACCTGTGCAGGAGCTGGACACTGCCCCCCCATATGGACAGAAGAAGCTGGCTGAGGGGGCGGGCACAGGAAGGTGACAGGGTCCCCAGGTGGAAGGGCTCCAGTTCTCTGTCACCACTTCCTCTTTCTCTTAAAAGTGGGAAAAGCTACATGTGTTGGAACATCAGCTGAAAGGAGCCCCCAGGCCGTGCTCCCCAGGCCCTGCTCCCATGCTGTGCTTCCCATGCCATGTGCCCTAGCTCGTGCTCCCCATGCTGTGCTCCCTTCCCAGCTCCCCAGCTCGTGCTCCCCATGCTGTGCTTCCCATGCCATGTGCCCCAGCTCATGCTCCCCATGCTGTGCTTCCCATGCCATGTGCCCCAGCTCATGCTCCCCATGCTGTGCTCCCTGCCCAGCTCCCCAGCTCGTGCTCCCCATGCTGTGCTTCCCATGCCATGTGCCCCAGTTCATGCTCCCCATGCTGTGCTCCCTGCCCAGCTCCCCAGCTCGTGCTCCCCATGCTGTGCTTCCCATGCCATGTGCCCCAGCTCATGCTCCCCATGCTGTGCTCCCTGCCCAGCTCCCCAGACCCACAGACACTCTGGGCGGCCTCTCCAGGTGGACACCACGGAAGCAGGAGCAGCAGCCTCTCTGGGCCATGTGCTGTTGGCCAGCTTCCTTTGTCTGCTCCTGACAGGGCCCCAGAGGGTGGGCAGCTGTGCCGGAGAGGCAGGAACCTTGCCCAGAGAGAGGTGCCAAGGTGGCAGAACTGAAGCCCAGACAGATGGAACCTGCACTTTTGCCCATGTGATGGGAGGCCCTGGCACCTGGGGGGCAGGGAGGCTGGCCCTTCTCCACCCCTACCCCGTGTCCACGTGATGACCCAGTGCTGTGAAGCCCCCTCCCCAGCTGGAGAGTGATCCAGGAGGCTCAGGACACAGAGGCCGGTCACCCCACCTGCCACTGGTACTGTGGCTAATTCAGGATTAGAAGGGGTCACTACTCCGGGGTCTCACAGAGAGCCCAGAGCTGAGCCCCAGGCCCACTGGTAAGTGTACATGTGTGTGCAAGCGTGCAAGAAACAGGGAGAGAGAAGAAGAGGAGACAGACAATAGACAGCCATGTGTGGTCTCACCTTCAGCACATCCCGCCAGGGCCCTGGCGCTCCCTCCCCAGAAGGACTTGTGGCCAATCTGAGTCAGTCTGCAGCAGACCACCAGGTATCTGCCCATCCGACTCGCTGGTACTCCACATCACGTCCTCCACCCGGAGGAGACACTGGGTATTGGAGAGCACGGCCCTCTCCTATCCCTGGGCATCCCAATGTCTGTCTGTCTTCATGGCCAGCCGCCCTCTGCTGTAGGGACAGGTGGCCCAGGGCTCCCGCTGGTCTGGCCCTCAGCGCATGTGATGGGGTGGCGCCCACCGCAGCCTCGGCCAGTCTTCCCCAGGAATGACCTGTGACCACATGACCTTTACAAGGTTCAGTCGCAGCCTCAGGCTGTGGGGTCCAACTCCAGTAAAGGGCTTTTGAGGAAACCTGCCTAGTGGTGCCAGCAGAGGCACCTGCAGAGCTCTAGCCAGGCTCCTGGGGCTTCCCGGGGTGCTGCTGTCTACGAATAACATTTAGCACACACTCCATGGTGAGAGGGGCCTGGCAAGGATTCAAACACCAGGCACCCTGTGTGCCCTAAGGCCCAGCGTTGGGGAGAGGCCTCTCCTTATGCTGAAGTGTGAGGGTCAAGGTTTGTTGTTAGCTCTGCTCTAGTGATTGCACATGCTGGGTTGTGGTTGTGGACATTGGATTGTGGTTGTGGATGATGGATTGTGGTTGTGCGGTTGAGAATAAATTGTGGTGGTTGTGGCAGTGAAATGTCAACCCCAGAACCTGCCCCTCCACCTTCTTATTCTCCTCTCCAGGAAAGGGGTTCCAGCGCCACCATCCCAGCTCCCGATTTCAAAGCCAAGAGCACATTTAATTCAACTCAACACTGATTATTTGTGTCACATGCAAATAAGCAAATTGCTGGCTAGTTATGAGGCCCAATAGGTACTTGTCATTTCCCCCCTCTACCACCCACCCCAGAACCTTCTGTGCTCCCCCTTGCCTGGGGATCTTGCGCCTAGGTTCTCCCCTGTTCTAGTTTGCTAGCTGCCAGAATGCAATATACCAGAAATGGAACGGCTTTTAAAAAGGGGAATTTAATAAGTTGCAAGTTTACAGTTCTAAGACCATGAAAATGTCCCAGTTAAAGCAAGTCTATAAAAATGTCCAAAGTAAGGACCGACAAGAGGCTACCTAGAAAAACATGGTTTTTCTAGGGTTCACAAATCCTTTCAAGCCAGCATATCCCCTCCAGCGACAGCCCCCATCCTCAGCCTTCCAAGGACAGCTCTGCTCCCTGGCTTCTGTCCAAGCACCTGTGTGTCGCAGTTGCCTCCTGGAGCCCCCGCCCCACCGCTCCTGCTAGCTGTGACCAACAGAATGTAGAGTGGATTTGCACATTTGGTGTCAGTTAAGAGCCCAGTTCACCCCCACCCCTTGGATCTCCAGCGGCCCTGTGCCACGTGTTGGGGATTGTCCTTTCCCTCACCTGGGACCATGGGGAGACCTGCGCCATGGGGGGCGGGGGCAGCCATGGCAGAGGCAGACAAGGACAGAGAACTGACCCAAGGGCTGGGTGGCACGGGGAACCATGCTGATTTGAGGAGGGTGTTGGCGAAGGTGGAAGCAGGTGGTAGGAAGGGGAGGGAGGACACAGGAGGCCTTGAGAACCCCCAGCTCCGGGGAGGCGTCTCGCAGTAAAGAATCGGGGGCCGTGCAGCGAGCAGGGGTTGAAGACGAGATCCCTTAAGCTCGGAGAAGCTCAGGCCAAAGCAAGACAGGGTGGGCTGGGGCTGTGCGTGGAAGGCTGTGTCTCCGCAGGGGCTCAGCACCCAACCCGGGTTCCAGCTGAACCCCCAGCCCCACCCCCAGCAGACCCAGATAGAGGGTCCCCAGCTCCCTACCCAGGCCCCAAGCTTGCCCTGCAGCCAGGACCCCACCTCACAGAGCCACTGCCTTCCCCAGAGCCAGGGCCACCCCAGGTTGGCAGCAACACGGGTTGGTACTCCCCAGGCGGCCTGCCCGTGCCGAGGCCAAGCCCCCGATGTCTGGGTGGTCGCCGGGAAGCAGCCTGCACACCAAAAGGGGGCTTGGCAACTCAACCGTCAGAGGGAGAGTGTGGAGGAACGCGGGGAGAGCACGGCCTCTCATTCCTGAGAATGAGCAGCGGGCACGGCGTTTGTCCAGGAAGGCCAGGGCAGGGATCTCTGTGCAGGAGGCCAAAACTCAACAAACAGAGGGTGAGCAGGGCAGGGGTGGGCCGGCGTCCACGTGCTCAGCACACAAAGGCCGAGGCTCCCCCAGGCACCCCCACTCCCAGTGGCCCCTCACCATGAGCCTCCTCCTGCTGGTTGTAGGGACTGAGCCTTCTCAGAGGCCCTGGACCCCTGCTTCCACTGGACAGTGGTAGCTAGTTGCGGCATCAGGGTGGGAGGGCAGGGGCTGGGGGCTGCCACGTGTGGGCTGGGCATGACCAGGAGGAGGGGCCCCCCAGCGCCCCCACCTGCCCCTCCTTTCCTCAGCAGCTGGCTGGCCAGTGGTTCTTAGTGGCTCTGGCTTCCAGCATAGCAGCCCACGTATCAGGCAGGAAGCAGGGGACGTGAAATTCTTCGTCCACACGATCCAGGTGACTGCCACAGCCTGTGTTTCCACGACCACAGGAGGTAAGTCACGGGAAGAGGGCGGCTGACAGCAAAAGTGGGCGGGGGGGGGCGGGTACTCAGGGCCAGGGTGATGTGGGGCAGGACAGGGCTCACTGCCCCCCAAACCCAGTGTGTCCAGAGCCCCGCCCATGCCACTAAGAGGTCAAAGGGAGCATCCGAGATCCCTGGACACCGGGTTCCAGGGGTCTCGCTGCCCCGTCCCAGGACAAAGGAGGTACATGCCCCATTTATGGTGAAGGCGAGTAAAGCAGGAAAGGATTTTTCAGTACGTGATGGACTGTAAATATCACTAGTCCCACAACAGTAGGGCTCCCCTAGGGCTCATCAGGGTCCACCGTGATGTTGGCAGGGAGCCCACGTGCAACCGCGTGTCCCCAGGATGGACAGCTGGCCCATGTGCCCTCCCTGCAGAGGGTGGGAATCACTCCTGGCCCACCACTGGGAAGGGATGCTCGGACCTGGTCGAGCCCTCGGAGTCTGCAGGTGCCACCCGGAAAGGGCAGACCCTGAGCACACGTTCTGCACCCACAGCGATCGCACACAGCAGGACCACGGTGCCGCAGCCGCAGATTGCCTGGTGGCTGCAGCCCGCACCCTGGGGTGTGGGCTGCCAGTGGCAAAGCCCCCCGGACAGCCGCCCCCGCCTGCCCTTGCTGGCCCCTGGCTCACTGTGGGTCCCCAGGGAGGACAGGGTGGGTTCCCTGCTGTTCTAGTTTGCTAGCTGCCGGGATGCCACACACCAGAGACGGACTGGCTTTTAATAAAAGGGGATTTATTTCATTAGTTCTTCAGAGGAAAGGCAGCTAACTTTCAACTGAGGTTCTTTCTTACGTGGAAGGCACAGGATGGTCTCTGCTGGCCTTCTCTCCAGGCCTCTGGGTTCCAACAACTTTCCCCCAGGGTGATTCCTTTCTGCATCTCCAAAGGCTGCGATGCAGCTGCGAGTGCTGAGATGAGGTATGCTGAGCTGCTTGGGCTGCACTACATTGAGTCTCTCATTTAAGCATCAGCCAATTAAATCAAATGTCATTCATTGCAGCAGGCACGTCTCCTAGCCGCCTGCAGATGTAATGAGCAACAGATGAGGTTCACATACCATTGGCTCATGTCCACAGCAACAGAATTAGGTGCCTTCACCTGGCCAAGCTGACAACTGAATCTAACTACCACACCCGCCCAGAGGGAATTGGGGAGATACAAACGGCGTTGGGGGGGGTGGCCCACAGCCCAAACCCATCCCCTAGACCTCGGTACCCTCTTTGGTATTGAAAATACCCAGCCTCCAGCAACATTCTGAGGAAAACACTGTTGTTCCATGAGAGGGGATGTGGGTGGGCACAGAGGTGGGCTGGGGGTATGGACCCTGCCCAGACGTGCTGACCGTCCGGGGGTGGAGGGACAGCCCCCGACCAAGCCTTTTTCTCTGTGACGTGAGCACATTGGGGCACCCTGGTGTGGGCAGGGGGCTGTTCTCGCCTCTCCCCCACCTGCCAGGCTGCCATTCCAGGCTGCCCCATCTCCTCAGGAGGCCCTGGGCTTCAGCTCGTGCCTCTGTCCACGCCCCCAGCCACAGACAGCCAGGACTGGTAGGGAAGGGGACTCCCAGCAGAGGGGGGCAGCCCCGGGCTCTGGCCCTAAAGCCCCGCATGCACCTCACCCCCTACACCCCTCCCCTGGGCCCACCCACTTTCCCTCTGACTCCGCCTGGGTCAGTCTGGGAAGGTCACTGCCCGCAGTCTCAGTGTCCTTGCCCACAGGCCAGCAGGGTCCTGGGACCTAGCCTCCTTCCTGCAACTGAGTGCACAGAGGCCAGCGCCAGATGTCCTGGAGCCTGTGGGTCTCCCTCCGTATCCCCACCGGCCCTGACGGCCCGGGACCTCTCTCCCTCTCCTCTGCTGCTTGGCCTCACTGTACACGCGGCTGGGTCCCACCACAGGGCCTTTGCATGTGCCCTGACGCAGCCCAGCCCCTCCTCCTTCACACAGCTACGTAAGGAGCTCCCTCAGCCCCTGTGCTGACCAAGAAAGTGTGCCCCTGGGCTGCGGGAGCCCTGTGTCCCCGGGCAGGCACGGGGCAGGCCCTCAGGGTAGTGTGGCTCTGCTAGCGTATGAGCCAATGAGTGAACACCCTGGCACTGCTGGCCTCCCATACCGGCCTGCACCGGGCACGTCTGACACAGGGAGACGAGCAGGAGCGTGGAGAGGCCGAGCAGAGCCAGATGGAGAAAAGACGCCGGAGAATCAGCTGGTATTCCCACCTCCCCCAGCCACGCACCAAGTGCCAAGTCAGAGCCCCCAGACCCATGCTGGGGCCACGGGGAAGACTCTGTGGCTCAGAACACAGGACCAGTTGCTGCCCCATTCTGTGCCTGTTTCCCTTCCTAGATAATGGGTCGGGTCAGGTGGTTGCTACATCCCTGTCGGCCTGGACTTGTTCCTGGGAAAGCACACCCTGGGGTTCACTGGGGAAGGGCGAGCCCCCCACCCCTGCAGCCTGGCAGTGGGGAGAAGGCCCCCACTCCCACTGCCATGGATGGCCTCTTCCTGGCCATCCTCTTCCTTCCCTCACCCGGGGCACCTGTTGGGTGGGTACAGCTCTCGGGGAGGCAGGAGGCTACGCTGGCGGAGAGGGTGCACCCATCCTTTTCCCTCCCTCCCTCTCTACCACCTCCATTCTCTTCAGGGTGGAGCACTGTGGGCTGGGCTCAAGGACCACTGCTCCATCCTGGCACCCTGCCCTCCTGGGCCACAAAGGCCCTGCCCACAGGGGACCCCAAGTCTAAGACCAGGTTGAGATGACAACCACGGTGGCCCTAGGAGAAGCGGATGGTGAGGACAAGCAAAGAACAGACCCTGCCGGAACCCTTTAGTCCCTTTACCACACCGCACAGGAAGGCTTTGTGGAAGATTCTGGACCATTTCAGACCCACTGACTATAGCCGGAGGAAGGAAGAAATCAGAGGAGGCTGCCTGGAGGAGGAGGTTTTCAGAGCCTCTTTTGTAGCCAGGCCATAAAAGGCCTCGACAGATGGGGTGGGGGTATTCTCTGGGGGTGGGGCTGCTTATGCACCCTCCGGCTATCCAAGGTGGGTAATCAGGAGAGAGCAGAGGCTGGGGAGCCCCCATGACACAGTACAGAAAGTAGGGGCATAGCCACCAGGAAAAAGGAAGGGGGACCATGCCTGAGCCCCTCGAGGAAACACTTGGCAGCAGGAGCTCCCCCGACCTACCCATAGCCCCACCCCTCCAGCCCGCACAGCACAGGAGCCAGGCTGGGTGTTCTAAGACATGAACCACCCGTGTCAGGCCCTCCCTGGGTGTCCCCACTAGGCTCCCACTGCCCACCCCTTGCCTGGCCCGCCCCCCACCATGGCCCTGCTCCTATCCACCAGATTTAGGCCCTGACACCGATGGGGGTCCCTTATCTGACCTATCTTCCACCCAGCCCAGGGGCTCTGAGTGGCCAGGACCCTCTGCTCCTTCACCCCCGAGTTTCAGAAGCCAGTGGCCAGTGTGGGAGCCCCGGCTCCCAGAGAAGGGTCACGGCCCAGCACAAGGTGGGTCAGGGATGCTCACAGGAGAGGCCGGCGAGTGATGACGCTGGGCAGCCCTCCTAAGTTCCCCGAGGCCCTGGGGACGTGGCCCAAGCAGCCGCTGGCCGGTCCTTCCCTGTATCTGCCCAACTGTGTCACTCCCGCTGCTGTCCCCGGCTGGGGCCTTCCCCAGCGGCCAAGTAGTCCCCACAGCTCCGAGGGCCTGGACAGCTGAGACCTGCTCCAGCCCTGGTTGAGGAAGAGCTGGCTGCTGTGTTCCTGGGGTACAGCCAGGATCCCCCACAACCGGGACACGCCCACCCCCTAGGTCTTACCCCGACACCCAGAGGGGCTCTGGCTCCAGCCCACTGCACCTGGCTCACCACTCTGTGCTCCTCACAGCCCCAAGAGCCCCTCCCCCATGCACTGGGTTCAGTGGTGACCCCCGAGATCCACGCCCAGCCTTACCTGGACGCTGGGTCGGCAGGTGAAATGAGTTAAGGTCACACAAGACTAGGGTACACCCCGAGGCCAGTGACCGGTGGCTAGAAGAGGCAGGGACGGGGAGACGGCCACGCGAAGACGGGGCAGGGGCAGAAGGGATGGGGCAGGCTGAGGATCACTGGACTTCCAGAAGCTGGAAGAGGCAGGAAGGGGACTTCCCGAGAGCCCCTGGGGGGCGTGGCCCTGTGGCACCGTGTGTGGGACCCCCAGCCTGCAGGACAGAGAGGAGGCGCCCCCAGGGTGTGGTCTTCTCTGCCCTCCTGCCTTGCTCTCCTCTGAAAAGAGGAGCCGGTCTGGGGGGTGCCTCCTCGCCCCTGGCCTCCTGCACCCCCCCAGGCCCCGTTGTCCTCAAAGGTCCTGCCCCTGAGCCGTGGTTTGGGGTCTTCCTGCTGCCCCCTCGCTCATCTTCACGACAGCACACGCAGGCTGCACCCATGGAGCCCTGCCCAACACATGCACCCCCTCCTCTCTTCTCCAGGGAGGACCTTCATCCAGGAGCCTCGGGGGTCCTTCCCCTGCCAGGGCAATTTGTGGGGCAGGGCCTGGCCCCTGCTGGGGAGGGGCACCTGCTTTGGGGGCGGGTGTTTCGGGTCCAGTCCCAGGCCCCAGAGTGTCCTCTGCCCCAGGCACTTTTGGCTGAAAGAAAGAGCAAGAGGCTTTGAAACCCGTGGCACATGCCCTGCGTGGTTGGTTGATCTGTGGTGTCCATGGAACCCCTGGCAGGCTTGCCCTTCCCCGGAAGAGGCCCCCGGCCCTGCCCCACCTGCTCTCACCCACCTGCCAGTGAGGAAAGTGCCTCTGCCCACCTCAGGACACGACCATGACCCTGGGTGTTCAATCACAAATGTCCTCTCAGAGGGGGCAGGCCACAGTGGACAGGCCAAGCGCGTGGCTGTTGTACTCTGCCCCAGCACTCTCGGGGGAGGGAAGTGTGGGGCAGGGGGAACAGGTCCCTTTTATCAACAGAGCAGGCCGGCCCTAACGGAGATGGTTTCAGAACCCCAATTCCGGAGACTGCGTCTGGGGCGTCCCCACTGTGCGGTTTGGCTGTACCCACAGTGTCCAGCCCGGCTACACCAGAGGCTGCGTCTGGGGATCCCCACCATGCGGTTTGGCTGAGCCCACGCTGTCCGGCCCGGTTGCAGCAGAAGTGAAAGATGACTTTTGAAGCCTGGTACTCAGCAGCGTCTCATGCTTCAGCCCGTTTGCTCCCCACAGCTCCTGGGGGACACTCCCAGCGCCCCCACTTCACAGACGGGCTGGGGCTCAACTAGGGCCGCTGCCTCCAGCCACCTCCCTCCCCCCTTCTTGTTGGTAGGGAGCTTGCTGCAGCCCAGCCCACCCAGCGGCTTCCCGACACACACAGGGCCTGAACCACCCCCTCCCCACCACGTGACCTGTTCACCTTCCTGCCCCCTGGGACCCCTGAGACGCTGCCCAGCAGGCTGACAGAGACCCAGGCCCAGCCCGGTATGCATGTGAGCCCCCACCCCCACCCCCACCCCCACTTCACAGGCTGTGGGGCTTTCCAAAGACAGACCTGGTTCGCAGGTGACCTGGGCACCTGCCTCCTGCTGCAGCTTGCAGCATGGGGTACAGGCGTCCACGCATCAGAACTTGCACCCTGGCCTGCATCCATGGGACCAGGGGCTTGTGGGGTCAGCACCTCCTCAGCAGGGGACGGATCCTGGGGGCCACTGGGTCAGGGAGGCCTTGGGCTGCACCCTCCAGGGGCAGACCAAGAGAATGGGGGTACAAGCGTGCACCCCAAACACCAAGAAGGCCTCTTCTCCCACCTTTGTGATGCTTAAGTGCAAGGAATGGGCAGAGCGGACGGCGTCGCAGGTGGGGTCCTGGGCCCCCTGCCTCTCCAGCCCCGAGTAGGCGGGGGGAAAGGGAAGCAGACCTCCTGAGAGGGGAAAGCTGTGCAGAAGCCCTCCCCTCCGGCCGCCACCCACTCCTCAAATGGGCTGGTGTCACCAGCGTGAGCTCCCAGGACAGCGGCGCTGGCTACTCAATGGCAGCCTTGGCAGCGTCAGCCCCTGCCAGCTCTGAACAAACTCAGGAGAGCGGCCCAAGGGGTGGTGGGGCAGGGATGGCTGCTGCTCCCTGCGGCTCCTTCCAGTCCCCGCCCCCCCCAACCCCGACAACCATTCACTTGCCCTCACCTTTCTGTCTGCCCAGAGTGGGTGCCGAGAGCCCCCTGACCCTCTAAGCACCCCAACTGCATGGATGGCAAGCAAGAAGGGAAGAAGCCGTGGCACCATGGGCAGCTCTGGGGAGGAGGTAGGGCACACAGGTCTAGGCCGCTCCGGCAGGGCCTCAGAATCCCTCTCAACACTGCCCCCGCCCCTCTCCAGGACCCATGGGCGAGGCCAGCACGTGGATAGCGAGTGCCCAGGTCCACGTGGCCCCACTAGCAGCTTCTGGCAGCCGCCGGGCCTGACCACCCTGGAAACATTCAGTCTGGGAGCTGGAGACAGAAGCGGGCCTGGCCAAGCCTCGGGGCAGTTTGCTCGGCGACAGGGTGGGGACTCAGGTGGCTCTACAAGGCAGCTGCTGAAACAGATCCCAATCGTGGCAGGTAGCCGGGGACCTGCAGGGCTCAGCTTGGCCACTTCCCTGCTGGGCTCACAGCACAGAGCAGGAGAACAAACCGAGGGTCTCCCGCCAGAGGCGTGGTTCTGGGGCAGGGGCACAGGGCACAGAGGACAACGCAGGGGCCAGGACAGGCAGCCAGACCCCGAGGTGGCAGTGGCCCCCCGCTGAGTTGTACCACTGGCCTACACTTGAGATTCACACGCACAGATGTGTGTAGCAGCACACACAAGGACACACTTACACGTGCTCATGTGTGTGGCTCTTTGGGAGATAGTATAATCCCAGGGCTGTCCAGGTTCACTTCTTACGAAAATCTGTTTTCGTTTCCTCAGCTGCACATGCAAGTACCCTACACAGTCTGTCACACGGCAGGAATTTACTGGCTCTTGGTTTTGAGGCAGGGAGAAGTCCAAAACTGCAGTGTCCTTGGACAGCGCTTTCCCCAGAGGTCTGTGGTACTCTGGAGTCAGCTGTCGGCCACCCTGGGTCCTGGGCATTCCCGTTGCACAGCAGTGCCCAGATGGACGGGCGTGGGCTCCTGTGACTTCCAGCTTCTTGTGTCTTTCTCTCTCTCTCATCTGCGTGAATTTCCTTCCGTTTGCAGAGGCATCCACAACAGGACTAACGCAGAGGGGGACGAGGGGCTGCACCCTAACTGGAGGAGCAATGTCTAAAGCCCCACTTAGAATGGGGCTACATCAAGGCAGGGGTAGCCTTGTCTCTCTGGGGTCCAGAGTTCAGAGCACCGGAGAGCTGCAGGTCAGCTGGCCAGTGGATGCCCTGTACACTGGGGGTCTGTCACCACCCACCACAGCTTTGGCCCCCTCAAAACCTGTCCCCGCCTCTGCTGTAGGGTCTCAGGGAGCAGAAAGCGGTTGTGCCGGGTAGGGACAAGAGGTCCTGGGCACCGGTCCAGGGACAACAGCCCCTCCGAGCATCCACCAGGACCTGGCCCCCTCCCTGAGACTGAAGTCAATGCCCAGGCCCCCTCCCAGAGGCCCCAATGCTAGGGAGCCCCCAAGAGCAGGCAGTGGGGGCAGCGCTCCTCCAGCTCCTCAGCGATTCCCCCACCACCTCCCCCTACGCACTCCCATCCCCTCCAGCTGCTGTTCGGGCCTCCTATCCAGGGTCTCTGGGGAACATGAAGGGAGCCTGAGTCCCAGCTGCAGGGAGGGGGAGGCAGCAGGCACAGGTGGGGGGGGTGTCCTCCTCTTGGGGGGACAGGTCCACTCAGGTCCACAGGGCACAGCCGGCCTGGGGAGTCAGGGAGACCCTGAGTCTAACGTGCAGGAGATGATCAGAGAGCACAGCAGACTGAGCCCCAGGCTCTGGCGGGACCAGCCCGGGCTCCACTGTGCCTGTGGGGCAGGTGGCCTCAAGGGCCTGGGGGCCAGGTCAGGTCACCCCTCGTATAGAATCCAGTCCCCTTCCCAGGTCCCAGGGGCGGGAGCTGGGCCCGATCACTGAACAGGAGTGCAGAGATGGGCGCGGCCAAGACCTGAGGCCCTCCCTTCCCTTGGGGTACATGTAAGGGGGGGGGGGGAGGATTGGGGAGGGCACCAGTTCGGGCCCAGGGTTGTGCCTGACAGCGACCCGTGATCCCACACGGCCCAAGGCCGGTCCTGGGGCCCCTCACACAACAAGCTGCTCACAGCACTCCCACAGCCACTGTGCGTTTAAGCCCCTGTGCCGGGAGCAGGCTCCCAGGACAGAGAACCCTGCCCCCTGGGGCAGGGCCAGATGGTACAGGGGTCCCAAAGGACACAGAGACTTACCAGTCAGGTGCCCACGGCGGCACTGAGCGAAACCCAAGCCATCTGCTCTGAGTCACTTTAATTACTCAAACACTACAAAAACGTCTTCCTCTGGGAAAATCGCTGCCCCCTTTTCTAGCATCCAGCCTTGCTCAAATTAGAGCACAGCTGCAACCAAAACCCCAAATAAGTGTGCGCTGGCAGCCAGCCCGTGCCGCGCCCGTACCCAGTGCTCACAGGCTGCAGGCGAGGAAGTCGGGGCCGCGGCCGTCTGCCTCCTCACGCAGTGCCAGCCCTGCGCACCCCAGGTCCGGGCCCCACTGCACCAGGAAACTGTCCTGCAGCTCCTGGAAGCCGGGCTCGGGCTCCGCCAGGAAGGCTGGCTCAGGCCTGTCCAGGGGGCTGCTCCTGCCCAGGGCTGGGCTGGGGACGCCACCGCCCCTGCCCTCCAGGGACCCTGGAAGCAAGCAGGGCTGTCAGCAAGGCAGGGGGGCCTGGCACACAGCCGTCCCCACCCAAGGCCAGGAAGACTTGTCTCCATGCCCCTGACCCTGGCCAGGTCCCCAGCCAGGGGCTCTCCGTGGCCCCCCTGCCCCCGGTGCCCATGGGCCACACACCCACACTCGCGCTATCCCCACACTCATGTGTGCACACCCATACTCTCACAAAAGACAGACTTGCACACTTGCACACACAGGCACACATGCTTTCCCATACACTTATGCAAACATTCACACACACATACATTCCAGTCTCCCCCACACAAATAGTCACACGCATTCACGTAACACTCAAATACATACTTCTAGACACACTATCACACATATACAACAAACACACTTTAGACACACAAACTTTCCCACACTCACACACACACAAATGCTTTCACACTCACATACACGTCCCCCCTCACCCCCACCAGCGACACTGACAACAACTAACAGAATGGGAGCTGAGACAGACACGCGGCTCCCCTCTCCCTGCCACACAGCAAGCTGGGACTCAGCACAGCCCCCCTCACCCCCACCCCAGGGCCGCCCGCCGTCAGCTGCCCCCACCCAGGAGCCCCGCGTGCTCACCTAGCCACCAGTCAGGCCCAGCGGTCAGCAGGAAGGGCGTGCCATCGTCCATGGGGGACCCCGACGCGGACCTGGGCAGGGCAGGAAGGCCCCCTGTCATCCAGACCCCAAACCTCATGGCGGAGCGAGCTCAGAGACTCGCAGACCCCGCTGGTGGGGCCCACATAGCCCCATTCTCGCAGGCGGGTACAAAGAAAACTCAAACCCACTTTACTGCCAACAGGCAGGGAGACAGGGGACTTTGTGAGCCACAATGGACAGCCACCACTGGCCTCCCATGGCCTGGCTCCAGCCCTCGCTGCACAGGGACTGAGGTGATGAGAGCAGGCATGTCACCAGTCAGGCTCCGCTGAGCTCGGGTAGGTGGGAAGGAGGCACATGCGGGCACAGACATGTCCTCCAAGACACACACCTGCCATCTGGCACAAATGCTGCTCCCCCGTCTGCCTCCTCGGTTGGGCACCAGCGAGATGAGTGGCCCCTGCCCGAAGCCCCTGCGTGGCCTGGCCAGCTGTGGGCCTCCAGGCTCACCGGGGGGGAGGCTGGCCACTGCAGGAGAGCAGGCCAGCGGGCAAGAGGCATCAGGGCCTCGGAGACACTCGGGTCTGAGGGTGTGAAAGGCAGGCTGGACACTTCTACAAGGGAAAGCAGACAGGTTGGTCCCTCACCCACAGCTCCGTGATGCCCACACCTGGATGAGCTGCCCACATGCTCACCAAGCATCAGTCTGGCTAGTCCAGACCCTGTGCTGCAGCAGCACACAGGGACCTTGAGACAGACAGACAAACACACCAGAAGCGAAGTACTAACCCAGAAAGACTTCTTAGAGGAGACATCTTTGGGGTACCACCTCCCTACTCTGTCTGCCTGAGAGACCCCAGACCTCACACCAGGCTCCTTCCAAGTTCTAGAATTCCCGAGTGACCCCACCTCTGCAGCTGGCCCTCTCATGGGGATGGGGGCACTTGCAGGGAGCCTGAAACACAGTCCCACCATCGCGGCCCTCCCCAGAGTATGACAGAAAAGTACAGGCAGCTAAGTCGTGCTACTGTCAGCTTCACAGATCAGAGAGGAACGGAGGGATCGGACCAAGGGATTGGACTGAAGCATCACCACGTTGCCCGGAAGTGAAGGAACACAGGTCCTGCGCGGGGAGGTGGGAGAACGAGGCCTGGAGCGAGGAGGCCCCACTGTCTCAAGCCACAGGAGAGTCCTGGCCACAGGGGCCCTGCTGAGAGCAGCCAGACACAGCAGTGGGTGGCCCAAGGGGCAGGGGATAACAAGGTAGAGGTGGCAGGGGTACCTGGACTGCAGGTAGCCAAGGCAGCAGGGACCCTCTGGTCCCTGGAGAGTAAGAGGGAAGGCTGGCACAAAATGACAGCACCCCTCGGAGACAGACCCGGAGTGCCCTCTTTGTGCCACATGCCCTCCTGGGAGCTCACGTTCTCCCTTCTGTAGAAAGCCAGGCACAAAAAAGGGGATCCTGCTGGGAGCGGGCTCCTCGTCCTCAGGCCACACCACAACACTTTCCACAGGCCACAGCCTCGCTCACACTCACCAGGCAGGGCCGGCCGACTGGCCAGCACCTCCACCAGCCCCGACGGGACCTCGCCCTTGTCCTCACCCGGGGACACACAGCTGGGGGGGTCCTGCCGCCTGAAAGATGCAGAAAACCAGAAGAACAAGGGATCTGGGCAAAAAGAACGGTGGCTAAAAGATGCCCCAGCCAGTGACCAGTGACCCCCATGGACTGGGCCCAGTAGTTTCTAAAAGTGAGAGACTTAGAAGCTGCTTCAGCCAGTGTCCCCCCTCCCAGCCCCAGAGCCAAGACCCCACACCAGCCATGCCCCCTGATGACTGGAGAACAGCAGTGCTTCTTCCACCTCCTCCCCCAGGCCCCTGGACCCCAGCTGTTTCACTGCTCAGATGGGCTCCTCTGCCCACTGCATCCCGAGACCCCCCAGATCCTTCATCTTTCCACTGCACGTGAGGCACCAAACCCCAGTTTCAGCACTCTGTTGGGGTAAAGGATGCTTTGGAATCCAGTGACATGGGGTTCAGAAAACAAATCAAATAGCTCAATATTCAGAAAAACCCATTCCCAGAGCCCGGGATGCCTGCCAGCCAGAGGGCGATAGGGGTGAGGGGCAGGCGACAGTGCCCTCCTGCTGACCAAGTCCACAGTGAGACACTGGGGGGTACAGAAGGGGGCGCCGGCCACCTCCCACCTGGACCCAACCAAGCCACCGGCCTTGAAAGCCAAAAGGGAGCCGAGGCAGCATCGTCCCCACCACGGAGCCTGTCTGGCCTCCAACACTCCACAGGTCATCCGCGGCCAAGACTGCCAGGCCTCTGGGGGCCTACCACCCGTGGGTCCCTGCCCCGCAGAGCCGGCACGCAGGGACACTCACGCCGTCAGAGCCAACACTCCGACCGCAGGGTCTGGTGCACCCACTGGCCTTGGACCCCCCAGGACTGACTGCTGGACCTTCTTGGGCCGCTTCTGACCCACATCCTCAGCGGGACCCAGAACCTGCAACGTGAACATGTGAAGCACCCGCGGGAGCCGTCAGTGAGGAAACCTCGCTGGGAAAGTGGCCGTGTCCAACAGGTCGCCACAGCCAGGGTCTCGGGTAGCCCCAGATGGAGTCCTTCAGCCCCAGGGATGTGGGAGGCAGCTAGCAGGCATGGGGGGAGGGGGGGGGAACCCGGGGCTCCCTCCTCACACCCACCCCTTGGGGAAGGGGCAGGAAGTCCTGGCTCACAATTGCCCAGGCCCCGAGCAATGCAGGGTCCGGGAATAGGTCTAGAAGCCTCTACCCAGTGGGATCCCCACGTGTGGGGATATAAGCGGCATTGGAACTAGCGTGCTGGGACAGGCAGGACTGCAACTTTCTCCAAGGTGAGCGATGTTTATCAGGGTAACTGCTCATTCCCCAGGAAGTTACCCACAGGGGTTACACCACGAAGGACGGGGGAGAGGAGGGAAGGGAAGAGTGCAAGCTCCCCCATCTGGGGCTCCCACAGCACTCTTGGGAAAAGGAGACAGCCACAGAGAGAGCAGGTGCAGGAGGGCACAACCAGAAACGCTCGGGTGGGGACAGTGCAGCCAGGCTGGACACCCGGAGGGGCAGGTGGCCTCAGAGGGCAGCTAGCTGTGCTGCCAAGGGCTGCTCCGGAAAGGACGATGAGCTGGCTGCCCAGTGGCTGCAACTCACCTCGTGCAGCTCCTCACTGGGCACCAGGGCGTGGGCCAGTCGCAGGAACTGCACAGTCATCTCGAGGATCGAGGCCATGTCCTCCCGTCGGCCATCGAAATTGGGGAGCAGGGCGCGCAGCCGCTCACAGCTTACCGAGATCCGCTTTCTGCCTCCAAGAAGCAGCCACGTCCGCCCAGAGGACAGCAGTGGCTAGGGGGACCCAGCCCCATCAGAGTTCCCCAACGGCTTCTCAGGCCAACCCTGGGGCACAGACCGGCCCTCACCCTGACCCACACGGGCGCCATCACTTCTGGAGCGTCAGGGATGGAGGAGCAGTCCAAGACACAAGGGTCACAAATGCAACAGCTGCTGGGCACCTGATCCCACACGGGCTTCCTCCTTCATGGCGGACACGAGCCCCTGGACGCTTTCCCCCCGCCCTACCTGCCTGGGAGCCGGCCAGGACCCCAGGCAGAGCCCCCTCCCTTGTTCACCAGCCCCAGCAGACAAGGCTGCTCACCTGCGCTCCCTCTCAGTCAGCACGTTCCGGCGGCGGCAGGAGCTCTGGTTCTCCGAGGCTGCAAGAAGCAGGTCCTCGCCGCTGGCCAGGGGACCAGGCAGGGAAGGGCCCCTACAAGGAGAGACAGAGCTCCGCCCGAGCTGGCCGCTGGGCCCCCCCAAACATACGAGGGCCTTCTTGCTGGGGTTCCGGGGTGAGGGTGGAAGCAAGGCCTGGGCTGGCCTCCCCGCACCCCCTCCTTCCTGCCCGAGGGCCGAGGGGGTCTCGGACCTCTGACCAAGGAGGGCCACGCCAGGTAGGGCCAGATCACGCCGTCCAGTTGGACCGAGAGGAAGCGACCGGGACCGGGCCAGCCGGACGCAGTGCTGGGCGGAGGGATTGGGACGGGCCGCGCTCCGCCCCCTCCCCCCCACCCACTTTTTCAACCTGCACCCGCTGGAGGCTGGGACTCTGGAAACCCCATGACCGGGCTCGGGGTCCCGGGACGCCATGAGGACACAAGTGGTCCCCAGAGTCTGCGCAAGCAAAGGGCGGGGAGAAGCAGACGGAACCCCACGCTCGCTCCGCTCCCACGCGCTCCCGGGCTCCGCCTGTTACGTAGCCTCGGCCCCGCCCCCACGACCGTTCTGACACGTGCCCCCTGCCCCGCCCAACACGTGCTCTGTGCCCCGCCCCACGCACAGTGCGCCTGGGTTCCGCCACGTGCGCTCGCCCTGCCCCCCGCCACGAGCTGACACCTGGCCCTCTCCACACCTGGGGAGCCCACCAGCCCCCAGTCCCCAGCCCCGGAGGGAGGCCTGCTTCCTCTATCAGGAAGCTTCCTGGTCAGCGCCTGACCCATGACCCCAACCCATGGCTCCGCTTCTCTCCCCTTTCCAGGAGTCTCCCCAGTCTCGACTGGCTTCCTTTTCCTCTCCGCACACCAGCCCACCCTTGGTGCGTGCTAAGCGCCAGGCCCTGGAGATGGGTGCAGAGAGGCGGGGCGGGCACTCCCTGGGGTGGGAGGGCGTCTCTCCCTGCCGCTTTGCCCAGCAGCCCACCCACCCAAGCCAGGCTGTGAGTTAGACGTGGTGGGGAGCTGCGGGGAGCAACCATGGGTGGACCGTCTGTGGGTCACACTGTCGGGAAGCAGGCGAGGCCCAAGGATACTTGGGATTAAGGAGGGGTTGGTAGGGGGACAGGAAGCGCCGGTCAAGGGACAGCTGCAGCTGGCAGGGAGGGGGCGGGGAGGCTGTTTGGGAGAGCCAGGTGGGAGCAAGGCCAGTCCCTCCTTCCCGCCCCAGGGCCATGGCTGCCAGCCTGGCTTGAGGCTTGAGGCCAGGAATGCCTGAGAATGTGTCAGCCATAGGGACCCTGGGGCAGGCAGTGGGTGCAAACCCCATTGAATGGGTGCCAGAGGGCACGGTGGGAGGGGCCTACAGCAGTCCCCAGCTTCCCATCTCATCTGGCCACTGGCTGGGGAGGGGGAAGAGGCTAGCGTGGGGCCTGTCAACGGGCGGCAGCCCAGAAGCAAGGTCTGCTTTTCATGAAACCGGTGAACGTGTCCCGGGCTCCTCAGATTCCTGCACTGCTGACAGTCTGTGTAATTATCTTTAATTGATGTGCCTGCACCCCACCCCCACCCCCGGGCTCCTGTGGAGTGACAGGTGTAGGCAGGGTGCCCCATAGGAGGCCTCCACCTTGGCCTGTCTGTGTCCTAGGAGGCGCCTGCAGGGTGGACGCACGTGTCCAGGTCGGGGAGGCTCCTGGAAGCCTCTGAGGGCCAGGTCTGCTGGCGACACTGCCTGTCCAGGGGGCTGAGGCCTCAGGGCAGCGTCTGCCTCTCATGACACTCCCCGGGAGCCCCGAGTTGCAGGCCTGCCCATGAGCTGGTGGGGCACAGGCTGCGCCCCTATCCTGACCCCTGCCGGCAGCTCTCCCGGAAAGTATCTGGGCTGCCCCCTGGAGGCCACCCACGAAGGAGGGACACGGGGTGTCGGGGACCATGGAGTACACACTGCACCTGCCGAATTGGTCCAGCTGCGCCCCCTGGGCAGACAGGGTTGGTGCCCTGGGTCTCAAGCTCTGATGTGGCCAGGTGGCTCTGCACTCCTCACCCCTTGGGATTCCGCAGCCCTGCTGGTATTCAATCCCTCCTCCCTCTCCACCTCCCCCCTTTCTCCTCCCTCTCTCTGCCCTCCTCCCAGTCATTTCTTCCCATCTCTCTTCCCAGCTCTGTCTCTCTCCTCACCCTCCCCCCTCTCTCGCCCTCTTTCTCTCTCCCTCACCTCTCTTCTCTACTCTCTCACTCTTATACTCTCCATCTCTTTCCAACCCTGCTCTGTCTCTCCCCTCTTCCCATCTCTCTATCACTCTCCCTTTCCTCTCTCTTCCCCCACCTATCTCTCTCTTCTTAACTCTCTTCTCTCTCTTCCTCCCTACCCCCATCTCTCCTCCTCCTTTGTCTGTCTAGAATTCTCCATCTCTCTGTCTGCCTCTCTCCCATCTCTCTTCCCTTCTCTGTCCTCAGCCCCACCCCACCCCCATCTCTCTTCCTTTTTTGTCTCTCCCTCTGTCTCTTTCTTCTTGCAGTTCAAACCAGCAAAGCCTCCTGAAAACCGTGGACAGGGGGAGGACTTCCCGGGGCGCTGTGACAGCCCAGGAGGGGAAATGTGTGTGCACCCTGAGGAATGGTGGGGGGTGGGTCTCCTCCTGCTGCAGGAAGACCTGGCTGGAGAGGGCGTGGGGGCTCTGCACAGCCCCCTCTCCTCCACCACCTGTTTGTAGCACCCCCTTGTGTACCCTTGTGTCCGTATGTCTGTGTGGGTGAGAGAGCACAGAAACCACAGGGTATAAAGCACAGGCACCAGCTGGCAGATGCAGCCCCCAGTGGCCCTGGGGTCCCAGAGCTGTTGGCTCTCCTGAGGCAGAGGGGACCCAGCAGCCAGCCAACAGAGCATGGGACACCCAGACCCGGCCGCCGGGCTCCCCCACCCTCCACCCCCCACCCCCACCCTGCACCTGGGTTGGGTCACCCAGTGGGTCTCCTGCCATTTTCTACCAGAGCCAACAGTGTCCTGGGTGGGGAGGGAGCTGGTGGCATCCCCAAATCAGCTGCACTGCCCGTGGTGGGGGTGAGGGGGCAGCCATGCCTGCCCTACACTCCCCCCCCCCCACCCACCCCCACCCAGTCCCCTATGGACTCAGCCCTCCGCGTAGCTGAGCTTGGGGTTTTCTGACCCTCCATGAGCCCCCTTCCTGGTTTTCGGGGTTATGAGCAGCTCGAAGCGCCGCGATGGGGGCGGGGGCGGGGGAAGTTGGCTGGAAAGGGGGATGCGAGCAGCCGGCGGGGCTCAGCCGCCAGCCCCGGCCCGCACCTGCGCTTCCCGGCGCGGCCGCGGGGGGCGCACCGTGACAGGCACCTGAACTCCGACCTCGGAATGTTCTTTTTTCCAGAGAGAAAAGTGTTAAGTGCTCTCGGGGGAAGCGAGAAAGGAAGTCGCCTCTCGCTCCCGACTCTTCGCCCTTGACTCGGGGTCGGAAGCCGGGTGTAGCGACCCGGGTCCCCGGAGCTCACATGCCGCTCTCCGACGGGGCGCGCAGCCCAGAGGGCGTCCACCAGTCGGCGACCTGTGGCGGGGGCTACTCCAACCGGACCTTCGTGTTCGACGACGGCCGATGCGCCCCCAGGTACAGCCTACTGCGCCCTGCACCCCATATCTCCGCGGGAGACCCCCAGGCTCCCGACTCTCCGCAGCGCGGTCCCGGAGCATCCCCAGTTCCCCGGGACCCCTGCGCCCAGGACCCGCGAGCACCCACTCTGTCCGCGATAGGGAAACAGGGGAGCCTCTCAGGGCCCCCGAGCCGGGGCAGCAGGGGTCTCTCAAGTGACCAGCAGGTGCCCAGGCCCGCTCCAGGTAGCCGCGGTCAGGCTGCGCCCTGAGGTGGGGCAGCAAACGTCCATTTGTGGGTGTCGGGTTCCCAGCATCTGCGCGCTCAGCGGGGCCGGGGGCCACCTGCGGTGCCCTGCATGAGGGTGGTATCGCTGGGCTGAGGGTGGTGAGCCACAGGGCAAAAGCACCCCACCCAGAAGGGGGTGTCCCCGAGCATCCTGTCCCTGGAAGAGCTGAAGCTTAGGTAGGGAGCCTGAGGTGGGAGTTCTGGGTACAAGTGCCTTGATGAGTTGGGGGCACCTCACTTCTCTTTTGGGGGTCTACATTAGCCCACCCAGGCAAGAAGATCAACTGAGAGGGGCTTCCAGGTGGCCCTGGAATCCCGTCGTGGACTGCCCATCTCTTGTGCAGTGGTGGGGATTGCACGCGTCTCCTCACACCCTGGGGCACAGAGGGAGTGAGGTACCTGCAGGGACGTGTTGGGGGCCCCCACAATGCCAGAGTAGGGCACAGTCTTTTCTGTTCCACTCTCCTGGTCCTCTGTGTCCTCTCACCTGCATGTCACCCTGCTGCCCTCCCCCTTTCTGGGCCTCTCTATCTAGGGCCAGGGCTGTCCTGAGGTCAGAGAAAGGGGTGGGCTGTGGGTAGTGGGAGGCAGGAGGCCTGGATTGAAGGTCAGTGCAGCTGCTGACCTTTTCTTCTGGGTGACTCAGTTTCCCCACCGTTAGAGTGGCATCCTGGTAGGACTGGGATGGCAGCCATGTTGGGGAGGAGTACGGGCTCTGAGTGTGACCTGTCCTGGCAACATCCTTGGGAAACCCAGTTAACCCCTGAAGTGGTCACAGCCTGGGCCCTCCGGCCAGGGCTGCCTCAGATGGGCCCTCATGGCTCCCGCCATCCTTGGGCTCCGGTAGCCCCTTGCCCGCCTCCCCTCCCTCCACTCTAGGGAGGGCTATGTGTGCAGGGTCCCCCCAACACGTCCATCCCGCGACGGCCCCAGGCTCTCCTAGCTGCACCCACCTCCCACGGGGCCAAGGTGGCCTTGGTCCTGGGCCACGGCTGTCACATCGGGGTACTCATTTTCTTTTCCATACCTGGAGGCTGCCAAGGTCAGAGGAACCATCGGGCAGATTGGGTGGGGCCACCCCCCACCAAGGTTAGGTGAGATAAGTGCCCCCAGGGAAGATCAGGCTGAGCGAGGACCCTCCACCAAGGTCAGGTGGGGTAAGCCCCCCCCCATCAAGGTCAGGTGGAATAAGTGTCCCCAGGGAAGGTCAGGCTAGATGAGGACCCCTGACAAGGTTAAGCAGGGTGAGGACCCCCCCAGGAAGTGCATGCTGAATAAGGATACCCCATCAAGGTCAGAAATGTTGAGAACCCTCCAACGAGGTCATGAGGGTGAGGCCCCCCCTTGCTGAGATGGGGGGCAGAGTCTGGACTCCCAGAGGTCAGGAGAGGAAAGGGCAGTGTCTGCCTGGAGGGGAGGGGGTAGGGGCGAACTCCGGGTTTCTGTGTTGCCTCTGGGGTGGTGGTGGGTGGCTGTGCCCCTGGGGAAGGGGCATGGCGCTCCTAGGTTCCCAGAAGGGCTAGTCACCCAGTGGAGGCTGCAGGCCGTACCCCTGCCCCTACCTGGTCCAGCTTGGCCTCAGTCGTGCACTGTCCAAATGCCCCTGGGCCTGGACGTCCAGCTCCCAGGCTGGCCATGAGGGTCCCTGCGCACCTCCCCTGCTTGGGGCCCCAGGGCTGGGCACCGTGGCTGGATATGAGCCACTTCCTCAGCATAGCACATGGTACTGCTCCCCGCCCCATGTTCCTGTCGAGCTCAGCTGGGTGTAACCAGCCCTGTCCCAGGAGCTTTCCCCTAAAGAGGCAGTATGGGCTGCATGGGGACGGAGGACATGGCTCGGCTGGGAGTGGGGAGCTGAGCCCTGTGCAAGGATCCACGCTGGCAGCTCAGGGGAGGAAGACTCTTCTCTGGCAGAGCCGAGGGTGGGGAGCAGATTCTTACATCCAGGCTTTCTGCTGGGGGAACAGGTCACTGCCTGGCTGCAGCCAGGCCTCTGTCCGGTACAGGTGCTGGCCGATGTTGGCTGCGGTGCCGTTTGGGGGCAGAGGGGCTGGGGTATCCCCTCCCCAAGTCCTGTCCCCACAGCAGGGCCAGCCACTCTGGGAGTGAGCCTTTGTGCCCAGCTGGAGGCATTCTCTCCTGGGGACCTGGCTCTCCTTAAAGCCCCCCTTGTCCCGCCCAGCCCCAGCCACCTGCTCACCATCCCGCAACACTACTCTCCGGGTTCTGATGCCCAGCAGGTGGCAGTTGCCGTGGGAAGGGGAGGGCGGGGGGGGCAGCTCTGAGCCAAGCAGTGCCATCTCCTGCTGGGGGACTCCCTGCCAGAGCCCCCAGCCCAGCCTTTCCTGGAACTACAGGTTCCCAGCAGCCTCACGCCCCAGGGCGTGGGACCCCCTGGACCCTGTGTGCAGAGGGCACGTTGCGTCAGGATCCGTGCCGGGTCAGAGGTCTCAGCTGGCCTTCCGCCGGACTCCTCCCGGGCCACCCATATTAGGAAGCAGTGCCTCCTGGCAGTGGGAGGCAACCAGGCCCCATGGGAAAGGTTTGCAAGGTCATGTCCAGTGCAGTCCGGCCCAGCCAGTGGAAGGGAAGGCAGACGGCTTCCCTGCCCGGCTGGCTGGAGAGGACTCAGGGGTCTTTGTGAGCCCAGGGGTGGCTGCAGCACCAGCTCTGGGGGATAGAGGTGAGTGAGAGGGGGACCTGGAGTGGCAATGCCTGCTCTGGCCTCCGCTTCTGTCCATATGTCTGTCCGTGTGCCTGCCTGCATGTGCCACCTGTTCTCTGCAGCTGCCTCCATCTCAATCAAAATAATCCGTCAGGATGGTGCAGGCGTGGCAGGAGCTGTGTTTGATTGTCAGAGCTCAGCCTCCTCGGAGGGTTTTCCTTCAGTTTCAGTTTCCAGTAACAGTCAAGCTTGGCCCAGGCTCCACCACTCTTAGGGGGACAGCCCTGCTGGGCATGCCCCCAGGCCATTTGGGGTTCCCCAGGAACAGGAAAGCATATCTGAGCCTTGTCCCCTTACCTTTTTTGGGTAAGTTTGAGCAGGATTGGTATGAATTCTTTGAAAGTTTGGTAAAACTCACCAGTGCAGCCCCTGGTGCTGGACTTTTCTTTGTTGGGAGGTTTGGGTTGCTGATTCTTTGCTTGTTATTGGCCTGTTGAGATCTCTCTCTCCTAGGGTCAGTTCAGGTGGCTTGTATGTACCTAGTGCTTTATCCATTATACCTTGGTTATCTGGTTTGTTGGCATGCCAGCGCCTCTTACAACTCGGTTTATCTCTCTGAGGTCCCCTTTCATTTCCGACTGTAGTTATTTGCATTCTCTCTCTTTTTTTTTTGTCAGTCTCACTGAGGATCTGTCAAGGTTTTTGACCTTTTCAAAGAATCAACTTTTGGTTTCATCAATTCTCCCTGTTGTTTCTCTGCCTGCTATTGTGTCCTTCTCCATTTCGGTATTTATTATTGCCCCTGTTTTAGTTTGTCAGGCTTCTATGATGAATTTCCAACAATGGGCACATTTCAACGGTGAGAATTTATTGGCTCGCCGTTTTAAGGCTAGGAGGAGTCCAAACTCCCAGCATCATCAAGGCAATGCTTTCCCAGAGTCTGGAACATTCCACGCCTGGCACCGGCTACCCTTGACGCTCACTGGCATTTTGAGGCCTTGCCTAACGTCACGTGGAGATCCAAACCCAAAATCCTCTCTAGGTTTCGTTGACTTCCAGCTTCTCCTTTGGCCTTCTCCCTCTCTGGTGCCGGGTTTTTCCCTTTATGAGGTCTCCAGGGATCTGGATTAAGGCCTAACTGCCTTCAGTTGTGCCACAGTTTAACTAAAAATGTCTGCAGGGGATCCTCTTTACAGTGGGTGCATAGCCACAGGAATGCGCAAGAAGATGATGTCTAAATCAGGGCACCCGAGTCCATCTCCTGTACCTTCCAGCTGCCCCCCTTGAGTTCAGTTTGTGCATCTTTTTTCTGGTTTTCCAGGTGTAAGGCTGGGCTACTAATTTGAGCTCTTTTTTTTTAATGTAAGAATTTACTTAGCATTGAATTACATGTTTGAATCTGGTCAAAAGGGGGACATGTTAGGTTGTATATATGTTACTAGAATGAAAATATTTAAAAAAAAAAACAAAGGCCTGTACAGCACAAATGGTGGACCCTATTGTAAAAAAAATGGGATAGAGTTAATAGTACAATTATAGACATTTCTTTCATGAACTGTGTCATGGTCAGGTTCATGTGACAACTTGGCCAGGTGGTGGTGCCTGGTTGTCTGGGTTGGGCAAGCGCTGGCCTGTCTGTTGCAATGAGGACGTTTCATAGAATTAAATCATGATTATGTTGGCTGCATTTGCAATCAGCTAAGGGGAGTGTCTTCTGCAATGAGTGAGCTTAATCTAATCACTGAAAGGCTTTTAAGGAGGATTCAGAAGAGACAATCACTCTTCCTGCTTCAACCAGCCAGCCTCTCCTGAGAGTTCATTGAGGACCTTCACTGGAGCTGCCAGCTCGCAGCCTGCCCTACAGACCGTGGACTCTTGCACCCCCACAGTTACATGAGACACTTTTATAAATCTTATATTTACAGATATCTCCTGCTGATTCTGTTTCTCTAGAGAACCCTAGCTAATACAAACTATAACAATATACCACCCTAATTGCAAGGTGTTAATTATAGGGTGGTATGTGAGAACTTTGCATTTTATACATCATTTTTTCCTGTAAGCCTACATCTCTAATAATGTTAGAGATAATAATGTTAGAAATAATATGTTTTTTACACATAATGTAAAAAACAACAAAAGCAAACTAAAATCCCTCTGAGCACTGTATGTGTTGTATCCCATAAATTTTGATCTATGTTTTCACTTTGATTAACCTGGATTTATTTCCTCATTTCCCTCTCGGCTTCTCCTTTGACGTGTTTTAGTCTCCTATTTGCTAGAAATAGGCATTGTAATGCCTTACAATGGGTTGGCTTAACAGCATGGCTCACAGTTTCAGAGGGGATGGTGCAAGCCCCAAGGTCTTTCTTCTGGCTGGCCATCTGTCTTTGTGATTCCTTGGCTTTTCCATCCCTGGGGAATGCACTTGGCAGTGTCTTCTTTCCTTTATGGGTTCCACTGACCTTCACCTCTAACTGCTCCCCAGGCTTCTCTATCCATCGCCTTCTCTGTAGGGCTTCCAATAATGGGATTAAGACCCACCCTGATTTACTTAATTGAAGTAATCTCATCAAAGGGTCCCTGTTTGCAATGGGTTCACACCCCCAGGCAGGGGTTAAGATTAAGGAAACGTTTTTCTAAGCCACCATGCTCCACTTTCCGGTCCCCCCAAAAACATGTTCTTTCCATATGCAAAATGCATTCATTCCATCCCAACATCCCAAAAGCCTTAAGTCATCTTAGAACAATGGTAAATCCAAAATCTCATCAAAATCATTTCTGGGTGTGGTCCATCCTGGGGTAAAAGCCCTCTCTGAGTGATGGACCCTTGAACCCAGAAAACAAATGATCTCTTTCAATATACAATGGTGGGACAGGCATAGGCTCGGCATTCCCATTCCAGAAGGGAGAGACTGGTGCAAACAGGAGACACAGGTCCCAGTCATTCCATAACCCAGCAGGACAAACTCTGTTAGATCTCAAGGTCTGAGAGCCATTTGTTTCTTGACTCTTTCTCCTTTGGGTCTGATGGAACTACCCCCCTACCCCTTCTGAGCAGTTACACAGCAGTCATGATCTCCTCGGACCCTGGGGTGCAGGTCCCAGCCTCTCCAAGCTCAATCCCTAAACAGTAGGGTACCCTCTCCAAATGCTGGAGGTCCCTGATAGAGCCACTTCTGGCCCTAGTCTCAGAGCACGCCCCTGGGTAGGCTCGGAGTTTTCCAAACCATCAATTTCTGGTTTCTTTACGCTTATGAGTTCAGTTCTCAGCGTATCCTTTTCCTCTTATTTGTTTTTTTTTTTCATTTTGGCTTTTTAAATAAAATATAATCATTTTAAAGCCTGTGTTTGTACTGGAAATTTCATAAACTGATTTAAATTTAGGGCAAACAAGGTAAAAATCTGCAAATACAGATTGTTCTAGTTTGCAAGCTGCCGGAATGTAATATACTAGAAACAGAATGGCTTTGAAAAAGGGGAATTCATTAAGTTGTAAGTATACAGTTCTAAGGCCATGAAAATGTCCAAATTAAAGTAAGGCTGTGAAAGTATCCAATCTAAGGCATCCAGGGAAAGATACCTTGGTTCAAGAAGGCCAGTGATGTTCGTGGTTTCTCTCTCAACTGGAAAGACACGTGGCAATGTCTCCTAGCTTTTGGGCTTCTTGTTTCATGAAGCTCCCCTGGTGATGTTTTTCTTCTTCACCTCCAAAGGTCTCTGGAGTGGTGTGGGCTTCAATAAGCAACCCCACCTTGAATGGGTGGAGACACATCTCCATGGAAACCATCTAATCAAAAGTTACCACCCACAATTGGATGAGTCACATCGCCATGGAAACAATGAAAAAGCTCCCACCCAGTAATATTGAATGAGGATTAAAGGACATGGCTTTTCTGGGGTACATAAGAGATTGAAACCAGCACACAGATATCAGAATTTCTTGAATTCTAAATGTTAAACCCAACTTAAATACCATTTCGTTAGCTGTCAAAACTGTGTACATTCTAAAAATACCGAGAAGAAAGTTTTTAGAAACATCAGCCTTGCTAGAGGAATGACCTATGTTACTGAACTTTTTCAAGATTTTTATTTCAAGAAGATGTACAGATACAAATGTTTTACAATTACCATATAAAAATCTCTCTTATGATGTCACAATATTTAAAATCTGTTATAGCTCCTTGGTGCTTTCTTTTGGTTATAGCTTACATGGAACCTCTACTTCTGTCCTTTCACTTTCGATCTGTTTGTAGCCTTGGGTCTAAGAAAGTCTCTTGTGAGCTGTATATAAATAGACCATATTATTTAATCCGTTCAGTCAATCTGTGTGTTTTAATTAGTGAGTCTAGTCCATTAACATTTAAAATTATTACTGTGAAAGCATCTTGGATCTAGCATCTTATCCTATATCTATAAATACAGCTACAGAGTTTCTTAACTTCTAAATATTTAAGAATTTATTCCTTAAATTTTAAATACATCATCATCTCTAGTAGTTTTATTTGGCAGAGCTATGCTTTCTTCTCCCTCTCTCACCTTTCACCCTTTAAGTCACCCTTGCTAATACTCTTCAATTCTGCGCCCTCCTCCAGACCCCCCTCTCTAGTCTTTCTTCAATCCACAGAGCTCCTTTTAATATTTCTTGTAGGGCAGTTCACTTGTTGCAAATTCTCACCATCGTTGTAACTCTGAAGATTTTCATCTCTCCCTCAATTTTGCAGGACAACTTGGCAGGACAAAGAATTGGTGGCTGAAGCCTTTCTCATTCAGAGTCTTACATGTGTCCTACCACTGCCGTCTCACCTCCGTGCTGCCTGTTGAGTAGTCTGAGCTCAGTCCTCTACCATTCCCCTTGAATGCCGTAAATCTCTTTTCTCTTGCTGCTTTCCTGACTTTCCGATACGTATATGTCGTGGAGTAAGCCTAGTTGGATCTATTCTATTTGGGATTCGTTGGGCTTGTTTAGTTTCGATGTTTATGTCTTCTCTAAGGGCTGGAAGGTTTCCCCCATTACATCTTCAACTGGCCTTCCTATCCCTTTACTCTCTGCACTCTGGGACACCAATCATTCTTACATTTGTATGCTTCATGTTGTCTATCATTTCCCTGAAATCAAGATGCATTTTTTCCCATCTTTCTTGCTGTTTGTTCTTTTGAGCATTCAAGTTCACTTGTTGTGTCTTCTAATTTTCTTCTTCTTTCCTCTGTCTCTTGAGGTCTGCTGTTGTGTCTAATATGTTTTTAATTTGGTCTACAGTATCTTTCACCTCTGTGTGTCTTATGTATTTTTATTTATTTTTTCAAATTCTTCTTTATGCTCCTCTATTAGCTTCTTGATATCCTTTATATCGTTATGGACACATTTAATTAGTTGTTCCACATTCCGAGTCCCCTCGGTGTGATTTAATCTGGTCATTTGGCTGAGCTGTACCTGCCTGGTTCTTCACAAGCTTTTTATGATCTGTTGTGGACCGGGCATTTTAACGCCTTAATATGGTTATTCTGCAAATTTATTTCCCTCCCATGTCTAAGATTTTGTATCTGCTTGTATCAGCTTCGAAGGTTCCCTTTTGGATTGGTGTGTCCATCTTTCCCGGGAGACCAAGACCCTAATCCCCAGGGGAGCTGGGATTCTCACTGGGGCTTTGAGAGCCAGGCAGACAGGCAGCTGGTCGGACTGGAGTTTCCTCTTTCCGCCGCAGATGGCGCCCGTGAGCCCTCTCCTCCCTCTACCCCTCCACCCTGACCACAGCTGTCTGTGAATCAAGTGAAAACCCAATGGATGGACTCCTCCAATCCTGGGCTGGAGGCCGAGCGGCAGGCACCCCATGGAAACTTCCCTTGTGCGGCTGATGGATTTAGTGGCCCTCAGACCCCTGACCCCCACCCCCAGGGATGACACAGGACGGGGCATTTCAGCTTGACCCGCCCACAGCCAGTCCGAAAATGTCTGGAGGCGAGTCGCAGGCTCAGCTCCTCGGTGCCCTTGGCTTCACCTCTCCGCACACACTGCTGTCTCCAGGCCTCCGTGGGGGTGAGGTGGGGAGGGGGTGGGGAGCAACCCCAGGACCCAAACAGCACCCCCCACGGCTGGTGGGCGTTGCCCCGGCGCACTGCACGTCTTCCCCTCCTTCCCAGGGAAGGGACCCCCAGCCCTCGCTGAAGTAAACCAGGCGTCCACGGCAGCGCGTCACACTGGGGGAGCAGGCACTTGACACTGACCAAGTGGAGTCTGTGCATGGGAAAAGCTCGTCTGTTATCTTCCAGGTTCTCCGCGGGCGCTCCCAGCTCCACAGCCAAAGGGAAAATCTTCCCAGGGCAGCTGTGGCGGTAGGTGGAGTCGGGACCGAGCACATCCACCCTGTTCTCAGGTCCCAGTTTCTCTGGGTTTTGCTTTGTTTTGTTTTTTCGTCCAGGGTCTCCCTCGCACCCTGGAACTGCTGTCCTGGTCATTTTTATGCTCCATTTCTCGTTGCACTGAGCTGGGGCTTCCTCAGCCTCTCCTGCTCCACCATCTCACTACAAGTCTCCTACCCCTCTCCTCTCACAATTTACTGTGAACTCCAAGAAGCCAGACTGAACCATCCACACACACCTTGGAAATCTCCTCGGCTAAATGTCCGAGTTCATCCCTCTCAAGTTCCACTCTCAATCCGACAGCAGAAAACAGTATGGCCAGGTTCTGTGCCACTTGATAACAAGGACCACCTTTCTTTCCATTTCCAGGGGCGCATGCATCATTTCCCTCTAAGGCCTCATTGGAAATACCTTCAGTGTCCATATTCCTATCAGCAGTCTCTTCAGAGCATCTCACAACTCTCCCATCCTCTGTCCATGACCCAAGACCAAAGCCATTTCTACGTCTAGATATTTGTTGTAGCGTCGCCCCACTTTCTGGTGCCAAAAGCTGTTTTAGTTTCCCAGCTGCTAAAACAAATACCACACCATAGATTGGCTTAAGTATTGAGAAAGTATTTCTCGTGTTTCAGAAACTAGAGGTTTCTTCATTCCAGAGCCAGGGTCTTCTGGCTGGTGGGCAGTCTTGGGGGGATTCCTTGGCTTTTCTTTCATCTGGCAATGCACTTGGTGGCAGCTTCTCCTTTCTCTTCGGCTTCTGGCTGCACCCTCTGGCTTTCTCTCCTTCTCTCACCTTCCCCCGGAGGGCTCCGGTAATAGACTTAAGACCCGTCCTGATGTAGGCGGGCCACACCTTAACTAAAGCAGCCTCTCCCTGAGGCCCAACTCACAATGGACTCACCCCCACAAGGAGGGGTTAAGATGAAGAGCTTGTTTTCCTGGGGCACGTAACTCCAAATCACCACAGACCCATGCAGTGAATTGTCTAATTCCCACATATTTGTGAATTTTCCAGTTCTCCCTCTGTTACTTCTCTCTAGCTTCATCCATTGTGATCAGAGAAGTTACTTTGTATGCAGCATTTTAAAATGTACTAAGACTTCTCTTGTGCCCTAACGTGGTCTGTCCCAGAGAGTGATCTGTGTTGAGTAGAGAAGAATGTTTCTGCTGCTGTTGCATGAAGGGACCTGTATGTCTGTTAGATCTGTTTGTTTATGGTATTGTTCAAATCTCCTATTTCCTTATTGGTCAATTTTTCCCTTCAAATCTGCCAGCATTTGCTTCACAGATTGGGGGGCTCTGCTGTTTGATGCGTATATAATTGTTTCATCTTTTTGATGAATCAACCCCTTTATCAATATGTAGTATCTTTCTTTGTCCCTTGAAACCATTTTTGCTCAGTCTGTTTTATCTGTTATTACCTACTCTTTTGGTTTACTATTTGCCTGGTATATATTTTTTCATTTTTTTCACTTTCAACCAACTTGTGTCTTTGAACTTAAAGTGGGTCTCTTGTAAACCGCTTACAGTTGAGTCGTGCTTTTTTTTCCATTCTGTCCATGTCTGTGTTTGACAGGAGAGTATAATCCATTTACATTTAAAGTAACTACTGTTAATGCAGGACTTCTGCCATTTCTCTTTTTGGTGTTTAGAAGTCTTTTACTTTTTTAGTCCCTCAATTCTTCCATTACTGTCTAACTTTTGTGTTTAGTTCATCTTTTGTAGTGAACCATTTAGAATCCCTTCTCATTTACTCTATTTTTATTTCTCAGATATTTTCTTTGTGGTTACCTTGGGGCTTAAATGTAACATCTTGAATTTATAACAATCTCATTTGATTTGTCCCAACTGAACGTCAGTAGTATACACGAATCATGTTTGTAAACACTCTGGTCTCCAACTTTATGTTGTTCTTGTCACACATTACATGTTTATACATTGTGTGTCCAAAACCATAGATTTATCACTTCTTTTTTGCACATTTGCATTTTATACCCTATAAGAGGCAAGACTTGGAGTTATAAACCAAAAATGCAATACAATGGTGCTGGCATTTATAACGACCCATATTGTTACCTTTATCAGAAGTCTTTATTTCTTCATGCTGCTTTGATCTGTTGTCTGGCGTCCTTTCTGGTCATCTGAGGAACTCCCTTCAGCATTGCTTGGAAAGCAGGTCTGGGATGAAGAATTCCTTCAGGTTTTGTTTGTCTGGCAATGTCTTAATCTCTCCCTGTTTGTGAAGGACAGTGTGCTGGATTGAGAGTATTATGTACCCCAGAAAAGCCATGTTTTAATCTTGATCCAGTTTTGTGGGCACAACCATTTCTTTTAATCCTGATTCAATATTATATGTAGAAGCTTTTGATTAGATTGTATCAAAATGGAGATGAGACTTGCCCAATTATGGGTGTGGCCCTTGATTAGAGGAAGATGTGACTCCACCCATCCCAGGTGGGTCTTGATTCGTTTAGTGGAATCCTTTAAAAGAGGAAGCATTTTGGAGAAACCTCTGAAACAACAGAGCCAACAGAGAGGGCAGAGATATGGATGTTTGGAGATGCGTGGAGCCCAGCAGACATCGCCATGAGATGTTAAGTAAGCCAGAACCTGGAGAGAGCCAAGGGAAGCCAAGAGATGAAAGCCAGCCCTGGAGAAGCAAAGTGAGGAACCCCTACAGGGACAGAGGCTGAGAGCAGCAGAGCTCAGGAGCAAGGGACCAGCAGATGCCAGCCATGTGACTACCCAGCTCAGAGGTATTCCAGACCCATCAGCCTTTCTTGAGTGGAGGTAACCTCTTATTGGTGCCTTAATTTGGACACTTCCACTTCCTTAGAACTGTAAATTTATAATTTATTAAATTCCCCTTTTTTTCAAAAGCCATCCCAGTTCTGGTATGTCACATTCCAGCAGCTCGCAAACCAACACAGTTTCACCAGATAGAAAATTCTTTGTTGGCAATTATTTTCTTTTCACAGTTTAAATATGTAGAGCCATTGCCTTCTTGCCTTCCCAGTTTCTGATGATAAATTGGTACTTAATCTAATTGAGGCTCCTTTGTATGTGACACACTGGTTTTCTCTTGCAGATTTCATGATTTTCTCTTTGGCTTTGGCATTCTACAGTTTGAATATAAAGTGTCTGGTTGTGGATCTATTCGAGTTCATCCTGTTTGGACTTTGTTGAGCATATTGAACATGTAGATTCAAGTCTCATTAAATTTGGGAAGTTTTCACCTATTGTCTCTTCATATATTCTTTCTTCCCCTCTCTCTCTTTATTCTCCTTCTAGGACTCCCATAACGTGTATCTTGGTATATGTCCTAGTTTGCTAGCTGCCAGAATGCAACACACCAGAAATGGAATGGCTTTTTAAAAGGGGGAATTTAATAAGTTACAAGTTTACAGTTCCAAGGCCATGAAAATGTCCTAATTAAAGCAAGTCTATAGAAATGTCCAATCAACGGTATCCAGGGAAAGATACCTTGGTTCAAGAAGGCTGATGAAGTTCAGGGTTTCTCTCTCAAGTGGAAGGGCACATGGCGAACACGGCGTCATCTACTAGTTTCCTCTCCCAGGCACTTGCTTCCTGAACCTCCCCCAGGGGCATTCTCCTTCATCTCCAAAGGTCACTGGCTGGTGGACTCTGATTCATGACTCTCATCATTCTGTCATCCTTCTCTGCTCTCTCAGAATCTCCAGAGGTCACTGGGTGGTGGACTGTGTGGTTCTCTCAGCCTCGTGGCTCTGCTCGGCTCTGCTGTGGCTTTCTCATCATTCTCAAAGGGCATTCTCTCCAAAAAATGTTTCCTCTTTTATAGGATTCCAATAAATTAATCAAGACTCAAGTAGAATGGGTGGAGACACGTCTCCATCTAATCAAGTTTAATACCCACAACTGATTGAGTCATGTCTCCATGGGGATAACTTAATCAATTTCCAGCCTATAGTACTGAACAAGGATTAGAAGTAACCATTCCTCTACGAGATTGATTAGGATTAGAACATGACTCTTCTAGAGTACAAAAATCCTTTCAAACCATCACGGTACACCTGATGGTATCCACAGGTCTCTTGGGCTCCATCCACTTTTCTTCATTCTGTCTTCTTTCTGTTCCTTCTGAATAATTTCAATTCTTTACTTCAAGTTCACTAATTTTCTCTTCTACCACATCCAATCTGCTGTTGAAATCCTATAAGGAACTTTTATTTCTCTTATCGTGGTCTTCAGCTGCAATATTTCTGCTTGGTTCATTATTATGATTTTTATATCTTTGTTGAAATTTTCATTTTGTTGATGGATCACTTTCCTGATATCCTTCAGGTCTTTGTGTTTTCCTTTAGTTCTTTGAGCATATATAAGACCATTTTGTAAAAGTCTTGGCCTGGCATGTCCAAAGTCTATTCTTCTTTATTGATCATTGTGCTGGTTTGAAAGGATGTATGGACCCTAGAAAAGCCATGTTTTAATCAAAATCCCATTTCATAAAGGTAGAACAATCCCTATTCAATACTGTATATTTGAAACTGTAATCAGATCATCTCCCTGGATGATGTGATTTAGTCAAGAGTGGTTGTTAAACTGGATTAGGTGATGACATGTCTCCACCCATTTAGGTGGGTCTTGATAAGTTTCTGGAGTCCTATAAAAGAGAAAACATTTTGGAGAATGGAGATTTGTAGAGAGCAGAGAATGCTGTAGCACCACGAAGCAGAGTCCACCAGCCAGCCACCTTTGGAGATGAAGAAGGAAAATGCCTCCCGGGTAGCTTCATGAAACAGGAAGCTAGGAGAAGAAGCTGCCAGATGATGCCGTGTTGCCATGTGCCCTTCCAGATGAGAGAGGAACCCTGACCGTGTTCACCATGTGCCTTTCCAGATGAGAGAGAAACTCTGACTGTGTTCGCCATGTGCCCTTCCACTTGAGAGAGAAACCCTGAACTTCGTTGGCCTTCTTGAACCAAGGTAACTTTCCCTGGATGCCTTAGATTGGACATTTCTATAGACTTGCTTTAATTGGATCATTTTCATGGCCTTAGAACTGCAAACTAGAAACTCATTAAATTCCTCTTTTTAAAAGCCATTCTGATTCTGGTATATTGCATTCCAACAGCTAGCAAACTAGAACAATCATCTCTGATGTCTTATCTTACCCCTGTGGATGGGCCATCGACTTCTTTCTTTGTATGGCTTGTCATCTTTCCTTGTACACTGCATATTTCGATAATTTAACGTGTTAATTTTAGAATTTAGTCCCCTAGGTGTTTGTTTATTAAATATGTATTCAGATATAGCAGAGATTTCCTTGAATGCCAAGAGCTAACAACAAAAAAGAAACACACAGCACTTTCCTTAGTCTTTGCAGTTTGGCTCTGTGTTTGGCTAGGGCTTTCCTTAAGGTTAGCCCTCCTAACGATGAACCTGACGATCAGCCTGTGGTGAAAGCACAGGGTCTTCTCCAGTCTTTTCTGAGCATGCACCTTGTCCTGACCGTGTGTGCATGGCCTTAGCACATCCCCATCGACAGGGATACCAGTGCACCTCCTCACCCTAGGAAATAGTTTTCATCCCACCTCAGGTGCTCTAGTGTATGTCGTAAGGCCTGTAATCCTTTGCCTCAGGCCATTGCAGTTTGATTGTTTCTTCCTGATTTTGCTGCCACAGTCTTCAGGCTCCCAGAGGGGTCTGTCCTGTGTCTGCTCCTGAGGACCCAAAGGGAGCCAGGTGACCTCAGGGGACTGCAGCAGGGGCCCAGACAGCCCTGGGCTGGCCCAGGTGCCCCTCCCCACCCTGACTATGTATATTGGTATATCGGTGGCTGAAGTAGCAAGGCTCAGACAACAGACAACTTCCTTGGTCTCTGTTCTAGTTTGCTAGCTGCTGGAGTGCAATATACCAGAAATGGAATGGCTCTTAAAATCTGCCTTCCAGCCAAAGCCTCTAGTCAATTATGCCAGATTATCTGCCATTTCAAAACAAGGCTCATCTTCCTTCCAGTCTATAATAACACATGCCTCATTTCTGTCTAAGGCTTTATCAGAAGTGTCTTTAGAGTCCACATTTCTACCAACAGTCTCTTCAAAGCCTTCTAGGCCTTCTCTATCAAGCTTCTCACAACTCTTCCAAAATCTTCCCCTTATCCATTTAAAAAGCCATTCCAACATGTTTGGTATTTGCAAACCGCAGCAGCAGCACCCCACTCTCCAGTACCAAAATCTGTTCTAGTTTGCTAGCTGCCGGAATGCAATAGATCAGAAACAGAATGGTTTTTAAAAAGGAGAATTTAATAAGTTGCTAGTTCACAGTTCTAAGGCTAGGAAAATGTCCCAATTAAAACAAGTCTATAGAAATGTCCAATCAAAGGAATCCAGGGAAAGATACCTTTGTTCAAGAAGGCCAATGAAGTTCAGGGTTTCTTTCTCAAGTGGAAGGGCACATGGCGAACACAGTCAGGGTTTCTCTCTCAGCTGGAAGGGCACATGGTGAACACAGTGTCATCTGCTAGCTTTCTCTCCTGGCTTCTGGTTTCATGAAGCTCCCAGGGAGGCATTTTCCTTCTTCATCTCCAAACATCACTGGCTCGTGGACTCTCTGCTTTGTGGTGCTGTAGCATTCTCTGCTCTCTGAATCTCCCATTCTCCAAAACGTTTCCTCTTTTATAGGACTCCAATAAACTAATCGAGACCCACCCAAATGGGTGGAGACATGTCATCACCTAATCCAGCTTAACAACCACTCTTGACTAAATCACATCATCCAGGGAGATGATGTGATTAGAGTTTCAAACATACAGTATTGAGTAGGGATTATTATACCTTTATGAAATGGGATTTTGATTAAAACATGGCTTTTCTAGAGGGCATACTTCCTTTCAAACCAGCACAGTCTCCCTGCCAGGTGATGGCCTAGCCTCCTGACTGCCCTTGTGAGACCCTGCCCACATTCAAGGTGGCATCTGGGGGTGGTCTGCCACATGGCAGCTCCAGGAATGCACAGAGGCCATCAGGGCACTATGGCCATGGCCTGGATGCCAGGGATACGGTGCCATGTCCACCTTTGTTGGCTAGGCCTTCAGGGCCATGAGCCCAGGGAGCAGCCTGTGGGCCTGGAGGGAAGAAGACTTCCCACTGCCAGAGGCGGCAGCTGTAGGGATGCCACACCATGAGATGGGGGCCCTCACAATTTTCTAGAAGCAGCTGAGCTCCCCTCCTTCATCAGGGGCACCACTTGCCCCCAGGACAGCAACCCTGTTTGAGCTTTCTGAGATCCGTAAGTAGAGCTAGATGCTGGAGGAGGCGAGAGGCCATGGCTGGACACCACTTCACAAGTATCTGGTCTTGGGACAGAGGTGCAGCCAGCAGCTTAGGGCTGCAGCACATGGCAGGGGCCTTGGTGCTGGGCGACAACAGAACTCCACCCGCCTTGCAGTGTTGGAGTGTCCAGGGTGTGCCACGCACCAAATGACAGGGAGAAGGTGGACGTGAGCCTGGAGGTGTTGGCAGGTGCCAGTGAAGGAGGGACGGGAAGCTGGTCAGGGGGATGGCACGGTCCACCCAATACTGGAGGCCATGGAGGTTCTCGCTGTCAAGGGGCCTGCCAGCTGCTGAGTCTGGAAGGTCACACCACATCTGTGCATGCGCAGGTCATCACGGGAGGGAGAGGCTGTGGGGGTGTCATCCAGGAAGGCTGCAAGGCTGGGGATGGGTGGGAGGCAGCAGGGACAGAGAGGAGGGGTCTGGTCAGGAAAGGATGGACATATTGAGGCATGGCATGGGAGCTCGGTGCTCGTCTGGGGCCCATGAGAACTGTATGGGCTTGTGGAGGAGTGGCCTTAGTTTCCCCTGCATGGCATGAGTTTCTGAGCCAGAACTCTAGCTGAAGTGGCGCGAGCCCCCTGCTGCCTGGGGACAGTATGTCGCATCAGCCCGTGGTCCACGTCCTGGTTAAAGCCAGGCCACAAGTGAGGGCCACCAGCTGAACTGGCTTCTCCTGTAGCCATAGGGCCAAGAGGTCCAGGCAGGGATGAGGGAGAGGGTCCCCAAAGCCAGGAGTCACCTGGGGAGGGGGCAAGGCAGAGGCCCCGTGCAGGGAGGGGGCGTCCCAAGCACCAGGTGCCCACCGGTCATTGGCACAGGCCCAAGGCCCTGGGGCAGGGCTGACCAGACCAGCTGGGGCCGAAGTCCAGGCTAGGAGTCTTGGAGAACCGGCCGGGAGCCGGGTCCCCAACACCTGGAGAGGAAGAGGCTGTGGAACTGGGGTGGCAGCAGAGAGGGGCCTGCCCAGAGTGAGGTGGTAGCCCAAGGCTGGACTCCATGGTGGACAGGCTGCTGCTGTCCCTCCCTATGCAGCACTGTCACCTGGGGGCATCAGTGCTGTGACCCGCAGCTGCTCTTCTGATCTGTAACAGGGCTCCCAGCCAGCGCTGCTGATTAGAGAAAGCTTCTGCCACGTGTCAGCTTGGAGGAAGCCCAGTTTGAGTGCAGCTCAACCATGAGTTTTGAGCTTCCGCTTTGGAGCCTGACCCATCTCAGGAGATGGTGCTAAGTGGCTGATGCAAAGACCTTGATGGAGGAGAGAGATGGTCATCATCCAAGGATGCCCGCCTGCCCAGCTGCCTGGCAGCTTCAGCAGCTTTGGCTTTTTTATTATTGTGCAAAGAAAGCTTTTAACTTTTTATTGTGGTTGCAGGCTGTTCAGTGGCTCTCCGATCAGGAAGGCACTAGGCCCTGCACACAGCTACCCCCACCCCAGTTATCCTTGCAGCCTCTATGGCACAAGAACTCACACATCCAGGCTTACACTCAAAAGCACACACACACATGTGCATGCACACACCACATGGGCACACATACATACACACTGACACATCTTATGCCCTCACACATGCATGCACATACCCAAATGCGCACACATACATATCTTGCACACATGCAGGCACACACTGCACACACACATGCACTGACACACCCACATGCATTCACACATGTGTGCACATACCCATATGCGCACACATGCACACACACATGCACGGACACACCCACATGCATTCACACATGCGTGCACACACCCATATGCATACACATACACACAGTCCTGCACGTCCTGCACATGCACACACACACCCTGTTTTAGTTTGCTACTGCTGTGGGAAAGCATTGCCCCAGAGATGGATAGCATTTATAAAGAGGATGTATTTAGTTACAAATTTACCGTTCCTCAGAGGAAAGGCAGCTTGCTTTCATGTGGGCTTCTCTGTCACATGGGAAGGGACACAGAGATATCTGCTGGCCCTCTCTCCCAGCTTCTGGGTTCAAACGGCTTTCCCTGGGGAGTCTTCTCTCTGCATCTCCAAACATCTAGGTCTGAGCTCCCTCTGAGCTCTAAACTAAGCTGAGGTGTGCTGGGCTCCTGATCTCCTCAGAGCTGGGCTGAGCTATTTCTCTTTCTTCTGACTCCTCCCTTTAAGCCTCACTCATTGCAGAAGGCACTCCCCTAGCCAGTGCAGATGGCATCAGCCATAAATGACAGTCACATGCTGATGATTTAAATCCACAGCAACAGAACAACTGGGCACCATCATCTGGCCAAGCTGACACTGGAACCCAACTACTGTACACCCTTACTCACACGCATGCACCCATACACATGAACACAACCACTTGTGCACGCACACCCATGCTCACATATACACATGCACATATCACAGACACATATACATCTGTACACATGCGCACACCCACTCGTCCACATATGCACACACCTGCACACATGTGCATACCCACATCCATGCTCTCCCCACACGTGCTCACACAGGTAACAAATATGCCCTCTTGCACGCACGTGCACATGCATGCATCTCTGTGTGCACACAACCACTTATATATGTATACACACACAAGTCCACGCACACACCCCTCTCTCCAATCACTCTGACAAAACTCTCTGAGCATTCCTTGAAAATTACTGAGTTTGAACAACTGTAGAATTTACCTTGGGAGAGGCATCAAGCCCCCACCAAAGTTGCCACGTTGAATTCCACGGAGGCCTATGGGAGCCTTTACGTGCAAGTTTGACTCGGAAAAGGAGCCTCTGAGGGGAAAGGAGCATTCTTCCAAAACTTCTGCTTCTGAGCCTGGGGACCACTCCCCTTCACCCCAAGACCCATCCAGGGATCGACCAGCAGCTGCTCACCCTGCCCACATGGCTGTGATGGAGGGTCAACCCCAGGGAGATGCTGGGGGCCGAGGGGTCCACTCCTGCATCGTCGTCCGTGGTGTGCTCCCCAGGCACCCCCGCCCCCCCAGCCAGCTGGACGGCTGTCCCCACTCGATGGACAGACAGTGGGTTTCCACCTCCGCCATCTCAGATCATGCGTGCTTGTCCCACTGGTGCAATGCCACCTTTGAACCACCTGCCCAGCGGTCCTCGGTCCTTTTCCCTGGGTAGTTTTGCTTTGTCATGGGTACTTGCTGGCTGCAAAGCTGTTCTCCCCATGTATCACCTGTCCTTCTCTCTCGTTGATGGTGCCATTCGATATTTAAACATTTGTAATCTATTTCTCTATGCCTTCCGATTTTTGTGTGCTAAGTAAGGGGCCTTCACTATTCAAAATATATTTCCCTTGCACTTTCTTTCAATATTTTGCTTGGTCTGGGGCTGTTGAGATAGGGTCTAATTTTATTTTGTTCATTTACCCAGTCTTGGAGTGCAACAGCTAACAGTACGGGCCCTGGAGCCCTGAGTTCCAGCACCAGTCGTGGGGGTTAGGGGGTGGGGTAACAAGGTGATGTCCCCTGGGCACGTGGCCAAAACTCTGTAGCTGCCATCCCCTCACAGTGTCTACAGGTAGGCCCTCAGCACCTCCTAAATTCTAACATAGACGGGCCCGTCAACAGCACCCTGTTCAGTGGTTTGTCTTTTCCTGAGCCAAGCCCCAGAGTTTCAATCAGGGTGATTCCAAATTAGTCCTGGCAGCTGGCAGGCTTCTTGGCTCCCCAGGGCTCTTCCCTCTTATTCTTCAGTGTGGACTTTTCTGAAACAGTGTGTCAAATTCTAAGACACCAACAATGTGCTCTTGATTGGAGTTGATTGGCGTCGGCCATTTATTTGGAGAGGTGCCTGTGAACCGGCCCCTGTCCCCCAAACCGGCCTCTTGCGCGCAAACCGGGGTGCCACGTTTGTCTTTCCGGAAAGCCGTATGGTGCTGGCTGCAGGCCTGATGCATTTTCGCCAAGTTCTAGCCCTCAGTTCTTCCGTTTTTGCAGCTGTTGTGAGCAGGATCCTTTCTCCCTCTGATGTTTCCTGGCTCCTGTTTGCTTTTGGTCTGTGTAATGCTCTTGGTCGAGCCACTTCATTAGATGCGCTTATTTGGTCTAATTGCTTCTCAGTTGCCTCTCTTGGGTTTTCTGGGTAAGGGATTATTATGCCAAGTGCTAGTACTTAGAGCCGCATTTCTTCCTGAGAAGGAACACTGAGAAGTGTTTATTCCTCTTCTCTGTGTTTTTGTCTCACTGCCTAGGCCAGCACTTCCATTATCACGGCCGGGACCCCCTGGGTGAGTGGCACAGCTTTCCCCAGCCCCCAGCCCCCAACATCGGCTCAGGCTCCGGGGACCTGCCTTCCTTGTTGGTGTCAATAGAATTAAGGATGTCGCCCCCTCTACCTAATTTGTTAGTGGCTTTTTAATCTTAAAAAAGCCTTTCGATCTACTGACATGATCGTGCTGTTTTATCCTTTAATCTATGTAGCACATCTCATTTTTTAAAAACATTTTTGTTATTGTGAAAAATAACATATGTACAAAAAAGCAATACATTTCCAAGTACACGTTTACAGGTAGTTATACAACAGATTTTAAAGTTTGGTATGGTTTACAGTTCCATGATTTTTCATTTTCTCTTCTAACTGCTACAAGATACTGGACACCAAAAGAAATATCAGTATATTGATTCAGCAGTGATATTCACTTGCTAAATCCTATCTTCTCTATTATACTCTTCCTTCTCTTTTTTTTCTTTTTGTTGTGAAAAATAACACATATACTAAAAAGCAAACTTCAAAATACATCACAACAATTAGTTGTAGAACTGATTTCAAAGTTTGGTATGGATTGCACTTCTACAATTTAGGTTTTTACTTCTAACTGCTCTAAGGTACTGGAGACTAAAAGAAATATCAATATAATTCAGCACTCACACTCATTTGTTAAACATGACCTTCTCTGCATAACTCCACCATTACCTTTGATCTTTCTCTCACTCTTTAGGGGTATTTGGGCTACACCCATTCTAACTTTTTCATGTTAGAAGGGGCTGTCGATAATATGGGGTAGGGAGATGGAACTATCTGATGATCTGGAAAGGCTGGCCCCTCTGCATTTCAGGACTTATCTGGTCCAGGGACCCATCTGGAGGTTGTAGGTTTCTGGAGACTTACCCTAGTGCATGGAACCCTTGTAGAATTCATTTATTTTTTTAATCGTAGTAAAATATGCATAACAAAAATAATTTTAATCCTTTGAAGTAGACAATTATTTGACATTAAGTATGTTGAAATACTGTGTAACTTTTACCATTATGGATTTCCAGAATATTTCCATCATCCTCAGCCAAAACTCATGCTCATTTAGCAATAACTCTCCATTTACCCTCTGCCCACCTGTTTCTGTTTGCTAAAGCTACTGGAATGCAATGTATCAGAAATGGATTGACTTTTACAGAGGTGATTTATTAAATTACAATTCTAAGGCCATAAAATGTCCAAATTACGGTACCAAGAGGAGGAAAGGAAGTCGGCATCTGGGACACCTCCATGGCTGGGAAGGCATGTGGCTAGCCTCTGAGGTCCCTGCTCCCGGTTCGTTGCTTCCAGCTTCCGATTCCAGTGGCTTTCTCTCCAAGCATCTCTGGGCCCCTCCCTTAGCTTCTCTGGGGCAAACTCTGGATTCCATCTCTTAGTTTCCTTTGGCTCTCTCCAGGGTCTGGCTATTTCTGTGAGTCCTTGATAACACCTGGGGTATTTCTGTCTGCATCTCGAAATATACGTGTCCTGGTTTCATCTTTCTGCTCTGTGTGCGCCAGGAAAGGATCAAAACCCATCTCGAATGGGCAGGGTCATGTCTTCATGGAAACACCTAATCAAATGTTCCCACACTGTACAATAAATAGTTCTGCCCACATGACTGGATGATAAGAACATGGCTTTTCTGGGCTACATAACTGTTTCCGACCAGCACACCCCTGGCCACCACTGTTCTGCTTCTTTCTCCATGGATTTGCTTATTCTAAGTACTTCATATAAGAGAAGTCATATAATATTTTCCCTTCTTTGGCTTATTTCACTCAACATGATGTCTTCAAGGTTTATCCGCGTTGTTGTATGTTCTACAATATCAGTTCTTTTTACGGCTGAGGAGTAGTATTCCATTGAATTGATGGACTGCGCTTGTTTCTCCAACATCTGTAGATGGACACTTGGGCTGTATCCACCTTTTGCTTATTGCGCATGATGTTGCAGTGAACACTGGCTTGTAGATATCTGTCTGAGTCCTGCATTCAGTGCTTTGGGGTGCATACCTGGGTGTGGGATCTCTGAGTCATAGGGTAATTCTATGTTTAACTTTCTGAGGTGCTGCCACCCTGTTCTTCACGGCAGCTGCACCATCTTACATTCCCACCAACAAGGGTACGAAGGTTCCTATATCTCTGCATCCTCATCAACACTTATTTTCAGGTGTTTTTTCATAGCAGCCATCCTGGTGGGCGTGGATTGGTGTCTCATTGTGGTTTTAATTTGCATTTCTCTAATGGCTGATGTTGTTGAGTATCTATTCATAAACTTATTGGTTATTTAAATATCATCTCTGGAGAAATGTCTAAACAAATCTTTGGCCTATTTTTAAACTGAGTTGTTTGCCATTTTTGTTATTGAGTTGTTGGGAGTTCTTTATATATTCCGGACATAAAACCCACTTCAGATAATATGGTTTCCAAATACTTTTCCCTTTCTGTGGGTTCTCTTTTCACTTTCTTTATAAAACCCTTTGATGCACAAAAGTTTTAAATTTTGATGAAGGCACATGTTTTCTTTTTTGTTCCTGCTCTTTGTATATGACATGGCCATGAAGATACTTCCCTATGTTTTCTTGGAAGAGATTTTTGGTATTAGCTCTTCAATGTAGGTATTTCATCCATGTGGGGTTAATTTTTGTGTATAGTGAGGGGTGGGAGGTCCACATTCATTTTTTCTGAACATGGGTTTGTAGTTGTCCCAGCCCCGTTTGTTGAGACTCTTTTTCTCCCATTGAATGGGCATGACACCCTTGTTGACAACAGACTACTCGCAGTTGTGTGGGTTTGCGCCCCAACTCTCAGTTCTTTGCCATCAGTATGTATGTCTCTCCATATGCCAGCACCACACCTTTTTAATTCCTGCAGCTTTGTACTAAGCTTTGAGATCAGGAAGTGGAAGTCCTCTTTGTTCTTCACACCTGAAGAAACTAGAAGAAGAGGAGCAAACTAAACCCAAAAATAGTAGAAGGAAGGAAAGAATAAAGATCAGAGCAGAGAAAAATGAAATAGAGAGTAGGGAAGCAGTAGAGAGCATCCACAAAACCAAAAGCTGTTTTTTTTTTTTAAATAAAAAAAAAGGTAAATAAAATAGACAAACCTTTCAGCCAGACTGTCAAGGAAAAGAGAAAGCGAATACAAATCAATAAAAACAGGAATGAAGGTAGGGGCATCTGATTTAACCTTTTTACTGATACTTCTAAGGTAGGCACTTCCTCAGGGATGTTTTCTGGCAAATTCTTTCTTTCCTGTGAATAGGCCACATTTTCCTTTATCTTCATGTGTTTTATAATTTTTTGTTGGACATCCTGAGTATCATGTTGCTGTAGCTGTTCTTTCGAGTTCTGGCTCTGCGAGGTACTGCCTCTTTAAGCCCTCTTTAAGACATGTACTGCCTCTTTAAGCCTCCTGTGCTGCTTTTGCTGCCCTCAGCGCTGGTCCCCCCAGGAAACTGACACAGCGGGTCAGAGGCAGTGGTCAGTAGCCAGACTTCAGCACCCCCGATCTGGAGGCCTAGGTCCTTCCAGCCCACCCTGGCCCTGGTGAGCTCACCAGGAGCCTGGGCTGCAACCCCCCCTGCTGCCTGCCTTATAGTTGGAGGATGGGGGTGGCAGCCGCTGCATGGAGGGAAGAATTCACCCATGTTTACTGCAATTACCAGCCTCTTTTCCCTGCATCCCTGGATGCTACAGTGTTCCACCGGACCCCAGGTTCCGAAAGACTGGATTCAGAGAGTCCCTGCAGGTTCTGTAGGTGTTCTGGTGGAAGGACCGGTTCCTGGAGCTTCCTGCTCTGCTGTCTCCTCACATCTTCTCAAAGCACATTGGTGGTGTTCTAATGTGCGACTGGAGCCCATTTGCTAAGAGCTGATTTTGGATTTTTGCATTTATGGTCCTACAGGAGATTGCCCGATACCTGCTTTTGTGCCATCCCTGTCTGATTTTGGTGACAGGATTGGGCCAGCCTGGCAAAATGGGCAGGGTAGCTTCCATGTTTTTTCTGTGCTTTGGAAGACTTGTCTGGGGTGGCAGAACTTGCCTATAAAACCATCAGGGCCTAATGCCATTGGCAGGAGAAGCATATCTTTGACCACCTTACCCTTCGCTTGGTTCTTCTGACTGATTGCTTGACCACTCTGGCCCTCAAAGAGTCCACCCTGGCTGCCAAGGCAGGAGCCTCATAGTTGGACTGACCCGCTGTTCCTCCCCATTGCCCCTGTGAGACCTCAATGGTGGGCACTCACGAAGGGACCCCGTGAAGGTGCCCTGAGCCCACTTCTCTCCATCTTCACTGGGGATGTCAATGACGGTCTCTGTTCTGTGAGGACTCAGAGGGACCCCTGGTGCATTGCTGTGCTGGGCACACAGCTGGCACCTGGCAAATGGCAGTGGATGACAGTGCCCTGAGTTTCCTTCCCGTGGGGTTGGAGGGTCAGGGGATGTAGTTACGGTCACAACCTGCTGACCGGGCTTCCCACGGCACATGCCGGGATGTGGACCCCCTTTCTCATCTGTGCCTTCTCCAGCTGAATGCCATGGATCAGCATTCCAAAACTGAGTGTGCAGCTGACTTGCCCAGGGCACAGTAGAGAGTCAGCCATCCCCTGGAATCTGACCTGCACAGGGCACAGGAGAGAGTCAGCCATCCCCTGGAATCTGAGCCTTCAGGGCAAAAGCCTTGAAAACTGGCAATTCTGTGCCAAGTGCTGTACCAATCACCTCCCGCTCATGATCTCCTTACCTCTTGGCAATCTTACCCCGTAAGGACAGATAGCATCACCACGTTCATTCACAGACAAGGAAACCAAAGCCCAGAGAGGTGAAGTGGCCTGCCCAGGGCCGTCCTGCTGGGCCCTGACCAACTCTCGCTGTCAGACTGCAAGGCCCTGGAGAGTCCACAGTTGGAGCAGGGATCTCCATTGCTGAGCCACTGGGCTGTCTGGCCCCGCCCAGGCCTGGATTTACTCCCTGTTAACTCTTACTCCGTAAGAGAGCTGATACCTGGTCTGCTGAAATTCTCCCTGGAAGGATGGGTGAGGGCCAGGGAGGAAGGGGCTTCCCTTAAACCACCATCTTTTATGAATGGGGACGCGTTGTTGAGGCCATCACCAAAGGAAGGGCGAGGCTTCAGGCTGTGTGCACAGGATATCATGTTGGGGGGCCCCTGGGTCCCGCGCGGGTGGTGGGGGAGGGAAGAGGAGGCCAGGAGGCACAGGCTGCGAGGCAGACCGCTGGGGTCTGGGTAGCCAAGCCAGGGGCACAGTCTGCACCTGCCTGCACCAGTTCAGCTCCCTGGGGGACACGGTCTGCACTAGCCCCAAATATGCACATCTGAAAGCTCTCACTCCTGAGGACACTGGAGCAGTATCTACTGCGGTGCTCCCACCATGGGCACATTTCCAGGGGACTGCGGCCTCTGGCTCCTGGCCAGCACATCAGCCCAGGACATGTGGACTTGCAGCTGAGCTAGGGGAAGAGGCAGAGGGCCAGGAGGCCTATGGGGTGTCTCTCTGTGACTCTGAGCTCACTGGACTGTCCAAGGAGCTCCGTAAAGGGGAGGGGCAGTGGAGGCTGGGGAGGGGGTGGGGGTGCCAGGTCCCCTGACTCCTGGTGCTCTCCCCCACCCCCACACCCCTGAACCAAACAGCAGTCACCCCCTCCAGGCTCTCCTGTGGGAGCTGTGGAGTCCGGGCCTCAAATTTGGGAAAGATGCCAAAGCTGTCCCATTTGTGGAAGGGAATAGCGTGGCCGTGAGGGACTTCTTCGTGAGAACAGGGAAAGCCAAGGAAATCCAGCCCCCAACCATGGCCTCAGGCTCCCCTGGGGGCGCCCCCCCACCCCCACCCCGTGCCCGAGACACCTTGTGACCAAGAAGCAAACATGCAGCCACGCTGATGCAATTAGGAAAATGTTATTGTTCAAATGCTGCTTGATTCTCGAGGTGAACCCGTGACCCCGGGAAAACAACAAGCCTGTGGGCCGTCCTGCCACTTGCGGCTATGACCTGGCCAGGTCACCAGCTTCTCCCGGACGCTGCAGGATGGGGGTGTGGCTTCTGCCTGCCTGCTGCTCATACAGGGGGTGTGGCATGCAGGAGGAGCTCTGGGGGGTGGGGACGGACTCAAGAAACCCAAGTTCCCTGCCTGACTCAAGGAGGAGAGGAGGGTTTCGTAGCACCCTCTCTCCTGCCTGGGACCTCATGCCCCAGGTGAGTGGCTCCCTCTCGGACAGCTGCCCTCACTCTCTCAGGACAGGGAGCTGAGGGTGGTCAGCAGCTCCTGCACCTGTCCCAGAATCACTCCTGTCCTTCAGACAGGCCTAAACAGGAAGGAGAGCACCCTTGCCCCCCTCCACTCCTTCTACCCTCCCTGGAACAGCTCAGAAGGAGCCCCGGAGCCCATTTGTGAGTGCCTACTAAAGATTCGCAGCCTCCCAGCAGTCTGCCAGGTCCCGGGTGCATTTGCTCTAAGACAGCAGCCAGGTGCTCAGTCCAGGCTGCTGAGCCACCAGGGAAAACTCCCTATTCTTCCATACCTCCCACCTTCCCCCACAGTCTGTGTGAGGGGCGGCACCCAGAGGGGACCTGCGGCTGAGACACTCCGGAAGGCCAGGTGATGGCATGTGCAGGAGACCTGAGTGCTGGTTGGAGTCAGAGGACTGGGCTCTTACCTGAGTCATCCACCCCCGACACCCCAGTGTGCCCATGGGTTCTGTGGGGGCCGCTCTGTGCTGTTTTAGTGGGGTGTGAAGTGCCATCTTGGTGGGAGGAGCTAGACGGCCCAGGGCCTCCACTGTGAGGCTCTTGCTTACAGGGTTTTGGGGGGCTGCTGGCCTGGAGGCTGGCTCTGCTGGCCCCACCTTTGGGACCTCCCTGCCAGGACCTGGCATGTGGCCACGAGCCAGCAGGGGCTCAGGTGCCTGATGGCCCCACCCCCACCCCCTAGCCCAGCCCCTCACTGCAAGAGCTTGATGACTCAAGTGATGGGACCCCCCACCCCCAGGTGCTGATTTGAACTGAGCTGATGGGCTGGGGAGGCAGCCAGAAATGCCTATTCTCAGGCCTGCTGGTCACTTAACACCCCCCGCCCCCCTCCCCCCCAGCAACCGGGGCTGTGAGAAGAGGAGGGTCTGTAGCCCAGGTGGGGATCCTGGACCCTGTCAGGAAGGCTGAGCAGTGTCTTGGCACAGGCTGTGTGTGTGTGGGGGGGGGGGGGGCAGGAGGACTTGCGTTGACCCCGGAGAGGTGGAGGGAAAGGGGAGGGCCCCGTACCCCACAGCCTCCATGCCCGCGCAGCCCCCGCGCGGCTCTCGCCCGTCAGTCCCCGCCCCTGCGCGGTGTCCCCCACCCCCGCCCCGCGCAGCCCCCGCCTCCAGGTGCGGCCAGACGCGCTCGGGCCCCGTCCGCCCCCGCCGCGCTCACGGGGCGCTGTTGTAAAGCTACGCGGGGTCCCGGGGGGTGCCGAGCGCGTCCGGCAGGGGAGCCGGCGCTGGCTGAGGGGGCGCTGGCGTGTACCCACAGGCTGCCCCGCGACGCCGTCGGCTCGCTCCCCGCCACCGCCAGCCTCGTCATGAACGACCTGGACTCGGAGGTGCTGCCGCTGCCGCCGCGCTATCGCTTCCGGGACCTGCTGTTGGGCGATCAGGCCTTCCAGAACGACGACAGGTAGGGGCCGCGGGCGCGAGGGGCCGGGTGCTCGCCCCCCAACTCGGCCCCCGCGCGCGCCGGGAGCTGTCCTTGGTGCTGAAGGCAGTCCCGCGCCGGCCCGGCAGCGCGCGCTCCCGCAGACGCCCTGCGCCCTTCAACTTTTCCGGGCTGGGGGGCGGGGAGGGGCGAGGGACAGCTGAAGTTGGGACGGGACGTGGGGTTTAAGGATAATCAATCTCCCAGGAAGGGGTCCTGGAGCCGGGGAAGAGGATGCTCTGTGCTGCGGCGTCTACCCAGGCTCTGGCCTCCCCATTCTCTGCTCCCAGCTCCCTAACCCCGCACTGCTGCCTATTTGGGGGGCCAGCCGGCGTCTTGCGGTCGCTGAGAGCTCAGACTGTGGCTACCTATTAATTCTAATGGTGTAATTAATGGTGTCCTTTGAGCTCACGCTGTGGTCACTTACTCAAGTGAAGATCTTCCCTCACCTCAAATTCTCTTGGGTGTAAAAAAGCAAAATGAATTTGAGTCCCTCTGTAAAGGACTGGAGAATGAGCCCGGGGGATAATTATCATGCCGAGTTGGCAGGAAGCTGGAAGAAATGTTGCTTTTTCTTTGCCTTTTCCCCAAATAGCTGTCTTGGGTAAATATGCATCACTTTAGCTCTGTCAGCCCCGTGGGGAGGTGCTTTCACTGGCCTGTGAAGGCGAGCATTCCCAGGACACATGCTGAAGCCTCTGGGGGCCTCGGGGATGAGAGGTGCCGTCCTTCCAGTGAGCTGGAGAGAGCCGCTGATGGCACTGTCAGCAGGTCCTGCTCCCCACCCATCCCTGGGCTGGATGACTGAATTTGCATTTTTTTCCAACAGCGCAATTATTCAAGTTAGCACATAAAGTGCAGGAGGTTGAAAATTGTCAGGACACAAATTGAGCTTTCAGAATAATCCCTTGCTGAAACTGCAGCTAGAAAAATATGCTTGTGAATAGGGTCAGTACTTTTGGCATGTGTATATAAGGAGCTGCTAAAAGTGCATGAAAAATGATTTTAAAGATCTCTCTGCTTGCTGGAAATGAAATGTTCTACCAGTTAATGCATTCAGTTGCATTAACTAAGTAGAGGCAGGAGGAAAGAGTGAACCCCAAATCTTCATCCACTTAGAATCAAAGAATTGGAGACTTGTAAAGAGGCTTTTAAAACTTGACTTTTGTTGTTGTCCTCATCCATGAACAAATGTCCCAGGTCAAGAGTTTGGCTTTGCCCCTGCTTGAGCAAAGGAGGAGGGGGCTTGTGGCTGGCCAGGCCTACACAGCTTCCAGGCTCACCCAATGGGGCAGGGCTGGGGGCTTCCCTGACCCGAACTGGGAGATGTGGTGTCGTTCTTAGTGAGCCCCAGTCAGCCCCTTGGTGAGTGCTCTGCTGGGTTGTGATTCTCAAAACAGCAGCGACGGCAGATTCTTTGGATGCTGGGCAGGAAACGGCGTCCGTCTCCCCTGAGTGATGTCAGTGCTGGAGGTCCCTGTCATTACAGTGATGCATCTGCCAGTTTGCAGGGAGTGGGTGGGAGAGGTTTTTGCTATCGGTGGTGAGTGGTGTATGTCTGCCCTGGAAAGAATGACCCCTGCCTCCTGGATGAGGGCAACTGGGACAGAGTCCTCTGCCAGGTCCCAGACCTTGGTTGGTGTTGATTTCTTTTGTTGTAAAACATGAAATTGACCGTTGGTGACATTTGGTACATTGCACAGTGCTGTGCAACCCTCACCACCATTAGCTCCAGGGATTTCCATCAGCCCAAGAGGAAAACCCCCAGTGCCTTAAGCAGCACCTCTGTGCCCCCACCCCTAGCCCCAGGCGGCCACCAACATGCATTCTGCTCCATTTTGTTATGGGCTCATGGATTAGGGGCTGGTAGTACTCAGGGTGTGCTGCAGGCGTGTGTGTGCATTCCATGAGCATTGCATACACGCATCTATGTGTGCAGTGCAGGAGCGTATGAGCACCTGTGTGTGTAAGAGGCTGTGACTCCTCTAGAAGACAGATCCCCCGTGGCTCAAGGGCATTTGTGGGGCTGGGGCACGAGGCTGCCCTCCACAAATGCCCTTCTCACGTTGGAAGTGACATATGCAGAGACATTCCTTAGATGGCAGGGAAGAGACAGCGCTTCGGGACTGGGTGGTCCCCAGCCCTGTGGCATGGCTCAGTCTCAAGACGAGACCCCTGCCTCAGATATGCTTGTGGGGCATGGAAACAAGGGTACCATGGTCGTCGCCAGGCTATCTGGGCAGGGCCCCCACTGCTCCCCCCAGCCAGCAGGCCTGGGGCCTGGTGGAGGCCCCTGGCCATAGGCACATCCAGCCAGCTCACAGGTAGGGAGGGCTGCTGGTCTGGGTGGCTGCAGCCAGGCCCTGGGGGGTTCCCCTGCTCAGTGTAGGGCACTAGAGACCTGGCATGAAGAACTGCCTTGGGCTTTCAAGGTGCCGTACTGACTGCTCAGGGTCCTGGGTGTGTGGCAGGGCAGGGAAGGACCCGTGGGCACCGGTTCCAGGGTACCTGGTGACTCCAGCTCAGCCCCCTTCTCCCTCCAGCCATGCATCCAGGTCCCTTGCTCGTGAGGACTTCATAGACCTTCCTGGGAAATGGCTTCTAGCCTTGGAGTAGGAAAGGGGAACCAGGCTTTTGTGGGGATGAACAGCCTGAGGGATGGGGTCCACTCACTTCCAGATGCTTTCTCTCCTTTTCCAATCTTCTTTGCCCAAAGAGGGCTGCCAGTCCATTCTAGTGGGGCAGGGGAGTCTGTCTTGCCCTTCTTCTGCACCCCCAGGTTCAATGAGGTTCCCCTCTGGTTCTCAAGATGTCCTCCCAGGTGTTGCTGAGAGCAGGCAGTACAGGAACCTGGGGCCATGGGCAGGACCTGGAGATGGGGAGATGGGGAGCAGCTGCTTAGAGGCCCCTCCTGGAGGCTTGTGATGTAGGCCTGGCAACCCCACCCAGCCACACCCCTTCCCATCCCCACAGCCAGTACCCCCTGCCCAAACACTTGTTCCCTAAGCAGGCAGAGGGGATGGGGTAGCCATATCACCTGGCCTCTTGGGACCCTCTCCATGCACAGCGCGAGGCCCCATCAGTGATGCCAGCAGGGAAGCTGCCTGAAATGGCCAGGACGGCCCAAGGCATCAGGCTAAGGGGACTCCAGTGCCTCCGACCCCCACCACAGAGTGGGTAGAGTGGGGACTCAGCGGAGGGCTGGCTCCTGCCCCCTGCCCTCCGCCCCATGCCATATTCCCTGCCTGGAGTCCTGTTCCTGTTTTCCTCCATCTCCCCGGCCGGGCCTTTGCTCACACGCCCTGCCATGGGTTTGCAGGATAGGCCTCCTGGCAGGCTGTGAGCGGGCAGGCAGAGCTGTGGGTTTTTCCTCCAGGGAAATCAAGCCACTTGCCATGAGTCATCGCCTCACTCGGCCTGTGGCCTGGGGGGAGGAGGGGCTCAGCCGCCTGAGCGGGTGAGGGGGCGGCACTGCCTGCCGGGGCTGGCATCTGCGGGGGAGACCTGTGCCAGCGCGTGGCCAGGCAGACGGGGTGGCTCAGCCGTGTCGGTGGCTCCCTATGGGCAGAGGAGGCCTTGGGAGCCGGAATCTAGGCAGCGCCCACCTGGGCCCCTTCCCTCTGCCTTCATGCCCTGGGGGAGCCCCAGGGACTGCTTGAGGAGGCCCCAGGGGCCCCCGGCTCTCCCCTCCCATTGCTGGCCCTCCACGTCCCCTGGAATCCTAAGGGGCCTCACGGTCCTGAGGGTGCAGGACGGAGGGTCTGAGAGCTTCCTCCCGCCCGGCAGGGCACACCCAGCCCCACAGGTCAGGAGCTGCACTGTCCCCGGCGCCCGGCTCAGGAAGGACCCCCGAGGCACCCCCATGGGCAGGTGGCTGTGGCCCCCAGAGTGGGGGTGAAGCCAGGACTTTGTGCCCGCGGCCCCGGTTCCAGGCCTTGAGCCGAGGCTGGCCCACTGCCCTCTCCCCAGCGTCCGGGGCTGCAGGAGGGACCGGGACGCCACAGGACGCCTCCGAGGTCAGGACATGCCCAAAGGCCCTGGCAGGGGGCCTCCCCCCAAGGTTCCTCTGACAACAGAGAGTAGCTTGACTCAGGTCTGGGACTTGAGCAATGCCAAATGTTTTTCCACAAACAAGCCGAGAGGTGGGAAGCAGGGGCCAGGGGCCGCAGCCAGGATGCCCTGAGGAGGAACTGCCAAGCATGGGTCTGGCGCCGGGACTCGTCCCCTCCTGGGGTGGGCTGGCTCCCCTGGCCGGGTGGAGGAGGGGCAGGGGCGGGGCCACAGGGAAGGGGAGGGGTCACAGGGGAGGGGGAGGGGCCTCCATTCCCCTGTCAGGCTGGGTTCCTGCCTGGCCCCTCCTTTGCCACCCGGCCTGTGATCAGGCTGCCCTGGGGAGGGGGGGGCGGGGTCCCGGAGCCGAGCACGGGGTCTCTGCCAACAGCCCCTCTCAGGACTCGTGGCCTCCCTGCAGGGCTGCAAAGCACTGCCCAGGGCAGGCACAAGGGTGCTGTTAGAGGTTTGAGGTTAGAGCCCCCCTGGGCGCGGGTGGGCCAGCAGGCACTCTGAGGACCCATCCTGATCCTGTCCGAGGCACCACCACCCCACAATGGCTTCTTCCTCTCTGCCGTCCACCTGGCCCCTCCGTTAGCCTGATCCCCCATCTTCCATTACCCTGCCCCCCTCACCCCTACTCCTGTGGGGCTCTCGCCTCTGGGGCAGTTAGCCCAGGACACCCAATGGGTGCCTGGGCTGAGATTCTGCATTGGGGGTGTGGGGGCACCTCCTGGGGGTCACCATCTCTTCTTGGGGGGGGTGCTGGGAGGGCTGGGGTAGGCCAGGCTGAGGGCACGGAATGCTTCTCAGGCTGTTCCTCCCTTGGGGGGCCCTGGGTAGGTCGCTGGTGGGCTTCACTTCCTGGGCAAAAGGTGCAGGTGCCAGGCTTGGCCATGGCTTCGGCACGAGTCTACCAGAGGCTGTGGGCCCCCCCTGCATACTTGCTGGGACACAGGTCCCACGAGGGCACTCTGGGGGTTCCTGGGAGGCCTGGGCCTGGGGGACCCCCACAGCCCTCCTGAGTAGGCCTCTCCCTGTTTGGGGGATGCCCACTCAAAGGCAGGTGGCGGGCAGGAAGGGCAGGTGGGGTAGTGGAAATGAAAATGGAGTGACAGTGCGGCCCCCGCCCCCAGGTGGGTCCCCCCTCCACCCGCACAGGCTTCTCTCTGTCAAGAGCATCCCCTTCCTCCCACCCCAGGCACAGCCTGTGTGTCTCCTCCACGGGGGACCCTCACCCTCCCGTCCATCCCTCCAGAGCACTGGGGACCCCGCCCACCCCCACCCCAAGGCCCGGCCAGGCTTCCGCCTTTTGCCCCTCCCACATGGCCAGCCCTGAGCGGGACAAGCCCGCGGCCGCAGCAGCTGCCCTCTGACTCCTGCCTGGCCTGGACACAGCTTCCAGGGTCCCCTTCCCGTGACAGGGGGGCCGCCTTCCTGTTGGAACCAAGAGGTCACGAGGGCGAGGAATAGCTGGAATCCAGAGCCCCAGCCCCACCCCCTCCTGGCCTCCACACGCGTCCCCAGCCCGCCTGCCCCGGCCGCCACCCTCTGCTGAGCAGCGGTGCCGCCTGAACCCCCCCGGGGGAGGCCAGCCTGCAGTGCGGCCCCCAGCAGCCGGGCCTCAGTGTGACCCCGCCGCTCCTCTCCGCCTGGATCACAGCGCCCGGATGGGTTGGCTCAGCAGCAGTTCTGATGGCACAGCTGCTTGCCGAGGGTCCCGGCCGAACAACACTCCCAAGGTTGTGAGCTCGGGGCCGCTGCTGGGGCGTGGGTGGTGCCATCTGCGTGTCCCAGACCCTCTGCCGTGAGCCCACCAGGTCCCGGGGACAGAGCAGGGTGCTCTGGGAGGAGCAGGCAGGAGGGGGCTTGAAGAACAGAGGAAGTGGGGGCAGGGAGGCGAGGGGCAGCAGGGGCCATGAGGCTGTGCTGGCGGGGAGAGAAGCGGGATTTCTGGGGGCATCCCCTGGGTAGGCGGGGGGAGCGGCTAGGGCTGCCTTAGCCTTACGTGGCCTGGGTGGGTCCCAGGGGAACAGGGGGCTGCAGGGGCAGCCCAGTCCTGCCACTCTAGTCCCTGGCCACGTCCCGCCAAGGCTGCTGAGCCACCGGGGATTTATAATTAAAACTCCCCCACCCCACCCTGAGGCGTTCCGTTCCACTCTGGGTGCCTTTCCCCCAGCCCAGCCCTCAGGCCCTTCTCCTCGCCCTGCAGGGTTGCAGGCTGGCTATGAGGTCTGAGCCCCAGGACCAGGGGGACACCCGGCCAGGGAACTGACACAAGCCTGGGCCCAGGCAAGACCTGGAGTCCTACTACCCATGTGTCCATGCAAAATAGGACTAGCTGGTGGCTGGGAGAGGTGTTGCTGCAAACCTGGACTCCTGGGGGCCTACGTTCCGGCCCCCTCCCTTGAAGCCTGCACACCGGGGCCCTGTGTTCATTTCTCAAAATGAAATTCCTCTTGAATTACCCAAGGAGAGGAGGTCTCCGACCCACTGTTGTCACAATGCCAAGTTCAGCTTCTTCTTCCAAATCCTGAGTCCCACTCGCGCCCTCGTGCTTCCTGGAGGGGACCATTTGCTGATTCGTGCCTCATCTGTCAGATAGAATCTCAAGGAGAAAACATTAGGGCTTCAAGGGGCGGGAGGCACCGCTGCAGAGAGAACAAGAAAGCTATGTGTGCTTTGACTCCAAACCCTCAAGCTTCAGGGGTGCCCGCAGGGGCCCCAAAGGGAGTCCTCCACCTTGCAGCTTCCCTCCCCTCCCAGGTTTTGGGGTGCTGGGCAGGCACCTGGGGCTGCAACACAAAGAAAGATGGAATTTCAGGCTGCCTGGACGGGGGGGGGCTGGGTGCTAAGGGGCTTGGGGAGCAGGGAAGGCGGCCCTCATGGGCAGGCAGGTGAACCAGGAGGTTCTGGAGAGAGATCCCCGAGGTGGGGGGGCAGAGCATGTTCCAGAAGCTCGAGTCAAGTCCTGGGGGAGGCAGGAGAGAAGCTGTGATGGCTGTTCGATGGCTCAGCCCTGGCCTGCTCTGCGGTGGGGGCATGATGCAGGAGGGACCAGCCTCTCTCCCTGCCCGCCTGAGGTTAGGGAGGGGACCCAGCCATGTGGGCACCCTCACCCAGCCATCTGGACGGCTTGGGGCAAAACCCGAGGTTTCCTGTGAACAGAAGTTCTGCCTCAGGATGGCCAGGGCCTGAGCCCCCTGCCCTGTGGCGGTCACCCATTGGGGGCCACTTCCTTAAGATAGGGGATCTTCCTGTGATGCCTGTAAATGGGGCATTTACGGGAGACCCCTGGTGGCCTGGGAGATGCTCGCTCAGACAGCCCCGTGGAGAACGGACTGTCCTAGCAGGGATGGAGGGAGCCAGGGGCTACCGCAGAGCAGGGAGAAGCGTCCAGATGCACTTGACCAGGGGCTGCCGGTGGAGGCGGGAGTACAGTGGGTCAGGGGGAGGCTCACAAGGCGGCCTCTTCCGCCGTAACCCTGCTGGCTGCGGACCCGTCTGGCGGTTTGTCCCACCTGCCGCCTTGCGCACGAGGTTGCCACCTCACTTGGCCCTGCACTCTCTGCCTTTGCACCCCTTCCAGGAGCCACCGAGCTCCCCGACGGCCTAGCCCCCTTCCTGTGCAGACAGGGAGACTGAGGTGCACCGAGAGAAAGGGACCCTTGCAGGCCCACTTCTCAGGGAGGGGTCTCTAGGAAAGCACCCCAGACCCCCAGGCAGCAGCTGGGGCCGGCTACCTGCTCCCCTTTGCTGGGCACTAACAAAGGCTCTGGCCCGGGGCTGTGAGGCCCCGCACACAAGGTCAGCCTTCCATCTGGGTCTGTGGGGTTTGGCGCCTGGGGCCAGGCTCTGGTAGACGAGTCAGTTAGGCCAGCCTTAGCTTCTTGCAGGACCACGCACCTGGGCCGGTCCTAAGGCATTAAAATACCCTCGGAGGCAGAAATGCGGGGAAAGTCGCCCACCCCTCCCGCCCGCGGGGGTCCCATCCTCTTGGCGGAGGAGAGGTTGTGCAGAGGGGGCCTCCTTCCCCGGCAGGGACAGTGACCCCCTCCTCGGATGCTAGGGCCACCTAGGGCGGGAGCAGGTGGGGGCGCCCAGCCTGTGGGGAGGGACCCTGCATCTCTCGGATGTCCTCAGCCCTTCCCATCTCCTAGGCTCCAGGGACAGAACCTGGGCTAGAGGCCGGCTCTCCCCGCACCCCCCTGCACCCCAGGCCGATGAGGTTTCAGCCCACCTGCCCACCTAGTGCTGCTGGGAGAGTGAAGGGCCCTAACCCAGGGGGACGAGACCCCTGGCCCTCCCTCGTGCAGCTGCACGGAGACCCCTCCCAGCTCCCCCACCCCGCAAAGCTAATTAATTCCTAATTAGTTAACTAATCCTCTCCCCTTGTGCTCCTCCCAGCAGAGCTGCCTGCTGCCCTCCAGTGGCCCATCCATAGGAATGGACCCGTCCCCACGGCGGGCCCCGGGAGGGGAGACCAGCCCGGCTACCCCCGCCTTGCTGGGTGCAGTGCTCCCCCAGGAGGCAGCCAGCCCAGCCTGGCCCTGTGACCTCATTTGAAGACAGGGTCTTTGCGAAGTGGTGGAGCTAAGGGCCTTGGAAAGGGGGGACACCCGGGCTGGCTGGGCTGGGCCTCTGTGGGCGACAGAGAGTGGGGAAAAAGGTGAGATGAACACGGAGCCCCACAGCAGGGGTGCAGCCACCAGCCCGGGGACACCAGGAGTCACCTGGAGCTGTAAGGGGTGGGAGGATCCTCCTTGGGGTCCCCAGGGGAGGAGGGGACATAGCCCTGCCTCCCTGGATTTCAGGGCTTTAGGAGAGTAAATGCAGGTGTTTTAAGCTCCCAGCTGTAGGAATCTGTTCCAAGTACACCAGCAGGCCCCTAACTGCCTTAGGGGACAGCTGCCCCACTCACCACCCCAGCCTGAATGGCCTCCACCCGAGAAGGGGCTCTGCAGCCTCTATGGGTGTCACCGCCTCTGCAGGCAAGCCCTGGGGGGAAGAAGAGAGGAGCCACCCCCTCCCCACTCTCGGGGTGCTCCTTCCCCAGCTACTAAAACAAAAATGCACAATGGCCAGGAATTTACTGGCTCTTGGTCTTGGAGACGTGACCTGTGCCCCTAGTTGGCCTCTTCTGGCTGACCAGCAGGCTTCGGGGAGTCTTGGCTTTCCCGTCACATGGAGGCACCTTCTCCTGTCTCTCCAGGGCCTCCTCTGTGTCTAATTTCACAGGAATTTCAACCATAATGGGTTAGGGCCGCCGTCCTGCGGCTTGCACATACCCTAACCTCAAAGGTCCTTAACCCCCAGGACCAGTGCCCCGAGGTGCCTTCAGTGGGGACTCCATCCTGACCCTCGGGGAGGCCAAGGTCATGCCCATGAAACGGTTAGGGAGCACGGAGGTGAGTGGGGGGCTGCAGGGAAGGGGATTCTGAGGGTTTCTGGGGCCTTGGGGTCTGCGCCAGGGGTTGGGGGGAGGGAACCGGGGAGTAGCCTAAACAGACTCCTTCGCAGCCGTTCATCCAATCCAGGAACAAGTGTTAAGTGTGGTGATCGTGACTCTTAAGTCCCTTTGAGTCCGGAACAGCTCCTACCAGGTGTGGAAAGCAGGGCCCTAAAATGCACCCCCTCATGCCTTGACCATGGACATGATGAATTATCACACCCATGTTACACGGGCGCCAAAAGGCATTTTGCAAATAGAATTAAGGTGACTGGTCAGTTTACTTTGACAGAAGGGAGATTATCTGAGCAAGCCCAGCCTAATCTCACAAGCCCTTTTCCTTGGCTGGCAGTTGAAGGGGACGTCAGAGAGAGTGGAGGCACGAGAGGAAATCTGTGTCCCACAGTCAGCTTTGAAGATGGGGTCTGGGGCGCTTTGCAAGAGTGCAGTCCTTCATGCTGAGTGCCGTGCCCGGGCTGAGCGTGCCTAGCTGGCAGCCAGCAAGGAAACACGAGCTCAGTCCTCCCGCCTCAAAGAACTGAAATCTGCAAAGCGTGAATAAACTTCTGACCCCCAGGACCGGCCATCATAGCTGTGCGTGGCTTTAAACTGCTGGACTGGCAGTTTTGTTACACAGCGTAACTAGCTCATGCACTGCATCTCGTCCTGCAGAGCATCCCCCCATCTGCAACGGGTGCACCTTGGTGGTTTGTACAGCTCGCACCTTGAATCTGCTTTTTCTTGTGGGTCTGAAGGCCTAAAGTTGAGTTGAGTGGTTTTGGTGAGAGAACATTCTGGGCTTCACTGCAGCCTTGGTGTCACCTCCCACGTTGGTTCATTAGAGCTGACAGGATGGGTGTTCTGGTTGGTGACAGCTCATCTGACCCCTTGAGGGACACCCAGCTCCCCACCCCCCATCTACCATCCTGGTCCCATTCCTGGGGCTGCAGTCTGCCAGCTGCCTCATTCTCTCGCCCCCTCCCATCCTCGCTGCCCTCCCCAGTAAGGCAGGCTTTCCCTCGTCAATGGAGCTCATTGTCTACCCCACCATGTAATTCCTGCCGAAAAGGCAGGAAAACGTGCCCCATCCTTTCTCTTTAATTACCAGTTTCCCAAATAAGGCATCATTTAATAGCAGCCTCAAGCGGCGACAAGTTAGGTTTCCCCGCTTTCTGAGCATCACACGTGGCCTCCTGGAGTGTCACAGGCTCCCGGTGTGCGCACAGAATCACGCACACCCCCAGCCCCGGGGGCCTGCACCCTAAGCCCCTGACCCTGCGGCTGTGGAACTTCCGTGGTGGACAGGAGTCGGCTGCCAGGAATCTCGAGGCAGGGGCTTCTCCTGCTTGTCCGGCTGGCCCAGGTTATCACAGGCTCCTTATCAGAGGGCTCAGGGCCCAGGGCCCAGGGAAGCAGAGCTGGAGTGAGCGAGGAAGGTGGGTGGCCTCTGGGGGCGGGGACAGAAAGGGGCCGACTTCTGGGGGCAGATGGGCTTTCTCATCCCCAGGCACCCTACACTTGAGCCCCTCTGGCCAGTTCCCTTCCGTCTGAGTGCTGTCTGCCTGGGCTGTTCTCCTCGTCTTCCCTTCTCCCCTCCTCCCTCCTGACCTCCCTCCACGAGGAGACCTGGCCTCCGGAGCTGCCCGAGATGCAGCTTGGGGGATGCTCAGCCCCAAGCAACAGCCGAGGACACACCGATGCATGCGCCCCAGCCCCAGCCCCCTCCTCTGGCCACGTCCCTGCTCTCTGGCAAAGCCTGATTTCTCACGCTCAGCCTCCCTCCCCGCCCAGGACCAGCTGTTTTCCACAGGCCCCAGTGTCCCTCGGGTGGGGATCTCGGTTGGGGGCGGCACTGCTGACTCCCCCCGTCCCCTCCCCCGGGAGAGGGCCACCCCCCACCGCACGTGGCTAACTTTGCATCGTGGTCTAAAGATCGCCCACGCTTAAGGGGCTTTCCTGCTGACCCCAGCCCTTCTCCCTGAACTTCCCGGGGGTCCCTGAGCTCCACCTGTTAAGACGCCTCCCGACAAGGTTGTCGGGATTCGGGCCGCATGCCCCAGTTCTTCCTGCGTGGGGGTGCCACCCTCACCCCTCAAGCCGCACAGGGTTCTCAGCGAGTGTGCCCTGTCGCGCCTGCCTGGCGGACTCTTTCTTCACCCTTTAAGCCCATTGCATCAGGCGGGGCTGGGATCTGGGGTGCTGCAGTGAGCGGCTGGCTTCCCTGGAGCTCAGGACCTCATTCCTTTCTTCCCTTTGAATCTTCCTCCTGCACGGGGCAGCGTCTCCCCTTGACAGCTCCTCAGCGCCCCTCACCTCAGTGCTGTCCCTCTGGGTCTGTAACTTGATTTTTTGGATCTGTTTAGTGTAATGAGCTGCTGTCAGCTGCCCGGGGCCTGTGGGGCCCCCCTGCCTCAGCCTGGGGGCAGATGGGCTTTCTCATCCCTGGGCGCCCCTCTGGCCAGTTCCCTTCCGCCTGGGTGCTGTTTGCCTCAGCTATTCTCCTTGTCTTCCTCCCCTCCTCCCCTCCTCCCTCCCTTCCTTTACTTCTTGCCCCTTCCTACTTCCCTTTGAGCGCTTGCTGCAGCCCCTGCCTGCGCCCGCCGGGGTCTGCCCAGCTCTGAAGATCCCAGGGGCCCCTCGTCACAGCCCCACGTTCCTCTCCCACGGCCCCCTGCTTCTTCCCCTTTCACGTAACAGATGCATGTTTACTTGTCTGTTTGCCTATTTATTCCTCCATCTCTCCTCCCCACCAACCTTTCAAGCCTAGGGAAACAAAAGCAGATGCACCATGCAGGTGAATGTGACTGAAAGGGGTTGTATGGAGCTATGTGTCCCACTGAAAATATAAATAAGTTTTTGCATGAACTACTTCAAACGTATGACTCTTGTACAAAAAGACTATAATAGAGGGATCTAGGGGGAAGCTACAATTGCATGCTACAGGCTCTGTTTAACAGGAAGACATCACCAGTACCACACCAACACCAGGGGTAAATCACTGGGGGGCAGGGACAAGACGTAAGGGGAGTTTTGGATTTTCTCTTTGGTGAGGGTATGTTTATCTGTTATTTCTCTCTTTGGAGCGATGACCATTGTCTAAAATTGAGAGTGATGATTGTACAACTAAGTGAGGATCCCATAAGACAGGGACGGTTTATTTGGGACATTATACATGATGCCCAATGGATGGAGGTGGCTGAAAGGGTAGAACGACTGAGAAGAAGGAGGGTGAGTGGTAGTGTATTCATATGATGGACTATTGTGTGGCTCCAGAAAGAAATGAAATCACAAGGCAGGCGATAAGGTGAATGAACCTTGTGGACATTATGTGATACAAAATAAACCAGAAACAAGAGGCCACATCGTGTATGGTCTCTTTTAGGGAAAACTTATAAGAAGATAGGTGCCTAGATTGTAAGCTCTTAGAGTAGTCACATTTAGTCTGGAGCTGTGATTGTAACTCTAGATGTTTAGATGCTGTGCTCTAGAAGTAGATATACAGATACGTCTAGTATCTCCCTGGAACTTGGGCTACCTGAGTGACACCTAAGACCCAGGGTTGCTCCAAACCCAACTCTGCAAGTGAAATCCTTACTCTCCTTCTACGTGGGATGTGACATCCAGGGGCGAACGTCTCCCTGGCATTGTGGGGCGTGACTCCCAGGGATGAGCCTGACCGTGGTACCATGGGACCGACAATGCCTTCCTGACCAAAATGGGGAAAAGAAGTGTCACAAAGAGGGTATTGGTGACAGAGAGTTCAAATAGATTCAAGGCTACTCTTACACAAGCTTCAGCTAGATACTGCTACTTATCATGGTTTGCCAAACCCCAAACAAAACCATTCCTGCCAACCCTAAAGAACACCTCGGGCTCTATCTGAGATTCTACAAAGGTTCCGGGCACTCAGTTTACTTTCCAGAAACCTACAACCTCCAGATGGGTTCCTAGGCCAGATACGTCCTGAAACGCAGAGGGTCCAGCCTCTACAGAACATCAGATAGTTCCATCCCTCTACCCCATATTATCAACAGCCCCTTCCAACAAGAAAAGGTTAGAATAGCCAGAGCCCAAATACCCCTGCAGATTGGGAGAAAGATTAAAGAAGAAGGAGGCGTTATAACAGAGAAGATAGGATTTAACAAACTGGTATGACTGCTGAATCATTATATTGATATTTCTTTCAGTCTCCAGCATCTTGGAGCAGCCAGAAGGAAAAACCTAAAATTGTGGAACAGTAAACCATACCAAACTTTGAAATCTGTTCTATAACTGCTTGTTTCAATGTACTTTGAAATTTATCACTTTTTCATATATATGTTATATTGCATAGTAATAATAATAAAGCTGACCCACCAGCAGCTGTCATGGAGCCTGACACATGGTCGAATCCCTGTCAAAATGTGTGAATGCAGGAAGGAAGAAAGGGCAAAGAATGACCACTGCTGCAGGGACGGGAAGAAGGCAAACGGCCACCTCAGCAGGTCCCCTGAGCATGAGACCCCATGGCTGAGATTGGGAAGGGGGAACGTGTCTGGGAGCTGGGCAGGCAGAGGACGAGGCGTGCCGGGGCCTGGCCGGCCCTTCCTTAGGGGGCCTGAGCTCAGAGTGCTCGGCCAGGCCCAAGAGCAGCGATGTGGCTGGAGCCGGATGGTCCCCGGCCCTCCGCAGTGTGGGGACGCAGTGGGGCTGGGGCACCCCACCCTCCCACCTGGGAAGTGTCCTGGCCAGCGCCCCCCGGTGCCACAATGGGGATCCCCCATCATTCTGCTTGCTGTCATCTGTCCACCCACCGTGTTCTGCAGTGTCCAGGGTGGGTGAGGCAGTGTCCCCCCAAATCCTGTGTACCTGGAACCTGGGCTTGTGACCATCTTTGGAAATAGGACCTTTGCAGGTGTCATGAATGATCTTAAGATGGGGTCACTCTGGATTAGGGTGGCCTTCTCAGGGCCCTACCCAAGGGGAGGAGATAAGGAGGCTAGTGTGGTCAGAGGCAGGGAATGGAGGGAGGTGGCCACAAGCCAAGGGGTGCCTGGGGAAGCTGGAAGAGGCAGGAAAAAGCCTCCCCTAGAACCTCTGCAGGGAGTGGCTGTGCCCACACCGCGGTGCCCTGCTCTAGCCTCCAGAAATTGGAGGGAGAAAAGTTCTGTTTTTTTTGAGCACCCGGTTTGTGGGGCTCTGTGACAGCCGCTGCAGGACACTCCTGATGCTCAGTAAAAAAGCCACAACTGTTTGTTTTCCTGGGTGCCCAGGACTTCACAGAGCTGGGTCTGCCCCCTTGTACCCGAGGGGTTTACCCAGATCTGTGGGTGCCTGGGGAGGCGGCCCTCTCCTGATGGCTGCAGGCCTGACCGCCCGACACTGCCCACGGGGTGGGGACCAGGGCCCCAGGGGCGCATCTGCCCTCTCCCACATGGGAAGCAGAGCTGCTTTGCCTTCTGTGCCTAAAGTGGGCGACCATTTTTAAAATAAATCACACCTTACAGAAAAGGCACACCAGAAGGGAACAGCTCCCCGCATCCCCATCCCGGCCCCCAGACCCGACCACGTGGTAGCTGGCCACGCGTCCTGATGTGTAGGTCTGCCGGGGCTTCTTGGAAACACTCGGCCCCTGCCCTCTCGGCCATTGCCCATCCTGGCCTCCACTGGCCACCTGGGAGTGGAGACAGAGCACACCCAGTGACTAGGGGCGGGAAAAGCCCCAGGCAGTCAGGGAGGCCCCCTGAATGTCCACCCACTGCCCCTACGGGCTTCGGATTACCTTGACCATGCCGTCACCCCCTTCCCGGTACACCCCACCCCTCCCGAGAGTAACACTGTCACTCTGACTGCACCCCAAGGGCCGGCTCTGTGTGATATTTATTTTATCGTGGTGTCATGTATTTACCCAAAGCATCCTGTTTCAGCTGCTTTTAACGGGGCTGTGCTGGGCAGTAATCACATTGCAGTGTTCTGCTGCCATCACCACTGTCCCCACCAAAACCTCTCCATTTCTCGGAACAGAAACCCTATGCCCCTAAAGCAACAGCTCCCACCCCTTCCCCCAGTCCCTGGCACCCACCACCCTGCTCTGAGTCCCCTGGGAACAGGCTCATCCCGACTACATCATGCAAGTGGGCTCGGATGCCTTGCGCTTCGGTCTGGTCTCCTCGCCCAGCACAGGGATGTCGAGGCTGTCCGAGCTGACCTGCCTGGGCAGGCCCTCGGGCCCTTCCCACAGCCGCCCGGGTGCTCACGGTGGGCTGCACCCGCTTCGCCCTTCGGGAAGGGGCAGCTGTGGGCTCCTGTGCTGGCACCTGTGTGGGCCCTGCCTGCAAGCCCAGCACTCGCCCCTTCTCCAGACCCAACAGAGATGTGGCAGCTCCCCCTGGCGTTGTGCAGAGAAGCCATGCAGGTTATCGTTGTTTAACTTGTGGTGTGCGTTCCAGGCGAGCCAGGGCTGAACTGTCCGCCTCCTGGGCAATATTCATGCCCAGGGGCTCCCTGCTTTCCTCTGGGCAGGCACCAAGAGGGCAGTGGGGCCAGAAGGCATGCCCTCCTGTTTGCTCAGACCTCGAGGGAATTCTCCCCACTTGTCTGGGGAGGAGCTTGGGGCACGAATGGGGAGCACCAGGGAGCCGGGCATTTATCAACCCAGGGTACTGTCAGACTAAAAACAAACCCGGACTTGGGGAAGAGGTTCTAGGGGAAGGGATTGTGGGGTGGGGGTGCAGCAGAGGGAGGGGCGGCACACTGGGGAGCACACCCTGACACGAGGCCCCCAGAGAAGACGGTGTACGCATGGGGTAAAGGTCAGAGCACGTATCCCCGTTTCTCCGGGAGGCGTCAGGGCTCGGGGGCCTGGGGGAAGGAGAGAGGCGCCACCGGGCTTGCTGGGGAACCTTTTGTCCCCCAAGTTCACTGATGGTTGATGAGCCCCGATGGAAACTGGAGGGGCCGTGCCTGGCCCAAGGTGGAAAGGGGCCCCCCTGAGCCTTAGTCACATGGGACAGGGTCTTTGCAGAACCACATCTTCTGGAACACAAAGGGTGGGGGTTTCTTAGCCTTGGCTGGTTCCCAGGATGGCAGGGCTCAGGTACAATTTAACAGTATCCGCAGAGGCCACATGCCTCAGTTTCCCTCGAAGGCCCACCCACCCAGACCCGCAGCCCCTGTGAAGGAAATGGAGGGGCGGCTTAGAATACCAATACCAAAGCTCTACTGTGTCCTGGACCCCTTAGGACCCCTTGTACCCCGTGACCTGGGGCCTGGGGCCTTGTCCCATTTTGCAGAGAGTCCATGGAGGCCCCGTGGGATCAGGGATGGTCAGCCAAGGACAGGAGGCCCCTGGGACTCAGGAGCTTCAGCCTGGCTCCCCAAGGGCCCTCTTGTGTAAGTTTGGCGTTCCCCCCTCCCCTGAGCTGGGGACATAGCGGGCCCATAGCAAGCAACAGATGTGGGCCAGCCTGGCTGGAGTGTTTGGAGATCAGGAGGGCCCATGGCCCTCAGCGGCCACTGCGGGGGTGAGGGGTGGCCTGGGGTTGGGGGATTCTTAGAGCCTGCGGGGGCAGAGCTGGCGCAGGGCAGCACGGCCTGGGGGATACTGGGCCAGCAGTTCCTGCACCTCCGGCCTGTCAAGCAGGGCAGCCCGGCAGGAAGAGCTCCTGCAGCAGCAGTTAAGAGCTGAGCTGAGTCCGCATGTCCTGGGTCCGAATCTCACTCTCCCGCTCCCTGCCCCAGTCTCCTGGGGAAGCCACTTCCTCCCTGTGGGCTAGACCTGCTACAGGCCCCATACACAAGCCCCCCCACCCTGGGCTGCACCCTGAGCACTTTGGTGGGGGCGGGGTCCTAAGCCAGGGCAGGGCATGTGGGGGGGACCCTGTGTACCTGGGGAAGGTGACAGACACAAACAGCAAGTTCCCACCTGGCCAGGGGCCTGGGGAAGGGGCTGGCAGGTGGGGCAACCTGGGCAGGCCAAGTGAGCACTCGCGCCGGTCCCCAGGGGGCCTCCCTACCTGGTGGAGGCGATGAGGCCACGCTCCAGGCTGCGGCCCAGTGCCCCTCCTACCCCTGGCGAGCACCTGGCTGTTGTTATTGTTGTTGTTATTATTATCGCTAATTCCGTCAGCGTCAGCGAGGCTGCTCCCAGCCAGCCAGGGCCGCGTACACCTCGCCCTTAGGCCCCCTCCCGCCGCCCGGCCCCCCCACCCCACCGGGCCGTTCCACTGCGTTGCGGCGCGGGAGGGCGCGGGCGACGGCGCGACCCAGATGGTTCCGCCCGGCGCCGCCCCCGCCGCCGCGCCAAGCCGCGCCGAGCGCTCCCGCAGGATGGCGCGGGCCAAGCTGCCGCGCTCGCCGTCCGAGGGCAAGGCGGGCCCGGGGGGCACCCCGGCCGAAGCCTCGGCCCCCGAGGAGCCGCACGGGCTCAGCCCGCTGCTGCCTGCCCGCGGCGGGGGCTCCATGGGCAGTGACGTTGGCCAGAGGTAGGGGCGCGGCGGGCGGGCCGGGCCGGGACCCCGGCGCCTTGGGGGCATGCAAAGCGACAGCTGCCGTGCCCCCAGAAGAGGTTTTGCATCTTCCCCGCTTCGCATCTGCATGGCTCTGCTCCCTGCACCTGCTGAGCTTCCGGCAGCCAGGTGTGTGTGTTTGGAGGGGAGGGCAGTTGAGGAATGGCTGGGGTCTCCCTCTGAACCCCACCAAACTCTCCAAGCACCCACCGTGTTTCCAGCCAGCACTGAGGGAGCCTGGGGTGTGCACAGCCCCCGCTGTTCTTAGAGACCTGTGCTTAGAGCAGGCCCACAGGTAAGGCTGGGGGCGTAAGCTATGTGCTGTGCCAGGTGGGCGGGGTGGGGGGGGTGGGGGGCCTGGCCATAACTGCCGTCCCACCACGGCACCACTTGTGCTGGATCCATGGGTACTTCCTGGAGTCAGGGCAGGCATTTGTGTCCCCACTTCACAGGCGAGGCCCAGAGAGGTCAGGGGACAAACCCAAGGCTGCACAGCAGATTGGGGCCAGGTGCATGGGCCAGGACACTGACAGGGCTCAGGCTCCTGTGGGCAGCTAGCTCCCTGTGCCCCAGCCTAGCACAACCAGTGTGTGTGGGGCGGGGGGGGGGGGGGCATGCCTCCAAACCAGTGCCTGGCCCGAGTGGCACTTGTGGTACAGAGGGCAGAGCCCTGCAACAGGGAGGTGGCTCCTGGAAGGGAACCGAGCAGGCGGGTGGGTTGGCATGGCACCTCCAGCTGTGCTTGGTCCTGGCCGCCCGGGAGTGCAGAACAGACAGCAGTACCCCCATTTCACGGTTGAGGACACTGAGGCACCAGATGCTGCAGTAGATCCTTAGCCAGCGTCTTCACTGCTGCTGGAGAAAGCAGGATGAATCAGACCCTGGCCTGGTGTGCCGGCAGGAATTCTGTGGGCCTGGGGTGGGGGGCAGTGCAGGCTGGGTACAAAGGGCAGCAGGTGGAGTGGGGGCCTAGGGAAAGGGCCTTCCAGGCAGAGGGAACAGTAAGGGCCAAAGCCTGGGGTAGGGGTGTCAAGGTTGGGGGCGGAGGTTGGCGGACGTGGCCTGGCAGATGGCACACCTAGGGGAGCCTCTCCCCGGCCCCTCCCTCCTGGCCACCAGCTAGCCCTACCCTTCCCCCTCCACACACCCCATTTCCTGCTCCTGCCTGCAGGCCCAGCACCCGCTCCTTCTCCAGACCCAACTGGAGGGAGATTGCTGCTAGTGTCACTCCCATTTGCCAGTGGGGACTCCTGAGACTCAGAGGTTAAGTGCCGGGTCCAGGCTGGTGCTTATAGGCAGCCTGCAGCGGTCGAGGGCGATTGCCCGCCTGAGCCCCTGGGGACCGAATTCTTCTCCTCTCCACCCTCTTCCTGGATGCTGTGGGGGGTAGTGATCCTGATCCCTGAGGCTCCAGTTACAGCCAGTCTGGCCCCTGCAATGGGATTGGCTGTGTCCCCAGTCATGAAGGGATGGCAGAGATGGCAGGCCCTGCCCCAGCTGCACCCCAGGCCCGCAGTGCAGCATGGGAGCTGGGCGACCAGACCACCTCCTCCAGGAAGTCCTCCCCCGTCCTCCCCCTACATTCACCAGCCTCTCTCAACTCCCTTGCAGCCCCCAAGGACAGGGTTGTGCTCAGACGCATCTTGCAGATGGAGAAACTGAGGCAGAGCAGAAATAAAGGTGCTGTGTGCAGCTGTACAGCAGGGCACGGGCCACACCGGGGCCTGAAGCCCTGCAGCCCCACCAGAGGCACACTCCTCTCCCCAGGCATTAGATGTGAACCCTGAGTGTGGTGGAGAGTGATAAGCAGTAGGGAGCCCAGGAAGGTTCTTGAGCAGGGGAGGACTTGGAGGAGTTGCTTTTAGGAACAAGGGTCTGGTGGGAAAAGAGCAGGACCGGGGAGTGCTCTGTCAGAGCGAGCCGGCCCCGCCCCTCCCAGGAGTGCCTGGGCTGGCTCTCCTGGATGCCCGCCACTGCTGGCACACGGGGGCATCTGCACTGCCTCCCAGAGGCCGAGTACCAGGCAGGAAGGAGGCCCCAGTTCCTGGCGCGAGTCCAGAGTGAGAGTCCCCTCCCCAAACCACCGCTGGCTCCCTGCAGCTCACCTTGTGGGCACGTTGGTCGGCCGTTGGGCCCTCCTCCCTGCCCCAGCCCTGGGTCAGGGCCCTGGGCTCTGTGCCCTCCTCCCCTGTGTCTCCCTCCATGAGGCTCAGTAGGGAGGGAGGGAAGCCCGTTTAGTAGGCACTCAGCTGGATGGGCTGCTGGGGGCACAGTGGGAGGCCATGGCCGTCCAAGGCAGTGAGGGATGTTCATGGGGGAGGGGGCGGGTGGCAGACAGGTGCTGCAGAGACCCCCGAACGGGGAAGCTGAGGCTGGCAGCGTTTCCTGTGGGATTGTCAGCGCTGCCTCCTAGGGGTAGCTTCAGGGGTGGGGCTCGTGCAACCCAGGACCCTTGTGGGAGGTGGGGAGCATTCAGGGGATGGGGGCTCCCTCAGGACTGGGTCGACAGAGGCAGTTTGGAGGGGAGCAAGAAGGGAACCCCAGCTGAGGGGTCCTGGCACAAAGGCCCTGGGCAAGGGGCGGGGCCTAAACGGGAGGGGTGGGGCTGGGGCTCCCCCAGGGTTGCAGCTGGGATCAGCCCTAGCAGAAGGTGGAGGGGTGGGCAGGCATGGTGGTCCCACTGGCCGTGACCTGGGGCGGGTCCCCATGCACCGCCACACCTCGGCCACCCGGGGGGAACCGTCCCTGCTGCCCATGCGGAGCCGGCCCGCACCCTGCCCGCCCTGAGGACGCCAGGGCCCCACTCCCCATTGGCCCTGCCGCTCCAGGCCTCCATCCCAGAGAACCCTCTCTGACCCCACGTTCCCCACACAGCTTGGGAGGCTGCTCACTGGCCGCTTCCTGTGTCCCCATCGGGCACTCCTGCCCGCTGGGCCTAAGCCACCGCTTTCCTCAAAACCACCAAGATAAAAAAAAAAAAAAACCACCAAGATACACCCCCCCACTCCCCACTGCCAAGCACGAGCCCACTCACCTCCCGCCCAACCCCCACCCCAGCATCCCAGCCCACAGGCCTGTCCTGCTGTCTGCAGCCACCCAGCGGGATATCTGGCATCCATGGCCCCCCAACTAGGGTCCCCCCTTCCTCCAATCCTGGGACCCACAGTGCCTCTCCCCCGCACTCCGGGTCCCCCTTGCCCAGCTCCCAGCCCTCACAGCAGCTCTGCTCCCTCCCCATGGTGTTCCATCCCAGGCCTCAGCTGTTTAAGTGGGTGGTTTTAGGGACCCCCAGGCCTGTTGACATTAAATTGAGGCCGACAGAGCCCCCTGCCCGGCCTGTTCCCCTCGCCTTCCTGGGTTCAGGGTAAGGCCCTACAGATCCAGGCCTTCTCGGGCCTTCCACCCACCTCGGGAACCCTCCCTGCCCACACAGTCCCTCCCCTGCGCCCCCCTCCCCAGCATCCCCCTTGCCAGCTTGTGTTTGCATCTCCCTGGCAGCTCCCTGCCTCCTTTGTAGCTCAGCTGGAATGTCCCTTCCCTTGAGTGTCCCCTCTCCCCACTGTTCTTCTTGTGGGATTTCAGTTTTGCTGGGTGCAGAGAAAGGAGCAGGGACCCCCAGCAGACACCGCCCAGCAGGGGCTGCCTCAGGGGGCTCTGCAGCCAAGCGCCCAGCCCTCCTGCCCATGGCGCCTCTCCACCCACCCCAGAGTGGCCCGGCAGGAGCCACTCCAGCCCGCGAGGCGCATCCTCAATGCCCAGGCTCCCAGTCGCCCCGATGGGCCATGAAGCCCCCTTCCCTGGAGTCCGTCTCACGGTTACACTCAGGTGTGGACAGCAGACGTGATGTGGAGAAGTAAGGCCTCCAGGTTGGGGCATGGTCCCGGGGCAGCTGGCAGGGACAGCATTGGAGGACCAGGCCGCAAGGTCAGGGACAGGACAGTGGCACCTCGAGCTGCCTAGAGTTGGGGGTGGATGGCCTGTGCAGAGCCAGCTCCCCCTCTCCCACTTCTCGTGCTGTAGCCCACCTATCTGTCCTTCCTGGGAGTCTCGTTTCGGGGATCCCTGGGCCCCCAGCTCTTCGCTGCTTTGCCTGGCACCCCCTTTCCCGCAGTCACGGCTCGTGGGTTGGGGGCATCTATTCCTGACCCCACTGCTGCTCCTACTCCAGCAAGGGGGACCCTAAGCCAGACTCACTCACAGGACCAGCCAGGGGCTCATGGGAACCCTGTAGTTCCTCCCTGCTCTGCCGGGAGCCGCCAGCCCGGTAGTCACAGCCCAGCCCAGAGCCAGGCTCCGTCCTCACCCACCCCCAGAAGGGTAGGGGGGCTCCTAAAGACCCACCAGGGCCTGCTCTGGCATGTGAGCTTGTGTCTGAAACTCTACAGTACTGTAGTGCCGACTCATGTCCTTTGTGGCTTTCAAAGGCAGGAAGCGTCTCTGAACCTCTGGTTCCTCCTCTGGAAAATGGTTGCTTTGAGGATTGAGAAGGAGACATCTGAAAGAGTGGCCCAGGACAGGAGCATGATTGGGGGTGTGAGTGGTGGAGTTGCAGACACACCCCACCCCTTAGCAGCTCTGCCCCTACCCCAGTCCCCAAGCCGGCCAGCCTCCCCTTTCCGCACCCCTCCCCCCGCACGGATATGCTGACTCCCCTGGGTGACCTACAGCCTGCCAACCAGCCTGGGGGGGCCTGAATTCTTGCTGCCTTGGGTGCTGGCCTGCAGGGGCCATGGGCTGTAGCTGCTGGCCCAGGAGTGGGGTACATCGTGGGCATGTCAGGCAGGGGAGTGGGGGGTGCATGGGCTGGCCATGGGTGGCTGAGAGGCAGAGCTGCGTCCCTTCAGGTCGTGGGCTGAGCCTGTCTGTGGCCCGGACCCTGGATGTCACACGTGCTCATGCCCAGGTGTCCGGGCCCAGTAGGGACCGAGCAAACACGTGGCAAAGGCCACTGAAGGCCAAGGGGTCCGGGTTCCCTCCAGGCTGTACCCTCCTTGTGGGAGTCATCACTGGGCGTGTGAGGACACCCCACCAGGCTCCCCAGCTTTCCAGGGCTCGGGGGGCCCCGTCTGTGCTCCCACCCCCACTCCACCAAGCATGCCTGGGGTGCCACGGATCATGGGTGGGCACCTGGCTGCCCCCGCCTCCCTCAGGCCCTGCTGGAGCCTCCTTGCCTGTCTGTGTCCACTGTCCATCTGTCCCTCTGCCTGCTCCTTTGTCCGTCCGCCTGCCTGTGCATCCATCTGCCTGTCCACCTTCCATGTTGATGTGCCCGCTCTGTCCCCAGGCTCCGTGTGGAAGATTTCAGCCTGGACTCCTCCCTGTCTCAGTAAGTGCTGTGCAGACGAGGGGGCTGCCGAGGGAGACGGCAGGGGAGCCTCTGCCCAGGTCCCCGCGTGCTGCTCGGGGGTGAGGGCACATGGGTGGCCGACGGGGGCGTGGGAATGGAAAGTGGGGCCGAGGGGCCTGGCCTGCCGCAGTGACCCGACGGCAGAAAGTGGGTCCCCAGGGCTCAGCCCTCTTCAGAGCTGCCTGTGTGGCGACAGTGTCCAGGGGACCTCAGGAGGCAGCAAGGCTGACGCCAGGCCCCAACACAGCCAGGTAGGGTGCGGGGTTGGCCAGAGGCCTCTCAGAGCAGCCGGATCCCCAGGACATTCCTGGGAGAGCTCTCCGGACCCCACCATGGGGCACGTCGCCATCCCAGTGGTCAGCGGGGGCAGCCTGGTCCTACTCACTGGTGCTCGCTCTGTTGTGCCTTCTGCAATGGCCCCAGGGCCATGGCCACTGCCATTGGAGCGTTTGGTCTCGGGCGACGGCTAGGGGATGGAAGTGAAGTGGAGGCGGCACCCACGACCCGCAGGCTCCCCCCGGCCCCCCATTTTCCCTGACGGTCAGCCAGAGGGGTCGAGGCTGCTGCTGCCCATTGCATCTCCGTCCCAGCCGTGGGGGCCACGGAGGGTGTGCAGCTGGCCCGGCCTCTGGGGTCCCTGGCCCCCCTGGGGCATGAGTGCCGTGGGGCCCAGCCCGGGCTGCCTAGTCGGGGACGCCCAGCCAGTGTCCTCCTTCTGTGTGACAAGTTGGCGTCCACCCTCCCTGGTCATGTTGTCTCCTTGATCCCACCCTATTCCTCAGTTTCCCCAGTGGTGGAAGGGGCCGGGGCCTGCTCTGCCTAGCTCCAAGGTGCAAAGGAGGGGGGCGTTGGCGCAGCAGGAAGGTCTCTGCCCGCCTGCTGCTCTCGGGGCAGGCCCGAGCTGGTGGGGGGTGGGGGGACCTGGTTGATGGGGGCAGCGGGCTCTCCTGGGGCAGTGGGCTTGGGATTGTATGGGGGATGGCCTCGTTCCCCCTGCCCCACCCTCCCTGGGACCCCAGCCTCCCAGTAGGTCACCAATCCTTGGGTTGTGTGGGTGAGGTGCAGCCTCCCAGCCTGGGCAAGCCTGCAGGCTGCCCAGCCCCCACCCGCACCCCCACCCTGCCCTCGGGCCACTCACAGAATCCGCTGACGACAAGCCCTTCCTCCTGGCCCCCCCCACACACACCTGCACGGACTGAGATGAGCCTGCGTGGAGCTCCCAAGGCCCCCTCCCGACAGACCAGGGGGCAGCACCCGGAGCTCGGCCCCAGGCGAGCTCCTGGCTGTGTGGGCCAGGGGGAGGGCACTTGCTGCTGTATGCCCACCTGCCCCCCTTGGCCACCCGCCAGGAACCCCCAGGAGACCACTCGGCCCTCCTGCCTTCCCACGCCACCTGGGCGACCAGCCCCTTGCCTCCCCATGCCCCTTCCCTGCAAGGGTGCCTCCGTGGGTCTGTCTTGGTGCAGGTGAGCCCTGGGCTCAGGTGGGCAGTGGGCACAGGCTGTGGACTGGCTGCCGGCCAAGCCGGATAAGGGGCAAAGCCATGGCCGAGAGGTGGCCACCTCTGCTCCCATCCCTTGAAGGCCCGGTACCTCTGTCTGTCCATCCACATTGGACAGGCTGGCCAGTGCACTCTAAGGGGCCCTTTCGGGGAGGGAGGGCGCTCTCCTGCCCCCTGGCCTCAAGCCCTGTCGGGGCCCTGCCTGGGAGGCGCCCCCTGAGAAGGAGGCCGGGTGAGGGCGTGCTCATAGTGCCAGGCCCACGCCTCGCTCTTCTAGGACCACCCCAGGGACAGGGACAGGCAGTCCCCATGTCCTTGGGACTCCCTGGGTCTGAGGCTCCCTCCCCCAGCCCCCGGGCTCATGTCAGGCCTGCCCCTAGTGTGATTGGGGCTCACTCCTGCCATCCTCACCCCCTAGGACTCATGCCCCAAGCTTGGTCCGGGGCCCTGGGCAGGGGCAGCAGCGGCCCCTAGGGTGTGCCCAGACCCCCACGTCTGCACTCGGCTGTTGCTTTCAGGACTCTGCTGACAGGGACAGGCGTGGGGGCTGAGGGGCCTGGGTCAGCGCGAGCCCACGGGGCAGCACCTTGACGCCCAGCTCTGGGTCCCCCAGCCTGGGCGAGTTCTCAGGCACCTGAATCTCCCACCCACGGACCCCTGCCGACCCTCCTCTCCCCACCTCGGGCCGCAGTTGGGGGCATCCGCCACGCAGAGCTGTGCACAACCATAGCTAGGTCAGATCAGCAGACAAGAGCAGGCAGTCACAGGCGTGGCGGGTGCCGGGTGGAGACCCTGCGTGGGGCACCTGGCAGCCCTCAGCCCAGCTTCCCAGGGGAGGCGCAGAGAGGACGGTGTTTGTTTGGCGATGTAGACAGCACCCTAGCTGCCAGGCATACCCTGAGCCCTTGGCGGCTCTGGCCTGCATGCCCCCCCGGGGTGGGGGTAGGGGTCCAGGACTGTCCCTACTTCTCAGACAAGGACACCAAGGGGCTCGCCAAGGCCCAGGTGGGTGAGGCCGGCTTCCCAGCTGCAGTGCCCCCAGGGCCCACTCGTTCATCCCCTTGAGCAGCAGCCTCCCCTCGGCGCCATTTGCCCTGTGCGTCTTGAACCTGGGGGCCTCCCAGCGGCAGCCCAGCCCCGGGGCTTGGGGGATTCTCTGCCCAAGCTGGCTCCACACTGCTCTCCTGCCCCAGAGGCTCCCCAACGCCCAGACTTCTGCGCCCAGCACCCTCTGGGCTAAACCACTCAGGATGCATTAAATACACTTTAGGGTAAAGTGCAGCCTTCTCTATCTACTTTCTGTGGCAGTGCTGGAAGAAGTGGGTGGCCACAGTTCATTAAAGATTAAAGGCGAGCGGGTGTCATTAATTTCCGGTCATGCAGGACTCCCGCCTCCGACAAAGGCTTCCTCCAGTTGTGCCCCTCTGGGTGGGTGCTGCCCACCAGGCACCGCAGGGGCCACCCAGAAGGTTCCACAGCCTCCTGGGCAGGGAGCATGGTCCTCGATGGTCCTTGTCACATTGCGACAGCTTGGTGCTCTGATTTTGGGGTGTGCCTGAGACGGCCCCTCAGACAGGGCATGGCTTCAGCCGAGCCGGCAGCAGGGGACACGTCCCCAGAGCCACAGCCTCCCCCTTCCCAGGCCAGGGGGCTCCCAGCCTGGGGCAGGGGCGCCACCGAGGACCCCCTCTAGCCCCAAGACACGGTCCCCTGCCCTAAGGTGTGGCCCCTGCTGCGGCCGTGAGCCCCACCCTGTCCCTCAGTCTGCACAGAACTTGTGTTCAGGTTTTGCAGAGGAAGCTGAGGCAGCAGTGAGCCCAGGCCAGGCAAAGCCACCAAACTCTCAAGGTGACGGTGTTCTGAATTCTCGTGTCTTTGGACACCCAGGGCCAGCTCCAAGGGAGAGGCTTGCATGGACCCCACCCCATGGGCAGCTACGGGGAGGGAGGGTAGTGGGAAAGGGGGTTAGTGTTAAGTTTAGCCTTGGCCCAAGACCAAGACTAACTGAGCTGCTGGAACGCCACCTCTTCTGTGCAGCCCTCCAGGATTGCCCCAGTCTCCCTAAAGGTGCTTTGCCCTCCTGACCTCATGGGTCGTGATGCACTGCTAGGAGTCGCGTGAGGGCAGGTGCCCTGCTAAGAGTCTGGGGCTCTGTAACTGAGTCCTGCCACCCAGGGGATTCAAACCACAGACACTGCCCCCTGGACCTGCAAGCCAGAAGTCTGACACAAGGTGCTGGAGGCCCCTCCTGCCTCTTCTGGCTTCTGGTGGTGCCAGCCATCCTTGGCACGCCTTGGTTTTGGCCTCCTTGCTCGCCTCTGCCCTATTGTTCCCCAGCCATCTGCCCTCCTGTCTGTCTGTCTGCTCTTGTTTGGACTCCAGTCGGATTGGATTCAGCACCCCCCACCCCCCCAGTCCAGTGTGGCCTCAGCCTAACTAATCACGTCTTTAGAGATCACGTTGACAAGGCTGGGCTGAGGCCTAGAGCATGTGTTTTGGGGGGCCACATCTTGCCCCATATCGGGGTTCACGTGGGATACCTTGTCCAAGCCCCATCCCTCTGTGAGGACGGGGTGCCATCTCCCCCATGCCTGCACCTGGGCCTCATCGAGGCAGCCTGCAACAGGGGGGCGGGGGCTCAGAGGCACAGGGTGACCGGTGCAGACCCAGAGCGCCCCTTGGGCCAGTGTACCGGCTCTTAATGGCCCCAGGGGATGGCTGGGGGGACCATGAGGCCTCTGCCTGGCACAGCCACCTGTCCCTATCATGGAGACTTCTCAGAGGGAAACACACGAGCAGCTGTGCCTGCTGCGGGAGCCCCGGCATGCATCACCTCCGTGTGTCCTTTGAGTCAGGGCTGGCTTCATTTTGGCGACTCCTGGAGCCCCCACGTGGGCAGCACTCATGGGCACAGCTGGGCAGGGGACAGGGTGGTAGGGATAGTGGCGTGGCGGCCAGGTGGCCCTTCTCGGGGGTTGCCACAATGAAGGTGGCCCGTGGGGGGTTGCACATGCTCGCCCCCCTCTGCCTGCCCATCCAGTGTGCTTCCTGCGATTTCTGCCTGGTCCATTGGAGTGTGTTGTCAGGAGCCGCCAGAGGCCCGAGGGTAGGGGAGCGGCTGGTGGAGAGGGCCCATCTGCCCTGATAGCCGCCAGATAAAGGACCAGTGTCTGCTCCTGGAACGTTCCAGAGATATGACGAGGCCTCAGGCACGGCCACATGGGGCCTGTCTGCATCCTGTCTGCACCCTGCCAGGCTGGCACTGTTGGGCCTGCTCAGGGCGAGAATGCAGAGGCAAGGGCTGGGGGGGGCAGCCCTAAGTCTCCATGGGGCCTGGAGGCGCTGGGCCCCGAGGCCTGGGTGTGTGCAGCCGTCCCACGTGCAGGTGTGGAGTGAGGGGGCCCCTCATGGCGCCCCCCCCACCCCCTACCGCCTTGCCAGGCCAGCGCCGTGTGCCAGGCACATGGCACAGGGGCTCCCGGTTCTGAGGGTCCAGTGGGGGCACCTGGGGGGGGTTGGCCTGCCAGGGCTCCACTCTGCGCAGGGTGCTGCATTTTGGGGGAAGCACCCTGGCTCGGTCTTTGGCCTCTCCCTGGCTGGAGCCCCCATGCCCCATCTCCTGCCCCTCCAGGGTCCAGGTGGAGTTCTACGTCAACGAGAACACCTTCAAGGAGCGGCTCAAACTATTCTTCATCAAAAATCAAAGATCCAGTGAGCAGAGACCCTGCGGGGGTGGGGGGCTCAGGTGCAGGGGTGGGGCTCAGAGGCGGGGGTGGAGCAGGAATGAGCTACCCCCAGGAAGGGGGAAGGGCAGGCCCAGAGAAGACTTCCTGAGGGAGAAGGGAGCCCCAAGTGGACTCAGAGGAACTTGGGGGACCGGGCAGAGGATGGGGGTCTTGAGTTGGTGAGTGAGGGGTGCGGGGGTTGGGCCCCTCCTGGCGGCCTCACACTTTGGTCCCAGCGGGGTCTAATGCTGGGGTTGGGCAGGCAACAGGGCTCGGCGCAGACGTCTCCAGCTGCCCCCCAGCCCTCCCCGCCCCCCAGCAGCCCCCACCTGCCTGCCCTTGGGCTCCCCAGCTGTGAGCCTGGGCAGCGCGGACCCCTCCTGGGATCAGCGTGGGGGCGGGAGGACAAGCAGGGCAGCCCCTCTGAGCCCCACGTCTGTCGGGTGGGGTCAGGGTGGTGCCTCCCCAGAGGGGCTGCACAGCAGGCACCTGTGGGCACCGCCTTCCCAGCCTGGTGGGAGGGGGACCCTGACACCCCCGCCCCGCCCCTCAGGCCTGCGGATCCGACTGTTCAACTTTTCCCTGAAGCTGCTCACCTGCCTCCTGTACATCGTGCGCGTCCTGCTCGAGGACCCCGCCCTGGGGATCGGATGGTGCGTGGCGTGAAGGCCGGACCGCGCGTTATAACAGTGGCCGGTGGGGTCAGTGGGGGGCGTGGGGGGGACAGCCCTATGCCCAGGGTTCAGGTGGACGTTCCCGGACGGCGAGAACTGACTGGCACCACATGCTCTGGTTCCCTTTGGGGCCGCAGGCGCCCAGAACGCTCATTTCCCTGGACCCCTCCTGGGTCTGGCATGCCTCTTTCTGGGTTTGCCCCTTCACTTGTGCAGAGCACACCCTGCAGCAATCTGCAGGGAAAGGAGCATGGGTGCAACTGCAGGGTTTTGTGCATGGGTGCAACTGCAGGGAAAGGTGCACAGGACGTCTTCCCAGGACCCCGCCGCTGAGGCCAGATCTGTTCTGTGGTCTTTTTGCCTCTGGCGTTGCCTTCGATGCCTCCGTGCCATCTCTGAGTCTCGGTCACTGTGTGACGCTGGGCCCAGCATCTGACACACAGCTGTGGTGCATCCTGGTCTGCCCGGCTGCTCTCACAGGTCCCGCGCAGTGGGTCAGGGTGCTGGTTTGAAAGGATGCATGGACCCTAGAAAAGCCATGTTTTAATCAAAATCCTGTTTCATAAAAGTAGAATAATCCCTATTCAATTCTGTATGTTTAAAACTGTGATTGGATCGTCTCCCTGGATGATGTGATTTAGTCAAGAGTGGTTGTTAAACTGGATTACGTGACGACGACATGTCTCTACCCATTTGGGCGGGTCTTGATTGGTTTATTGGAGTCCTATAAAAGAAGAAACGTTTTGGAGAATAGGAGATTCAGAGAGAGCAGAGAATGCTGCAGCACCATGAAGCAGAGAATCCACGAGCCAGCGACATTTGGGGATGAAGAAGGAAAACGCCTCCTGGGGAGCTTCATGAAACAGGAAGCCAGGAGAAGAAGCTAGCAGATGATGCCGTGTTTGCCATGTGCGCTTCCAGATGAGCAAGAAACCCTGACTGTGTTTGTCATGTGCTTTCTCACTTCAGAGAGAAACCCCGAACTTCATCGGCCTCCTTGATCCAAGGTATCTTTCCCTGGATGCCTTAGATTGGACATTTCTATAGACTTGTTTTAATTGGGACATTTTCTCAGCCTTAGAACTGTAAACTAGCAACTTATTAAATTCCCCTTTTTAAAAGCCATTCCGTTTCTGGTATATTGCATTCCGGCAGCTAGCAAACTAGAACAGTTGGTTTAAACCATAGGAATTTATGGGTTCATCGTTTTGGGGTTAGAAGATATGCCAAAATCAAGGTGTCAGGAAGGCGCTGCTTTTTCCCAAAAGGCTCTGCTTTCCCGTCACATGGCAATGCTGTCTCCTTCCCTCCCACTCCTCCCGGCTGGCGTTTCTCCATGAGGCCTCTAGGAACTTGGGACAAAACCCACCAGCCACTGTCGGCCACACCTTCACTACATCTCCTAAAGGCCCTTCTCACAGTGTTCGCGCCAAAGGAGCACAGACTGTAATGAAGAACATGCCTCAGCTGGGGCTAGGGGACCCCAGCTCAGGGCCCAGCATCCTTTTGTGCCAGGATTTTCTTCAGTTATGTCTGTGAAGATTGTCTCCCTCGTTTTCACAGAACTCTCTGGAATTCCTGTTCTTTGGATGCCAAATTCTGGAATTCCTCTCCTCTCCTCTTTCCCTGCTTTGCTCTTCCTGGAACGTTTCCCTGGCTTCGTTTTCAGCTTTTTGGTTGAGGTTTTCATTCCTGTGATCCCATTCTCTAATTCTCAAGCATTCTCACCTCTGAATGCCATCATTTTTGCTACAGATAGTCACCATTTTCCAGCAGCTGTCTGAGATGTCTGTGATAGATTTTCTTTATTTAAAGTTTTCTACTGCCTGCTGAGCCACTGTTTTCTTCCAGTGAGTTCACCTTGGTCCCTGTTTGTTGTACGAGTAAATTTTCTCCAATGTCTGGTGACGTTTGGCTGCCATTTACGTTTTGAGTGGGCACCTGGATGCTGGTGGAGCCCTACAGCCAGGCTGAGTGGAGCAGCTGTCTGCACCCCCGGACTCTCCCCTGGCCTGGCTTCCCGAGGGGGACTTCCCAGGCTTTCTCCAGGGGGCCAGGCCTGGGGACTGTGCAGAGGCGGCTGGGCCTGAGCCTGAGTGGGCTAACTTTCACTTCACTGCCCTGGTTTCGTCTGTCAGCCCATGTGCTGCTGGGCCTGGCGCAGCCGGACAGTCCTTCACCCTCTGCAGGTGACATCACCCCTCCCCGCCTTTGTCCAGGCAGTCGAGGATGGAACCCGTGGCTGCAGTAGGGGGACCAGACCTGACCGACTCACACGGAGTTCTGGGTGCATCCCCCCTCCCCGTCCCAGAGGCTCTGGAAGCCGCTTGGCGTTCCCCACTGCCAGCTTCGGTTTGATATTTGAAGGTTGAAAAAGCCAATTCCCGCTGGTCAGTCCAGCTTTCAAATTTTTGCTGTTCTCTTTCTCTGTGTTGTTTCAAAACAAGCAAAACCTCCCTGTACTGTTATTTTACGTGGATTTCTGGAAGGAGCAGAATTAAATGCGTGTTTCAGGCACCATCATGCACCTCTGCACAGAGGCCCAGGGGCCGTTCCACACATCACCCAAAGGTGGGCTCCTGCTCAGGACCGTGTAGGGGTTCCTGAGACCCCGGTGGCCCCAACCTGCTCCTCCCCCACCACTCTCAGGCCCCTCTCCTCCCCACCTCTCTCCAATGTCCCGGCCTCTACTCAGTTCCTCAGGTCTCTGCACGTTTCCTGCCTCGGTGTCTTTACACACACTGTTCCCTCTGCCTGGACCTTTCCTGCCCCCCTCCCCCCACTTTCCCCTTCAAGCTTTGCACGGTCTACATTCCACCTTCTCTGGGGGCTGACCTCCAGCAGCCGAGCTGAAAGCCATCTCCTGGCACCACCCACCTCAACTTCCGGTTCATCTCTTTCATAGCTTTCCTCTCACTTCATAATTGTCTATTTACTCGATTCTTTCTGTTACTGTTGTCCACATGTTCTGGTTTGCTAGCTGCAGGAATGCAATGCACCAGACACGGAATGGCTTTTAAAAGGGGGAATTTAGTAAGTTGCTCGTTTACAGTTCTAAGGCCAAGAAAATGTCCCAATTAAAATGAGTCTATAGAAATGTCCAGTCTAAGGCATCCAGGAAAGAGATACCTTGGTTCAAGAAGGCTGATGAAGTTCAGGGTTTCTCTCTCAAGTGGAAGGGCACATGGCAAACACAAAATTTCTCTCTCATCTGCAAAGGCACATGGTGAACATGGTCAGGGTGCCTCTCTCATCTGGAAGGGCACATGGTGAGCACGGCATCCTCTGCTAGCTTCTTCTCCTGGCTTCCTGTTTCAGGAAGCTCCCTGGGAGGCATGTTCCTTCTTCATCTCCAAAGGTCGCTGGCTGGTGGGCTCTCTGCTTCTCGTGGCTATGTTGTTTCCCTCTGCTCTCTTTGAATTGCTTTTTCTCCAAAATGTTTCCCCTTTTATAGGACTTCAGAAACTAATCACGACCCACCCAAATGGGTGGAGACACACCTCCAGCTAATCCAGTTTAACAACCACTCTTAATTGGGTTCCATCTCCAGGGAGATGATCTAATGACATACAGTATTGAATAGGGATTATTCTGCCTTTATGAAATGGAATCTTGATTAAAACATGGCTTTTCTAGGGGACATGCATCCTTTCAAACTAGCATACCACATATCCCCACAGGAATCAAATCTGTTTTGCTTGTTACCCAGCTCCTAGCCTGGCTCCTGACAGAGAGAAGGTGCTAAGAGCTTGCTTGATTAGATGGGTGGGCGTGAGGATGGATAGATGGATGGATGGATGGATGGATGGATGGATGGACGGATGGATGGATGGTTGGATGGATGGATGGATGGATGGTTGGATAGATGGAAGGACGGACAGATGGATAGATGAATGAATGGATGGGGATTAGTGGATGAATGGGTGGATGGATGGGTGGAGGGGAGGATGGATGGATGGACGGACAGATGGATGGATGGATGTAATAATGGATGGGTGGATGGTTGGATAGATGGATGAATGAATGGATGGGGATTAGTGGGTGAATGGGTGGAAGGATGGATGAATGGATGGATGGATGGGTGGAAGGGAGGATGGATGGATGGACAGATGGATGGAAGGATGGATGTAATAATGGATGGGTGGGTGGTTGGGTAGATGGATGAGTGGATGGATGACTACGAAGATGGAAAGATGGATGGGTGGTAGGATGGGTGGATGTTGGATAGATGGAAGGATGGACAAATGGAAGGATGGACAGATGGATAGATGAATGAATGAATGGATGGGATTAGTGGATGAATGGCTGGAAGGATGGATGAATGGATGGATGGATGGGTGGATAGATGGAAGGATGGACAGATGGATAGATGAATGAATGGATGGGGATTAGTGGATGAATGGCTAGAAGGATGGATGAATGGATGGATGGATGGGTGGAGGGGAGGATGAACGGACAGACCGATGGACGGATGGATGGATGGTTGGGTAGAGGGATGAATGGATGGATGACTATGAAGATGGATACATGGGTGGATGGTAGGATGGACAGGAGGATGGTCAGCCATGCCTTGAGGGAACCAGGTTTCCCATTAAGCTTGGGGAAACTAGGTCAGCTGAGAGAAGAGGAAGGAGGAAGCTGCCTCTCACATGAAGCTCTTTGAGCAGTGAGTACTGTCTCTTTGGCCAGTGGCCTGGCCTCAGTTATGGTCTGAGTCAGAACCGGCATTTTTGTCATTTTTGTGCCCCTGCTTGGAGAGGCTTGTCCTTAGGAATGATGTAGGGATATTGGGATGTGCTCTACAAGTCAGCCCCATGGGAGCAGGAGCTCAGCTTTCTCTCCTTGCCCAGCACTCCCATCCAGCTTGTTCTTGGTGGCCTCCAGCCTTGTGTGTCTCTACACTCTGCCTCTTGCTGTTATGGCCTCTCCTCAGAAGTCTGGATGCCAGCAGAAGTAGGGTTCCCCAGCTCTTGCCTGAGCACTGTCTCCCACTGTTGGGTTCCTGATCCCTCAGGCATAGAATGTCTTCTCTTTCTACTCCCTGCCAAGTAGGGAAGCGCCCCTATCCCCACTGCTCTGTCAGAGACCCACCCTTTGGGGAGTCTGTGCAGAGTGGGGAGTGGGCTGCCTCTGAGGCCATGGAGCCCAGCACTAGGAAGGACCCTTGGGTGGTGGGGTATGGGTGTTGGTGGAGGACCTGCAGCTGGGCCAGTCTTCATTTCTCTCCACAGCTGGGGCTGCCCCAAGCAGAATTACACCTTCAACGAGTCGTCCTCTGAGATCAATTGGTGAGTTTCCTGTCCTGTTTGCATTTGCCAAATGTGCCCCTGGCCTGATTCCTGCTTGGAGACCCAGGGCCAGAGTAGGATGGGGAGGACAATGGTTCACATGCCCCAGACTCTCCGGGGTGGACGCTCAGCCTCAGCCTGTGAAGAGTTCCCTAAAGAAATCTCAGCTGAAGGTGTCATGCCTGCACCCCCACTTTTCCTGCGGACCTGTTCAGCTGTAGCCCAGGACCATGGCTATGTGGTGGTCAGAACTGAAATGTCCGCTTCAGAGTACATCCTCTGCGGGCTCAGAGGGAGCAATTTGGGAATTATAGCAAATGCCAACTCTCTGTCCTAAGCTGGTTTGACCCAGCTCCTGCTTCTGGCTTGTTCTTCCTGAGCCTCACTGGGCTCAGGGCTCTTGCACAGGGTGGGTCATGAATGAGATCCATACAGCCAACCACCCCCACCCCACCCCCACCCATCCATCTACCCATCCTTCCATGCACCCATCCATCCATCCATCCATCTCCTGTCCATCTACCTCATCCTCCACCCATCCCCACCCTCCCATCTATCCTCCCACCCACTCATCCATCTCCTGTCCACCCACCCCCACCCATCCATCCAACCAGCCACCATCCGCCCATCTCCCTGCTCATCCTTCCATCCATACCAGTATCCATCCGGTGAAGTCAGTCATTTCTTTTCCAATTTATAATACTTCTAACAAAGGAAGGAATGTGCCTCAAAATCAAGCAATGGGATGACTAGTTGGGGTAGAGTCTTGGTGTAGAGTATTGGCCATGTACCCCAGAGCTTAGCCACCTCCCCTGTGTAGACACCACTTTCCTCATGTCGTTTCCTCCCCACATTCTTGCTCCAGTTTGCATCAGAAAAGTGGGCCAGGACCGCTTCTCTTTCGCCTGCTCTCTGCACCCCTGCCCCTCAGCCACCCAGCTTTGCAGCAGCAGGTCTGCATTTGCCAGAGCCTTGAGCATGGTTCACAGCTCTTCAGCTGCCCTCACTCCTGTCACCCATTGCTCCTGTCCCCAGGAGGCACAGAGGCAAAAGGGACATGCTAACCCCTCTCTTCACACCACCAGCGCCAGCATCCCCTTCTTTCTGGGTCTGCTGCTTGGACCAGGGCTCATGTAGCTTCTGAGCCCAGGTCTACTTCCTGCCCTGCAATCCCTGCAAGGTCTGGGGATTTCTGACTTGATTCCCTGGGGCTGGGCTCGGAGGCCTCCCATACCCTGGGAAATCACTGGCCATTCTCACTGTAGCTGAGATTCATCCTACAACATAGGGGGCCTGCAGGGGACCAGGGTTTCAACCACCTGAGAGGAGAGGAGGGGTCAGAGCTGAGTTTGACCACCTGCTCCGCACCCCATCCTTTTCTATTCTTCCACACACCAGCATTTTTTTAAGACCAAAACATTTTATTATTAATAAAATAAATACTTATATATAAAAGCATTACAGACCAAAAGCTCTATTTACATGTGTTGATTCAAGTTTCAATTATGTGGCAAACACTGAAAAACCACATGCTAGCATTTGTATAGAGGCTCCCCCTAGCCAAGAATGCTCCTGCCCCCAGTTTCATCTCCCTGTACCCCATTGTGGGTGAGGAAGTGGAGACTCTGGGCATCTGAGAGGACCACCCGTTAGCCCTGCTCCAACTCAGTGGAGGGTGGTGGGGGAACTGGAGGGCAGTGGGGGGACCGGAGGGGGGGCAGACTGGAGGGTGGAGGGGGGACTAGAGGGTGGTGGGGGGACTGGAGGGTGGGGGGGACTGGAGGGTAGGGGGGCGACTGGAGGGTGGTGGGGGGACTGGAGGGTGGGGGTGGATGGGAGGGTGGGGGGTGGACTGGAGGGTAGGGGGGCGACTGGAGTGGGGGCGGACTGGAGGGTGGTGGGGGACTAGAGGGTGGGGGGGGACTGGAGGGTGGGGGGGGACTGGAGGGTGGGGGGCGAACTGGAGGGTGGTGGGGGACTAGATGGTGGTGGGGGGACTGGAGGGTAGGGGGCCGACTGGAGGGTGGTGGGGGGACTGGAGGGTGGGGGGGGACTGGAGGGTAGGGGGGCGACTGGAGGGTGGTGGGGGGACTGGAGGGTGGGGGGTGGACGGGAGGGTGGGGGGTGGACGGGAGGGTGGGGGGTGGACTGGAGGGTAGGGGGCGAACTGGAGGGTGGGGGGGACTAGAGGGTGGGGGGGACTGGAGGGTGGGGGGTGGACTGGAGGGTAGGGGGGCGACTGGAGCGGGGGCGGACTGGAGGGTGGTGGGGGACTAGAGGGTGGGGGGGGACTGGAGGGTGGGGGGTGGACCGGAGGGTGGGGGGTGGACTGGAGGGTAGGGGGGCGACTGGAGCGGGGGCGGACTGGAGGGTGGTGGGGAACTAGAGGGTGGGGGGGGACTGGAGGGTGGGGTGGACGGGAGGGTGGGGGGTGGACTGGAGGGTAGGGGGGCGACTGGAGCGGGGGCGGACTGGAGGGTGGTGGGGGACTAGAGGGTGGTGGGGGGCTGGCAGTTGCAGTCCGGTGATGACGTGTCGCCCGCCCTGCCCTCCAGCTGGAGGCTCACCTTCCTTCTCTTCCCAGGGCCCCCATCCTGTGGGTGGAGAGGAAGATGGCTCTGTGGGCAGTCCAGGTGGGTGACCTGGCCGTGCCACGTGCCCCCATCCCCGTTGGGGTGCAGCCCTTCCCATGGGCAGGGAGCATCAGAACGGCTGTACGGGACAAGGCTCAGGGCTCTTCCTGCAATCTCCAGGGGCCACAAGAGCTCGCTGTCCCTTCTGTCCCTCTCTGTCTCTGTCTCTCACTGTTCTCTCTGTCTCTATCTCATCTTGCTATCTCTTCTCTGTCTCGCTGTCCCTTTTATCTCCTATCTTGCTGTCCCTTCTGTCTCTCTGTTACTGTCTCTGTCTCACTATCCCTTTTCTGGTTCTCTGTCTTTCTGTGTCTTTTGCTGTCCCCTCTTGTCTCTCTGTCTCTGATCTCAATGTCCCATCTCTGTCTTGTTGCTCCCTCTCTCTCTGTCTCTCTGTCTTTCTATGTCTCTTGTTGGTCCCTGTCTCTCTGTCCCTGGTTTCACTGTCCCATCTCTGTCCCACTTCCCCCTCTCTGTCTCTCTCTCGGTCTCACTGTCCCCTCCCCGTCTATGCTCCTTGTCATCTGCCCACTGTGGGCTCCCTGCCCCTAGAGCATGTAGAACAGGGGCCTTTGGGGTCCGCATCAGGTCTGGGACCCTGGGACACGTTGGCCCACAGGGCTTTGCCAGCTGAGGCCGCGTCTCAAAGTTGGGCCCAGGCACACACACACCCCCCCCACCATGACATGTCCTAAGACCCTGGGCTCCGGCCACCTGTGGAGCGCCCCCCCATCTGGCTCCAGGCTCCCCCCTCCCCGGCCCCAGGTCATCGTGGCCATAATAAGCTTCCTGGAGACGATGCTGCTCATTTACCTCAGCTACAAGGTGAGCCCCTCCGCACCCCCAACTCCACGGCCCGCCGCACCTCCCCCCACCCTCCCTTCCCCTCCCCCTCCGGTCCCATCTCCTGGCCGGGGGTGGGTCTCCCTCCCTGCCCCCGCCCTGGGGACCCCGCCCCCGCCCCCACCTGCGCTGACACCCCGCTCGGTGCCCAGGGCAACATCTGCGAGCAGGTCTTCCGCGTGTCCTTCCTCCTGGAGATGGTCACCACGGTGCCCTTCATCATCACGGTGGGTGAGCCCCCCCCCCGCCCCGCGCGCCGCCCCCGCCGCCCCTGACCCCGCCCCCCCCGCAGATATTCTGGCCGCCGCTGCGGAACCTCTTCATCCCCGTGTTCCTGAACTGCTGGCTGGCCAAGCATGCCCTGGAGAACATGATCGTAAGCGGGCGCGGCGCCGGGGGGCAGGGTGGGGGGAGCGCGGCCGAGCCCCTTCCCTGCTGCCCCGAGGCCAGGGCGACCGGCCCCCACGCGCGTGCCCTCTGCATCACGGTGACAGGCCCAAGTCCACTTTCTCTCACACCAGCGGGGGTCCTCGGCTCTAGAGCCAGGACAGGACAGATCCCTGAGCCCACAGCTCGTCACCAGCCTGGAATAAATGGCTAGGGGGAGGCAGGAGGGGCCTGTGCAAGGGCCCCGCAAATGCAAACCAGGGCCTCACAATCCTGGGGGTTCACACAAACCAGGGCCACACAAACCCATGGCTAACACAAACCCACGAGTCACACAAACCCAGGGGTAACACAACCCCAAGCTGTGCAAACCCGGGCCATGCAAAACTGGGGCCACACAAACCCACGGCTCACACAAACCCACGAGTCACACAAACCCAGGGGTAACACAACCCCAAGCTGTGCAAACCCGGGCCATGCAAAACTGGGGCCACACAAACCCACGGCTCACACAAACCCACGAGTCACACAAACCCAGGGGTAACACAAACCCGAGCCATGCAAACTCGGGCCATGCAAAACTGGGGCCACGCAAAGCCCACGGGTCACACAAACCTTGGCCACACAAACCCGGGCCACACAAACCTGGGGGTCACACAAACTGGTGGTGCCACAAACCGGAACCACACAAACCTAGGTCACACAAGCCCGGGGCCAGACAAACCAGTGCCATGCAAACCATGGCCATACAATCCTGGGGGTTCACATAAACCTGAGCCACACAAACCCGGGTCACACAAATTGGGGCCACACAAAAACCCAGAGGTCACACAAACCAGTGCCATGCAAACTGTGGCCACAAACTGGGGCCACACAAACCCGAGCCACACAACATGAGCCAAACAAACTGGAGTCATACACAAGCCACAGCCACACACAAACCTGGGACACTCAAACCAGAGGCCACGCAAACGAGGGCTCACACACAAGGCAGGGCCCCGCAAGCATGAGGGCCTGCCCCTCCCCCTCCCAGCCCAGCCCCTTGGGCTCGGACCCTTCCCCTGTCCTAGTTGCAGATGCAGATCCCCTCACTGACGCCCGGCCCGGCACTGACTGACCCCCGGCCCTCCTTCCTGTACCTTCCCATCCCGGCTCACAGCCCCCCAGGGCAGAATTCGTCCCGGGGCAGGAGAGCTGATGGGGGTACCCCGAGGACTCACGTGGGAGCATGGGGGGCCAGCCACGGGCTCCCCAGTCCTTCTCGCACGCAGCCCCGAGTGCACACGCCTGCTTTGGGGTTTTGGCAGTGGGTGGAGAGGCCGCGCTGGCCAGGGAGGGAAGGGGAGGTGCAGGGGGCCCGGGCCCTGTGCCCACGGGGCCGCGTCCGCCCACAGAACGACTTCCACCGCGCCATCCTGCGGAGCCAGTCAGCCATGTTCAACCAGGTTCTCATCCTCTTCTGTACCTTACTCTGCCTCGTCTTCACTGGGTGAGGGGCGCCGCGGGGTGCCCGGGGTCTCGCGCGACCTGAGGACCCGGAGGTGGCCCTGAGCTCACGTCCCCGGGCAGCCCAGGGAGACCGGGTCTGGGGTGGGCTCCGAGGTGGGCTGGGGGTTGGCCCCTGGCCTGGGTGAGGGCCCTGGCTCGTGGTCTGGCTGAGAGCAGAGTCGGGGGGCAGCGAACACCTGCCCCCCCGCACCCCGTGTTCTCTGAGCCGCTGGCCCTTCCTGTCCCCCAGCCAATGATGCAGGGAATGGGCCACTAAGGTTGTGGGGGACACTCCCGCTCCCCCGTCCCCTTCCCCACTGCTCCCACCAGCCCCAGCAGAGGCAGAACAAGGCATCCTTCTGGGGGTGCCAACCCACCGGGTAGCTCAGCCCCACTCCCTCCAGCACCTGTCTGCCCACCTCCCCCATGCTGCGGGGCACCAGCTGTGACCGGGTGATGGCCCTCAGGCCCTGCCCCTTGCTCCCTCCAGCTGGGAGAAGGGGACATGGAGTCACAGGAGGGGACAGGAAGTGCCCAGCATTGCAGGGTCCTCCATCCTAGCCTGTCCCCTCACTTCCCGCTGCTCCTGGCACTGGGGACACCCTCCTTCCCTGGGCAGGGCTGAAGCCCTGAGAAGTGGGGTGACCCTTATGGGCAGCTTAGTGCCTGTGAGGGGGGCGTGAACCCTGCCCGACTAACCCCAAGGCCACCCTCAGCCCACCTAGCTGGGTGAGACAACAGGCTCACGGGGAAATCAAGTGGTGGAGGCCTGAGAGATGGGCTGGGCCCGGGCTCCAGGGAGCCCCCAAGGGGTCCCCACCAGTATAAGCCAAGGAGCTGTGGCCCGGGACGCAGTCTGCAGGCCTGGGACAGATTGGGGGGGTGGAGCGGGACTGCTGAGAGCCCTGCCCAGCAACCACCCACCCACCCCTGGGCTCCCACTCAGTCACAGGAGGGTGGGAGGGCACCTATGGGTGGCCAGAGCCCCGTGCCCCCTTCCCCCCACACCCAGTCCGCGCCAGGCCCCTGCACCATGCCCCGTGCCCCTGGCCCCCCACACCCTGCCCTTAAGCCTGCGCGACCTGGGCACTGAGGGCAGCCAGGGTCAGCTTCTCAGACGTGGCTGAGGCCCAGCGCCTCCTGGGCCCGCGCAGCCCCTCACCTGCCCTGGGGCCCCCAGGACCTGCGGCATCCAGCACCTGGAGCGCGCTGGGGAGAACCTGTCCCTCCTCACCTCCTTCTACTTCTGCATCGTCACCTTCTCCACGGTGGGCTATGGCGACGTCACGCCCAAGATCTGGCCATCCCAGTTGCTGGTGGTCGTCATGATCTGCGTGGCCCTCGTGGTGCTCCCGCTGCAGGTGCGCGGCGGCCACCAGGCGGAGGCGAACCCCCAGGTCCGGGCCCTGCCCCGAGGTCCCAGCCCCGCCCCGGCCCCACCCTCAGGTTCTGGCCCCGCCCCCAGGTTCTGGCCCAGCCCTGGTCCCTCCCACAGCAGAGCCACCCCCACCCCCACCCCGGGAGCGCAGGGCCAACGTGAGGGTCTAGGTCCGTGGCTATCTCCCCACCAGCTGCCAGGTGGCTGTGCACAGGGGCCCAGACAGCCGCAGACCCTGGGGCGGGGCGGGGGCCTGGGGCATGATGGTGGGGCCTTTGCAGTTGCCAGTGGGCCTTGGGTGGGGTCTCATGTGTCAGGGCAGCGAGCCATGGGTGTCGGGAGCAGGGCTGGGGACTCGGTCGGGGGTCGGAGCCCTGCATGGCAGCCTGGCACCATTCCCACCCGGGCGTGGGACCCGCGCAGTGCTGAGCACTTGCAGGGTAAAGGATCTGTTGTCAACCTCGCAGGGCTCACAGGGTCGCCCCCCACCTCCCACCCCCCTCTGCTTCCCCGTGGACGCCTGTCACCTGTGGGAAAGAGAAGCCCCCACCCCAAGGGCCCAAGCAAGCTGTTCTGGGGGGCCTCTGAGGTCCCCTTCAGGGGCCTCCACCCCACCCTCTCTGGGCTTGCCTCCTCCCCCTTGCCCCTGTCCTCCTCTTCCTCCCCTCCCCTTCCCTCTGTCCTCCTCCCTACCCTCCTCTCCCTCCTTCTATCCCCCTCCCCACTTCTCTTCCCTCCCCCTCCCTCCTTCTGGCCTCTTTCCCCCTTCCCTTCGTCCTCCCTCTACCCGGTCCCCTCCTCTCTACCCGCAGGCTGTTTCACTGAAGGGCCACCCTTTGGCCTGTGCCGGGAGCCACCTGCCCCCCAGCCTGCCCTGAGGGGCCCTTCCCGCCCACGCCAGTGGACTACCGCTCTCCAGCGGATTTACTCCTTCTGCCCCCACCCCCGTGCCCTGGGCAAAGCCCCTGCCCACACAGCAACCAGGCCCCTCCCGAGCGCCCCACCCCCACCCCGCCTTCACATAGGCATTCCTGGTTTCCCATCCTCGCCTGTGGCTCTTCAAAGTTATTGTTTCTCATCTTTCAAGCAGGCCAGAAGGCCTGGCCCTCTCCCAGGGGTCCTGGCAGCCAGTCCCTGTACATACTGCCCGGGCTGGGATCTGCCAGTCCCGCGTGTCCCTGCAGGGAAACACGCTCGGTGTGTGCAGAGGGTGGGTCGCAGCGCCTGGAGCCGTGTGTCCGTCCGTCCTAGGTGTCTGGTCTCCAGAGTATGCTGGCGTTGCCACACCTGGTGGTCTGGGGAGGTTTGTGGCAGGGTCCCCCGTCCTGCTCAGGGAAGGGCTCCCAGTCCCTGCCCTCTGCAGCCGGCGTTGGCAGCTCCCTGAGCGGGTCCCAGGTCTGGGGTCTGTGGCGAGAATGTGGTTCTCCCCGGTGAGCAGCCGTGCACGCTGCCCCTGCGAGGCCGCCATCCCCCTGCTGATGGGCTCGTGTTCTATCTGTCCCAGGCCCGGCCCTTTCTCACACGTGTTGCCCGTCGGGTCTGTGGTACGTCTCAGATCTCGGGTGGATCCTCCCGTTACATGGACAGCCTTGCTTTGAGGACCGTAGGGTAGACCCTTTTCTTCCTGGCTTCTGCTCTTCTCTCTCACCTGTAAACTTGCCCCCGGCCTCCGCCTTAACCCGGGCCTCCTATTCTCCCTAAACGTTTCCAGTTTTGCTTTTCACTACAGGCATCTAGTCGCCTGGTACTGATTTGAACATATGGTGGGAGGGCAAGGTCAGTCTCCTTGCCACGTGGTCCCCCCTGCCCAGGACCCTCCTTCCCCTGCCGGCTTCCTAATCAGGGTCGGCTAGGGTGAGGCAGGCGAGGCATCCAGCACGTGGCATCGAAGGGGGCATCCAGTCCAACACCTCTGTGTCACACCCGGGCACCTCACCCTCTCCCCTGTTCACAGAGCCCCTCTGGCCTCACAGCTGGTCTCCAGGAGCCCTGGCTTTGTTTCTGGATCCGGCTCTCTCCCTGCTTCTCTTGTCCCCCCTGACTCCTCTCATCTCAGCTGCAATGGTCCTAGAAAATCCCCCGGTGTTGTAGAGGCGGGCCTTCCACCTGCTCTCCTCCAAGCCTCAGTCCCTCCACTCTTCACTCTCCCGAGTGGGACTGTGAACTCCCTCCTCAGGTCCTCCCCACACTGGGGTACTTGTCAGGATTGTGCTCAGTCTGCCTGGATGAAGAGGGGAGAGCTGCACCTACCACTTTGGGGCTTCCCAACTCTTCTCTAATGCCTCATGCAAAAACTGACATTTCTCCGTGAGTCTGCCCCAGTTTTGCTCCCTCTTCCCCGGGAATGTGGTGCCCTCACTGCTCACCTTTCTCACCTCCCGACGAGCGACACCTTCTTCCTTTCACCTCCTGACGGGCGCACGTCGCCAGCTGGCCTACTGGTCTACCTGCCGCTGCTTTGTCCTCCTCCAGCCTCTAGGTGACCGCACGGGTGACTGTGAGTCCCGACAGCTGCTGGGTCTTCCTTCCCAGTCCTCCCACATCTCAGTTCTTTGTCACTGGTCATCCCGAGCTGGCCAGGACCTCCGGGACCACGAGGACAGTAGCAGTGTCCCGGGACAGCCCAGGCCCTTCCAGACTCCGGAGACATTTTCTCAAGTCCCGCAGTGGCCCACGACTGTGCCCTAAGTTAGGGGTAGACACCCTTCGTCAGCTTCGGACATGTGCGTCTCACCCTAATTTGCCATTTATTTAAAATCACATGCTCCTTAGGGCAGTATTGATGAGGCTTCTCTAGGGGAAGCCATCCCGACCTTCCCAGGGTAAACCCAGCTCATGGTTATTATTATTATTGTTATCTCTTTCATTATTGAGAGGGGGGGCATGGGCAGGCTCCGGGAATCGAACCCAGGTCTCCGGCATGGCAGCCGAGAGTTCTGCCACTGAGGCAAAGGTGCATCGTCCCGGTTATTATTTTTTAATAAGCTGCTGCATTTGGTTTGCTCATCTCTTATGCGGGGCTTTTGCTTTTCTCTTGGTAAGTGGGCATGGGCCACGACTTCCCTTTCCCCTGTCCTTCCCTGGCTCCAGCATGCTGCTTGCAGTGGCCTTATACACCGAGCTGGGGTGCCTCCCTCCCCCGACTTTTTAGAAATATTTGTACAACGTCAGCGTCGGCTCTTCCTTGAGCATCGCTCAGGTCCCATTCACTAATTCTTCTACTTAGGAAACGTCTACTGGCTCTCACGGCCCAGGCAGGGTTCCAGTGGGGGCACAGACCATGAGATTCTTGGTAAGGACCAGGCATGAGAGCAAGGCGGCCCTTTGAGGAGAGGCCACGAGAGCAGAGGCCCGAGGACAAGAAGGGACCGTGGGGTGTTGGGGCCTCGCGAGCTGGCCTGGCATGGCTGAGCTCCACCTGCCGAAGGAGGTGTCTTGGGGGTCAAAGGTTATGGGGGGCAGGGGAGGGGAGGGGCAGCCCCACCCATGTTAGGGCCCTGGGTGCAGGTGCAGGAAGGCAAGAGGGGGTCTCCATACATTTGGGGTCCCCAAGCGCTGACCACTGGGGGTGGGAGTGGGGCAGTGCCACCGTCAGCATTGCCCTGGGCCGTGGGACTCTCTCTTCTGAGGCTATGCCCCTCAGAACCCAACTAAATAGGGTCCAGAGTCTGCCAACTGAACCCTCAGACCCCTCCCCACCCCCGCCCCGCGCATGAGGCACCTGGGCTCCTCTGCCCCCCTCCAGCTCTGGCCTCTGCACCCTGGCCTGCTCCCAGCTCCATGTCTAAGGGATCCTGCAGGTCTTGGGCACCCCCACCTCCTACCCCAGGCTCCCCTCGGCCCCTCCCACCATGCAGCGTCCCTTCTCCGGCTTAGCTGCTGCATCTCGGGCCCCTCCACGGAGGGGATCTCCTGACCCTCACCTCCAGCGCCCCCACTGGATCTGGGGAGACCCCCACCCAGCAGAGGGCCAAGCACACGGCCAAAGGCTCCAGGGCGCACCCCTCTTCCGGAGACACGGTCCTCGGCACCCTCACAGCTGGGGGTTCCCTCCCCCTCCCCCACCCCAGTGCACAGTCCGGAGTGAAGGTGAAGCCCCTCAGCAACCCCCAGACTCGCTTTTAGAAAGTGGGAACGAAAAGCTTTCTTGGAGAGGGCCAAGGCTGGAAGCCCAGTATTCCTGGGCACCCCAGGTGGCAGTGCTGGGTGACCCCTCCCGCTCTGGCCAGCCTCCGAGGACACCAGTCTGCATCACCAGACCCCATAAGGGCCATAGTCCAGGTGCACCCCCAAACCGTGGCGTGGGAGAACCTAAACCTCCAGCATGTCTTTGTCCCCATGTCATTAAAAGCCCAGCCAGGGTCTTTCTGTTCTGCACCTCAGCCTCTGACCCGGGGCTCCCCCATTCCGCTCCCTGGCGTGTTAGAGGCCCCCCGCCCCCTTCATCATCGCGCCCAGGCTCTGCAGGGGAGGTTCCCCGAGCAAATGCGCTGTCCCCACAAGGCCCTGCTGTCCCCGTCAGCTTCACGTGGCGACAAGTGAGCACCGGCCCCGTGGCAGCCTCACCACTGTGTGGTTGTCACCCAGACCCCCCGTGAGTGAGTCAGCAGGCCACCTGGGCCTGCTCCTGGGTCCCCTTACATGATCTGGGTGGGAGTCGTGGGCCCAGGTCGGGACCTGCCGGCTGGCAGGGGCAGGGGCGCTGTCCCTTCTGCTCATGTCCCCTCGGCCTCACATCCAGCGCCTCTCGCAGGGTTGAGGTAGCCTTGGGCGGGGCCAAGGGTAAGCTCTCATTTGAGCATCTTCCTGCCTCTTCCCACTGAACTTGGAAAGATGGACCCTCCACCATGAGGAAGGAATGGCTCTAATTATGTTCCTTTGTTCCTGCCTTCTGGCAAAGTCATCGGTGGGTGTCCTTAGGGGAGAGAGATGGCTGGAACTCTGTCTCCTAAGTGTCCAGGACGAGATAGCGATAGGCCAGGGCTGCGTCTCCAGTCTGGCAGTCAGGCAACATCTTCCCACTTTCCAGGTGAGGAAACTGAGGTTCAAAGAGGCTCTCTGAGTTGGCTCCTGAGAGGTGGGATTCGAACACAGGGTCTGGCCTCAGAGCACCCACCCTGCATGGCTCGGCCTCTCTGTTCAGATCTCCCGAGTTTCTGAACTTGTGGCCTCACCAGGCTTGAAGGTGGGCCATCTTGTGGCCTCACCAGGCTTGAAGGTGGGGGGCGTTGCCCAGGTTGCCGCAGGCCCTGCCCTGTGCCGCCCGGTCGCCCAGCTCCTTCGCCAGGGACAGGCTCCACCTGCAGGCAAGGCCGTCTCAGCCGGTGACCTTGGGGTCAGGGACGCAGACCCCATCCCCCTTCCAGGACACACCGAGCCGCTGCATCCACGGGATCCCTCAGCGGAGTGGGGGGTCCTGGGGGTCGGGGACCTTCAGCCACCCGCCCTGCCTGGCCCCAGGTTTTGGAAATGACCTCTGTCCTCTCGGGGACAGGCCCCTTAGAGATGCCTCACGCCTGGCGACCTGTCCCAACCAAATGGGCTTAAAAACTGCCACGTGTGGCTTTGGCTTACCCATGTCCCCGCCCTCCCCACGGGGGTGACTGAAAGGTGGGATGTATCAGGGGGCTTTGCGGGGCCCCCCTCCTGAGAATAAGGCAGGGGGAAGGAGCCATGTGGTGCTGTCTTGAAGGTGGGGAGAGGAGCTGGGACAGTGGGGCCGGGGATAATGGGGGGGTCCTGGGCCTGGGGCTGCCTGTCCCCAGTACATGCACAGCACAACCTGCAGCTGGGTAGGGAAAGCAGGAAGGTGCGAGGGGCTCATCTGCCCTGCTCAACATACCCCCGCCTGCCAGGCACCCACTCTGCCCCTGGGGTGACCCTCCAGGGCGCCTGGCAGCCGCGGCCCCTCCCTTTGTCCCTGGTGCTGTCCACCAGCTCGCGCCGCATCCCTGCTGTCTCGGGCCCCTGTCTCTGCTCTGTCCTTGCTCCACGTGCGAAAGACCCCCCATGGTGGCCCCCGCGGTCCCCACTCCAGGCCACCAGCCCGCGCCCGCTCTCCCCACCCCGCAGTTCGAGGAGTTGGTCTTCCTGTGGATGGAGCGGCAGAAGTCGGGGGGCAACTACAGCCGCCACCGGGCCAAGACAGAGAAGCACGTGATCCTGTGCGTCAGCTCCCTCAAGCTCGACCTCCTCATGGACTTCCTGAATGAGTTCTACGCCCACCCCCGGCTGCAGGTCGGCCGCCCCTGCCCTGCCCCAGGACAAGCCCCTCCGGGCTCCAGGCCTCGGTTTCCCCCCTGTGCGGTGGGAGGCTGCCCTCTCCAAGGTGGCTGGGCCCCGGGGATAGGGGGGAGGGGAGGGCCCGGGGCAGCAGCAGGGAGGGCGGACGCTGCGTCCTTGCAGGACTACTACGTGGTGATCCTCTGCCCCTCGGAGATGGACGTCCAGGTGCGCCGCGTGCTGCAGATCCCGCTGTGGGCGCAGCGGGTCATCTACCTCCAGGGCTCGGCACTCAAGGACCAGGACCTGCTGCGGGCCAAGTGAGTGCCCGACCCCACCCCCCGGGGTTGGCCCTGGGATGGACCAGCTGCGGCGAGGCCGGAGACCCCAGCTCCATGCCTGGGCAAAGGGGCCCCCAGGGCAGCCCACACAGGGGAGCCTCCATCTCCCATCGGCCAGTGGTGAATCCAGGACTTGCCCTTCGGGTCCACCACCCTCCCCGGCCGACGTGGGGGAGCTTGACCAGGTCAAGTGCTGGGAGAGGCTCATGATGGTGCAGGGTGAGTGGCAACGTCGTGGGCTGTTTCTTGTTGCAAGGTGGGGGTGTGGGGGTAGCACAGGCCATGAGGGGGATGGGCGGGGGCAGGGGGCGCACAGGCCATGAGGACAGCTGTGGGGAAAGGAGTGGGGGGTATGCAGGCTATGCAGGGGAGGAAGGGATTCGGAGCACGGCCTTGGGGGTGGGTGACGGGAGTACTGGGTGTTGGCCGCGTGCCCTGAGGTGTGGAGTGAGGGGTGGCTGGACCTCAGCCTCTCCCAGCAGCAGCCATTGGGCTCTTGGGGTTCAGGGAGCAGAGCCAGGCCAGGCCACCCCAATTTGCAGACGGCCTGCAGCAGGGCTGGGAGGCCCGGGAGGGAGAGGCAGGGTGTGCACCCCAGGTCTCTGTGCCGCATTAATGGGGCACAGAGCTTGGGGGCCCCCTGGCTGGGGCTGACACCCTCATTTGGCCAGCTCCCCAGATCCCCCTGACATTAGCACAGAGTTGGGGACGGGGGGTCTCAATCAGCCCACCCCCATCTAGTCTTTACTCACGAGACCAGCAAGGAGCATGGATGAGTCTGACAACCCTCCTCCAGCAGAACCAGCTGGGAGCCCCCCCCCTGCCCTCCACGACCTCCTAGAAGTAGAGAAAAAGCTGAGCGGGTGGAGGCATGGGGTCGCTTTAGGGACAGAGACAGCTCTGCTTGGGAAGGCCAAGCTAGGGCAAGGAGGGGGAGCATTGGGGGCATGGCCAGATGGGAGAGCCCCCCACATACTGCCCTGCAGCTGTCCTCACCCCGGACCCTCGCCACTCCTCGCCTTGGCTCCCAGGGTTCCCCCTGCTCCATGCCCCCTTCAAGGCCGAGCTGTGGCTCAGAGCCCTTCCTCCGAGAAACCTTCCCTGTCGGCCTCTCCCCTCCCCAGCCAGCCTCCCCGATGCCAGGCCTCTGGGGAACCCCCAGGAGGGCAGCTCTGGGCCTGGTGCTTTGCAGGATGGACAATGGGGAGGCTTGCTTCATCCTCAGTAGCCGGAACGAGGTGGACCGCACAGCGGCAGTGAGTGCCTCGGGGGGGGGGACCCGGGGGGGGGGGGGCCTGTGGGGGGCGTGCCCACGGGGGGTCCCCAGTTGGAGGCCTGCTAGGTGAGTGCCCCTGGGTGGAGCCCCCAACCAGGCGCACCGGAGGGGGCGGCCCACGGCACCAGCCTGGAGCACGGCCCCCTCCCGCCAGGACCACCAGACCATCCTGCGTGCCTGGGCTGTGAAGGACTTCGCCCCCAACTGCCCCCTGTACGTGCAGATCCTCAAGCCCGAGAACAAGTTCCACGTCAAGTTTGCCGGTGCGTGTGGGCGGGGGAGCGTGCGCGCACAGGTGAGCACGCACCTGGGGGGTGGAGGGGGCGGGGCCCACTCAGCATCTCGAGGTCCCTGTGGTGTGCTTGGGGGACAGTGGCTCATCCTCACTGCACCCAGGGGAAGCCCGTGTGGAGTCCAGCCTTCTGAGATGGACAGTCCCGTACCTGGGGGCCCTGGGATCAGTGAGGTCGGGGTGGGGGAGAGGTGAGCAGGACCCAGCATTGGGCACCTGGGGGACAGGTGAGCAGGGCCCTCCCGGCCCTGGAGACACTGGCAGCTGATGTCCCCCAGTTGAGGGGTTTCTGGGGGTGGAGACACTGACCAGGAGGGGCAGGGCAGGTTCCAGGCAACTGGGAAGGGGGCATAGCCGCCCTGCCCCTGCGAGCCTGTGCAGTCGCTGCAGGAGGGCGTGCAGGTGGTGGTGGGGAGAGGAGTGGTGGGGGAGGGAGAAGAGTGGGCTGAGGAGGGGCAGACCTGCCTGACGCTCTGTCCTTGCAGACCACGTGGTGTGCGAGGAGGAATGCAAGTATGCCCTGCTGGCCCTCAACTGCATCTGCCCCGCCACCTCCACCCTCATCACGCTGCTGGTGCACACCTCCCGCGGCCAGTGGGTGCCCCGCCCCACCACAGGGAGCATCCGCAAGCTCCCTGCCCCACTCTCGAGGACCCCGCCCTGATCCCAGTCACAGGGAGTCCAGGGCCCGCCCACAGTGCCCCCTACCCATAATGCAGCCCTCCCCGGGAGACTCCGAGGAGGAGCCTCACTCCCTTCAGGGCAGTGGGGGTGGGGCTTCCTGGAGGAGGTGACACTGGGGAGAGGTCAGTGCGAAAAGATGGGGAGGGGAGTGTGCCGCAGGCAAGGTCCCTCTCTGGGAAGGAGTGCGCCCAGGGGAAACCGAGGCTGACGAGGGAGCCCGCAGTGGTCAGGTTGGGGGGCTCTTGTCCGCAGGCTGAGGACCTCCGGCTCATCCTGCAGCGGAGGGTGTCGTAGACACTCTGGATCCCTGCGCTAGTGGGGGCAGCGAGGGGCAGGGGCAGAGCCAGCAAGGAACGTAGGGAATTAGACACAGGGACAGGGCTGCGGGGACTTGGGGAAGAAGTGCAGGGTCTCCAGCCTCGTTCCCGGGCTGCCCCCATGGTGGCATTCCAGAGGAGGGAGGGATGGCCTGGGGGCTGCCAGCCCTGGGGTGCAAGGTGGGGCCATGAGGAATGAGGAGTCAGGTCAGGGGCACTAAGGGTTAGAGGTTAAGGACATCAATTCAGGGGCGGGGCCACCAGGGACAGGGGTGGGGCGGGGCAAGGGGCGGGGCCTCCAGGGGCAGGGGAGATGGGCGGGACCTACCGAGACGGGTGGGCGGGGAAAGGGGGCGGGGCCTCCGCGGTGACCCCGCCCACCCCGGCCGCAGGGAAGGCCAGGAGTCCCCCGAGCAGTGGCAGCGCATGTACGGTCGCTGCTCAGGCAACGAGGTCTACCACATCCGCATGGGCGAGAGCAAGTTCTTTCGCGAGTACGAGGGCAAGAGCTTCACCTACGCCGCCTTCCACGCCCACAAAAAGTACGCGGCGGCGGGCGGCCGGGCGGCCGGGGGCCAGTGGGGATGGGCCGGCCCCGCAGCCCGTGACCGCGCGGTTTCCAGGTACGGCGTGTGCCTCATGGGGATGAAGCGCGAGGACAGCAAGAGCATCCTGCTGAATCCCGGACCCCGGCACATCCTGGCGGCCTCCGACACCTGCTTCTACATCAACATCACCAAGGAGGAGAACTCGGCCTTCATCTTCAAGCAGGAGGAGAGGCAGAAGCGGGAGGGCCTGGCGGGACGCGGGCTCTACGGGGGGCCCTCTCGGCTGCCGGTGCACAGCGTCATCGCCTCCATGGGTGCGGACGCCGGGTGGGGGGGGTTGGGAATGGGGGGGATGAGGGGGCTTCTGACTAATCCTCTCGCCGGGTGGGGCAGGGGACACTGCCGGGAGACCCAGCCTTGGCCAGGAACACCGCGGGCCTCAGTTTCCACCTCTGTCACCTAGGAGGCATAGCTCAGTTTTTTCCCGAACCTCCCCACATGTCCAAGCAACGGCCTGGGGGAGGGCCCCAGCTCCCCATCCTGCCCCTGGGTCGAGGCCCCATGAGCCTCTGGCTGAATAAACCAAGGCCTTGCCGTCCACGGGAATCCCCCGCTGCTCCTCTAGGGCCCCAGGCCGGTGGGCTCTGCCAGCTGCTCGAGGGGGCCCCGGTGAGGTCTCGCTGCCCCCTTGAGCAGGGATGGGCCTTTGGCTCCAAGGGCAGCCTGGTGGCCCTGCTCCTGCCCCACCCTGTGGCAGGGTTGCACCCTCCCCACTGGGCCCCCACTGGGGGGCATTTAGGAACAGAGATGGGCCAGACGGTTCTCCGGACTGCAGGCCACGGACTGGGCCAGGCCCAGCCACGTACCCCCCAGTGCCAGGCGTGGGCTCTGACCGTGTGCAAGACGGCCACTATTGAGCATCTACTGCATACCTGACCACAAGCCTAGCCTGGGGTGGGGACATTGGTAACATGTGGTCCATAGTTGGGGCACCAAAAGGTGGGGGTATGTTGGGTTTGGGGGTGATGAGGGGCTGGGTAGACCCTATAAGTTGCTGAGCAGTCTTTTGCCCTGACCCCTCCCTGTGCCCTGGCTGGCTTGCCAAGCTCATGTCTCCTGAGGCCACTGTTCCCCGGCTGTGCCTTGGTGACAGGCTCATCCCCTCCAACTTGGCTTCCCGGGACCCTCCGTGGTTCCACAGGGCAGGCCCTTTCCTGCAGCTCCCAGCTCCTCCCTGCGGTAGTCCCAGGCTCCTGGCTTCTGGGGCCACCTACTGGAGCCTCTGTGATTGGATGGTGACCATGTGCCAGGGGCCTGCATCCACACAGCCAAGGGAGGCCACTGTGCCCATTATGCCAAGGGGAAGCCAAGGCTTGGAGAAGTGCCCAGGACCCCATGGCAGGAAGGATATGACTGCGGGTCTCCAAAGCCCACTGTATGCATCTCTGTGCTAGGCCTCCACTGCCCCTGGAGAGCCCAGACTCACCCGCTCCATTGCAGGGACGGTGGCCATGGACCTGCAGAGCACTGAGTGCCGGCCCTCGCAGAGTGGGACGGGTGGCAGCAAGCTGGCACTGCCCACAGAGAACGGCTCGGGCAGCCGGCGGCCCAGCATTGCGCCCGTGCTGGAACTGGCTGACAGCTCGGCCCTGCTGCCCTGCGACCTCCTGACCGACCAGTTGGAGGACGAGATGACGCCATCGGATGATGAGGGGCTCTCTGCGGTGGAGTGAGTGTCTGCCCACCCTGGGGGTCCACAGAACTCGGTTACAGGGGCAGGGGTGGGGACAGGCTCCTGTCAAGCACCTCTGAGTGCAGGAGACCCAAAAGAGGCAGGGAGCTGGGCTTGGTGCTGCCACTCCTGGGGCTGGAGTCCTAGAGCAGGCTGAGTTTGCGGCTTCCAGAGCGTCATGGGAGGCCTTTCTGGAGGAAGACCCAACATGTGGGCCGATGGGAGCTGGGCTGCCCCTGCCCGGCCCACCCCTGCCCCGAGGGTGCACTGCAGAGCCTGGATACCAGGGCGGCAGGCCTAGGAGAGGGTGCAGGCCCTGCCTTTTCACAACCCCCAAAGCTGTGGCTCAGCCACTTGGCGAGCAAGTTGGGGGTCAGGGGGACCAAGGGGTCACTCTGTACCAGAAGGGGCCATACCTCCTCCGCCTGGGAAGCTCTGAGCTGGGTCCAGGAGGGTCGCTGCAAGGCTGTGGGTCGAGCCTCGGACAAGGTGACAGCTAAGTCTCAGGTCACCAAGCCAGTGGGACCAGGCCTGCTGGCACTGCCCGGGCATTTCTGCTGCGAGTTAGAGACAGGAGGGACAGCCCTGCAAGGGCACTGCATGGCCACTGAGCCAGTCAGGACAGACAGGTGGCCCCTCTGTACCTGCCACAATCTGTCTCTGGGCTGAGGGTCGGTGGCACCCTGAGAGCAGCTCTGGGATTGAGGGGCTCCGATGGGAGATGTGGCGAGTGGGGCTACACGCTGGGGGCCAGCCTGGCAGGGGAGTGAGCAGGGGCCTGGGTGCTGGGGCCACAGGGTATCAGGGCCCTTGGATCACATCCTCAGCTCCTCCCTGGAGATCTTGGGGGATGAGCTCTTATGTGTGTGTGAGAGAGAGAGAGAGAGACAGACAGACAGAGGAAGAGGGGAGGAAAATATGGGGTAATGGGGCTTGTGTGTATGAGTGGGAGAGGTTGTGTGTGTGTCTTCGTGTATCTGTGGTGGGTGGTTCCCATGCCTGTGTTGTGTGTCTGTGTGAGCCTGTGTGTATCCATGTGTGTACATGCATGTCTGTTGTACGTGTGTGTTCTGTGTGTCCATGTTTGTGTCTGTGTCTGTGTGTTGTGTGTTCATCCTGTGTGTGCATCTATGTGTATCTGTGTCTGTTGTGTCTGTGTCCATGTGTGTATCTGTGTGTCTCTGTGTGTGTTCTGTGTATGTATATCCATGCTTGTGTGTTGTTTGTGTAGCCATGTGTCTGTTTCCATGTGTGTTTGTACATGTATTTGTGTGTATGTGTGTGTTGTGTGTGTGTCATGCATGTGTTGTGTGTGTTGTGTGGATTCTCACCCCAGGCTCCCAAGGACAAGTGGGGGTCCCAGGGTGCAGCCCACCTGCCCCCGCCCCGGCCCTGCTGGAGGGGGAGGCCACAGCTGCAGGCCCAGCCCAGGGACCCTCCCACGGGCTGGGTGGTCTGGGGCAGGGCAGGGCCCCAGGAGCGGGTGGCAGCGGGCGGGTGGAGCTGAGCCGCTCCTGCCCCCCATGCAGGTATGTGAAGGGCTACCCCCCCAACTCGCCCTACATCGGCAGCTCCCCCACACTGTGCCACCTGCTGCCCGTGAAGGCACCCTTCTGCTGCCTGCGGTTGGACAAGGTGAGCAGCCCTCAGGCCTCGGCCCGCCCGCCCCTGCTGGCCTGTGCTTGTGACCCCACCTCAGACTTGCAGGGAAGCTGTGGGACTACACAGGACCCCACGGCCGGACGCACAGGGGGCCCCCAGGTCAGACTGCACCTGGCCCTCTCGTGGGCGAACTCCTCCCGGGCCAGATCCCCCGCCGGGGCTGCTCGCCATATTTTGTGGCCTTTAATCTGGAACATTCTTCAGCCTTTCCTTGTGTCTCTTGACCGCGACGGCTTTGAAAGGTGCAGGCAGCGGGGCCCCTCCCTCGGGTTTGTCCAACGTGTCCTGGGATTTGGTTCAGCTTCTGCGCTTTGGGCTGGAACCCCTGGGAATGAAGTACATTCTCAGGAGACGCCCACCTTGGTCACTCGGTGACGCTGGCCCCGTGGCAAGGTCCTCCCGGCAGAATCACTGCCTCGCCCTTGCAGCTAACCCCCCAGCAAGGAGGAGGGCATGGAGGCTCAGAACAGTCTTTCATTCAGCGTCCACTCGCTCATTCCAGCATCCACGCCTGCCTTCTGCCCCATCCTTCCCACAGCACACGTTTCTTCCATTATTTGTTGCAACTTCATGTTATTTATTCTGATGCTCAGATCTTCTCAGCTGTGCTGATGAACCAACTTGGGCTGGTCCCTGAGTCCTGCCCACACGTCCCCGTTCTTCTTTGAGGCTTTCTGGACTCTACCCCAAGATGTTCTGGCCTCACCTTGTGCAAACAGCATGGGGTCTGCCCTGGCCATTTCTCCAGGGATGCCTGTCCCACTTAGTGGGGAATGGTGCTTAGAGCCCCAGACCTGGGCACTTGGAGTGCACACGCATCTGTGGGATTCTACACAGGCTAAAACCCCGGGTTTACGCAGACACCGCCGCTCCCGTGCTGATGTCACTCCCCTGCCCTGGGCCAAGCTCACAGCTTGCCCCATGTGGCAGGCTGACCTGCAAAACAGCTGCACAAGGATATGCCAGCCAGCGTGGGGTCTCTGGGTGCTGCGTGGGGCCGTTGGGCACAGCATGGGGCCTGTGGGTGCAGCGTGCATCCTGTGAGGACAGTGTGGGGCCAGTGGGCACAGCATGGGGCCTATGGGTGCAACGTGCAAACTCTGGGTACAATCATGGGACCTATGGGTGCAGTGTGGGGCTGGTGGGCTCAGCATGGAGTCTGTGGGTGCAGCATGGGGACTCTGGGTGAAGCATGGGGTCTGTGGGTGCAGCATGGAGTCTGTGGGTGCAGCATGGGGCCTGTGGACGCAACGTGGGGCCTATGGGTGCAGCATGGGGTCTGTGGGTGCAGCATGGAGTCTGTGGGTGCAGCATGGGGACTCTGGGTGAAGCATGGGGTCTGTGGGTGCAGCATGGGGTCTGTGGGTGCAGCATGGGGTCTGTGGGTGCAGCATGGGGACTCTGGGTGAAGCATGGAGTCTGTGGGTGCAGCGTGGGGCCTATGGGTGCAGCGTGGAGTCTGTGGGTGCAGCGTGGGGCCTGTCGGCCAGTGTGGCTCCCAGGAAGTTTCTGCCTTCAGTGCTGGGACGGGGTCGTGGACCGAGTGTGGTGTGAGGTCGTGTTCCAGGAGCGTCCCAGGAGAGCTGCGGGCCCCGTGTCTCTCCATAACCCCGTCTGCCGAGAGGGCCGCGTGGACAGCGCCGACCCCGGGTCTTCCCGCAGGGCTGCAAGCACAACAGCTACGAGGACGCCAAGGCCTACGGGTTCAAGAACAAGCTCATCATCGTGTCGGCGGAGACGGCTGGCAACGGGCTGTACAACTTCATCGTGCCGCTGCGCGCCTACTACCGTGCCCGGAAGGAGCTGAACCCCATCGTGCTGCTGCTGGACAACAAGTGAGGCTCGCGGGGGCTGCTGCCCAGCTGGGGGCTGCCCAGGGCCCATTCTTGTCATCACCCCTCAGGGCCTCCCTCAGGCTATTTCCAGAGGCCCAGAGTCTGCCAGCCAAGGAGGGGTTCCCAGAGGGCTCGGTCCCCCTGCTCACCAGTGGGTGTCCCTCTCACCCAGCCCCTGCAGCCTCCCCACCCTGTGGTCCCTGGCCGCCTGTGCCCCCCAGGACGGGTGGGAGGATCCCTAGGCTCTCTGGCTGGTGCTCCCTGGCAGCCTAGGCCATGGGCTCCGCATGCCAGGGTGGTCCCCCAGGAGCCGCTGTCTGCACAGGCCGGACCACCACTTTCTGGAGGCCATCTGCTGCTTCCCCATGGTCTACTACATGGAGGGCTCCGTGGATAAGTGAGCGCGCCGGGGGGCCTCGCCCGGCTGGGGAGGGGGGAGCATCCCAGCCCTCACCCGTTCTCAGCAGAAGGAGGGGGCTCCCACACCCCGCCCTCCCCCCACCCCAGGCAGCCGGGTGTAGGGTGGGAGGGAGGGAGGGCGTTGCTGAATGATGCCCGCGTACCCCGGGCAGCTGGCAATGGGCACGGGCTGGCCTCCCCCACCCACACGCCCGCTGCCCGCCAGCCTGGACAGCCTGCTGCAGTGCGGCATCATCTATGCCGACAACCTCGTGGTGGTCGACAAGGAAAGCACCATGAGCGCCAAGGAGGACTACATGGCCGACGCTAAGACCATAGTCAACGTGCAGACCATGTTCCGGTGAGGGGGGCGGGGCGGGCATGAGCGGCCCGGGCGGTGTGGGGGGCGGAGCCGGGTGGGGCGGGGCGGGGCAAGGGCCCGGGTGGGCGGGGCGGCGTGCTAGGCGTGAGGGGTCGCCGAGGCTCCAGGACTTCCGCCCGCCCCTGGGTGCCCAGCGTTCAGGTCCCTTCTGTCACGCGTGGGGCCGTCTGCCTGACACTCCCCATGGCTGTAACCGTGGAACCCATTCCGTCCCCCTCCCACATGCCTGTGACCACGGAGCCCCGAACCCCCTCCACGGCTGTGACCGCGGAGCCTTGGCCCTCCCCCGCCCCCCACGGTGACCTCGGAGGTCTGACCCTCCCCCCACGGCCGTGACCTCAGAGCCCTCCCCCCCCCCACGGCCGTGACCGCGGAGCCCACCGCGAGCCCCTGCCGCCCCCAGGCTCTTCCCCAGCCTCAGCATCACCACGGAGCTCACCCACCCCTCCAACATGCGCTTCATGCAGTTCCGCGCCAAGGACAGCTACTCTCTGGCCCTCTCCAAGCTGGAGAAGGTGAGTGGCCCCTGCACCCCTGTCTGCCACCCCCGCCCCTGCAGCAAGGAGGGGTCCGAGGAAGGGCCGAGGGACCCGCAGGGAGAGCGGCCCGGGGCAGCGGGGCGCAGCCTCAGCTCCTGCCTCTTCTTGGCCCGGGCACAGGGGGAGTCCCTCAGAGGCACACGGGGTTCAGCCCGCCTTAAGGCTGTGACTCGGAAACCCGGCAGCCGGGGGGCGCTGCCTCCCTGGCATTTCCCCTGAAGGCAGAGCCAGGCAGGCTGCTATGGATGGTCACCGCACTCGGGGCCTGCAGGGACCTCCCCCAAGCTCTGTCTGCTGGGACGGGGCACTGACCCTATGCGGCCAGTAATGATAATGGCTCCTACGTGAGACCCCATCCCCAACTTAAACCCACCCCCTTTAACGGGGCCTGAGGGGGTGAGGGGGCTGTTTTATTTTCAACAACAAAAATATAAGCTCTATTTTTTTCAATATGCAATCATATTCTAATCATTAAAAATGGGGTAACAATGAGATACACTTTTACCACGTTTACGTAAGGCACGCGTGTGTTAGTAGGGTGGGAATAGAAGCTGCGGGGACAGGTTAATGCCATGCTTGTTGCAACCAGCAGAATTCCTCAGTTACATGGAAGCAGGCTCCTTCAAGCTTCCACCGGCTTCAGGAAGGGTGGCAGCCTTACCTCCTCCACCAGCCTGCTGGGGAAACTTCTCTGCAGGGCTGAACCCTTCCTAGTCCCCACAGCTGAAAGAGGTCCCCATTAATTAGTCACACCTGGAAAAAAAACTACCGCTACCCCAAGGCTGCGGCTCAGCAGAATCACCTAAGAACTTAGAGAAACTATCCTGGTCCCACCCCAAAGAATGGGATCTAACTTGGGAAGGAGGCTGGCCAGAGATATTTTTCAAAGCCCCCAGATGATTTTTTTTTTAATTGGAGAAGTTGTGAGTTTACAGAAAAATCATGCTGAAAACACAGAGTTCTCACATACTCTCCCTATTATTAACACCTTGCATCACTGTGGTGCATTTGTTACAACTGATGAAAGAGTATTATTATAATTGTACTGTTAACTGTGGTTGGCATGAGGGATCCCTGTGTGTGTGTTGTACAGTCTTAGGTTTTTGGTTTTTTTAGTTTCTTTTTTGTTTTAGTGTTTTTGTTTCTAAATTTCTCCGTTTAACCACATTCAAATTGCAATGGTGGTACCACACTGTGCATGTAATTAACAGCACCGAGTTATATATTTGGATGTAGTTAAAATAATTAAAATGTGAAGACAAACCCTTCAGAAGGGCCAAACTGTCAGCACAGTCACATGCTCAGCCTGATTCTTTCTCTTCTCAGACCTGAGGCTCCTGCCCAGCATTTACTTTCTCCACCCCTCACTGATGTTTCCTCAGAGACCTCTCTGCCAGTGCCTTTCAATTACTACATAATCATTACTAATGGCTTTCCCCTTTTTTGTAACTTTTTACTTTAAAATATTTTGACTTATAGGACAGTTGCAAAAATCACTTGAATCCCATGCAGAGAGCCCCAGCATACCCCACTCCCCCAGATGCCCAGGGCTACCAACTTTTACTATTTTGTCACATTTGCCATATTTTTCTCTCTAGCGATCTGTCTGTCCACCCACCTGCCCAACTATCTATCTCCTTTCTAAGCCTTCCAGGAAGGGTTGTGTACACACCTGACGTGGCCGCGCTTCTTTCCTGTGAACACGGACGTTCACCATGAAACCACCCTCAGTGCAGTTAGCACGTTCATGAACTGCAACATTTTATAAAGTGTTCACTCCAGATTCCGGTTTTCCAGTAGGTCCCAGCTGGTCGTTTGGGGCTTTTCTTCTGCATTATTGATCACCCCCTTTTACACAGTTGGCATTAGAGAGGGCAGGGAGCTTCTCCTGGGGTACAAAGCACAGCTCTGGCAGAGCAGGGATCACACGCTTTGCTGCTCCCTGACCCTAGGGCGAGGGCTCAGCCCGGTTGAGTGTGACCCCAGGGACTTGGACACTGGCTGATGCAGGTTCAGAGCCTGGTGAGCGGTGACTCCACCTCCCCCCATGTCCTCTGCCTGTACTAAATGGCAGCACTGCCTCATCTGTACCCACGTGTTAGGACAAGCGTAGCCCTCAGTGGCCAGTGCCTGCCTTGGCCAGGAACAGGCCTAGGCTTGCTGTTCCATGCCAGCCTCAAGCTCGCCAGCCCAGGCAAAAGTCCTTACTAGTAAGCTGGTGACCCGTGCAGCTGACCCTGAGGAACCCTGGGGAAGCTCTCGGACCTGCCTCTCCGTCCAGCCATCAACGCCAGGCAAAAGGGACGAGTGCTGGCCAGCAATAGCCACTGCGATGGACTCACAGGAAAAGTGGATCCCAACAGCACCGGCCAGCAGCCCCAGGGGACCTCAGAGCACAGCCTTGGGCAGAGAGGGGATGGAAGCCCGCGGCAGGCAGCCCCCTAAGGCCAGCCTCCAAGCAGACAGGGAGCAGCTTCTGCTTGGGATACGGCGGCTTTGGGACCTTGTGTTCAGCAGCAAACAGGGGCTCTGTCCCGCACCCCAGGAGAGAACCCTGATCTGCATGGCCGGCTCCCACCCGGCCCACCAGCCTGGGCCCCCCTCAGCACAGCCCCTCTCCCCAGAAGCCTGGGATGGGGGTAGATGGCAGCCTCAGCAGCCTCCAGCACCAGGAATCCTGGAATGTGGAAGATGGAGTCTGAGCATCAAAGCCGCCACTGTGGCACCTCCTTTGGAGGTGGACTCGGAGGAGACCAGGTTGGCAAACGCGCCCCTCCCCTGGCATCCGCTGCAGCCACCACCACCCAGCAAGGCTGCCTTCCCCACATGCAGCCTCACCACCACCCCCAAATGTCCCTCCCCACCTTGGGGCGAGGAAATCCGTAGCAGTAACTCTGGGCCCAGCAGGCTGGCATGTGCCCAGGTGGGGCCTGGGGCTGAGGAGGGAGCGCCCCCAGCCAAGCTGCCCACTCCCCAGAGCTGGCCCGAGCCACTCCCTGGAGGGGGGACCAGGCCCAAGTGAGGCAATCTGAGTCCTCGTTTCCCCAAGGCCCTGGTGGAAGGTATGCCGGGAACCTAGGGTCTCCCCGGGTCTCTGCCAGGGTCCCCACTGCCTCAGCCTGGGGACCAGCCGACAGCATGAACTGTAAATTGAGGTGCCTGGCACAACTTCACATGGTTTTTAAAGAATTAAGGATGGCCTGTTTTTACAAAAGCATACATGTTTATTCCACTCTTAAGGAATGCGGAAAAGGATAAAGAAGAAAGTTTTATAGACAGCCTGCATCTGGGAGGGGGATGCAGGAGGGCACAGGACAGACGGCAGGATTGTGCTATACAGGCAATCCTAGATCAAACACAAGTCATTTATTGTAATTAAATTTAATATAAGTGGAAATTGGAGTCAAATTAAAGATGCTGCTGGAATTCGGATAAGCATGTCTTGCCAAGAGACACCATAAAAGAACCATAAAAGAACATGCCAACATTTAAAAAATAATCAGACAAAGAACGTGCCAGCGGTTTAAAAAGATGCCTAAGAGCGGCCAGGTGGCTTCTCCTCTCGAGACCCTGCCCTGCTCTGGAAGTCCCCAGGAACTTCTGGGCTTAGGGGTCAGGGGTCAGGGAATGCCTGTCCACCTGGCTTCCTTCCACCCCCCACCCCGCAGGCCCAGTCCTCAGGTTCTCCTCCAGCTCCTGTGAGTGAGGTCCCTCCTCTCCAGCCCACAGTTGGGCGCCCTGAGTCCCCTCTGTTGCTTTTAAGCAGAACCACCTGGCTGGGACCCGAGGCTTCAGGGCCCCCCAGCAAGGCCACATTGCAGGGTCTTGTTTAAGAGCGTGCAGACAAGTGCTGATACCAGTACTAAGATGTGAAACTCCTCCCTGTGCTTGGCAGAGTGCTGTTTCTTTTCTGTTGAGAGCTGTTCTAAAGAAAGGGAACTAGAATTTATATTATCCACTGGAATTTTAGCATTCCCCTTGCTGACATTCAATGCCAGTTTTTTTTAGAAACAGTTTTTATTGTGAAATATATATGCAAAAAAAAAATGCCTTTCAAGTACATTGTAACAAGTGGTTATAGAACAGATTTCAGAGTTTGGTATCAGTTACTGTTTCACAACTTTAGGTGTTCCCTTCTAGCTGCTCCAAGACACTGGAGACCAACAGAAATATCAGTATGATTCAGCAGCCATACTCAATTGTTAAATCCTGTCTTCTCTGTTACAACTCTTCCCGTCTCCTTTGAACCTTCTCCTGATCTTTAGGAGTATTTGGGCTATGCCCTATTCTAACTTTTTCATGTTGGAAAGAACTATCAATAATATGGGATATGAGAATGGAACTAGTTGATGTTCCAGAGAGGCTGAGCCCTCTGGGTTTCAGGACTTCTCTGGCCTGGGAGCCCATTTGGAGGTTGTAAGTTTCTAGAGAGTGATGTCAGTGCATGAAACTTTTATTGAGTCTCAGAATCCTAGGTGCTCTTTGGGGTTAACAGAAATGGTGTTTGATTGGTGTTCTAGTTTGTTAGCTGGCGGAATGCAATACACCAGAGAAGGATTGGCTTTTAATAAAAGAGGATTTATTTTGTTAGTTCTTCAGAGGAAAGGCAGCTAACTTTCCCCTGAGATTCCTTCTTACGTGGGAAGGCACAGGGTAATCTCTGCTGGCCTTCTCTCCAGGCCCCTCGGTTCCAGCAACTTTCCCCAGGGTGATTCCTTTCTGCATCTCCAAAGGTCTGGGCTGAGCTGGGAGTGCTGAAATGAGGAATGCCGAGCTGCTTAGGCTGTGCTATGTTGAGCTCTTTCATTTACGCACCAGCCAATTAAGTCAAACATCATTCATTGCAGCAGGCACGCCTCCTAGCCAACCGCAGATGTCATGAGCAACAGATGATGTTCACGTACCATTGGCTCATGTCCACAGCAACAGAACTAGGTGCCTTCACCTGGCCAAGTTGACACCTGAATCTAACTATCGCAGTTGGGGTTTGGAAAACCATGGCAAATAGCAATATCTAGCTGAAGCTTGTGTAAGAGCAGCCTCCAGAGTAGCCTCTCGACTCTATTTGATCTCTCTCAGCCACTGATACCTTATTTGTTCCATTTCTTTTCCCCCTTTCAGTTAGGAAAGCATTGATCCCATGGTGCCAGGACTGAGCTCATCCCTGGGAGTCATCTCCCACGCTGCTAGGGAGATTTTCACCCCTGGATGTCATTCCACACAGAGGGTGGGGGCAATAATTTCACTTGCAGAGTTAGACTCAGAGAGAAGCCGCATCTGAGCAACAGAAGAGTCCTCAGGAGGTGACTCTCAGACACACCTATAGGTAGGCTAAGCTTCTCCACTACAGAAATATGCTCCACAACCACAAGCTTCAAGATCGAGGGCTTGGCCTATAAGTTGGGAGTCCCTAGTGTTTGCAACAGTATCAGGGGTTTCCTCAGTGGTAAAGCTTAGTAGTTCCATATTTTTTCTCTTGTCCCTCAGGGGACTTGCCAGTACTTTTTAATTATCTGCTCCACATACTCTGGGATCCATGTCAATTTTAAATGCAACGGAAGAGCTTGAATCTGCACATGGAGTCTCCGGAACCGCACAGCCAACCCCCAGGGCCCGGGCACACAGATGGGTGTTGCTCGCGGCACGGGAGGAAACACTCCCGGCGCTAGCTCAGCTCTTTACTTCCCATCCCTGCTGCCCAGCCTGGTGGTGGCTGAGGCCCCAAGGGGAAGGCCCGGGCAGTCTCTGTTCCCCTCCACCATCACTCCTGGCAAGGGGAGTTGGCTGCTCAGGGAAGGACATGCCTGACCTGCCCGGCTGTTGGCGTGTCTGGGGACTCCGCTGTGGTCCCTGGGCATGGGAAGCAGGCTTTGGTTCCCTGGGAAGGCTGCTCGGGCTGGCGGCACCGTGTGGGCCAGTGTAGACGTCTCAGGCTTACTTTCTCCTGCATTGCCTCCCCGACTCCCACGTGGGTGTTGCAGGGACAGCAGTCGCCCCACACACCCCCAAATTGTCCACATCCTCAACCCTGGAGCCTGCGAACGTGTGACGTCACATGCCCAAAGGGACTCTGCAGGTAGAGGAAGTTCTGGACCAGAAGCTGGAGGGTTTCTCCCGGACACCCGGGGTGGGCCCAGTGCCACCAGCGGTCCCAGGAAAAGGGAACCAGAGGATCAGAGCCAGAGAAGGAAGCCCTGAGGACAGGAAAGAGAGATGCTCCGTGGCCTGCTCAGCCAGGAGCCACTAGGAGCCGGACAAGGACGGGACACACCCTCCCTCTGGGGCCTCCAGATACCCTGGCTTCCCACGAGCCTGAGCACAGACCTCCGGCACCGCAAGGGCAGGTGTGGGGCTGGGAGCTGCCGAGCTGCGCACCTCGTCGGAGCTGCCACCAGATATTCCCCGGGCGGCGTGGAGCAGGGCCACGCACGGTGTGCACATGGGGCCTCTGCCACAGCAGCCTCCACCATCCCTCTGGACACCTTCCCAGACAAGATGGCTGTGACCAAGACTCTGCAGACTCCTGCTCCTTGGAGCCGGCTCTGCACCTGCTTTCCTCCAGAATCACTGTGCCATGGTCAAAGCTGGGGCTCACACGCACAACACAGGCAGGCACAAATTGTACACAGCGTGGGCACACATCTGCATGCACACATGCACTCTAACCATAAGTACACACCTTGCATACATGTGCAGACTTTTACCTTGTACATGTGTGCACATTTCCTGTGTGCACACTTGCCGTGCCCAGCATGTGGACACACTGCCTCCGGCCACTGCTGCCTGGGCTGCAGTGCTGGCCATTCTGAGTCCCTCTTTCCCTTAGAGGGAGCGAGAGAACGGCTCCAACCTGGCCTTCATGTTCCGACTGCCCTTTGCTGCCGGCCGCGTGTTCAGCATCAGCATGTTGGACACGCTGCTCTACCAGGTCAGCCGGGGCACTGGAGGTGGGAGGGGCCCCCAGGGAGTCCCCCAGCCAATGTCAGGGCCCTGTCCTGGCTTGCATGTGCCCCTGAGAGCGCGGGTCCAGCTGCACAGGTCCAAGCCCTTCTGGCAGGTGGGCCACCAAAATGACAAGAGCTTTCCCAGCCCCCCGGGGTTGCTGGTCCGGGGCCCTGCAGGCAGGAGGCTTTGTGTTGGGGGCGGGGCTGTGGGTGCTGGGCAGGCACAATGGGGCCAAGGCCATCCTGGGGGGTGCTTGCCCCTACTCCCCACCGTGACCCCTGCCACCGTCCATCCATCTGTCCGTCCGGCCAGTCCTTCGTAAAGGACTACATGATCACCATCACCAGGCTGCTTCTGGGCCTCGACACCACCCCCGGCTCTGGCTACCTCTGCGCCGTAAGTGACAGTGGCTGCCGCCCACGCGGGGTGACACGGAGGCTCTGGGTGCCGCCCACTGCCCCAGGCCCAGCTCAACCCCCCATCCCTGTTCCAGATGAAGATCACCGAGGATGACCTGTGGATCCGCACCTACGGCCGCCTCTTCCAGAAGCTCTGCTCCTCCAGTGCCGAGATCCCCATTGGCATCTACCGGACAGAGTGCCATGTCTTCTCCACCTCGGAGGTGGGCGGGTTAGGGGACCGTAGCAGGAGGCTGCGGAGGGCTGGGCTCAGGCCCAGCTTCCCTCCTCGCGGTGGGACTCGCATGCCCATGTCTGGGCTGGGGGTGATGGCTCCTGCGGCAACGTGGCTGGGCTGCTTCCACGTGTCCCCAGGGCTGCTTCTGCTCAGGGGTGGCTGTAGGCCGTGCCCTGTGGGGGAGAGGGAGGCCCTGAGTCCCCTGGGGACTCTACAGCAAGAACGCAGACCCGCTGGTTCCAAGGCCTTTCTGTGCCAGCCTAGATGGGCTTGGAGCCCACAGCAGCTCAGGGGGCAGCGGGTGTTTTGGTGGGAGGGGTAGAAATGCACCACATGGACCCCAAATGCCCCTGGTCTCCTTTACAGCCCCACGGCCTCAGAGCCCAGGTGAGTGCAACTTCAGGCCCTTTTGAGACCAATTGCAATAGGCTCTGAACATGGGTATAGAAAGGCCAGCCAGTGCCCCTCCTCCCCCAGCACCCACACTCGGCCCAGGGTCCGCAGGCCCCCAGCTCCACCCCAGCCAGGTGCTTGGAGGCAGGGAGAGCAGGGTCTCAGGCTTGGGTGCATGCAAGATCGGGGAGCAAGTTGGAGGGACAGTCACTTCCCTTTCTGTGCAGATGGGAAAAGAGAGTCCCAGAGGGGCAGGGGTCACCCACATATTTGAACATTCCAGACACTCAGTGTACGTCTGCTACCACCCACCTCTCTCCTGGGCACCCCAGCCATGCGGCATGTCAGCTGCTGCCCAGCACCGGGGGGCGGGTAGGGGGGACTTGCTTGCCTCTCCCTGCTGGTGCTACTGCCCCCAGCACCTCAGGCCTCCAGGTCAGGGCCCTGCACATTCCAGAAGTTACTGCTCAGGTGGGGAGGCCCACACAACCCTGAATGCCACACCCACCCACCGGGTGCTCCCCAGCCTATCCTGGTTCCCCCTACCAAAGCTCCAAAATGTATGGGTGATGCACGTGGGGAAACAGGTACAGAGAGGGAGTGGCTCTTCCCAGACCAGATGGGACCTCAGCCGGCAGGCAGAAACGAGGGTCTACCGAGGTCAGGGAGGTTAGCTGCCTGCGGGTCAGGGCTGGGACTGCGACCCTTGGTCACACTCGGGTCAGGGCCAGGTGGCTAAGCAGCTAGGAGCCCAGGAGAAAAACTCAGGGCTGCCACCACCTAGCCAGGGAAGGAAGGTACAGGCATCCCTGGGGGCTCTGGGGTGGCCCATCCGGGGCCTGGGGATCACCCCCACCTTCTCACGGGGAACCGACTCTGTGCCCCGGGCCCTGCCCCAAAAGACCTCGGCCTTCCTGTAAAGTCCGCCCACGCGGGGGGGGGGGGGCCCTGCCGGGTTGTTCAGGCCCCGTCCACAGCCGTCCTCACGCCCCGGCTCCGTACCCAGACTCCGCCCAGGCCCCGCCCATGTCGCCTTCTCGCCCCGCCTCCCGACAGTCCCAGGTTTCCGTGACCGTGGAGGATCTCGAGGACACGCGGGAGGCCCGAGGGTCCTGGGGCGCGCGCGCGGGGGCCGGCGGAGTGCAGGGCCGACCAACGACCGTGGAACCCGGGGAGCCCCCGCTGCTGAGGCGCAAGAGCCTGCAGTGGGCGCGGAGGTTGAGCCGCAGGGGCGCCAAGCCCTCCAGCAAGGCGGCGGCCGAGTGGATCAGCCAGCAGCGGCTCAGCCTGTTCCGGCGCTCAGAGCGGCAGGAGCTGTCCGAGCTGGTCAAGAACCGCATGAAGCACCTGGGGCTGCCTACCACAGGCTACGGTAAGCGGTGCGCCCGCCCTGCGCCCCGGAATGAGGGCTCAGCCCCGACGCGACATGGGGCCTCGGGGTCGCCGCCTGGAAAGCTAGGGACGCGGCTGGCTGAGAGAGGCCTGGGGTGAGGTGGCTGGGTCAGGAGACAAGATCATCTCCTCCTGGCTCCAGAGGTGCTGCTCAGGGTGGCGAGGGCGCAGTCCTGGAAAGCCGGGTGACTGCGTTCTCGTGGAGAGGACCCCAACCCTGCAGGGCCTAGGAGTGGGTCAGTGGGACCCCCAGAGCCTTGGCCCAGCCCTGCTGACCCTCAGCAGCCAGCGAGGGGAGAGTCTTTCGGGCGTTCCTGGGCACATGTCCAGTTCCAGGATACTTCTCTGGCAGCCACTTTGGGGGCACAGTCACCCCATCTCCGCAGCTTGGGGGTTGCCCTCTGCCAGTTGTCCTCTTTATCAGACTTGTGCTGCCCCATTCTCCTTGTAGTTTGTCTGGGAAGAAGTACTTGTGAGCTTGGTCGGAAGGGAGGACTCAGCCTGGCTGCCTCCCCCCCCACCCCAGCCCCTGGAGGCTCTGCCTCGAACGACATGGCCTGAGGGGGGCCCAGGTTCCCACCTTGTCCTTGTAGCAGTCTCTGGCCTGGTCCACCTGGGATTGTCCGTCTTGGCCTGCATCTGCTCTCCGCGGGTGCCCTGTGTCCCCACCCTGCATCCCCACCACCTGACACTGGGTTGACCATCCTTGGGACCCCTTACATGGGGTCTGGCCGCTGGGGGCCGGCCGTGTGCACTGGGGCCAGCCTGGGTGTGACTTGGGGGTGCTGAGGGAGGGGCCTGAAGGGGACTCAGTAGCCAGGATTTAGGGACAGGGTGGCCCACAAGAGCATCCCCAGCCCCCAGCCCTGTGGACACTGTGGTGTGTCCCCACCATAGCCAGACTTGCGATTTTCCGGTGGCCTCTTAATAAGGTGGGGAGCTGACCCCAACACTCAGAGAGGAAAGTCGCCACTTGTATCTTACTCTCTCATGGAGGGAACTGGCAGACGGGACTCCAGCCCGGCTGCCACACTCCCACCCCCAGCCCCCCTTGGCTCTGCAACACGCCCCCCTCCAAGGTTAGCAGAGAAGGAAGCCATCTTCTTTCTGTGATTGACTTGCTTCGAGGGCCTGGACCCCGCTGAGGCTGGCTGCCATGCTGCACCCCAAGCCTGCTACACCCAGAGCACAGGCCCCCCGCTGGCCCCCCACCCCTGCCCGCCCCACCGCTTGCTGATCTCTCTCTCTCTGTCTGTCTGTCTGTGCCTCTTTCTGTGTGTTCTGTAGAGGACGTAGCAAACTTAACAGCCAGTGATGTCATGAACCGAGTAAACCTTGGATACTTACAAGGTAATTCTGCTCCCGGGGGAGTCAGGGTCGCCAGGTGCCCACTGGACAGGGGCACACCCAGCATCTCCCGCGTCAGCAAAGCCCACCCAGGCAGGGGACAGGGGGTGAGAGCCGGCCAGGCTCCAGCCAAGGCCCCCCCCAGGTGGAAGGGCCAAGGCCACGGCGGCCACCCTGTGCCAACAACCATCCAGCTCGGGACATCCAGCTCCGCGCTTTGTCGTCCCTGACCCTAGAGGGCCCATGGTTTGTGCCGCTCAGAGCTGGGTCTGGCCCCCAGACAGGGCCCCGAGGCCGGGGCTCGCCCCCCACTGCCTTCTGCCTGTGGCTGAAGGAAATGCCCTCCAGGCAAGGGGAGGCCTGGCCCACGGCCTGACCCCCTTGTTTGAGGGGCCCCGAGTGCCCCCAGCCGAGGCAAAGACCCAAATGGACAGTGATGCTGCCCCACACTGAGCGTGGAGATTTGGTATTTTCTCTGCTCAGGGCCCTTGAAAGCGGGGTGCTCTGTCCTCAGCTGGGATGAGGCCCCTGGTCCTGACTCCCACTTGGTGCCGGGACCCACCCCCTTTCTGCAAGGCTCCTGGTGGCCTCAGGGTGACCCTGGCCCTGATGGAATCTTCTGGGCCCAGGTGGGTGTCAGCGCAGGGGGGACCAGCGCAAGGATGGCCGCGAGCGTCTGGGGGTGCAGAGCCCCGCTTCGGGGCTGAGTGGCCACAGGTCTGGGGACTGAGGTGGCTTGAGGAGGTGAAACGTCTACTACTTCCTGTGCTTCTCTGCTTCGCAGTCCCTGCACTGACGTGCATGGAGCCTCGCCCTCTGCTGGGTGCTGCCAAGCCCCAGGGAATGCCAGGACAGCGTGGCCCCGCATGCGGCCAGGGGCGGCCTTGAGGCACGCGGGGTCCAGACTCCCAGTGAGGCTGCAGGTCGCCCTTGTCCACATGCACTGGCCTCTGGCCGCGCCCCCTACTGCAGCCCCCACGGTGTCCCCCACTGCACCTTCCACTGTGTCCCCCACTGTGCCCGCCAGTCCAGCCATGCCCCCACCCCCACTCAGGACCACCACGACCCCCGGCGGGCATTTCCGAGCAGCGTGGTGTGCCCAGCACAAGGAGAGGCATGTGGCAGGAGGAACTGGGCCATGTCTCAGGACCCTGCCCCTCAGCTGGGCAACGCACTTACCGAGCCCTTTGGCAGGCGGGGCCGGGGTAGGCAGCCAGTGGGAACGGGACCCCTCACTCGGTGACAGCCTCTCTCTTTCCCTCCCCCTTGAGGGGGGCAGAAGCATCTGGGCCCCAGGGCTGGGAGGGAGGGTCCTGTGGGCTGGGGCCACAGAGGTCATAGGTGACAGTGTGGACGAGCCACAGACCCCTGCCTCCTCCTGAGCTAGCCAGGGGCAGCAGCCTGCTCTGCCTGTCCCTGGGGCCAGGGTCTCACAGCGACACCCATCCACCCCTGGGGCCCCAGCGGCACCAGGCAGCCCCACGCCCCGAGAAGCGCCCAGCCCGGCTGGGCTTGGGTCGCTGTGGGCTCTGCCTGACTCAGAAAAGGAATGCCCTGAGCCCCAGGAGTGGACGCCCGACCCTAGGCTCCAGGCTGGGAAACAGGGATGGAGCTTTGGAGGACAGAGCGAGGCAGGCATGAGCGAATGTGGGGGTCCCAGCCCCCCACCTCTGTCCTCTGGGTGGTTCTGAGCGGCCAGCTGCTCCTGGTCAGTTCCCTGATGGCACATGTCACACGGGGCAGTCCCCTGTTGGCAGCTGTGTCAGGGTATGGAGTCCCTGCTCCCCACCTCTCCCTGCAGGCCCAGTGCTGCCGTGCTCTGCTGCCGCCCTGCCTGTGCCGCCCTCACTGGGAAACGCCTGCTGGGCCCTCGGGGTTCCCTGCATGGCCAGCTCGAGCCTGGATGGGGTGCAGCCTCGACCACAGGGCATGAGGACTCGGGGAGAGCAAAGACAGTGCCACAAGCGTGGGCTCGGAGGCTGGCAAGAGGTGGCTGGGCCAAGAGCGTGGCATGTCCCAGGCAGGGCTGGGCCCTGCGCCAGCCCCCAGCCCCAGCCCTCTCTCTACCTGCCCGAAGCAGGGCTGCCTGTGCAGGCTCCTCGCCCTGCCCTTGGCGGGGGAGAGGTGATGGGTGAGCTGAGGGGCAGAGGCCTCCTGAGGTCACCCTGCCTGGGTGGGGTCCCCAGCACCCCCTGTCCTTGGAATCCTGGAATGTCACTTGGGTAAACTGAGCCAGGGGCTGCTGTCTTCCCTGCTGGGCCTCCTGCTGGCTGAGCGCAGTGACAGGGTGTCACTCCTCCATCTGCCACCCATGACCCCCACCCCCACCCTGAGAGCCATGAGCCCTGCACAGGGAGGACTCCGACCCTGAGAGGGCACGAGCACCTGGTCTGGGCCGATGTGCATAGGGAGCAGGTTTGGGGAAGTAGCGGGGCTGTGTCCAAAACAGGGGTTGAGCAAGGGGTTGCGTGACCTGCCTGGGGCTCCAGGAACTGAAGGGTGGTGAGGACAAGTCCGTGTGGTCTCAGGGGGCTGGGGTCAGGTGTGTGGGGGTGTGCCCAGGCATGGGAGTATGGCTAGGTGTGGACAGATGTGGGAGGTGCCTTGTTCACAAGCATGGGGGCGTGTCCAGGTGTGTGCAGGTGTGTGCAGGTGTGCTCCGTGCCCCTGCCTGGGGGGCCAATCCTGGCTGCCTGGCCAGGCTGCTAAGGGTATGGGTGGAGCCAGTACCCGCTGCCCCTCGTGGCTGACTGCTGCCCTGGGCAGGGCAGGACCCAGACAGGTGTCGTCTTCCTGGAGGTGGCGCAAGGCAGCGGGGGATGGCCTGGCTGGGGTGGGAGTGGGGCAGCAGCAGAGCGAAGGGCTCATGCCAAATGACCAGAAAAGGCTCGAGGGGCTGTATAGCTCATCCCGGACCCGGTGGTGACCCCCAGGGCTGTGTCTCCCTCTCAGATGAAATGAGCGACCACCAGAACACGCTTTCCTATGTGCTCATCAACCCCCCGCCCGACACCAGGCTGGAGCCCAATGACATCGTGTAAGTGCCGCCCTCCCCCCCTTGCCCAGCGCGGGCTCAACCCGGAGCACCCACCTGGGGACACCCGGCCAGGCCTCTGGGCGGTGGCAGCACCCTGTCCTCCCTGCAGGTACCTGATCCGCTCGGACCCCCTGGCTCACGTGGCCGGCAGCTCCCAAAGCCAGAAGAGCAGCGGCAGCCGCAAGCTGGCGTCCTGTGACCCCGAGACGCGCGATGAGACGCAGCTCTGAGCCCGGCCTGCGGGCCACGGAGCCGCACGGACTGTCCCACCGGGCGCAGGGATACTGCCGCCGGCCCTTCCGGACGGCCTGGCCAGGGTGGGGCCGCACGCCGCTCCCACCGCCCCCGGATTTGGCTTGAGGGAGGAGACCCTCCGTGCCCGGAGCTGCCCGGGAAACACTTTTTAACCTGTTTTTACAAATCGACACGATCCACGTATCTTTCCACCGATGCACCGCAACTCGTGACCCCGTCCCTGCCGAGGCTGGAGGCGGCCGGCGGGGAAGAGACCCCCAGTGTCCCATCTTCCCTGCCCGGCTCTGCGGCCTGGTAGAGGGTGGGATGGCGGTGCCTGTGGAGGGAGGAGAGAAAGCAGAGCCGTGATTAAGCGGGGCTGTCCGAGCATTTCCGAGCGGCATTGCTTGGTTATGGACAGGCAGAGGGTGTCTCTGTGTTCCGACCTGTACCCTTAAAGCAGGGCAGGTGTCTTTACACCATCTGTGGAGCCCGCCGTTCCTCTGGGCTGCCCTTGGGCGTGGAGAATTTCCCACTTAGCACAGCTCTGGGACTCCTGCCTTGTTTCTTTGTTACTGGTTTATCACTGGTTTTACACAATCAGCGCTGGAAACTTCCTTTAAACCAAGGCATGCGTAGACTTTAGACGAACGGCGAGCCACCCGCGCCTGGCATTGAGGCTCTCTGCCCGCGCTGGGGGACCACCAGGGCACGCCACCCCCCACAGCCCCCTAGTTCTAGGGGATTGAGGAATGCCCACCACGGCTCCCGGCCTTCTCCCAACCCCACGGGACTCCACATGGGGGTGCCCCAGGGACACACCACTGGCCCAGCTGCCCACACAGGCTGAGCACAGGGCCCCGGCTGAGGGAAGCGTGGCCTGGGGGAAGTCGTGCCCACCTGTGACCTTGATCTTGTCTGCTCCCCCAGGCAAGAGCCTGCGCCGTGCCCAGCACAGAGGCACTGGTGGGCGAGTGGCAGCTGCCAGAAGAGCCTGACCAGGGGTGGGTGTGCCCCAAGGAACAGCTCCCCTTCCTGCACCCCCACCAGCCCGCCTGGGCTCCCTCTGCCCAAGAGGAAATGCCCAACCAGCCTTCACCACAGTGTTACCGGGGCAGACCCCAACGTGGGTGCTCAGGAGGGGCTGGGCTGGTTAAGGCGCCCGAAAGGCTCTGAGACCTCTGTCGGGGCAGTGGCTCCTAGGGCCTTGAGGTAGTGAACTGCAGGCCAGGGGACAGCAGCTTCAGGTCCAGCGGGGACATCCATGGAGAGGGTGAGGGCAGTCAGGGCCCTGAGGGCTTCCTGTTCCTGGGAGCAGCTGGCACCTGGCACCCCTGCATCCTGCACCCTGTTTGGCCCACAGAGAATCCAGTGGGCAAGGCTGGGGCTGGAGCTGGGGGCTCAAAACCAGCCGATCTCTGCACCGTGGATGTTAGCACCCACCCAATAAAAGCTGCATGAGCATCTGGAACTTTCCGCATTGGGCCTTGGCCTCCATTTCCTTCCTCTCCCAGCATAGGGAGCACCTGGCCACAGCACAGGTACCCTTTCTATTTGTCCTGCACATCAGCCTGTACAGTTGTGTTGCCAGAGAAGCCCTAAGGGTGGAGATGGACAGGCCTGTGTCCTGCAGACCTAAAAATGTTGTCATGGTACTCACATGCGCTGTTGAGTAAAGACCAGAAAGATCCAAACAAAAACTTAAGAATGAGTACCAGAACTTAGAATGAACTAGAATAATTTTGTAAAATGTTTTGAGTGGAGTTTTTCAAATATACAAAATTAGCAAAAAAGTCTTTTGCCTTATTCTTAGTTGATCTGAGAGTTAACTGTTCAAAATGGTAATAGCAACAACATGTGGGATGAAGGTAGCATATAATCAGAGAGACACCAGACAGCAGGGTTCTAGGGGAGCTGCACCACAAGGTGGATGTGGGTTTGTTATAAACACACATTGAAAACTCTCGGGCAACCACTAAAAATTTTTTTTAAAGCAGTATATTTCATATGCAAAAGGAAAAGAGAAAATGGAATCAGAAAATGCTCAATTAAAGCCAGAAAAGGGAGAGAAATGGAAAACTAAAACAAAGAACCAGTGCAATTAAAAATTTAAAGTATGGAAGATAATCCAACTATAGCAATAATTACTTTAAATGTAAATGGTCTAAATACACCAATTAAAAGACAAAGACTCTCAGAGTGGATAAAATAGGCAAGACCCAAAATCAACAAGAATGTTTGTCACCAGTCCCACATATTGGCCACAGCCCTGCACAGCTTCACACCTGCAACCCCCTCCTCACTTCCTGTGTCTTGATTGCCTCCCACATGGCTTCATTTCATAGCCAGTCTTAGTCTCATCCAAGCTTTGACTTTGACATCATCTTAACCCTAGCCCTGGTCAATACCTAATGGCCTCAGAGGTGCCTTTTTTCTTCTGGTGGGTTCAAGTCAGAATTCTTGGAAGTGGCACATGTTGCACATGGAGCTGTAGCATTTTCCTTTCATGCTGCCTCCAGGTTGCCCTCCTTGGGCAGAGGGGCTGCCAAGGTCCTAGGCAGGGATTGTAGTGCAGGATGGACAGCCCACTGAGGTTCAGGGCCTGGGTCTGGGCTGCTCCCACTCTAGGAGATCCACCGCACCTGGCCTGTGGGGGACTTGCTGTAAGAACCTACAGGCAGCCCCACCTTCCCAGGAGTTGGAGGGGCTCAGCCAGGGCCCCCATAGGCAAAGGCAAAGGCTGCACTGTGCCCTCTATTCCAGGCTCCCAGCCATGGCCTCAGCAGCCCTGCCTCAGAGAACCCTGAGCCTAGAGGGTTATAGGGTTAGCCTAAGAGGACCCAGCCCAAGGCTCTCCCAGGCATCTTCCCTGTGCCCTGAAGCTCATTTTTCAGACCTGGTTGCAAAGACGTGTGCTGGGAAAGATGTCTTCAGGTCTGGATGGAGGGTCCCAGGCCTGGCCCAGAGCCCAGCGCTCCTTGGGCCAGTAGCCATGGCCCTCCCTGCCCTTGGAGCCCCTTCCTTTGGGGTGCAGCTTGCACAGTGCCCCACTCCATGCAGTCCAGCCCCTGGGGTGTGTTGGCCCCAGCCACATCACTGTCTTGGTTGTGTGAGCCCCCAAATCCCAACCCACCACAGCAGGCTCTAGGAGGCCTCTGGTCTTGTAACTGCACAGACCTGCATAGGGGCATTAGCTCTTTTGGGGAGATGCCCTCCCAGTGAGCCCCCCGGCCTCGCCTCTGTGGGGCACCAGCCTACCTGCCACAGTCTACAGAGCAGGGCCAGGTGGTGGGCACCACAGCTGTCGGGGCTCTGAGGACCCTAGCCCCTTTGGGGCAGGTGAGGCACTGGCAAACCGGGGGGCCCTCTGGGGAGGGGGCAGGAGCCTCTGTTGCTCTCGGCCCATGGCTGGGTGACCTCTACCCAAGGAAGCCCTGTGGAGATCAGCCTCACCCCAAAAGACACAGCAGACATGGAAGCCCTGAGAAGGATCGTCCTTTGGGGAGACCCACTGATCCTGCTGTGGGCACTTCATCCACAAATGCCTGGCAAACCTCAAAGGGAGCTGAAAGCCGGGGGTGGATGCGGGGCCAATAAGGAGACGCCACCACAGCTGGAGGGGCTGCTCTGCACAAACCCTGCACCCCTCCACACCCCCACACCCCACAAATGGTCAACCCTGGTGTTGAGGGAGTAGGAGAGGGTGTGAGTATGAGCATGTGGGTGTGGGGTGCAGCTATGTGCTGTGTGCATATGACAAGGGTTTTAGTGTGTGTACGCTGCATAGCAGTGTGCTGTGTGTGCTGTGTTGCATTGCCTGAGTTTTGTATCATGTTGTGTGTGCATGGTGTGAACTGGGAGGGAGGGTAGGACCCTGGGGGCAGAGTGAGCAGGCGGTGAGAAGATGGTGGGCTGTGGCTGGGACAGGGTCTGCAGGGCCCCTCAGAGCCCTGGGTGGAGGACACAGTGCATGTCCTCGACTCATGCACGCCCATGGCTTCATCCACTTAACCACTGCTCCCACTCAGACTGAGGCCCCAAGGCAGTCAGGGCCCCCCGGCCAAGCTAGCAGGGATCCCCCGTATGCCAGCTGGCCAGGTGGGTGTGGGGACAGCAGAGGGGGGAGACCCCGCCAGCTGCCCACCACATCCCATGTCACCAAGGAAGGAGAAGGCACCCCATTCCCAGCTCCTGTGTGCACTGCAGCCCCACTGGCCCCCAGAAAGAGCAAAAGATCCAATCCCTGAAGGAGATGGAAGCACTGAGGAGTGGGGTGCCCCGCTAAGCAGACTGGACAGATGTACAGGTCAGACTTCAAAGGCTGCACACAGTCCCTGCCACTCCACGCCAAGCAGGCTGCCCCCGCAATGCTCACTTGGGGCAGGGCTGCACGAGGGCCAGAGGGACAGCCCGTGGGGTCTCCATCCCTGGCCCCCAAGAGGGATGGTTTGGGGTGGCCACTCCCAAGCCCTGTAAGGCCAGATTCTCCTACCAAAATGGGGAGCTCAGGAGAGTGAGTGCGAAATTCTCAGGAATTGTGTGAGTAGTTTGAAATCGGACATGGTGGGAGGGTTTATGCCTCTGAACCTCCCCCCAGCCCCCGCCGCTGCCCCAGCTGGACTCACCCGGCTGCCCTGCTCGGCGCCCAGTTTTCCCAGACTGTGACCCGTGCCGGGAGCTTCAAGCTGTCCTTTCAGCCCTGTCCTGGAGGTAGCAGCCAGCGGGATACACAGCAGCACTTGGTCTCCAGACCCATCTGACCCCCGGGACCAGAGGCCCAAGAGCTGCCAGGCCGGGGGACAGCAGGAACAAGCATCTGGACTCGGCACAGGGGGAGCTGGCAGCCACTGTGCGGGACAAGCCTCCCGCCTTCCCTTTGTCCTTGTCCCCCGCTTCGTCCCCTGCATGGGGTGCTGGACAGGGTGCTGGATGGCGGTTCCTGAGTGTCCCCCTACGGGCAGCCTGCGGCCACTGGGCTGTCATCCCAGGGGTACCCACCTGTGCTTCTAGGCTGCACAGAGTGCAGCCGACATGAGACTCAGCCTGCATCCATGAGGTGGGGGGGTACCAGCTGGTCAAGCAGGCCCGGACTCACATGGACGGTCCTAAGAAGCGGCCGCCACCTTTATGGACAGGAAGCCCTCCTGCTCTGCGCCCTTAGCATGGCCTCAAGTGCCCCTCCCCACCAAGGACCCCAAGGCGGCAGGTGAGGGAAACTGAGGCAACTGCCCATGCTCAGGGCTCAGACCAGCAGGTTCAGGCCTTGACTTCCAGCCTAAACATCCGGAACCCCCTTTCTTCCATGCTCCTACTGCTCACCGAGCTAGAATGCATGTGGTGTGATGGGTTCTGAGAATTAGGCACCCTCCGAGGTACCTGGGGACTGGGGAGCAGTCAGGTCAGTGGATGTGGGCCAGAGCTGTGTCCACGGCATCCGGGGCCAGGCAGAGCCCAGGTGGCCTTCAGGGCTATGACAGTTTGAAGTATTATGGACCCCAGAAAATACATACTTTAATGCTGATTCAATCTTGCAGAGGCAGCATTTCTTTTAATCCTGATTCAATACTGTAGGCTGGAACTTCTGATTAGATTATCTCCATGGCCATGTGACATGCTCAATTGTAGAGGTGGCCTTTTGATTAGAGGGAGATGTGACTCCACCCTTTCCAGGTGGGGCTTGATTAGATTCCTGGAATCCTTTAAAAAAAGAAAAATTTTGGAGAAAGCTGACACAGTTGCGGACACGTGGAGAACAGAGACACACATGTCTGGAGATGCGTGGAGCCCAGCAGACATCTCCATGAGATGTTAAGCAAGCCAGAACCTGGAGAGAGCCAAGGGAAGCCAAGAGATGAAAGCCAGCCCTGGAGAAGCAAAGTGAGGGACCCCCACATGGTCAGAGGCTGAAAACAAGAGTCCAGGGGCAAGGGACCAACAGATGCCAGCCATGTGACTTCCCAGCTGACAGCGGTGCTCCTGACACATTGCCTTCCTCGAATTAAGTTATTGTTCCTTGGATACCTTAGTTTGGACATTTCCATAGGCTTAGAAATGTAAACTTGTAACTTATAAAATTCCCCCTTTAAAAAGCGATTCCCTTTCTGGTATATCGCATTCTGACACCTTTCAAACTAATACAGGGGCTCAGGGACCAGCTGTGTGCCCATGGGTAGCCTGGGAGCCTTGGGCAGCAGGGGAGGGTCACCAGCCGCTTCCCAGACAGCCCTAGGGAGGGGGTCCCCAGGGAAGAGTCGCTGTCTGACTCCACAAACCCACAGCTGGCAGCCCGAGACGTCTAGCTCGGCCACGGTGTGTGCAAGCTGCGCCAGCCTCCTAGGAGCTGTACCCGCCCCCCACAGGGAGCTGGGAGGGTGACTCTGCTGGCCTGAACTTGGGACTTCCCCAGCCCTGAGCCTGGCTGCGGCCCGTGCAGCCCCGGGAAGGGTGGACCACCTGCCACCCCCACTTCAGGGAAAGCTGTGCTCCTGGGGAGATCCCCAGAAGCAAGAGCCCCCCAAGCAGCCATGGCTTCCCAGTCCTTCTTGGCCACGTGCCTCTTTCCTAATCAAGACCAATGACCACAACCCCCCACCTCCCACCCCCAGTGTGGCCAGCGCTTAGGACAGAGCAGCCTCCCCTGTGACCCTGCAGACTCAGCTCCCACCTGGCTTTCTAAACACGAAACAGGCAGGAAAACCAGGTCAGGCACAACAAGAAAACCTCCCTGCCCATGCCATACCCAGAAGTAACCTCCAGAGCATCCTCTGCCTTTCCCTGAAACAAGGGCCGTCGGAACCGGTTATCTGGATGAGTTCGCGTGCGCAGTGGGCCCTGGACAGCTTCCGGGCTGGGCCGTGTCCAGCACATGCGCCCTGGGGCCTCGCGGGGAAGCCCTCAGCTGGGGGCACTGCACCTGCACTGACTCCCACGGCCTGGATCCTGAGGCTTGCTCTTGTGACGCTTATGTAGGTAGCAGAGAAGCTCAGCCTACCTATAGATACACCTAAGAGTCACCTTTGGAGGACCTCTCTTATTGCTCAGATGTGGCCTCAGTCTCTCTGAGCCCAGCTCTGCATGTGACATCATTGCCCTCCCCCTATGTGGGACATGACATCCAGGGGTGAAAGTCTCCCTGCCGGCATGGGAGATGACTCTCAGGGATGAGCCTGGCCCTGGCACCATGGGATCAACAATTGCATCCTGACCAAAAGGGGGGAAAGAAGTGTAACAAATGAAGTATCAGTGGCTAAGAGTTCAAATAGAGTTGAGAGGCTACAATGGAGGTCACTCTTATGCAAGCTTCAGTTAGACATTTGCTACTGTCATAACTTGCCAAACCCCAACCAAAACCATTCCAGCCAATCCTAAAGAATACCTAGGGCATTATATAAGATTCTACAAACGTTCCATGCACTAGGGTAATTTTCCAGAAAACTACAACCTCCAGATGGATCCTTGGACTAGATAAATCCTGAAACTTAGAGGGGCCAGTCTTTCCAGAACATCACATAGTACCATCTCCCTACTATTATCTCCCTATTATTGACAACCCTTTTAACACAAAAAAAGTTAGAATGGCCATAGTAGCCCAAATACAGCTAAAGAGTGGGAGAAAGAGCGAAGGTGATGGAGTTATACAGAGAAGGTAGGGTTCAACAAACGAATATAAGTGCTGAATCATTATACTGATATTTCTTTTAGTCTCTAGGATCTTAGAGCACCTAGGAGTAAAAACCTAAAATTATGGATTGTAACCCATCCAAACTCTGAAATCTGTTCTACAGCTAATTGTTGTGCTATGCTTTGAAATTTATTGCTTTTTTTGTATATATGTCATTTTTCACAAAAAAAGAAAAATAAGTGATGATAAAAAATATGTATATATATTCCTTCTAGCCTCCTATATTCTGGAGCAGCTAGAAGGAAAAATCCGAGAGGATGGTATGGCAGCCCATGACAAACTCTGGGATCTGTCCTATAACTGCTTGTTGAAAAATGCTTTGAAAACTTTTTTCTTTTTTCTTTGCTTTGTATATATAACATTTAAAAAGTTAAAAAGATAATAATAAGACTGGCCAGAGGCCCGGCCATGCCGGGAGATGGGAAGGAAAGGCCCCTGGGGGCAGACAGGGGGCCTTCCCTCCATGCACTGGCCCCCAAAACTCACTGCCAGGCCAGCCCTGGTGTCACGCCCGCCTCCCCTAACCCTGCGGCTTGGTGAGTGTGTCTTGCGAGTTTCCTGGGCCAAGACTTACCAGGGACCCTCTATCCGCTCACAGTCTGAGCACGCAGCAATCCCCGGGCCCCCCACAAACTGGCCCTGCCCCCAGCCTCCTCCACACAGCTCCTGTGTCCAGGTCAGCAGAGCTGGCTGGGCAAACACAGAGCTGCCCTCTTGTCCACGTGTGCAACCCTAGGATGAATTCCCAGGACTTCTACGTGTTGGGGTCTCTGTTTCCTACTGCACACTGTACTACGCTAAGGAAGCTGTGATGCTAACAGAACACAGTCTCTGGGTGTGTGCTTGGGACACCCACAGCCTCACATCAGCCTGGTGGACGTCCGCCAACCAAGGGAAGGCCCCATTGCCAGGAAACCAGAATCTTCAACAGCTGGTGGCACTTCAGGCAAAAGGGCAGCCGGTGAGCAGGGCCTGGGACCACCCTGGGGGTTGCATGCATGTAGGAGAGGCAGGTTCCCCAAGGGCTTGCCTTTGAAGTGGACTCTGACCCCCCCCACCACCACTCATACCTGCCCAGAAGAGCCCCCAAGGTCCGACAGAGGGTCCTCCTCCAGGCAGCCGGCTCCAAGCTCTGCGTCTGTGTGTCCTGGACCAAACAGCCATGGGGACCCTTCAGCGGGACCTCCGCCCTGCCAGGAGCTGCTGAATGTATCAGAGTTCTCCAGAGAAGGAGAACCACTGGATTAACAGACAGATGAGGAGGAGGAGGAGGAGGAGGAGGAGGGTGTGGGGATGATGGATGGATGGGTGGGTTGGGAGATATATAAGTAGGTAGATGGATGACAGACAGATAAAGATACAGATAGAGAGATAGAGAGGTGGGCTATACATACAAATGATGAGATGGATGGATGGATGGATGGATGGATGGATGGACGGACAGGTGGGTAGATGGATGGCTGGTGATAGGTGATAGTGATAGATGATGATGGTGATAGGCAGGGCAGATGACAGGTAGCTGAGGTGAAGGACTGGGCTCACGTGGTTGTGGGGCTGGCAGGACTGAGACCCACAGGGCAGACAAGGGGCTGGAGACACAGGTGGGAGCTGATGGTGCCATCTTGAGGCAGAGTTTCTTCTCCAGGAAACCCAGGGTTCTGCCGGTAAGGCCTTGGGCCCATTGGGTGAGGCACCCACACACTGAGGTCAGCTGCCTAGAGACCACTCCCACCTATAGAACACCTCCCAGCTGCAGTGGGGCCCGTGCGTGACCACCTGGCCATGCTGACATGGGGACTCATAGTCACAGCGGGTGCTACTACAGGGGCTTCAGGGTGACTCCTCAGGGCCCCAACACGTGTTGCAGCAAGGAGCTGGTCACTCCTCTCCCTGAAGGAAAAGGCCAGCCACCTCTATGGCTGCCTGGGGCCAGGAGGGCACAACTAAGCCTCAGAACTGTATCCCCGGATACCCCCACCCCCACCCAGATGCCACTTGGGAGATGGAAGAAAAATAAAACTCCAACTGGACACTTCAAAGGTACACGAGTCATCATGCTTCCACCCTGTCCAGCCAGCCCCGTGGACCCACATCCCATGGGACCCCTGTCCTCAGCAGGGCCCATGTTTCCTGCTCGCCTCCCCTACTCACCCAGGACCCAGCACCCCCACCTTGTAACCCACCCCCACACACATCCCCCATCTGCCACGTCCCCCATCTGCCACATCCCCCACCCCACACCCCTCCACCATCCCCAACCACCACATCCCCCAACCCCACACCCACCACAACCCCATCCCCCACACATCTCATACCCCCCACCCCCACGCTCCCCCACTGTTGGTGTCAACTCCTTGCTCTCCGCTGGGAGATCAGAAGTCCCAAACCGAGGCTGGGCAGGGCTGCACTCCTCTGAGGTCCTGGGGGCTCAGGGTGGCCAGACCCCTACCTCGGCCTCTGCTCTGTCACCTGGCCATTTCCCTCTGTCCTTCTCTCTGTCTGTCTGTGTCCACTATGGACTAGGCTCGCCCCAACCCAGTTTGGCTGTACCTCCACGAATCCCATCTTCAAAGGTCTTGTTGACAAATGGGGTCGCCCGAGGAACACAACTCCATCCCTATACGCAGTCCCTGACCAATTTCCTATGCTCCAGCCCCTCCCCGTCCCTAGACAGCCACAGGCGGAGTGGCCGCGGTCACCGTGCTGGACACGTCCCACCTGCCTGCACCGCCCAGCCCACCGGCCTACCCACGTGGCTGCCCCTTCCTGTTGGTTTCCCATCCCCTCCTGCCCTCAGGCCCCTGCACACTGACCGGCTCAGTCCTCCTCACGTGGTGGGCACTTAGCTTCTGTGATAGGTGAGGAAACTGAGGCACAGGTGATTCTTTGTCTGGCCAGGACATCAGGGGCAACGTCTGCATACATGGTCAGGGCCTCGGCTCCCAGGGAGACCCATGCTCAGGCCTGTGGGCCCCACCTCCCATGGTCCCCTGTCATCTCCTGTGGGGGCGGGGGGGGGTAGGACCTCCTCAGCCTCCCAACATCCCCAACCACCCAAACGGTGGAACCTTCTGGTCCCAAGGTCCCGCTGCACTGGCCATGTAGCTCCAGGGACTTCCTGTTCCCTGCCTGACCACAGGGGACTTCTGGGCATCCCTGTCCTGCCTCCCAGCACAGGAGCCCCCGTGAGCCCCCAGCTGCACACTCAGACCCGGGGTCTCAGCAGACAGCCCAGGAGACAAAGGCAGGTGCAGCCCCAAAGCCCTCTGCAGCAAGGGGCTTGGTGGGTCCCCACGACTTGAAAGATGCAGGGGTGGTGATTCCCACCATATCCCCATTCAACTCTCTTATTTGACTGTGCATAAAACACATGGGTCTTGGAGGATGACAGTGGATTATCATAAACTCAACCAGGTGTTAACTCCAATTGCAGCTGCTGTTCTGGATGTGGTATCATTGCTTGAGCAAATCAATACATCTCCTGGTACTTGGTAGGAAGCTATTGATCTGGCAAATGCTTTTTTCTCAATAGCCATTAGTAAGGACCACCAGAAACAGTTTGCTTTCAGCTGGCAAGGTCAGCAATATACTTTCATGGTCTTACCTCAGGGGTATATCAACTCTCCACCCCTATGACATAATCTTGTTTGCAGAGAACTTGATCATTTCTGCCTCCCACAAGACATCACGCTGGTCCATTATATTGATGATATCATGTTGATTGGACCTAGTGAGAAAGAAGTAGAAACTACTCTAGATTTACTGGTAAGGCATTTGTGTGTCAGAGGATGGGCGATAAATCCAACAAAAATACAGGGGCCTTCCATCTCAGTAAAATTTCTAAGTGTCCAGTGGCGTGGGGCATGTTGAGATATCCCTTCTAAGGTGAAGGATAAGTTGCTGTATCTGGCTCCTCCTACAACCAAAAAAGAGGCACAACACCTAGTTGGTCTTTTTGGATTTTGGCGACAACATATTCCTCATTTGGGTGTGCTACTCCGGCCCATTTATCGGGTGACCAGAAAAGCTGTTAATTTTGAGTGGGGACCTGAACAAGAAGAGGCTCGGTGACAGGTCCAGGCTGCTGTACAAGCTGCTCTGCCACTTGGGCCGTATGATCCAACAGATCCAATGGTGCTGAAAGTGTCAGTGGCAAATAGAGATGCTGTCTGGAGCCTTTGGCAGACCCCTATAGGAGAATAACAATGCAGACCCTTAGGATTTTGGAGCAAAGCCTTACCATCTGCTGCAGATAACTACTCTCCTTTTGAGAAACAGCTTTTGGCCTGCTACTGGGCCTTAGTAGAGACTGAACGCTTAACCATGGGCCACCAAGTTACCATGAGACCTGAGTTGCCTGTCATGAGCTGGGTGTTGTCTGACCCACCAAGCCATAAAGTTGGGCGTGCGCAGCAGTACTCCATCATAAAATGGAAATGGTATATATGAGATAGAGCCAGAGCAGGTCCTGAAGGCACAAGTAAGTTACATGAAGAGGTGGCCCAAATGCCTATGGTTTCCACTCCTGCCACATTACCTTCTCTTTACCAGACTAGAGTTATGGCCTCTTGGGGAGTTCCTTACAGTGAATTGACTGAGGAAGAGAAAACTCGGGCCTGGTTTACAGATGGTTCAGCACGATATGCAGGTACCACCCGAAAGTGGACAGCTGCAGCATTACAACCCCTTTCTGGGGTGTTCTTAAAGGACAGTGGTGAGGGGAAATCCTCCCAGTGGGCAGAACTTCGAGCAGTGCACCTGGTTATTCATTTTGCTTGGAAGGAAAACTGGCCAGAGGTGCATTTGTATAGTGATTCATGGACTGTTGCTAATGGTTTGGCTGGATGATCAGGGACTTGGAAAGACCATAATTGGAAAATTGATGACAAAGAGGTCTGAGGAAGAGGTTTGTGGATAGACCTTTCTGAGTGGGCTAAAAACATGAAGATATTTGTGTCCCATGTGAATGCACACCAGAGGGTGACTTCAGCAGAGGAAGATTTTAATAATCAAGTGGATAAGATGACCCGTTCTGTTGATACCAGTCAGCCTCTTTCCCCAGCAACTCCTGTTATTACCCAATGGGCTCATGAACAAAGTGGTCATGGTGGTAGGGATGGAGGTTATGCATGGGTTCAGCAACATGAACTTCCACTCACCAAGACTGACCTGGCTACAGCCACTGCTGAGTGCCCAATCTGCCAGCAGCAGAGGCCCACACTCAGCCCCTGATATAGCACCATTCTCCAAGGTGACCAGCCAGCTACATGGTGGCAGGTTGATTACATTGGACCACTCCCTTCATGGAAGGGGCAGCGATTTGTTCTAGCTGGAATAGACACATACTCTGGATATGGGTTTACTTTCCCTGCATACAGTACTTCTGTAAAGCTACCATCCATGATTGTACAGAATGGCTTATTCATCGTCATGGTATTCCACATAGTGTTGCTTCGGATCAAGGAACACACTTCACAGCAAGTGAAGTGTGGAAATGGGCACATGCTCATGGAATTCTCTGGTCTTACCATGTGCCTCATCATCCAGAAGCAGCTGGATTGATAGAACAGTGGAATGGCTGTTTGAAAACTCAATTACAGTGCCAACTAGGTGGCAAAAACTTGAAAGGCTGGGGTAATGTTCTCCAGGAAGCTGTGTATGCTCTGAATCAGCTTTCGCTGTATGGTACTGTCTCTCCCATAGCCAGGATCCATGGGTCCAGGAACCAAGGGGTGGAAATGGGTGTGGCACCACTCACTATTACCCCTAGTGATCCACTAGGAAAATTTTTGCTTCTTGTCCCTGCTACCCTGAGTTCTTCTTGTCTACAGGTTTTAGTTCCAAAACGGGGTGTGCTTCCTCCAGGAGAAACAACAATGACTCCATTGAACTGGAATCTAAGACTGCCACCTGGTCACTTTGGGCTACTCATGCCCCTGGATCAACAAGCCAAGAAGGGGATTACATTACTGACTGGGGTGATTGACAATGACTATCAGGGGGAAATAGGACTGCAAATACACAGTGAAGGTAAAGAAGAGTTTTCCTGGAATATAGGAGATCCCCTAGGGCATCTTTTAGTACTAACATGCCCTGTGACTAAAATCAATGGAAAACTGCAACAACCCAATCCAGGCAGATCTGCCAATGCCTATGAAACTTCAGGAATGAATGTTTGGGTCACCCCACCAGGCAGAGAACCACGGCCAGCTGAAGTGTTTGCTGAGGGTAAAGGGAACACGGAATGGGTAGTGGAAGAAGGGAGTGATAAATGTGAACTACGACCACGTGATCAGTTACAGAAACAAGAACAGTAATGCTGTTTTGTTCGTGTTATACTATTTAAGTTGTAGGATATCAAGTTTAAGAATGAATATTACCCAAGGGCTTGCACTCTATTCTGGACAGATTTAATGTGTTTCCAGTTATATGCAGGACAGTTGAGTACTGTTAGGTGAAAAAAATATATGTGTCTTATTGTTTTCTATTTCAAAATTAGGTAGGGTTCAAGGTGACGAGTATACAAGTTGACAAGGGATGGACTGTCATGGTCAGGTTCATGTGTCAACTTGGCCAAGTGGTGGTACCTGTTTGTCTGGTTGGGCAAGTGCTGGCCTGTCTTTTGCTATGAGGACAGTTCATAGAATTAAATCATGATCACGTCAGCTACTTCCACAACTGATTCCATTTGTAATCAGCCAAGGGGAGTGTCTTCTTTAATAAGTGATGCTTAATCTAATCAATGGAAGCCTTTAAAGGAGGATTCAGAAGAGACAGGTTCTCTTCCTGCTTCGGCCAGTGAGTCTCTCCTGTGGAGTTCATCCAGAACCTCCATCGAAATGATCAGCTTCACAACTTGCCCTACAGATTTTGGACTCTATATTCCCATGGTTACATGACACACTTATAAATTTTATATTTATGAATATAGTCTGTTGATTCTGTTTCTCTAGAGAACCCTAACTAATACAGGCATGAATAACCAACATTGACTCAAGAAGAAATTGACGACCTCAACAAACCAATCACAAGTAAAGCAATTGAATTAGTCATTAAGAGTTCCCAAAAAATAAATTCCAGGACCAAATGGTTTCACATATGAATTCCACCAAAAATACAGAAAGAATTAGTACCAATCCTGCTCAAACTCTTCAGAAAAATTGAAGAGGAAGGAAGGCTACCTAACTCATTTTATGAAACCAACATCACCCTCATTCCAAAGCCAGATAAAGACACTACAAGAAAAGAAAATTACAGACCAAGCTTTCTAATGAATATAGATGCAAAAATCCTCAACAAAATTCTTGCAAAATGGATCCAGCAGCACATTAAAAGTATTATAGATCATGATCCAGTAGGATTCATCCCAGGCATACAAGGATGGCTCAACATAAGAAAATCAATTAATGTAATACACCATATCAACAAATCAAAGCAGGAAAACCACATGATTATCTCAATTGATGCAGAAAAGGCATTCAACAAAATTTAACATTCTTTCCTGTTGAAAACACTTCAAAGGATAGGAATAGAAGGGAACTTCCTCAACATAATAAAGGGAATATATGAAAAACCCACAACTAACATCATCTTCAATGGGGAAAATCTTTCCCAAGATCAGGAACAACACAAGGATTTCCACTATCACCATTGTTATTCAACATTGTGCTGGAAGTTCTAGCCAGAGCAATTAGACAAGAAAAAGAAATACAAGGCATCAAAATTGGAAAGGAAGAAGTAAAACTCTCACTGTTTGCAGATGATATGATACTATATGTTGAAAACCCCTAAAAATAACACAACAAAACTACTACAACTGATAAATGAGCACAGCAAAGTGGCAGGTTATACGGTCAATACTCAAAAATGTGTAGTGTCTCAATACACTAGTAATTAGCAATCTGAGGGGGAAATCAAGAAAAAAATTCCATTTACAATTGCAACCAAAAGAATAAAACACTTGGGAATAAATTTAACTAAGGATACAAAAGACCAATATAAAGAAAACTACAAGAAATTGTTAAAAGAAATCACAGAAAAAAAAAAAAGAAATCACAGAAGACCTAAATAAATGGAAGGGCATACCGTATTCATGGATTGGAAGACTAAATATAGTTAAGATGTCAATTCTACCTAAATTGATTTATAGATTCAAGGAAATACCAACTAATTGGTTGACAGTATGTCAAATGAAATATACCAGAAATGAAAAGACAAACATTATAACACTTCACTAATATGAACTAACTATAATATACAAACTCTGAGAATTGCATCTGAAAGCATGGATCATTGGGGAGGGCTTATTGTAAAGGATCCTAAATTGTAAGCTCTTATACCAGTCACATCTATTCTGGAGATGTAACTGTTATTTCTATATTATTATTATTTTTACTTTCCCAAATCGTTTCTTTTTTTTTCTTTTGAACTTTTTATTGTATAGTATAACATATATATAAAGCGAAGAAACAAAAAAGCAACAGTTTTCAAAGCACTCTTCAAAAAGTGGCCACAGGACAGATCTCAAAGCCTGTCATAGGCTACCACATGATTCTCCCATACTCCCCCTTCCAGACACTCCAGAATATAGGAGGCTAGAGGGCTTAAATACTTTTTATTAATCCAATCGACTTTTTTCCTTCTTTCTTTTGTGAGCAATAATATATATATGCAAAAAAGCTATAAATTTCCAAGCACAGCACCACAATTAGTTATAGAACATATTTCAGACTTTGACATTAGTTACAGTTTCACAATTTTAGCTTTTTACTTCTAGCTCCTCTAATATACTGGAGACTAAAAGAGATATTAATTTAATGATTCAGTGTTTATATTTATTTGTCAAGTCCTATCTTCATGTATAATTCCACCATAACCTTTTATCTTTCCATACTTCTCATTGGAGTTGTTTGGGTTATGGAAATTCTAAATTTTTGATACTGGAAGGGTATGTCACTAATATGTGGTAGGGAGATGAAACTATATGATGTTCTGGAGAGGCTGGGCTAGGTTTCAGGACTTATCTGGACCAGGGACCAATCGGGAGGTTGTAGGATTTTGACAAGTGATTCTAGTGCCTGGAACTCTTGTGGAATCTTATAAATTGCCCTAGATGTTCTTTAGGATTGGCTGGAATGGTCCTGTTTGGGAGTTGGCAGGTTATGATGGGTAGCAAGGTCTACCTGAAGCTTGCATAAGAGCAACCTCCAGAGTAGCCCCTCAACTCTGTTTGAACTCTGTCACTGATACTTTATTAATTATACTTCTTTCCCCCCATTTGGTCAGGATATAATTGTTGATCCCATGGTGCCAGGTCTGGATTCATCCCTGTGAGACCTCTCCCATGTCACCAGGGAGACTTTCAACCCTAGATGTCATGTCCCACGTAGGAGGGAGGGCAATAATTTCACCTGCAGAGTTGGGCTTAGAGAGACTGAGGCCACATCTGAGTAACAACAGTGGTCCTCCAGAAGTAACTCTTAGGCATGCCTACAGGCAGTCTAAGCTTCTATGCTATCTACATAAGCTTCACAAGAGTAAGTCTCATGATCGAGGGCTTGGCCTCTTGATTCGGGTGACCCTAAAGTTTGATACAGTATCAGGGGATTCCCTGATGGTAAGGTTTAACAGTTCCATAATTTTTCTCCCCTCCCTCAGGGTACTTTGCCAATACTTTTTGATTATCTGGTTAATATACTCTAGGATGTTTCCAGGCATTACAATAATCTATACAGGATTAAAGGACCTCTTTCTCATCTGTGCTCTGTGTTTCAATTGTTCAAATGAGCTATACAGATAGGTTGAATTAGATTACGCACTACAGAAAATTTCAGTTCCAGATCAAATAAACCTTTCCACCATTGGTCTCAAAGAATATGCGTGGTTCCAAAATATAAACACTGTCTTCCTTATCCCTATGTTCTTAATTACTTTAACCCCAACCTGTTTGTCTTCGTTCTTATCTCTAAATGTCATGTTCTATATATGAAACAGCCTCTCAAAATCCAGAAATAATAATCACCACTTGAGACTTAATGTGTCTGCTCTAAAAGCTTACAATCTAGGTCCCTGTTTTCTTATAAGCATTTTCTAAAGGTGACCATACCATTGTTGTTGTTTTCATTTCTGGCTTATTTTGTCTCACAAAACATCCCACGTGTTCATTCACATTGTTGTATGCCTCATGACATTGTTCCTTTTTGTAGCAGCACAGCTTTCACCCATAAATATATACCATGATTCACCATTCTAGTTTTCCATCAGTGCATCTTTCAGCCACCTGCATTCATCAGGCATCATGTAGAGGGTCCAAAGTCCACAGTCCATAAACATTTTCAATTTTAGATCATTTCGATGTTTCCAAGAGAAAGAAGACCAATAAACACACCCTCATCAAATAGGAAATCTAAACCTTCTCTTAACTCTTGTCCCTCATCCCATTATTTACCTCTGCTGTTGCTGTGGTAGTGCTGACGGTTTCCTTTTTAACATAGCTCATAGCATGCAATAGCAGTTTTCCTCTGTTAGCCTGGACTAAAACACTCTTTATACAAGAATCATATCTTTGAAGTAATTCTTACAAGAACTTCTTCATATTTCTAATGTGAGTCAGTGGAACACAAAGGTCTCTACAACCCCTTTCAATCTTGTTCATCTTCAATATGGTAATATTACTTTTAGACCCACTAGAGAATCACCTTCTCTCCTATCTATTCCCTTACATTGGAGTTCAACCTCATTAGCTAACAGTTCACCCATCTCTAGTTTCTATGTATCTCTAAGTCCCCTGTATTCTGTATTATAAGTCTCTGATTCTACCTTTATGCTGGTCATAAAAGTGAAATCATACAGTATCTGTCCTTTTGTGTCTTGCTAATTTTGTTCAACATTATATCTACAAAGTTCATCCATCTTGTTATGTGCTTCAGGATGTAATTTTTTTCTTACTGCTGCATAATATTTCATCATATATATACACACCATATTTTGTTGATCCACTCATCTGTTGATGGGCATCTGGTTTGTTTCCATCTTTTGGCGATTGTGAATAATGCTGTTATGAACATCGGTGTGCAAATGTCTGTTTGCATTGTTGCTTTCAGCCCTTCTGGATATATATCAAGTAGTGCTATTGCTGGGTCATAGGGCAACTCAATATTTAGTTTCCTAAGGAACCACCAAACAGTCTTCCATAGTGGCTGCACCATTGTACATTCCCACCAGCAATGCATAAGTGTCCCAGTTTCTTCACATCCTCTCCAACATTTATAGTTTCCTGATTGTTTAATAGCAGCCATTCTTCTGGTGTGAGGTAGTATCTCATTGTACTCTTGATCTGCATTTCCCTTATAGCCAATGAAAATGAGCATTTCTTCATGTGCTTCTGAGCCATCTATATTTGATCTTCAGAAAAATGCCTACTCATGTCTTTAGCCCATTTTGGGTGGCTTGTTCTTTTGTTTTTGAGTTGTATGTTTTTTTGTATATACAGGAAATCAGACCTTTGTCTGGTATGTGATTTCCAAATATTTTCTCCCATTGAGTTGGCTGCATTTTCACCTTTTTGACAAAGTCTTTTGAGGTGTAGAGGCATTTGATTTTGAGGTGTTGCCATTTATCTATTTTTTTCTTTTGTTGCTTGTGCTTTGGGTGTAAAGTTTAGGAAGCTGCCTCCTATTACTAGGTCTTGAAGATATTTCCCCACATTTTCTTCTGGAAGCTTTATGGTGCTAGTTCTTATATTTGGTGTTTGATCCACTTTGAGTTAATTTTTGTGGAGGGTGTAAGAGAGGGGCCCTCTTTCATTCTCTTGGTTATTGATACCCACTTATTCCATGCCCAATAACTGAAAAGACTATTTTGTCCCAGTTCAGAGGATTTGGGGGCCTTGTCAAAAATCAATTGACCATAGATTTGGTGGTCTATTTCTGCACTCTCAATTTGATTCCCTTGGTCAATGCTTCTGTCTTTGTGCCAGTACCATGCTGTTTTGACCACTGTGGCTTTATAATAGGTTTTAAAGTCAGAGAGTGCTAATCTTCCCACTTCATTCTTCTTTTTCAGGATGAGTTTAGCTATTCAGGGTCTCTTTCCTTTCCAAATGAATTTGTTAGTTATCTTTTCCAAATCTTCAAATTAGGTTGTTGGAATTTTGACTGGTACTGTGTTGAATCTGTATATCAATTTGGGGAGAATTGACATCTTAACTATATTTAGCTTTCCTATGGGCAGGGAGTATCTTTCCACCTATTTAGATGTCCTTTGATTTCTTTTAGCAATGTTATGCAGTTTTCTGTGAACAAGTCCTTTAGATCCCTAGTTAAGTTCATTCCTAAGTATTTGATTCTTTTAGTTGCTATTTTGAATGGATTTATTTCCTTAACTGACTCAACTAGCTCATTGTTTGTGCATAGAAATGTTACTGATTTGGGCACATTGATTTTATATCCTGACACCTTGCTGAATTTGCTTATTAGCTCAAGTAACTTTGCTGTAGGTTTCCCAGGATCTTCCAAGTATAGCATCATATCATCTTCAAATAATGAGAATTCTTCCTTTCCAATTTGGATGCCTTTTATTTCTTTGTCCTGCCTGATTGCTCTACCTAGAACCTCTAGCATGATGTTGAATAATAGTGGTGCAGTGGGCATCCTTGTCCTGTACCTGATCTTGGCTTTCAGTCTCTCTTCATTGAGTGAGATGCTGGCTATCAGTTTTTCATATACTCCCTTTATCATATTGAGGTAGTTACTTTTGATTTCTATCTTGTGAACTGTTTTTATCAGAAAAGGATGCTGAATTTTGTTGAATGCTTTTTCAGCATCAAACAAGATTATTATGTGATTTTTCCCTTTCGATTTGTTAGTGTACTGTATTACACTAATTGATAATCGTGTGTTGAACCATCCTTGCATTCCTGGTATAAACCCCACTTGGTCATGGTGTATAATTCTTATAATATGTTGTTGGATTTGATTTGCTAATATTTTATTGAGACTTTCTGCATCTATGTTCATTACAGAGATTGGTAATTTTCCTTTCTTATAGCATCTTTAACTGGTTTTGGTATTAAAATGATATTAGCTTCATAAAATGAGTTAGGTAGAGTTCCCTTTCCCTCAATTTTTTTTGAAAAGCTTGAGCAGGATTGGTGTTAATTCTTTCTGGAATGTTTGATAAAATTCCCCAGTGAAGCCATCTGGCCCTGGGCTTTTCTTTGTAGGGAGATTTTTGATTGAATCTCTTTATTTGTGATTGGTTTGTTGAGATCTTCTATTCTTCCTGAGTCAGTGTAGCTTGATTATGTCACCAGGTATTTGTCGATTTCATCTAAGTTGTCTAATTTGTTGGTGTATAGTTGTTCATAATATCCTCTTATGATTTCTTTTATTTCTTCAGGATATGTGGTAACACATCCCTTGTCATTTCTAATTGTTTATTTGCATCCTTTCTTTTTTTATTTGTCAGTCTTGCTAGTGGCACATCAATTTTTTTATTTTCTCAAAGAACCAACTTCTTGTTTTATTAATTCTATCTATTGTCTTTTTGTTCTCTCATTCATTTATCTCTTTCCCTGGATGCCTTAGATTGGACATTTCTACAGACTTGTTTTAGTTGGGACATTTTCTCGGCCTTAGAACTATAAACTAGCAACTTATTAAATTCCCCCTTTTTAAAAGCCATTCCGTTTCTGGTATACTGCATTCTGGCAGCTAGTTAATATAGGAAGCTGTTCTAGTTTGCTAAGAGTTTGCTTTGGGCCCAGAATTTTACGAGCTTTTCTGGTTTGGGGAGGTTTCAGTGGTTTAGGGAGTTTTCAGGGCTTTAGAGGAAATTTTTGTCTCAGGAAGTTTACAGCTCTGCATTAATTCTTCTGATGCTGAATAGAAGACCAGAGACCACAGCCTTGGTGCCTTATTCCACCCTGCCTCAGGGAATTCCTGATATTGTCACAAGCATTGGGGACTCCCTATTTAACAAGTCAAGCCCTCAATCTTGGGGCTTGCCCCTATGAAATTTATTCCTACAAAGGAGAAACTAAGCCTACTTATAATAAAGATTGAGTCACCCCCCAGAGAACCTCTTTTGTGGCTCAGATGCAATGGCCTCTCTCTCTAAACCAACTCATCAGGTGAACTCACTGTTCATCCCCCTACAATGGACATGACTACCAGGGGTGTAAATCTCCCTGGCAATGTGGGACAGAAATCCTGGGATGAGCCAGGACCCAGCATCATGGGACTGAGAAAGCTTTCTTGAACAAAAGAGGGAAGAAAGAAATGAGATAAAATTAAGTTTCAGTGGCTGAGAGATTTCAAAGAGTTGAGGGGTTATCTTATGCAGTATATAGGCATCGCTTTTCAGTTTTTAGTGTATTAGAATAGCTAGAAGGAAATATCTGAAACTGTTAAGTAGCCTTGATTCTTGAAGATGGTGTATAACTACATAACTTTCAAGGTATGACTGTGTGATTATGAAAACCTTGTGGTTGACACTTCCTTCATCCAGTGTATGGAGAGATGAGTAAAAACATAAGGACAAATAAATAAGTAAATAATAGGGGGTGAAAAGGGGTATGGGATGTTTCGGTGTTTTTTTCTATTTTTATTTTTTGGAGTAATGAAAATATTCCAAAATTGATTGTGGTGATGAATGCACAGCTATATGATGATACTGTGAAACACTGTACACTTTGGATGACTACATGGGGTGTGAATATATTTCAAAATTGCATTAAAAAAATAGTGGGAGGAGACATTACAATAGAATAACAAGCAAATTGTGTCCAGGTTTTTCCCTTTGACAACGTTGCTGATGAACCTGAAGACGGGAGGAAGCAAGTCCATCCCTGGGGGGATGATCTCAGCATCGCCCCCCGGTCCACCTGCCTTCGCTTGGCCCCTGACCCAAGCCCACAGGCTGAAGGTGAACGCTTAGAGGTAAATAGCCAACCATTTTTGAAAAAGACAAAGGAAGGAAACCTGCCCTGCCAGACATCGAAATGTCTCACAAAGGTGTAAGAACTGCATGTGTGACCAGTAACACAGGGACAGAGGGATGACAGGTCAGAAGAGCTCAGAATCATGCCAGACCCTCAGAGAAGGGGCTGGCACTGCAGACCCCATTTGGGAAAAAGTAAGTTAGGTCTGTACCTTGAATCACACATACCAGGGACCCCCTGGTGGAGTAAATATCTAACTATAAAAAAGACAAAAAAAATTTGAAGCAAAGAAAAATATTTTTACAGTAAGTGGGCTTCTAAGCATGACATAAAACCACCACAGAAGAAAAGACAGACAGGCTTGTGCATAGAAACATTTTGAACTTTCTCTTGAGGATACTTATGGCTAGTGGCTATGGCCCCACAGGGCTGTGTGGGGCTGGGTGGCCTCAGGAAAAGGCGTGGGGGCTGTGCCCACCCAGCACACTTCCGCCAACCAGGCCAGGACAGACCTGACAAGGGCTCAAGTCCAGGTATGCTTTTAGCTTATCTCCCAGCAATTCAGCCCACCCTAATACAAACACTGACAGACATCATGCATAGCACATGCAAGAATCCCTCAAAACAAAGAACCAAAGAAAAATGGCTAAAGGACTGAAATTCATAGAATAAAAAGGAATGGCCACCAGGGATGAGTCTGGTCCTGGCATTGTGGGATCAACAATGTCATCCTGACAAAAAGAGGGAAAAGAAGTGTAACAAATAAGGTATCAGTGGCTGAGAGAGTTCAAAAACAGTTGAAAAGCTACACTGGAAGCCACTCTTACCCATGCTTCAGTTAGACATTGCTACCTATCATAACTTGCCAAATCCCAACCAAAACAATTCCTGCCAATCCTAAAGAACATCTAAGGCATTATATAAGATTATACAAAGTTTCCATGCACTAGCATAAAGTTCCAGAAACCTACAACCACCAGATGGGTCCCTGGACCAGATAAGTCCTGAAATGCAGACCAGTCTCTCCAGAACACCAACTGGTTCCATCCCCCCATCCCATATGATCGACAGCTCCTTCCAATATGAAAAACTTAGAATGGGCATAGTCCAAATACCCCTAAAGAGTGGGAGAAAGATCAACGTGATGGTGGAGTTATAAAGAGAAGGTCAGGTTTACAAATGAGTGTGGGTGCTGAATCATTATACTGATACTGCTTTTAGCCTCCAGTACCTTAGAGCAGCTAGAAATAAAAACCTAAAATTGTAGAATTGTAACCATACCAAACTCTGAAATCTATTCTACAACTAATTGTTGTGATGTACTTTGAAATTTATTGCTTTTATGTATATATGTTATTTTAAGAGTAAGAAAAGTATAACAGAGACATCATGCATAGCACATGCAAGAATCCTGGATAGGTTCTGTGTGAATTGGTATATGCTATATTCATTAAGACACCTAAAGAAATAGAAACAATAATTTAAACAAGCCTGGATTTGACAGTGCCACAGTCTCTTCTTGCTTTTCAATAAACGCATTTACAACTGTAAACTTGCCCCCAAGTGCCATGTAAGCTGATTAACAAACATCTTCCTATGTATGTATTCTAATAGTCATGCAGTTCTAAAGATTTAATGATTTATCTTATGTTTTCCTTCTTAACCAATGGATTATTTAGGAGTGTATATTAGTTTTCAAATACATGGTTTTTGTCATTTTTATTATCGACTTCTATATAATTGTACTGTATTATACACAGAACTTAACCTGTGATAAAATTTGAGAATTGTTGAGAAGTCTTTTGTTCCATATGAATTTGAAAGGATTTATGGTTTCTGTATGCTCACTTTAAAAAAATAAAAGAATGGCCAAAAGTTACAAAAGGATATTTAATCTCAGCAAAACCTAGATAACTAATAAAAATATCTAAAAATGCAAGCTAAAAAAGGTAATTTTTCTTCTGATAACATTGGCAAAAAAAACAACAACAGGATTAGTGCTGGCAACAGTGGCAATAGCAGGACAGGGGACTACGTCTCTCAAGGGGCGGTCGAAAGCCTTCCAGGAGGCAGCCCCCCGGAAGGCAGCACCTGAGGATGACTCAGTACAGCTCACGGTAGCAAAGCAGACAGGCAGAAAACACAAACAGAAAAATGACCCAACAGTCCATCAGCAGAAAGGAGAAGTGATCTAGCCAGATCACAGACCTCACTGTGGCAATAATAAGTTTTTAAAAAGCCCATAGACCCATACAACATGTGTGGGCCCCGATGTAAACATGGACTGCAGTTAACAGGGCAGGTCTCTCCTCGTCCTGGAGGAAAGGTCCCACCTAATGCAAAATGCCAGCCACGAAGGTGGGGCACGGGATCTCAGCATTTCCTCCATGGTCTTTCTGTAAACCCACAGCTTCTGTAATAAAAAAGAAAATACGGCCGTTGGGCAAACACATACAACACACCTGGCACAAGCAAAATGATACACACAATACACTTGAAATTCAATGAAATTGCATCTATTAAATTCAAGAGTTTCAAGTGGGTGCATCACATGACCCCATTTTTGTGAAAGAAACAAGTCTCTGCATATGTGACTGCGGGCACAAGGAGGTAGGGGGTACTTTCTTTCACTGAGTCTGTTATTTTTTAGGTAATAAAAAACAAATAGAATGTGTTTTAGAAAGTGGGTACTATTTAGTCAGTTAGCCCATTTCTAGGGCAGGGTGAAGAAAGTAAGTTCAAAGTAGAAGGCACGGCAGTTTCCAGAAGGGTGCCGACGGGTCTGCGCGCCCACCCTCACCTGGTGCTTGTGTGTGTGCATACATACACACATGTGATCGTGTGTGTCTGTGTGTCCATCCCATACTTGCTGGCTCTAGGCTGACAGCTTCTGTTCTCTAAACAACACTGGGCTTAACATATAACCCAAGAACAATATCAAATGTTATCCTAAAAGAAAGCAAACATTCAATACCAAAAATCAGAGCACCAACCCTTACCCTGGATTCAAACTGTGCAATTAATTCTTAGTGGCTGGCGCCTCCCTGGTGTTACCAAGTCCATGTCCTCCCAACTTGTCTTTTCCTTAGATGAGAAAACTTAACTCCTATTAAACTTGGGCTGCCTGAAAGTTTAAGAGCTGAGCAAGAATGTGACTTGAAGAAATTTACACAAAAACAACGTAAATCACATTATAGCATGGGTGCCTGGCAGCTGTCTGGCTTTGCCCCTCTGTCTCACCCGGGTGGCCACACGGGTCGCTGAGCTCACTGACTTGCACTGGTGGTTAGAGGCCTGCTAAAATCGGGCAAGATAATGACTAATAACTACAGTTAAGGAACAAAAAATTCTAGGGGGAACTTTGATGACAAATATTGGGAACTACTAATTTAAAAATAGGAAGTTTATCAAGCTGTGTACTTAAGATTCATGTACCTTCCTGTAGGTATGTTATATACACAGCAAGTTCTTTTTTTAAAAAGTTAGAACAAGGATGGCCTTATAATGAAAAGTAACAAACCTTACCACTTCGAATAAAAGAGCAAAAAAATAAATTCTATTTCTTGCACAAATGAAGACTAGAGAGCTTATCAGTTCAATGAAAAAAAGGCTGTTTAAAAAAGAAAAGGAGAGAGTTCTGGGAAGATGGTAGAAGAGGACAGATCGAGTTCAACCCTGCTAGAGAACAACAGCTAGAGAAGAGACGGGAGAAGGGACGCGAGGACGACTGAGAAGTCGATTCCCAGTGTAAGCGACCCGTGAGAGTCTTCTGCACCACATAGGGCAGCCCTGGTTGCAAAAGCTGAGGAGCTGAGTAGAGAACTGGAGACCATCCAGCTGGTGCAAACAGCCTAACGCAGAAGCCCAGAGCCCTCAGGAGTGCCCGGACAGGGAGACGGGGAATAGAAGGTAAGCCAAGCCAAGTTCCTTGAACACACTACCCTCATCAGTGCAGCCCTGTGATCCACGACTCACCTCACACCCCACACACCTGAATCCCTCCACCTGCCCCCCTCCCCCCTGTACTCCAAGCAGCCCGACCCCATCAACCCCTCTGGTGTAAACCCACCCCACAACCCCACCCAAAGTGCACATGCCTGCCCAGACCAACTCACCTCTCCTGACCAGGCACAGTCTAACCCTGTCCCTCCCGAACTCTACCTCCCAGTCATGCCCCTGCAGGCTGTTGCCAGCGCATAAAGTTGCACAGTTTCACCCTGCCCTCACTGAGCTCTGCAGCGTGTATATCAGTTTAGGGGACTCCCAGATCCACACATGCATACGGCCCCCAGTTACGCCCCCCAGCTCTGGGAGAATGCCAACCTGCACAGCTGGGCCATTTCTGCCCCCCGGCTATGCAGGCATATTGCCAGCCCGCTACCGTAGTGTCATGGTTAGGGACAGGTGTCAACTTGGCCAAGTTGTGGTACCTGTTCATCTGATTGGGCAAGCGCTGGCCTGTCTGTTGCAATGAGGACATTTCATAGGATTAGGTCATGATCACGTCAGCTACATCCACAGCTGATTCCATTTGTAATCAGCCAAAGGGGAGTGTCTTCTGCAATTAGTGATGCTAAATCCAATCATGGGAAGCCTTTTAAGGAGGACTCAGAGGAGACAGATTCCATTCCTGCTTTGGCTGGTGAGCCTCTCCTGTGGAGTTCGTCCAGGCCATCCATTGGAGTCATCGGCTTCGCAGCCTGCCCTGTGGATTTTGGACTCTGCGTTCCTACGGTCACGTGAGACACTTTCATAAATTTTATATTTGCAACTGTTCCCTGTTGGTTCTGTTTCTCTAGAGAACCCTAACTAATACATCTTGGTACCGGGAGTGGTTCTTAAGGAACAGAATCTTAAAAATGGGTTTTTATGAATGGTTTTCTACTCTGACTGGGCCCAGAGACACTAAGGACTCTGATTCCCGTAATCAGAATGACACTCCCAATCCATGGACTGAGTTGGCAAAGGAGATAGTCAAAATATCATCATTCAATTCTCCTAATGCTTCGCTTGTACGAAGCCAGACTCTGGGGGATAATGTTTTTGACACCTTTACAGAGTTTTGTAGGAATAAGAGTTATAGAGATGTTGGTTGGTTGTTGTTAGATACACTGTCTACATTAAAGGGTGAAAGGGATGGGCTTAAGGCTTCAACAAGAAGCTTAAGTGCCGTCTGAAAGATGTAGAGGTTTCTATGAGTATCCTGAAGGAAAATTTTATTTCCTGTAGCCTAGACTTGAGATCTCTGAAAATCAGACTCAGAATCTTATTGTTAGAGTAGCAACTTTACAACGTAAACTGAAATCTCAGTCTTGCATGGTGTCTGCCGTTAAAGTGAGGGCATTGATTGGAAAGGAGTGGGACCCTGAAAAATGGGATGGTGACATATGGATTGATAATGATGTTGGGGGTGAGGTTGAAACCCTAGACCATGCTGAGCCTTCTTTAGATAACCCTGTAATAGTCTGCCCTGAGGACATAGCTGCCCCACCTCCAGCCTGCCTTGAGGAATTGGCCACCCAACCTCCTCCTGAAGGGATTAGCCCTAGAGTTATTAATCCTGTTTCACCAGATGAAACTGCAAATGAAAGCCCTGAAGCAAATGGCTTGGAAGATATTTCTAATTCTTTTCATGACCCACCCCCACCACCCCTCATTTCTTCTAGACCTATAACTAGACTAAAGTCCCAACAGGCCCCTAAAGGTGAGGTACAAAGTATCACACATGAGGAGGTAAGTTATACTCCAAAAGAACTGTGTGAGTTTTCCAATTTATATAGACAGAAATCAGGGGAATATGTGTGGCAATGGATTTTAAGAGTGTGGGATAATGGTGGGAGGAATATAAGGCTGGATCAGGCTGAATTTATTGATATGGGCCCACTAAGCAGAGATTCTGCATTCAATGTTATAGCTAGAGCAGTTAGAAAAGGTGTTAATAGCTTGTTTGGGTGGTTGGTTGAAACATGGATCAAAAGGTGGCCAACATTACCTGAGGTTGAAATGCCAGAACTGCCCTGGTATAATATAGATGAGGGGATCCAGAGGCTTAGAGAGATTGGGATGTTAGAGTGGATTTATCATGCAAAGCCTGCTCTTACACCCCAGGAATGTCCAGAGGATGCACCTTTTACCAGAACAGTGAGAAATAAATTTGTGAGACTAGCACCATCATCCCTCAAGAGCTCTGTGGTTGCACTTCTCTGTAGGTCAGATATTACTGTAGGAACTGCTGTCACTGAGCTGGAATCCTTAAACACAATGGGGATGACAGGATCCCGGGTTGGCAGAAGCCAGGTGGCAGCACTTAATCACCAAAGACAGGGTAGACGTGGGTATTATAATAGACAACAAACTCAAAGGAGGCATCAAAATTATATGACACGCAGAGATTTGTGGCATTGGCTAGTAAATCATGGGGTGCCTACAAATACAATAGAAGGGCAGTCTACTAAATTCTTGTTGGAGCTGTATAAACAAAAGAGTTCTAGGTCAAGGGAACAGAAGTCTAACCTGAATTACAAAAACACAGAGTCACGGCCCCTTAACCAATTTCCAGACTTGAAACAGTTTACAGACCCTGAGCCCCTTGAATGAAGGGGAGGCCAGGTCCCTATGGGGAAGAAACCTGTTACACTGCCACAAATTTATACTGTTAACCTTCCTCTGAGTCTTCCCCAAGGAGACTGACGGCCTTTTACCAGGGTAACTGTGCACTGGGGAAAAGGAAATGATCAGATATTTTGGGGATTATTAGACACTGGTTCAGAAGTGACATTAATTCCAGGGGACCCAAAACGTCACTCTGGACCACCAGTCAGAGTGGGGGCTTATGGAGGCCAGGTGATCGATGGAGTTTTAGCTCAGGTCCGTCTCACAGTGGGTCCAGTGGGCCCCCGGACCCATCCTGTAGTTATTTCCCCAGTTCCGGAATGTATAATTGGCATAGACATACTGAGCAACTGGCAGAATCCCCACGTTGGTTCTCTAACTCGTGCAGTGAGGGCTATTATGGTGGGAAAGGCCAAGTGGAAGTCACTAGAACTGCCCCTACCAAGCAAAATAGTAAATCAAAAGCAATACCGTATTCCTGGAGGGATTGCAGAGATTACTGCCACTCTTAAGGACTTGAAAGATGCAGGGGTGGTGATTCCCACCACATCCCCATTCGACTCTCCTATTTGGCCTGTGCAGAAAACAGATAGGTCTTGGAGAATGACAGTGGATTATCGTAAACTCAACCAGGTGGTAACTCCAATTGCAGCTGCTGTTCAAGATGTAGTATCATTGCTTGAGCAAATCAATACATCCCCTGGTACCTGGTATGCAGCTATTGATCTGGCAAATGCTTTTTTCTCAATAGCTATTAGTAAGGACCACCAGAAACAGTTTGCTTTCAGCTGGCAAGGTCAGCAATATACTTTCACTGTCCTACCTCAGGGGTATATCAACTCTCCAGCCCTATGTCATAATCTTGTCCGCAGAGACCTTGATCGTTTCTGCCTCCCACAAGACATCACACTGGTCCATTATATTGATGATATCATGTTGATTGGACCTAGTGAGCAAGAAGTAGCAACTACTCTAGATTTACTGGTAAGGCATTTGCGTTTCAGAGGATGGGAGATAAATCCAACAGAAATACAGGGGCCTTCCACCTCAGTAAAATTTCTAGGTGTCCAGTGGTGTGGGGCATGTCGAGATATCCCTTCTAAGGCGAAGGATAAATTGCTGCATCTGGCCCCTCCCACAACCAAAAAAGAGGCAAAACGCCTAGTGGGTCTTTTTGGATTTTGGCGACAACATATTCCTCATTTGGGTGTGCTACTCTGGCCCATTTATCGAGTGACCAGAAAAGCTGCTAATTTTGAGTGGGGACCTGAACAAGAGGAGGCTCTGTGACAGGTCCAGGCTGCTGTGCAAGCTGCTCTGCCACTTGGGCCATATGATCCAGCAGATCCAATGGTGCTGGAAGTGTCAGTGGCAAATAGAGATGCTGTCTGGAGCCTTTGGCAGGCCCCTATAGGAGAATCACAACGCAGACCCTTAGGATTTTGGAGCAAAGCCTTACCATCTGCTGCAGATAACTATTCTCCTTTTGAGAAACAGCTTTTGGCCTGCTACTGGGCCTTAGTAGAGACTGAACGCTTAACCATGGGCCACCAAGTTACCATGAGACCTGAGTTGCCTATCATGAGTTGGGTGTTGTCTGACCCACCAAGCCATAAAGTTGGGCGTGCACAGCAGCACTCTATTGTAAAGTGGAAATGGTATATACGAGATAGAGCCAGAGCAGGTCCTGAAGGAACAAGTAAGTTACATGAAGAAGTGGCACAAATGCCCATGGTTTCCACTCCTGCTGCCACATTACCTTCTCTTTCCCAGACCAGAGCTATGGCCTCTTGGGGAGTTCCTTACAGTGAATTGACTGAGGAAGAGAAAACTCGGGCCTGGTTTACAGATGGTTCAGCACGATATGCAGGTACCACCCAAAAGTGGACAGCTGCAGCATTACAACCCCTTTCTGGGGTGTCCTTGAAGGACAGTGGTGAGGGGAAATCCTCCCAGTGGGCAGAACTTCGAGCAGTGCACCTGGTTGTTCATTTTGCTTGGAAGGAGACCTGGCCAGAGGTGCATTTGTATACTGACTCATGGGCTGTTGCTAATGGTTTGGCTGGATGGTCAGGGACTTGGAAAGACCATAATTGGAAAATTGGTGACAAAGAGGTCTGGGGAAGAAGTATGTGGATAGACCTTTCTGAGTGGGCTAAAAACATGAAGATATTTGTGTCCCATGTGAATGCACACCAGAGGGTGACTTCAGCAGAGGAAGATTTTAATAATCAAGTGGATAAGATGACCCGTTCTATGGATACCAGTCAGCCTCTTTCCCCAGCAACTCCTGTTATTGCCCAATGGGCTCATGAACAAAGTGGTCATGGTGGTAGGGATGGAGGTTATGCATGGGCTCAGCAACATGGACTTCCACTCACCAAGACTGACCTGGCTACAGCCACTGCTGAGTGCCCAATCTGCCAGCAGCAGAGACCCACATTCAGCCCCTGATATGGCACCATTCCCCGAGGTGACTAGCCAGCTACATGGTGGCAGGTTGATTACATTGGACCACTCCCTTCATGGAAGGGGCAGCGATTTGTTCTAACTGGAATAGACACATACTCTGGATATGGGTTTGCTTTCCCTGCACGCAATGCTTCTGCCAAAACTACTATCCGTGGGCTTACAGAATGCCTTATCCATCGTCATGGTATTCCACATAGCATTGCTTCGGATCAAGGAACACACTTCACAGCAAATGAAGTGCGGGAATGGGCACATGCTCATGAAATTCTCTGGTCTTACCATGTTCCCCATCATCCAGAAGCTGCTGGATTGATAGAATGGTGGAATGGCCTTTTGAAAACTCAATTACGGTGCCAACTAGGTGGCAAAAACTTGAAAGGCTGGGATAATGTTCTCCAGGAAGCTGTGTATGCTCTGAATCAGCGTCCACTGTATGGTGCTCTTTCTCCCATAGCCAGGATCCATGGGTCCAGGAACCAAGGGGTGGAAATGGGTGTGGTGCCACTCACTATTACTCCTAGTGATCCACTAGGAAAATTTTTGCTTCCTGTCCCTGCTACCCTGAGTTCTGCTGGTCTACAGGTTTTAGTTCCAAAATGGGGTGTGCTTTCTCCAGGAGAAACAACAGTGATACCACTGAATTGGAAGTTAAGATTGCCACCTGGCCACTTTGGGCTACTTATGCCTCTGGATCAACACACCAAGAAGGGGATTACACTATTGTCTGGGGTAATTGACCCTGACTATCAGAAGGAAGTAGGACTGCAACTACATAATGGAGGTAAAGAAGAGTTTTCTTGGAATATAGGAGATCCCCTGGGGCGTCTATTAGTACTACCATGCCCTGTGATTAAAATCAATGGAAAACTGCAACAACACAATCCAGGCAGGACCACTAATGGCTCTGAGACATCAGGAATGAAGGTTTGGGTCACCCCACCAGGCAAAGAACCACGGCCAGCTGAAGTGCTTGCTGAGGGGAAAGGGAACATGGAATGGGTAGTGGAAGAAGGTAGTGATAAATATGAACTTCGACCACGTGATCAGTTACAGAAACGAGGACTGTAATGCTGTTTTGTTTGTGTTATACTATTTAAGTTGTAAGATATCAAGTTTAAGAATGAATGTTGCCCAAGGATTTGCACGCTATTCTGGAGAGATTTAATGTGTTTCCAGTTATATGCAGGACAGTTGAGTATTGTCAGGTAAAAGAAAAAATGTGTGCTTATTTGTTTTCATTTGGAAATTAAGTATGGTCTAAGGTGATATATATATATATATATATATGTGCCAAGTTGACAAGGGGTGGACTGTCATGGTTAGGGACAGGTGTCAACTGGCCAAGTTGTGGTACCTGTTCATCTGATTGGCAAGCGCTGGCCTGTCTGTTGCAATGAGGACATTTCATAGGATTAGGTCATGATCACATCAGCTACATCCACAGCTGATTCCATTTGTAATCAGCCAAAGGGGAGTGTCTTCTGCAATTAGTGATGCTGAATCCAATCAGGGGAAGCCTTTTAAGGAGGACTCAGAGGAGACAGATTCCATTCCTGCTTTGGCTGGTGAGCCTCTCCTGTGGAGTTCGTCCAGGCCATCCATTGGAGTCATCGGCTTCGCAGCCTGCCCTGTGGATTTTGGACTCTGCGTTCCTACGGTCACGTGAGACACTTTCATAAATTTTATATTTGCAACTGTTCCCTGTTGGTTCTGTTTCTCTAGAGAACCCTAACTAATACACCTAGCATGTGCACAAAGGGCTCCACACCCTAGACCAGTGCATACCAGGGCCCCGCTCCCCAGACCCATGCACCCACACAGCCACATCCTTCCCCACTGCTAGGCACCCGAGCTCACAGGCACCAATGTAGCGTCCCCAACCTGCGCCTATACCTGCATTGCAATGCAGCACTGTATTGCTGTGCCCTGCATCCTGCTCCACATCCATCCTGCAAATATAACGCTTTAGACTACTGAAGGAAATCAACTTGAAAGTAAACCAGTTAAGATATTTACATGCCATGAAGACAGCAGAAGATCACTAAGCATATCATGATACATACAAATATAGCCTTATCTCAGGATCAAACTGAAACACCAGAGAAGACACATACATTGGAATCAAAGATGTTCATGTAACTCTACTAAATAAAATCAATGAGAGGGAGTGCCAGGAAGATGGCGGAATAGGATAGATCAAGCTCAGCCCTGCCCCAGGGAAAAGTTAGAGAAGTGACAGGAGGGTTACTGAGACAGCACTTCCAGAGTGTAACTGACCTGGGAGAGTTTTCTGCACTGCATAGGGTGGCCCTGGTTGCAAAAGTTGAGGAACTGAGAAGCAGAGAACCAGAGTCTAACATGGAAGCCCAGAGCGCTCAAGAGTGCATGGATAGGGAGACGGGGACTAGGAAGTAAGCCAAGCTGCGTTCCTTGAACACGCTACCCTGACCACCACAGGCCTGTGACTCACAACTCACAATTCACCACATGCACTTGAGCCCCACCACCCACCCCACTCCCCGTGTTCCAAGAGCCCCTTCCCCACCAACCCCTCATGTCCGTACTGCCCCACAGCCCCACCCCAATGCAACTCCACCTCTCTTGCACCCCTCCCGAGCACTACTCTCCCCCTCCCAGTAGGCTGTCCACTGCGCATAAAAGCTATGGGCACTTACCTCCATACCCAGGTTTACACATATGATTGAATGTTCTACTGCTACAAACAGGAATGTAGTCTTGAGGCATGCAACAATGTGAATGAATGTGTGGGACATTTGGTGAGGCAAAATAAGCCCAAGACAAAAGAACAATTATGGTATGGTCTCCTTTAGAAAATGCCTGTAAGAAAACAGGGGCCTAGATTGTAAGCTCTTATAGCAGACACATTTAGCCTGGAGGGGTAATTATTATTTCTGGATTTTGAGAGGCTGTTTTATATATGTATCCTGGTATTTAGAGATAAGAATGAAGTCAGTCAGTTGGGGTTAAAGTAATTCAGAACACAGGATTAAGGAAGACAATGTCTATACTTTAGAACCACACAAAGAAGAAAGGTTACATGGTCTGGAACCTAAATTTTATGTAGCACATAATCTAACTCAACCTATTTGTATAGCTCATTTGAACAAATGAAACACAGGGAGATTTAAAGAAAGAGGGCCTTTAATCCTGTACAGCTTAATATAATGCCTGGATATATCCTAGAGTACATTAAACAGATAATCAAAAAGTATTGGCAAAGTCCCTTGAGGGATGGCAGAAAAAATATGGAACTATTAAACTTTACCATCAGGGAATCCCCTGATACTCTGTCAAATTTCAGGGACACCCAAATCAGTAGGTCAAGCCCTTAATAGAGGCTTACTCTTGTGAAATTTATATAGGTAGTGGAGAAGCTTAGCCTACTGTGGTAGTTAGATTCAGGTGTCAACTTGGCTAGGTGAAGGTGCCTAGTTCCATTAGTGTGGACCAATGGTACATGAACCTCATCTGTTGCTCATTACATCTACAGTCGGCTAAGAGGCGTGCCTGCTGTAATGAATGATGTTTGATTTAATTGGTTGTTGCTTAAATGAGAGACTCAATGTAGCACAGCAAAAGCAGCTCAGCCCAGGCAGCTCAGTCCAGGCCATTGGAGATGCAGAGAGGAATCACCCTGGGGAAGTTGTTGGAACCCAGAGGCCTGGAGAGAAGGCCAACAGAGATCACCCTGTGCCTTCCCACGTAAGAAAGAACCTCAGTGGAAAGTTAACTGCCTTTCCTCTGAAGAACTAATGAAATAAATCCCCTTTTATTAAAAGCCAATCCGTCTCTGGTGTGTTGCATTCTGGCAGCTAGCAAACTAGAACACCTACATATAGGCATGCCTAAGAATTACTTCTGGAGGACCTCTTTTGTTGCTCAGGAGTGGCCTCACTGTCTCTTCATCCAATTTTGTAAGTGAAATCATTGCCCTCACCTCTATGTGGGACATGACATCCAGGGATGAAAGTCTCCCTGGCATCATGGGAGATGGCTCCCAGGGATGAGTCCAACCCTGGCACCGTGGGATCAACAATTCCATCCTGATTAAAAGGGGGAAAAGAAGTATAACTAATAAAGTATCAGTGGCTGAGAGAGTTCAGAGTCGAGAGGCTACTCTGGAGGTTGCTCTTACGCAAGCTTAAGTTAGACACTGCTACCTATAATAACTTGCCAACCAAAACCATTCCAGACAATCCTAAAGAACACCTAGGGCAATATTTAAGTTTCCACAAGGGTTCTGTGAACTAGAGTAACTTTCCAGACAAGTCCAGAAACCTAGAGGGCCCAGCCTCTCCAGAACATCAGCTAGTTCCATCTCCCTACCCCATATTAGTGACAGACCCTTTTAACATGAAAAAGTTAGAATGGCCATATCCCAAACACCCCTAAAGTGAGGGATAGAAAGATCAAAGGTGATGGTGGAGTTATACAGAGAAGATGGGATTTAACAAATGAATATGAATGCTGAATAATTAAATTGATATGTTTTAATCTCCAGTATCTTAGAGCAGCTAGAAACAAAAACCTAAAATTGTGAAATTGTAACCCATGCCAAACTCTGAAATACGTTATACAACTAATTGTAGTGCTGTGCTTTGAAATTTATTGCCATTTTGTATATATGTTATTTTTCACAAGAAAGGGGAAAAAAGTCAACCGTAATGATAAAAAAAATTTATTCCTTCTAGCCTCCTATATTCTGGAGCAGCTAGAAGGAAAAATCTGAGCAGATCATATGGTAGCCCATGACAAACTCTGGGATCTATCCTGTAACTACTTGTTGAAAACTGCTGTGAAAATGATTGCTTTATTCTTTCTTTCTTTGTATGTTATATGAATAATTTAAAAATTTAAAAAAAGGAAACCTTTTAATTCAACTGCATCATGGCGCTTCTGCTGCTTTCTGAACACACAGATTAATCGGGGACCAACCAGGGAGCCACCTAGATAAACAAAATCAGTGCGTCCACCAGGGCCACCTGCACAGGATATCGTCAATTTACCAATCATGTGAAAAGTCACCTCAAGCCACTCTTTATGTCGGCATGAAGCGAGAAAAAGGGTGCATTTCTGCCAAGTTCCTTCTAGAGTGAAAGAGAGGAGGGGGAGAGACAGGGAAGATGGCGGCTTAGTAAGACGCGTGGATCTTAGTTCCTCCTCCAGAACAGCTACTAGGGGAGTAGAAATGATACAGAACAGCTCCCGGAGCCACGACAGAGATCAAAAAGACAGCATACCCCATCCTGGAACGGCTGACTGCCTGGGAGAACCCGCTCCAGTGAGATCGCAGAGGGGCGCGGGCTTCCCCGGGCGGGGCAGCAAAAGCGGCCGGAGTCCCTCCCTTCCTCCTTCCCAGGCCAGCTGGCAGAATTGGGTAGGCGGTCCCCTCAAACCGTGGTGGCTGGCGCCCCCACCACGCACGGCCCCCCAGACCAACTGAGAGAATTGGATCGGAAATCCCCAGGCCGCGGAGAACGGTGACCGGGGGGGTCCCTTCCAAACACGTGACTCCCCAGTCTGGCTGGGAACGGTGCTCTCTCCCGGGGCCGCGGCGGCTGGCGCCCTCCTGCCACGCTTGGCGCCCTGGGCCGACTAGGAAATTCGGACGGGCGCTCTCCTGGGCTGCGGCGGCCGGTGACCCTCCCCACGTTCGGACCCCCGGGCCGGCTGGCACTCTTCCAAGCCGCTTCGGCTGGCGAACCTCCCCGACGGCGAGAGTTTTCCAAAGTTAAAGGACCCACAGCACCTCTTACTGGTGGGACCCGCAGACAAACGTGTGCCACGAGCGCCACCTACTGGGCAGGATAAGAAAAATAGAACCTAGAGATTTCACAGAAAAATCTTTCAACCTGTTGGGTCCGACACCCAGGGAAATCTGACTAAATGCCCAGACACCAGCAGAAGATAACGGATCACACTCAAAAAATTGAAAATATGGCCCAGTCAAAGGAACAAACCAAGAGTTCAAATGAGATACAGGAGCTGAGACAAATAATGCTGAATATACGAACAGAAATGGAAAACCTCTTCAAAAACGAAATCGATAAATTGAGGGAGGACATGAAGAAGACATGGGCTGAACAAAAAGAAGAAATAGAAAAACTGAAAAAACAAATCACAGAACTTATGGAAGTGAAGGATAAAGTAGAAAAGATGGAAAAAACAATGGATACCTACAATGATAGATTTAAAGAGAAAGAAGATAGAATTAGTGATTTGGAGGATGGAACATCTGAATTCCAAAAGGAAACAGAAACTATCGGGAAAAGAATGGAAAAATTTGAACAGGGTATCAGGGAACTCAAGGACAATATGAACCGCACAAATATATGTGTTGTGGGTGTCCCAGAAGGAGAAGAGAAGGGAAAAGGAGGAGAAAAACTAATGGAAGAAATTATCACTGAAAATTTCCCAACTCTTATGAGAGACCTAAATTTACAGATCCAAGAAGTGCAGCGCACCCTAAAGAGATTAGACCCAAATAGGCGTTCTCCAAGACACTTACTAGTTAGAATGTCAGAGGTCAAAGAGAAAGAGAGGATCTTGAAAGCAGCAAGAGAAAAACAATCCATCACATACAAGGGAAACCCAATAAGACTATGTGTAGATTTCTCAGCAGAAACCATGGAAGCTAGAAGACAGTGGGATGATATATTTAAATTACTAAAAGAGAAAAACTGCCAACCAAGACTCCTATATCCAGCAAAATTGTCCTTCAAAAATGAGGGAGAAATTAAAACATTCTCAGACAAAAAGTCACTGAGAGAATTTGTGACCAAGAGACCAGCTCTGCAAGAAATACTAAAGGGAGCACTAGAGTCAGATACAAAAAGACAGAAGAGAGAGGTATGGAGAAGAGTGTAGAAAGAAGGAAAGTCAGATATGATATATATAATACAAAAGGCAAAATGTTAGAGGAAAATATTATCCAAACAGTAATAACACTAAATGTTAATGGACTGAATTCCCCAATCAAAAGACATAGACTGGCAGAATGGATTAAAAAACAGGATCCTTCTACATGCTGTCTACAGGAAACACATCTTAGACCCAAAGATAAACATAGGTTGAAAGTGAAAGGTTGGGAAAAGATATTTCATGCAAATAACAACCAGAAAAGAGCAGGAGTGGCTATACTAATATCCAACAAATTAGACTTCAAATGTAAAACAGTTAAAAGAGACAAAGAAGGACACTATATACTAATAAAAGGAACAATTAAACAAGAAGACATAACAATCATAAATATTTACGCACCGAACTAGAATGCCCCAAAATACGTGAGGAATACACTGCAAACACTGAAAAGGGAAATAGACTCATATACCATAATAGTTGGAGACTTCAATTCACCACTCTCATCAATGGACAGAACATCTAGACAGAGGATCAATAAAGAAATAGAGAATCTGAATATTACTATAAATGAGCTAGACTTAACAGACATTTATAGGACATTACATCCCACAACAGCAGGATACACCTTTTTCTCAAGTGCTCATGGATCATTCTCAAAGATAGACCATATGCTGGGTCACAAAGCAAGTCTTAACAAATTTAAAAAGATTGAAATCATACACAACACTTTCTCGGATCATAAAGGAATGAAGTTGGAAATCAATAATAGGCGGAGTGCCAGAAAATTCACAAATACATGGAGGCTCAAGAACACACTCTTAAACAACAAGTGGGTCAAGGAAGAAATTACAAGAGAAATCAGTAAATATCTTCAGGCAAATGAAAACAAAAACACAACATATCAAAACTTATGGGACGCAGCAAAGGCAGTGTTAAGAGGGAAATTTATTGCCCTAAATGCCTATATCAGAAAAGAAGAAAAGGCAAAAATGCAGGAATTAACTGTCCACTTGGAAGAACTGGAGAAAGAACAGCAAACTAATCCCAAAGCAAGCAAAAGGAAAGAAATAACAAAGATTAGACCAGAAATAAATGAAATTGAAAACAACAGAGAAAATCAATAAGACCAGAAGTTGGTTCTATGAGAAAATCAATAAGATTGATGGGCCCTTATCAAGATTGACAAAAAGAAGAAGAGAGAGGATGCAAATAAATAAGATCAGAAATGGAAGAGGAGACATAACTACTGACCTCACAGAAATAAAGGAGGTAATAACAGGATACTATGAACAACTTTACGCTAATAAATACAACAATTTAGATGAAATGGACGGGTTCCTGGAAAGACATGAACAACCAACTTTGACTCAAGAAGAAATAGATGACCTCAACAAACCAATCACAAGTAAAGAAATTGAATTAGTCATTCAAAAGCTTCCTAAAAAGAAAAGTCCAGGACCAGACGGCTTCACATGTGAATTCTATCAAACATTCCAGAAAGAATTAGTACCAACTCTCCTCAAACTCTTCAAAAAAATCGAAGCGGAGGGAAAACTACCTAATTCATTCTATGAAGCCAACATCACCCTCATACCAAAACCAGGCAAAGATATTACAAAAAAAGAAAACTACAGGCCAATCTCTCTAATGAATATAGATGCAAAAATCCTCAATAAAATTCTAGCAAATCATATCCAACAACACATTAAAAGAATTATACATCATGACCAAGTAGGATTCATCCCAGGTATGCAAGGATGGTTCAACATAAGAAAATCAATTAATGTAATACACCATATCAACAAATCAAAGCAGAAAAATCACATGATCATCTCAATTGATGCAGAGAAGGCATTTGACAAGATTCAACATCCTTTCCTGTTGAAAACACTTCAAAAGATAGGAATACAAGGGAACTTCCTTAAAATGAGATAGGAATACAAGGGAACTTCCTTAAAATGATAGAGGGAATATATGAAAAACCCACAGCTAATACCATCCTCAATGGGAAAAATTTGAAAACTTTCCCCCTAAGATCAGGAACAAGACAAGGATGTCCACTATCACCACTATTATTCAACACTGTGTTGGAGGTTCTAGCCAGAGCAATTAGACAAGAAAAAGAAATACAAGGCATCAAAATTGGAAAGGAAGAAGTAAAACTATCACTGTTTGCAGACGATATGATACTATACATCGAAAACCTGGAAAAATCCACAACAAAACTACTAGAGCTAATAAATGAGTACAGCAAAGTAGCAGGTTACAAGATCAACATTCAAAAATCTGTAGCATTTCTATACACTAGTAATGAACAAGCTGAGGGGGAAATCAAGAAACGAATCCCATTTACAATTCCAACTAAAAGAACGAAATACCTAGGAATAAATTTAACTAAAGAGACAAAAAACCTATATAAAGAAAACTACAAAAAACTGTTAAAAGAAATCACAGAAGACCTAAATAGATGGAAGGGCATACCGTGTTCATGGATTGGAAGACTAAATATAGTTAAGATGTCAATCATACCTAAACTGATTTACAGATTCAATGCAATACCAATCAAAATCCCAACAACTTATTTCTCAGAAATAGAAAAACCAATAAGCAAATTTATCTGGAAGGGCAGGGTGCCCCGAATTGCTAAAAACATCTTGAGGAAAAAAAACGAAGCTGGAGGTCTCGCGCTCCCTGACTTTAAGGCATATTATGAAGCCACAGTGGTCAAAACAGCATGGTGCTGGCATAAAGATAGATATATTGACCAATGGAATTGAACAGAGTGTTCAGATATAGACCCTCTCATCTATGGACAATAGATCTTTGATAAGGCAGTCAAGCCAACTCACCTGGGACAGAACAGTCTCTTCAATAAATGGTGCCTAGAGAACTGGATATCCATATGCAAAAGAATGAAAGAAGACCCATCTCTCACACCCTATACAAAAGTTAACTCAAAATGGATCAAAGATCTAAACATTAGGTCTAAGACCATAAAACAGTTAGAAGAAAATGTAGGGAGATATCTTATGAAACTTACAATTGGAGGCGGTTTTATGGACCTTAAACCTAAAGCAAGAGCACTGAAGAAGGAAATAAATAAATGGGAACTCCTCAAAATTAAACACTTTTGTGCATCAAAGAACTTCATCAAGAAAGTAGAAAGACAGCCTACACAATGGGAGACAATATTTGGAAATGACATATCAGATAAAGGGCTAGTATCCAGAATTTATAAAGAGATTGTTCAACTCAACAACAAAAAGACAGCCAACCCAATTACAAAATGGGAAAAAGACTTGAACAGACACCTCTCAGAAGAGAAAATACAAATGGCCAAAAGGCACATGAAGAGATGCTCAATGTCCCTGGCCATTAGAGAAATGCAAATCAAAACCACAATGAGATATCATCTCACACCCACCAGAATGGCCATTATCAACAAAACAGAAAATGACAAGTGCTGGAGAGGATGCGGAGAAAGAGGCACACTTATCCACTGTTGGTGGGAATGTCAAATGGTGCAACAACTGTGGAAGGCAGTTTGGCAGTTCCTCAAAAAGCTGAATATAGAATTGCCATATGACCCAGCAATACCATTGCTGGGTATCTACTCAAAGGACTTAAGGGCAAAGACACAAATGGACATTTGCACACCAATGTTTATAGCAGCGTTATTTACAATTGCAAAGAGATGGAAACAGCCAAAATGTCCATCAACAGACGAGTGGCTAAACAAACTGTGGTATATACATACGATGGAATATTATGCAGCTTTAAGACAGGATAAACTTATGAAGCATGTAATAACATGGATGGACCTAGAGAACATTATGCTGAGTGAGTCTAGCCAAAAACTAAAGGACAAATACTGTATGGTCCCACTGACGAACTGACATTCGAGAATAAACTTGGAATATGTCATTGGTAACAGAGTCCAGCAGGAGTTAGAAACAGGGTAAGATAATGGGTAATTGGAGCTGAAGGGATACAGACTGTGCAGCAGGACTAGATACAAAAACTCAAAAATGGACAGCACAATAATACCTAATTGTAAAGTAATCATGTTAAAACACTGAATGAAGCTGCATCTGAGCTATAGGGTTTTTTTTTACTATTATTATTACTTTTATTTTTTTTCTCTATATTAACATTCTATATCTTTTTCTGTTGTGTTGCTAGTTCTTCTAAACTGATGCAAATGTACTAAGAAACGATGATCATGCATCTACGTGATGATGTTAAGAATTACTGATTGCATATGTAGAATGGTATGATTTCTAAATGTTGGGTTAATTTCTTTTTTTCCGTTAATTAATAAAAAAAAAAAGAGAGAGGAGGGGCACAGATGACCCCTGCCGAAGCCTAGGCACAGTCGCTTTACCAGCATGGTTCGGGCAACGGCAGACACTGGGACAGACCGGCGCAGGTTGGACATCAAGCCGCGGCCCGCCTGCCAGCCTTGCATTTCAGATTCCCTGGTTCAGGACTCTTTCACCAGGAGCTCCAAGGCCATGCTCCCTAGTGTCTGACCTTCTTAATTCACTACTCTGAATTTCATTTTTATGGGGAGATGATTTCGATGTTGCTTCTTTTTGCAGAAGAGGAAACCCAAATTTTTCATTGAAAAGAATGTTTACTCTGAAACAAATCATTCAAAACTGACATGCCCAGGTTCAACTTTGAGGAGTTTGGACCATTACATTACATTTCTTTGTTCTATTATTTGCCACCTTTATAGGTGAATTTGATGAAAAATTTCCCTGGCTGTTGAGGAAATAATCCAGAAGAGATCATTGGCTTTTTCTGAAAGAGAGTAACAAGAGGTGTGGGCACAGAGCTTGGTTCTTGCCAGGTGGCACAGCGTGAGGGTCCAACCTTCCTTAGACTAAGCCTACTTTCTTAATTCATAACCCTGGAGCACAGCAAGACATTCTTCAGGGAAGCTGAGTTTGTTTTCAGGACACCGTCTGCCACCTGAAACCACTTCCACGGCCAGGCCTTAAGAGAGAGAGGTATAGGCACCTGGAGACCATGTGAAGGAGGAAACCTCTGAGAAGCTTGCTAGTGGCACCAGTTCACAGGAGGCACTGTCAGGAAGACAACAGCTTCAACTGCCCTTGAAAACAGCCTCAATTTAAACAACAGGCAAGGTCTTCAAACCCTACAGGGTCCCCACTAACAGCTGTGCTAGAGACACAGCCCTGGGTGGGCTCTGCTCTCCAGCTACCTGGACACAGTCAAGCACGACAAGAGGCAGGAAGCAGCATCCTGCCACAAAACAACACCAGGCAAGGGACTGCCACTCACACCACACACAAGCAACCCAAAAGGGATAGACAACCTCAATATAAAAGCTAAACCAGAAAGTATAAACCTCTCTTCTCATAGGAAAATATCTTCAGGACCTTGTATTAGGAAATAGATTCTTAGACTTCACACCAAAACACCAGCAACAAGAGAAAAAAAAATAGATAAACTAGACTTCATCAAAATTAAAAAACTTTTGGGCATCTATGGACATTATTGAGAAAGTATAAAGATAATCACCAGAATGGGAGAAAATATTTGGAAACATATGTCTGATAAGGGTTTAATATCCAGATTATATAAAGAACTGCAAGTCAACAATAACTAGAATATATAAAGAACTGTAACTCAACAATAAAAAGACAAATAACCCAATCAAAATTGGACAAAAGATTTGAATAGACATTTCTCCAAGAGGATATACAAATGGCCAACAAGCACCTGAAAAGTTGCTCTACATCATTAGGGAAATGCAAATCAAAACTATAATGAAATATTACTTCACATCCACTGGCTCAGCTATTATTTTAAAATATGAAAAACAGTAAGTGCTGCTGAGGATGTGGAAAAACAGGAACCCCTGAACACTGTAGGTGGGAAAGTAAAATGGCACAGCCGCTGTGGAAAATGGTCCAGAAAGTTAAACCTAAAACTACCACATGACCCTGCAATTGTACTTCTAGGTACGAGCCCAAGAGAAATGAATGCAGGGACTCAGACAGATATTTCCAATGTTCACAGCAGCATTATTCACAAGAGACAAAAGTAGAAACAACTCAAGGGTCCATCCACAGAGGAATGGAGAAGCAAATGTGGTCCATCCAAGCATGGACTATTAGCCTTGAAAAGAAATGAAGTCCCGATGCAGGACTAGATGGAGGAGAATCAACGACATCAGGCTGAGAGAGAGAAGCCAGGCATAAAGGGACATGCCCATGAAGCAGCAAGAAGATGCAAACACATAGACAAATAGGAGAGGACAAGTTACCAAGGGCAGGGAGTTAACGCATATGGGTGTAGAGTTTCTGTTTGAGATGGGAATGTTCTGGAGCTGGTGGTGGTGAGGGCACCAAACATTAGTCGATGTGACTAATCCCACTGAGTGGTGTGCTTGGGAGGGGTTGAGATGGGAAAGTTTATGGTGTATGTATGTTTCTATAACAAAGGGGAGAAAGCAACCAGAGCCAATGACAATTAAATGTACTACATAATCTTGGATTAGATTTAATAATGGAAAAGAAATAGCTCAAGGGACATTTTCAAGATGTAAGAAAACTTTATATCCATGCTAAATCTCTTAAAATTGATCCCTGGACTTAAGGTGGTTACAGAAATGAATAACCCTGCTATGAAATGTATATGGAAGTATTAAGTGTTAAAGGAGCATGATGCACACAACCTACAAGTGAATGTTCAGAAAACTGATAGGTGAATAGACAGAGGCAGAGAGATTCAGACAGAGAATGATACAGCTAATTAGCAAATGTTAAAATATGTTCGCCTGGGCATCTGGGTAAAGGGGTATACTAGAGTTCTCCGTATGGGTTTTGTATTATTCTTCCATCTGTCCTGCGAGTTTGAAATTATTTCAAAATAAAACATTTAAAGAAAAAAAGCATAAATAATAAAATGACCATGAAATGAAAGACTGAAGTGAGACTGCTTTAAGATACTCATTCCCATTTTTTGAAAGACGTTCAAAAAGTCAACCCACTGCCATATGATTCTGAAACCCTGTTGCTGAGTATATACCTGGAGGAACTGAGTGTGGAGACACATATGAATACTTAAAATACATACAATGGACTATTGAGCTGCGGCAAGAAGGAATGAAGTTGTGAGGCATGCAACTAGATCAACAAACCTTAAAAACTGTATGTTGAATGAAATGTCAGGGACAAAAAAACAAATATTATCATGCCTCAATTACATGGACTAACTATAACATAAAAACTCAGTGAACTGAAGTCAAGAGCACAGGTTATCAGGTTGGGGATTACTGTTAAGGATCTTGTAAGACCGTAAGCTCTTGCAGCAGTTACATATATTCAGGTGTGTAATTGTTAATTCTAAATCATGAGAATACTGAGCTGTTTGTATATAACCTGGTCTTTCCCAGAAACTTGGGGTATTTATGCGACCTGAAACTCAGAATCAGAGCTCTGAAGCTATGAAAATCACCTGCACCCTATAAAGGAACAGTTTAAAAGGTTGAAAAAGTGATCAGACATCGAGTGGAGATATGAATGAAGCTGATCTGGATTTGACTAAAATATATCAGAAGACTAGGTTAAGGGTGATAGTGTCCATATCTTAAAACTTCAATTTCTGTGCGAGACTAAAGGGAGTGATGTTTACTTAGTGCAAAATTTATATTTTGGGTAGTACATTTCCTAATTTAACTTGTATGGGCAGTTTAGTTGAACACCTTAAGTACAGGGAATCTCGAATAGGGCAATGAGATTTTGTTGGTTTGTCCAGGTTAGTGTGATGCCCCCAATAAATCCCTGAGTGATTTGGCCAGTAAATAAAGAAGTACCGCAGGGTCCCCTTAGGGGAACGGGGAGAAAGGGGGAAAGATTCAATTTCCCCATTTGGAAAATTTCTGATACTCTCACAAGCTGAGCCCCTGATCTTGGGGTTCGCCCCTATGAAACTTATTCCTGCAAAGGATAGGCTAAGCTTACTTAAAATTAGGCCTGAGTCACCCCAGAGAACCTCTTTTCTTGTTCAAATGTGGCTTCTCTCTAAGCAAACACAGCAAGGGAACCCGCTGCCTTTTTTTTTTTAACGTGGGCAGGCACCGGGAATCGAACCCGGGTCCTCTGGCATTGCAGGCGAGCATTCTTGCCTGCTGAGCCACTGTGGCCCCCCCGCTGCCTTTTCCTCTTATGTGGGACATGACTCCCAGGGGCATGAATCTCCCTGGCAACATGGGACAGAATTCCAGGATGAGCTGGGACCAAGCCTTAAGGGATTAAAAAACCTTCTTAACCAAAATGGGGGAGAGAGAAATGGGAAAAAATCAAGTGTCAGCGGCTGAGAGATTTCAAACCAAGTCGAGAGGTTCCTGGAAGTTATTCCTACCCATTATACAGATATCCCTTTTCAGTTTATGATGCATTTGAGTGGCTAAAGGGAAGTACCTGAAACTGTAGAGCATCGTTCCAGTAACCCTGTTTCTTAAAGATGACTGTATGAAGATATAACATTTACAATGTGACTGTGTGATTGTGAAAATGTTGTGTCTGATGTTCCCTTTATCTAGTACATGGACAGATAGATGTGTAAAAAATATGCATAAAAAATAAATAATAGGGGGAACAAAGGTTAAATACATTAGGTAGATGGAAATAGTCATGGTCAATGAGTGGGAGGGGTAAGGGGTATGGTATGTATGAGTTTCTTCTTTTCTCTTTTTATTTCTTTTTCTGGAGAGATGCAAATGTTCTAAGAAATGATCATGGTGATGATTACACAAGTATGTGATGATACTGTGAGGCACTGACTGTACACCAAGTATGGAATGTTCGTATGTTAAGAATGTTTGTGGTTGTATGCTGTTTTGTCAATAAAAGTATTTAAAAAAAAGGAGTGAAACCCCACTTCATGAATCAATAACAACTGTAAAAGTTTATCTGAGTTGATAAATTCTTAACCAAAAAAATTTTACTTCAGATAAATACTTTTCTCTTTCAAATAACCATCAGTTTCAAGGAATAAAAATTCAACTAAGAAGCGGCTTCAGCATCTCTCCATTTTTTCCTTGCAGCTGAGTGAAGAACACGAGCTTGAGTGTGAAAACCTGTGCCAAGACCCGCCACAGTGACATGCTCAGGAAGGCCTTCCAAAGGACTCAGCTAAAAATAGCCCCCACATGCACAAGGGCACTGATATAATGAAAACATATCTGTGTACATATTTTTAACATAATGGGACTCCCTGAGTCTCACTTATCTTATATACCACCCTGCTGGGTTTCCCCCTTTGTCCTTAGCGAGGACCTTCTCGTAAACATCACATCTGGCTGCAGTCAAACATCTGCTGACACTCCCCTCTTCACAGAGTCAAATCCTATGTGGGCAGATGAGAGTAGCTGGTCTGACGTGACACTGTCATAATTCTGAGAGGCAATGAGATAAACAACCTTGTATCATAAGAAATTTGAAACGTGATGCAAATAATGTAGATGCTTGGGAAGATGTGAAATGTTTTATAAAGAGGGCTCCTACTCAAGTACAATGAACTGAAATACAATAACTATTCTGCTGTCATACAAGCCAGAAAAGACTAAGATCTCTACTGCAAAATGAGTCCTCTGGTCTGAAAAGTCTCATCACCAATGGAAGCAGGTTCACACGCCACCACAGAAGAACTCAGGGCTATCTCCGAGCCCTTCTGGCAGATGCCAGCTGCAGGTACCCTGGAGGCAGCTGCTAGGCTAGCAGACATGGCCCAGCATGCAGAAGGCGGCTGCTCTGCAGGCTCACTGCTGACATCAAGATGCCCTGAACTCACTCAGAAGCTCTGTAGGAATATAACGCCCAGCTCTACGACAGAAGTACTCCACTTACTTCAATAGGTCTAGGCTATAAAATAGTATGTGAATTGTCAGAAAGCAGAGGTCCTCCTCACTGCTCAAGAAGACAGGAATGAGGTGTCTTTCCAATAAAATGAAACAGCTTTAAATCAAGTAGTTGGGCAACACACAATCCACAAATAAGCTGTAACAACTTCACACACATGTAATTAACATAAAGCAAATTTGTTGCTTATTTTATTAAATTTTAGTGCTTTCTTAAAATAAATATGGTCACATAACATCAAACATAATGAGAAATAAAGCACACGTGAAAAGCATGGTGACAGAAAAGCTCACTCCTGACGGTTCCATACCCACCACTTTGGAAGCCAGGCAGTCTTTAATTGGGTATGTACAGTACAGGGAGCAGCTGCATCTAGCACAGCATATACAAAAAAAGCCATAAACCATAACTTTTCCTGAAGGAAAGGAGGAAACTGAAGACCTACAGCCCATGCTTGCATTTCGTACCATATTTTATGTACACAACTCACTTACCGTCTTTATCTATCTAAAATTATTTAACAGACTTGTCTCTAACTTTTCTCTCCACTGATCTTTAGTTTCTTCGGAAGTTCAGATAGATTCAAGTAACACTTCTAAGAAAATATGTGCAAAACTAATATAAGTGACCCTGGAATCTTCTGGCAGTTGGGTCACATCAAGACAGCAAGGCAGCTGGTCATGTCCTGCGGAGGCAACTGGGCAGCCCGGGTGGGAGGCCGCCGAGGTCCAGTTGGAAGGCGGTGGCTCCTGGGGAGTGGCTGACCTGGAAAGGTAACACCGATTGTTAAGACCAACACGAAAAGAACCTGAAGCCAGGCCACATACTCAGAGTTCCGAAAGAGCTGTAAATAACCACTTTAATCATTTTTAAATATGCAACAAAACAAAATTATCATCGAAAATGAGAATGGCATACTCCTGTCGAGAGTACACTTCTCTTCCAGAATTGAGACTCAAGACAGGGCAGAGGTGGTGGGGCTACAAGTCATGACATAATAAAAACACTACGAGAACTGTCACCATAAGTGCATCGTTGTTGAAGAGGAACATGCTCAGAGTGAAAAATAGTCTACTTTACCAAAATCTGTCTTTATTAAAGGTAACAAATCATCAGAGCACTGTCCAAAACGTAATGACGGCTGCAGTGTGTCCAACTGCCTACTGTAAATTAGGCAGATGCCAGCAAATAGTGCCTTGTCACCATCCTCATGATTGCATTTCAGAAAGAATCACCTCAATATTTGTAAACGTTATTTTAGAAGAAGACAGACTGCAGATTTCAGTGCTTCTAGGGAAACGGTATTTTCAGTAAACATTTTCTGAGCAGCAAGGAACAAGAATTTTTTCCAGAAATCCTAGAATTGGATATAAAGGTTGGCAGTAGACAATCAATAAATATCATACAATTTCTCAGATGAAGATTTCCCCAACATTCCTTCTCTAAGGACATTCACGTCCCCGTCCTACCAACTCACTGGAGACCAGAGCTCACCAAGGTGAGGAGTGTCAGGTAATGTGCAAAAGGGCTGAGGTGAGAGGCAAGAAAAGCAAATCGAGTCAGGTTCAACTTATGCTGGAGGGGAACTTCAAGTAAAGGAGCCGCCGCCTGGACCTGGCTGCATGCATACCCCTCACCAGAGCCTCGGAGTCAGCAGTGACACAGCCACAGAGCCACAGGATGAAAGCCCTGGCAAGATTTACTCTGTCCCCCTCTTCGCCACGTATCCACCATGGGGGCTGGACACCAGGGAATGGGTGTTCTGTTGTCTAGAGGCCTCTGGAAAAGGTTTGTGACTTTGCACACTTCGTACCCAGATGACGAAAACAATAAATACCAGGCCGGTGCTCTGGGCCGGCACTCCCCGCCAGGTCACTTGCGTGTCTGTGTCTTCTTTGGCACTGCTGGCCGCCTGGGCTGCCACAGGTGGTTGTGGATGGTGAGGGCGTCCACGCTGACAGACATGGTCTTGGCCGGGATCAGGCTGAACTGCTTCCGATCAGAGCTGTATTTGTAGAGCTTGTCAATCATCTTCCTGGTGACACTCTTGGGCCCTGTGCCAGTCAGTTTGCAGATCTCCTCAGTGTCGGGGTAATAGCAGTAGAGGGCCCTAAACTGGCAGCCGGCGTCACGGAACAGGATGATGTAGTGGTTGGCGTCACATTTCTCCAGCTCCTGTATGGACAGGCAGAGGGGAAGGAAAGGGTGAGTTTTCAGGTATGCCACAGCCACAGCACTGGTCACCCTACCCATGCCAAGTTTACTTAAAATGTCTAGGTGTATTTGAAAACTCGATTAGTGCCAAGATGGCAGGTTAGTAAGTGTGGGATTTAGTTTGTCTTCCAGAACAGCTTCTAAATAACCAGGAACAGTACAGAACAGTTCCTGGGGCCATGTGAGTGACCAGACACACAGCATACCCCAGTCTGGACCAGCTGGACTGGCTGCAAGTCACCCAGGGTCATGAGTTCCCCAAGCTGTGGCGGCCGGAGCCCCTCCCCCATAGGCTGCTTCCCAGAGGGGAAAGGAAAGGGACTTTACTAGCAGTAGAGACTGAGCACAACTAAGTTCCAACTGTGGAATTAATTCACAAACTGACTAATAAAAATAAGCCCCCAGCTCAGTTGAACCTTGAGTCAAAGCAGAGGTTGCTGATTTTTACCCAGGCACAGAGGGGGCAGGGCTGATATAAAAAGAAAAAAGAAACAAGAGGGGTTTTTTGGATCTGACAGCATGTAATACTTAAAAGGGCCTGGGCCCTGAAGGAAAGGAGAGGGCACACAGGATCTGAGGGGACACAAAGCAACATAACAACTTAAGTTCCTGATTGGCAAACCCAAGGAATGAGGGTCCTGCTCTGAAAAGGATCTTTCTCTTTTTTGTGGCTGTGTTTCGACAGCTTAACTGCCTTTGGATACAGCTGCAAGGCTTCTTGGGTTCCACTGCCCCAGGCATAGGCAGAATTAAGCTTCTTTGACAGCTTGTCTGGAGCCTGTGGCTTCCCCAGGAGAGGGGTGGGGCCCAGCTCAGGTGGAATCCTTCCTCAAGGAATTCAGACCCCAGGGTGTGGAAAAGTGAAACAATTAAAGCCAGCCTACAATCTCTCCTCTGTCTCATACAGGCCCCCAGCAGGGAGAGTCAGCCGAAGTTAAAGACACCACATCACCTTATGTGGGTGGGACCTGCAGACAGAAAAGCGCCACACACAGGGCAGGAGAGGAAAAATGCAGAGTCCAGAGGCTTCACAGGAAAGACTTTCAATCCGCTGGGTCTCAACCTCAGGGAAAACTGATGCAGGCGACTATTTCCTCCTGAGAGGAGGCCAGTTTGGTCTGGGAAAATCTGGCTGGGGTCTATAATACCTAAGTAGACACTCCTGGGGGGTGAGGAGATGGCAACATACAGGCAGAGCAAGAAACAAGAAAATAAGAACTGAAAAATTCTCCTCTGTTAAAACCTAAACTAGAGGTCCAGAATAAGCTGAACTGAATGTCAAAGAACAGATAGACAACAAAGTGATCCACCAAGAAAATTCTAGGTAAAATAACTGAAAATAGTCTCCAGAATAAACTAATAAAGGTAATTAAATGCCTAGATGCCAGCAAAAAAATAATGAAACACACTAGGAAAACTGAAGATATGGCCCAATCAAAGGAACAAACTAACAATTCAAATGAGATAGATACAGGAGTTGAAACAATTAATTCAGAATGTTCAAACAGACATGGAAAACCTCATCAAAAACCAAATCAATGAACTGAGTGAGGATATAAATAAGGCAAGGAATGAACAAAAAGAAGAAATGGAAAGTCTGAAATAATGAATCACAGAACTTATGGGAATAAAAGGCACAGTAGAACAGCTGAAAAAAAAAACAATGGAAACCTACAATGTCAGATTTCAAGAGGCAGAAGATAGGATTAGTGAACTGGAGGATGGAATATCTGAAATCTGACAAGCAAAAGAAAATATAGGGAAAAGAATGAAAAAATATGAGCAGGGACTCAGGGAATTAAATGACAACATGAAGTGCACGAATATACATGTTGTGGGTGTCCCAGAAAGAGAAGAGAAGGGAAAAGGAGGAGAAAAACTAATGGAGGAAATTATCACTGAAAATTTTCCAACTCTTAAGACATAAAATTACAGATCTAAGAAGTGCAGCATACCCCAAACAGAAGAGATCCAAACAGACATACTCCAAGACACTTACTAATCAGAATGTCAGATTTCAAAGAGAAAAAGATAACCTTGAAAGCAGCAAGAGAAAAACAATCCATTACATACAAGGGAAGCCCAATAAGACTATGTGTAGATTTCTCAGCAGAAACCATGGAGGCAAGAAGACGGTGGGATGATATATTTAAGATACTAAAAGAGAAAAACTGCCAACCAAGAATTCTATATCCAGTAAAATTGTCCTTCAAAAATGAGGGAGAAATTTAAACACTTTCAGACAAAATATCACTGAGAGAATTTGTGACCAAGAGACCGGCTCTGCAAGAAATACTAAAGACACATATGAAAAGACAAGAGAAAAAGGTGTGGAGAAGAATGTAGAAATGAAGACTATTAGTAAACATAAAAAGAAGAAGAATTAGATATGACATATAAAATCCAAAAGGCAAAATGGTAAAGAGAGTATTGCCCGTACAGTAATAACACTAAATGTTAATGGATTAAACTCCACAATCAAAAGAAACTGGCAGAGGGACTGAAAAACAGGACCCATCTATATGCTGTCTATAGGGAACACATCTTAGACCCAAGGATAAACACAGGTTGAAAGTAAAAGGTTGGGAAAAGATATTTCATGCAAGCAACAATCAGAAAAGAGCAGGAATAGCTACACTAATAACCAACAAATTAGACTTTAAATGTGAAACAGTTAAAAGAGACAAAGGAGGACACTACATACTAAAAAAAGGAACAATTCAACAAGAAGACATAACAATCATAAATATTTATGCACCGAGCCAGAATGCTCCAAAACACGAGGCAAACACTGAAGACAGTGAAAAGAGAAATAGACACATCTACCATAATAGTTGGAGACTTCAATTCCACACTCTCATCAATGCAGAGAACGTCTAGACAGAGGATCAATAAAGAAACAGAATTTGAATAAGACAATAAACAAACTAAACTTAACAGACATTTATAGAACATTACACCCCACAACAGCAGGATACACCTTTTCTCAACTGCTCATGGATCATTCTCAAGGATAGACCATATGCTGGGTCACAAAGCAAGTCTCAATAAATTTGAAAAGATTGAAATCATACAAAACACTTTCTCAGATCACAAAGGAATGAAGTTGGAAATCAATAATAGGCAGAGGGCCAGAAAATTCACAAATATATGGAGGCTCAACAACATACTCTTAAACAACCAGTGGGTCAAGGAAGAAATTACAAGAGATATCAGTAAATATCTTGAGGCAAATGAAAATAAAAACACAACATATCAAAATTTATGGGATGCAGCAAAGGCAGTGCTAAAAGGGGAATTTATTGCTCTAAATGCCTATTTCAAAAAAGAAGAAAGAGCAAAAATCAAGGAATTAACTGTTCACTTGGAAGAACTAGAGAAAGAACAGCAAACTAACCCCAAAGCAAGCAAAAGGAAAGACATAATGAAGATTAGAGCGGAAATTAATGAAATTGAGAACATGAAAACATCAACAAAACCAGAAGTTGTTCCTATGAAAAAATCAGTAAGATTGCTGGACCCTTAATGAGGTTGACAAAAAGAAGAGAGAATGTAAATAAATAAAATCAGAAATGGAAGAGGAGACATAACCACTGACCCCACAGAAATAAAGAAAGTAATGACAGGATACTATGAACAACTTTATCCTAACTAGACAATGTAGATGTAATGGACAACTTCCTAGAAAAGCATGAACAATCAACACTGACTCAAGGAGAAATAGACAACTTCAACAAACCAATCACAAGTAAAGAAATTGAATCAGTCATTTAGAAGCTCCCCAAAAAGAAATGCTCACAACCAGATGGCTTCACATGTGAATTCTACCAAACATTCCAGAGAGAATTAGCACCAATCCTGCTCAAACTCTTCAAAAAAACTGATGAGGAGGGAAAGCTACCTAATTCATTCTATGAAGCCAACATCACCCTCAAACTAAAGTCAGACAAAGACATTACAAAAAAAAGAAACTACAGACCAATCTCTCTAATGAATACAGATGCAAAAATCTTCAACAAAATTCTTGCAAATCGAATCCAGCAGCACATTAAAGAATTATACACCATGACCAAGTAGGATTTATCACAGGTATGCAAGGATGGTTCAACATAAGAAAATCAATTAATGTAATACACCATATCAACAAATCAAAGCAGGAAAACCACATGATCATCTCGATTGATGCAGAAAAGGCATATGACAAAATTCAACATCCTTTCCTGCTGAAAACATGCCAAAGGATAGGAATAGAAGGGAACATCCTCAACATGAGAAAGGGAATATATGAAAACCCCACAGCTAACATCATCCTCAATGGGGAAAAACTGAAAACTTTCCCCCTAAGATCAGGAACAAGACAAGGATGTCCAATACCACCACTGTTATTCAACATTGTGTTGGAAGTTCTAGGCAGAGCAAATAGACTAGAAAAAGAAATACAAGGCATCAAAATTGGAAAGAAGTAAAACTCTTACCATTTGCAGATGATACGATACTATATGTTGAAAACCCCGAAAAATTCACAACAAAACTACTAGAGCTAATAAATGAGTACAGCAAAGTGGCAGGTTACAAGATCAACACTCAAAAATCTGTAGTGTTCATATGGTAAGGGTGTTTGTTTATTTGTTGTTATATATTTTTTAAAAATTAATAAAAGAAAAGAAACGCTAGGGAGAGGGTAGACTGTGGTAAAAAAAAAACTGCAGTGTTTCTATACACTAGTAATGAACACTCTGAGGGGAAAATCAAGAAAAAAATTCCATTTACAATTGCAACCATAACAATAAAATATTTAGGAATAAATTTAAAGAGACAAAAGATCTATACAGAGAAAACTACAAGAAATTGTTAAAAGAAATCACAGAAGACCTAAATAAATGGAAGGGCATACTACGTTCATGGATTGGAAGACTAAATATAGTTAAGATGTCAATTCTACCTATATGAATTTACAGATTCAATGCAATACCAATTAAAATCCCAAAAACTTATTTTTCAGAAACAGAAAAACCAATAACCTTATCTGGAAGGGCAGGGTGCCCCGAATAACTAAAAGTATCCTGAGAAAGAAAAATGAAGTCGGAGGTCTCACGCTACCTGACTTTAAGGCATATTATGAAGGTACAGTGGTCAAAACAGCATGGTACTGGCATAAAGATAGATATACTGACCAAAGGAATTGAAGAGAGTGTTCAGATATTGACCCTCTCATCTATGGACAATAGATCTTTGATAAGGTGGTCAAGCCAACTCACCTGGGACAGAACAGTCTCTTCAATAATGGTGCCTAGAGAACTGGATATCCACATGCAAAAGAATGAAAGAGGAACCATATCTCACACCCTATACAAAAGTTAACTCAAAATGGATCAAAGACCTAAACATTAGATCTAAGACCATAAAACTGTTAGAAGAAACTGTAGGGAAATATAACTCTTATAATAGGAGGTGCTTTCCTAGACCTTATACCCAAAGCATGAGCACTGAATAAAGAAATAAATAAATGGGGATTCCTCGAAATTAAACACTTTTGCCCATCAAAGAACTTCATCAAGAAAGTAAAAAGACAGCCTACACAATGGGAGATAATATTTGGAAACGATATATGAGATAAAGGTCTAGTATCCAGAATATATAAAGACATTGTTCAACTCAACAACAAAAAGACAAACAATTCAATTACAAAATGGGCAAAAGACTTGAACAGACACTTCTCAGAAGAGGAAATATAAATGCCCAAAACATACATGAAAAGATGCTCAACTTCCCTGGCTATTAGGGAAATGCAAATCAAAACCACAATGAGATATCATCTCACACCCACCAGACTGGCCATTATCAATAAAACAGAAAACGACAAGTGCCGGAGAGGATGTGGAGAAAGAGGCACACTTATCCACTGTTGGTGGGAACATCAAATGGTACAACCACTGTGGAAGGCAGTTTGGCGGTTCCTCAGGAAGCTAAGTATAGAACTGCCATATAATCCAGCAATACCATTGCTAGGTATCTACTCAGAGGACAGGAGGGTAAAGACAGAAATGGACATTTGCACACCAATGTTTGCAGCAGCATTATTTATAACTGCAAAGAAATGGAAACAGCTGAAATGTTCATCAACAGATGAGTGGCTAAAGAAGCTGTGGTATATACATGCAATGGAATATTATGCAGCTGTAAGACAGAATAAAGTTATAAAGTATGTAACAACATGGATGGACCTTAAGGACATTATGCTGAGTGAGATTAGCCAGAAACAAAAGGACAAATACTATATAGTCTCACTGATATGAACTAACATTAATGAATGAACTTGGAGAATTTCAATTAAGAACAGAGGTCATCAGGAGATAGAAATAGGGTAAATACTGGGTAACTGGAACTGAAGGGATACAGATTTTGCAACGGGACTGACTGTAAAAACTCAGAAATGGATAACACAATACTACCTAACTGCAATACAATAATGTTAGAACACTGAATGAAGCTGAATGTGAGAATGATAGAGGGAGAAGGCCTGGGGGCACAAATGAAATCAGAAGGAAAGATAGACAATAAAGACTGAGATGGCCTAATCTAGGAATGCCTAGAGTGTATAATGATAGTGACTAAATGTACAAATTTAAAAATGTTTGCATGAGGAAGAACAGAGGAAGGTCAATAATGCAGGGTGTTGAAAATAAGATGGTTAATTAATATTTTAAGACTTTAACTTATGCGTGAGTTTAAAGCAAAAAAATACTTATTTGGTACAAAATTCATATTTTGACTAGTGCATTTCCTAATATAACTTATGTGGACAGCTTAACTGAACACCATAAGTACATGGAACCTTAAGTAGGGCATGAGATTTTGTAGGTTTGTCCAGAGTGATGCCTCGATAAATCCCAGAAGGACTTTATTGCAAAGTTCCCTTGGGGGGATGGTGAGAAAGGGGGAAAATTCAAATTCCCCAAGTGGAGAATTCTTGCTCTCACAAGCAATGGGGACAACCAAAGCAATAGGCTAAGCCCACAATCTTGGGGTTTGTTCATATGAAACTTAACCCCACAAAAGATAGGCTAAACCTATTTAAAATTAGGGCTAAGAGTTACCCCTAAGAGAGCCTCTTTGGTTGCTCAGATGAGGCCTCTCTCTCTCAGCCAACACAAGCAAACTCACTGCCCTCTCCCTGTCTACGTGGACATGACTCCCAGGAGTGTGGACCTTCCTGGCAATGTGGGACAGAAATCCTAGAATGAGCTGAGACTCAGCATCAAGGGACTGAGAAAACCTTCTCAACCAAAAGGGGGAAGAAAGAAATGAGACAAAATAAAGTGTCAATGTCTGACAGATTCTAAACAGAGTCAAGAGGTTATCCTGGAAGTTATTCTGACACATTAAATAGATATCACTTTTTAGTAAAGGCATAACAGAGAGGCTGGATGGAACTGCCTGAAAATGTAGAGTTGTGTTCCAGTAGCCATGTTTCTTGAAGAGGATTGTACAATGATATAGCTTTCACAAAGCGACTGTGTGATTGTGAAAACTTTGTGTCTGATGCTTCTTTTATCTACCTATGGACAGATGAGTAAAACAGATGGATAAAAAAGAAATAAATAATAGGAGGAACAAATGTTAAAATAAATTTAGTAGATTGAAATGGTAGTGATAAATGAAAGGGAGGGGTAAGGGGTATGGTATGTATGAATTATTTTTCTATTTTCTTTTTCTGAATTGATGCAAATGTTCTAAGAAATGCTCATGATGATGAATATGCAACTATGTGAGGATATTGTGAATTACTGATTATATGGAGAATGGAATGATCATATATTAAGAATGTGTTTGTTGGTATATTTTTTTTTATTTAAAGATTAAAAAAAATTTCTAGGTATATAAGAGGTAAAAAGAGAAAAGGCTTTTAAGATTAAGTAGAAATCACATAACAAGATGTTCAACATCCTCACCCATAGGAGAATGCAAATCAAAACCACAATGAAGTTCCAACTCACCCACTAGGGTGGTGATAATCACAAAGACAGAAAATAACAAGAACACTTGGCAGGAAAGGAGCAGAGATTGGAGCCCTCCGACTCCACTTGTGGGAAAATAAAATGGTGCAGCCACTTGGAAAAGCCTGGCAGTTCCTCATAATGTTAAGCACAGACTTACCATATGAGCCAACAATTCCATACACAAGAAATGAAAACATGTTTCCACCATGGGCATGGCCACGCAATGGAAACCATGTGTTCTAGTTTGCTAGCTGCCAGAATGCAACACACCAGAGATGGACTGGCTTTTAATAAAAGGGGATTTATTTTGTTAGTTCTTCAGAGGAAAGGCAGCTAACTTTCATCTGAGGTTCTTTCTTACGTGGGAAGGCTCAGGGTAATCTCTGCTGGCCTTCTCTCCAGGCCTCTGGGTTCCAACAACTTTCCCCGGGGTGATTCCTTTCTGCATCTCCAAAGGCCTGGGCTGAGCTGCAAGTGGTGAGATGAGGTATGCCGAGCTGCTTGGGCTGTGCTACGTTGAGCTCTCTCATTTAAGCACCAGCCAATTAAGTCAAACATCATTCATTGCAACAGGCGCGCCTCCTAGCTGACTGCAGATGTAATTAGCAACAGATGAGGTTCACGTACCACGGGCTCATGTCCACAGCAACAGAACTAGGTGCCTTCATCTGGCCAAGCTGACAACTGAATCTAACTACCATACCATGCATCCACCGAAAAATATGCTCATCAGTGCTCCTAGCAGCACTATTCAGAGTGGCTGAAAGTGCCCATCAGTGAATGAAAGCCTGAGCAGAACGTGATCGTGACACACCCACACGATGGAATCTTATTTGGTCAAAAGGACAGAATGAAATCCTGATCCACGCCACATGGGGTGAACCTCGGAGACAAAGTTCTAAGAGAAAGGCGCTGCCATAGGAGGCCACATACTGACTTCTTTGACAGAGAATGTCCCAAAGGGGCAAATCTAGACACAGAAGGCAGATTAGTGGCTGCCAGGGCTGGGGGGATGGGGAGGCAGGGATGAGGAGTGACTGCTGATAGAGCTGTGTAAACGTTCTGGAATTACGAGTGGTAGCGATGGCTCAGTTCCATGAATATAGTGAAATTGTATATGCTAAATGGGTAAACTGTACCTTAATAAAGCTGTTACCAAAAAAAGCCTGAAATTGATAAGATAAACTATTGATATTTGTCATAGTGCTTGTAACATTGTGCTCTGACATTTAAACATGTTAAAATATTTTTCATAAATATGTATTATTTGTACATGTAATGGGTTTATTGTTTTATATAAATTAATAAGCAAATATTTTAAGGAAGATTAAGTGAACAAAGAGAACCCCACTCTGCAAATACAATCTGATCTGAACTACACACATGCTATGCTTAAACACTGTGGAGGCCTGGCACCCAGACTGCAGAAAGACACATTCCTAGACTTGGGTCATCACTGTGGGTGTGATCTGGTAAGTGGGATCTCTTAGTGAGATGACTCCAGCTAAGGTGTGCCCAGCTGAGTCAGGATGGGTCTTAATCCTGTTACTGAAGGCCTCACAGGGACAGCCCTAGAGACAAAGCCAGGGGTGAAGCCAGAACCTGAAGTCAAAGGAACCCAGAAAAGAAGGAAGAGGCCAGGAGAGGCCACCAAGGGCACGGACACGTGGTGGGAAATCCCAGGCTCAAGGACCCCCAGCAGTCGTCCCCAGAACGCCAATCTGGGGAGAAAGCATTGCCTTGATCACACCTCAGTTTTGGACTTCTCCTGGCCTCAAAACCATGAGCTATTAATTCTCGTTGTTTAGATCAACCCATTGCTTGGTATTTAAATATGAACAGAAATTAGATGCCGATAAATAAAAGAAGTCTGAATTGTGGGGAAAATGAGATTATGGGCAGGTTATTTCATCCTGAGTTAGAGGAGGACAGAACATGTGTTCTGAGGTTGGCACAGTCTTATTTCAGCCAGCAGCATGAGAGAGGTGCTCACGGCAGGCCTCGTGTCTGTCCCTGGAAGGCCTGCCAGCCAGACGCCCATGGGCACTGAACTCTCAGGTGGCCCCAGTGCACAGCCAGCAGAGGAGGGAGATCCACTGTGTGCACCAACAATGTGGTTTATGCTCCTCTTGGGAGCCTGGAATCTTGGTCTGTACCAGGTAGAGTTGCCTGGTTCTCGAATGGGCCTCCGGGTGGAGCGTCACCCACATGTTGCTGGGGGACAGTGCACTTTTCAAGCCCTGATGGGAGGGAGGGAGGGAGACCTACCTAGGGTTCTCTGCAGACCCCACCTGTGGCTGCTCCCCAGGTGACTGGCTTTGTGTCCTTTCGATGCCACTGCTCCTAAGTCCTACCAGCGAGCACAACCACATATGAGACCCATGAGTTCTTCCAGCACATCTCTAATGTGAGGTCTTAAGGACCACAGACACAAAAGGCAAATAGTCTTTTCTGTACAAAAATCTACCCAGGAACATTAGCAGATCAAGGGCTGACTCTGACCCAGTCAAGCTGAAAGATGTGTGACAGGAGGGAGGGATGTTCTTAACAATGCAGGTTTTCTACATTACAGAAGAGAAAAACACACCTGCTTTGAAGTAGGATGCAAGCAAAAACAACCAATGAGGAAAACGGCTTGGTCTTAGTTATTAGAAGGCAGAGTTTGGATGGAAGACAGACTGCCATGCAGTCATCATCCATTCGTCCTTCATGGAGCCCTACACTCAGCAGGGTGGTGCCCTGAGACCAGTCCCCAGCACCCTGAGCACTAAGGCAGGGCCTCTCCTCTCTGGAAACCTGCTCAACTAGTATAGAACTTGCTCCCAAATTTTGGATTCCTGTCCCCAAAGACTGACCTAGAATCCACACTTGGATGTTTTAAAGGCATTCCAAAATGCGCTTGCTCAAACGGAGTTGGATTCCCCTCCCACACCTGCTCCAGGCATAGGTGTCACTCAGCTGAGGCACTGCCACCTTCTCCACTGCTCAGCCCAGACCTGAGAGTCGATCCCTTCCCAACCTCTCACCCCTTATGAAATCAGGAAATCCAGGAAGCTCTACCCCTCAAAAGTTCTGAGACCCCCCTTCTTACCATAACTTTCTCCTGATTTCATGACTCACCTCCCCACCCCCTGCTTGGTCGTTGCCCACCACAGTGGCCACACACCCAGCATTGCCACACCACCCAAACTACAGCTGGAGTTCTTCCCAGGCCAGCAAGAGCCCTGGTCATCTCCCCAGTGGCCTCTGCCCCCTCCCCTCCACAGACACACTAGGTTTGTTCCCCTCTCTGGGTTTTGGCTCACTCCCTCCCCTTATCAATAAGACCTACCCTGAACCACCCATTTAACACCACAGCCCTGCTCTGCTTTCCCCTTTTTTCCAAATGGTCACTTTCTACCCTACTAAATCAGGAGTCAGCAAACTACAGCCCACAGGCCAAACGCAGTTGTTGCCTGCTTCTGTAAATGGGGTGTGGGGACACAGCCAGCCCCGTTCCTTTGTCCAGTTAAAGCAGCCACTCCAGAGTGGAGGCGCTGCCACGGAGACCACATGGTCTGCAGACAGATGTCAAAGACCCACCAGGTTGTCTCCCGTGCTGGCTCTGGGCTGCGCAGTCAGCTCCTGGTAATGAGTCAGAGGGCCCTGCCCTTGTCACCACGGAAACCACACCTCTGGCCTCTGGGCCCAAAGCTTCCAACTATTAAGGGTGCCCCAGGGCCCAACCTGAACCCTCTATTTCCAACTGCCTTCCGGATCTTTCCCCTTGGTGAGCCACCATCATCGCAGTTAAAATGACCCAAGCTTGACCCTGTCCTGCCAGCTGAGGCAGACACAGTGCCACCCTCAGGGAGCAGTCAAAAACAAACCAAAAAACTACTCTTTTTCGCCCAGGACAAACTTCCCGTCTCTCCAGTAATCCAGGTTCCAAACTGGAATCGCTTCCCCCCCATCCCCGCACCACCCCTCACTTCCAGTATTCTCCCACCCAACCCTATCCTGTGCATTCTCTCAGCTTCTCACCCTCCCACCCAGCCCCCGGCCTCCTCACCCTTCTGGAGTGCTGTACCATTTCCCCACTCTTGCAAGTTTCCCATCCCCACCCACTTTGGAGGAATTAAGCCCCCTGCCCACCCTCACCTACTCCCCTACCACTTCCCCCAGCCTCCGAGCCCTCTGACTTGAACAGATGAGCCTTCTCGCCAAGCCTGCAAGGCACCCCCCAAGCGATGTCTCGCCATGCCTGAGTGGAATGCTGCCCATGATGTCTGTCTGTCTGAGTCTGAACTTCTCATCACAGGCTACTCTTTCTGAAGCCGCCCAACCGCCCACCAGGCCCCGGTGCCATGCAGAGCAGCCTGATGCTGCTCCCTAGACGCACAGAGAAAAAGAGCCAGGCACCGACTAACAGCAGGAAAGTTTAAAATTACACATTGTGAGGAGCCCCATGTGCAAATAACTGGGGACATTTTCTCTTAAAAAGACCCTCCACTCACGAGCATCTTTCCTTCTATATAAAACTCAGCAGAGTTGTTACTTGCCTCTAATATGGAATTCTTGTGAGGCTCATTCACTTTTCCCGCCAAGCAGCAATGGGATATAGCATTGTGGATAATCGGTTTGTTCGATTTGCTACTGGGCTCCTTGAAGAGCTTGGGACCTATGAAAAACGGGTCAAGATTTACAAGGTTAACAGCTGAGGCATACACTTACAGAGAAAACCAACAAGTTCTCAGAACCAAGCAATGGGAAGGATGAATTAGGGATACTTGTGATATTTTTTAAATGGGAAGAAAGAGTATTAGAGTAACAACCACTTCAAATACATCCAAAAGAATTCTACCAGAAATCTTAAACAAAGAACAAACTAAAGTAATTAACAGTTTACCCCTTTCTAATTTTACTTTCTTTGATCTAAAAAGGCTCTCCAGGACACACAACCACTGACCACCACTCTGCTCAGACTGGTGGGAGGGGGCAGGCGGGTCTGGGGACTGCACGTTTCCCACACTCTATCACCATAAGAGTTAAAAGCAGCTTCCTTCACAATGAAAACATTTTATTAGAAAACACTTTTCAGATCAAAATAAAGAGGGGTGTCTGAAGGTGGTGAGAACCGTGTGGTGTGTGCAAAAGCCTGTCACCTGTGTACTCGGCCACAGACGCGAGGGAGGACGCGGCGGATGCCGTCTCCCAGTCCCTGTCGGTGCTCCTGCTCGGGTTCCGGCTCAGCGCAGACAGGGCTTCCAGGGACTCGACTCTGAAGGCACAGGAGGAGAGGATGAGAAGACTTGGAGGAGGCTGCCCTTCCTCTCATCCCCAACTAGCCTGGCTGGCTGTCCCGGCAGTCCCTTTAAGATGGCCAAATGCTGTCATCAGTATAAAGAGACGACCAGCGGGTCACAGGGTGCATGACATCATGGCCAACAGGCTGGCATTGCTCTAATGCTTCCGCAGAAATAAGCTTCGGGCAAAATTCACACATGAGGCACACCAGGTGCCCCACCTTCACGTAGGCTCTTGCCGCATGAGCACCGTGCTGCCCACAGCCTTGTTGCTGCCAAACCAGTAGGGAACCCAGAAGGGAGAGAGCCAGGCAGGTGGAATCCAAAAGCTGAGGTTCCAGAGTCCCTCGTACCACGCAGGCCCTGAGCTGCACAAGGATGGGGCAAACACCTGCAGCTCGCTGTCTGCACAGGCCAGTAGATGCTGCAGCTGTGGTCCCAGCCAGGGAGAAGGGGCTGGGGTCTGACTCCTACCAGGTCAACTGGCTGCCAGACAGAACAAAACTGACTCTTCAGAGGAGGGGCAGGCCCAGAACCTTTGCACGCACCTCCACCACAAGGCCCAGCAGAGCACAAAAGGCCCAACAGGAGAAGAGACAGGAAAAGGAGCCCAGGTGGACACACACGCATGAGCACACAGACTCATGGGACAGGGAAGCTCTGCGCTGCCACAGAGTACAAGACAGCAGAGGGTAGTGGTCACTGGGGGCGGGGCCCAAACCAGTGCGCAGAGGTCCAGTGATATTTATGTAGGTCCATGTATCTCCTCACATATTCCTTTGGGATTACAAAGGGAGAATTCTAACCACAAGGGAAAACCTGGCCAATGCTGCCTTAACAAATGACCCAGATCAACTTGACCAATATGGGTAAACTGGACAATGTGCACTAAGAAAGACACAATCCTGCTTCTGGGACATTCTGCCCAAAAATGTACAACCCAAATCTATTAAGAGAAACCCAAACTGAAAGACAGCCTGCAAAATAACTGGCCCATGCTTATCAAAACCTTCAAGGTCCAGAAAGACAAAAAAGGTGAGGAATTGTTCCAGATTAAAAAAAAAAGATGAAAACAAAACAACACTAAATGCAGTGTACAGCCTTGAGTTTGTCCCAGCTCTAAAAGACAGCACTGAGACAGATAAGCATTGTTGGAAATGGACTGCTGGCCAGATGAAAGTACTGGTCCGAGAGCTGCACTGTGGTTAAGAAACAAAGTCCCCTTCTTCAAAGAAAGGCACTCTAAAGTATTCAAGAAAAAAGACAAGATACCTTCAACTTACTATTAAATGGCTAAAAGACCTGCATGCACATGAGGGGAGGGGAGGGAGTAACAAAGCAAACATGGCAAAATATAACCAACTGGTGAGCCTGGGTAAGAGCATTTGGGTGTACCCTGTAAAATAACTACAACTCTTCTGTGAACTTACAAGTATTTCAAACTCAGTCTCTCTGACAGCTTCAATCAGGCAGCCCCAAGTACCCTCCCTGGACCCTCCGTGCCCAAGCCCCTTACCGCTGGGAAGGTATACTGCCTGAGTGCACGCTCTCCGGCTCTGTGGTCGCTGCTGACGCCAAGGACAGGCTGGAGCCAGACTGGGCCCGGCTTAGATTATCAGCTGCCAGGGACAAGAGACATGATGGCTCATGAAACACTTTCATAAAAAAAACACTCATTGCGCCCCTGACCAACACAAGAGGGCAAAGAGGGCAGAGCTCTTTACTGCCCTGGCACCAGATCCTTCACCATGGCAGTCTCCAATGTCCTGTAGCTGAGGTCCGCACCTCGGGGGAGGCTATGCATGTGAACCCACCCTAGGACGCCCCCAGGCATGTCACGGTACCCTTCCATCTCAGTACCTATATACCTCGTCTCAGCTTTATCATCTGTAAAATGGGCATAAGACTCTCTGTCCCACCTACCTACCTACAATGTTCCAGAGAAAATTAAAACAAGATAAAGGACGTACAAGAGATCTGGGTTCGATTCCTGGGGCCTGCCCATGTGAAAAATAAAAAAGAGCACTGGGAACAGAGTAAAGGAGGTCAGAAATGAGGGCAGAGGGCGGGGTGCGGCAGCAGTGAGGAGCCTGCGGTGGACTAGCTTACGGGTTGAGGAGCCTTTAGTTCCCGAATCACTGCAGGACTCTTCCCGGTGTACCGACTTCGGCCGTGGCTTTTTCGGCTTTGATTTAGGTTTGCCAAGTCCTTGTTCTTCTAGAATCTGCTGCTGCTTCCTTCGCAGGTACTCCTGCTTAATAAGTTCCCGCCGAGCCTTCTCTTCCTCTTTTCGGATCCTATCCTCTTCAGCTTTACGCCTGAAAGAAAAATATGTTGGAAATCGGCTTGGATTGGCAGGGGCTCTGGTGAAGCTGCCTCATGAGCAGAAACTGTACCACAAACCTTCCCCAGCTTCTGTGGAGAAGTCTCCGCATCAACGCAGGAACTCCTCTTTTCTTTTTGCATAGTTCAACATATTTTATTGAATCAGAAAAAATATTTATTTTGTGTAATGGATGAATTATAGCCTCCACTTTGCTTGAGAGATTAAATGAAGTAAGGGCTGAGAAAAGTGTGAGGTAGGTGTGGAACAGAGGTTAACCTTTTCGGCTTTTTGTCTCCCTGTGTCTCCCTCCACCAGTAAACTGGACCTGCAACCCTTAGCTCTGACCTAGGGCAGGACTTCCCTCCGGGCTCTCTTGTTGGATTCACATGAGCTCTGTGATGCTCCAAACAGCAAGAGAAAGGGTGGGCCACATGACCTCTGAGGAGGTCCCTGAAGGATGTGCTCCTCCCAAGCCACGGTAAGCATGGGTGGCACCAGCACAAGGCACACACAGGCATCTGTAGTGGAGGCTGAGGATGGCAGGCTCACCCAGCCCACATGGCAGTACAGGAAGGAACCTGGAGGGTACTCTGTGCTGACACCCAGTACCACTGCAGAGCCTTGTAACTGGGGCAGCTCACCCCCCACACTGCCCACCAGTGGCCTCAGCAGTGGAAAGGGGGTAACAAACATTGCACCTCATAGGGCATTGTGATCATGAAGGGAGACAATGCATGCAAAGGGCTCACGCCAGGGCTCAGCACCTAGCAGCCGTGCTGAGGTGGCTAGCCACATGGGACACAACGCGCTGGGGAAAATAGGACCTGAGGGACCTGAGCAGAACATTCACAGAAAACAGCAGTCAATGACCAGGGCTCGGGCCCGGTGCCACCTGCTCCTTGGCCCCTGCCCCAGGTGGGGACATGAAGCTAGCCCAGCCCATTCCCTGCCTACCCTCCAAAGCACACGGGGGCTCAGAGGTGGGTCATGGCAGGAAAGGGGCTTACCGGGCTTCATCTCTCTTGAGTTCGACTTCCGCTTCAAGCTGCTGCTTGCGTACACGAGCCTCTTCCGCTTTGCGCTGCTGTTTCAGAAGGAAGGCTGCCCGCTTCTTGGCGAGTTCATCTTCTGCTTTCTGTTCATCCTACAAAATACGCATCACATCTAACATTACAGCAAATGGCTCTTCACCCAAAAAAGACTTATTCTGACTCATCAGCAGAACTTTAATTTATGTCTGCTTGAAAAATTTCATTGCATAGTCTAAAGATTTTCTTTGTTCTTTTTTTAACTGATGAATAAGCCTGTCTTTACAGATTCTAACACCCGTATGGAAGAGACCACTCCATTCAAGGGAAGCCATAAGGTCAGCTTCCCAAACACCTCGTACTGAATCCACTTTGCTCTAAAACTCCACAAATTTCCACAGTACGCGCTAATACCCACAATGATTATTAACCTGCTTACATTTTAAATGTGCATACAGCAAATAAAGTATACATATTTTGATAAGAAATTCCGATTATGTCATTTACCTTCACAACTGCCAGGAGGAAAACCAGACACTATTAAAACAAAAAAGAAGTTTTGCAATTCATTTTTTTCGCTTCCCTAAGAAAAAAAGTACAGATAGAGAGGGGGAAAAATGCCTTTTAAAGTTTCTATATCTGTCCAGCCCATGGGCCAAGCCCAGCTCACTGCCTGTTTTTGTACATCCTATGAGCAGCAAATGACTTTCAAGTTTTCAGATGGCTGAAAAAACATCAAAAGAAACAGAACATTTTGCAACATGTGCAAAGTACATGGTATTCAAATTTCAGGATCCATATTAGAACAAAGCCATGCTCACCCATCTAAGTGCTTCCAAGCTGGCCTGTTGCCTCACTTACCCGGAGGCCTGTGCACCTGCTCTGAATCTGAGCTCTCTCACACCCTCAGTCAAGGTGGAGCAGCAACCCACCTGCACTAGGTGTGCTCCGGCTTACCTTGAAGAAGAACCCGACTCCCAGCTTCTGGTCACACTCGCTGACCAGGTCTGCCGAGTTGTCATGGGTTTCCACCTCCCCATCCCCCTTGGGGGCTCTCAGGTCTGAAAGGTCCACTTCGATGAGGCTGACCTTGCCCCTCAGGGGCCCCTCCATGGGAACGCTCTCTCTTCCCAACATGTCTGAAGAGCTCACACCTACTTCCTTCACGCTACTATCCAGAACCTCTTTGAAGCCCATTTGCTCCGAAATGATGTTTGTGTCTTTGGACGAGGACAAGACACAGGTCCGCTGGTTGCTTTCATCATGGAGCCTAAAACTGTCAAAGAAGAACTGGCTGTGAGCATCCTTCCCAGGGTCAGCAGTGCTTCCCGAGCACGGGTCTGAGGGGGTCCTGGGAGAGTGGGCGGGAGGGAGAGTTCGCGAGTGCGGGAGGGCCTCGACGCTTGGGGTTGGCGTTTTGCTCCTGGATGAACCCGGCTGTCTATCTTTTGGAACCTTCAGCTCAGCTGGTCTTCCTGAACGGGAATTCCGTGCCTGACCAAGACGAGGGGGTTTGCGGTGAGCAGTCATTCCCGTTGGAGAGAGCGGTTCAACAAAGTGGATGGAAGCCTTTACCTTTTGGTCCTGTGAGTTACTTTTAGAACCTGGTGTGGGCACCGTCGGGGATTTCATGAGGAGCTGCTCCTGCTGCTGCGAAATCTTCAGTATTGCTTGCTGCAGTGTACTAATGGTCTCATTGAGTTTTTCAATGGAAAGGTCACATTCATTCACATCTACAACCTCGCCAATGCCGTCTTCCAGGAGAGCAGCGGAAATCATTTTATTTTTCTCTAACTCATGTACAGAAGCAAGGTCCTTTGGTGTGTGTTGCTGAATAAAAGCCAGGTTATCTTTTTCCACCTCTTGAGACTCACTGAGGAGAGCGTCTCTCTCCTCTTTAACAAGAAATGCTTCTGTCTTAGAAATACCATCGTCAAAGTCTTCTCCGTTGTGCTGAGAATACTCTTTTTCGAAGTGTTCTGGTTTCAGCGGCTGAGGGCCATCTGCCTTGCCCTTCTTAACGACATGCAAGAACGCCGCCTTCCCTAACTTCAGCCGCTGCCGGGCAGACAGGGCCTCCATCTTCTTCTTCTGGGCCTCTATGGCCCTGCGCTTCTCCTCCAGCTGCATGTGCAGCTGCACCAGCTCAGACGCCAGGAGGTGGGCGTGCTCTTTGCTCTGCCTGCCTGGGCTCTGTTCTCTCTTTTGTTTCCACGTAGTCAGAGGGGCTGGGCAGCTTTCTGATGCATCAGGTGTGGTCTTCTGAGAACTGCTTGTGCTGGACTTGGTTTCATAGCTGTTCAGTCTCTGAAGTTTCCTTTCTGCAAAGCTTGTCATCTTAACACTCCCACTAGCCATCGAGACGCTGCTGATTTGAGAAATTGTGCTCAGACAGGGACTTGAGCGGCCACTGGCATCATCTTTGTCTTCGTGTTCCTTTACTTTCATATCCTCTTGCAGCTTTGCTGATTCTTCCTCACCAACATATTTGGTGGTAACTATAGGAGGGTCCTCGCCACTTAAATCCTGCTCTGCGTCCTCTAAATCTACAACATCGGAATCAGAATCTTGCCTCAGTATAGTCCAAGTGTCTAAATCGTGCGAGTTGGGGCTTTTCGAACTAACACTGGACCTTCCCTCTGTGTCCTCACTGGTTTTGGCCACATGAAGGAAGAAGCCATCAGCAGTCTGCACCTGAGGCACCCGGTGGAAACCACCACTGGCTAGAGACTTGCCGCACACTTCTCCCGAGGGCTCTGGGGTGGTGGCACCTACACCTGTAGAGAATTCCGGGCAAGAAATAGGGGTGAAAGTTCTGTTCAAGTCACGGTCACGGCTGGCATGAGCACTGGCCACTTTCCTGCGCGCCAGAGGCTGGTAGCCCTCACTGGGCCTCTTGGGTGCAAAGCTCCTTGGCTTTCCTTCCCCACGCTCGTCTTCCTTGGTAATAACCTGCTTTTCTTTTGTTGGCTTAAGCGTGGCTGGCATCAACGGCTCCAAGAAAAAACTCTCAGGCTTACTTTCCAAGGTGTCTGCCTGTCTTTGGGGAGGCCTGGCACCTGCTGTCAGACTTGAGGTCTGAGGCAAGGCCTGGGGAATCTCCAGGTCACTGTCGTGGGCAGATGCATCTGTTGTGATGATCGCCACCAGCTCCTCATCCTCATCCTCGATGTTGACGTTGCTCAGGAGGCCCTGCCCATTGGTCTTCACGGCTGTGGGGTGAGGCTGATTCTGCGGGGTCAGAGTGACGATATTGGAGGCCAAGCTGTCCTTGCTGATGGAGCGAGCCAGACTGACACTGTCACCAGAGCCAGGATCCAGGTCACAGCTTGCAGCATGGTGCAGGGCGAAGGGCGTCGGCTGGGACACGGGCCTAGGGCAGGGAGGAGAAAAAAGTCATGAGCGAGCCATTGCATGTGGAAAAGCTGCTCAAAACACTGAAGGAAAAGAATGGCATTTAAGGAAAGAGAACAGAGTTACAGGAGATTTAAATAAACCCTTCCCCAGAGCAAAAGAACATCAGAGAGCATTTCAGTGCAATAGTCCTCTGGCACATATTTTGAGCCCAGGACATTTTACACTCTTAAAAATTACTGAGAAGCCCAAAGAACTTTGTTTCCTACAGTACCCAGTATTTACCATATTAGAAATTAAAACAGAGAAATGTTTAAAACACTGACTTAAAAATTAAAACGAACCCATTACATGAAAAATGACTATATTTTCTAAATCAAAATGGTTTATACAACTAATTTACAACTCTGCAAATCTCTTTGAATTCTGATTGGGTTCTCTTTTCTAATTCTGCACTCAGTCCATAGCGCTAGCACATCCCGGAGCCTCTGGGAAGAAAGCCCTACTTGCCACATATGAGAGAACAGAACAGGTGGATAATAACTTAGCCATCATTACGAACACAGATGCGACCTCAGGGACTCCCAAAACGATCTTAGTGGCCCACAGGGGTCCCTGGAGCACACCTTGAGAACTGCTATTTCCATCTAATGAACACTCTAAATGTAGACTTAAGTGAATAAAAATGGTTTCCACCTGTTTCTTTTTTCTGGCCATGCTACGGCCGAACCACGTGGCTGACCGTCAACTCGGGTTAGAGAAGTGGATCTATGTCGTTGATCTGCAATTTGGAGGAAAAACTGTTTTCAGCATTAAGTTACACGTTTTATAGCATTTAAAAAAATTTTTAATATAATAAGCATTTTCCAGGAAATGCATCATAATTTAACACCAACAAAAAAAGCAGATTTAAAAAAACAATATAATTTCCAATAGTTTTAATGACAGTAATGTGCAATCCAATAGTAAAATCAACCCAAAACATGAAATAATCAGAACTGTAAGTGAACTTATATATATATTATATATATTTATGTAAGTTCTTATATGACAGCAATATTCTATATAGCTTATAAAATCTATTATATTTTAATGTTATTTTCATTATAAAGGCTATAAAATCTATGGTACATCAATCAAATACCCAAATTTATTCAGTCATTGTCTTCTCAACTAAAAATACTGTATCATCATAAGCACACTTAATTTTAAGAACTCTCGCTTGTCTAAACTGTAGCAAGAAGAAATGAATGAGAGGGAAGAGAGGAAGTGGCGCTCCTACCAGGGCTGTCCTCTCCCTGCGGCTTCTGCTGCTTCTGCCTCAAGGGCAGCAAAGGGTGGGATGGGCTAAAGGCAGAGGTTCCTTTCCCACTAGGAGAGAGAGGACAAGGGAGAAAAGAATCATTAACTTAACAAACCATCTTCAAGTTCAAAAGTGAATGCAAAGGAAAGCATAAAGACCATCATGAATTCACACAATCTGTGAGAAGTGTAGAATCTTCAAGAAAAATTAATTGCTATAGGAATTTTTGAGGAGAAGGGTCCAAGATTGCAGCTTAGTGGGGTGTGGGATTTAGTTCGTCCTCCAGAGCATCTAGTAAATAGCCAGGAACTGTACAGAATAACTGCTGGGGCCACATCAGTGACCGGACACACAGTGTACACCAGGCTGGACAAGCTGGACCAGCTGCGATCCCACCCAGAAGATCCCAACCAGAACCCTGAGCCCCCAAGCTGTGGAGGCCAGTGTCCTTCTCCCACAGGCTGGTTCCCAGAGGGAAAAGGAAAGAGACTTTACTAACAGCAAGGGGCTGAGCTCAGTTTGTGGAATTAATTAACAAATTCTGACTACTAAAAGTAGGCCCCCAGCTCAGTTGAACTACCAGTAAAAGCTGAGGTTGCAGGTTTTTGCCTCGGCGCCGGGGCGGGGGGCGGGGGGGCTGACGGAAAAAGAAAAAAAAAACTTACATTTTTTTAGGATCAGACAGCACAAAATACTTGAAAGGATCTGGTCCCTGAAGGAAAGGAGGGGCATACAGAATGTGGAGACATACAGAGCAACACACCAACTTAAGCTCTTGATAGGCAAACTCGAGGAACGGGTGGGTCCTGCTCTGAAAAGGATTTGTTTGTCTCTTCTTTTTTGTGGCTATGTTTCTATGGCTTGACTGCTCTTTGGATACAACTGCAAGACTTCTCAGGCTCCAACTGCCCCAGGCAAGGATGGAATTAAGTTTGTCTGAGAGTTTGTCTGGAGGCTATGCCTTCCTCAGGAGAGGGGAGGGGCCCAGCTCAGAGGGAATCTTTCCCTCAAGGAATTCAGACACCAGGGTCTGGAAAACTGAAGCAATTAAAGCCAGCCTACAACCTCTCCTCTGTCTCAACCACACCCCAAGCAGGGAGAGTTTGCTGAAGTTAGACACTTTATGCTAGTTGGACCCGCAGGCAGACAAGTGCCACATACTGGGCAGGATAAGAAAAACAGTGTCTAGAGACTTCATAGGAAAGTCTTTCAACCTATTGGGTCTCACCCTCAGGGAAAAGTGACGTAGGTGACTCTTTCCTCCTGAAAGGAGGCCAGTGTGGTCTGGGAAAATCTGACTGGAGTCTATAACACATTAAGTAGACGCTCCTAAGTGGGAAAAAAAAGGCACCATATAGGCAGGGCAAGAAACAAGAAAGCGGGGAGGGGGGCCAAGATGGCGGCTTAGTAAGGTACGTGCGTCTTAGTTCCTCCTCCAGAGCAACTACTAGGTGAACAGAAACAGTGCAGAACAGCTCCCGGGGCCACGGCAGGGAACGGACACACAGCGTACCCCAGTCTGGACTGGCTACTCTGACTGCGAGATTCTGCTGCGGTGAGATCCCCGAGCGGCGCGTGATTCCCCAAGCTGCGGCAGCTGTGGCGGCCGGAGCGCCTCCCTCCCTCCTTCCCGGGCCGGCTGAGAGTCTCGGAGAGGCAAGTTTCCCAAGCCGCGGTGGCCGGCGACCCTCTTTTGTGGGCGGCTTCCTGGACCGGCTACGAGTCTCGGATCAGAGGGCTACCCAAGCCGCGGTGGCCGGCGCCCCTCTTTTGCGGGCGGCTTCCTGGACCGAATACGAGTCTCGGATCAGAGGGCTACCCAAGCCGGGGTGGCCAGTGACCGGTGCCCCTCCCCCGCGGGCGGCTTCCGGGTCCGGTGGCGAAATTCCCCAGGCCGCGGCGGCCGGCGACTGACGCCCCTCCAGGGAGAGGAGGGAATTTCCGACAGTGGCAGGGACTGGGTCCAACCAAACACCAATAGGAGAATTAATAAAGGAGCCACAGGGTCCCATCAAGCCGCGGCGGCTGACGCCCCCACCACGTGCGGCCCCCCGGACCAACTGAGAGAATTGGATCGGAAATCCCCAGGCCGCGGAGAACGGTGACCGGGGGTATCCCTTCCAAACACGTGAGACAAATGTGTGGCACGAGCGCCACCTACTGGGCAGGATAAGAAAAATAGAACCCAGAGATTTCACAGAAAAATCTTACAATCTTGTTGGGTCTGACACCCAGGGAAATCTGACTAAATGCCCAGATGCCAGCAGAAGATAACGGTCCACGCTCAGAAGATTGAGAATATGGCCCAGTCAAAGGAACAAACCAAGAGTTCAAATGAGATACAGGAGCTGAGACAACTAATGTTGAATATACGAACAGAAATGGAAAACCTCTTCAAAAACGAAATCGATAAATTGAGGGAGGACATGAAGAAGACATGGGCTGAACATAAAGAAGAAATAGAAAAACTGAAAAACCAAATCACAGAACTTATGGAAGTGAAGGATAAAGTAGAAAAGATGGAAAAAACAATGGATACCTACAATGATAGATTTAAAGAGACAGAAGATAGAATTAGTGATTTGGAGGATGGAACATCTGAATTCCAAAAAGAAACAGAAACTATCGGGAAAAGAATGGAAAAATTTGAACAGGGTATCAGGGAACTCAAGGACAATATGAACCGCACAAATACACGTGTTGTGGGTGTCCCAGAAAGAGAAGAGAAGGGAAAAGGAGGAGAAAAACTAATGGAAGAAATTATCACTGAAAATTTCCCAACTCTTATGAAAGACCTAAAATTACAGATCCCAGAAGTGCAGCATGCCCCAAAGAGATTAGACCCAAATGGGCGTTCCCCAAGACACTCACTAGTTAGAAAGTCAGAGGTCAAAGAGAAAGAGAGGATCTTGAAAGCAGCAAGAGAAAAACAATCCATCACATACAAGGGAAACCCAATAAGACTATGTGTAGATTTCTCAGCAGAAACCATGGAAGCTAGAAGACAGTGGGATGATATATTTAAATTACTAAAAGAGAAAAACTGCCAACCAAGACTCCTATATCCAGCAAAATTGTCCTTCAAAAATGAGGGAGAAATTAAAACATTCTCAGACAAAAAGTCACTGAGAGAATTTGTGACCAAGAGACCAGCTCTGCAAGAAATACTAAAGGGAGCACTAGAGTCAGATACAAAAAGACAGAAGAGAGAGGTATGGAGAAGAGTGTAGAAAGAAGGAAAATCAGATATGATATATATAATACAAAAGGCAAAATGGTAGAGGAAAATATTATCCAAACAGTAATAACACTAAATGTTAATGGACTGAATTCCCCAATCAAAAGACATAGGTTGGCAGAATGGATTAAAAAACTGGATCCTTCTATATGCTGTCTACAGGAAACACATCTTAGACCCAAAGATAAACATAGGTTGAAAGTGAAAGGTTGGGAAAAGATATTTCATGCAAATAACAACCAGAAAAGAGCAGGAGTGGCTATACTAATATCCAACAAATAAGACTTCAAATGTAAAACAGTTAAAAGAGACAAAGAAGGACACTATATACTAATAAAAGGAACAATTAAACAAGAAGACATAACAATCATAAATATTTACGCACCGAACCAGAATGCCCCAAAACACGTGAGGAAAACACTGAAAAGGGAAATAGACTCATATACCATAATAGTTGGAGACTTCAATTCACCACTCTCATCAATGGACAGAACATCTAGACAGAGGATCAATAAAGAAATAGAGAATCTGAATATTACTATAAATGAGCTAGACTTAACAGACATTTATAGGACATTACATCCCACAACAGCAGGATACACCTTTTTCTCAAGTGCTCATGAATCATTCTCAAAGATAGACCATATGCTGGGTCACAAAGCAAGTCTTAACAAATTTAAAAAGATTGAAATCATACATAACACTTTCTCAGATCACAAAGGAATGAAGTTGGAAATCAATAATAGGCGGAGTGCCAGAAAATTCACAAATATGTGGAGGCTCAACAGCACACTCTTAAACAACAAATGGGTCAAAGAAGAAATTGCAAGAGAAATTAGCAAATACCTCGAGGCGAATGAAAATGAAAACACAACATATCAAAACTTATGGGACGCAGCAAAGGCAGTGCTAAGAGGGAAATTTATTGCCCTAAATGCCTATATCAGAAAAGAAGAAAAGGCAAAAATGCAGGAATTAACTGTCCACTTGGAAGAACTGGAGAAAGAACAGCAAACTAATCCCAAAGCAAGCAAAAGGAAAGAAATAACAAAGATTAGACCAGAAATAAATGAAATTGAAAACAACAGAGAAAATCAATAAGACCAGAAGTTGGTTCTATGAGAAAATCAATAAGATTGATGGGCCCTTATCAAGATTGACAAAAAGAAGAGAGAGGATGCAAATAAATAAGATCAGAAATGGAAGAGGAGACATAACTACTGACCTCACAGAAATAAAGGAGGTAATAACAGGATACTATGAACAACTTTACGCTAATAAATACAACAATTTAGATGAAATGGACGGGTTCCTGGAAAGACATGAACAACCAACTTTGACTCAAGAAGAAATAGATGACCTCAACAAACCAATCACAAGTAAAGAAATTGAATTAGTCATTCAAAAGCTTCCTAAAAAGAAAAGTCCAGGACCAGACGGCTTCACATGTGAATTCTATCAAACATTCCAGAAAGAATTAGTACCAACTCTCCTCAAACTCTTCAAAAAAATCGAAGCGGAGGGAAAACTACCTAATTCATTCTATGAAGCCAACATCACCCTCATGCCAAAACCAGGCAAAGATATTACAAAAAAAGAAAACTACAGGCCAATCTCTCTAATGAATATAGATGCAAAAATCCTCAATAAAATTCTAGCAAATCGTATCCAACAACACATTAAAAGAATTATACATCATGACCAAGTAGGATTCATCCCAGGTATGCAAGGATGGTTCAACATAAGAAAATCAATTAATGTAATACACCATATCAACAAATCAAAGCAGAAAAATCACATGATCATCTCAATTGATGCAGAGAAGGCATTTGACAAGATTCAACATCCTTTCCTGTTGAAAACACTTCAAAAGATAGGAATACAAGGGAACTTCCTTAAAATGATAGAGGGAATATATGAAAAACCCACAGCTAATATCATCCTCAATGGGGAAAAATTGAAAACTTTCCCCCTAAGATCAGGAACAAGACAAGGATGTCCACTATCACCACTATTATTCAACACTGTGTTGGAGGTTCTAGCCAGAGCAATTAGACAAGAAAAAGAAATACAAGGCATCAAAATTGGAAAGGAAGAAGTAAAACTATCACTGTTTGCAGACGATATGATACTATACGTCGAAAACCCGGAAAAATCCACAACAAAACTACTAGAGCTAATAAATGAGTACAGCAAAGTAGCAGGTTACAAGATCAACATTCAAAAATCTGTAGCATTTCTATACACTAGCAATGAACAAGCTGAGGGGGGAATCAAGAAACGAATCCCATTTACAATCGCAACTAAAAGAATAAAATACCTAGGAATAAATTTAACCAAAGAGACAAAAAACCTATATAAAGAAAACTACAAAAAACTGTTAAAAGAAATCACAGAAGACCTAAATAGATGGAAGGGCATACCGTGTTCATGGATTGGAAGCCTAAATATAGTTAAGATGTCAATCCTACCTAAATTGATTTACAGATTCAATGCAATACCAATCAAAATCCCAACAACTTATTTCTCAGAAATAGAAAAACCAATAAGCAAATTTATCTGGAAGGGCAGGGTGCCCCGAATTGCTAAAAACATCTTGAGGTAAAAAAACGAAGCTGGAGGTCTCACGCTGCATGACTTTAAGGCATATTATGAAGCCACAGTGGTCAAAACAGCATGGTATTGGCATAAAGATAGATATATCAACCAATGGAATCGAATAGAGTGCTCAGATATAGACCCTCTCATCTACGGACATTTGATCTTTGATAAGGCAGTCAAGCCAACTCACCTGGGACAGAACAGTCTCTTCAGTAAATGGTGCCTAGAGAACTGGATATCCATATGCAAAAGAATGAAAGAAGACCCACATCTCACACCCTATACAAAAGTTAACTCAAAATGGATCAAAGATCTAAACATTAGCTCTAAGACCATAAAACAGTTAGAAGAAAATGTAAGGAGATATCTTATGAATCTTACAATTGGAGGTGGTTTTATGGACCTTAAACCTAAAGCAAGAGCACTGAAGAAGGAAATAAATAAATGGGAACTCCTCAAAATTAAACACTTTTGTGCATCAAAGAACTTCATCAAGAAAGTAGAAAGACAGCCTACACAATGGGAGACAATATTTGGAAATGACATATCAGATAAAGGGCTAGTATCCAGAATTTATAAAGAGATTGTTCAACTCAACAACAAAAAGACAGCCAACCCAATTACAAAATGGGAAAAAGACTTGAACAGACACCTCTCAGAAGAGGAAATACAAATGGCCAAAAAGCACATGAAGAGATGCTCAATGTCCCTGGCCATTAGAGAAATGCAAATCAAAACCACAATGAGATATCATCTCACACCCACCAGAATGGCCATTATCAACAAAACAGAAAATGACAAGTGCTGGAGAGGATGCGGTGAAAGAGGCACACTTATCCACTGTTGGTGGGAATGTCAAATGGTGCAACCACTGTGGAAGGCAGTTTGGCGGTTCCTCAAAAAGCTGAATATACAATTGCCATATGACTCAGCAATACCATTGCTGGGAATCTACTCAAAGGAATTAAAGGCAAAAACTCAAACGGACATTTGCACACCAATGTTTATAGCACCGTTATTTACAATTGCAAAGAGATGGAAACAGCAAAAATGTCCATCAACAGACGAGTGGCTAAACAAACTGTGGTATATACATACGATGGAATATTATGCAGCTTTAAGACAGGATAAACTTATGAAGCATGTAATAACATGGATGGACCTAGAGAACATTATGCTGAGTGAGTCTAGCCAAAAACTAAAAGACAAATACTGTATGGTCCCACTGATGTGAACTGACATTCGAGAATAAACTTGGAATATGTCATTGGTAACAGAGTCCAGCAGGAGTTAGAAACAGGGTAAGATAATGGGTAATTGGAGCTGAAGGGATACAGACTGTGCAACAGGACTAGATACAAAAACTCAAAAATGGACAGCACAATAATACCTAATTGTAAAATAATCATGTTAAAACACTGAATGAAGCTGCATCCGAGCTAAAAAAAAGAAACAAGAAAGCAAGAACGGAAAAATTCTGATCTGTTAAACAAAACCTAAGCTAGGGATATAGAGTAAGCTGAAGTGAATGTCAAAGAACAGATATAAAACAAAGTCATCCACCAAGAAAATCCTAGGTGGAAAAAAAAGTGAAACTCTCCAGAATAAACTAATTAAATGTCTAGACGCCAACAAAAAATAACAAATCATACTAGGAAAATCGAAGATATGGGCCAGTCGAAGGAACAAACCAACAATTCAAATGAAATACAGGAACTGAAACAATCAATTCAGGATGTTTGAACAGACATGGAAAATCTCATCAAAAATCAGATCAATGAATTGAGGGAGGATATAAAGAAGGCAAGGGATGATCAAAAAGAAGAAATAAAAAGTCTGAAAATACAAATCACAGAACTTATGGGAATGAAAGGCACAGTAGAAGAGATGTAAAAAACAATGGAAACCTACAATGTTACATTTCAAAAGGCAGAAGATAAGATTAGTGAACTGGAGGACAGGACATCTGAAATCCGACAAGCAAAAGAAAATATAGGGAAAACAATGGAAGAATATGATAAGGGACTGAGGGAAATGAATATACATGTTGTGGGTGTCCCAGAAGGAGAAAAGAAGGGAACAGGAGGAGAAAAAATAATGGAGGAAATTATCACTGAAAATTTCCCAACTCTTATGAAAGACTTCAAATTACAGATCCAATAAAAAAGGATTGAAGCCCTCTAGCATACTATATTCTGGAGCAGCTAGAAGGAAAAACATGAGAGGATCATATGGTAGCCCATGACAAACTCTGGGATCTGTCCTATAACCATTTTTTGAAGACTGCTTTGAAAACTATTGCTTTTTCTTTCTTTTTCTTTGTATATATGCTATACTAAACGATTAAAAAGCTTAAAATGTGAAGAAAAAAAATTACTGATCCAAGAAGTTCAGCATACCCCAAACAGAATAGATCCAAATTGACACACTACAAAACACTTACTAATTAGAATGTCAGATGTCAAAGAGAAAGACAGAATTTTGAAGCAGCAAGAGAAGAGGAATTCATCACCCACAAGGGAAGCCCAACAGGACTATGCATAGATTTCTCAGCAGACCATGGAGGTGAGAAGACAGTGGTATGATATATTTAAGATACTAAATGAGAAAAACTCCAATCAAGAATTCTACATCCAGCAAAACTGTTCTTCAAAAATGAGGGAGAAATTAAAACATTTTCAGACAAAACATCACTGAGAGAATTTGTGACCAAGAGACCAGCTCTGCAAGAAATGCTAAAAACAGAAGCATGAGAGGCAGATAGGAAAAGACAGGAGAAAGAGGTGTGGAGAAGAGGATAGAAACGAAGACTATGAGTAAACTTAAAAAGAAGAAAAATTAGATATGACATATAAAACCCAAAAGGCAAAATGGTAGAAGAAAGTACTGCCCATATGGTAATAACACTAAATGCTAAGGAATTAAACTCCCCAATCAAACGACATAGACTGGCAGAATGGATTGAAAAACAGGACCCATCTATATGCTGTCTACAGGAAATCCATCTTAGACCCAAGGATAAACACAGGTTGAAAATGAAAGGTTGGGAAAAGATATTTCATGCAAATAGCTATCAGAAAAGAGCAGGAGTAGCTATACTAATATTCAACAAACTAGACTTCAAATGTAAAACAATTAAGAGACAAAGAAGGACATCATGTATTAATAAAAGGAACAATTCAACAAGAAAACATAACAATCATAAATATTTATGAACTGAGCCAGAGTGCTGCAAAATACATAAGACAAACACTGAAACAAGAAAGAGACACATCTACCATGAACAGTTGGAGACTTCAATTCCCCACTCTCACCAACAGACAGGACATCTAGACAGAGGATCTATAAACAAACAGAGAATTGGAATAATACAATAAACGAACTATACAGACATTAATACAACGTTACACCCCATAGCAGCAGGATATACCATTTTCTCAAGTGCTCATGGATCATTCTCAAGGATAGACCGTATGCTGGGTCACAAAGCAAGTCTCAATAAATTTAAAAAGATTGAAATCATACAAAACACCTTCTTAGATCATAAAGGAATGAAGTTGGAAATCAATAATAGGCAGAGTGCCGCAAAATTCAAAAATATATGAAGGCTCAACAACACACTCTTAAACAACCAGTGGATCAAGGAAGAATTACAAGAGAAATCAGTAAATTTCTCAAGGCAAATGAAAATGAAAACACAATATATCAAAATATATGGGATGCAGCAAAGGCTGTGCTAAGGGGAATTTATTGCCCTAAACACCTATTCCAAAAAAGTAGAAAGAGCAAAGATCAAGGAATTAACTGTCCACTTGCAAGAACTAGAGAAAGAACAGCAAACTAACCCCAAAGCAAGCAAGAAGAAAGATATAACGAAGATTAGAGCAGAAATAAATGAAATTGAGAACATGAAAACAATCAAGAACATCAGCAAAACCAGAAGTTGGTTCTATGAGGAAATCAATACGATTGATGGACCCTTAAGCAAGGTTAACAAAAAGAAGAAGAGAGAGGATGCAAATAAATAAAATCAGACATGGAAGAGGAGACATAACCACTGACGCCGCAGAAATAAAGGAGGTAATGACAGGATACTATGAACAACTTTAGGTTAATAAACTAGACAACATAGATGAAATGGACAATTTCCTAGAAAGGCATGAACAACCGACACTGACTTGAGAAGAAATAGACAACCTCAAAAAACCAATCACAAGTAAAGAAGTTGAATCAGTCATTATGAAGCTCCCCAAAAGGAAAAGTCCAGGACCAAATGGCTTCACATGTAAATTCTACCAAACATTCCAGAAAGAATTAGCACCAATCCTAGTCAAATTCTTCAAAAAACTTGAAGAGGACACAAGGATACCTAATTCATTCTATGAAGGCAACATTACCCTCATACCAAAGCCAGACAAAGACACAACAAGAAAAGAAAATTACAGATCAATCTCTCTAATGAATATAGATGCAAAAATCCTCAACAAAATTCTGGGAAATTGAATCCAGCAGTACAATAAAAGAATTATACACCATGACCAAGTAGGATTTATCACAGGTATGCAAGGATAGTTCAACATAAGAAAATCAATTAATGTAATACACCATATCAACAAATCAAAGCAGAAAAACCACATGGTCATCTAATTAGTGCAGAAAAGGCATCTGACAAAATTCAACATCCTTTCCTGTTGAAAACACTTCAAGGGATAGGAATAGAAGGGAACTTCCTCAACATGATAAAGGAATATATGAAAACCCCCCAACTAACATCATCCTCAATGGGGAAAAACTGAAAACTTTCCCCCTAAGATCAGGAACAAGACAAGGATATCCACTATCACTACTGTTATTCAACACTGTGTTGGAAGTTCTAGCCAGAGCAATTAGACAAGAAAAAGAAATACACAGCATCAAAATTGGAAAGGAAGAAGTAAAACTCTCACTGTTTGCAAATGATATGATACCGTATGTCGAAAATCCCGAAAAATTCACAACAAAACTACTGGAGCTAATAAATGAGTACAGTAAAGTGGCAGGTTACCAGATTAAAATGAAAAAATCTGTACAGTTTCTATACACTAGCAATGAGCAATCTGAGGAGGAATTCAAGAAAAAAATTCCATTTACAACTACAACCAAAAGAATAAAATACTTAGGAATAAATTTAACTAAGGATTCAAAAGACCTATACAAAGAAAACTACAAGAAATTGCTAAAAGAAATCACAGAAGATCTAAATAAATGGAAAGGCATACCGTGTTCATGGATTAGAAGACTAAATACAGTTAAGATGTCAATTCTACCTAAATTGATTTATAGATTCAATGCAATACCAATTAAAATTCTAAAAACTTACTTTGCAGAAATAGAAAAACCAATAACCAAATTTATCTGGAAGGGCAGGGTGCCCCAAATAGATAAAAATATCCTGAGAAAGAAAAATGAAGTCAGAGGTCTCACATTATCTGACTTTAAGGCGTATTACACAGCTACAGTGGTCAAAACAGCATGGTATGGGCATAGAAATAGATATACTCTCCAACGGAATTGAACAGATTCCATTCAGAAATAGACCCTCTCATCTACGGACAACTGATCTTTGATAAGGCAGTCAAGCCAACTCACCTGGGACAGAACAGTCTTCAATAAACGGTACTTAGAGAACTGGATATCCACATGCAAAAGAATGAAAGAGATTCCATATCTCACACCCTATACAAAAATTAACTCCAAATGGATCAAAGAACTAAACATTAGATCTAAGACCACAAAACTTTCAGAAGAAAATGTAAGGAAATAGCTTATAAGTCTATAATAGGAGGCAGTTTCCTAGATCTTACATCCAAAGCACAAGCACTGAGGAAAGAAACAGATAAATGGGAATGCTTCAAAATTAAATATTTTTGTGCATCAAAGAATTTTGTCAAGAAAGTAAAAAGCCTACACAATGGGAGACAACATTTGGAAATGACATATCAGATAAGGGTCTAGTATCCAGGATATATAAAAAAATCTCAAAAACAAAAAGACAACCTAATTACAAAATGGGCAAAAGACATGAGCAGACACTTCTCAGAAGAGGAAACACCAACGGCTAAAAGGCACATGAAAAGATGCTCAACTTCCCTGGCTATTAGGGAAATGCAAATCAAAACCAAAATGAGATATCATCTCACACCCACCATAATGGCCATTATCATAAAACAGAAAATGACAAGTGCTGGAGAGGATGTGGAGAAAGAGGCACACTTATCCACTGTTGGTGGGAATGTAAAATGGTACAAACACTGCAGAAGGCAGTTTGGCGGTTCCTCAGGAAGCTAAATACAGAATTGCCATATGATCTGGCAATACCATTGCTAGGTATCTATTCAGAGGACATGAGGGCAAGGACAGAAACAGACATTTGTACACCAATGTTTATAGCAGCATTATTTACAATTGCCAAGAGATGGAAATAGCCCAAATGTCCATCAAAAGACTAGTGGCTACACAAACTGTGGTATATATACATATGATGGAATAATATGCAGCTGTAAGAATAAAGTCACAAAGCATATAACAACATGGATGGACATTATGCTGAGTGAGATCAGCCAGAAACAAAAGGACAAATACTGTATGGTCTCACTGAAATGAACTAACATTAATGAATGAACTTGGAAAATTTCAGTTAAGAACAGAGGCCATCAGGAGATAGAAATAGGGTAGATTTGGGGTAACTGGAGCTGAAGGGATACAGACTGTGCAACAGAACTGATTGTAAAAATTCAGAAATGGATAGCACAATACTACCTAATTGTAGAACAATAATGTTAGAACACTCAATGAAGCTAAATGCGAGAATGATAGAGGAAGGAGGGCTAGGGCACAATTGAAACCAGAAAGAAAGATAGACGACTGATTTAAACAGTGAATAAAAAAGTATTTGCCAAGTACCCTTGGGGGAACAGTGAGAAAAGGGGAAAATTCAACTTCCCCATTTGGAGTATTTCTGATATACTCACAAGCAGTGGAGACAACCAAATTAATAGGCCGAGCCCTGAATCTTGGGGTTTGTTCATATGAAACTTACCCTGCAAAGGACAGACTAAACCTACTAAAAATTAGGCCTAGGAGCCACCCCCAGAGAACCTCTTTTGTTGCTCAGATGTGGCCTATCTATCTCTCAGACAACATGGCAAGCAAACTCATCACCCTCCCCCCTCTCTATGTAGGACAAGACTCCCAGGGGTGTAAACCTCCCTAGCAACGTGGGACAGAGACCCTAGAATGAGCTGGGACTCAGCATCAAGGGACTGAGAAAAGCTTCTCGACCGAAAGGGGGAAGAGAGAAATGAGACAAAGTGTCCATGGCTGACAGAGTCCAAATAGAATTGAGAGGTTGTCCTGGAGGTTATTCTTATGTAATTTATATATATCCCCTTTTTAGTTTAAGGTGTATTATAAAGTGCCTGAAACTGTACAGCTGTGTTCCAGTAGCCATGTTTCTTAAAGATAAAGGTATAATGATACAGTTTTCACAATGTGACTATGTGAGTGTGAAAACCTTGAGTCTGATGCTCCTTTTATCTACAATATTGACAGATAAATTAAAAAATATGGATTAAAAGTAAATAAATAATAGAGGAAACAAATGTTAAAATAAATTGAGCAGATTGAAATACTAGCGAACAATGAAAGGGAGTCGTAAGGGGCATAGAAAAAAAAATACGGGGAACAAAGGTTAAAATATATTGAGTAGAAGGGGGCAGGCCATGGTGGTTCAGCAGGCAGAGTTCTTGACTGCCATGCCAGAGACCCGGGTTTGATTCCTGGTGCCTACCCTGGTGCCTACCCATGCAAAATTTAATTAATTAATTAATTAAAAATATATATATTGAGTAGATGGAAATACTAGTGGTCAGTGAGAGGGAGGGGTAAGGGGTATGGTAAGTAAGAGTTTTTTCTTTTTCCCTTTTATCTCTTTAATATATGATGTAAATGTTCTAAAAATGGTTGTGGTGATGAATATACTACTATGTGATGATATTGTGAGCCACTGATTATACACCATGCACAGAATGTTTGTATGACAAGAATGTTCATGTTTGTATGTTGTTTTGGTTTGATAATAAAAATAAATTAAAAAGGAAAAGAAAAAAATTAATTGCTATAAAAATGAGCATGAAGATTATGAAGAACTTCAAATTTGGGATAAATATACAAATATTACAAAAAGGGGAAAAACTGATTTCACATTATAGTCTATAATATAACTAGTTTTCTTTTTTTTTTTAGGGTATAATCATTCTTTTTAAAAATATATTTTTGTTTATAAAACAACCAGCACACAAACATTCTTAACATACAAGCATCCCATACATGGTATACAATCAATGGCTCAGAATAGCATCACATAGTTGTATATTCATCACCATGATCATTATTTTTAATATCTGCATCACTCCAGAAAAAGAAATAAAAAGACAAAAGAAAAAACTCATGTTACATAACATACCCCTCACCCCTCCCTCTTATTAACCATTAGTATTTCCATCTACCCAATTTATTTTAAACTTTGTTCCCCCTACTGTATTCATCTGTATTTCTGACTCATCTGTCCATACCCTAGTTAAAAGGAGCATCAGACACAAGGTTTTCACAATTACAGTCACACTGCAAAAGCTATATCATTATACAATCATCTTCAAGAAACAAGGCCATTGGAACACAGTTCAGGTACTTCCTCTAGCTACTTCAATACACCATAAACTAAAAGGTGATATCTACATAATGCGTAAGAATAACCCCCAGGATAACCTCTCAATCGTTTGAAAATCTCAGTCATTTGATACTTTACTTTGTCTCATTTCTCTCTTCCCCCTTTTGGTCAAGAAGGTTTTTTCAATTCCTTGATGTCGGTCTCATCTCGTCCTGGGATTTCTGCCCCACATTGCCAGGGAATCATGTCTCACGTAGAGGGGGAGGGCAGTGAGTTCACTTGCCAAGTCAGCTTAGGGAGAGGGGCCACATCTGAGCAACAAAAGAGGTTCTCTGGGGGTGACTCTTAGGCCTACTTTTAAGTAGGCTTAGTCAATCTTTTGCAAGAATATTTCATAGGGGTAAACCCCAGGATAGAAGGCTCGGCCTATTGGTTTGTTTGTCCCCACTGCTTGCTAGAATATCAGAAATATTGCCCCCTTTCTCCCCAGTCCCCCAAGGGGACTTTGCAAATGCTTTTTTATTCACTGTGCAAATCTCTCTGGGATTTGAGGCATCACACTAACTGGGACAAACCAACAAAATTTCATGCCCTATTCAAGATTCTATGTACTTATGATGTTAACCAAAATTAAATTAGGAAATGCACTACCCAAAATACAAGTTTTGCACCAAATAAACATCTTTCCTTTTAGTCTCACACAGAAGTTGAAGTTTTAAAACATGGATATATCATCCTTTACTCAGTCTTCTGATATACCTTAGTTCCAGTTTCACTTTTTTTTTTAGCTTCACATTTTTAGCAGTAAAATTCATGTATGCAGTTAAAGTTGCCTTGTAAGATAAGAACAAGTAATAATTTTAAAAGTCTATTTTTCAAAAATGTACAGTACTGGTTCAATAAAAGCTCAGAGAATTTAAAAGATAAAACAGCCCACAGAGATATCCCTATCATACTAAACTGCAAAGAGCAGCTATCCCAGAGACACAGGAGCACTCACACTGATACACAGTGGCACTGAAAGGAGGGCAAGGAGGAGCACACATTTTAGAGAAGAAGTTGGCAGCACTGATGCCAAGCCCTGGAGCCATGCAGACATCTCACCCGAGCTCCCTGGAGAGGAGGTGTTCACTCTGGCAGACACAGCACACACAAAGGCAGGGCACCAAAGACATGTGTGCCAGCACCTGCAGCCCTGTGTCTCCCAGCCACCAGCTCCCCCACAGGAAGTTCTTGCACTTGCAGGCACTGTCTGTATCTCTTTGAGGAGAATCTGGAAATGGGATGATTCACAGGGTAAGGGCAGGGAACAGAGCATCTCCCTGGCAGGCAGGTGCCACCCCTAAGCCATGAGGAGCACAGAGAGGGCAAGGTACTGAGGGTCATAGGAGAGAGAGAGAGCGCCACAGAAGTGGAGAGAAAGAAGGAGAAGTTCTGAGCATAGCAAGGACAGAAGGCTACCAGATGGGAGCTAGGGCTGTTCTGAAGGGCAAAATTAAAAGCTTCTGCAGTCTAGGAGGCTGTAGACACGGACATAGCCATACAAGAAGCACCACACAGCGATCACACCTGCAGTAGAAGTGCACTCAATGTGCAGGGTGTGCTTACGGTGATCCCACTTTGTAAAAACAAAGCTCACTGCACATGCAGACCTGCCACTGGTGAGATTATCCTGAACACAAGGGAAATGCGGGGATAGGCCCAGGCATACCTGAGTGTGGCGCACCCAGCTCGCCCCTCCCAGCTGGCTCTTGGAGCTCACACCCACCCATGCCCCCCTGCTCAGGGTTCACACCCCAGTCCCCTGCTCGACAGCAGCACAGGCCTCAGAGCTGCTCAAGGGGAGCATGCCCACACCCCACCTCTCCAATGTCTAGATGTCCTCTCGTGGTCACACACCTAAGGGTTCTTTACCCTCCATGATGCCTTCCTCACTGAGACTGGCCTCCTACCCCCAACCCTTCAACAAGGGGTCAGTTTTATTTTTACCAAACAACATGGAATGCCTGAGTCCATTTTATACCAGGTCTCACTTACGAATTCTTTAAAATCACTCTTGAATAACTGTTTGCTTTTATCTTAAATCTCAACCCAAACTCGACATTTAACAAGTTTCCATTTTAAAAACACTTTCCCATGCACTGGGCATGCCGCTTGGCTCTGGGTGGGGACAAGCTGCAGGCTCTCTTGCCCTGTGAGCAGAGTTTACACTGACTCCAAGGCAAGGCTTCTCCATTCTTTCCCCAAATCCTGGAAGCAGCCAACCTGCCCCACATACAGCTAGCCAAAGTTAGGTCTTCAGGACAACAGCTGATTTTTTTTAAACATATTTTTTAAACAACTCAATTTTTACCCGTCTTCAAAGTGCTGTATTTACATTTTCAACCAGACCAGCAAAAAGGTTTACTGAAGTGAATGAGGCAAACTGAGATTATTCCTACACAATTATTTAAAGGAAATCACTGCTAATGACCAATTTCATTATTTATATTCTACCAGAACTATCATACAAAGTAAATTGAAGCTGTTAATTCTGTTTTTCTAATCTTCAAACCATTTTTTAAAAATAAATGGAGTACACTGCAGAAGAGAGGACAGAGGGATGTCTTTTCTATAGAGAACGTCTGAATTTGATACATTTCCCATAAAGAATACCAAGCTGGTGAACACCGAGAGAGAGCAATGCCTGAAGCTCTGTGCAGGGCCCAGAGGGCCTCTCACAGTGTGCTATTTTGTACTGTCTGTACAACCTATTCAATAAAGACAACTTCAATTAGAGTTGTAAACAGATCGACTAACACAACCAAGGGGCCAAGAAGGTGACTCTGAGAGCAGAAAGACAGACTTACAGACACTCGGACTCCTCAGGGTGCAGGTAGTACCTGTGGCAGCCCTCGGCTGGCAGCTGGGTAGGAGGCTGACCCGCTGGGCTCAGTACTGCGGGACTGGTCATGAAGCTGCGTCTGGTGGCGTTGGAAATTGGGACAGGAGGCCGACTGCTTTTTTGGTGTAACACTGTTTTAGCTGCATAAATGGAAATTTTACAGGGATATTCGTGTTATTTACAGATACTTATAACATTAGCAAAAAGCGTTTAAAAAATCTACAGCTTTTACAAGCACTAAGAGTAACTGCAACTTTTATTTGAAACAAACTCCTCCCTAACACCCCAAGAAGCCACAGGGCTGCCCATAGGGGTGGGTAGGAACCAGGGAGATGGCCCTGGGCTCTGAGGGGTCCAGGTTGAAGGAATCAGAACCTGAGGCTGGAGCAAAAGAGGGTTCACTGACTTGGGAGTACTCCCCAAGATCCAGAATTCAGCACAGACCCGACACAGGGTGCAAACTAAGGATGGCTCTGAGAAGCAGATGAAAAGTCCCCATCCCCAGAGAGGCAGAACCACAAGACCTGCCATGGCAGACAGGGAGGGTGAACTAAGGCCCTGGTAAGGGGGGGGGGGGGACTCGGCTAGACTACAGGACAGCACACTGAGCATATAGGGCAGGGCTGGCTGTGGCAGGGGGTGGCCATGATCACTGATAGCAATGGGGCCAGAGGGTCCCCAAGGAAGCCTAGATGCCTGGAGACCAGGTGGCTGCAGTCCCAGAACAGAGCAGCAAGGCTAGAGAGAGGCCGATGGCCCAGACAACTAAGGGTTTCCCAGGGCCAGGCAGAAAGACAGCAGACAGGGGTGTTGGCCTGCTTGTTCCATGAGTCAAAACCAGAAGGCTGGGGGTAGGCACCCCAACAGGACATCACTACTCTGTGCCCACTTTCTGGACCCCAGCCAGTTTTTGTACCTGGAGCAAACAGCTGTAGATGAGGTCCCAGGAGGTAGGACCATACACCATGAAGGCCAATGTCTGTGGCAATGAATCCCCTCCACCAAGCCTTTCCTGAAAGGCCACTGTGGCCACTGACACAGACCACTGCTCACAGGGGAAACAGGAATGCCCAAATATTCCAAAGACCTTTGGACCCAGCATCCAAGGTGATGCTGAGACCTGGAGACCCAAAGCATGCCGGCAGCCCTGTTAGAGGGCAGTCATGACAAATGGAACCCGGCCAAAGGCTGGCTCCCAGAGGTCCCCTGGGTTCACGGCCCCCCAGCCTCCAAATGTATACTTTGGGGCAAACCTGTTTGGTAGCTGGTGCCACACCTGCACTGGTCCTGGCCCTGGCTGAGATCTGTGGTTGGGAGGCCTCACAGAAGCCTCAGGAACTACCCCCTCTCCCAGCCAGGCCAGTAAATAAAACATAATAATCCCATCCTGGGGGGATGGCAAACATCCTATTTAACAACCCCCAGCCAGCACCTAAAAAACCAGATGGATCCTGGGGTAAACTTGCCCAGTGGCTGTGCTTGCTGGGGCATGTGGACGAACTCTGGGAGCTGAGTGAGAGCGGGTCCCAGCTGACTCCTTCAAGGAGACAGGACCTCAGGCCTATAACTGCTAGAAACTGAAGGTTGCCTGCAGAAACAAATTTGGAAGCACATTCTGCCCTGGAGACTCCAAACGAGAAAACAGCTCAGGCAACACAAGGTGTCACCTTTGAGACCCTTGGCATAGAACCCAGCCACACCTGGATGCCTGACTTACAGAACTGTAATCTACTGAGTGGGTGCTGTTTTAAGCCCCTGAGTCTGGGGTACTTTGTTACACAGCACAGAGAGCTGACAGAGGTGTGTCTGCTATAGCATGGTCTGGAACTCAGCCTCCAGGGCATGGTGTACAGCCCTCCGCTTCCTAGATGCGTTCTTTCCTATCCCTATTAAAAGAGGACCAGGAACAGTCCTATATTCACATGGTATTGGGGACTGAATCACATCCTCCATGAAGACAATGTTCAAGTCTTAAGCCTTTCCCTGTGGATGTGAGTTCATGTGAGAACAGGGCTTTCTATAAGCCTGTCGAGAAGAGGCTGGCTTGAATAAGGACAGTTTTAATCCAATATGACTGGAGTCCTTATAAGCAAAGGAAATGCAGAAATGGAACAGAAGTCACAGGAGGAGACAGAAAGACAGATTATCAGGTAACAGAGGCAGAGATTAACTGCCAGCAAACCACCAACAGAATGCTGCAGGCCTGCCAATACCTTGATTTTGGACTTCTAGCCTTTAAACCGTGAGCCAATAAATTTCCACCATGTAAGCCACCAGCTGATTGGGGTCTTCTGGACAAGAGTCAATATTCAGTTTTGCTCTGGGATGACCTGACTCTCCTGCTTGTCAAGGCTCATCCAGCCAGAAGGGCAACAAGGCAGCAGAGGGCAGCCCCGAAAGTGGGAGATGAGAGGCATGTGCTATGAAGACCCAGGGTTCTGCTGCATCAGCAAAGTTTCCAGAAGTCCTTTAGTGATGGGCATGTCAAGTCACCCTATGCAAAGTAAAACAAATGACTCCAGCCCTACTCCTCGCCAAGAAAGAGGAAAAAGCTGCAGGGCAGCCTCTCTGCGTTCTGTTCGGTGCCTGAATACTGCTAAACCCAAAGCCAAGAGAGGCTGGCAGTGCTTAAGGCCCAGGCAGGAAAGGACTCGGCAGCAGGCCCTGGCGCAGTGGAGGAGTCTGTGGCCTCAGCCCTACAGTCAGCAGACCCCACGGCCTTACAGGAGCCAGCGGTGGGACAGACACCTCACGGGTCAGGGCAAGACCCAGAGGGAGAAATACAACCCAGGACCCTAGGGCTCTGGAGAAAGGCTGTGCTATCCGCTGCAGGAACACAGAGCTTTAAAAACAGCCCCTACGGTGTATGGGTGGGTCAGTGGCAGAATGCTCACCTCCCATGTGGGAGAGACCCAGTTCGATTTCCGGACAATGCACCAAAAAAAAAAAATAAAGAAAAAGAAGAAATACAAAAGAACAACCCCTCACACCATGCAAAGTGTTAAAAAGGGGCTGGGTAGATAGGAACTCTAATTTCCACACGATCCTTCTGTAAACCTACAATTTCTCTAATAAAATATGTGCTCCTGAGCAGCAGGGACAGACGCCGTGAGCCTGGGCTACTGACCGTTATAAGCTGAATCCCATCAAATGCTCCCTGTCACAAGGTCAAGAATGCCTGTGGATGATCTGCCCTGAGATGGTTGCAGCACCTCGGGGCTGAGCACGCACAGCACTAGACAGCCCTGACCCCATATCATCTACAACTTTTGCATCGTTTTCCTTCTCAGTTCTGATCTCAGGCCCTGTCAGACCAGCTAACAGAAGAGGGAAAAGCCTGATGGATCGATTCAGAATGCCGACGATTGTATCTACTAGTTTGTCAGCCACCCTGTCAGCAGCCTCCGCCATGGCTACCAACTCTTAGTGTGAGGGGACTATTTAGGATCCCTTCCAGGTGGAAGGGCCAGCAATCTGTGCTGATAACAGATACGTAATTTGCCTGTGTCGCCTTCCCTACCTGCTGGGCCTTGGCCAGCACCACCATCCAGTGACTCTCAGAGCATGATTCACTGCACAGGACCCTGCCAAGCACATATCAAGCAAGGCGCACATTTCACAGCACACAGACGCAGGAGTGGGCCGTGAGCATGAGATCCACTGGCTGTGTAACAGCCCAGAGGGAGCTGTGAGCCAGAGCTGTGTCATGGGCACACCAGCACCAGGTCCCTTGGATCCGAGGCCCAGCAGGCAAGAGAAGCAATGGCCAGTGGCAGGAGTACCTGACCCTGACTGTCAGGATGAGGCTGCCACCAAGGGAGGCCAGGAAGGCTGGCATCCAGGCGATCCCCTGGGGCACTTCTTGGTGTGCTTGGGGCCGACTGTGACAATGAATAGTGAAGTTTAAAAGTTGTTAAGGAAGGGCTCCTGCAAGATGAGAGTCTGAATTACAGCCTGAGAACCCCAGCTCCTCCCACACCCCACAAAGCAGCACATCTACTCTTGCAGCACCACAGGCTGTGCATCTGCTATTCCGTGCACTGGAGATGCCCGCCTTCGAGTTCCCACCCTTCTTCACAGACACACTTGCCCCTGCCCTCCTGCCATGCCTCCCGCCAACATCAGCATGTACCAGCATGCTCTGGCTGACTGAGCACACATTCTATGACTGTTTCCTGTCCACACTTTCACTGCTAGCCTGACACGGGTCTTGGTCACAGCAGATGCTCAATAAATCCTGACTGAGTTAACTGACGTCAGAGAGGATGGCTGCAGCCCAAAGCAAGTGCAAATGGACGTGATGGCAGCTGGGCACAGGTGTGAAGGGCAGCATATCAGGTGGGAGGCTAGGGCGGGACAATTGTAAAAGGCCTTTTACACTGTGTAGGGGCAGTCTAAATGGTCTCTTCTGTGTGGGAAACGACTGCGGCCCTCATTCAAGAGAGCACCATGACACCGGTAATGCAGCAAGCATGCGGGGCCACGGTGCAGACAAGCTGCTGTGTGGATACATGCATAAAACAAGGAAAGTATGGCTCCCACAGAAGCAACCTTCTCGTCCAACAACAGGAAGAAGAAAGCAAAACATAAGTGGCAATGTTTTTGACTTAGAGCTAACCATAATTAAAATGAAGATAAAAGACATGATGGGACTACAGTATTTCTGGCTAGAAGATGGGGTGATGCCTGCAGCAAAAGAACTGGAAGGAAAGTAAGCGTGGAAAGGAAAACGACCCATGGGGAATTTCAGCTGGTTTGAGAACACTCAAACAGCATGGTAAGGCCTCAGTCTCCTAAACTTTGTGTCCTTTTTCTTTTATTTTTAATTATAAAATATAACACATATACAGGAAATGCATAAAGCACACACAGAGTTGAGTAAATTATTATAAAGTGAAATCCATGTGGCCACTACTCCAACAGCCCTCCAGAACACATTCTCCTCAATTTAACTTCTTCCACAAGGAACCACTCCCATCTTTCCTTCACGTTTTCAACACCCATTTACATGTACATCCCTTAAAGATCTAGTGTAGTTGTGCCCATTTTCCTGCTTTAAGTGAATTAAATCCCACTGCAGGCACTATTTTGCACTGGAATTTATCATAAGAGTCATTTCTACAGAGCATAGTGCACACGTCCTCTTTCTGCCCACGTGCTGCGGCACCAACGCTCCGTGGCTCAGCCGCTGGCCTACAGGTTCACAGACAGGCTTCCTTCTAACGACCATAAAACAGAACCACTACAGACACCCGCCTGTCTCCTGACACAGGAGTCCCAAGTTCCCCTGGGTACGCAAAAGGGAAAGGATTTGTAGGGTCATGGGGCATGCAAACACCTCCCAAGGTGACACCAAAAGTTCTCCCACAGACACCCTCACAGGAATCTAGGAGGGTTCCCAGCACGTTCACCACCCCCCACAGCACCTCTACTGCTAGAATTATTTTAGCTTTGCAAACCTGGTAAGTGTATATGTGCATAACATTTTGTTTTAATTTGCATATCCCTGATGGCCACTATGGAAGAACAACTTCAAGTAAGTCTATTGGGCATAGACTGGAGCTCCTCTTTCATAAAGGAGTCTTCAAGTTTTCTATTCATTTTCCACAGTTTTTCCCTTTTATTGATATGAATGAGTTCTTTATATATTCTGCATGCTAGTTATTTATCTGTTGTATGTATTATAAATATCTTCCCCCCCAACAAGGTTTTTTTCCCCTGTTTTTATATCATCTTCGATGAAAAGAAGATCTTAATTTTAATGTAGCTGAATTCATCAATCTTTTAATCATGGCTAATATTTTATACTCTATGTCATGGTTAGGGACATGTGTCAACTTGGCCAAACTGTGGTACCTGTTTCTCTGATTGGGCAAGTGCTGGCCTGTCTGTTGCAATGAGGACATTTCATAGGATTAGGTCATGATCACATCAGCTGCATCCACAGCTGATTCCATTTGTATTCAGCCAAAGGGGAGTGTCTTCTACCATTAGTGATGCTAAATCTAATCATGGGAAGCCTTTTAAGAAGGACTCAGAGGAGAGAGGTTCTATTCCTGCTTCGGCTGGTGAGCCTCTCCTGTGGAGTTCATCCAGACCATCCATCAGAGTCGTCAGCTTCACAGCCTGCCCTATGGATTTTGGACTCTGTGTTCCTGCGGTCACGTGAGACACTTTCATAAATTTTATATTTGCAAGTGTTTCCTGTTGATTCTGTTTCTCTAGAGAACTCTAACTAATACATCTTAGTACCAGGAGTGGGATGCTGCTGTGGTTTGCAAATGTCAGATATGTTTGAATGGTGTTTTGGATGGCTAAGGGGAAGATTTTGGAAGAACTGTGAAGAGAATAATGGAGAAGTCCTGGAGTGCATGAAGAGACTGTTGGTGTAAATGGAACCACTGCCAATCTTGACAAAGGAGGACACAAAAGGGAGACTGGAGTTTGCAGAGTGAGAACCATGGAAGCTCGGGTCTGAAGCCAAGAAACCTCGGCCAGGACAATGAACCCACCCATATACATGGAGAGGGTGAGTTTACCCTGAAGGGTGAGGATGAGCCTCTCATCTTGTTGCAGTGGAAGAGTTGTGTAGCCTCAGGCCTTGAAGAAGGTACAGCATGCTCCTTGGGGGACTGGGAGAGCCTGGCTGCCACCACATGGAGGGGCTGAGTGTGTGCCCCAGAAATGGCAGAGAGTCCAGGGGTGGCCCTGATGCCTGGAGAGAGTGGAGCCGAGAGGTGGTCTCCTCGATGTTCCCCGAGGTTGATTTGGAAAGAGGCAGGCCACTGCGTAGGCCCTCGGAAAGGGTGGGACTGCCACTTTCTACAACCGAAGGATGAATGACTTTCCGACTTTGAAATCCAATGGTGTTTGCCCTGCAGGTTTTACATCTGTGTTCTTCCAATTTCTCCCTATGGAAATGAAAACCTATATCCTGTGAATATCCTCCTTTGCATCTTGGCATCAGACAACTTGTTTTGAGATTCACAGGTCCACAGCAAGAAGATAATTTTTTGCACCTGTTTAAGGTGATGCCTGAAGTTGACAAGTTGACAAGGGGTGGACATGTGTTAGTTAGATTCAGTTGTCAACTTGGCCAGGTGGGCATACCTAGTTCTGTTGCTACGGACATAAGCCAACGGTACGTGAACCTCATCTGTTGCTAATTACATCTGCAGTCAGCTAGGAGGTGTGTCTGCTGCAATGAATGACGTTTGACTTAATTGGCTGGTGCTTAAATGAGAGAGCACAACGTAGCACAGCCTAAGCAGTTCAGTGTTCCTCATCTCAGCACTTGCAGCTCAGCCCAGGCCTTTGTAGATGCAGAAAGAAATCACCCCGGGGAAAGTTGTTGGAACCCAGGGACCTGGAGAGAAGACCAGCAGAGACCATCCTGTGCCTTCCACGTAAGAAAGAACCTTAGTGGAAAGTTAGCTGCCTTTCCTCTGAAGAACTAACAAAACAAATCCCCTTTTATTAAAAGCCAATCTGTCTCTGGTGTGTTGCACTCTGGCAGCTAGCAAACTAGAACACTCTATAAGAAATAACTTCCTAACTGGAGGTCTTGAAGACATTCTCCTCTATGATCCGCTTAAAGCTTTCAAGATTCTCAAAGCTGGCAAGCCCATTATTTCACTCTGCGGTAAACAGGGTTTATTTCACCTTGTTTTAAGGGGGAATGGTAATAATTTTGGAAGGTGAGGAAAAAATCATCACAGAAGAGAGTAGAGCTGTGCTTCCTGACCAAGGAAGGGCACCAGGCTCAGCTGGGAGCGTCTCTCCACACCACACCTGCTGTGTACCTGGATTCCTACTCAACAGGGCAGGGTGGACACAGCACCAGGAAATGAAAAGCCCAAGGAATTCTGATGGGGACCACAAATGAAAGGCACCAGACAAATCACTAAGGCAAAAATGCAAGTTTCTATATATTCAAAATAAACAATTTAAATATAAAAAGCATTACTGTGTGAAAAGTTAGAAGCCTGTTAAGGACACTTTGAATACTGCTAGAAATCTCTCAGAGGAAAGAGACACCAACTATGGAAAGTTTATCACTCACCATCTTTCAGCTCCTGAACGTCCCTGGGTTGAACAAAATCTGGTTTGACATTCTCGAACCACCAGAAGAGTTCAGCGATAAAAACCATAAGATTCGGCTAAAAGAAAAAGCAAAACATAAAAACAAGGACACAATAAGCAACTTACACATAAAAGTAAAACTGCAGTTTGGTGACTCTTCTCACCTTCAGCACTAGGGGAGCATACAGCATGTCCTCCAAGGTGAGGAAAAAGCACTTGTGAAGGTGTTCATTGGAGAATTCTCTCAGCAGCCGGATATTATACAGGCTGTCGGCCATCGACGTCACCTCCTTCAAGCATATATCTAATAGAGAAAGAGGAAATCACCACTGATTGTACAGATGCTCTGCCTCTCAAGCCTATGTAAATAATTCTGAACTGGAAGGTGGTGGCAATACTTAAAATGGTAACAACATTAAGAGATTTAAAAGTTACAGGAATCATTGCAAGTAATTAATATAGTAGGAAAACACTCCCAAAAAAGATTATTTGAGAAGTCTCTAGCATCTGAGTTTAACATCTGAAAAAGTAAAATAGATGGGCTTCCAAAGCAGACAGCAATAATCACCTTTCAATTTAAAAAGATTTTGTTACAAAAGTTAGAAAATGTTTAATTAAGTTTCCTTCACCAATCAGAAACCAATCAGGGTTTTCCTTCACAAACTCCTTTTCAAGAGGCTTTTTCCATGTTTGTAAAGGGGTAGGGGGAGGACACAAACATAAAATAGAAAATGCCACACTTATCCAAGTTCACTCAGTGATGGCAGGAGTTTTACTAAGGACAAAAATCAGGCAACTGTGTGTAGCAAAGGCCTCCTCTGTGAAAAGCTGTTAGCATCTGGGGCCGGACGATTTCCCATTTCACACTGACATGCAGGACATTCCCAAGCCTGAATCAATAAACACCAGCACAGGCAACAGGTTACTGAGAACTAACCGCACCAACCCCACCCCCTGCTTATTTTTAGTGCTCCTGGGGGGTGGGACTTCATTCAGACAAGAATCTGGAACCATAGAATCCACTTCAAGACTAAATTGGAAAGAGCCATATTTACAGCAAATATATGATGCCTCCTAAAATACAAATACTAAAGCAGAGGAATTTGCAGTATAAGTGATTTTAAAATAAATTTTATTTCTAAGGAAAAAAACAAGTCCAAGGTTTGAGATGTATGTACAAATTAGATTCACAGCATCCTGGATTCATTCATAAATTCTGTCCTCCACAGTTCCCTAAAGCACTATTAATTCTCAAGAGAAACCTGCTATCACAAAGGCTGAGTAGCTGGACACATTTATCTTGTAAACAATTTTATGAAATATTACAAATATAAATCAGACCCCCACGTACCCTCTACCCAGACGGAACAATATTACATCTTATCTGTTCCAAGGATCTTTTCTTTAATAAACTATCACAAATCTCCCTCCCCAAAGGTCACTCCAAAAGCCTGAGTATGTTCTTCCCATGCGCACACCTTTCCTATTAGTGTCTGAGTGTGCCTACTGAATACAGTACGTGTCCATACACAACACAGTGCTGCCTTGGCTCTGCTAAATGCCCGTAAATGTCATCCAGGTTGCAGCCCGTTTTTCCCAACGCTGCATTGTATTTCCGAGACAGTGCTATGCTGATAGAGGCAAATCTCCGCCATCACTTCAACAGCTGCTGAACATTCCACTATTTCTCATTATACAAAAAGTGCTGCAAGAACAAACTCACAGGTGCTCTCCGCAGCTGCACAAACAAAAGTCTCCAGGGAGCTGGGCCACAAGCTCCCACGTCTTGTTAAGTGCTGCCACCACCCTCCAAAGAGGCCACACTCACCCACAGTCCCTCAAGTCCCTCCCCACCTCCACTATGGAGCCATCCAACCTTTCCGCTTCTGCCCATCCAATGGCTGAGCCCGATCCCTACGTGAAACAACTGTGGGCTGACCTCCTCACAGGTGCTGGCCATGTGAAATGCCTATTGCTACTCTGCCTCTGGGTTTCTATCTTCTCTTACTGATTTATAAGAATTCTTTATATATTATGCTTTAAAAAGGACTGTGTGACAATTCACTGGCAGTTTACATTTTATGCAAACACCTTTTCATGGATATAGTTTATTGCTTAGTGTTGCTTTTTTTTGTCAAATAAAAGTTTTAAATGTTAACAGGGTTGGATTCAGTCTTTTCTATTATCTGTGGGGTTTTGTTGTTGTTTTATTTAAGTGATACATTGCAGTACCAGTGTCATAAATATATTTTCTTCTCAAAGTTTTAACACATACGTTCCAGGTTTGGGTCTCTGACCACCTGGGAGGACATTTTTCCATGTCATAAGAGGTGGGGTCTTCACTGCCTCCTCACCCACAGAGACTAGCTGGGGTCCCTGTGCTCTGGACACCCTCCTTCCTGGCCCACAACTCTGGAGCGGCACCTTGAGAGCACCAGACCCCCACTAGATGTCCCTGCTCTCAGCTGGACAAGGCACCTGGCTCCATGCCACCATCCTGAGCTGCTGAGCCACACTGCTCAGGCCAAAAGGAAGTTAATGGAAGTTGGTATTTATAGAGCAAGTCTCCCAACTTCTTATATTTCAAAATTAATTTGGCTAAAATCTGTGTCAATTTAAGCAACAAAACAGTGACACTAATGGATTATGATCCATTAAATAAAATAAGAGTCCATAGAACAGACAGATAAAAACACATGAAAAAACAAATAAATGGGGAGAAGACAAAACCCTTCCATGCAGTGGGAAACAAGCATAAAAGGATAAAATAACAAAACAAGCACTGGATGCTAAAACCAGAGGGTGAAAGTTTGACAAGAAATAAAGGACTTACACAGCTTCGAAGTCTTTCCCCACAAATTACCAACAAATTACAGAGTGAAAAGAATGCTCTGTGGAGTAGGGGCAGATGCTGCCATTGCCAGGGCTGGGATGGACACACATATGGAGGAAGATCGTTCACTTCTGTGGCATTGCTGTTAAAATGCACAACCCAAATCTAATCAGGAGGAAACATCAGACAATCCCAAACTAAGGACATTCAACCTGTACTCTTCAAAAATGTCAAGTTTGAAACAGGCCAAGAAAGGCTGAGAAACTTCCAGATTAAAGGAAACCAGAGTGAGGCATGAGGATGAAATGTAATCAGGGACTCTTGACAGAACTGGGTTTGGGAAAATAGCCACAGGTGATACGCCTGGTACAGGTGAGCGAGGACACCACTCGGGTGCCTATCAATATCAGCATGCCTCACTTTGGCAGCAAGAGAAGGCCTGCGTGCTCATGAAACAAACACAAGTCACAGAGAACAAAGGAAAGAACAGAACCCAAACGTGGCTCATGCAGCAACTGGAAAATCTGGGTAGAAAGTATGGAGGAATTCCTTGTATATTCTTCCATAAATTTAAAATTATATCAGAGTAAAATATTACCAAAAAATAACTTTTGCTACTCTCCCATATGAATTTTGGCAATACCTTGTCAATTTTAGTCAAAACAAAATTATTTATTGAACCAACAATAAATTTACAGAACAATCTAGAGATTTTACCATTTTTACGAACTTGATTCTTGGCAACTAAGATTATGCTTTAAATATTCTTCCAAGGATCTTATATCTCTTTTGTTGAATTTGTTCTCAAGTCCTTTAGAGTCCCCTGTCCCCCCACCCCAGGGTTTCTGGGCTTTAATTTATAGGCAGGGAGGAGGATCTGAAGGTTTGAGAGCGAAGTGACTTGCTTTAAGCATGATTTGGGAAAAGATTAACCTTGTAACCCAGTGAGGTGCAGAGGAGTCTGGCATTGGAGGGCTGCTCCATGACCCAAGTGGAGAGAAACACCACACACAAGAGTGGCTGCAGTGGGAAGGGAAGGACGTATGTCCTGCATTACAAACGCACTTGGCTACTGACAGACAGAAGAGGCATAAGCCAAGACAATTGCTAGGTGTTTTACCCAAATGGTGGGGAGAGTCCCAATACAGTCAAGGTCCTTGAAAAGGTGGCTGGGGGCCCACTGGCAAGCAGGTTTCTCTGATGAATTAAAAAACTAAAATGTTTTCCTAGTTCTGGTCTAACCCAACTGGTCTAACTCAGTTCAAACAGAGCACTGGAAAGAATAATGAAAAATAGAGGGTATTAAATAATATTGAGGGGCAGAAGATCAGATAAACACAGACAGCTGCTGGTTATCTTCTTTAAGCTTGTTTTTTGGTGCTTTGGTCAGTAAGCGATCGAGATGGAGAGAGACACTGTTCCAAAGAAGAGTCTGTGTGAACCTGAGCAGCTAAACCTAACTACTCGTGATACATTTAGACTTGCACAGGACCACAGCACACGAGGACTCTCCCAGGGAAATCAGCCAAGCAAGCCAAATGCACTGCGCAGAAGGGGTGATAGTGCTCTAGCATATACTAAGGGGCCCAGGGGCCCAAGGCTTTGATAGGAGATACCTGAGGACAGAAGACAGCCCTGTCCCAGAGCCATGACCAGCGAGGGCAAGGGTTCAGCAGTAAAGAAGTAGGTAGCAGTAGCCCGGCCAGTCCCCTACTTCACCACCACCATTTTGAAAGATCTGGAGACTGAGTCACCCCCACTGTCAACCCATGTAGGGAAAGTCTGGCTAACAGGTTCAGATCAAAGGCCTGGGCAGAAAAGTCCCTTTACGATTTTTGTGGCAATACAAACAGGGCTCTGTCCAAGACAACTTCCAACAAGCTGCTACTGATGGGCAGGGCCCCTTTGGCTCCTTAATTGGACCTGTGGCTTGGGCTCTCGTGGCAACACCCAGGACATGGACAAAAATGCTGCTTCTGGGAGGACACAGTTCCTAGCTCCACCAGCTAAGAATGTTACTAGTAGGCGAGTGTTTTGGTTTGATGAAGCTGACAAAATGTAATGTACCAGAAATGGGTTAGCTTTTAACAATGGGGATTTATTAGCTTACAAGTCATTAGTCTAAAGCTGTCAAAATGTTCCAATTAAGGCATCAACAAGACGACACCATCTCTGTAGACTGGTTACTGGCAAGTTCAGGCTCCTCTGTCAGACAAAAAGGCACATGGCAACATCTGCTGGTCCTTCTCTCTTGAGTTTCATTCCTTCCAATTTCTGGCTTGAGTGGCTTCCTCTCAGCTTCTCTGGGGCTTTTTCTGTGCACTTTCCTTAATTTCATCTCTTAGCTTCTCTGGGTTTTCTGGATGTCTTTTGTCCTCTTACAAAGGACTCCAGGGAGAAGATTAAGACCACCTTGACTGAGGTGGGTCATGTCAATTGAAATAACCTAATCCAAAGGTCCCACCACCCTGGCTAACATCTCTCGAGGGAATATCAGACCATGGCAGCCAAAGCTGCAGCCTAATCAATCAAGTCCCTTCTCAGCCTCATCATTCCTGCACTCCTTAACTTAGCCCAGGCACCCTCTCATTCCCCAGTAAAGCAGGAACGAACCTCCTAGCTAGAATTCATGAGACATAAAGGACAGTCACTCCCTTTCCTTTTCCCCAGTATCTCTTAACTAATCCCTCTTCTAAGCCCACTCATTTCTATCCTCCCCTTGCTATTTATCAGCCCTTGCATTTTTATACTTCTCATCAAGTTTATTTCTCCCAGACTTGAAGCCTTTCAACAAAATCAATTCTGATGTGAGGATTTTTTAGCCATCCCAACTACCCCTCCAGATTCCTCCCCTTTCAACCTAAACAAAATAGGCAGAAAGTTCTATGTGCCATCAGGCAAGGTCTACACTCCCCGACAGGTCAGAACCAGCCACAGAAGACAGAACCTCATCCCTCAGCATCCCTTAAGATTAAGAGGTAAGAACTCTCTGAGCGGGAATTTGAGGCAGGCTAGAAAAGGGAGTGGGGGAGAGGAAAAAAACCATGAAGGAGCCCTTGAACAGGATGGTTAATCAAGGTCAGGAGGGCCTGTGTCCGCACAGACACCATACCCAGGGACTACCCACTTAGGGGAAACACCTGGTGGCAGCCGACCCATCCAGAACCAAACAGCCCACCTGAGTGAGTCATCTGTAAAGGAAGGTGGAACCAAAAGACCCCCACCAGAGTAAGTTATCTACAGAGAAGGGTAGAACCAACTGACCCACCCAAATGCACTGTCTACCACCAGGGATCTAGATAGAGAGGGGACGGGAGGAGGAAGAATCTCAAATAAGGAAGGGAAGGGGAGGGAAGTGACGCAAAGCAATAAAAGCAGATGGTCCCAATGTCGGGGGCCTCTTGCAAGAGTGCCGGCATAATCCTTCTTTGCATTTGTACTCATTAAATTTTCTACCTCATTACTCTAAAAAAGCAAACAAAAAAAGTCCCACCTACAATAGTCCTCACACACGGGAATGGATTAAAAGAATATGACCTTTACAGGAACACATACAACTTCAAACTACAACAGTTGGTGTCTCTAATAGACTAATAATTTCCATGCCAAGAGGTAATGACTTTTAAGAAATTGTCTTTACCTACTGAGATAAATATAGAATACTGTGGAATTGTTAAATTCTTCATTTCTAACACTTTACAAAGGAATATTCATCTCTATTAATAAGAGAAGCAAGCCTATTATTTTCCTCTCTCGGAGTCTACTATTTTTTGGTGTCAAGGAATGACGGCCCTCTTAAGAAGAGCTGGGGAAGTATGTTGAGCAGATAATTTAAAAGTGTGGGCAAGTCCTTAATCTTGAGGCTTGCTCTTATGAAGATTATATATGTAGTGGAGAAGCTTAGCCTACCTATAGCTGTGCCTAAGAGTCACCTCTGGAGAACTTCTTTTGTTGCTCAGATGTGGTCTCTCTCTCTCTCTCTAAGTTAACTCTGCAAGGAAATCATTGCCCTCCCCACTACATGGAACATGATGTCCAGGAGTGACAGTCTCATTGGCCAATGGGATATGACTCCCAGGGACGAACCTGGCCCTGTCACTGTGGGATCAACAACAACTTCTGGACCAAAAGGGGGAAAAGAAATGTAACAAATAAGGTTTCAGTGGCTAAGAGAGTTCATATAGTGTTGAGAGGCTATTCTGAAGGCTACTCTTATACAAGCTTCAGCTAGATATGACTAATTACTATGGTATGCCGGTTTGAATCTGTGATGTACCCCAGAAAAGCCAGTCCTTTAATCCTCATTCAGTATTGCTGGGTGGGAGATTTTTTTTTTTCTTTTTTGTATGGGCAGGCTCCAGGAAGTGAACTTCAGGTGGGAGCTTTTTGATTATTCATGGAGATGTGACCCATCCAATTGTGGGTGGTAACTTCTGATTAGATGGTTTCCATGGAGATCTCTCTCCACCCATTCAAGGTTCAAGAAATGGAACGGAGTGTTCAAGGTTCCCTTTAAGAGGGAACCATTTTGGAAAAAGCTTTAGAGCCCATGCAGGCAGAGACCTTTGGAGATGAAGAAGGAAATGGCCCTGGGGGAGCTTCATGTAACAAAAAGCCTGGAGAGAAAGATACCAGATGTCATCATGTTCACCATGTGCCTTTCCAGTTGAGAGAGAAACCCTGAACATCATCGGCCTTCTTGAATCAAGGTATCTTTCCCTGGATGCCTTAGATTGGACGTTTCTCTACAGGCTTGCTTTATTTTGGACATTTTCACAGCCTTTGAACATATAAACTTCCAAATTAATAAATTCCCCCTTTTAAAAAGCCGTTCCATTTCTAGTATATTGCATTGCAACAGCTAGCAAACTAGAAAAATGGTTTGCCAAATCCCAACCAATATCTTTCCTGTTAACCCTAAGGAACACCTGGGGCTTTATCTGAAATTCTACAAAAGCTTCGTGTACTAAGATTACTTTCCAGAAACCTACAACCTCCATATTGTTCCTAGGCCAGATAAGTTCTGAAACCTAGAGGGGCCAGCCTCTCCAAGAACAGCAACTAGCTCCATCTCCCTATTCCTTAAAGTCAACAGCCTTTTCCAACATGAAAAGGTTAAAATGGGCATAGCTCAAATACCCCCAAAGATTGGGAGAAGGATCAAAGGAGAAGGATGTATAACAGAGAAGACAGGATTTAACAAATGAGTATGACTGCTGAATCACTATATTGATATTTTTTTTAGTCTCCAGTGTCTTGGACCAGCTAGAAGGAAATTATGGAACTGTAACCCATACCCAATTTTGAAATCTGTTCTATAACTACTTGTTAAAACATACTTGGAAATTTATTACTTTTTCTGTATATGTTATAGTTCACACACACACACCAAAAAAACATTTAGGGAAAAAAAAACAAAGGCCTGTGGGACATGACTCCCAGAGCTGTACATCTCCCTGGCAACATGGGGCAGAACTCCTGGGATTTGCTGGGACCCAGCATCATGGGATTGAGAAGGTCTTCTTAAAAAGGGGAAAGAGAAAAACAAGACAAAACAGAGTTTCAGTGCTGAGAGATTTCAAACAGAGTAGAGAAGTTATCCTGGAGATAGAGAAGTTATTCTTTTTTTTTTTTTTTTTAAACATAACAATATACAAGCACAAAAACTCTTACCATATGCTCACTCCATTCTTGGTATATAATAAATAATTCACAGTATCATCACGTAGTTGTATATTCATCACCATGATCATTTCTTAGAACATTTGCATCAATTCATAAAAAGAAAAAAACTCATACATACCATACCCATTACCCCTCCCTCTAACTGACTGCTAGTATTTCCACCTACCCAATATATTTTAGCCTGTTTCCCCTATTTTTTTTCTATACCCCTTATCACTTCCTTTCATTGATCACTAGCATTTCACTCTACTAAATTTATTTTAATATTTGTTCCCCCTATTATTTATTTATTGTTTTTTTACATGGGCAGGTATCAGGAATCAAACCTGGGTCTCTGGCATGGCAGGTGAGAACTCTGCCCGCTGAGCCACCGTGGCCCACCCTATTCATTTATTTTTAATCCATATGCTTTACTCATCTGTCCGTACCATAGATAAAAAGAGCATCAGCCACAGGCTTTCACAACCACACGGTCACATAGCGAAAGCTATATCATTATACAATCATCTTCAAGAAACATGGCTACTGCAACACAGCTCTACGTTTTCAGGCATTTCCTTCAGCCTCTCCAATATACCTTAACTAAAAGGTGATATCTACGGGCGGGCCGCGGTGGCTCAGCGGGCAAAGTGCTTGCCTGCTATGCCGGAGGACCTCGGTTCGATTCCCGGCCCCAGCCCATGTAACAAAAAACGGAAAAACAAAAATACAATAAAACAAGAAAATGTTTAAAGATGTTTCCCTTTCTTCCTTCCTTCCTTCCTTCTCTCTGTCTTTCCTTTAAAAAAAAAAAAAAAAAAAAAAAGGTGATATCTATATAATGTGTAAGAATAACCTCCAGGATAACCTCTCAACTCTGAAATCTCTCAGCCATTGACACCTTAGTTTGTCTTATTTCTCTCTTCCCCCTTCTGGTCTAGAAGGTTTTCTCATTTTCTTGATGCTGAGTCCCAGCTCATTCTAGGATTTCTGTCCCACATTGCCAGGAAGGTTTGCATCCCTGGGAGTCATTTCTCACACAGAGAGGGGGAGGGGAGTGAGTTTGCTTGTCGTGTTGACTGAGAGAGATAGGCCACATCTGAGCAACAAAAGAAGGTTCTCTGGGGGTGACTCTAAGGCCTAATTTTAAGTAGGCTTAGCCTATCCTTTGTGGGGATAAATTCCATCTGAACAAACCCCAAGATTGAGTGCTCGGCCTATTGCTTTGGTTGTCCCCACTGCTTGTGAGACTATCAGGAATTCTCCACATGGGGAAGCTGAATTTTTGCACTTTCTCATCATTCCCCCAGGGGACTTAGCAAATACTTTTTTATTCACAGTTCAAATCACTCTGGGATTTATCAGGGTATCACTCTGGACAAACCTACAAAATCTCATTCCGTACTCAAGGTTCCATGTACTTATGGTGGTCAATTAAACTCTCCTTATAAGTTATATTAGGAAATGCACTAGTCAAATTACAGATTTTTACCAAATAAACAATTTTCGCTTTAGTCTCACACATAATTTAAAGTTTTAAATATGAATTACCATCTATTTTCAACACCCTGCAATACTGACATTCCTTTGTTCTTCCTCATGCAAAAACACTTGTTAATTTGTACATTTAGTCACTATCATTGTACACTCTAGATATTCCTAGATTATACCATCTCAGTCTTTACCATCTATCTTTCTTTCTGATTTCATTTGTGCCCCCAGCCCTCCTTCCTCTATCATTCTCACATTCAGCTTCATTCAGTGAACTAACATTATTGTATTACAGTTAGGTAGTATTGTTTATCCATTTCTGAATCTTTACAAATAGTCCTGGAGCTTATTCTTAAGGAGAAAATAGATATCCTTTTATCATTTGTGATGTATTGCAGTGGCTGGAGGAAAGTACCTGAAACTGTTGAGCTGTGTTTCAGTAGCCTTGACTCTTGAAGACGATTATATAAAGACATAACTTTTATAATGTGACTGTGTAATTGTGAAAACCTTGTGTCTGATGTCCATTTTATCCAGGGTATGGACAGATGAGTAAAAAAATATGATAAAAAATAAATAAATAATAGTGGGATAAGGGGTAAAATAAATTGGGGAGATGGAAATACTAGTGGTCAATGAGATGGAGGGGTAAGGGGTAAAGGGTGTGGGATGTATGAGCTTTTTCTTTTTCTTTTACTGGAGTGATGCAAATGCTCTAAAAAATGATCATGCTGATAAATACACAACTATGTGATGATACTGTGAATCACTGACCGTACACCATGTATTATGGACTGTATGTGGGTGAAGATTTGTCAATAAAAATAGTTTAAAAAGAAAAGTCATGGAAGCAAGAAGCTAAAAGAAAAGAAACCTGGAAGAGAAGGGAGAGACCAGCAGATGCCGCCATGTACCTGGTCACATGACAGAGGAGTCTGGGATCACCGGCAGCTGGTGTTCAGGAAGAAAGCATCTCCTGATAATGCCTTGAATTGGACATTTTTCTCAGCCTCAAAACTGTGAGCTTGTAAGTTAATAAATTCCCACTATTAAAAGCCAGCCCACATCATGGTATACCAGCATTTCTATGACCTAGCAAACTAGTACATGAGTCTAGTTAGCTTTCCTGCCTTTTCTCTGTTCAATAGTAAATTATCCATTTCATCTAACATCTCAAATGTAAATGCCATACAAACATTCATAACATTTTTCTTATTCATTTTACTTGTTTACTACATCTCTATCATCTTACCTACTATAAATATTCATTATTTTTCCCTCCTTTCCAGAGGATTATCTACTGTATTAATCTTTTAAAAGAGTAAGCTTTTAGTTTTCCACATGCATGCTCTAAAAATTTTAAACCTTTTCTTTTCATTAACCTTTCCATTCATTAAGTACATTAAATCTATAAAAAGCCAAACATTGTGAAAAAAACACTTAAGAAAAAGAGCAGTTCTCTGCCCACCAATCCCATCCTTCCGCCTTTCTGCCTAAACCTTCCCTCGATAAGAGCATGTGCTTCTGTCCCTGACTCCTGGCTGGTCACAGGGGACAGCACCTATGACCTGCACTATCATGGCCGAGGGGACACTCCCCTGGCCCTCCTGGCTGGCCACTGGGGGATAGCACCTACAACATGCGCTACAGCAGCCGAGGGGGGCAGTCCCCAGGCCAGCCACTGGGGAACAGCACCTAAGACCTGCATTATGATGGGCAAGGGGGACATTTCCCTGGCCCTCGGCCCCATCTCTTGGCCAGCCATCGGGGGACAGCACCTATGACATATGCTATGGCACCAAGGGGGACACTCCCCTGACCCTTGGCCCCACCCCCTGGCTGGCCACTGGGGAACAGCACATACAACCCGTGCTACGATGGCCAAGGGGGACAATCCCTTGGCCCTTGGCCCCATCTACTGGCCAGCCACTGGGGGACAGCACCTATGACCTGTGCTATGGCAGCTGAGGGGCCACTCCCTGGCCCTTGGCCCCATCCCCAGCATCCCCTGCAGTCACACATGGGATGTCTCTGCATTACTGTAACTGTGGGACAATTGTTCACTCTGAGCTGCACAGAACATCTGCTTACATTTCTGGTATAACTTTTTGTTTTTACCTTTTATATCTGCCTTTTTTTTTTTTCATTTTCCTTGTTTCTTTGAATACCCCTTTGCCTCTGCCCTGAACCACCTGCCTCCTGGGCCCACCTCTCCTCTCTGATGGCCTCTGCCTCCATGTGGAGAGGGAAGAGCTGGGGTCAGTATATCCTCTGTGCTAAGAAAGGTTGTGTGATTGTGCATTTCTGAGACCTTGCACTTCCAGAAAAGTCTTTCTCCTACCCTCTCCATGGACTGATAGAGCATTTCAGTTGGAAAAAACAACCCTTCCTTGCAATTCCAGGACCACAGCTGAGAAGTCTGTTGTCCTAGATTCTAATCCTTTCATGGAAGCTGCTTCTGTCTCTATGGTAGTGATTTAGGATCTTTACTTTACCCTATGTTTTCTGAAATGCACTGTGATGTGCCCTGGTGTGCTACCCAGTAGGTACAAAGCATCTCTTCACTCCCCTATGCCCATTTTCTTTTTTGTTCTACTTTCTAGAAGACTCTAGAGAGTTTTTTAATTTCAGCTATCAAACTTTTCACCTCCAGTGGCTCTTACATGCTATCCCACACCCTCTCAGATGCTTTCCTATGGTGCCCTGCCCCCATTCTGCAGATCCATGTGCTCTCCTACCTTTGTGCCATATGTAAGGATAGCGTCCCCTGCCTGCCTGCCTGGTCTTTAGATCTGGAGATTTCAGGCTGGTGGCTTTCCTCGGAAATCTCTATCTATTTAGAGATTTAGAATGAAACTGTGTTTCATTCTTGGGAACTAGGAAGGACCCAGCTGGGTCACCAGCAGATGGCCCTGGGCTGAACCCTTGGGTTTCTTCCCTGAGGGTGGTTTGTACAAGGGAAGGGGACTTTGTGGGGCACGGAAAGGAGGTAGGAAGCCCTGATTTTGGGATGTGCCCTCACCCCTGCCCATCCCTGTGCCTAGACCGATCAGATTAGAGCAGAGGACGAACCCCACCTCCTGAGGGTATGTGGGGATGGGGTGCTTAGTGCCTGGCAAGAGCTGTGGGACCTGGGCACTTACTATCTACTCTCAGACAACTAGCAGATGCCAGTCCCCCACTGTCCCTGTATCTGGCATTTATACCCTCATGAGCCTCCAGGACTTTTCAGGGACAACCAGCAGGACCACACCTACGTCACTTTCCTACCACCTCAGGTCCCACCTTGCCATTCTCTGAGCCTGCCATCATATGCCATTGGTTGGCTTCTGCCCAGAAGCCAAACACATCCTAGTGTCAGCCAAGAAGGTATGTGCAATTCAGTTCCTTATTTTCTTTGTTTTGAAGGGTTATTTTGAGTAGTGATGGGAGTGGGAAACTATTCTTTTCTTCATTTTTCTTTACTTCAACTTTCTGAATGTACTTCGATGCTCTTTTTCTAATGCACTGAGACGAACCTAGTTAATTTCTGAAATCTTACTTTTTAGAATATACAGCTAAGGCTACAAGTTTTCCTTTGTAATCACATTTAGCTGCAAACCACAAGTTTTGACATGTACATTATTCATTCATTCAACAAATATTTACTGTACACCAAATTATCCAAAACATGATTTTAGATAGTTGGGTTTTATCAATGAACAAAATAAATAAAAACCCCTGCCATCATAGAGCTCACACAAGAAAATTCCACTACAACTTCTTCCTTCATCCATAAAAAATGTTAAAGTATCTCTTCTGGTTTCTGAGCACTAATAGACTCCAGACTTTGTGGAAATAGGCTGCATCATTTGTTACTGATTTCAAATGTTATTAGATTGTGGGGAATACACAATTCTTTTGTGGCTCTGATCAATCCATTTTTGTAAATGTTTCCCTGTCTACTTTTCAAAAAAACCCAACTCTGTCCCATAATGCTTGCGCACAGGACTGTGCCTGCTAACTGTGGGTTCAAATCTCCCGTGGCTTTACTGTATTTTAATGTTTCATCAGTCAGTTTCTGTGGTGTTCATTATGAGTGTGACTGTCAATTTCTCCCTATAACTGCCATTTTTTAAAAACTATATTTTAAGCTCTGCTATTATGTGCAGTGAGCTTCAACACTGGCAAATATTCTTTTGACTTGTGCATTTTACTGTAATGCCTCTATAGCCCTAGTAATTCTTTTCATCTTAAGATCCCCCCATGGGTAGGATAAAAGAAGCCAAGATGCAGCTGAAAAAAAAGCTGGGCTAGTGGGCTAATGGTAGAATGCTGCAGAGGCGAGACGGCAACAGCCTGAAGGGGTGCTCAGGAATCGCTCGTCGGCAGGGATGCTCCTGCACCTAGGGCCTCCTTACAGCGCCTACTTTTTCTCTTATGCCCCTAATCATCCACGTTCTTTCCCACCAGTTTCTCAGTATCCAACCTGCTCTGGCCGACTCCTTGCATAACTTCAGCAATTCTACTTTCACTCCTCCCTAGACCCAAGAGTATCACTGGTCCTAGATGAGTTTCTACACTAACTTTTCAACCAGGATTCCCATGCTGTACAGGGATGTAAATCTTAGCCTCCCTCTACCTGTAGCTCCACCTTGAAGCTTCACTCCCTCTTGAAAAATCTCCCCAGAACGCAGGAGGAGCCACAGGCATTTGGGGCACCCTTGGTTCTTTCCAGGCCAGACGGTGAAGCTTTTCTAGTCCTTTTTCAGAAAGGGGTTATAACCTCTGGGGGTCCCAGTTGTAGCTCCCAATGTCCGATGAACACAAGTCCTCAATACCATCAGGCCCTGGGCTGATGAGGTGTCAATGGAAGAGTTTTTCACACACAGTCAGAGACCCTCTTTCCTGGTACCCAAGAGTCTATCTTCTGTCTTTGAGGTTCAGCTACGTACCTTAAACACTATTATGCCTATGAAGACCACTGGCTAGCATTTTGGTCCTCAGAGCAGGAGCTGGGACCAACAGAGGCTTGCCTCCTAGGTCTGAGATCTGACTTAGTATCTCACAGACAGGATGTCAGCCTGGTTTTTGTGCCTTGTGTTTACTAACTTCAGACAGAAGGACGCAAAGCAGAACCTAAGGCAGCTGTGCCCACAGACACCCATTCACACAGTTACACCAACATCCCTGTCCCCACCATCAGGTTGTGACTCCTTAAAGGGGGACGCCTTAAAGGGGGACGCCTTGTCCTCACCAGATTACCAAGCAGGCAGAATTTGTTCTTAAATGGTTTGTAAACTAGCAGAAATTTTCCCATCCCCAAACTAAGTTTTAGATATTTTAAATCAACCATACTAGGATTTACAAAACTATAACCATTCTGGGACATATATAAAATCAAAAATACTTCAACACATTATCCAAATACTTTCAAAGTACAATTCCTACACCAGATAAAATGCAGCCTATGTATAAGCACACCAGCCCCAACTTTTCAATCCACATTAATATGCTGCTTTTCTTTCAAATATTTAGATCAATATACTCTGCAATTTCCTGCTCAGCCTTTAAAGTCTGTTCAAGGGGAAGCATTCTTCACTCACCATCCAGTTTCATTTGTTCTGGGCAGTAATAGTGTATCACAGCTAAGAGGGCAGCCCCGTCACTGCCGTCCCGCATCAAGTCTTCCAGCAACGGGAAGTGGGGTAACTGCCTACTGGAAAGGTGCTCTCGTCGATAGCGGACCTGCAGTTGACAAAAGGAAAACGGTCTCTGCATGTGAACCGTCTCGGCCACCACACGTGTCACGGGCACACCATGAAGCCAAGAATTAAGGCAATGCCTATCGGACCATGTTTAGCATAACTGCAACAGCCTAAAAAAAGCTCAAAATGCTTGGATTCCAAACTTTCTTCCTAGAACATCTAGGTCAAATCCAAGGGAGCTGGCTCCAGCAGAAGCAGCTCCGCAGCAGCCCTGAGTGCCAGTGATCCGGCACTAACTGCGTGACAGCCAGCCTACCTCCATGCTGCCCCTGGGGCACTGGGCGGCACTGCCACGGAGGCCACACACACACACACACACACAAATACGGGAAGGGGGTAGGCGCATGTCTAGACTGCCAGGAGCTAACACACTGTAAACCAGTGAGAAACAGGTTAAATGGTCAGCTTCCTAAAGCTTGGGAAGCCCCAGGGTCTGTCACCATTCTAAGCATTATCAGCATCAACCTCTGCTATTTAAAAAATACAAAACAGCATTAATAATACATGAATTTAGAAATTCCAGATAAACCAGTTCCCTAAGCAACAGGAAAACTAAATCGAGGCAAGGTGTTGCATAAAACAAATACTTTTCAAGGTTTCCACATTTCTGTATTTGGAGGAACCAGATGCTGAAGGTCCTAAGCTGGCTGGCCCTTGAGTCTGGCTCCACACTGAGAGCCACACTGGGATACGCAGACATGCACCACGTGGGGGTGTTGGCGCCGGCTCCCCCGGACAGCTCACCACAGCCTGTTGTGTGTATTAGTGCCCACACTACAGCTTTAAAACACAGTGCTTTCCCACCAGCCACATTTTCTCTGGACAGGAAAAATACAAAATATAATCTAGAGTAGGAAAAACAGCAGTTCACATTAAAAACTAAGGATTTCAACTCAAAAAACTAAGGATTTCAACTCAAATAAAAACTGCCTCTCAGCAATCTGGAATTTAAAGGTGTTATCTCAAATACAGAATGTAGACCAACAGTGACATTTAGCCCATTCTTTTAAAATGAGGTCTAAAGCTTATATGATTTCAACACGATCTGTTTCAACACAGACGTTAACTTGTTTCTCAGAGCTGGCAGTATACAGAGATAGCAGATGTGCCCCCACTGCCCAGGTATGCAGACCCCAGCACCGGCATGCAGGATGCGAGGGCAGGTGCCACAGACACAGGCAGGCAGGGTGAGAACATGCAGCAAAGCAGATGGTCTCCTGAGCAAAGATGGGTGGTATGGGTTCAAAATCAGGCAAGACAATCTCTGAACTACAGGGTCCAGTAGCTGGCAAATCAGTTTTCTTAAAACCTGTAGGCTGTAAAGTTTTAAGGCAAAACCTTTGAACTTGCCAACTTTTACAGGCCTTACCATATTTATCCCCATGAGCCCTCTTCCTGGGCATCGCAGTCAGGTGGTTACAAACCATCTAAATAAAGGAAGCTTTAAGGGACAGCACTCTTGATCTCATTTTTCACTGTTTATAAAACTCTCATCTGAAATCTTACTACTTCTAGGACAGCTGAATTTTGTGAGCCTTGACTCTCCTCACTAAAGCATGTGACTGCTTTAAGCTCTTTGGTTTTCAGGGTCCAAAAAGTTAAAAGATTATTAATTCATAAAAATGATTCCCTCTTTTTCCTAATGAATACATTTCAGAGAAAGACAAAAATATGTCTCAGCTAGGAAGCAGAACACATTACTGCACAAATGGATTCCACCTGCCAGCTTACAGCTTATCCTTTCAGATAGGACTCTAAGGACTAGCCCAAACAACTAACACAAAGGAGTACACATAAAACTGTCTACAAAATGATTTATGTTCCAAAAGTTCATTTTAAAATCCATTGTCTGGAAGACCAAGGATTTTTCCGTAGAACCTGTGAAACACAGTGGTTCTGCTTCCAAAATGGGTTATCACATGGAAAACAGCTAGAATTCTAGAACCAAATCGTTTCTTCACTTAAACTTTCTTCTTCTTCTTCTTTCTTCTTCTTTTTTTTTAACATGGGCAGGCACTGGGAATCGAACCTGGGTCTCCAGCATGGCAGGCAAGAACTCTGCCTGCTGAGCCACCATGGCCTGCCCTCAAATTTTCTTTTTATGTGAAAATTTATGCCTAACATTAACTTGGATTCCAGAAATCTCTTATGCAGGTTGGCCTAACTTAGACTCTCCCTGGAGCAGGAAGCCCTGTCCCTGTTTCTGGGCAGCCATGTAGCAGGAGCAGCTCAAGCCCCCAGGCTCAGGGGTGTTCATGCAGGCGGCAAGGGCGCCAGCAGATCACGCAACAGAGACAGAGAGAAAAATGCCTCCCTGCGGTCCCCAAGCATCCTTTTATAAGGCCTGTCATCTTTACGCTGGGAAATCCATGCCACAGTCACAGGGGACTTCCCACTTGGGAAGGGAACATCAGAAAGATCAAAGTATAAAGAGGAATCGAGGAAACTGGGTTACTTATCATTCCCTCTGCTCTCTGTTGGAAAAGAAAATGAATCCTGTCATTTAAATTTACACTGACCAAATAAATAACTAAAAGTGCCTTCAAGAAGAAACACAAAGTTTATATCTTCAAAATAACCTGAGATGTTGGGAAAACCCAAAATTCTGTGTGTTGTCTACAAAATATAACTTAGACTTCAGCCCAGAGCCAGGTCACCCACCGGTTACAGAGAGTGTGATCATGGCACAGAAGAAGACACCAACGAAAGCAACGGTTTCAGTGCGAGCAGTTTTGAATGAAAGCGAGTGATTATCTGGCACGAGGTGGCTTTCTGATGAGCTGGGGGGGAGCAATTCACTTACAGGCACTAACTTCCAGTACCACTTGGAGGGGGACTGCACGGCAGCGAGGGGAGAAAGGAGAGGAGGTCAGAAGAGCCGTCCGCAGGGAGGGCACCCTACGCCCCTGCACACGGCAGGGACAGCGCAGAGGCAGCTCGCCCTTGACGAATAAAACCCTGCACATGGTTTTATCAAGTTACTAAACTAGAGCCATGGTGGGTGGAGGAAAAGGGGAGAACACACCTTCACTTCCCAACAGGGTAACCAAATACACGGCTGGGTCGCCCTGCCCACGTCTGACTTACGTGGATTCAATCACACCCATGCTTGACAAAAGAGAAAACAGTGTCAAGGGAAGAACGGGACCAGTGCTGGGAACGCAGCAGTCCCATTTGCACCACTGCCTGAGATGCGCAGCACAGACCCATGGACTACAGCGCAGGCTTCACAGGTACGCTACCAGGTATGCACACCTCGTGGACACTGGACGGGACTGAAGGGTACCCCTGGAAAGGGCCATTTTCTCCTGATCTGCTGACTTGAGAGGACAACTCCCAGGAACCAGCTCACATCCCTACTCTGAAGCTCCCAGGATTTCTTGACCCTTCCCTCATCCTCACACGGTAATACACAAAAGTCCCCCTTCCAGGGAGCTAAGGGGTCGCTGAGGTCTCGCAGAAGAGCCTGCTTGGGGAGTCCCAGAGACACGCCTTGCTTGGTGAATGAAAGAAAAGAACAAGCAGGTAGCAGCTACTGATATAATTTTTTTAAATGGGAGCACCAATTCTCTTAACGCATTCCAGAAAAATTAAATTCACCCTTTACCTTTTGGTGAGCGGGACTTTCCAATAACTGCTGTTTTAGTTTGACTTCTTTTTCCGTTATCTCCCTCATTTTAAGATTTACCTAAAGTAGAAGAAAAATGCATTAAAAAGACATTGCTTTCAAACATGGGTATCAACACCTTTACTCTGCCCCCCAAGGTCCCCCACTCTACCCGCTTAGCTCTGACTTTCAAGTACAGGTATGTGTTGAGCCCTTTACATAGAAGCACATGTACTTATGGCCCCCAGTGAGATCTAGCTAATAAGGTCCACCTCTACTGTCAGGAAATAATCCGTGACTCCTGATGCCAGGGTGGTGCTTTTCACTTCATGATACAATCAATAAATCACATCCACCTCTCTGTGCACAAACAGCAGGAGTCACCCAACACCAGTGGCAAAATGCACACTCCTACAATGGACAGGCTGAGAACATGCGCTAATAAGCCTACTTCTTAAAAGGCCACATTCCCTGACCACATAAGAATAACATTAAATAAAAATTAATTATTAAAGTTTCACTGTACACCCCTTAAAAAGAATACAACTTCTTAGAAATTAAAGCATTGTCTCCTGTAATTATCAGGTCAAAAAGAAAACAAATTGCAAGTATAAACTAATAACATGGAGAAAAATACTGATCGATGCTTAACAAATGTGGACAAAGCAGTAACCTGACGGAAAGGCAGGGAAGTGCACAAGAATAAATGTGACTGAACTCATCATGTAAATGAAAAATGTAGAAAAATTATTTTTAAAACTAAGAAAAGATAAAGTAAGACTCAATGTAGATAAATGCAAAAGCTAGTATATTAATAAACAAGGAAAAAGACAAATGAATACAAAACCAAGATTTCTACACATGATTAAAACAGACAGCCATTTGGATAATCTCATCAAGAAAAGGAAAGAAAGTGCCTGTATACAACACAAAGCAAAAAAACATTCTTTCAGAAGGAAGTAGAAATCATTTTAACAATACCATGTAAAAGTATATCCCTCTAGAACAGCCTCTCCAAGATTATCAACTAATTGTATCCTTCTATCCTTTACTGTGGACACCCCTTCTGAACATGAAAAAGTCAGCACAGGGCATTGCCTAAAGATTCCTATAGAGTGGGAGAAGGATCAAAGGAGAAGAGGGAGTTACAACAGAGAAAACAGGATTTAACAAAGAGTATGACTGCTGAATTACTATACTGATATTCTAGCTTCCAGTGTTTTGGAGTAGCTAAAAGGAAAAATCTGAAATAATGGAATGGTATCCCATAACAAACTTTGAAATCTGTTCTGTAACTACTTGTTAAAGTGTACTTTGAAAATTACTGCTTTTTCTTTCTATACATATTTCACAACAAAAACCATTTTTCATGGCAGGCCACAGTGGCTCAGTAGGCAGAGTTCTTGCCTGCCATGCCAGAGACCCAGGTTTGATTCCCAATGCCTGCCCATGCAACACAAACAAACAAAAAAACATTTTTTAATAAGTATATTTAATGGGCGGGCAACAGGGGCTCAGTGGCAGAGTTCTTGCCTGCCAGAGACCTGGGTAGAATTCCTGGAGCCTGCCCATGTCAAAAAAAAGTATATCTAATTAAAATATAAATAAATTTTAGGTCCCTGACTAAATGAAAGTTATAAAGGAAAATATAATGATAAATTGACAAAAAGACATAGTGACATAAGACCAGACATAAAGATCAATGGAACAGAATGGAGTCCAAAAATAGACTTACATATATGTGCTCACTTAATTTTCAACGAAGCTTCCAAGGAAACTCAATGAGGAAAGGAAAATTGTTTCCACAAAGGTTTAAGAACAAATCTGTCTGAAAAGAAAAAGGTACCTCAACCCTTCCCTCATTCCCAAAAATGAACTCAAATGGATCATAGAGCTACACCTAAAAACAAAAACTAAAAGAGCTTCTAGAAGAAAACATAAGTGAAAACCTTTACAACCTTGGAGTAGGTCAATATTTCTTAGACAAGACACAAAAAGGACAAACTATAAAGGAAACTGTTGATAAACTATACTACAAAAAGCTTTAAATCCTTTGAATTTTTACAGGCACTGTTAAGAAAATGAAAAGTTGGCCACAGGACCAGGTGAAAATATTAGAATATACATATCAAGATTGATTCCTGTATATATATAAAATCTTACAATTGAATTAGTAGTAGCACAAACAACCCAATTAAAAACTGGGCAAAATGTTTGAATATTTCACAAAAACTATATATAGTATACATATAAATAGACAATAAGATACGAAAATGCTTAACATCTTTAATTATGAGTAAAACGAAATTTAAAACCACATTGACCACAGAACCATACAACACAAAGAAAGAATCCTAACATAAACTGTGGATACCAGTTAGTAGTATAATTATAATAATATTGCTACATCAATTGTAACAAAAGTACCACACTAATGCAAAGTGCTAATAACAGGGAAAACTGTAAGTGAGGCAGATATGTGGGAACCCTATACTTTCTGACATGATTTTACTGTAAACCTGCAACTGCTCTAATACAATCAATGAATCAATTATTAGAAACCATAAAATATGCTACACTCAGAGAGCTAAAACTAAAAGACTGACTATCCCAAGTAATAACAAGGATGCGGTGCAAGTAAATTCTCAATCTTGCTGGTAGGGATATAAAATGATAGAAGCTATTTAGAAAACTTTTTCGCAGTTTCTTCTAAAGTTAAATACATACTTATCATAAGGGCCAGCAACTCAACTCCTAAGAATTTACTCAAAGAAATTCAACTACATCTGCATGTGAAAACATGTACCCAAGTGTTCTCGGCAGCTTCATTCACACAAGGCAAACACTGGAAACAAGGCCAGTGCCCGCCCACAGGTGCGGGATAAACATACTGTGGTACACTCACGTATGGGATTCGACTGAGCCACAAAGAGAACCAAACCACCGATACGTGCAATGACGCAGCTCAGTCTCAAAAGCACTGCGTTCAGTAAAAGACCCAGATGCGTGAAGAGTGTATGTTGGAGCAATGGCAGAGTGAGATGTACTCCCCAGAACCTTCACACAACTAGCACAACCTGGAAGAAATGTAATTCTCAGAGTTTGGAAAAACAGTTAAAGTGCTACAATAAGTGGGTGAACACTCAATCAAGCAAAAGCCAACTTTAAAACGTAGGAAAACCTTGTGGCACTAGTGTTGGCCCTTCCCCTACTCCTCCCCAGCTAAGAGAAGCCAGGCTGCATTCTCAGTGCAGGTCCTGAGTCCTGGTTCCGGACAGAGCAGTGTAACCCCTGTGCGCACACTGGGGTACATAAATGTCTATACTCAGTTATCTGGTAGGAGCCTGAAGGAATCAACAAGTCACTCCTCTCTGGCTTGAGGTCCCAGAACTTGCCCTGCACACAGAAGCAGCTCATGCACAGCTAAATCAATGTAAGAAACAATCAAATTACAGTGGCCTGGGGCAAAGCATGACTAGCCTTTAGACCCACAACAGAGTACACAAGTACAGTGCAAGAAAAGATTACAAGTCATACAAAGAAACAAGAAACAATGGCCCATCCAAAGAAGTAAGATAAAACACCTGAAACTATCAATTAACACCAGACTTAGGATATCTAGGCAAAGACTTTTTAAAATGGTCTTAAATATACTCAAAGAGCTACAGGAAAACACAGAGAACTAAAGGATATTAGGAAAATAATATACGAACAAAGTAAGAATTTTAATGAAGAGATAAAAATTACAAAAAGGAACCAGACAGAAATATCGGAGCCAAAGATCAATAACTGAAATAAAAAATCATCTAAAGGGATAAAAGAGTAGATTGGAACTGGCAGAAGAATCAGAGAACCTGAAGATAGGACTACTGAAATTATTTAGACTGGAAGGAGCAGAAAGAAATCAGAAGGAAGAAAAGTGAACAAAGCTCAAGAGACCTGTGAGACATCATCAAGTACACTAATATGTGCATTATGGGGGCCCAGAACGAAGAGAAAGAGAGAAAACGGGCAGAAAGAATATTCAAAGAAATAATGACTGAAAACTTCCCAAACATAACAAAAGACATGACTATATATACATCCAAGAAGCTCAACAAACTCCACACAGAAGAAAGGCAAACAGATCCAACCCAGACACTCACAATCACACTGCAGAATGCCAAAGAAAGAGAATCCTGACAGCTACAAGAGACTAAATGTGTCAAGTACAAAGGAGCCTCAGTAAGGACAAGGGGTGATTTCTCGTCGGAAACCATGGAGTTAAGTAGGCAGTGGAACGGCATGTGCAAAGTACTAACCAAGAATTCCATATCCAGAAAAACTTCCGAAAATGAGGGAGAGACTAACATGTTCTCCCATAAATAAAAGCTGAGCGAGTCTGTCACCTCTAGACCCACCCAATGAGCAATGCTATGGGAAATTCTTCGGATTAAAAGGAAAGGAAACTAGGCAGTACAATAAAACCACATAAATAAATCAAGGTCTCCAGTAAAGGAAAAATGTACCTATTGCAAACCATGGACTATGATAACAGTAATAACTTAATATTCTTTCATCAACAGTAACAAATGTACCACCCCATATTTGGGGTCAACAAAAGGGGAGAAAAGGAATATGGGGTGTTGGGATTCCTTTTTTCTATTTTTTATTTTTCTTTTTGGAGTTATGAAAAAGTTCTAAAATTGATTCTGGTGATGACTGAACAACTGTGGGATGATACTGTGAGCCACTGACTGCATACTTCGGATGGATTACATGGTGTGTGAATGTATCGCAATAAAATTTGCCTTAAAAAAAAAAGATCTGTGGTTGCCATGGGTTCAGGAGGAGGAGGCAAGAGATGAATAGGTGGAGCCCAAGGATTTTTTAGGGCAATGAAATTATTTTGTATGATATTTTATTGGTGGATACATAACATTATACATTTGTCAAAATCCACAGAACTCTTTACAGAAACAGTGAACCCTAATATAAATTATAGACTTTAGTTACTAATAGTGTATCAGTATTGATTCATCAATTATAACAAATATACCACATTGATGGAAGATATTAATAATAGGGAAAACTATATGGGGTAGGAAGGATAGTACATGGAAACGTTATACCTTCTGTGCAGTTTTTCTGTAAAACCTAAAACTGCTCTAAAAATAAACTTTATTACTTAGAAAAAAAAAAATCTCCAGTAAAGATAACTACTCATATCAGGAGCAAGATAAGAATGCCCACTTTCACTAATGCTATTCAGCCATAAACAGGAAGTTCTACTCAGAGCAAATGGACAAGAAAAATAAATTTAAAACATCCAAATTGAAACTATAAAGAAGTAAAAATTGCAAATGACACAACTCTATATAGAGAAAATCTATAAGACAGCTGTTAGAGCTAATAAATTAAACAATGTGGCAGGGTACAAGAATAATACGCAAAAATCAGTGGTATTTTCATATACCTAGCAATGAACAATTCAAAAATGAAATCAAGAAAACTATTCCATTTACTATAGCCATTAAAAGAATCAAAGGACTAGGAATAAATTTAACCAGGGATATATATGAAAAACTAAAAGCATATTGCTGAAAGAAATTAAAAGGGGTAAATAAATGGAAAGACATTCATGTTCATGGATCAGAAGACTAAACATTGCTATGATGGCAACATTACCTACAGAGATTTACAGATTCAATGCAATCCCAATCAAAATGCCAACAGCCTTCTTTACAGAAATGGAGAAGCCAATCATCAAATTCATATGGAAGGACAAGGGACTCCAAATAGTCAAACCCATCTTGAAAAGGAATAAAGTTAGAGGACTCACACCTCCCAATTTCAAAACTTACTACAAAGCTACAGTAATCAAAACCACATGGTACTGGCACGAGAACAAACCAGTGGGATCAAATTGAGAGTTCAGAAATAAACCCTTACAAAACAGTTTTGACAAGGGTGCCCATGCCCACTCAATGGGTTAAGATGAGTCTCTTCAAACAAATGGTGCTGGGACAACTGGAAATCCACATGCAAAAGAATGAAAGTGGACCACTACCTCACACCATAGACAAAAATGAACTCAAAATGGATCAAAGACTTAAATATAAGAACTAAAGCTATGAAACTCCTAGAAAAAAGCATAGAGGAAAATCTTCAGGACCTAGCACTGGGCACTGGATTCTTAGACTTTATATCAACAGTACAAGCAACAGAAAAAAATAGATAAATTGGATATCATCAAAATTAAAGACTTATATGCAATCAAAAGATATTAACAAGAAAGTAAAAAGACAACCTAAAAAATGAAAGAAAATATCTGAAATCACATGTGTTAAGAGTTTAATATCCAAAATATATAAAGAAATCCTAAAACCCAACAACAAAAAGACAACTCAAAAAAAATGGGCCAAGGACTTGAATAGACATTTCTCCAAAGATACACAAATGACCAATAAGCAGATGAAAAGATACTCAACATCATTATCCACTAGGGAAATGTAAATCAAAACCACAATGAGATACTACTTCACACTTGCTAGAATGGCTATATAAAAAAAAAAAAAAAACTGAAAATAACAAATGTTGGTGAAGAAGTGGAGAAATAGGGATCCATACGATTTGTTGGTGGGAACGTAAAATGGTGAAGCCACTGTGGAAAACAATTTGGGAGTTCCTCAGTATGTTAAACATAGAATTAAATATGACCTAGCAATCCTACTTTTAGGTATATACCCAAAAGAACTGAAAGCAGAGACTTGGACAAGTATTTGAATACCAATGCTCACAGCACTGTTAACTGCAAGAGCCAATAGGTGGAAACAACCCAAGTGTCCAACAATGGATGAATGGATAAACAAGATGTGGCCTGTCCACAATGGAATAATATTTGGTCACAAAAAAGAATGAATTTCTGACACATACAACAACATGGAGGAAACATGAAGAAACTTCAAGAACTCTAGCTTGATGTAATAAGCGAGAGACAGGCAAATATTATATGATCTCGCTTATGTGAGTTAACTACTTTATACAAATTCATAGAGACAGAAAGAATATTACAGGGTACCTGGGACATGGGTGGAGGTTGGGAACAGGAAGTTATTGCCTAATGGGCACCAAGTTTCTATTTGGGGAGATGGAAAAGTTTTGGTAATGGATGGAAATGTGAATGTAATTAATTCTATGGAACTGTATACTTGAAAGTGGTTAAAATGGGAAACATTATGTTGTACATATACTAGTACAATAGGAAAAAAAAAGGATACATGCTATATGATTTCATTTTAACCAAAAAAATAAGAGGTTAAACTAATCTACAGTAACAGAAGCAGATCAGCAGTTGCCCCTGCCAGGACAGAGGGACAGGAGTCAGAGAGGGGAATACCAGAACATACGCAAAAAGAACTGAGTGACATGGCTGGAGGGTATGTAGATCATCGTCCACATAACAGCCAAGTTCCAAAGCAGGACCCAGGGCAGCAACGGCTTGGGTGCCACTTGTGAGCATCTGGCAATACCCTTAACACACGAAAACTCTGAAAGGAGAGGGGAAAGAACACCCCCCTCCCCAGGAAATCCAAAGACAATGAGCTAGCAATAGTTGATGAAAATGAAGAAATGCTCACTGTATTTAATGCGAAATTCAGCCTATAATAGAATATACATAAGATTCCAATTGTATTTTTAAGTCTATATATTACATAGCAATAAATAAAAAGTAAAAGGACTAATACCAAAATGTTAACCATGTTTACAGATGGAAAGATTATGCATAATTTACATTTTGTTCCTTTTTATTCATACATTTCAAACTTTTCCATAATAATCATATGACTTCTTCTATAAAAAAAGAAAACTCAATAAAAGTTGTAAAAGAATAATTTAAACTTGCATTTGATCACAGAAGTTGATGCTAAGGTTATGGAAATATTGCCCAGAGGTTTGATTGTTTTTCTACAGAAACATGCACAGATCTTGAAACAACATCCAATTCTTAAGGTGTGCTTCCCCATGTACAGTGTTGGGTGGGAGCTGGGGAATGAATAGACGTGGTGTCTACTCCCAAAGGAGCATCCAACGAAGAAGGCAGAAATGGGAGCCCACATGGGGTGGAGAGTTGGGGCTGGGACTAGCATTAGCCAGCTATGGAATCCAAAACAAAACCCCAGGGTTCCACAGCCAGTCCTAGCAAAGTGAAAGGCTTTCTACTCTCTCCCTCACTGCGAGTCACAGAATTTAAACAACCTGATTCCCTAAACCTAAATCTGAGTAAAGATCAGGGTGATTGTCTTAGAAAGAAATCAAGGGTGGGCTGCGGTGGCTCAGTGGCAGAGTTCTCACCTGCCATGCCGGAGAGCCGGGTTCGTTTCCCGGTGCCTGCCCATGCAAAAAAAATAAATAAATAAAAGAAATCATAACACCGACTTTTCCCAGTCCCTGAAATAAATAAATACGTACTTGTCACAGTAATAAAAGAGGCATTTCAAGGGCAGATCTCAAACAGAAGACTCTTTGGCCTGGCTTTGCCACTTTCTTCGATTAATCCCACAGTCCTGTTTTTTTATTTTACTTCCAAAGCCCTTACATTTCAAAGAATACATGTGCAAATTGTATAATAAAATAATTTACGTTTTCTTTCATAGGCTCTTATCTACTAACATAACTTCACACGGAGTTTCTCACTCTTCCATTTCTTCTGCTACCTTAATGTCCCTTGTTAAACACTTGCTTGCAAATAAGGAGGCTTAAGAACCAAAGGCTCTGGTTATGTACACTATAAATAATTATATGATACTAAAAAAAACCATCTTTAGTTTTATTAAACTACCATTTTATTAAAAACTACATAGTAGGGTGCATGGGTAAGATTCAGTGGTAGAAGGCTCACCTCCCATACAGGAGACCCAGGTTCAACTCCTGGACAATGCACCCAGAAACAAAACAAAAAAATAAACTACATAGTAATACTGAATCATTAAATTGATCTCTTTTAGTTTCCAGTATCTTAGAGCAGATAGAAGTAAAAACCTAAAATTGTCTAACTGTAACCCATGCCAAACTCTGAATATGTTCTACAACTAATTGTTGCACTGTGCTTTGAAATGCATTGCTTTTTTTGTATACATATTATTTTTCACACAAACAAAAAAAAGTCTATTGTGATGATAAATATTTCTGCTTCTAGCCTCCTATATTCTGGAGCAGCTAAAAGGAAAAATATGAGAGGATCGTATGGTAGCCCATGATAAACTCTGGGATCTGTCCTGTAACTACTTGTTGAAGAGTGCTTTGAAAACTATTGCTTTTTTCTTTCTTTGTTTTGTACATGTTATATTATACAATAAAAAGGTTAAAAAACAAAAGAGACAAACAAAAACACTATATAGTAAGCTTCTTTATGTAAAAGGAGAAAAGATACCATGTTTTTCTTTATAATCAAAATGCCTCCTAAAATTGAGAACTTCTGAATCGCATATAGGCGATTTTAGTTCTTTTAAGATAAAAATAATTTATTAATTTAAACCATAAACACATACTGCATTTCCAAATACAAGTCCATTCTATTCTATCCTAACTCTTTTCTTTTAATGTTTAGGGGTAACTCCTGTTTCATTTTTTTAACTAATGATACATGTTTCTGGGAGCATTATGCAGGACATTGCCGTGATGTGTGCAGGGATGCCCTGTTTCTGAGACACCCAGCGGAGAAGAGGGCCAGGGTCTCAAGGGGCACCCCCAGACGCTGGAAGCAGGGTTTCTTTGTGCGGCTTGTCAGAGGACGGCATGTCAGGCTGGCCCAGGAATGCCCACATGGGTCCCAGGCCACTCTCACCTTGTTGATCCAGAACACCATGGCATCCTCCAGGTCATAGGGGAGCTCCTTCGAGGCGCTGAAGGTGGAGAAGCGCTGGACGCTGGCCACCACCTTCTCGATGCTGATCATACCCACAGTGTAGGCCATCATCAGGGCGTCGATCATCGCCATGTGGGGGCCCTGGGGGCAAGAGGCACACAACCCTACAAGTGGGCCACCGGGGTGTGATTGGGGCCAAGGGCCAGCACACACCCAGACTGCCAGCCATGGCCCTTTGTGCTGAATATTCCCACCATGTAACGAGGTCTCGTGGCTGCATTTGTGCCCTGCTATTTCCAGCCTGGTGAATCTGGCCCAGCAGCTTGGCTGCAATTAGGGAATGGGAGAACCCCTTCTGCACCATGCAGTGAAGTGTTTCAAAAGTACTGATTCCTTTATCTTCACAATAACCCTTAGAGGTTCCCCAGGGGCAGAGGATAGCTCTCCTATTCAATAGCTACGGGAAAGGGCAAAGGAGAGGGTGAGAGCCTTGCCCAAGGCTATATGACCATGAACCAGTCTTCTGGTTTCCAGGCCAGAGCTCTGCCTACTAAAATTACACTACACAATAATGCTGTGTCTTTGCAAAGCAGGAGTAACATTTTCTGGAACCACACACGTCATCCACAAAGTCTGAGAGTGAAAAATGGCAGAATGCAGGATGCAAGTGAGCATCGCAATTGAAAGAAAAACCAGAGGCACCAAAACAGTTTAGACTTCAAATTGCCTAAAAAGTCGTATCAGTATGGCTTTCAGAAAAACACTGCTTATAGGGAAATTTTAGTTAGGGACAGAAACATAAGATACACATCAATCAATCTAGCAGAATGGGCTCAATAATTACACATAGAGAAACCACATCTGTAAAAAGTTTGCCTCAAAATGCTTTCAATGTACCTCAATTTAATCTTAGCCTCTCTACAACCCTCACTGTATGCAAAAGAGCTGAAAGTATGTTCTCTTCCCCATTTTCCAAAAGGCATTCAGACTTAAAGGAAAGTAACAATATGGCACACCCGTACTGTGGTTTGACCTTTACAGCACATTAGACAACCTTGCCCATGTACTCAGCTACAAGGAGCACTCAACTTACAAGGCGTATGTGTGCCTCCCCAAGCCAGCCCACTCCAACCCAACGCACACAGTGGGGCAGCAACACACCCATAGTGGGGCTGCGCAGACACTCACCATTTTTATGGGGGCGCGGCTGAGGTCAGGCTCTGTCACGGGGGTGTCATCACTCTCCATCACATAAATCCCTTTCCGCGACAGGGCCTGGATGACCGACTGGTGTCCCTGCAACGCAGCTGCCTGGTCCCCTTTCAGAATGAGGCTGCAGACTCGGCAGTACAGCTCACTGGACAGTAGAAGCTTGATAACAGGTGGTTTGATATGCTCCTGCTCATACTGGTCTATGTAGAAAGGGTCTTTGAGATCTTCAGGGATATTGTCTGAAATAAGGAAGAGATCACCATGAGTCCGTCTGGATGCTCGGCATATGGCACTGCCTGTCAGGGCTCACGGCCAGTTTCAACATGATCGCAGACAAGGCCAGGATCAGTCACAGCAACTGATGACAGTGAAGAGACCCTGGGTTTCTTCACAACCTGAATACCTTCTCTACCGGCAACAGCAAATCTTAGCGACACAGACTACACTGGGCACATGGGCAAACTTTCAATCACTGCCCTGATGCCCAACTCCCATGATTTCAGCATTCCCCAACATGAGCAGTGACAGCAGATGTGGGAGTCGGGGCGTGCTGATGGGGGCCTGGTAGGGTGAGGCCCACTGCAGGGACCCATCCCAGTCAGAGGAGATGGTGTGCTGGCATGTCTAACACTGACTCCCTGGGTGTGGGACCCAAGTGTGTCCTCTTCCCACTTCCAAACCCAAGGTAGAAACAGTGTGCAACCAGTCATGAGGAGAGGGTAAGGCCCAGCCCACTGCAGTAAGATAAGACGAAGACAGGATCTCTCCCTGCTCCAGGCTAGAACCAAGGACTATCTTTCCTAGTTCACAAATGAGAAGATCAAGGCACAAAGACCTTACATAATTTGCCCTAGATCACAGAGGCAGAAACCAACATTGAAGCCACTGTTCGTTTCCCAGCTGCTAAAGTAAATTCCATACAATGGTTGGCTTAACAACAGGCATTTGCTGGCTCCTGGTTTCAAAGATGAGACTGTTTGCTCCTACTGGCTGGCCACGATCTTTGGGGTTCCACGGTTTTTCATCACATGGTAATAATGCGCATGGCAGCACCTTCTTTCTCCACAGGGCTCTACTGACTTCCACTTCTAGCTTCACCCTCACGGCTTCTCTCTGTGGCCTCCTTTATAAGGCCTCCAGCAGTAGGATTAAGACCCACCCTGACTCAGGCCTTACAGCGGGTGCACCCCACGGGGATGGACTCAGGCTATGAACACCTGACTCAGGCCTTACAACGGGTGCACCCCACGGGGACGGACTCAGGCTATGAACATCTGACTCAGGCCTTACAACGGGTGCACCCCACGGGGACGGACTCAGGCTATGAACATCTGACTCAGGCCTTACAGCGGGTGCACCCCACAGGGACGGACTCAGGCTATGAGCATCTTTTCCGGGGCAGATAGCCCGAAGCCACCACCCCCATACACTCTGACCCACAGCCTGTGCTTTTAACTATTAGTGCATACTGCCTCCCAAGCAAAAAATACTAGAGAGCAAAGTGTGTGCATGCACATATGTTTAAACTTTTTAAAAAAACACACAAAAACAAAACAGCAGCCAGATGTGTTACAGTGTAAATTGGTTGCATCTACTTTTCTAAATGGGTCCAGCAGTCCACAGACCAGCATCTCCCCACCTGTGTTCCTCACACTTGTTGTGCAAGGTGTCAACAGGTTTCCCACACAAGAGCAGAGGAACACTGCAGTCAATAGATTTTGGAAACATTAAGTTAAACAGTTAAATTGATTTCTTCACGTGAGGACTCTCCAGAGACACTATGTACCCTGAGCCTCTGCCAGAGAGAGATGGAGCGAGCAGACCCCCAGTGACACTTTCAGGAACTATTACCACCTTCAGAAGAGCCTAAAAAAAGCCATTACTTCCAAGAACTGCTAGTGGAGAAGACCCACTGCAGCCCAGCATGGAAACCTTCGCTAACACGTGATCACGGCACAGCCCACCACGCCTCCTTCCCACTCCATGAATCCAGGTTCTCCTGTGCTTGACACAAGGGGAAGAGAGCGGACCTTCAGTTCCACATGGAAACACAGAACCAATTTTGTAAATGCTTTTCAACAAGCACCCCCTCCACCCCCATTTTTTTCTACTTTCTTCACAGGCACTATTTTCTGAGCCTGAGTCACTTTAATTGTAGGTCTTTGGATGCACATCCTTTCCCCACAGCGTTGCTGATGGTGCACTCACATCCACACAGCACTCATGTGCCTAAGCACTGTGCACACAGCTAGTGTGATCACCACAGCAGCACCATGGGGTGAGCTCTGGAAGACTGGAGGGGCACGTCTGCGGCTGTGCGGACAAAACCACACTCAAACCCAACTCTCTGACCACCACGTTGAGCTGCATCATACTCTGACATCATTTGGAGCTCTGAAACAAAACAGGAACCGGCCCTGAGGTAAAATACAGGGAGAAGATTTCCCTTTCATTTCTCAGCCAAGGAGAGCCACCTGCACGCACCGAAGCAAGAAGGTCATGCAGGGGTCGGTGGCCAGGGCCAAGGGAACATGCATGCATGGATGGGCATACATAAGGGCACAGGATTCGCCTTTGGGTGGGGTGTAGTGAGGGTACAGGCTGAGCAGAGTCCTGTGGTCTGACATCCATTTGTCCAAGATCGCTCTGGCCACTGGGGAAAGGGCTCACCGCCCCTCTCAGCCCTTACCCAACTCAACTAGGCAGCAGCAGCCCAGCAGGCCGGGCCTCCCAAGAGACCCCAGGAGCACTCTCCTCTCTGCTCTCCTTCTGCCTCATTGGTCTACCTCACTCTCCCAGGAGAACCATCCTTTGGGTTTCCAAATATTGGGAGGAACACCATCTGTCTCATTCCCTAAGAAACTTAGTCACAGGGCTCAAAAAGATCACGTAGGCTATGTGACACCCACAGGGACACCTCCAGGCCAGGGCGCTTCTCTGAACACTTGTGTCCAGCTGTCTGCCAAGAGCTCTGCTCGGCTGTCTAAGAGGAGCCCCAGCTTTTCCGCCCATGACAGGGTTCCCACCCCCACCTGTGCCTCCTGCAGGACTCCTCACAGGGTCAATCACTCCGACCACAACCCCCAGGCAGCCCGGACTCCTGCCGTCTCCTCTGTCCCACCTGGCATCCAGGAGCAGCTCCATGGGCTTTCCCTCTGAAGTACAGTCATGCCCACAGCTCCCCCACTCCCACCTTCACTCAAGTCTAAGCCCCTGAGCATCCTGCATCTGGACAATCGTCGGGGTCCTAGGAGAGCAAGTCCCCCTGACTCAGGAGAGAAGGGCGATCCTCTTCAGAGCCAAGGCTTTGGGTGGAGGAGAGGAGCAGACGCCGGCACAGTGGAGGTCTGTTCTAGAAACAGGGTCACTTCCTCCCCAGGGAAGAAGACAGAGTCTATAGGTGAAGGTGCAAAAAGGCATATACTATGTGAGTGTGGAAGCCTGGCCAGGATGAAAAGAGAGGCGCTAGGGCTCTAAATTAACTTCCTCTGAGAGTACACCAAGTAGAAATACGTTCCACAAGACAGCCCATTAGTGGAACTTTCAAAAATAATCAATACAAATAGTTTAGATTCAGAATAAGGAGAGTTAAGGGGAAATGATGCATTTTGCTAAAGATAAAAGCCATGGACTTAACAGGGCCTCCTAAAGGCACACCATTCCTCCCAGTTCCACCTCAGGACCCCAGCTGCGCGGCACACAGCTACTGGTGGAGCCCACCCCCTCCACTGCCCTCACGGCGCAGCAACTGCCCAAGATGCTGAGCGAGTCAATGATTTGCTTCAGATAAGTCCATCACTAACCCCATCTCTCCTAGGTACACAATTCTAAAGAGTCTAATTAGTTTTACCAAACACAGCGATTATTTTAAAAAAACACAAAACTTAATAAATGCTTTGAATCTATTCTAGTGGTTTATTTCTTCTACAAACCAGTACTAAGAAAGTTTGTTATAATTACTCATGTATTCAACAAGTATTTTCGAGCGCCTCCTACAAGGTAGGAAATGTATGACATGCTAGAAATTCAGAGGACTGAAAAGTCGACCGATAGCTTCCACACGGTATGGTCAGTGTCAGCACAGGCACATGCAGGGAGCTTTCAAGTGAGCCCGGCCCAGTACTATGCGGATGGGAAGAAGAGTCAGTAGGGTCAGGAGTAGCTTCCCAAAGAAGGTGGCAGCCAGACTCTCAGCCAATTGATAGAAAGGGCAGGGAAGATCAGACTGAGGGGAAATATGTGAAAATGACCCTCAGTGAAAGAACTTTAGGAAACCTCAAGAAGCTGAACAGTATACGGGAGAGACAAAGCAGACTTATCACTCCTTCAACTCTGCACGAAGGGCTCAGGTTGTCTGCACAATAAGGCATCCTGAGGGCAGATATGAGGGATGGTTACCCGCCTGGGTGGGGGTCAGTGTGGGGAACTGGGACCTCTACCTGGAGAGCCAAGAGCAACCATCTGCCAGGGCTTCCCTCTAACCCAACCAGAGAACCAGCCTCTAAGCCAGAAGGCTGAAAAGGTCATCTCAGCGAGACGATGGAGGTCTGATCCAGAAGGCAGCACTGGGAAGGGATAAGGAGAGAGAAGGGCCACCAAGGAGGGTGAAGCATCCAGGCCTGGTGAGTGACCACATGGATGGATGAAAAATGCCACCAGGTGTGTCTGGTTTTGTCCACTAGATACCATTTACTGACACAGGAAATTAGAAGCGTGGAAGAGGAGGAGGACAGATGGTGAAAGAGGAGATGAGCTCAGTTCTGGACAGGTATCTCTGAGGTGCTATGGGAAACTCAACAGGCAGGTGAATATGGAGATCTGACACAGGAGAGAGCCAGAAGCATAAGCGGAGAACTTTTACATAAAAAGAATAACTGATGCCCAGGCGAGCAGATGAAGTTGTCTAGTAAGAACTGGGTAAAGTGAGAACTGAAGCTGGTTAAAGATGAAAAAACCTTAAGGAACTCCAAGTGCATGGGACAGGCACAGGAAGAGAAGCCAGAGAAAGAGACCGAGGAATGACAGAACAGGGACAGGGAGGAACAGACAACTGAACAAGACGTCACTCAAATCAAAGACCATTTCAAAGACAGAGCCATCAGTGACTGTAGTTGAAAAGATATGAAGCACAAGAAAGACTGGAAAGCATCCACTAAATATAGCAACAGGGAGGCAGTTGGTGGCCTTGAAAAGAGTTTGAGAAGCAGTAAAAAGACGCAGTAACTGCAGAATGACCAGGAAGTGAAGAGATAAGAAAAGTCGCCATCTCTTTGTGTTGAAGGGACCACAGGGTCAAAGAGATGTGTCTGTGTGTTCTGAGGACTGGAGAAACATGAGTAGGTTAAGATGTGGATGGGAAGGAAACCTGCTAAATGGGAGGGGCTGAAAATGAAGAGAGGGGGCGGGCAGTGCTGCTGAAGGAGGTGGGTGCTAGCAGTTGGAACCCAGCTAGGAGAAGCAAGGAAGAAAGCATGGGTACAGACACAGAGAAATTTGTCAGTGGCCAGAGGCAAGGAGGACACTAGCATCAGCTACCTGTACTTTCGTTTTTCTGTAAGCAGAAGGCAGCATTTGCTGGGTGGGGGGTACCCTGGTGTGGAGGAAGTGGTGTGGAGGATGGAAAAATCAAACAAGAACTGCCAGGTCCAGGCAGGCTCCCACCGAGACTGGAGACTGAGCCTTAAATGGCCACCAGTCTGAGCTGCTGCATCACCTCCAAAACTCAGGAGCCAAAAGCAGGCACAGGAACTAAGGCTAGTAGACTGAACTACAGTTTAGGAGCTGACAGAAAGGCAACATGGCAAGGGATCAGAAGGTTTTGACAAGTGTGTTGTTTAGACAGGTTTATGCTATTTTAAAAAAGAAATGAAAAGGAAGGCAGCTGAAGGGATGAACACAGCCATGTCAGAACACTAAAGGCTTCTTGAAGGCAGTACGGTGCTCACGGCTAAAGTGAGTGCCACCAAAGCAAGCCTATCCTGACTGCAATCCAGTTTGGCCTTTCACCTGACCTCCCTGAACCACACAATTCTCTATTTGCAAATTAAGGAAAACAAAAGTGTCCATCTCACAGAGGGGTTGGAAGAATCAAATCCATTAATATTTGTAATGCACTTAGAGCTGAGCCTGAAACCCAGTAAGCTGTACACACACACATTTTAGCTACTATTCTTATTACTGATGTCCTTGTTATAAGGTTTTTAAAAAGCCACATCAAGGAAGTAGCTATTTTCATCACCTTTCCTCACACCAGTAGCCCATCCTGCCGACCGAGACCTGGCCACTGCCACACTGCACCCCAAAAGGGCACACTGAAGGCGCTACTGTCAACATGACCTGCAGCTGCTTCTCTGGCAAAGGTTCCCTCAGTGAGGCAGCTCAATTTGTTGTAGCTAACTAACTTAAAGCCTTATCATGCGAATGAGCATTCAATCCAAGGAAAGCAGACTGCAGCTGTGATGTGAGGCGAGACCTGGAAAGACCCTGCAAGACAGTGTTTCTGGACCTCTGCCCGTCTGGGTCACCTGGGAGCCGCCAACAAGCTCAGTGCTGCCCAGACCCATCCAGAGCAGCTCAACCAGAGCCTTGTGGGGGTCCCAGGCACCAGGGTTTTTAAATACTAAATGAGAATCACCACTACAAAGTTCCAAAGACGGATATAACATTCTCTATACAGAAGACGCTTACCCTCTTTAAGTATGGGAAAAGAGACATTCACAGAAACAAGTATACAGGAAGGTAAAAACAAATAAAGGTCTTTTAATTCTGTGTCTTTCCCCAAACCCTCAACCCTATCCTGGAGATGCCAGAAAAAAGAAGAGTAAAGCTAATGCACAGCCGCACAGGGCAGTGCCCATCTGACCTTGTCCACCCCACACCTGGTGGGAACCCAACAGGGGACAGCCCCTTTGCAGAGGCAGGCAGTGAGCCATAGTGAGGGGAGGTGAAAGCCTCAGCTTTCCACCAGGAGACTAGGAAGGGTGTCTCAGAATCCAGAGCGAAGGAAGGCCAGCAGAGAAGAGGGAGTCTTCAGATCTGCATGGCCATGTACAAAAGCACCTGGAATCAGTCCAGCAAGCCTGCAAGAACTGTGCCTCAGCACAGGGCCCACCACATTTCCCACGGGCCCCTGCCCGGCACCCACACAGGTAGATGAGGACAGCGCTGTGATGGCCTGGCAAACTCAACCAACGCTGGAACCACAGTCCCCAGGAGGCAGGTCAGGACTTGTAATCTGACCCTAAGTGGACTGACTACCTGCTAAAAACAAACAAAAATTCTCTGATGTGAATAAGACCCAGAGTCTTAAAGCACAATGTTCAAAATGTTCAAGGTACAATCCAAAATTACTCAACAAAGAAGAAACAGGAAAACTACCCTTCTCAAGGGAAAAAAAGGCAATCAATCAACAACCCAATATGGCTGAGATTAGCAAAGACTTTGAAGTAGCTATCATATCCATGCTCTAAAAGATAAAGGCAACCCTTCTGAAATCAGTCAAATATTAATACTTAGTTTTATGCGAAAACCCTGGCGGAAGAGAAGCTCAGTCCCAGGAAGAAGGGCAACCAAGAGGCCAGGTCTGGAGAAGAGAAGACCAGCAGAGGGCCCTGCAGTGCTCCTTCTCTCTGCCCTGCTTCCCCACCTCACCATCAGGAAGCAGAAAAAGCAGCCGAGCCCAGCAATTACCAGGCCATGCTGACACATGGGTCTCTCTGGTTTGCTTCCTCCTTCCTCTCCTGGCTTACTCCTCAGGACTGCAATGGAACCCAAGTAGGATGGGAAGCAGAGAGATGACAACCTGCAAGGAGACCTCCCAGCCCTCAACATTCCCTCTAGCTCTGCCTCTTCCTCCTCCTCCTCACTTTAATTTAGGGCTATGGCTTATGTATATAGCAGAGAAACAGCCTACCTATAAGTACGCCTAACAGTTACTCCTGGAGGACCTCTTCTGTTGTTCAGAGGTGGCCTCTCTCTCTCTAAACCCAACTCTGCAAGTGAAACCACTGCCTTCCCCCCTACATGGGACATGACATCCAGGGGTGAAAGTCTCCCTGGCGGTGTGGGAGATGACAAGGGATCAACAATGCCATCCTGACCCAAAGCGGGAAAAGAAGTGTAAGAAATAAGGTATCAGAGGCTGAGAGAGTTCCAATAGAGTTAAGAGGCCACACTGGAAGTCATGCTTCAGTGAGATATTGCTGACTATCATAACTTGCCAAACCCCAACCAAATCCATTCCTGCTAATCCTGAAAAATACCTAGGGCATTATATAAGATTCTACAAAGGTTCCAGGCACTAGGGTAACTTTCCAGAAACCTACAACCTCCAGATGGGTTCCTGAACCAAGTAAGTCCTGAAATGCAGAGGGCCAGCCTCTCCAGAGCATCAGACAGTGCCATCCCCCGACCCCTGATGATCAAAAGCCCCTTCCAACATGAAAAACTTAGAATGGGAATAGTACAAATACTCCTAAAGAGTGGGAGAAAAATCAGAGGTGATGGTAGAGTTATACAGAGAAGGTTGAATTTAACAAACAAGTATGAGTGCTGACTCATTACACTGATATTTCTTTTAGCTTCCAGTACCTTAGAGCAGCTAGAAATAATAACCTAAAATTATGTAAGTGTAGCCCATACCAAACTCTGAAATCTGTTCTACAACTAATTGTTGCAATGCACTTTGAAATTTATTGCTTTTATATATACATGTTATTTAAAGAGAAGGAAGTACGGAAGCAAGACGGTGGCTTAGTGAAGTGTGGAATTTAGTTTTTCTCCCAGAGCAGTGTGTAAATAGCCAGGAACAGTCCAGAACAACTGCTAGAGCCATATCAGTGACCAGACACACAGCATATACCAGTCTGGACAAGCTGGACCAGCTGAGACCCCACACAGAACTGTAAGTGCCTCAAGCCACAGAGACAGGCGCCCTTTCCTTATAGGCACAGCAACCTGGCTCCCCAAGGGGAAAGGAAATAGACTTTACTAGTAGCAAGGGCTTAGCTCAACCAACTGCTACTTGCAAAATTAATTGACAAATTCTGACTACTGAAAATAGGCCCCCGGCTCAGAAAAAAATGGAATAAGCATTATAGGCACTAGGCGTTTTTGCCCTGTCAGAGAGGGGACGGGGATGCCAGGGTGGAGGGTGGAGAATAACAAAAAAAAAACCCGAGGCTTTCTGAGTCAGATAACACAAAATACCGCAAAAGGGCTAGACCCAGGGTTCCAAGAAGATGGCAGGATAGGATAGGTCAAGTTCACCCTGCTCCAAGGAACAGCTAGAGAAGGGATGAGAAGGTAACTGAGACAGCGATTCCAGGGAGTAAGAGACCCAGGAGGGTCTTCTATACCACAAAGGGAGGCCCTGATTAGGAAAGCTGAGTAACTGAGATGCAGAGAACCGGAGACAGTCCAGCTGGTGCAAGCAGCCTAATGCACCCCTTTTCAAACAGAAGCCTGGAGTCCTCAGGAGTGCACGGACGTGGAGACCGGGACTAGGAACACTACCCCTGTGTTCCTCACGTCGCACCCTGCTCCTGTACTCCAAGGTCTGATTGAGCTGCGCCACACACCCACGGCCCCCATACCACACCTCTACAACCCCGCAACATGTACCCGACGCTCAGAGGAACCAGGGCAGCACCCCAAACCTATGCCTATGCCTGCACTGCAACACATCACCACGCTGTTGTGTCCCACCCCACGCCCTGCTCCACATCCATCTCGCAAACACAAAGACTTAGACAACTGAAGGAAATCAACTTTCAAAGTAAACCAATCAAGATATTTACATGTCATGAAGACAAAGAAGATCACTAAGAATACCAAGATGCAGACAGATATAGCCCAGCCTAATGACAAAACGCAGAAGACACAGACTTTGGAAGAACTAATCAAAGATGTTCATATAACTCTATGAAATAAAATAAATGTGATGACTAATGACTTAAAGGAGATCAAGAAGACACTAAAAGAAAAAAAATTAAAGACATTAGAAGAGCATAAACTGGAATTTAAAAGAATAAACAGAAAAATAGCAGATATCACAGAGATTAAAGATGCTGTAGACCAAATAAAAAATATACTAGAGACATAAAACAACAGATTCGAAGAGGCAGAAGAAAGAATAAACAAACTAAAGGACAGGACAACTGATTTTGAACACTCAAAACTGCAGATGGCAAAAAAGATGGAAAAATTTAAATTGGATCTCAAGGAAATGATGGATAAAACAAAGTGCACAAATATAAGAATCATTGGTGTCCCAGAAGGAGAAAAGAAGAGTAAAGGACTAGGAAGATCAGTTGAAGATATAATGGGGGAAAACTTCCCAAACCTTATAAAGGACATAAATATGCAGATAAAAGAAGCCCAAAGAACTCCAAATAGAATAAATCCAAAGAGGCCTTCCCCAAGACACATACTAATCAGCTTGTCAAACGCTGATGAGAAGCAGAAAATTCTGAAAGTGGCAAGAGAAAAACAGTCTACAACATACAAGGGAAACCATGTAAGACTGAAACCATTCAGACTGCTCAACTGGCACTATGGAGGCGAGAAGGCAGTGGAATGATATATTTAAGATCCTGAAAGAAAAGACTTCCAGCCAAGAATTCTGTATCCAGCCAAACTGCCCTTCTAAACTGAGGAAGAGATTAAAATTTTCATAGACAAGCAAATCTTGATAGACAAATATTATTTGCCTATCAAATAATACAAAAAATATTAAAAGGAATTCTGCCATACCTGAGAGGGAGGTCTAGAGGAGGGCACGGAATTGAAGAGTACCAGTAAGGGTAACTTAAAGGATAAAAAGAGAAAGAGGGAAAAGAATATATAGATCTGACAAATAAAATTAAAAAGATGGTGAATTCAAGAAATGCCTTTTCAGTAATAACTCTGAATGTTAATGGACTAAACTTACCAATTAAAAGATACAGATTGGCAGAATGGATTAAGAAGTATAATCCAGATATATGTTGCTTACAAGAGACTCATTTTAGACATAAGGATACAAACAGACTTAAAGTGAAAGGATGGAAAAAGATGTTCCACACAAGTTGTAACCAAAAGAAAACAGGAGTAGCTAGACTGATATCAGGCAAAATAGACTTTAAATGTAAAGATATCATAAGAGACAAAGAAGGACACTATATATTAATAAAAGGGACAATTCACCAAGAAGAAATAACAATCACAAATGTTTATGCTTCCAATCATCATGCCCAAAGTACATGAGACAGACATTGGCAAAACTAAAGGGTGAAGTAGGAGATTTCAATACACCACTCTACTCCACAGATAGAACAACCAGACAGAGGATCAGCAAGGAAATATAGAAGTTAAACAACTTGATAAGTGAATTAGACCCAACAGACACATATAGGTCATTATACCCCAAAACACCAGGATATACATTCTTCTCCAGTGCTCATGGAACATTCTTCAGGATAAATCATATGCTGGGGCACAAAACAGGTCTTTATACATCTAAAAATATCAAAATTATTCAAAGCACCTTCTCTGATCACAGTGGAATGAAGCTGGATATCAATAACCAACAAAGAATGAGAACTTTCACAAATATATGAAGATTAAGGAGAAGGAAGAGTATAACAGAGAAGATACGATTTAACAAATGAGTATGACTGCTGAATCATTATACTGATATTTCTGTTGGTCTCCAGTGTCTTGGAGTAGCTAGAGGAAAAAACAAAAAGCCATGGAACAGCAACCCATACCAAACTTCAAAATCTGTTCTATAAATACTTGTTAAAATGTACTTGGAAATTTATTGCTTTCTTGTATATATATTTCACAATTTAAAAAAAAGTTAAAAATAATTTAGGGCTAGGTGATCACAACTCAGGGAAATGGCTATTTAAAAAGTATACAGTGCAGGTGGGCAATAGTGGCTCAGTGGCAGTATTCTCGCCTGCCATGCCGAAGACCCGGATTTGATTTGTTCCCAAGGAACGAGATCATTTAGTGGGAGGATAACAAATGGTAACAGTTGAGCATAAACTGCAATGCCAGAGTCTCTCCACCCAAGGCAGGGCCTTCCTCATTTACACCTCAAAAACTCACCAGAAAGGGCCCGGCCATAGCCCCTCTCTCCAGTCAAGCACTGCTACATGCAGCTAATACCCCAAGAACTCCAGTGCCAGCTCACGGAAAAGCAATGAGACAGCTGAGGAGCAACCCACTGCAAGGAAAGACAATCCAAATAACTACACCTGTTAGAGGAAAAGGAATAATCAAACAGATAATCAAACAAACACAGTAAGTATTCTCAAAGACCTAAGTAGGGAGGACTTCTGCTTAATTTGGATCAACCCTCCTGCTAAAGACAACCAGAAGGACACACAAATGGAGTGAAGATGGGCTGAAGGCTCTGATATCTAACAGAAGAGTAAAGAATTCCCAGGCAACATTCAGGGAGAAGGAAACTATAGCCCAGAGAGCTCAATATTCGGAGACCACTTTTGACCTGAGGGTCCCAGCCTTGCCTCTGAGGAGAATCTGTCCAATCCAAAAGAGATGATAAAGAAGTTAAGCTCCATTTCTGGCACCTCACAAGTTTATAAGGACAAAAGTTGGGCTCCAGGGCCCACCAAAGGGGAAGAGCTGACTGCTGGAAGCAAATGTAAGTTCTCCCTAAATGAAGATAACACCTTACACCTCAAATTATTCCTACAAACAACTTTTCAAATGCAACATTGAGCCCATAAAGAAAAAAATAAGCAAATGTGCAAATGACAAGACATCGCAAACAAAACCAGCAGAAGCCGTGGGCATAGAAGGCACTCAGACTTCTGGTGCCTATACAGATCAGTTAGGTCCAGTACAGTCTCTCTCTCTCCCACAGACTACAACTAACAACTGGACAAAACACAAAAAGCAACCACCTAAGAATTCTGAAAAGTTAAAAAAGCAGGTAAATTGGGGAGGACGGTCAAAACTTAAAAGAAGCAATATTGTCAAGGGTAAGTTTCTCAGTTTTGTTTCATCTCTCTCTCTCTCCTCCTAAGAAGTTCATTTCTCTAGCCCAAGCACCAGGAAGGGGGCCCCTGCAAGCTGAACAACGTCCCTTTTTCCTTCTTTTGGTACTGCCCAAAGTCTGCCCCATTTACATAAACTGTGTAGTTATAGAGGGGAAACCAAAACTCTAAGAGAAGGCCCTTCTTTGTGGCCAGAGGAACTTGGAAAAGGGACCTCCATGCTCTGAAGACTGGAAAGGTAGCCACGCAATTTTCTCCTTTCACTCCCCTCACCACTGTGCCCCTCAGGCGGCCCCAGTCATGCAACAATTCCTTGTGGTGGCATGGGCAGCTAAAACTCTGAGTGAGGTCCTGTCTTTCAATTAGAAAGTGAGGAGAAGGTCTCCTTGGAGCCAAAATGTATGGAGGATATCCAAGAAATGCAGACTGGAGAGAGGATCCCCACATTATGCATAGGAACCTGCATAGTCCCAGGTTTGCTCCTAAGCTGCGCACATGTGGCACAGCCCAAAGCAGCACTGCAAAAGTTTAGGAACCACCAAAGAATAAGAAGACAAAAAGTTTAGGAACTGAACTGACACTGGAACCATTGCCCAAAACTGCCAATCCAGTTGCAAAACAAACATTTTCCAAAAGATTTTAATAGGACCCAGAGAACGGAGTCTCACCACATAAGATGTAAAATATCTAAGACACAAACCATAACTGCCCACCATATAAAGAACCATAAAAATGCAACCAATTCTCAAGGCAAAAGACAATCAACAGATGCCAACCCCAAGATGACCCAGATATTGGAACTACCAAGGTCTTTAAAACAGCTATTTTAATTATGTTTCAATGAGTTAAAGGTAAACATTCTTGAAATAAATGTAAAAATAGAAGTACTCAGCAGAGAAATAAAACACATTAAGAACTAAAACTGTAGCTGAAAACTACAATATCAATTTAAAAATCCACAGGTTGGATTCAGTAGAATAGAGATGACAGAAGAGTCACTGAACTTGAAGATGGATCTACAGAACTTAGCCAATCTGAAGAGCAGAGATAAATTTAAAATAAAAAAAAGATGGAATGAAATGAAAAGGCTTTGGGTGGGCCACGTGGCTCAGCAGGTAAGAGTGCTTGCCTGCCATGCCTGAGGACCCGGGTTCGAGTCCCGTTGCCTGCCCATGTAAAAAAAAAGAAAGAAAAGAAAAGAAAAGGCTTTACCAATTGTGGGATAACATCAAAATGTCTAACATCTGAGTCACTGAAAGGAAAGGAGAAAGAAATTGGTACGTTGAATGGCCAAAAACTCCACAAATTTCAGGAGGATGGAGGGTGGGGGAGTTTCTTTGTAAAAAGAAATAAAGAAAATAGAACACTCAAAATTTAATGAAAGAGACATAACTACTGACCTCACAGAAATAAAGGAGGTAATAACAGGATACTACGAACAACTTTACGCTAATAAATACAACAATTTAGATGAAATGGACGGGTTCCTGGAAAGCATTGAACAACCAACTTTGACTCAAGAAGAAATAGATGACCTCAACAAACCAATCACAAGTAAAGAAATTGAATTAGTCATTCAAAAGCTTCCTAAAAAGAAAAGTCCAGGACCAGACGGCTTCACATGTGAATTCTATCAAACATTCCAGAAAGAATTAGTACCAACTCTCCTCAAACTCTTCAAAAAAATCGAAGCGGAGGGAAAACTACCTAATTCATTCTATGAAGCCAACATCACCCTCATGCCAAAACCAGGCAAAGATATTACAAAAAAAGAAAACTACAGGCCAATCTCTCTAATGAATATAGATGCAAAAATCCTCAATAAAATTCTAGCAAATCATATCCAACAACACATTAAAAGAATTATACATCATGACCAAGTAGGATTCATCCCAGGTATGCAAGGATGGTTCAACATAAGAAAATCAATTAATGTAATACACCATATCAACAAATCAAAGCAGAAAAATCACATGATCATCTCAATTGATGCAGAGAAGGCATTTGACAAGATTCAACATCCTTTCCTGTTGAAAACATTTCAAAAGATAGGAATACAAGGGAACTTCCTTAAAATGAGATAGGAATACAAGGGAACTTCCTTAAAATGATAGAGGGAATATATGAAAAACCCACAGCTAATACCATCCTCAATGGGAAAAATTTGAAAACTTTCCCCCTAAGATCAGGAACAAGACAAGGATGTCCACTATCACCACTATTATTCAACACTGTGTTGGAGGTTCTAGCCAGAGCAATTAGACAAGAAAAAGAAATACAAGGCATCAAAATTGGAAAGGAAGAAGTAAAACTATCACTGTTTGCAGACGATATGATACGATACGTCGAAAACCTGGAAAAATCCACAACAAAACTACTAGAGCTAATAAATGAGTACAGCAAAGTAGCAGGTTACAAGATCAACATTCAAAAATCTGTAGCATTTCTATACACTAGTAATGAACAAGCTGAGGGGGAAATCAAGAAACGAATCCCATTTACAATTCCAACTAAAAGAACGAAATACCTAGGAATAAATTTAACTAAAGAGACAAAAAACCTATATAAAGAAAACTACAAAAAACTGTTAAAAGAAATCACAGAAGACCTAAACAGATGGAAGGGCATACCGTGTTCATGGATTGGAAGACTAAATACAGTTAAGATGTCAATCATACCTAAACTGATTTACAGATTCAATGCAATACCAATCAAAATCCCAACAACTTATTTCTCAGAAATAGAAAAACCAATAAGCAAATTTATCTGGAAGGGCAGGGTGCCCCGAATTGCTAAAAACATCTTGAGGAAAAAAAACAAAGCTGGAGGTCTCGCGCTCCCTGACTTTAAGGCATATTATGAAGCCACAGTGGTCAAAACAGCATGGTGCTGGCATAAAGATAGATATATTGACCAATGGAATTGAACAGAGTGTTCAGATATAGACCCTCTCATCTACGGACAATTGATCTTTGATAAGGCAGTCAAGCCAACTCACCTGGGACAGAAGAGTCTCTTCAATAAATGGTGCCTACAGAACTGGATATCCATATGCAAAAGAATGAAAGAAGACCCACATCTCACACCCTATACAAAAGTTAACTCAAAATGGATCAAAGATCTAAACATTAGGTCTAAGACCATAAAACAGAGGAAAATGTTGGGAGATACCTTATGGATCTTACAACTGGAGGTGGTTTTATGGACCTTAAACCTAAAGCAAGAGCACTGAAGAAGGAAATAAATAAATGAGAGCTCCTCAAAATTAAACACTTTTGTGCATCAAAGAACTTCATCAAGAAAGTAGAAAGACAGCCTACACAATGGGAGACAATATTTGGAAATGACATATCAGATAAAGGGCTAGTATCCAGAATTTATAAAGAGATTGTTCAACTCAACAACAACAAAAAGACAGCCAACCCAATTACAAAATGGGAAAAAGACTTGAACAGACACCTATCAGAAGAGGAAATACAAATGGCCAAAAGGCACATGAAGAGATGCTCAATGTCCCTGGCCATTAGAGAAATGCAAATCAAAACCACAGTGAGATATCATCTCACACCCACCAGAATGGCCATTATCAACAAAACAGAAAATGACAAGTGCTGGAGAGGATGCGGAGAAAGAGGCACACTTATCCACTGTTGGTGGGAATGTCAAATGGTGCAACAACTGTGGAAGGCAGTTTGGCAGTTCCTCAAAAAGCTGAATATAGAATTGCCATATGACCCAGCAATACCATTGCTGGGTATCTACTCAAAGGACTTAAGGGCAAAGACACAAACGGACATTTGCACACCAATGTTTATAGCAGCGTTATTTACCATTGCAAAGAGATGGAAACAGCCAAAATGTCCATCAACAGACGAGTGGCTAAACAAACTGTGGTATATACATACGATGGAATATTATGCAGCTTTAAGACAGGATAAACTTATGAAGCATGTAATAACATGGATGGACCTAGAGAACATTATGCTGAGTGAGTCTAGCCAAAAACTAAAGGACAAATACTGTATGGTCCCACTGATGTGAATCGACATTCGAGAATAAACTTGGAATATGTCATTGGTAACAGAGTCCAGCAGGAGTTAGAAACAGGGTAAGATAATGGGTAATTGGAGCTGAAGGGATACAGACTGTGCAACAGGACTAGATACAAAAACTCAAAAATGGACAGCACAATAATACCTAATTGTAAAGTAATCATGTTAAAACACTGAATGAAGCTGCATCTGAGCTATAGGTTTTTTTTTTTACTATTATTATTACTTTTATTTTTTTTCTCTATATTAACATTCTATATCTTTTTCTGTTGCGTTGCTAGTTCTTCTAAACCGATGCAAATATACTAAGAAATGATGATCATGCATCTATGTGATGATGTTAAGAATTACTGATTGCATATGTAGAATGGTATGATTTCTAAATGTTGGGTTAATTTCTTTTTTTCCGTTAATTAATAAAAAAAAATTTTATAAAAAATAAATAAATAATAATACAGAGAACAAAAAAAAAGCCAATTATCAAATTTAATTGGAAGGGTAGGGGCCCCAAATATATAAAAACATCTTGAAAAAGAAGAATGAGGTTGGAGGACTCCACATCCTGACTTTAAAGCATATTACAGAGCTCTGACCACTATAGTGGTCAAAACAGCATGATACGGGCATAAAAACAGATATATTGACTAATAGAAACAAACTGAGAGTTCAGAAAAAGATCCTCACATCTATGGCCAACTGCTACTTGATAAGACTGCCAAGTTCACCCAAGTGGGATAAAACAGTGTCTTCAACAAATGGTGTTGGGAAAACCGAATATTCATATACAAAAGAATGAAAGAGGACCCCCACCTCACATCTTATACAAAAATCAACTCAAAATGGATCGAAGACCTAAATATAAGAACTGGCACAGTAAAAATCCTAAAAGAAAATGTAGAGATGCACCTTCAAGGTCTTGTGGTAGACAGTGTAGACTTTACACCCAACGCACAAGCAACAAAAGGAAAAAATATATAATAGCACCTCCCCAAAATTAAAAACTTCTGTGCTTCAAAGGACTTTGTCAAGAAAATGAAAAGGTGGCCTATGCAATGGAAAAAAATATTTGGAAACTACATATCCGATAAGGGTTTAACATCTAGAAAATATAAAGTCCTACAACTCAACAATAAAAAGACAAACAATCCAATTTTAAAATGGGCAAAAGATATGAACAGACATTTTTCCAAAGAGGAAATACAAATGGCCAAAAAGCACATGAAAAGATACTCTACAACACTAGCTATTAGGGAAACGCAAATCAAATACAAAATGAGACATCGTTTCACACCTACTAGAATGGCCAATATCTTAAAAAAGAGAAAGCTACAAAAGTGTTGAAGAGAATGTGGAGAAAGAGAAACACTCATTCAGTGCTAGTAAGAATGCTAAATGGTGCAGCCGCTGTGGAAGACAGTTCGGCAATTCCTCAGGAAGCTAAGTATAGAATTGCCATACGTGCTGGTTTGAAAGGATTGTGTACCATAGAAAAACCATGTTTTAATCCTGATCCAATCTTGTGTGAGCAAGCCTTTCTTTCTAATCCCTATTCAATAATGTGGGTTGGAATCTTCTGATTAGATTATCTCCATGGAGATGTGATTTGCCCAATTGTGGCTATTAACCTTTCATTAGAGGGAAATGTAACTCCACCCATCCTAGGTGGGTCTTGATTAGTTTACTGAAATCCTTTAAAAGAGGAAGCATTTTGGAGAGAGCAACAGAGCCACAAGACAAGAGAGCCAAGAGAACCAGGAGAGTGCTCACAGCTAGAGACCTTTGGAGATGAAGAAGGAAAACGTACCCAGGCTTCATGAAACAAGAAGCCTGGAGAGAAAGCTAACAGATGTCACCATGTTCACCATGTGCCTTTCCACTTGAGAGAGAAATCCTGAACTTCATCAGCCTTTCTTAAGTGAAGGTAACCTCTTGTTGGTGCCTTAATTTGGACATTTTTATAGACTTGCTTTAATTGGAACATTTTCACAACCTTACAACTATAAACTAGCAACTTAATAAATTTCCCTTTTTAAAAGCCATTCCGTTTCTGGTATACTGCATTCCAGCAGTTTGCAAACCTGAACATCATATGATCCGGCAATCCCACTACTAAGTGTATACCCAGAACTGAAAGCAGGCACACAAACAGACATTTTCATACCGATGTTTATAGCAACATTATTCACAACTGTCAAAAGACAGAAGTAACTCAAGTATCTATTGACTGATGAATGACTAAGCAAAATGTGGTATATAAATATGACAGAATATTATTCAGCAGTAAGAAGGTGTCATGGTCAGGGTCATGTGTCAACTTGGTCAGGTTATGGTGCCTGTTTGTCTGGTTGGGCAAGTGCTGGCCTGTGACTATGAGGACATTTCACAGAACTAAACCATGATCATGTTGGCTGCATCCACAGCTGATTCCATTTGTAATCAGCCAAGGGGAGTGTCTTCTGCAATGAGTGATGATTAATCTAATCACTGGAAGCCTTTTAAGGAGGATTCAGAAGAGACAGGCTCTCTTCCTGCTTCAGCTAGCAAGCCTCTTCTGTGGAGTTCATCCAGACCCTCCATTGAAGTTGTCAGCTTCACAGCCTGCCCTACAGATTTTGGACTCTAGTCCTTCAAAAGTTACGTGAGACACTTTTATAAACTTTGTATCTATGGCTACTTCCTGCTGATTCTGTTTCTCTAGAGAACCCTAGCTAGCACAGAAGGAATGAAGTCCTGCTGCACACAACAACATGGATGAACCCCGAAGACATTATGTTGAATGAAATACGCCAGACACAAAAGTATAAATATTGTATGATCTCACCAATATGAACTAAGTATAATAAGCAAACTCATAAAGTTAGAATCAAGAATACAGGTTACCAGGAGATAGAATGAAGGTAGAAAATGGAAAGCTGATACTTAATTTGTACAGAATTTCTATTAAGTTTAATTGTAAATGTTTGGAAATGGATAGAGGTGATGGCCGCACAATACTGTAAGTATAATTAGGAGTGCTGAACCAGGTGTGTGACTGTGGATGAAAGGGATAATTTTAGGTTATGTTACCAGAAGGAAATCTAGAGGATAAAGCATGGGATTGTATAACACAGTGAACCCCGTGGTGGGCCACGTCTGTGGTAAATAGTACAATTATAAATATGTTCTTTCATGAACTATAACAAATGTATGTCACTAGCACAAGGTATTAATAGGGTGGTATATGGGAAAAATCCACCTGATGCAAACTTTGGACTATAGTTTACAGTAATATTTTAATATTCTTTAAATATAAATAAACCTGTAGAGACAGAATTAGATTAGTGGTTATATAGAGCTGGGGAAGTATACATGGATTGAGAGGTGGCTGCTAAGGGGTATGGAGCTTTTCTTTTTTAGAGTAATGAAATTGTTCTAAAGTTGATTGTGATGATGAATGCACAACTCCATGATTACACTAAAAGTCACTTATTGTACATCTTGGACGGGCTGATGGTATGTGAATATATCTCAGCAAAACTGCTGAAATAAAATTGCACAGCACAGGTTCTGAATTAGACCGTGATTGGAACCAGGGTCCACAAAAGTAGGCCGGGAATAACCATTAAAGTAACTGAAAAGAGATCAGGCCTCAATTAGAGTTTAAAACGAAGCAAATCTGGCTGGGTCTAAGGTAAATTAGAATGCACGGTAAAAGATGATATACCTTCATCTATTGTATGAGACCAAAGGCAGTTTATTATGTCTAGAACCTAAATTTTCTGTAACACATAATCTAAATCAACCTCTCTCAATAGCTCATTTCAACAAACCAAACTCCTGGAGTTCAGAACGGGTACAAGGCCTTGTAATGCTGTATAGGTTAATATAATACCAGGATACATCTCAGACTATGGTGGGCTGATAATTAAAAAGTACTGGTACAGTTCCTTCAGGATCTGAAGGGGGGGGGAAACTATATATGGAACAATTAAACTCTCCCATTTGGGAAACCCCAGGTACCCTCTCAACCACCGGAGACTCCCAAGAAAACAGGCCAAACCCTTAAGTTTGAGTGAAACGTATTTCTTTTTTTTTTTAATTTTTTTAAAATTTATTTCTTATTTTTTTATTAATTAAAAAAATATTACAAGGAAGATATACATTCTTAACATATGCTCATTCTGTTCTACATATATTATCAGTAATTCACAATATCATCACATAGTTGCATATTCATCATCATGATCATTTCTTAGAACATTTGCATCAATTCAGAAAAAGAAATAAAAATACAACAGAAAAATAAAACAAAAACAGAAAAAAAAATTATACATCATACCCCTTACCCCTCCCTTTCATTAATCACTAGCATTTCAAACTAAATTTATTTTAACATTTGATGAAACTTATTTCTGTAGGGCAAAAGCTAAGATTATCCATAACGAGGCCTAAGAGTTGCTTCCAGGAAGTCTCCTTGTTGCTCAGACGTGACTTCTCTCTCTAAGCCGAACTCTGTAAGGAATATTGTCACCCTCCTCTATACATGGAACAAGCTATTCAGGGGTGAAAATCTCCCTGACAACGTGGGACATGACTCCTAGGGATGAGTCTAACCCTGGTGCCCTGGGATCCACAATGCATTCCTGACCAAAAAGGGGAAAAGAAGGGTAATAAAATAAGGCATCAGTGGCCAAGAGAGAGCAAATGGGGTAAAGAAGCTATTCCAGAGGATACTCTCTTATGCAAGCTTCAGTTAGATAGTGCTAATTGCCATGGTTTGCTAAACCCCAATCAACATCACTCTTGTTGACTCTTAAGAACCAAGAACCTAGTTGCACTGAGACTCTATAAAAGTTTCATGCACTAGGTTTGCCTTTCTGGAACCTATAATTCCCAGAGGGTTCCTAGGTCAGATAAATCCTGAAACTCAGAAGGACCAGCCTCTCCAGGATTAACATTAATTATATCCTCCTATTCTTTAGTGAGGACCCCCCTTTCCAACATGAAAAATTCAGAATGGGCATTGCCCAAAGATCCCGATAGACTGAGAGAAGGATTATAGGAGGAGCAGGTGTAACAGAGAAAACAGATTTAATAAATGAGTATGACTGCTGAATCACTATATTCATATTCCTTCTAGCCTCCAGTGTTTGGGAGCAGCTAGAAAGAAAAAATCTGAGATGGTGGAATGGTAGCACCAGGACACACTGTGGGATCTGTTCTATAACTACTTGCTGAAGTGTGCTTTGAAAATTGTTGCTTTTTTCTTTCCTTGCTTTGTATATATATTTCACAGTAAAAATAGTTTTTTACAATAAAAAAAAGTAGGCCAGGACATGAATGTCAAACCTAAAAATGGTTACTGCCTGCTAAAATGAAAAGCTTAAATAGGGCCCAAAATAATAACCAAAATGTCGAGGATCACAATAGCAAAAAGAAAATCAACTGATACCAACACTAAGATAAATTAGATGTTGGAATTATCTGACAAGGATTTGAAAAAATAATGGCTGAAAACTCCCCAAATTTGGTGATAGATATAAAACAACAGATTTCAAGAAACTGAGTGAACCCAAAAAAAGAGAAACCGAAGACACATCATAATCTGAAAACCAAATTAAAAGAAAACAATGCATTACCTATAAGGGAACACCAGTTTGAATGATAGCAGATCTGAAACCATGGAGATTAAGAAGTAGGAGTATAACATTTTTCAAGTGCTGAAAGAAAAGAACTGCTGACCATGAAGTTGTTATTCAGAAAAACTATCCTTAAGGAACGAAGAGGAAATAAAGACATTCTCAGATGGAAAAAAAAGCAGGTAAGACATGACCAGAAAAGGCAACAGAAGAGACCAGGAGATCCTTGTGGTGAGGCAGTGTTCCTGGACCGTCCCAATGTCAGTATCCAGTCTGGGATTTTAAACTGCAGCTTCTGCAAGATGTGATCAATGGGGAAACCGGGTAGAAGGTACCCAGGACCTCCCTTTATAATTTCTCACAACTGCATGTAAATCAACAGTTATCTCAAAATGAAAGCTCAGTTTTTAAAAATTGGCCAAAGATGTGAAAAGAGACAATAGAAAAAAAAAAAAAGAAACTCAAATGGACAATAAGCAGATTAAAAAATCTTCAAAATCATTGGTCCCCAGGGAAATGTATATTAAAATGACAATGAGATACCTCTACCCATAGACTAAAGTGGCTAAAGTTTTAAAGACTGACAATTCAATTGTTGGCAAGGATGTGGAGCAACTAGAACTTCCCACATTGCTAGTGGGGAATATAAAATGATACAACCACTATGGAAAACAATGGGGCAGTTTTTATAAAGTTAAACATACACTTGTCTTAAGACCTAATTCAGGTATTTACCCAAGAAAAATGAAAACATTTGCCCAACAAAGATCTGTACCTGAATGATAGTAGCAGCTTTATTCAAAATAGCCCAAAACTTGACAAAACCTAAACATCCATCAACAGACAAATGGATACGGAAAATGTAGGAGAGCTGCATAATGGGCTACTACTAGTATCAGCAAGAAAGGTATACAGGACGTGGATGAATCTCAAAATTATGCTAATGTGAAAGAAGCCAGACACAAGGAGTACTTCACACTACGAGACACACGAAACTTCAACACAGACAAATCTCAACTAGAGTGGCAGAAGGCAGGTCTGGGGAGTACTAGACTGAAACTGACTGGGAAAGGGCTCAAGGGAAAGTTTGGGGTGATGAAACTGTACTTTAATCTTGACTGTGAAAGTACTCACAAAAGTGTGGTAATTGTTTAAACTCATTAAACTATACCCTTCAAATATGTGCATTATTCTATTGCGTGTAAATTGTACCTCAATCAAGCTGCTTTTCTCAAAGATCCAAAATAAAGTCCTTCACTGCACTGGTCATTAATCTATACTGCCAGGGACTTCTCTAATCACGTCTCTTCCCTGCTCAGAAAGCCCCAGTGGCTCCTGTATTCACACAGAACAAACTCTAATTTATCAGTCAGTCACTGATAAATTAAAATCCAGCACTCCAGGATCCGGTCCCAAGCACTTTTTCTAGTCTGACTAGGCCTTGTAACTCTCCAGCAGCTAAATTTAAATTTCATCCAAACAAGAGCACAGCCTCTTTCCTCAGGATGAACCACACCACACTCCCCTCCTCCCCTTCGCCCTCCTCAGGCTCTCCGCTTCTCTATTTGCATCCTTCCCCCCACTTGGTTCTTGCACACCAAGACCATGAACTTGGTTTCTATGTTCTTTGATAGAACATTCCAGATTCCTTCAGCAGAGCTACTCCCTCCCTTGTCTGCTGTGCCATTGCCAACTGGCCCTCAGTGCACCAACCTGTGGACCTTTTCTTACAGAGCTTCCCACGTAGGGCCGCTCCCCTCACTAAATGACCTGACAAGCGCGCTGAGGACCCACTGCTCAGAGCATCATGCTAAACTGGACTGGTAGGAGGTCAGTTACAATGAACACGTCTGAAGTGACTGGAGGCAGTCACTGTGAGATGCCAAAGTAAAGCTGTTGCATGAGCGATAAGAAAACGAGCCCTAGGCTGGTGCTCAGGGAAGAAGCCACAAACAGAAATAACTCAAAGATCATGTCTCTGTATATGATAACAAAAACCATGAAAGGAGAAACATTCTATGAATTAAAAACCGTAAATAAAGAACAGAGGGCCGAGGATGAGCCCTACAGGTCGCCCAGTAAGGGAGGATGGACAGAAGCAAACTAGGACATTAAAAATAGAGATTTGTTCACAAGATAAACAGGGGAGAATTCAAGCCAAGAAGGTCACAAGAGGAGAGAATCTCAGAAAAGAACAGATGTCAAGGGCATCTGGCGTTGCAGCAAATAAAGGAAAACAGGAAGAGAAAAGCCAGAGGAGGCCACAGGCGAAGGCTGGAGGCAGTTCCAGCAGAGAGGTGAGGACAGGCGACAGGTCACTGGAGACCAAAGCAGAACCGCACAGTGAGGACGCCATGCTGCAGCACAGAGGCCATGGCAGTGAGCAGTGCAGTGGCTCAAATGGGAAGTGATGAGGATGGTCAGCTGTCGAAAGTACCGCCATGCACCAGTGCTCAGACTCTGCACTGCAGCCAAGTGCACTCTTCCCCACCCTGCTGCCAGCCTGCTCTTCTCTTCCCACCACAAACACACCAGGCAAATCCCTGGCACTTCAAAACGAAACAATTCCATCAGCTCCCATATATGCCACCTGACTAGAGCTGCTACATGCTCCATCCTGCTAAAAAAATCCTTCCCAGGCTTGCTCTCCTGTCATCCCTGGCCCAACAGTCACAGGCACGCATTATGACAGGAATCCCTAGCCCAGCTTTGAACACCTACAGACAATCCAGTCCCAGACTATTTTCCAAATTAATCACCTACTATTTCAGTACACAAATCCTCTGCCTCAGCAAAGCTGATCTACTCAGCACTCCTACCTCCCACTGTACTCTGGGGGCAGCGGCCCAAACCTGACCCACCCTCAAGGTCCATCGCCCCAGGGAGCCCCCAATGAGCACCTGTCCCACTCTGGGGCACCCAGGCTATTGGCCTCTATCTCTGCCTGTGACAGCTTCAAGACTCTGCCTCAAGCATATTGTAATTCTGTAACCCTCGCACTATTTAAGTTTTCTTTGCATAAAAAAATATTTCATGTAGATTTTAAGCAACTAAGGAGATTTCATCACAGATTTCCCCTTTGTAGCTCCTTATGCACAGGTGACTATTTAATTATTATTGGCTGAATGGTTGTAATATTGGTCCCACCTAGTCACCATGAGATTAGAGAAAAATGACCACATCTGAGCTTTGCAATAGTTCAACTAGCAAGTACAATAGGACATTGGTAGATACAATGTTGATACGCCAACAAAGAAAATCAAATAGAAGAAGCCAAGAGCTATCAGGAAGATAAATGCAACAATAAAGGAGATGAAGATTTGCAAAAATTTAACATCCTGAAGCACAACAGCAGCCGACACTTTTAGGATCACTTTAAATTTAAAGGATTAGAATAGTTGAGAATAAAGATGGATTTATGGTACCAATTAAAATTTATTTAATTTATGGTACCATGATAGAAAAAAGAACACGTACAAACTGATACATCTTTAGAAACACAAATTCAAACATGCATGGCCATGAGGACAGAACTAGAAAGCACATCTTTCCATGCCACCTGTTTTAAAGGTGTTTCTAACACTTTACTTTCAACAAAGTCTCTAAACATTGTGCTCTGGGCAGAACATTAACGGGACAACCACAATCCCTGACCTCAAGCACAGGTACAGATAACCAAACTGCAGAGGGTGTCTCAGGACCCCTGTGCAGGGGAAAGGTGGGCCACAGAGTACAACCCGCAGCCCCCAGGAGCTACCACCTATGGCAAGAGGTTGCTCTTTAACCTTCTACAACAGAAACACCCAAAGCTCTTGCCAAGAATAACAAAAGACAAATAATATAACCTCAACTCATAAACCACCGATCTAAACAGTCACGACAGAAAAAGACTTGGCATATACTCGTGATCCTGGAACCCTGCAGGACTGCAGTCATAAGCAGGTGTCTCTCCCCTAGTAAGACTCGGACCCCTGCTTTCCTCAAGCGAGTGGCAGCTCCATTTATTCCAACTTCCAGAGCCTGGAAGAGAATTCCTAGACCTGAATCATTTCAACCAATGTATGACAACAAAACAAGTGGGTGACCCCCTGGAATTGACTAGGAAGGGATTTTGCTGCTGATATCATTTAAGCAGGGATTTTTCTCACTATCTATATAATAAAACTGCTGCACAGGTTCTGTTACAGATATCCCTTAAAGAAAGTCTAAAACACAAGCTTCACAAAACATCCTCACATTGATTTCTTATTCCACAACACGGTTACCAAATCGGTAGTTTAAATTATTCTAAGAAAGAGGGAACAGGAGGGAAGGAGAGGGAAAGAGCAAACAGGAATGCAGAGCAGGTTAATTCCTCACTTATTAGGACAACTCAGACCCTGCCTCTCTCCACCCCATCTGAGTTTGCCGTCCACAAAATGAAAAAGTTAAACCCAGTGATCCCAAAGGTGCCCACTCTAAAATTCAGAGCTGCTTCAAGTTTGCTTAGTCTTATGTTGGGCAAACGCCCATTTCCAGGGCTCTTCAGAAACATCAACACACCACCACTAAGCTTAGCATAGCAACATCCTTGCAAATAGTTGAGTACCTTCTAGTATTTCCCCTGGCTGGTTATTTATGTATTTATTTAAACACTGTCCTTAAAAGGCAGTAAAAGCTATCAGTACCTTCATGATCCCCAGAAACCAAGGCCTAGATAGCATCAAGATTCCTGAAGCCACAAGGAGAATGAACAATGGTACCAAAATCAAAACCCAGAACTGGACAGCCCCAGTTCACAGTTCTAGTGTGTAAATAAACAGCACTTTATGTCACCTTTTTAAAATTTTTTTTACCAGTTTAACAACTTTCATCCAAAACATATCTCCACAAAACCTTTCAGCTAAGCAGGTATCTTATAGACACTTATAAATGAAAAGCTTTCTCCACGTCTAATTTATTATTTCTAAAAGATAAATACTGTCAGTAAAAGGAAAAAATTACCATAAAAGAGATGGAGGAGGAGATCTAAAAATAAAAGCTCAAGACAACCTGTGATTCTTGGCTGTGGCACCAGGGACGAATAAAACTGAAGGATATGTTTCTGCATAACCATATGCCACTAAAAGGCCTGACCCAGGGGGAGCAGTCCTAGAACCCACAAATGGCAGAATCGTGGACACAGGGACTCCAAGAATCCCAAAAGGTGAACACAGAATTTACAACACAGGCTTAAAGCACCCACCCATCCCTAGAATGCCCACATGCTGTCAATTCCTACCCAAATGGAAAAGACTGCTTAAAGGTTTAATTTCTCTACTTGATAAACAATTTTATAACCCGGAAAATATTTAAGCCACTTTCACCATAGTCATACAAAGTCATACTCTCCAAAAACTGATTTACAATTAAAACATTCACGTTTAGTTAACTGAAAACTAAGCTGGAAAGGCACATGGAGATAGTAAAAGGAAGAGAAAAGGAATATGCATGTACCCTCGGGTGAAAAAAAAAAAAGTTTGGGAGGGAAAAAAATCTACATTATCCACCTGGAACCCCTCACCTGTGTTGTCCCTAAAGAGCCAACAGCCAGCTTGGCAGCATGCCCCCCACATGCCAGACCGCGATGCCCACAAGCCGCAGAAATGACTTCACTCCACCAAGCTTTTTGGTCATTGGAACTGGGAGCTCCCATATTTGTAAATTTCAAGAGAGATTCTCAATGGAGAAGAGAGACTATATGCGCTCTGCAACCTGATGCAGAGGATGCAAGCTGCAAAATACTTAGGAAATATGATGAGAAAACAGCATCTGAAGTGCTTACTGCGGAGTGGAGAGAGGCTCCCTTACTGGTGGAGATCCCGAGACACAGCTCTTCTTCCACTTTTGCTCACATTTCTGTCCTTTAACGGCCCATCTTTTAATCACCTCCCACTTAAAAACCTTAAAGCCCCCATCAACTTTCAAACTGATGAATTAACAAGTAACAGCTATGTGGTACTGGAAATGAAACTAGACGAACTAACCCAACACTGACACTAAGAGAGACACATTTATTACCTGATCGCTGACCAAATACCAGGCTGACTGACAAAGCTAAGGGCAACAAAATAAAAACCCACTGCCTTTGCTCTTTTAAAGAAAGGAAAGGAAATAATGAGTCCATATAACACTTATCATCAGAGTCCTTAGCCACTAAAATCCGAAAACTACACATCTGCAGGAAGCTACACCTTCGGCCCAGGAGAGGAGCACATAATGCTCAGAGCAAACTGTGCCAGAGCAAACCTGGAGGCCGCCCACATGGTGGACAAACTGACCCACCCCTGGACAGGCATCCAGCGAAATCCTCCAGGGGGTGACAGAATGGAGGAAAAGTGGCACCCAGCAACATGGCCGGCTCTCAGAAAATACCAGGCATGAAATAAAGCAAGGCTCAAAACACATCCCTGGGAAAGGTGCAGAAACATGGCAAACCACACAACTAGTCTAGCAATATAAACACACGCGCGGTGTAGTGTAAACAAAAGGAAAACCATGGTCAACACAAAATTCAGGGTGAGGTGGGAGTGGGGGCAGTCACTGGGTCGGGGAGACACACAGTGCTGCAAAGGTTCCCGGAGAGCTTGTCCCTAAGCCCACTGCTGAGGTGCTGGGTTTGCTCTAGTGCCCTTCCTGATGCCCTACAATCACACTTTGGAAATGCTTTCTCAGTGACTTCATATATTTTTTAAATGGTGTGAATCCACATTTATAACAAACAGTGTTATCTGTTCACTACTACAGAGAAAGTGAATAAAGTTCAGTGGAGATAGAAAGCAAAATCTATAAGTTGGAAAATTGTAAAATAAAAGGACAGCTCCATTAACACCCTCTAATACCCATCTAAAATTAAGCAATGGTTTTTTTGCTAGAATCTAAATTTTCTGTAGCACATAATGTAACTCAACCTGTCTGGACAGATCATTTAAACAATCCAAACACAGGGAGCCCAGAATAATAATGAGACTTTAATCCTATATAGCTTAATGTAATGCCTGGATACATCCTAGAACATATTAAACAGACAACCAAAAAGGACTGGCAAAGTCTCTTGAGGGATGGGAGAAACAATATGGAACTATTAAACTTTACTACCAGGGAAAACCCAGACACTGTATCAAAAATTAGGGACACCCAAATCAATAGGCCAAACCCTTGATCTTGAGGCTTGCTCTTGTGAAGCTCATGTATGCAGCAAAGAAGCATAGCCTACCTATATGTATGCCTAAGTGCCACTTCCCCAAGGACCTCTTTTGTTGCTCAGATGTGACCTCTTTCGCTTGCTCTCTAAGCCCAATTCTGTAAGTGAAACCACTGCCTCCCCACTACATTGGACATGACATCCAGGGATGAAAGTCTCCCTAGCAGCATGGGAGATGACCCCCAGGGATGAGTCTGGCTCGGGTACCAAGGGATCAACAATGTCATCCTGACGAAAAGGGGGAAAAGAAGTGCAACAAACTCTCTCAGTGGCTGAGAGAGTTCAAATAGAGTCAAGAGGCTACTCTGGAGGTCACTCTTACACAAGCTGCAGTTAGACACTGCTGCTATCATAACTTGCCAAACCCCAACCAAAACCATTCCTGCCAATCCTAAAGAATACTTAGGGCATATACGAGAATCTACAAAGGTTCTATGCACTAGGGCAACATTCCAGAAACCTACAATCTCCAGATGGGTCCCTGGACCAGATAAGTCCTGAAATGCAGAGAGGCCAGCCTCTCCAGAACATCAACTAGTTCCATGCCCCTACCCTACATTATCAACAGCCCCTTCCAACATGAAAAAATTAGACTGGCCATAGCCCAAATACCCCTAAAGAGTGAGAGGAAGATCAAAGGTGATGTAGGAGTTATACAGAAAAGATAGGGTTTAAAAAATGAGTGTGAGTGCTGAATCAGCATACTGATATTTCTTTTAGTCTCCAGTACCTTAGAGCAGCTAGAAATAAAAACCTAAAATTGTGGAATTGTAACCCATATCAAATTCTGAAATCTGTTCTACAACTAATTGTTGCAATGTACTTTGAAATCTACTGCTTTGTGTTTATATGTTTTCTTTCACAAAAAGGAAAAAACAGAGAAAGAAAAGTATATTAAAGAAGATAGAATTTAAAAAATGAATATGACCGCTGAATCAGTATACTGATATTTCTTTTGATCTCCAGTGTCTTGGAGCAGCTAGAAGAAAAAAAGAAAAATCATGGAATTGTAACCCATACCAAACTTTAAAATCTGAGGTATAATTACTTGTGAAAATGTACCTGGAAATTTATTGCTTTTATGTATAAATATTTTTCACAATAAAAAAAAGTTTTAAAAAAAATACTAAAGCAATGGGTTTAATCCCTATAACCTACAAAACGTGTTTGTCCTTATGACTAATTCAAGTCTAGCTGTGACACAGGCTACCAGCTCCAACTGCTGAAACCCTGCCGCAAGGGAAATGCCTGTTCAGCAAGCTTTCAAAACTGGTCAACTAAACTCTTTTCTGAAAGGGTTCTCTCTCTTCTTTTAGGCTTTCATCAGAATAAAGGCAATGTTTTCTTAGAATGCAAACTTTAAATTAAACGCAGGATTACACAAATACCCTTAATTTTGTACCAAAAACAAAGCACCTGAAGTTATTCCATAAATTTGATTATAATTTAACTATGAGAAGCACTTGATTTGTAAAGCTCTGAGAGCATGAAATGACAGAGTCGTAATCCACTAAGAATATCAGGACCTTACAAACTGGACTCAATAACAAGGTCACCCAGTTCTCCAAAACTGGTATCAACCAAAGATGACCATTATGATTGCACACAATCCATTTAGAAAGTAATTTCCAGTTGGGGGATTCACAACTCATGTTTTCTAATTTAAGTACCAAATTCCGTCAGCGAATGGCTCCCGAATCAAGGGTTTGACGACTGATGCATGCCTTACCATCCTCTAGTGCCCCCCCCCCACCCGTGCAAGTCAGAGAAGCTTCTAGACCACAGCCCTGAGCACCCCCAACATCACCTGCCCTGCACTCCAGACGAAAGCCCCATGCCTTGCATGGCCGCTAAAGGTTCCAGGACATTCCTGAAACAGGAGCGCACCCAGGGAGTTGGAGAGCAGAGCTAGGGACCCCATGCTCTCCCCAGGCCACACCAAGGTGTACAGAGGACCAGGACATGGGAGGAGACACATTCGCACTGGCCCGCGCTAACCCGGCGCTGCCTCCAGAACCCGGTGTCGGCCTCGGAAGGTACCCATAGCCCAGGACGGTGCCCGTAGCGCGGGACGCTGTCCATCAGCCTCCGACGGTGCCTGTAGCCCGGGACGGTGAATGCCAGTCCCCGACGGTGCCACTCAGCCCCCATGCACGTAGCCCCGGATGGTGCCCATCAACCCTCTCCCCGCCAACTATGCCCGTCAGCACCGGACCGGGCCTGTCATTATTCCCCGACGGTGCCCGTCAGCCGAGGACCGGGCCTGTCATCCCTCGAGGAAGCCTGTCATCTCCAGACGGTGCCCGTCGCCACCGACGGCGCGGTCGGACTCGGCACAAAGGCCCGCCCCGCCCTTCCCGACCCCGGCCCGTCCCGGGCGCGGCCCACCTAGGCCATAGGCCTTGGCGCAGATCCACTGGAGGTTGGCGGCGATCTTGGCCCTGGCCGAGTCGTAGCGGTCCAGCGGCACGATGTCCACGGCACCGTCCGGCGGAGCCTCCATCTTCCTCCAGGCGCCCTCTCCCGCCGAGCAGCCCCCGGCGTCCACCATCTGCAGACAAAAAGGGCCGGGCTGCGGTGCGCGCGGCCTCCTCTCCCCCGACCCAGCCCGCGGCCGCAACAAAGGCCCGGCCGGCCGCGCCGCCCTCCCGGCGGGGCCCAGATGCAAGCGAGGAGGCCGCGCGCGCCGGTCCACCTGCCGGTCCGCACCGCCCTCCCAGCGGGGCCCAGGTGCAGGCGAGGAGGCCGCGCGCGCTGGTTCACCTGTCGGGCCCACCTGCCCGCCCGCCCGCGCCGCTCCGGCCTCACCTCAGAGCCGCCGCCGCCGCCGCCGCCGCCGCGGCTGCCTCATGCTGCAGGGCCGAGACCTGAGGCGCGGGCAGGGACAGGGCCCAGGCAGGCGGCGATGGCGGGCGGGCGCGCGGGCGGGCGGGGGCGCGGGCGCGGTCCCGGCGCTGCCAGGCGAGGACGGCGGCTCTGAAGGTTCGCGGACAACGGCGGGGAGCGCGCGCGACGCCGCGACGCCTGCGCAGGCGCAGTGGGCGCGGCTTCGACCCTCGCCCCGCCCCCTCCCGCCCCTTCCCGCAAGCGCTGAGGCTGCTAGCCGGGAGCCGGCTGGGGGTCGTGGCTGTGGACCGATTCCCGCGGAGCTCCCGGCGTTCCATTGTCTGCGCCCTGCCGCGCCCTCCCGGGAGTTGGGGATGTCCGGGCCAAGGCCGACCCCCAGCTGCCGCCGTCTGACGGGGCCGAGCCCGAGAGACCCCTGCGCTCCTGGAGGGCCTGGGCCGCCCCGGGGTACCGCGCGATCCCGGCCCCTTGCCGCGGGCCGACAGCAACCTCGGAATGCAGCGGCCCGGGTGGGCGGGAGCTCCTGGAGCCCGCTGTCCCCCACCCAGGAGCAGTCCCGAGACCCGCGCACCCTGGAGCAGAGCTTAAAACCCGAGAACCCTTCTCCCAAGAGCAGCGCTCCGAGCCCAGGCACCCACTACCCCGAAAGGCGGTCGGAGCTTGGGAATCCCTCTGAGCAGAGCTTGGAACCCAGGGACCCTACACACCGAGAGCAGCCCGAGACCCCTACATCCCCTGAGCACCCCTTGAAGCCAGGGACCCCCACCCCCCAAGTGCAGCGCTCGGAGCCCAGGCATCCTCCCACACCCGACGCAGCGCTTGGAACCTGACACCTCCCCTCCGGCGCAGCGCTTTGGACCCGAGGACCCCGCCCCGAGAGCGCTCTAGGCCCCTAGGTGCGCGGTCCAGAAGCGCCCTGAGCGGACCGGCCCACTGCCCACTCAGCCGGGCCATGGAGTGGGGAGCTTGGAACAAGGGACAAATATCGGCATCCTTCGAGGCCAGTGCAGAAGAGGCGCTGGCTGCGAACTAATAAAATCCGCACCCAAGGGCCCGTGTCAGGTTCCTAACTGTAATTACACTGACGCTGGGAGCCCTTGTATGCACATGGCCGTCTGCGTGGGCTCCAGAAACGCACACCTCAGTGTAAGGAGCCCTGACAGTGGGGCCGGCTTACCCTCAGCCTCCGGGTTGAGAATTCCACTAACCTCTCTTCACCACTTCTGAAGCATCTAAAGCTCAGAGGGCTCAGCCACTGTGCAAAAATACTACTCTTGTGCACAGGAGCATAGCAGTGAATGAAATCAATTCTCTGCCCTCCCTGTGGGGCTGGCATTCTAGTAAGGCGAGAAAACAGAATATATACTGCATTAAACAGTGGGAGCTATGGAGGGGAAATAAAAGGTGAAGGAGGAACGCGGAGGACAGGGTAGGGAAGGAAAACCTTAAGGGAGGCATCTCTGAGCAAAGAAGACCTGGAGTAAACGAGGGGCAGTGTGAGGATACCTGGGAAAGTGGAGCTTAGGCAAGGATGCAAAGCTCCTGAGTGGGAGTCTGCCTGGCATACGGAGGAGACCCCTGAAACTGGAACCCAACAGGGAGAAACCAGGAGGAAATGGGGTGGGGGTGGGGGGACTTGGTGGCGGCAGATCTCGCCCAGTGAGAACTTTGCCCTTTCCTTGGTGTTGGGGGATTAGGCAGGAGGGTTTCCGATGTGATGGACCCTTGACGAGGATCCTCTGGGTCCTGGGAGAAGAACATGTTGTAGGGAGGGCAAGAGTGAAGGCGAGGACCGGCTTGGGGGTGGGAGTTCAAATGCCTCAGGTCCAAGGTGGCCATACTGGGCCTGGGGTGGGCGCTGGATCTATGTTGGAGGGAGAGTTGTCGGGAGAGGTGGACAGCTTGGATGTGAGAAAAAGGTGTCCACAATGATTCCAAGGTTTTTTTTTATGTTGACTGTGTATCCTGCAAAATTGCTGAGCTCATTTATTAGTTCTAATGGTTTTTTCAGTGGATTAGGAGGAGTTTCTACATACAAGGGCAAGTCCTTTGCAAATAAAGATAGTTCACCTCTTCCTTTCCAATCTGGTTGCCTTTTTGTTTCATTTTCTTGCCTAATTGCTCTGGACAGAACCTCCAGGACAGTGCAGAATACAAGAAATGAAAGCACCTGTCTCTATCTTGGTTCTGAGCTCCGGAAAATCAGCTATTCCTTCACGATTAAGTATGATGTTAGCTTTGCATTATTCTTTTTTTTTTTTTTTGCAATGTATTTATTATTTTTTAAGTTACTTCATAAATATTTTAAATTTTTGTTTTTAATTCCTACTAGGATAAATATCAATAGATATAATCTACATAAACAAAAGCTCTCTGAGGGTCTCTATAATTGTATGTTTATTTCTTTGTGGGTTTAGGGGACATTACCTGATATAGGCTATCACAAGAGAAAAAGTTATTTGAAGTCGCCTTTCATATTTCTGCATTCTACCATGTTATTTTCCCATTAGTGTAAGTGCTAAAATAATTTTTTTTTTCATTTTATTTTAGGGAAGGAAAGAGGGAAGAAAAAGAAAGAGAGAAAAGAAGGGAGAGAGGAGGAGGAGAAGAAGGGGGAGGAGGGAGGGTCATGTGGTCAGGAGAGCACCACATTCCCCATATGTCCCCAAAATCTTTGTCCAGACCACACCAGAGCAAAATATCAGAGCAAGCTGCACCGACTTTCCACTTCTTGGCCTTGTTTTCAGAGGAACTCGTTCGGCTCACCTGGGCCCTGACATTGTCATCTTCACCTGAGTCACAATATCGAGATCAGACAGTATGTGTCCTTTTGTGTCTGGCTTATTTCACTCAGCATTATGTCCTCCAAGTCCATCCACGTTGTCATGGGCTTTGGGACCTCATTTGGTCTTACTGCTGCATAATATTCCATCATATGGAAATACTACATTTTGTTTATCCACTTTTCCGTTAATAGGCACTTGGATTGTTTCCATTTTTTGGCAATTGTGAACAGTGATGTTTGGCTATGAACATCAGTGTTCAAATGTCTGTTCATGTCACTGCCCTCAGCTCTTCTGGGTATATACCGACTATTGGTATTGCCGTGTCATAGGACAACTCAATATTTAGTTTTCTGAGGAATCACCAAACTGTCTTCCATAGTGGCTGCACCACTATACATTTGCAGCAGCAGTGAGTAAATGTTTCCATTTCTCCATATCCTCTCCAACATTTGTAGTTTCCTGTGTGTTCAATAGCAGGCATTTTTATAGGTGTGAGGTGGTATCTCGTAGTTTTAATTTGCATTTCCCTTGTAGCTAAGGAAGATGAGCATCTGTTCATGTGCTTTTTAGTCATCTGTATTTGCTCTTTGGAAAAATGCCTATTCGTATCTTTAGACCATTTTAGAATTGGTTATATTCTTTGGTTGTTAAGTTGTATGATCTCTTCATGTACGTGGGATATCAAACTTTTATCTGATGTATGGTTTCCAAATAATTTTTCCTATTGAGTTGGCTGCCTCTTCACCTTTTTGACAAAATCCTTTGAGTCCCAGAAGCTTTTGATTCTGAGGGGCTCCCATTTATCTATTTTATCTTTTGTTGCTTGTGCTTTGGGTGTGAAGTTCATGAAACTACCTCCTATTATTAGGATTTGAAGATGTTTCCCTATGTTTTCTCTTAACGTTTTATGGTACTGGCCCTTACATTTATGTCTTTGGTCCACTCAGAGTTAATTTTTATGTAAGGGTGTAAGACGTGCTGTACTGGTTTGAAAGGATTATGTACCCTAAAAAAGCCATGTTTTAATCCTGATCCATCTTGTGGAGGCAGCCATTTCTTTTAATCCCTATTCAGTACTTTAGATTGGAAGCTTGATTCGATTTATCTCCAGGGAGATGTGACACACCCAATTCTGCATATTAACCTTTGATGTAACTCCACCCATTCCAGGTGAGTCTTGATTAGTTTACTGGAATCCTTTAAAAGAGAAAAGATTTTGGGAAAAGCTTCAGAAACAACAGCCAAGAGCCCACACAACTCTTGAAAATAAAAAGGAATATGTCCCTGGGGGAGCTTCATGAAACAAGAAGCCAGGAAAGAACTCTAGCAGACATCACTATGTTTGCCATGTGCCTGTCCAGTTGAGAGAGGGAAACCCTGAACATCATCGGCCTTCTTGAACTAAGGTATCTTTCCTGATAACCTTAGATGGGACATTTTTATAGCCTTGCTTTAATTTGGACATTTCCGTGGGCTTAGAATTATAAACTAGCAATTTAATAAATTTCCCTTTTTAAAAGCCGTTCTGTTTCTGGTATTTCGCATTCCGGCAGTTGGCAAACTAGAACACATGGGTCCTCTTCTCATTCAAAACAATGCTTTGACCTATTGATATACAGTTTTCCCAAGCCCATTTTTTGAAGACTATTCTGTCTCAGTTCAGCAGGTTTGAGGTCCTTGTCGAAGATCAATTGACTGTAAATTTGTCGGTCAATCTCCACAGTCTTGATCTGGTTCCATTGGTCAATACTTTATCTTTGTGCCAATACCATACTGTTTTGACCATTGTAGCTTTGTAGACAGCTTTAAATTCAAGAAGAGTTAGTCCTCCCACTTCACTCTTCTTTTTCAGGGTATCTTTAGCTTCTTGAGGTTTCTTTCCCTTCCAAATGAACTTGATAACAAGCTTTTCCATATCTTCAAAATAGGTTGTTGGAATCTTAATTGGTATTGCATTGGATCTATAGATCATTTTAGGTAGGACTGACATCTTAACAACATTCAGCCTTCCTATCCATGAGCATGGAATGTCTTTCCTTCTGTTGAGATCTTCTTTTATTTGTATGCTGTATGGCGGGTCACATTTCATTGTTTTTCTCTGTGAGCATCCCATTATTGCAGGACTATTTGTTGAGTTTTTTTTGTTTGGTTGTTTTACTTGTTTGTTTTGGGGGAAGTGCATGGACCGGGAATTGAACCCAGGTCTCCCACATGGCAGGTGAGAATTTTACCACTGAACTACCCTCGCACCCCCTAGATCTTCTTTTATTAATGTGTTTTTATTGTAAAATATAGCATATGCACAAGGCAAAGAAAGAAAAAAGCAATGATTTTCAAAGCACACTTCAACAAGAAGCTACAGAACAGATCCCAGAGTTTATCATGGGCTACCCTTCCATCATCTCAGATTTTTTATTCTAGTTGCTCCAAAACACTAGCGGCTAGAAGGAATATTAATATAGTGATTCAGCAGTCATACTTGTTTGTTAAATCACATTTTCCCTGTTATTCCTCTTCCTTCTCCTTTAATCCCTCTCCCATACGATAGGGATCTTTGGGGAATGCCCACTCTGACCCCTTCATGCTGAGAAGGGGTGTCCACACTGACAGACAGGAGGGTGCAATCAGATCAGGTAAATCCTGAAACCCAGACGGATCAGCCTTTCCAGGGTTATCAATTGATTGCATGCCCCCTACCCTTCAATGTTAGATCCTCTTTAATTTCTTTTAACAATATTTTATAGTTTTCTGTGTACAGGTCCTTTACTTCCCTGGTTAAGCTTATTTCTAGAGACTTCATTATTTTAGTGGCTATTTTTAATATAATTTTTCCTTAATTGTCTCCATATTTAAGTCATTATTTGTATGTACAGAAACATTTCTGATTTCTGTACATTAATCTTGTATCCCACTACTATATTGAATTTGTTTATTAACTCAAGTAGCTTTGTCATGGATTTCTCAGGATTTTCCAAGTATAGGATTGTATTGTCTATGAATAATAAAAGTTTTACTTCTTCCTTACCTATTTGGATACCTTTTATTTATTTCTCCTGCTTAATCACTCTGGCTAGGACTTCTAGTACAATGTTGAATAAAGAATGTGACAATGAGCATCCTTGTCTTGTCGCTGAACTTAGAGGATGTTCTAGTTTGCTATCATCTGGAATGCAATATACCAGAAACAGAATGGCTTTTTTAAAAGGGGAATTCAGTAAGTTACAAGTTTACAGTTCTAAAGCCATGCAAATCTCCAAATAAAAGCAAGTCTATAAAATGTCCAAAGTGAGGCACCATCAAGAGGTTACCTTCACTCAAGAAAGGCTGACACATTCAGTGCTTCTCTCTCAACTGGGAATGCACGTGTCAAACATGGCGACAGTCTGCTAACTTTCTCTCCCGGCTTCTTGCTTCATGAAGCTCCCCAGTAGCATTCTCCTTCTTCATCTCCAAAGGTCACTAGCTGGTGTACGCTGTGGTTCCCTTGTTATTCTGTGGTGGTTCTGTGGTTCTCTCCTCATTCTCAAAAGTAGCCCTCTTTCAAAAATGTCTCCTCTTTTATAGGATGCCAGTAAATTAGTCAAGACCCATGTAGAATGGGTGGAGACACATCCCCATCTAATCAAGTTTAATACCCACAATTGATTGAGTCACATCTCTGAGGAGATAACCTAATCAAGTTTCCAACCTATAGTGCTGAATAGGGATTAGAAGAAACTGTTGTTCCCACAAGATTGATTAGGATTAAAACACGGCTTTTCTAGGGTACATAAATCCTTTCAAACCAGCGCAGAGCAAATGCTTTCAATCTCTCCCAGTTGAAAATTATGCTGGCTGTGGGTTTTTCATATACGCCCTTTATCTTGTTGAAGAAGTTTCCTACGAGTGCTGCCTTTTGTCCTGTTTTCACCAGAAAAAATGCTGAATTTTGTTGGATGCTTTTTTAGCACCAAGTGATGTGATTATATGTTTTTTCTGTTGAATTTATTAATATGCTGTATTACATTAATTGATTTTCTTATGTTGAACAAGCCTTGCATTCTGATATATCATGAGGTATAATTCTTTTAATGTTTCATTGGATTTTATTTCCTAGAATTTTGTTGAGTATGTTTGCATCTATGTTCATTAGGGAAATTGTCCTGTAGTTTTCCTTTCTTGTAACGTCTCTGTCCAGTTTTAGCATTAAAGTGATATTAGCTTCATAAAATGAGTTAGGTAAGGATCCTTTTTCCTCAATTATTGCAAGAGTTTAAGCAGAACTGGTGTTAGTTCTGTTTGGAATGTTTGATTAAATTTCCCTGTGAAGCCATCAGGCCCTGGACTTTTCTTCATAGGAAGATTTTTGATGACTGAATTTCTTCATTGTAATTGGTTTGTTACCATCTTCTATTTCTTTTCAAGACATTGTTGGTAATTCATGTTTCTAGAAATTTGCCATTTTCACCTAAGCTGTCTAACTTGTTGGCATATAGTTGTTCATAATATCCTCATGATTTTTTAAAATTTCTTCAGGATCCTAACTTCTGATTTTGTCTTTGTTTTTTCTTTGTCAGTCTAGCTAGGGGTCCATCAATTTTGTTGATTTTCTCAAAGACCCAACTTTTAGTTTTGTTGATTCACTCTACTGGTTTTTGTTGTTGTTGTTCTCCAGTTCACAATTATTTCTGCTTTAATCTTTGTTATTTCTCTTCTTCTATTTGCTTTGGGGTTAGGTTGCTGTTCTTTCTCTAGTTCCTTCAGGCAAGCAGTTAAATCCTCAATTTTTGCTCTTTCTTCCTCATCCTCCTTCCTTTTTATATGCTGTATGGTGGGGGTCACATTTCATTCTTTTTCCATGTGACTATCCTGTTATTGCAGAACCATTTGTTGGATTTTGGGGGGAGAGGGGGGAGAGCACGGGCAGGAAATCGAATCCGGGTCTCTACATGGCAGACAAGAACTCCACCACTGAACAACCCCTTCGTTCTTAATGTTGGCATTTAGGATGATAAGTTTCCCTCTCAGCACAGCCTTTGTCACGTTCCACAAGTTCTAATATGTTGTATTTTCATTTGTTTACAGACATTTAACAATTTCTCTTAATTTCTTCTTTGATCCACTGATTGTTTAAAAGTGTGTTGTTTAGGACTTCTGGTAAGATGGGTGTGGTAGTTAGATTCAGTTGTCAACTTGGCCAGGTGAAGGCACCTAGTTCTGTTACTGTGGACATGAGCCAATGGTACGTGACCTCACCTGTTACTGATTACATCTGCAGTTGGCTAGGAGGTGCCTGCTGCAGTGAATGACATTTGACTTAATAGGCTGGTGCTTAAATGAGAGAGTGCAACGTAGCACAGCCCAAGCAGCTCAGCATACCTTACCTCAGCACTCTAGCTTAGCTCAGGCCTTTGAAAGTGCAGAAAGGAATCACCCCAGGGAAAGTTGTTAGAACCCAGAGGCCTGGAGAGAAGGCCAGCAGAGATCACCCTGTGCCTTCCCACGTAAGAAAGAACCTCAGATGAAAGTTAGCTGCCTTTCCTCTGAAGAACTAATGAAATAAATCCACTTTTATGAAGAGCCAATCCGTCTCTGGTGTGTTGCATTCCAGCAGCTAGCAAACTAGAACAATGGCCAAGTAGAGTAGCTCGAGCTTATCCCTGCTCCACAGAAAAGTTAGAGAAGGGACAGTAGGGTGACTGAGGTGGCAATTCGGGAGTGCAGCTGACCTGGGAGAGCCTTCAGCGTCACATGCTGCAGCCCTGGTTGCAGAGGCCGGGGAACTGAGAGGCAGAAAGCCGGAGCCTGGGGTGGATCCATGGAGCCTGCAGGAGTCCACGGGTGGGAATCAGGAACTAGGAAGTAAGCCAGGCCGTGTTCCTTGGACACGCTACCCTCACCAGCACAGTCCCGTGACCGGCGACTCACCCCACACCCCATTTACTGGAACCCAGTCACCTGCTCTCATTTCCCTGCACGCTAGGCACCCCCAGCCCCCAGTGGACATACCTGCCCCCCACCCCCACCCCAAGTGCAGCCCAACGCACCTCTCTTACACCCCTCGTAAGTACTACCTCCCCCTCCCTGTTCCATGTAGGCTGTTGCCAGTGCATAAAGGCTACGGACAATAATCTCCATACCTAAGCTACCCTCGCCCCCCCCAAGAGTGTCACATGGCCTCACTCCACCCCACCTGAGCTCCATGCATCCCTTCATGGCACTCCCAAGCCCACGCATGCATGTGGGCTCCCAATCTCATATTCAGCTCTGGGAACCTCATTTTACTGCAGTCCTAGAACTGCACATACACGTGGCCCACAGCCACATGTCCCAGCTCTGAGAAAGTGCCGACCTGTGCAGCCATGTCACATCTGCCCCCAGTCCACAAAGGCACAACACCAACCTGCTGCCACAGCTCTATGCATGTGCACAAAGGAACCCGTGCCTTAGACTGGCGCACACCACAGTTACACCCCCCAGACCAGTGCACCCACACAGCTTCATCCTCCCTGGCCACTGGGCACCCAGGTTCACAAGCATCCCCAACCTGTGCCCACACCTGCCATGAAACAAATCACTGCACTGAGTGCCCCACCCCGTGCCCTGCTCCCTGCTGTACAACCATCCCATAAACACAAGGCCTTTGACCACTGAAAGAAATCAACTCCCAGAGTAAACCAATAAAGATATTTACATACCATGAAGACAGAGAAGATCACTAAGCGTATCACAATGCAGACAGATATAGCCCTGCCTAGTGACCATATTAAAACACCAGAGGAGACACAGACATTGGAACAACTAATCAAACATGCTCATACAACTCTACTTAATAAAATAAGCGGGATAGCAAAAGGCATAAAAGAGATTAAAAAAAAAGATAGTAGAAGAGCATAAAGAGGAATTCGAAAATAAATTTAAAAACAGCAGACATCACAGAGATTAAAGACTCTGTTGTCCAAATAAAAAACATACTAGAGGCACACAACACCAGATTTGAAGAGACAGAAGAAAGAATAAGTGATATAAAGGGTAGGATAATTGACTTCAAAGACTCAAAACAGCAATTGGCAAAAAAAAAAAAAAGATGGAAAAAAATTGAATGGGAACTCAGGGAAATGATAGACAAAACAAAACACACAAATATAAGAATCATTGGTGTCCCAGAAGGAGAAGAGAGGAGTAAAGGGCTAGGAATAGTAGTGAGGATATAAGGTTGGGGAAAACTTCCCAACCCTCATAAAGTACATAAATATATAAGTCAAGGAAGCTCAAAGAACTCCAAACAGAATGAATCCAAATAGGCCTTCCCCAAGACACATACTAGTCAGTCTGTCAAATGTTGAAGAGAAACAGAAAATCCTGAAAGCAGCAACAGAAAAACAATCTACTACATACAAGGGAAATCAAATAAGACCGAGTCCGGATTACTCAACTAGCACCCTGGAGGCAAGAAGGCAGTGGTATGATATATTCAAGATCCTGAAAGAGAAAGACTTCCAGCCAAGAATTCTATAACCAGTCAAATTGTCCTTCAAAATTCAGGGAGAGAGTAAAGCTTTCACAGACAAGGAAGTCCTAAAAGAATTTGTGAACAAGAGACTGGCCCTACAAGAAATACTGAAAGGAGTTCTGCCAGCTGGAGGAGGGCACAGAATTGAAGAGTATTACAAAGGGTAATCTGAAGAATACAAAGAGAAATAGGGGGGAAAATACATAGCTCTGACAAATAAAATTAAAAAGATGAGATGATGGAGTCAAGAAAAACATTTTCAGTAATAACTTTCAATGTTAATGGACTAAACTTACCAATTAAAACATACAGATTGGTAGAATGGATTAAGAAACATAATCCAGCTATATGCTGCTTACAAGAGACTCATCTTAGACACAAGGATACAACTAGATTGAAAATAAAAGGATGGGAAAAGGTTTTCCATGCAAGTTGTAACCAAAAGAAAGCTGGAGTGTATCAGACAAAATAGGCTTTAAATGTAAAGACATCATAAGAAGCAAAGAAGGACACTATATACTAAAGGGTCAGTTCACCAAGAAGATACAGCAATCATAAATGTTTATGCTTCCAATCAACAAGCTCCAAAGTACATGAGATAGATATTGGCAAAACTGAAGGGACCTATAGATGTTTCAAGAATATTAGTAGGAGACTTCAATACACCACTCTCCTCTATAGATAGAACAATAAGACAGAAGATCAATAAGGAAATAGAGAAATTAAAAAACTTGATAAATGAATGAAACCTAACAGACATATATAGGTCATTGCACCCCAAAGCACAAGGTTATACATTCTTCTTTAGTGCTCATGGAACATTCTCCATGATAGATCATATGCTGGGACATAAAACAGATCTTTATAAATTTTAAAATGTTGAAATTATTCAAAGCACTTTCTATGATCACAATGGGGTGAAGATAGATCTCAATAACCACCAAAGAACAAGAACATTCGCAAAAATATGGAGATTAAATAACACAATCTTGGGCGGGCCACAATGGCTCAGTGGCAGAGGTCTCTTCTGCCATGCCTGAGACCCAGGTCCGATTCCTGGTGGCTGCCCATGCAAAAAAACAAACAACAACAACAACAACAACAAAAAAAAAACCGAAAGAAACATTCTTAAACAACCAATAAGTCAAAGAAGAAATTGCCAGAGAAATCAGTAGCTCTCTGGAATGAATGAAAATGAGAATACAACTTATCAGAACTTATGGGGTATGGCAAAGGCTGTGCTGAGAGGGAAATTTATTGCCCTAAATGCATATATTAAAAAACAAGGGGCGGGCCGCGGTGGCTCAGCGGGCAAAGTGCTTGCCTGCCATGCCGGAGGACGTCGGTTCGATTCCCGGCCCCAGCCCATGTAAAAAAAAACAAACAAACAAACAAAATACAATAAAACAAGAAAATGTTTAAAGATGTTTCCCTTTCTTCCTTTCTTCCATCCTTCCTTCCTTCTCTCTGTCTTTCCTTCCCTTCCTCCCTCTTTAAAAAAAAATAAAAAAAAAATAAATAAATAAAAAAAAAACAAGGAAGAGCAAATATCAAAGACTTAACAGCAAACCTGGAGGAAGTTGAGAAAGAAAAGCAAACTAACCCCAATGCAAATAGGAGAAGAGAAATAACAAAGATTAAAGCAGAGATAAATTAATGAGAGAACAAAAGAACAATAGAAAGAATCAATAAAACCGAAAGCTGGTTCTTTGAAAAAATCAATAAAATTGATGGGCCACTAAAGAATGACAAAGAAAAAAAGAGAGAGGATGCAAATAAACAAAATCAGAAATGAGAAGGGATGCATTACCACACACCCTAAAGAAATAAAACAGATCATAAAAGGATACTATGGACTTCCGGAGAAGATGGCGGCTTAGTAAGACGCGCGGGTCTTAGTTCCTCCTCCAGAAAAGCAACTAAAGAAACAGAAACAATACGAAACAGCTCCCGGAGCCACGACAGAGACCAAAAAGACAGCGTACCCCATTCTGGAACAGCTGAACGGGCAGGGAGAATCCGCTGCAGTGAGATACCTGAGAGGCGCGCGTTTTCCCGGCTGGGGCGGCTGGCGACTGGGGTCCCCTCCACGCACGTGGCTCCCCGGTCTGACTGGGAATGTTGGATAGCGGGGCCCTCCCGCCACGCTTGGCGTCTCAGGCCAGCTGGGCAATTTGGACTCCCCAAAGCCGCAGCGGCCAGCGACCCCCCCTCCACGCGCAGTTTCCCGGGCCGACTCCGAGATTCGGATTGGCAAGTTAAAGGAGCCACAGCATCTTTTACTGGTGGGACCCGCAGACAGACGAGTGCCACGAGCGCCACCTACTGGGCAGGAAAAGAAAAACAGAGCCCAGAGATTTCACAGAAAAACCTTTCAACCAGCCGGGTCCCACACCCAGGGAAATCTGATCAAATGCCCAGACACCAGCAGAAAATAATGTATCAAGCTCGGAAAATTGAAGATATGGCCCAGTCAAAGGAACAAACCAATAGTTCAAATGAGATACAAGAGCTGAGACAACTAATGCTGAATATACAAACAGAAATGGAAAAACTCTTCAAAAACCAAATCAATAAATTGAGGGAGGACATGAAGAAGACATGGGCTGAACAAAAAGAAGAAATAGAAAATCTGAAAAAACAAATCATAGAACTTATGGGAGTGAAGGACAAAGAAGAAAAAATGGAAAAAACAATGGATACCTAAAATGGTAGATCTAAAGAGACAGAAGCTACAATTAGTGAACTGGAGGATGGAACATCTGAATTCCAAAAAGAAACAGAAACTATAGGGAAAAGAATGGAAAAACTTGAGCAGGGGATCAGGGAACTGAATGACAATATGAAGCACACAAATATATGTGTTGTGGGTGTCCCAGAAGAAGAGAAGGGAAAAGGAGGAGAAAAACTAATGGAAGAAATTATCACTGAAAATTTCCCAACTCTTATGAGAGACCTAAATTTACAGATCCAAGAAGTGCAGCGCACCCCAAAGAGAATAGACCCAAATAGGCGTTCTCCAAGACACTTACTAGTTAGAATGTCAGAGGTCAAAGAGAAAGAGAGGATCTTGAAAGCAGCAAGAGAAAAACAATCTGTCACATACAAGGGAAACCCAATAAGACTATGTGTAGATTTCTCAGCAGAAACCATGGAAGCTAGAAGACAGTGGGATGATATATTTAAATTACTAAAAGAGAAAAACTGCCAACCAAGACTTCTATATCCAGCAAAATTGTCCTTCAAAAATGAAGGAGAAATTAAAACATTTACAGACAAAAAGTCACTGAGAGAATTTGTGACCAAGAGACCAGCTCTGCAAGAAATATTAAAGGGAGCACTAGAGACAGATATGAAAACACAAAAGAAAGAGGTGTGGAGAAGAGTGTAGAAAGAAGGAAAATTAGATATGACATATAAAATCCAAAAGGCAAAATGGTAGAAGAAAGTACTACCTGTACAGTAATAACACTAAATGTTAATGGATTGAACTCCACAATCAAAAGACATAGATTGGCAGAATGGATTAAAAAACAGGATCCTTCTATATGCTGTCTACAGGAAACACATCTTAGACCCAAAGATAAACATAGGTTGAAAGTGAAAGGTTAGGAAAAGATATTTCATGCAAATAACAACCAGAAAAGAGTAAGAGTGGCTATACTAATATGCAAAAAATTAGACTTCAAATGTAAAACAGTTAAAAGAAACAAAGAAGGATACTATGTACTAATAAAAGGAAGAATTCAGCATGAAGACACAACTATCATAAATATTTATGCACCAAACCAGAATGCGCCAAAATACATGTGGCAAACACTGAAAACACTGAAAAGAGAAATAAACACATCCACCATAATAGTTGGGACTTCCATTCCCCACTCTCATCAATGGACAGAACATCTAGACAGAGGATCAATAAAGAAACAGAGAATTTGAATATTACAATAAATGAGCTAGACTTAACAGACATTTATAGAACATTACACCCCACAACAGCAGGATACACCTTTTTCTCAAGTGCTCATGGATCATTCTCAAAGATAGACCATATGCTGGGTCACAAAGCAAGTCTCAATAAATTTGAAAAGATTGAAATCATACAAAACACTTTCTCAGATCACAAAGGAATGAAGTTGGAAATCAATAATAGGGCAGAGCACCAGAAAATTCACAAATACGTGGAGGCTCAACAACACACTCTTAAACAACGAGTGCGTCAAGGAAGAAATTACAAGAGAAATCAGGAAATATCTCGAGGCAAATGAAAATGAAAACACAACATATCAAAACTTATGGGATGCGGCAAAGGCAGCGCTAAGAGGGAAATTTATTGCCCTAAATGCCTATATCAAAAAAGAAGAAAGGGCAAAAATTCAGGAATTAACTGTCCACTTCGAAGAACTGGAGAAAGAACAGCAAACTAACCCCAAAGCAAGCAAAAGGAAAGAAATAACTAAGACTAGAGCAGAAATAAATGAAATTGAGAACATGAAAACAATTGAGAAAATCAATAAAACCAGAAGCTGGTTCTATGAGAAAATCAATAAGATTGATGGGCCCTTAGCAAGATTGACAAAAAGAAGAGAGAGAATGCAAATAAATAAGATCAGAAATGGAAGAGGAGATATAACCACTGACCACACAGAAATAAAGGAGGTAATAACAGGATACTATGAACAACTTTATGCTAATAAATACAACAATGTAGATGAAATGGACAAGTTCCTAGAAAGGCATGAACAACCAACTTTGACTCAAGAAGAAATAGACGACCTCAACAAAGCAATCACAAGTAAAGAAACCAAATCAGCCATTAAAAAACTTCCCAAAAAGAAAAGTCCAGGACCAGATGGCTTCACATGTGAATTCTACCAAACATTCCAGAAAGAATTAGTACCAATCCTGCTCAAACTCTTCAAAATAATTGAAGAAGAGGGAAAGCTACCTAATTCAGTCTATGAAGCCAACATCACTCTCATACCAAAGCCAGACAATGATATTACAAAAAAGAAAACTACAGACCAATCTCTATAATGAATATAGATGCAAAAATCCTCAACAAAATTCTGGCAAATCGAATCCAGCAACACATTAAAAGAATTATACACCATGACCAAGTAGGATTCATCCCAGGTATGCAAGGATGGTTCAACATAAGAAAATCAATTAATGTAATACACCATATCAACAAATCAAAGCAGAAAAATCACATGATCATCTCAATTGATGCAGAGATGGCATTTGACAAAATTCAACATCCTTTCCTGTTGAAAACACTTCAACGGATAGGAATACAAGGGAACTTCCTTAAAATGATAAAGGGAATATATGAAAAACCCACAGCTAATATCATCCTCAATGGGGAAAAACTGAAAACTTTCCCCCTAAGATCAGGAACAAGACAAGGATGTCCACTATCACCACTATTATTCAACATTGTGTTGGAAGTTCTAGCCAGAGCAAATAGACAAGAAAAAGAAATAGAAGGCATCAAAATTGGAAAGAAAGTAGTAAAACTCTCACTGTTTGCAGATGATATGATACCATATGTCGAAAATCCTGAAAAATCCACAGCACAACACTAGAGCTAATAAATAAGTACAGCAAAGTGGCAGGTTACAAGATCAACATTTAAAAATCTGTAGTGTTTCTATACACTAGTAATGAACAATCTGAGGGAGAAATCAAGAAACGAATTCCATTTACAATTCCAACCAAAAGAATAAAATATTTAGGAATAAATTTAACTACAGAGACAAAAGACCTATACAAAGAAAACTACAAGAAATTGTTAAAAGAAATCACAGAAGATCTAAATAGATGAAAAGGCATACCGTATTCATGGATTGGAAGACTAAATATAGTTAAAATGTCAATTCTACCTAAATTGATTTACAGATTCAATGCAATACCAATCAAAATCCCAACAACTTACTTTTCATAAATAGAAAAAACAATAAGCAAATTTATCTGGAAGAGCAGGGTGTCCTGAATTGCTAAAAGTATCTTGAGGGAAAAAAACAAAGCTGGAGGTCTCACGCTGCTTGACTTTAAGGCATATTATGAAGCTACAGTGGTCAAAACAGCATGGTACTGGCATAAAGATAGATATATTGACCAATGGAATCAAATAGACTGTTCAGATATAGACCCTCTCATCTATGGACATTTGATCTGTGATAAGGCAGTCAAGCCAACTCACCTGGGACAGAACAGTCTCTTCAATAAATGCTGCCTAGAGAACTGGATATCCATATGCAAAAGAATGAAAGAAGACCCATATCTCACACCCTATACAAAAGTTAACTCAAAATCGATCAAAGATCTAAACATTAGGTCTAAGACCATAAAACAGTTAGAGGAAAATGTAGAGAAATATCTTATAAATCTTATAATTGGAGGCAGTTTTATAGACCTTACACCCAAAGCAAGAGCACTGAAGAAAGAAAGAAAGAAATGGGAACTCCTCAAAATTAAACACTTTTGTGCTTAAAGAACTTCATCAAGAAAGTAAAAAGACAGCCTACACAATGGGAGACAATATTTGGAAATGACATATCAGATAAAGGTCTAGTATCTAGAATTTATAAAGAGATTGTTCAACTCAACAACAAAAAGACAGCCAATCCAATTACAAAATGGGGAGAAGACTTGAACAGACACCTCTCAGAAGAGGAAATACAAATAGCCAAAAGGCACATGAAGAGATGCTCAATGTCCCTGGCCATTAGAGAAATGCAAATCAAAACCACAATGAGATATCATCTCACACCCACCAGAATGGCCATTATCAACAAAACAGAAAATGACAAGTGCTGGAGAGGATGCGGTGAAAGAGGCACACTTATCCACTGTTGGTGGGAATGTCAAATGGTGCAACAACTGTGGAAGGCAGTTTGGCGGTTCCTCAAAAAGCTGAATATACAAATGCCATATGACCCAGCAATACCATTGCTGGGTATCTACTCAAAGGACTTAAGGGCAAAGACACAAACGGACATTTGCACACCAATGTTTATAGCAGCATTATTTACAATTGCAAAGAGATGGAAACAGCCAAAATGTCCATCAACAGACGATTGGCTAAACAAACTGTGGTATATACATACGATGGAATATTATGCAGCTTTAAGACAGAATAAAGTTACGAAGTATGTAACAACATGGATGGACCTTGAGAACATTATTCTGAGTGAGACTAGCCAAAAACAAAAGGACAAATACTGTATGGTCTCACTGATATGAACTGACATTAGTGAATAAATTTGGAATATTTTGTTGGACAGAGACCATCAGGAGATAGAAATAGGGTAAGATATTGGGTAACCAGAGCTGAAGGGATACAGACTGTACAACAGGACTGAATACAAAAACTCAGAAATGGACAGCACAATACTACCAAAATGTAATACAATTATGTTACAACACTGAATGAAGCTGCATGTGAGAATGATAGAGGGAGGAGGGCTGGGGACATAAATGAAATCAAAAAGAAAGATAGATGTTAAAGATTGAGATGGTATAATCCAGGAATGCCTACAGTGTATAATAATAGTGACTAAATGTACAAATTTTAAAAATGCTTTTGCATGAGGAAAAACAAAGGAATGTCATTATTGAAGGGTGCTGAAAATAGATGGTAATTAATATTTTAAAATGTCACCTATGTGTGAGACTAAAGCAAAAAATGTTTATTTGGTACAAAATTTATATTTTGACTAGTGCATTTCCTAATATAACTTATGTAGATAGTTTGATTGAACACCATAAGTACTTGGAATCTCAAGTAGGACATGTGATTTTGTTGGTTTGTCCAGTGATGCCCCGATGAATCCCAGAGTGATTTGATCAGTGAGTGGGAAAGTATTTGCAAAGCCTCCTTTGGGGAATGATGAGAACGGGGAGAAATTCAACTTCCCCAAATTGAATTCTTTTTTTTTTTTTTTTTTTTTTTAAAGGAAAGACAGAGAGAAGGAAGGAAGGATAGAAGGAAGGAAGGAAGGAAGAAAGGGAAACATCTTTAAACATTTTCTTGTTTTATTGTATTCTGTTTCTCCGTTTTTGTTACATGGGCTGGGGCCGGGAATCGAACCGAGGTCCTCCGGCATAGCAGGCAAGCACTTTGCCCGCTGAGCCACCGCGGCCCGCCCCCAAGTTGAATTCTTGATATTCTCACAAGCAGCGTGGACAACCAAAGCTATAGGCTGAGCCCCAGTCTTGGGGTTTGTTCATATGAAACTTAACCCCACAAAGGATTGGTTAAGTCTATTTAAAATTTAGGCCTACGAATCACCCCCAAGAGAGCTTCTTTTGTTGCTCAGATGTGGTCTCTCTCTCCAGCCAACACAACAAGCAAACTCACCACCCTCCCCCTGTCTACATGGGACATGACTCCCAGGGGTGTGGACCTTCCTGGCAACGTGGGACAGAAATCCTAGAATGAGCTGAGACTCAGCATCAAGGGATTGAGAAAAACCCTACAATGAGTTGAGACTTAGCATCAAGGGATTGAGAAAACCTTCTCAACCAAAAGGGGGAAGAGTGAAATGAGACAAAGTGTCGATGGCTGAGAGATTCCAAACAGAGTCAAGAGGTTATCCTGGAGGTTATTCTTATGCATTGAGTAGATATCACTTTGTTATTCAAGATGTAATGGAGAGGCTGGAGGGAACTGCCTGAAAATGTAGAGCTGTGTTTCAGTAATCATATTTCTTGAGGATGATTGAATAATGATATAGCTTTCACAGTGTGACTGTGTGATTGTGAAAACCTTGTGTCTGATGCTCCTTTTATCTACCTTGTCAACAAACGAGTATAATATATGGAATAAAAATAAATAATAGGGGGAACAAATGCTAAAATAAATTTAGTTTGAAATGCTAGTGATCAATGAAAGCAAGGGGTAAGGGGTATGGTAGGTATAATCTTTTTTTGTTTGTTTTCTGTTTTCATTTTTTTCTTTTTCTAATGTCTTGTTTCTTTTTCTGAATTGATGCAAATGTTCTAAGAAATGATGAATATGCAACTATGTGATGATATTGTGAATTACTCATTATATATGTTAGTGTTTTATTTGGTTTGTTAATTTTTTTAAATTAATAAATAAATTTTTAAAATCCTCAATAAAATATTAGCAAATTGAATGCAACAGCACATTAGAAGAATTATATTCCATGACCAGATGTGGTTTATACCAGGAATGCAAGGATGGTTCAACACAAGAAAATCAATTAATGTAATACAGCACATTAACAAATCTAAAGGGAAAAATCAGTTGAGCATCTTGATTGATGCTGAAAAACCATTCAACAAAATTCAGCATTCTTTTCTGATAAAAACACTTTGCAAGATAGGAATCAAAGGCAACTACCTGAATGTGATAAAGGGAATATATGAAAAACCAATAGCCAGCATCATACTCATGGAGAGAGACTGAAAGCCTTCCCCCTAAGATCAGGTACAAGACAAGGATGCCCACTGTCACCACTATTATTCGACATTGTGCTAGAAGTTCTAGCTAGAGTAACCAGGCAGGACAAAGAAATGAAAGGCATCCAAATTGGAAAGGAAGAAGTAAACTTTTGCTATTTGCAGATGATATGATACTGTACTTGGAAGATCCTGAGAAATATACAGCAAAGTTACTTGAGCTAATAAACAGATTCAGCAAGGTGGCGGGATATAAAATTAATGTGCAAAAATCAGTAACATTTTTATACACACACAGTGACCTAGCTGAGGAGTCACTTAAGGAAAAGAAATCCATTCAAAATAGCAACTAAAAGAGTCAAATAATTAGGAATGAACTTAACTAGGGACGTAAAGGACGTGTACACAGAAAACTACGTAACATTGCTAAAAGAAATCAAAGGAGATCTAAATAGGTGGAAAGACATTCCCTGCTCATGGATAGGAAGGCTAAATATAGTTAAGATGTCAATTCTCCCCAAATTGATATACTGATCAACACAGTACCAATCAAAATTCAAACAACCTATTTTGAAGATTTGGAAAAGCTAAACTACCAAATTCATCTGGAAGGGAAAAAGACCCTGAATAGCTAAAAGCATCCTAAAAAAGAAGAATGAAGTGGGAGGATTAACACTCCCTGACTTTAAAACCTATTTTAAAGCCACAGTGGTCAAAACAGCATGGTACTGCCACAAAGACAGAAGCATTGACCAATGGAATTGAATTGAGAGTGCAGAAATAGACCACCAAATCTGTGGTCAACTGAATATTGACAAGGCCCCCAAATCCTCTGAACTGGGACAAAATAGTCTTTTCAATAAATAGGCACGGAAGAACTGGATATCAATAGTCAAGAGAATGAAAGAGGACCTCTGTCTTACATCCCACACAAAAATTAATTCAAAGTGGATCAAAAACACCTAAATGTAAGAACTAGCACCACAAAGCTTCTAGAAGAAAATGTAGGGAAACATCTTCAAGACCTAGGAATAGGAGGTAGCTGCCTAAACTTAACACCCAAAGCACAAGCAACAAAAGAAAAAATAGATAAATGGGAACTCCCCAAAATCAAATGCTTCTGCACCTCAAAAGACTTTGTCAAAAAGGTGAAGAGGCAGCCAACTCAATGGGAGAAAATATTTGGAAATCACATACCACACAAACATTTGATTTCCTGTTTATACAAAGAAATCATACAACTCAACAACAAAAGAACAAACAACCCAATTATAAAGTGGGCTAAAGATATGAATGGGCATTTTTCTGAAGAGTAAATGCAAATGGCTCAAAAGCACATGAAGAGATGATCATTTTCATTGGCTATAAGGGAAATGCAGATCAAGACTGCAGTGAGATACCACCTCACACCTATAAGAATGGCTGTGATTGAACAAACAGGAAACTAATGTTGGAGAGGATGTGGAGAAACTGGGACAATTATGCACTGCTGGTGGGAATGTATAATGGTGCAGCCACTGTGAAAGACTGTTTGATGGTTCCTTAGGAAACTAAATATTGAGTTGCCCTATGACCCAGTAATAGCACTACTTGGTATATACCCAGAAGAGCTGAAAGCAACGACGCAAACAGACATTTGCACACCAATGTTCATTGCAGCATTATTCACAATTGCCAAAAGACGGAAACAAACCAAATGCCCACCAACAGACAAGTGGGTCAACAAAACGTGGTCTATACATATGATGGAATACTATGCAGCAGTAAGACAAAATGACATCCTGAAACACATGACATGATGGATGAGCCTTGAGGACATAATGCTGAGTGAAGTTAACCAGACACAAAAGGATAGATACTGTATGATTCCACTTTTCTGGACCAGCATAAAGGTATAATCAGAGGCTTATAATACAAAATATAGGGGACTTTGAGATACATAGAAACTAGAGATGGGTGAACTGTTAGCTAATGAGGCTGAACTCCAAGATAAGGAAATAGGTAGGAGTGAAGGTGATTCTCTAATGGGTCTAGAACTATTACTATCATATTGAAGATGAAGAACATTGAAAGGGGTTGTATAGACCTATGTGTCCCACTGATTCACACTAGAAATATGAATTAGTTCTCATAAGAATTACTTCAAAGATATGGTTCTTGTATAAGGAGGGTTTTGGTCCAGGGTGCAGGGGGGAAACTGCTATTGCATGCTATGAGCTGTGTTCAAAAGGAAACCATCAGCACTACCACATGTTTCTGATGTATGTGGAAATGCTTTGTAAACAGAATAGCTGTCTACAGTTTTGAGGAATTTGCAGTGTATGTGTATAGCCAGGCGTGTGGGGTTTTTATAAACAGCAACAGCAGAGGTAGATAATGGGGTGAGGGACAAGAGTTAAGAGAAGGTTGGATTTTCTATTTGGTGAGGGTATGTTTGTTGGTTTTCTTTCTCTTGGGAACAATGAAATTGTCTGGAATTGTGGGTGTTGATGGACTGTAGACTTTGGACCCTCTACATGATGCCCGATGAATGCATGTGGCTGAAGGATGCACTGACGGAGTAGATTGGCAAACGATGGGGTATATTTATGAACAAATGTTGTGCTGCCACAAAAAAAGGAACAAAGTCATGAGGCATGCAATGATATGAATGAACACGTGGGACATTTGGTGAGACAAAATAAGCCAGAAACAAAAGAACAACAATGGTATGGTCACCTTTAGAAAATGCTTATAAGAAAACAGGGGCCTAGATTGTAAGCTTTTAGAACAGACACATTAAGTCCCCAGTGGTGATTATTATTTCTGGATTTTGGGAGACTGTTTTATATATATAACCTGATATTTAGAGATAAGAATGAAGCCGAACAGTTTGGGGGTAAAGTAATTCAGAACATACAGGTAAGGAAGACCATGTCTATATTTTAGAACCACACATACTCTTTGAGACCAATGAAAGAAAGGTTTATTTGGTCTGAAACTCTATTGACATCCTGTGGTATATAACTAGGAGCCCGTCTGTGTCTTTCTTTCTTTCTTCCTTTCTTTTTTTCTCATCATTCCTTAATATCCTTCGAGCTCCGTTTCAATAGGAAGCAACATGAAACTGAAATTTTCTGTAGCGCATAATCTAATTCAACCTATCTGTATAGCTCATTTGAACAATTGAAACACAGGAAGCACAGAATAAGGAAAAGGTACTTTAATCCTGTATAGATTATTGTAATGCCTGGAAACATCCTAGAGTATATTAACCAGATTGGCAAAGTCCCCTGAGGGAGAGGAGAAAGACTATGGAATTATTAAACCTTACCATCAGGGAATCCCCTGATACTATGTCAAACTTTCGGGAAACCTAATCAATAAGCCATGCCCTCAATCAGGAGGCTTACTCTTGTGAAGTTTATGTAGGTAGTGGAGAAGCTTAGACTACCTACAGGCATGCCTAAGAGTTACTTCTGGAGGACCTCTGTTGTTGCTCAGATGTGGCCTCAGTCTCCCTAAGCCCAACTCTGCAAGTGAAATCATTGCCCTCCCTACCACGTAGGACATGACACCCAAGGGTGAAAGTCTCCCTGGCAACATGGGAGAGGACTCCCAGGGATGAATCCAGACCTGGCACTGTGGGATCAACAATTCCATCCTGACCAAAAGGGGGAAAATAATTAATAAAGTATCAGTGGCAGAAAGAGTTCAAATAGAGTCAAGAGGTTACTCTGGAGGTTGCTGTTGTGTAAGCTTCAGGTAGACCTTGCTACCTGTCATAACCTGCAACCCCCAACCAGGGTCATTTGAGTCAATCCTAAAGAACACCTAGGATAATGTATTAGATTCCACAAGGGTTACATGCACTAGAGTAACTTTCCAGAAACTTACAACTTCTAGTGGGTCCCTGGCCCAGATAAGTCCTGAAACCTAGCTCAGCCTCTCCAGAACATCAGATAGTTCCATCCCCCCTACCCCATATTAATGGCAGACCCTTCCAATATGAAAAATTTAGAATTGCCATCGCCCAAATACCCCTAAAGAGAGGTATGGAAAGATAGGAGTTGACGGTGGAGTTATACATAGAAGATAGGATTTAACAAATGAATGAATGCTGAATCATTAAATTGATATCTCTTTTGGTCTCTGGTATTGTAGAGCAGCTAGAACTAAAAATCTAAAATTGTGAAACTGTAACCCATATCGAAGTCTGAAATATGTTCTACAACTAATTGTGGTGGGTGCTGTGCCTTGAAATTTATAGCTTTTTTGTATATATGTTATTTTTCACAAAAAAAAGAGAAGAAAAAAGTCAATTGTGATGATAAAAAAATATTTAAGCCCTCTAGCCTCCTATATTCTGGAGCAGCTAGAAGGATAAATATGGGAGGATGGTATGGTAGCCCGAGACAAACTCTGGGATCTGTCCTGTAACTACCTGTTGAAGAGTGCTTTGAAAACTATTGATTTTTTATGTCTTTGCTTTGTATACATGTTATACTATACAATAAAAAAAGTAAAAAAAGAAGTAGGAGTATAAAAGAGAAGATATGACTTAAATAATGAATATGACTGCTGAATTATTATATTGACATTTTTGTCGGTCACTAGTATCTTGGAGCACTTAGAAGAAAGAACAAAAAATCTTGGAACTGTAACTCATACCAAACTTTAAAATCTGTTCTACAACTACTTGTTAAAATGTATGTCATGGTCAGGTTCATGTGTCAACTTGGCCAAGTGGTGGTACCTGTTAGTCTGGTTGGGCAAGTGCTGGCCTGTCTGTTGCAATGAGGACATTTCATAGAATTAAATCATGATCACGTCAGCTGCATCCACAGCTGATTCCATTTGTAAGCAGCCAAGGGGAGTGTCTTCTGCAATGAGTCATGATTAATCTAATCACTAGAAGCCTTTTAAGGAGGATTCAGAAGAGACAGGCTCTCTTCCTGCCTCAGCTGGCAAGTTTCTCCTGTGGAGTTCATCCAGACCCTCCATTGGAATCATCGGCTTCACAGCCTGCCCTGCAAATTTTGGACTCTGCATTCCCATGGTTACATGAGACACTTTTATAAATTTGATATTTGCAAGTGCTTCCTGTTGATTCTGTTTCTCTAGAGAACCCTAACTAATACAATGTCTTGGAAATTTATTGCTTTTTTTGTATATATGTTATATTTCACAATAAAAAAGTTTAAAAAAATAAATTTGAAAAAAAAAGTGTGTTGTTTAGTCTCCATATATTTTTCTCAATCCATATATTTTAAAAAGTTCTGATTATTTGATGATTGTTAATTTCCAACTTAATTCCATTGTAGTCAGAAAAGGTGTTTTATTTATTTATTTGTTTATTTTAATTAAGATATCTTCACATACCATACAGTCCATCCAAAGTATACAATCAGTGGCTCACAATAGCATCACATAGTTGTGTACTCATCACCATGATCACTTTTAGAATATTTGCCACACTCCAGAAAAGGAACTAGAGAGAAAAAAGAAAGAACTCATACATCCTATACCCCTTACCCCTCCCTCTCATTGCCCACTAGTATTGTAATCTACTCGGTTTGGGTTTTTTACCCCTTATTCCTCCCCTATTATTTTTTTATTTTTCATTATTTTTTTACTCATCTGTCCATACCCTGGATAGAAGGAGCATCAGACACAAGGTTTTCACAATCACACAGTCACATTGTGAAAGCTATATAGTTATACAACTGTCTTCAAGAATCAAGGCTGGGAAGGCCACGGTGGCTCAGCAAATAAGAATGCTTGCCTGCCAAGCCCAAGGACCCGGGTTTGATTCCTGGTGCCTGCCCATGTAAAAAAAATAAAAATAAATAAATAAATAAAAAAAGAATCAAGGCTACTGGAACACAGCTCAACAGCCCCAGGGACTTCCCGCCAGCCACTCCAATACAGCATAAACTAAATAGGGATACCTATATAATGCATAAGAATAATGTCCAGGATAACCTCTTGCCTCTTTGAAATCTCTTAGCCACTGAAACTTTATTTTTTCTCATTTTTCTCTCTCCCCTTTTAGTCAAGAAGGTTTTCTCAATCCCATGATGCCAGGTCCTAGTGAATCCCAGGAGTTCTGTCCCATGTTGCCAGGGAGCTTTACACCCTTGGGAGCCATGTCCCAGGTAGGAGGAGGGCAGTGAGTTCACCTGCTGACTTGGCTTAAAGAGAAAGGCCACATCTGAGCAACAAAAGAGGTTCTCTGGGGGTGCCTCTTAGGCATAATTATAAATAGGCTTAACTTCTCCCTTGCAACTATGTTTCATACAGGCAAACCCCAAGATCCAGGGCTTGAATATCTGGAATTCCCCACTAGAGAAGCTAAATATTTCCTCTTTTCTCCCCAGTCTTCCAAGGGGACTTTGCAAATAGTTTTTTATTCTCTGCCCAAATTACTCTGGGATTTATTGGGGCATCAGACTAACCTGGGCAAATCAACAAGATCTCATGCTTCATAATAGTATCTCCCTTTTTCCTTCTGACATTTCATTCAACTTTAAGGTTCATTCACCTGGACAAATCAACAAAATCTCATGCCCTATTCAAGATTTCATGCAATTATGGGGTTCAGTAAACTGACCATACAAGTTAAAGTAGATAATGTGCTACCAAAATATAAATTTTTTACCAAATAAACATCTCTTCCTTTGGCCTCACACAGAAGTTGAAGTTTTACAATATAGACCATATCATCCTCTTCCCAGTATTCTGACTTACCTTAGTCCTGTCCAGATCAGCTTCATTCATATCTCTAGTCAAAGTCTGATCACTTTTCAACTTTTTAACAGTTGCTGTATGGGGTAATGCTGACTTTCATAGCTTCAGAGCTCTAACTCTGAGTCTCAGGTGTCACATAAATACCCAACGTTTTGGGAAACAACCAGGTTATATACAAACAGCTAGTATCTCAGAATTTAGAAATAACAGTTACAACTCCTGAACATATGTGACTGCTGTAAGAGCTTACAATCTAGGACCCTTTACAATAGGCCCTAGCCTGATAACCCATGCTTTTGACTTCAATTCTCAAGTTTGTATATTATAGTTAGTCTATATAAGTGAGGCATGATAATATCTGTCTTTTTGTTTCTGACATTTCATTCAACATACAGTCTTAAAGCTTCATTCACCCAGTTGCCTGCCTCACAACTTCACTACTGCTTGTAGCCACTTAGTAGTCCATTTTATGTGGACACCACAGCTCCCCCTTCCATTTCTCAGTCAATCCACCTCTATCTATTGCAAATTGTGAACATTGCCACCACAAACACCAGTGTGCCAATGTCCATTCATGTCCCCACAGAGATAGTGCTTTGAATAATTCCAATCTTATTAAATTTATAAAGAACTGATCTGTGCCCCCAGCATATGGTCTATCCTGGAGAACGTTCCATGAGCACTAGAGAAGACTGTATGTCGGCGCTTGGGGTATGATAACCTATATATGTTCATTAGGTGTAATTTTTTATCACATTGTCTGGGTTCTCTATTTCCTTATTGATCCTCTGCCTGGTTGTTCTATCTGTAGAGGAGAGTGGTGTGTGAAACATCCATCATTCCCTTCAGTTTTGTCAATGTCTGTCTCATTAACTAAATATAGTTAAGATGTCAATCCTACCTAAATTGATTTACAGATTCAATGCAATACCAATCAAAATCCCAACAACTTACTTTTCAGAAATAGAAAAACCAATAAGCAAATTTATCTGGAAGGGCAGGGTGCCCCGAATTGCTAAAAACATCTTGAGGAAAAAAAATGAAGCTGGAGGTCTCGCGCTGCCTGACTTTAAGGCACATTATGAAGCCACAGTGGTCAAAACAGCATGGTATTGGCATAAAGACAGATATATTGACCAATGGAATCGAATAGAGTGCTCAGATATAGACCCTCTCATCTACGGACATTTGATCTTTGATAAGGCAGTCAAGCCAACTCACCTGGGACAGAAGAGTCTCTTCAATAAATGGTGCCTAGAGAACTGGATATCCATATGCAAAAGAATGAAAGAAGACCCACATCTCACACCCTATACAAAAGTTAACTCAAAATGGATCAAAGATCTAAACATTAGGTCTAAGACCATAAAACAGTTAGAGGAAAATGTTGGGAGATATCTTATGAAACTTACAATTGGAGGCAGTTTTATGGACCTTAAACCTAAAGCAAGAGCACTGAAGAAGGAAATAAATAAATGGGAGCTCCTCAAAATTAAACACTTTTGTGCATCAAAGAACTTCATCAAGAAAGTAGAAAGACAGCCTACACAATGGGAGACAATATTTGGAAATGACATACCAGATAAAGGTCTAGTATCCAGAATTTATAAAGAGATTGCTCAACTCAACAACAACAAAAAGACAGCCAACCCAATTACAAAATGGGAAAAAGACTTGAACAGACACCTATCAGAAGAGGAAATACAAATGGCCAAAAGGCACATGAAGAGATGCTCAATGTCCCTGGCCATTAGAGAAATGCAAATCAAAACCACAATGAGATATCATCTCACACCCACCAGAATGGCCATTATCAACAAAACAGAAAATGACAAGTGCTGGAGAGGATGCGGAGAAAGAGGCACACTTATCCACTGTTGGTGGGAATGTCAAATGGTGCAACAACTGTGGAAGGCAGTTTGGCGGTTCCTCAAAAAGCTGAATATACAAATGCCATACGACCCAGCAATACCATTGCTGGGTATCTACTCAAAGAACTTAAGGGCAAAGACACAAACGGACATTTGCACACCAATGTTTATAGCAGTGTTATTTACAATTGCAAAGAGATGGAAACAGCCAAAATGTCCATCAACAGACGAGTGGCTAAACAAACTGTGGTATATACATACGATGGAATATTATGCAGCTTTAAGACAGGATAAACTTATGAAGCATGTAATAACATGGATGGACCTAGAGAACATTATGCTGAGTGAGTCTAGCCAAAAGCTAAAGGACAAATACTGTATGGTCCCACTGATGTGAACCGACATTCGAGAATAAACTTGGAATATGTCATTGGTAACAGAGTCCAGCAGGAGTTAGAAACAGGGTAAGATAATGGGTAATTGGAGCTGAAGGGATACAGACTGTGCAACAGGACTAGATACAAAAACTCAAAAATGGACAGCACAATAATACCTAATTGTAAAGTAATCATGTTAAAACACTGAATGAAGCTGCATCTGAGCTATAGGTTTTTTTTTTTACTATTATTATTACTTTTATTTTTTTTCTCTATATTAACATTCTATATCTTTTTCTGTTGTGTTGCTAGTTCTTCTAAACCGATGCAAATGTACTAAGAAACGATGATCATGCATCTATGTGATGATGTTAAGAATTACTGATTGCATATGTAGAATGGTATGACTTCTAAAAAAAAAAAAAATGCTTATGGACCCATAAATATACTAACCAAAGGGAACTGATTATTCAACAAAATCTAGACAAACATGATTGAACTGAAAGAGAAGAATTAAAATTTTCTTGATCTAAAACTAAAAAATATTTCATTTTCTCACAATTCACATAATGGAGGTCTGTCATTTTAGAAGAGCTTACCCCTCATCCCATAACCTTAAGAAATACAACCACAAAATGTAGAGATAGTCCATATTCAGTGAAAGCTCTGAGACAGTATTTGATTACTTATTAAACTAAGCTTACACAAATTAGGAAAAAATGACGTTGAAATTTTGAAATAAAATTTAGTAAGCTTAATCCAGTGAAAGGAATTATAAAGCCCTATCATTCATAAAAAAAAAAATGTCTGTCTCATGAACTTTGGAGCTCCTTGATTGGGCGCATAAGCATTTATGATCGTTAATGTCCCTTTTATTAATATGTAGTGTCCTTCCTTGTCTCTTATGACATCTTTACATTTAATGTCTATTTTATCTGCTATTGATAGAGCTACCCCTGCTTTCTTTTGGTTAGAGCTTGCATAGAAGCTCTATGTTTTTTTCCATCCTTTCACCTTCAATCTATTTGTAACCTTGGGTCTAAGATGAGCCTATGGTAAGCAGCATATCGATGGATTATATTTTTCAATCCATTCTGCCAATCTATATCTTTTAATTGGTGAGTTTAGTCCATTAATATTCAGAATTATTACTGTAAAGGCAGTTCTTTTTTTACGTGAAACCTGTAACATTTTATTTTTTTAAAATGAACTATTTCAGAATAGATCTAAATGTAACTTTTCAAGAAACCAACAAAAAAAAAGTACAGTGCAAAGTACCTCCTCATTAAATACAAACTTTTGTTTTGTGATGCACTGCATCAATGTTTTGCATATGCCTTGATGCAAAGGGAATTTTAAGTTGCATCCTGTTTTAAAGAAAAATCTTTAGGAATTAAAAAAGGATGACTACAAACCACATCAGCAACTAAATTTCCAAGAAAGGAAATTTTTCCTCCAACAAAGCATATTCTTTTGTGTGTATACAACATAGTAGCACTCAGTTTTAATTTAATTGCACCAAAGGCATAATTCTATATTTAAAAAGAAAGTTAAATTATAGATGCACAAAAAACAAAAGTTTAATATACCAAAGACATTTTGTTGTTTGATGCATTTAATGTCGGTATTTGTGGCAATTTTTAAGGTTTTCCAAAAAAAAGGCATTAATAATAGCTCTGTACAATAATAATGTTTAACGTAGCTCAACAGGAAAATGAAAACTACTCTTGCAACATATTTTCACAAATTGTTCTAAAGACAGCAAACTCATGTGCCATTGTTTTTCCCTTTGCTTTAACATATGCTACCGGTAATTCTAACCAGTCTACAATGTATTGTTCCGGGATCAAATACAAACATTCATCCTTGCAAAAATGTTTTGCAATGCTATCTTGGCCTCTATGAAAAGCATAAAATAGTTGTCGGGCAGGGGGGCAAGGTTTGGGCCGGTTGTGCCATTGCGAGGCTGCAGCTGCGATGGGCTGCGATGGGCTGTGGTGGGCCCAGAAATGTGTCCTGACTTTGTACATTGAAGAAGACAGTGGCTGTGCTGGTGTCTTGTGGCAGTGACTGTTTCTGTTTGGGATCCAGGGCAAGTGGAATCATTGCTCCAAGTAAGGTGTGGTTGAAAAGTTGATCCTTCCTCCCAAGATGTCAAACACAAATCGATCCAAGTCGGGAGCTTGTTCTTCTTGCTCAAGATCTGAATTGAGATTTTGTTCTCGCTCATTTTCGAAGTCTCCATCCGAAAGCCGACCTGTGTCTTGTTTGAGGAAGCACAGCCTAATTTCTGGCTCTCCTTCCAGATTTACTCTCCAGCTCATAACCGAGAAAGAAATCACCCAAAAGTACATCAGAATCATGATTTCCGAGGTTACGACGGAGGATATAGCAGGCCCTATTATTTCCTTGGGTGCAACAGGGCTTTTATCCATGGGGCTGATAAAACTGAGGAGGTTATGGAAACTACCGCTCAAATTGGCAGAACTACCGACAGGCATACAGTCTCTGCCGGGGCCGTTTCTAATCCCGGTCCCCAAAGAGAAGATCCCTTCACCATGGCCCAGGAACCATTCTAGAAACTCTGATAAGTCTTCCTCTGACAAGTCAAAAAAACTCCTTAACATCTCCTTCTTCCTCCAACCACAGCCGAGTTGAGTCTTCTAAGTGCAAGTTTGCAAAGGAGAAAAAGTCCTCTTCCAAGGACAGTCGACCCTCTCGGGCTGCTGGGGATAATCAGGGAGATGAAACCAAGGAGCAGACATTCTCTGGAGGCACCTCTCAAGATACAAAATCATCTGCGAGCTCAAAGCCATAGCCAGATGCCACCAGCTGGTTCTGCACCCAGGGCCTCTGCTGTTTCTGAACTGAGTGGCCGGGAGCAAACCCCCACTCCCAGAAGCCCTCTCCAGTCTGTGATGGTCACTCCATCCTAGCCCTGTGCTGGAACCTAACCCTCCACCCCCCAACCCATCTCAGATGGGCTCCACTCTGTCGAGTGGTGCGGGGTTTCAGGCTGGGACAAACCAAGGTCAGTTCAACCATGACTCTGGTCTCTGAGTCCATCTTAAAAGGACCCTGTGGGTAAGAGTCCGCTGGCCACTGTCTCCACGTATGGTTATCCCTGAAGGAGGGGACTGCTGCTTCAGGAGGCCCAGCCTATACAAAAAGGTATCTGGAAAAGCAGAAGGCAGAGAATAGAAAAGATAAAGGAACAAAAACCAATAAATACTGAATGAAAATGAAAAGAAAAAGGGAGCTTTTCTGATGTGGCCTTGAGTGATGGGAAAATGAAATCTGACCCATTTGCTCCCAAACTGATGCTGAGAAGTCCTTTCCGGGGCAGTCAGTCTCCCAAAAGGGTATAAGCTCTGGGATAATTTTGAGAAAAAGACAGCCGACTTCCACACAGAGGAGATGGATAATCAAGATAAGGACAAAGCGAAGGGAAGGAAAGAATCTGAGTTTGATGATGAACCCATGTTTATGTCGAAAGTCATAGCAGGTGCAAATAAAAACCAGGAGGAGGAGAAGTCAGGCAAATGGGAGGGCCTGGGTATGCACTTCCAGAGAAGGAAAAGCAGAAGAAAACAGAGGAGGTGGAGGAGGAGTACTTTTGCAGAGAGATCTAAAAAACGGGTTTGGGGAGCAGCCAGGAGAACTGAAAGCCAGCACAGGAGGGATTTGTGCCTGAAAAGAATTCCCAAGTGACCACTTACAAAGACATCTGGGAGAAAAGCTCACCACTTCCCCCCAAGAAAGAGCTCTGAGAATGGAGAAAAGCTGGGAGCCAAAGGAAACTTTTCCAGAGGAAAGTCTTCCTCTTCCATGCCTCAAGACACCCAGGGCAATGTCTTTTGATGAGGATTTTGCATGACCCAGTGGCATATTGGCTCAGGAACGCAAGTGTTGATGAGATTTAGTCCACAGCGTCAAAAAGAAGTGGGCATTTCAGCCTGTTTTCCAGCACGTACTGTCAGGTCAGCCTCAGCGTAGCCCCTCAGAATTGTCTGTCCATGTGCTGGTTTGAAAGGATGTATGCCCCCTAGAAAAGCCATGTTTTAATCAAAATCCCATTTCATAAAGGTAGAATAATCCCTATTCAATATTGTATGTTTGAAACTGTAATCAGATCATCTCCCTGGATGTGATTTAGTCAAGAGTGGTTGTTAAACTGGATTAGGTGATGACATGTCTCCACCCATTTGGGTGGGTCTTGATTGGTTTATTTGAGTTCTATAAAAGAGGAAACATTTTGGAGAACAGGAGATTCAGAGAGAGCAGAGAATGCTGCAGCATCACAAAGCAGCGAGTCCACCAGTCAGTGACATTTGGAGATGAAGAAGGAAAATGCCTCCCAGGGAGCTTCATGAAACCGGAAGGCAGGAGAGAAAGCTAGCAGATGACGCCGTGTTCACCATGTGCCCTTCCAGCCAAGAGAGAAGCCCTGACTGTGTTCACCATGTGCCTTCTCACTTGAGAGAGAAACCCTAAACTTCATCGGCCTTCTTGAACCAAGGTATCTTTCCCTGGATGCCTTTGATTGGGCATTTCTATAGATTTGTAATTGAGGCATTTTCTTGGCCTTAGACCTGTAAACTAGCAACTTATTAAATTCCCCTTTTTAAAAGCCATTCTATTTCTGGTATATTGCATTCTGGCAGCTAGCAAACTAGAACAGTCCAGCATATAATTACCATTGTTTACCACATTAAAGAGCATCACTTTGGCTCCTTGGAAATGGCATTACATGGATGCTTTTCTAACTACCTAAAGAGAGGAACTGAGCAGGAGGCAGCTAAAAACAAGAAAAGCCCAGAGATACGCAGGAGGGTGGACATTTACCCAAGTACTTTCAGAAACCATAGTTTGGCTCATGATGAAATGAAAAGTCCCCGGGAATCTGGCTACAAAGCTGAGGGAAAACACAAAGATGATCCCATTGACCTCCGCCTTGATATTGAATGTTGTAAAAAAAAGACATAAGGACCAAGATCTTAAACGAGGTAAATCAAGCGAATCAATGGATTCCTGAGACTCAAGCAACTCAAGGGAAAGATCAGCTGAGAAAACAGAAACAAAAAACAAAGTCATAAAGGATCAAAGAAGCAGAAGAAGCCCTGGCGAGCACAAGACCACTCCCAGGTCATTGCTTTCTTCCTCCCAGGTCAACCTTCTCCTACAAAGCAGAAGAGAACACTGAAGACACAGAGGAGAGGAGAGCACCATGGGCTTTGACAAATTGAGATTGGGGACCGTATTAGTCATGGTTCTCTAGAGAAACAGAATCAACAGGGAACACTCACAAATATAAAATTTACAAAACTGTCTAATGTGACCATTGGAATGCAGAGTCCAAAATCCACAGGGCAGGCTGTGAAGGTGACGATTCCGATGGAGGGTCTGGATGAACTCCACAGGAGAGGTTTGCTGACCGAAGCAGGAAGAGCCTTTCTCTTCTGAATCCTCCTTAAAAGGCTTCCAGTGATTAGATTAAGCATCACTCCTTGCAGAAGACACTCCCCTTGGCTGATTACAAATGGAATCAGCTGTGGATGCAGCGACGTGATCATGATTTAATTCTATGAAATGTCCTCATTGCAACAGACAGACCAGCACTTGCCCAACCAGACAAACAGGTACCACCACTTGGCCAAGTTGACACATGAACCTGACCATGACAGGGACCAAAGACTTGTGGGCCCAAGTGAAAGAGCTGGAGGTTGAAATTGAGGAACCTTTCAATTTCGAGCCAGAGGAAGAGGTTGGGGCAGAGGCAGCCACCCTGGGGACACATGAACAGCAGAAACAAAGACTTTCAAAAGAGAAGCTGAAAGGGTGCACGGGTAGTTCAGTGGTTAGAATGTCTGCCTTCCATGCGGGATACCCAGGTCCGATTCCCGGACCATGTACCCGCCCCTGCCCCCATCCCCCACCCCCCCAAAAAAGAGAGAAGCCGAAAAGAGGATGGGACCTGGAGTACACACTCAAGAGCAAGAAATATTACTTGCGTGACAACTGTGAAGATGAGGCAGTGAGAACTGGGTGAGCAGGGGCAGGGTCCAAGGGGCCTTTCCCCTGGATTCGGAGCCAGTTCATGTTCTGGAAACCCATCCGCAGTCCCAAACGGGCCCATGACAAATTCAATGGAGAGGGAGGAGAGATTGAAGACAATGAGAGTGGGACAGAACACTGAGAAGAGAAGGAGAATTTACAGCCCATAGCTGAGTAGGGGCCACTCTGATGGCACCAGGAAGATGGTGGGTGAGGAGCTAAGCAGAGAAGCCTCAAAGATTCTGAAAATCCCCCACCCCCTAGCAGCCACATAGCATCGTGTAACAGCCGAAACACCCCTGGGGCTGTGCGCCACTGGACAGGGAAGGCTGGCCGTGAAGCCTGGGTCAGGCTCAGCTCTTATGCAGAACACAACACACTGTTCTGTTCAGTTTAAAGCCAGATTTCAGTTAGTTTCCCTATTAGAAACCCGCATTTTTGTTCTTAATTTCATTTTATTTGAAACTAAGAGGACTAATTTGATTATTTTCTATCTCTTCTCCCCTTTCCTGATTTTAAAACTCTTTTTTTTAAGACATACACAGTAGTAACATTAGCAAAAAGATTTAATTTGGGCAACTTTGATTCTTAAAAGAGAAAACAAAGCGTGTGAATAAACATTGAAGTGTTCACCTCAAACAAAAAGCATAAAATAGCTAAGAGACTAGAGTTATTTTCAAATACTGTGACTGACTTCCAATAATCTTTTATCTGTAGAAATAATGTCAAAATATCAGATATAGGAACACATTTAATTCTTTGGTATAAGCATGAAATTGTTCATGACAGTTGTGGTAGTTAGATTCAGTCGTCAACTTGGCCAGGTGGAGGCATCTAGTTCTGTTGCTGTGGACATGAGCCAATGGTACTTGAACCTCATCTGTTGCTGATTACATCTGCAGTCAGCTAGGAGGCATGCCTGCTGCAATGAATGATGTTTGACTTAACTGGCTGGTGCTTAAATGAGAGACTCAACGTAGCACAGCCCAAGCTGCTCAGCATACCTCATATCAGCACTCACGGCTCAACCAAGGCCTTTGGAGATGCAGAAAGGAATCACCCCAGGGAAAGTTGTTGGAACCCAGAGGCCTGGAGAGAAGACCAGCAGAGATCACCCTGTGCTTTCCCACGTAAGAAAGAACCTCAGTTGAAAGTTAGCTGCCTTTCCTCTGAAGAACTAATGAAATAAATCCCCTTTTATTAAAAGCCAATCCGTCCCTGGTATGTTGCATTCCGGCAGCTAGAAAACTAGAACACCCCCCCAAGGCTCCAGGAGGGATGCAGCTGTGCCAACACCTTGATTTTAGATCTTCTGACCTCCTGAGCTGTAAGAAGAAATATGCCTTGTTTAAGCTGTTAAATTTGTGGTCATTTTACTATAGCTGCAGGAGACTACTACACATGGAAACCAATTTACACCCTTCTTCCTCCCAGTACATATGAGACCCTTGTGGTTGTTCCAACATCCTGCTGGCTAAGGACACACCTCGAAAGGGCCCAGGGGCTGGACCTCTGCACGGAGAGCCACCTGCCTTTCCCAGCTGCTCAAGCCTCCTGCTCGTCCACAGCCAGGTCTGAGGGCTGGAAAGAAATGCCAGCACACCTTTCAAAATCAAACTCCTTGGAGGGATTGTTCTGAACATTTTTTCTCTTCCAAAAAGCACACGTGACATGCTTCTATGGGCTATGCAAGATATTGAGGCTCCCGGTACACTGGGCAAGCTGGGATAGGGAAAATGGCCTCTTTATCTTTCCTAACTTTCAGCTGACATTTAACATTTCCCCAATTTGTCGATCTCGGCAGCAGACAGCTGTAGCACCAGCAGTTCCTCTGGCCTTGCCTCCTGAAGAAATCCCAGCAATTTCACTTCACGTGAATATCATCACAGATGCTGTGAAATTTCACCTGCTCTTCACTCCTTCAGAAAGAAGGGTGAGGCTTATTGGAATGGCTACTGGAGCTCATTTTTTGATGTATTAATAAAGAAATGGCAGCGAAGGTTGGGTTTAACCAATGAGTATGATTGCTGAATCATTCTACTGATATTTCTGTTAGCCTCCAGTATCTTAGAGCAGCTAGAAATAAAAACCCCAAATAGTGGAGATGTAACCCATACCCAACTCCAAAATCTGTTCCATGAGTAACTGTTGAGATGTGCTTTGAAATTTACTGCCTTTATGTATATATGTTGTTTAAAGAGAAGGAGGAGTATAATACAGAAGATAGGATTTACAAATGAATATGACTGCTGAATCATTACATTGATATTTCTTTTGGTCTCCAGTGTCTTGGAGCAGCTAAAAGAAAAAATGAAAACTCAGGGAATTGTAACCCATACCAAACTTTAAAATCTGTTCTTGTACTTGGAAATTTATTGTTTTTTTTGTATATATGTTGTATTTCACCATTTAAAAAGTTAAAAAAAAAAAAAAAAAAGAAGAAGAAGAAAGAACAAAGAAATGGCTTGCGGTAGATTGTTATGTCCACCAGCAAGGATAGGTCCTCAGTCTTACTCTAGGTGTCTGTGGGTGTTGGTCCATTTTAAGTAGTACCTTGGATGGACTGAGGTGAGTCAGGGCATGGACTCATTTGTGAATGAAGCTTTCTAAGACCCTATTTATGTGTGGCCCTGCTGAATCAGAACAATTCCTGGAGCCCTCCCAGAGAGAAAGCCACAAGGACCCAGGGGCCGAAAGCCAACGGAAACCAGGAGCCCAAGACCCCGGCCTTTGGACGAGAACACCACCGACCGGGAGAAAGCATGGTTTTGCCAATGTCTTGACTTGGGACTCCTGGCGGTCTAACTATGAGCCAGTAACGTCTTGTTGTTCAAGCCAATCATTGGGTGGTATTGGTCATAGCAGCTTGGTCAAACTAAGACATGCGTGTTCTGTTATATCACGATTTTTCAAATATTTTGATAATAGTATTTTAATATAATTGACTTCATTTGTAATCTTATTTTTGCATTGAAACCATTATCTGAGAAGGGGTGTGTGGATGTCACCAGATTCTCTAAGGGGTCCCAGGTGTTGAAGGGTTTAAGTCGCTCTCCTCTGGGCCTCGTGGCAGCTGCAGTATAGAAGGGTGCACCCACCCTCAGAAGCCCCAGAGAGGGGCTCACAGGGAGGAAGGTGGGAAATGCTGAGAGCTCAAGTGGGGGAAGCAGTGGGCGGATCTCTATGTGCCCCATCCGGGTCTTACCATAAGTAGGGCTCTGCAGGTGTCACTGAATTATCAAAAAATTCTAGGAGCATCTTTCTGCCCTGTCAGCCAGGTTTTCCCAAAGAGGCTAGATTTTTCTCTGGATAAGAGCTTAGCTCAGTATTTAAAATAGCCACTCTGGGTGAAAATTAAAACTGTTTCTACATGTTTTGCCAACTAACTGACCCTCTAGAGGAAGATAAGCTGGTTAACAGAATTATGGTGCATATAGGTTAGTACTTGTTGCAAGAATGAATTAGAGGCACAGCAGGCAAGATGGCAGCATAGGGAGGTGTGGGATTTAGTCCATCCTCTTGGGCAGCTAGCAATAGCCAGGAACTATCTGAAACAATCGTTGGAGGACTTCCATGACTGGACACACATTGTACACCAATCTGGAATGAGTAGAAGGGCTGAGGTCACAGCGCAGAACAGTAAGTCTTCCAATCTGTGGAGGCTGGTGCTCCTCCCCCACTGACATGGCAGGCTGTTGTGGAGTTATTTCCCCATGGGGACAAAGCAGTCTCTACTAGGAATAAGGGAAGGTAGCTGAACCAAGCTCTAATTGCAGAATTAATTAACAAGTTTGGACTGTTGAATACAAGCTCTGAGCATAGATAAACCTGGAGGAAGCATGAAAGGAAACTAGAGGTTTCTCCTGCCACCCAAGCTCAGAACACTGGTAAAGAGCTGTGCCCCAAGAAAAAGGGCACATAGAGAACTGGGTACTGACTCCAGATCTTGATTGGTAAACCTGGGGGGCTGGGGTCCTGCTCTGAAAGGATGTTCCTCCCCACCCCCATTTCCTTTTTTGTTGTTGTTTTTACTTTTTAGTTGTCCATTAAATTAAGCTGCAGACATCTCAGTTCTCAGCACTGTCCCAGGCAAGGGTAGACTTAAGATAGGTCCGAGAGACAAAGTAGCAAGTCAGGTGAAGGAGATAATTTTCCAATGGGTCTGTCTTACCCAAGAAAATGGTGGGGTGCCCAACTCAAGTAGCTCAATCAGAGAAGTCAGACCCCAGGGGCTGGGAATCAGAAATACCCTAAGCTTGCCTTCCATCCCAGCTTCTGTCTCAATGCCCCTGGCAGAGATAGGGTCTGCTGAGAATTAAAGGCTCTGCACCACTCTACATTGGTGGGGAGTTGTATGCTGACAAGTGCCACAGATCAGGCAGGACAGGAAAAATAGAGAGTCCAGAAGCTTCACGGGAATGTCAGACAATCTGCTGAATTGCATCCTCAAGGAAAGTTGATACTGATACACCTCTTCCTGAGACTTGGCTCTGTCTGATTAAGGAAAATCTGATTGGGGTAAATACTAGCTGGTGGGACAAGATCCAGAAAAACAAGACCTGAAAAATTCTGATCAGTTAAACAGAAGTTAAGCTAGAGGTCTAGAATAGGTTGAACTGAATGTCAAAGAAAAGATACAGAAAAAAGCCAACCAGCAAGAAAACCCTAGGTAAAAGAGAGAAAATAACTTCCAGAATAAAGTAATCCAGGAAATCAGAAGCCTAGACATCAGCAAAAAAATCACAAATCATACTAGGAAGAAAGAAGATATGGCCAATCAAAGGAACAAACTAACAATTCAAATGAGATACAGGAATTTAAAGAACTAATTAAAGATGTTCAAAGAAATCTAAAAACAAATGAAAAATCAAATCAATTAGTTGAAGGAAGATAAGGCAAAAGAGATGAAGGATATAAAAAAAGATACTGAGCTGGGGCTACCAAATCAATAGGCTGAGCCCTCAATCTTGGGGGTTGTTCATATGAAACTTATTCCCACAAAGGATAGGCTAAGCCTACTTCAAATTAGGTCTAAGAGTCACCCCCAGAGAACAGAACTCTTTTGTTACTCAGATGTGGCCTATCTCTCTCAGCCAACACGGTAAGCAAACTTACTGCCCTCCCCCTCTCTATGTTGGACATCAATCCCAGGGGTGTAAACCTCCCAGGAAACGTGGGACAGAAGTCCTAGAATGAGCTGGGATTCAGCATCAAGGGATTGAGAAAACCTTCTCGACTGAAAAGGGGAAGAGAGAAATAAGACAAAATAAAGTGTCAATGGCTGAGAGATTTCAAACAGAGTCAAGAGGTTATACTGGAGGTTATTCTTACACATTATATAGATATCCCCTTTTTAGTTTATGGTGTATTAAAAAGGCTAGAGGGAAGTGCCTGAAACTATAGAACTGTGTTCTAGCATCCATGTTTCTTGAAGATGATTGTATAATAATATAACTTTTGCAATGTGATTATGTGATTGTGAAAACCTTGAGTCTATGCTATTTTTATCTACAGTATGGACAGATGAGTAACACATATGGATTAAAAATAAGTAAATAAATAATAGGGAGAACAAATGTTAAAATAAATTGAGTAAATTGAAATACTGGTGATGAATGAAAGGGAGTGGTAAAGGGTATAGAAAAAATAGGGGGAACAAAGGTTAGAATATATTGAGTAGATGGAAATACTAGTGGTCAATGAGAGGTAGGGGTAAGGGGTATGGTATGTATGAGTTTTCTCTTTTTTCTTTTTATCTCTCTTTCTAGAATGATGCAAGTGTTCTAAGAAAAAATCATGATGATGAATACACAACTATGTGATGATATTGTGAGTCATTGATTATATACCAAGAATGGGATGTTCACATGTTAAGAATGCTTGTGTTTGTATGTTGTTATGTTTTGTCAATAAAAATAAAATATAAAAAAGATGTCTTTTCATATCACCCTTCATGTGTCATTCCAAGGTTTCTTCACCAGTCATTCTGAGTTTTCTAGCTCTATACCATAGTGCCTTGCAAAAGCACTGCATGAATAAAGTAATAAAACTTGATTGTTACTATCCTCAACAATAGAGGGGGATAAGGAGTATGGGTGGAGTTATGGTGGGGTTTTTTTTTATTCTTATTTCTGTTCTGGAATCATGAAAATATTCTAAAATAGATCATGAGGATGTATATAAAACTGTGTGATGATGATGTAACCAGTGATGTATGTTTTGGATGGTTTGTGTGATGTATGAATATATCTGAATAAAATTGCAAAAAAAAAAAAAAAAGATACTGAGCAACCATAAAGAAGAATTCAAAAGCTTAAAGAAACAAATGGCAGAATTTATGGGAATGAAAGGCACAATAGAAGAGATGAAAAACACAAAGCAGACCTAGTAGCAGATTTGAAAAGGGGGAAGAAAGGATTAGTGAACTAGAGGAGAGGACATCTGAAATCCTATACACAAAAAAAAACAGATAGGGGAAAGAATGGGAAAATATGAGCAGAGTCTCAGGGAATTGAATGACAACATGAAGTGCATGAATATATGTGTTATGGGTATCCGAGAAGGAGAAGAGAAGGGAAAAGTGGGCAGAAAAACTAATGGAGGAAATAATCACTGAAAATTGCCCAACTCTTATGAAAGACATAAAATTACAGATCCAAGAAATACAGCATACCTCATATAGAATAGATCCAAATAGACGTATTCCAAGATACTTACTTATCAGATCATCAAATTTCAAAGATAAAGAGAATTCTGAAGGCAGCAAGAGAAAAGCAGTCCATCATATGCATAGGAAACTTAATAAGACTATGTGTGGATTTCTTAGTAGAAACCATGGAGGTGAAAATTTAACTTGTATGGTCCATTTAGTTTAACATCATAAGTACATGGAATCTTGAATAGGGTGTGAGATTTTGTTGGTTTGTCCAGGTTAGTGTGATGCCCCAAAATATTCCAGAGTAATTTGGGCAGTGAATAAAATACTATTTGCAAAATTCCATTGGAGGACCAGGGAGAAAGGAGGAAATATTCAACTTCCCCATTTGGAGAATTTCTGATATTCTTGCAAGCAGTGGGGACAACCAAATCAATAGGCCAAGCCCTTGATCTTGGGGTTCACCCGTATGAAACTTGCTCAGATGTGGCCTCTCTCTCTAAGCCAACTCTGCAGGTGAATTCACTGCCTTCTCCCCTACATGCAACATGACTCCCAGGGGTGTAAATCTCCCTGGCAACATGGGTGAGACAAAATAAAGTCTCAGTGGCTGAGAGATTTCAAACAGAGTTGAGGGGTTATCCTAGAGGTTATTCTTATGCATTATATAGATATCCCTTTTTAGTTTATGGTGTATTGGAGTGGCTGGAGAGAAGTACCTGAGACTGTTGAGCTGTGTTCTAGTAACCTTGATTTTGGGAGATGATTGTATAAAGATATAACTTTTACAATGTGACTGTGTGATTGTGAAAACCTTGTGTCTGATGCTCCTTTTATCTACTTTGTCAACAGACAAGTAGAATATATGGAATAAAAATAAATAATAGGGGGAACAAATGTTAAAATAAATTTAGTTTGAAATACTAGTGATCAGTGAAAGGGAGGGGTAAGGGGTATGGTATGTATAATTTCTTTTTCTGTTTTCTTTTTATTTCTATTTCTGAATAGATGTAAATGTTCCAAGAAATGATCATGATGATGAATATGAAACTATGTGATGATATTGTGAATTACTGATTATATATGTAGAATGAAAAATCAAAATAGGAATGTTTGTGTTTGGTTTTTTTTTGGTATTTAAAAAAATAAAATAATTTTTAAAAAAGAGTGTTCATGTTTGTACAGTGAATAAAAAAGTATTTGTAAAGTCCCCTTCAGGGAATGGTGAGAAAGGGGGAAAACCCAACTTCCCCAAGTTGAATTCTTGATATTCTCACAAGCAGGTGGACAACCAAAGCTATAAGCTGAGCCCCTAATCTTGGGATTTGTTCATATGAAACTTAACCCCACAAAGGATAGGTCAAGCCTACTTAAAATTAGGCCTAAGAGTCACCCCAAAGAGAACCTCTTTTGTTACTCAGATGTGGCCTCTCTCTCCAGCCAACACAACAAGCAAACTCACCACCCTCCCCCTGTCTACGTGGGACATGACTCCCAGGGGTGTGGACCTTCCTGGCAACGTGGGACAGAAATCCTAGAATGAGCTGAGACTCAGAATCAAGGGATTGAGAAAAACTCTAGAATGAGCTGAAACTCAGCATCAAGGGATTGAGAAAACCTTCTCGACCAAAAGGAGGAAGAGTGAAATGAGACAAAGTGTCAATGGCTGAGAGATTCGAAACAGAGTCGAGAGGTTATCCTGGAGGTTACTCTTACACATTAAGTAGATATCACCTTGCTATTCAAGATGTAATGGAGAGGATGGAGGGAACTGCCTGAAAATGTAGAACTGTGTTCCAGTAGCCATGTTTCTTGATGATGATTGTATAATGATATAGCTTTCACACTGTGACTGTGTGATTGTGAAAACCTTGTGTCTGATGCTCCTTTTATCTACCTTGTCCACAGATGAGTAGAACATATGGAACAAAGTTGAATAATGGGGGAACAAAGGTTAAAATAAATTTAGTAGATTGAAATGCTAGTGATGAATGAAAGGGAAGAGTAAGGGGTATGGTATGTATGAATTTTTTTCTGTTTTCTTTTTATTTCTTTTTCTGAATTGATGCAAATGTTCCAAGAAATGATCATGATGATGAATATGCAACTATGTGAGGATGTTGTGAATTACTGATTATATATGCAGAATGGAATGATCAAAAGTTAAGAATGTTTGTGTTTATTTGTTGTTATATATTTTTTAATTAAAAATTAATTTAAAAAATGTTCATGTTCGTATGTTGTTTTCGTTTGATAATAAAAAATAAATTAAAAAAATATTTTTTCAGAGAAACAAACATTGAGAAATACTAAAGGAAACACTACAGGCAGATAAGAAGAGACAGAAGAGAGAGATCTGGAGAAGAATGTAGAAATGAAGGCTGTCAGTATAGGTAAAAGGAGAGCACAATATTGTAAGTATAAGGAACAAAGCTGAGTATGAGTATGGTTGAATGAGGAAGGCTAGGGGCATGTGTGACAACAGAAGGAAAGATAGGATAAAAACTGGGACATTTAGCAAAACCTAGAATGGACAATAATGATGATTAAATGTACAAATATAAGAAAGGTTTTACATGAGGGAGAACAAATGAATGTCAACATTGCATTGTGTTAAAAATGGGATAGTATGCAGGAAAAAAATACAATCAATGTAAACTAAGGTCTACAGTTAACGGTAACATTGTAATATGCTTCCCTTAATTGTAGCAAAAGCATTATGTTAAAGCTAAATGTCAATAAAAGGAGTATTAAGGAAGGGGTATGGGATTCTTGGTGCTATCGTTGTTTCTTCTTTTTGTTTGTTTTATCCATTTTTTTCTTTTTTCCTCTTCTCCTTTCTTTGCAGAAGAAATGGATATGTCCTTTTATAGATTGTGGTGGTGAATGCATACCTAGGTGATTATGCTGGGAGCCATTGATTGTTCACTTAGGATGGCTTAGATGGTATATGAATAAAACTGCTTAAAAAATAAACAGAGAGATACAAGTGCTAGAAAAAAGTGGGGAGATGTTCCTATTCGCTGTTGGTATGGAGGTAGGGTGGCGCCCTCTGGAGGGCAGTGGCGTCATTGCAAGGAGGCTAAGTGCAGGGTTGCCATATGACCCTGCAACCCCGTTATCAGGTATAGATTTGGAAGAACTGAAAGCAGAAACACGAACAGATACCTGTACACTGGGGGTTATGGCTGCGTTATTCACAACTTGCAATGGATGGAAGTGGCCTAAGGGTACACAGACGGATGAATGGAAGAGTGAACTGTGGTGTATACATACAATGGAATATTGAGCAGCTGCAAGAAGGAATGAAGCTGTGAGGCAGGTGGCTAGGTGAATGGGACTTAAGGACAGCATGAGTTTTTTTAAATTTATTTTTTACTAATTTTTAAATTTTTTTAAAAATATATAACAAACACAAATATTCTTAACTTTTGATCATTCTGTTCTACATATATAATCAGTAATTCACAGTATCATCATCATATAGTTGCATATTCATCATCATGATCATTTCTTAGGACATTTGCATCAATTCAGAAAAAGAAATAAAAAGACAACAGAAAAAAATTCATACATACCATATCCCTTATCCCTCCCTTTCACTGATCATTAGCATTTCAATCTAAATTTATTTTAACATTTGTTCCCCCTATTATTTATTTTTATTCCATATGTTTTACTTGATGAGGAAAGTAGGTTGAGTGAAATAAGCCAGAAATGAAAAGACAAATATTGTAAGTCCTCACTAATACGAGCTGACTATAATGAGCTTACTCTGAGAATTGAATTCAAGGGCATAGGTTATCAGGTAATAGGATCTGGGCAGAGACTGGGCCATCAACAATTAAGGAGTACAAAATGTTCAATTAAGGCCTGGATTGTAAGCCTTTATAGCAGTCACATCTATTCGCGAGTTTTAACAGTTATTTCTAAATTCAGAGATGCTGAGCTCTTTGTGTATAACGGTCATTCCCTGAAAGTGTGGGTTTTTATGTGACACCTGAGACTCAGAGTTAGAGATCTGAGCTATGAAGGTCAGCATTAGCCCATACAGCAACTGTTGAAGAAGCTGAAAAAGAGACCAGGCTTTAATTAGAGATATGAATGAAATGGACCTCGTTAGGATCAAAGTAAATCAGAATACAGGGTAAAGGATGATATTGTCTGTGTTTTAAAAACTCAACTTCTGTGTGAGACCAAAGGTAGAGATGTTTATTTGGCAAAAAAAAAATTATATTTTATGTAGCACGTTAGCTAATTTAATCTGTACAGTCGTTTATTTAGATGACCTAATTACATGGAACCTTAAATAGGGAATGAGATCTTGTTAGTTTGACAGATTAATGTAATATCCTAATACCTCCCAGAGTAATTTGGACAAAAAATAAGAGTATTTGCAAAGTCCCCTTGAGGGGCTGGGGGGAAATGTGGAAATGTTCAACTTTCCCATCTGGGGAGCTCCTGATACTCTCACAAGCATTAGGGACTACCAATTTAATAAGCCAAGCCCTTGATCTTGGGTCTTGCCCTTACAATACTTATTCCTGCAAAGGAGAACCTAAGCCTACCTATAATTTTCCCTAACAGTTACTTCCAGAGAATCTCTTTTTCGCTCAGATGTGGTCCCAATCTCTGTCTAAACCCAGTTCTGCAACAAAAATCATTTTCCACCCCCCTAGGTAGGACATGACTCCCGGGATGAACATCTCCCTGGCAACGTGGGGTTGAGAAAGCCTTCTTGACTGAAAGAGGAAAAAGAACTGAAAGAAAACACAAATTTCAGCCACTAAGAGATTTCAAACCGAGTAGAGAGGTCATTCTGGAAGGTTTTTTTTTTTTTGGTTTTTTTTTTTTGCATTATATAAATATTCCTCTTTAGTTTCTAGTGCATTAGAATAGCTAGAAAGAAATATCTGAAACTGTTGAACTGCAATCCAATAGCTTTGATTCTTGATGATGATGGTATAACTGTAACTTTTACAATGTGACCATGTGATTGTGAAAACCTTGTGGCTGATACTACCTTGATCCAGCGTATAGGCAGATGAGTAAGAAAATAAAGACAAACAAATAAATAAATATTGGGGAGGTAAGGGGCATGGGATGTTTTGGGTTTTCTTTATTTTTTATTAACTTTTTTGAGTAACGAAAATATTCTAAAATTGATTGTGGTGATGAATACACAGCTCTATAATGGCACTGTGAACCATTGATTATACACTTTGGATGATTATAAGGTACGTGAATATATTTCAATAAAATCGCATTTAAAAAAGAGAGAATGAATTAGAATCTGTAGTCCTCTTTGACATCACTAAGTTGCAAGGGTTTCCAAACATGTCAGGTATACAAAAATTGAAGAATGCTCAAACGTAGCTGAAGCCAGGAGACATTACCTAGTGGTTTTGGAAATTTGGCCCTATCAACTCAGGCTGAGTGTGCTGGTTTGAAAGGATGTATGTCCCCTAGAAGAGCCATATTTTAATCTAAATCCCATTTCATAAAGGCAGAATAATCCCTATTCAATACTGTATGTTTGAAACTGTAATCAGATCATCTCCCTGGAGATGTAATTTAATCAAGAGTGGTTGTTAAACTGGATTAGGTGACGACATGTCTCCACTCATGTGGGTGGGTCTGGAGAAGTTTCTGGAGGCTTTAAAAGAGGAAACTTTTTGGAGAATGAAAGATTCACAGAGAGCAGAGCAGAATGACATAGCCACAAGAAGCAGAGCCCACCAGCCAGCGACCTTTGGAGATGAAGAAGGAAAATGCCTCCCAGGGAGCTTCCTGAAATAGGAAGGCAGGAGAAGAAGCTACCAGATGATGCCGTGCTCGCCACGTGCCCTTCCAGATGAGAGAGGCACCCTGACCGTGTTCACCATGTGCCTTTGCAGATGAGAGAGAAACTCTGTGTTCACCATGTGCCTTCTCACTTGAGAGAGAAATCCTGAACCTCATCGGCCTTCTTGAACCAAGGTATCTTTCCCTGGATGCCTTTGATTGGACATTTCTATAGACTTGCTTTAATTGGGACATTTTCTCGGCCTTAGAACAGTAAACTAGCAACTCATTAAATTCCCTTTTTTAAAAGCCATTCCGTTCCTGGTATATTGCATTCTGGCAGCTAACAAACTAGAACACTGAGTTAACTGGACCCATGGCCAGCAACTTCACCCCAAAGGGCACAAGCCATAAAGCTTTTTCCTTAATGAAACCAATGAAACAAACACTACTGTGACGATGAGATAGTCACATGGAAAAAGAATGAAATGTGAGCCCCCTGTACAGCACACCAAAAAAAAAGCAAACCCACACACTAGAAACCATCCAGATGACAGGAAGCAGAAGACCAACTAAACAGAACCGTGATACATCCATACAATGGAAATTAATACATTTAGGCCACATACAACACAACCTAAAGTAGAGCAAAAGAAGTAAGACCCAAGAGGGCACTTGCTGTGTGAGTCCCTCCATTTCAAGTTCAAAAGCAGGGAAAGCACCAAGAGGACGGCTGTAATAAAAAACAGATAATAACAAGAGTTAACGTGGGATGTGGGGAAACTGGAACCTTTATGTAAGAGCCAAGGGTTAAAACAAGACCTGCAGAATTTGTTGGGAGCAGCTGGCGTTAAAGTGGCGGCAAGAAATTGAGGAGACAGTTATTTGCTTAATGGAGAACAGTCTGGGAGAGAAAGAATGTTTGTTTTGTCTTAGCCCCAGGTTCTTTGAGGTCATCTTAAGTAAGCAGTCTGTATTCTCACCAGGTGCATGTGTACTCTTTGTCACGTGAACCCTGCAGTATATGAGCAGGAACTAGTTAGAATAAAGTTGTCTGATGTCTCTGGTCTGTTATCGCTGAGCTTCAGACCCCCTGAACCCATCTGTGTCTGTCTTTCATTCTTTCTTTCCCATTATTCTTTAATATCCTTCGAGCTCTGTTTCATAGGAAGCAACACCTTTATTCAGTGCTGGTGGGAATGGAAAATGGTGGTCACTTTAGAAAAGAATTTGGCAGTTTTTCAAAAAGTTAAACATAGAGTCACCATATGGCCTGGCAACTCCACTCCAGGGTATTTGCCCGAGAGAACTGAAAGCACACGGACACACAAATACTTGTACACAAATGTTCATAGCAGCATATTCATAATAGCCAAAAGGTGGAAACAGCCCTAGTCCATGGACTGACGGGTGGATGAATAAAATGAATTTATATCTATATGATGGAATGTTACTCGTCCCTAGAAAGGAATGAAATTCTGATACACACTACAACATGCGTCAGGCTTGAATGCATGGTGTTGAGTGAAGCCAGACATGAAAATTCACACATTGCATGACTCCATCTACATGAAACGTCTAGAATCAGCAAATCTAGAGACAGAAAACAGTAGTGGTGGCCAGGGGCTGTGGGTTGGGGGATGGGAGGTGACCATTGATGGACACAGGGATGCTTTTTATTTCATCTGTTCCAGCAGATCTTTAATAAACCTGAGCCTGGGACCAGATGCTGACTCGGGGGGCAGTGCAGGTTTCAGAAGGTACTGCCCCTGGTCCACAGAGAGGGTATGGGGCCAAGGAGGCCGTTCCCCTCACTGGGTGGCAGCATGGCCAGGCAGTAATGAAGATGGTGGCCACAGGGGTGTGGACGAGGCCCTGGGTGGGCTGACCTCGCCGCGCCTGAGGACCTCCCCAGGCTCCAGGTGGTGCCGTTCACCTCTTGGCCACGTGGAAGGTGTGGTCCCCCTTCGTGGCCCATGTCACACCAGCTCCTCTCAGTGATGATCCCCATGTGGTTGGCTGCCATCAGTTCTTCGCCTTCCTTCTTTCAGCCTCTCCCCCAGCTGTCATCCATGGCCTGGCCCTGCTGACTTTCCGCAATCCTCAGCAGCGAGACAAACTCAGGCAGCGAGGGTCACTTGCCGCCATCCTGCCGCAGGGCCCGTACGGGACCCTGGACCATGAACCAGAGCTGCCATGCGATGCTCCGGGTGCAGAAGGGCTGTCCGCCTGGTACTGGCGGGCTCCAAGGTCCTGAGGACGTGCTGTGTCCCCTCGCCCATGTCCAGCTCCTTGCTAGGTTCTGTCTCCTCGGCCTCCTCACTCTTGTCGTGGCCTTTGCTTGCCAGGAGCTTCACTTGAAAGTCATTGATTGAGGCCTAAGGGATATGGCATGGATGAGCTTTATTCTTTTTTCTTTCTTTTGCTGGAATGATGCTGTCATGGTCAGGTTCACGTGTCAGCTTGGCCAAGTGGTGGTGCCTGTTTGTCCGGTTGGGCAAGTGCTGGCCTGTCTGTTGCGATGAGAACATTTCACAGAATTAAATCATAATCACATCAGCTGTATCCAGAGCTGATTCCATTTGTAATCAGCCAAGAGGCGTGTCTTCTGCAATGAGTGATGCTTAATCTAATCACAGGAAGCCTTTTAAGGCGAATTCAGAAGAGACAGGTTCTTCCTGTCTCAGCTGGTGAGCCTCTCCTGTGGAGTTCATCCAGACCCTCCATCAGAATCGTCGGCTTCACAGCCTGCCCTGCAGATTTTGGACTCTGCGTTCCCGTGGTCACGTGAGATACTTTCATAAATTTTACATTTGCAAGTGTTTCCTTTTGATTCTGTTTCTCTAGAGAACCCTAACTAATACAGATGCAAATGTTAAAAAAACTGATTGTTGTGATGAATGCACAACTGTGTGATGATATTGTGAGCCATTGATTGTACACCATGTATAGAATATTTGTATGTCAAGAATGTTTGTATGTTTGCTTGTGGTTTATAATAAAAAAATATTAAAGAAAATAAAAGAAAGTCATCCCAGGACACGTGGCTGAGGCCATCTGAGTAGCACGGCTACTCCTTGTTCTACTTGGCAGTCTTCTCGCCCAGCTGCTCTCCTGGAACAACGCCACTGTGGCCGGGGCTCCAGTGCTCTGCTGTTTTTGGTTGAGCGAAAGACAGATGTGACGTGCCGGGCTCTCACCACACCGTCTGTGCCAGCTGTCCACGGCCCACCAAGACCGTCAGGATAATGCACACCAGTGGCCTTCAGACGGGCTTGTAAGAAGCAGAGCTAGAAAGCTCCTCACTCAGGCAGAGCCAGCAAGGGGGTGGGACGGGGGCCGGGGGGCGCCCAGGGGTGGGGCACGAGGGTGGGAGCAAGGGTATGATGTGGGGGTGGGACGAGTTGGGGTGGGGCATTATTTCTGAGGTGAAGAAAAAGTCCTGGAATTCGACAGTGGTGACAACTCTGCCAATACACTAGAGACCGCTGAACTATAACTCGATTTTATGACATGTGAATTATATCTCCATGAGGAAAATTTTAAAAAAACAGCAGGCACACTGGTCTTTGGTGTCATCAGAGTCAAGATCTTGGTGAGTGGGGGAGGCAAGTGGAAGCTGCCCAAGAGGCCCTGGGGACAGGGGAGGTACGGTTTGGTTTCCTATAGGGCGGGAGGTGGCTGTGCTCCCTTCTCAGCCACGTGTGGACATGTGGGCACTTCCCTGCATGTGAGACCCTAGCTGAGCTGCAGAGTGGAGCTCAGCAACTCCACGGCCCAGCCTGGTTGGGCTGCCCCAGCCATGGCACATTGGGACTCACGGTGCAGTGTTGCTTTCTGCTCTCTGGCCCCCTCCTGACCCTGAGGCAAGGGGAGTGTCCCTGGATACTCTAAGGCATGTGTGCCTTCTTTTTCCTGACACAAGTTTCACATATCACTTCTTCACTATCACTTTCTTAGCACGAAGGCAGGGTCTGCATGTCCCATGCTCTCCCCAGAGGCCAGCACGGAGGGTGGACAAAGGGCAAACAGAGTGCAGTGACCTGCAGGTGCTGGTTTGAGGCTGTTGTGAACCCAGAAAAGCCATGCTGTTTACCCTCATCCAGCCTCATGGGGGCTGACCCATTGTTCTGAGTGGGACTCTTTCATTAGGTGGTTTCCATGGAGATGTGTCTCCACCCATTCAAGGTGGGTCTTAATCCATTTACTGGAGTCCATGAAGAGAGAACCATTTTTGGAAAAGCTCAGAGCTGATATAGACAGAGACATTTGGAAATGCAGAAAGAAAACGCCCCCAGAGAAGCTATTTGAAACCAGAAGCCAAATGACCTGCAGACACCAGCATGTACCTTCCCATCTGGCAGAGGTGTGTTCCAAATGCCATCAGCCTTTCCTGAGTTAAGGTATCTTTCCCTGGATTCCTTAGTTTGGATACATTTATGGCCTTAGAACTGTAAACTTGTAACTTAATAAATCCCCTTTATAAAAGCCAACCCATTTCAGGTATGTTGCTTTCTGGCAGCTGTAGCAAACCGAAACACAGCAGAAAGGGGAACCTGCACAGGTGCATGCATATGGGGGAGTTTGAACAGCTCACCCAGAATCTATGCCTCTTCCTCTAGGAAGGTTTTACTTCAATAAAAAAGAAAAAGAGGATAGACTCTCAAATACCCTTAAATGTTGCAGCCATCATTTCCTTGGCACAAACACAAGACATGGAAAGAAAACCAGAAAACAAACTCTACCACCCATAGCCCAAGTCCATTTGAGTCATGGCCCATGAAACTCAAGAAATCCTGTTCAAGGGTGTTAAACGGGGTATGTTAGTTAGATTCAGTTGTCAACTTGGCCAGGTGAGCATACCTAGTCTTGTTGCTGTGGACATAAGCCAATGGTACGTGAACCTCATCTGTTGCCAATTACATCTGCAGTCAGCTAGGAGGCGTGTCTGCTGCAATGAGTGATGTTTGACTTAATTGGCTGGTGCTTAAATGAGAGATTGCAACATAGCACTGCTAAGCAGCTCAGCATTCCTCATCTCAGCACTAGCAGCTCAGCCCAGGCCTTTGGAGATGCAGAAAGAAGTCACCCTGGGGAAAGTTGTTGGAACCCAGGGGCCTGGAGAGAAGACCAGCAGAGACCATCTTGTGCCTTCCACGTAAGAAAGAACCTCAGTGGAAAGTTAGCTGCCTTTCCTCTGAAGAACCAACAAAATAAATCCCCTTTTATTAAAAGCCAATCCATCTCTGGTGTGTTGCATTCCGGCAGCTAGCAAACCAGAACACGGGGCTTCACCCCGACAGCTGTTTTCATGCCAGGACACTCAGGGTTGGTAACTCCAAACTGGCAGCCTCTGGACCTGGGAGCTGCCAATAAGGGAAAGGCCTTGGCACCTTCAGCTGACTGAGAATTACCATCGGCAGGAAAGAAGAGACACACTTTTGTACCTGCAGAGCACAAAGAGACCTGAGGAGGCCCCTGGGGAAATTTCCTTAGCTACCACAGCAGATGCATTAACTTTCATTGTCTAGGCATTAGTAGAAAGCAATGAATAATCAATTGACTGATGGAAAAAATAATCAAAACCCCGATCAGAAGGAAGGACTAACGATTTCCTCCTGTGGGACCCACAGAGGAGGCACCCATAACCCTGGGAGTACTTGGGCCATATCCGCATTGGAGGAAAACAACGAATGACCTCTTTGCCAGTTTGAAATTGTTGTGTACTCCAGGAAAGAAAGCTACCAGATGCCACCATGTGCCTTCCCAGCTGACAGAGAAACCCTGAACATCATCAGCCCTTTCTTGACTTAAGAACGACAACATCGTCAACTGCATTAAAGGAACGTCCTCCATGAAAATGGCACTTTTTCTAGAGTGACAAAGAACCTCTGAGCACTGGAGTTTGGGGAATGTCATTGGTAAATCTGCATTAATCAGTATGGTTAATTTGAAGATTAAATAAATGTAAATCTCCAAGCACATTTAATACAGCATGGTTTATGTGGATTCAGGTACAAATGGAGCTTATCTTGTGGTGAGTGCAAACCCAGAGGAAGACGTTGTCAGCTGAGCTGTTGGCAATGCAGTCACCAGCGTCCGTGAACTTGAAGGATGTAGATATAGAATTCACCCAGGAAGGGTGGGCCATGCTGGATGCATCCCAGAGAAAGTCATCCAGAGATGTGATGCTGGAGAACATCATTCATCTGCTCTATATTGTAAGCTCTTACAGCAGTCACATATGTTTATGAGCTGCGGGCTTGTCCTCACGTTCGCTTAGGCTGGGTTTAGCCAGGTTCCATGCCGGGCCACAAGGCTGCAGCGAGCTGAGCCTGGGAGACGCTGTCACGCCCGACTGTGGCCAGTGTGACGGGGCATGTGCTGGAGGCACAAAAGACAGTGATTTCCAGGGCTGAGGAAGACGCAGAGAATGTGGACCAGCTCACAAACCATTTTTATATTGATTGCACATTGGAGCAAGAATACTTGGAGTATATTGTGTTAATAAAATATATGATGAACGTGAAAACCGCCCGTTCCCTTTTACTTTTTAGAATGTGGCTACTAGAAACCTAACATCACGTGGTGGGGTGATGGATGCACACAGGCGGGTCTGGGCAGGGGTGGGGGGAGCCGGTGGAGTGGGTGCTGCATGAGGGGACCCCTGCTTCTTCCAAGTGTCCCTGAAGCCAAGAAAGCATCACCACGACCCTGCGCGCCAGGGACCTGGTCCCTAGTGCCCACTGCGCACTTCTGATGCTCCAACAACTCCCATTCAATGCCCCCTCTCCTGCCCTGGCTAGAGCCTCCCGGACACCGGACACTGCGGGCCCAGAGCCCTGTGGCCAGCGCTGCCTTGGGGACCTCATTGCCTGGGGAAGTGGGGTGCCCATGGGCTCAGAGGAGGGAATCACTGCCTGTCATTCATGGCAGCTCTGTCCTAGAAAGCCTCAGCAAACACGGAACGAGGGAAATTCGGGGTGAGTGAGGTCCCATGAGCCTCTGGTCAACTGATCAACCAGGAACCATGCTTGTGGGTGGGTCTGCTTAAAGATGTGCGATACGCAGCCTCGAGTCCCTAACTCAGTCCTGGCGAAGCCCATCTAAGAGATATGTTCTCATCACACGCGTCCCAGCCTTCCCGAGCTCAGGGACAGCAAGTAGCTCTGCAGCGCCACGCTCGGGGGCCATTTAAACCACGGACTCACCAACAAGGGCAGAAAAAGGCAAAGCACGTGGCACTCAACAAACAGCACCAGAAGGGCGCTCTGAAGGCACGAGAGACAGTCATAAGGCAGTGTGGTGTCTCGTCGACCCCAGCTGCGAACGGGCATGTTGGGTGACCGTGTGTGTATGTAAGTGACCGCAGACATGCCAAGGAATGTGATTTGGGCTCACAAACAGATTTTAGTGAAGATGAGGGTCGGAGATAAAATCCATGGCGCAAACACCTGCCTTTCTTGTCCTGTTAGTGAGTTCCGACTTAGTGGTGTTACTTACAGCGTGCTTAGAGACGGAGGGGCATGCACGCGTGTGTGTCCTTACCCTAAATGGACATCTAACTGGTAACCTGCTTTTTCACGTACAATCATACAGCAAATATCTCGCACGCCATGACACTCTTTCGAGTGATGCAAACAGCCTGCATGCCCATTTTGTAACTTTTGAGTCTAGAGGCTATTTACAAACTCTATACTTTCATAAATATTCTTGTGATGAATTTCTTTGTGCATAAGTGGGTCAAAACATGGGGAATCTCTTTAAGCTGTTATTAAGTCTTCGTGACCCGCTTTCCCAGCAGGCTGCAGGCATCGCCTCCTGCTGTGACGGTTAAACTTTGTTCACCTGATCAAGGAAAAACCATGTTCAGTGGTGTTTGTTTGCATTTTCATTACGCCTGGAAATTAAACTTCCATGTGTCAAAGGTAGTGCGCAGTTGGTGGCCCACTTTGGTTCAGGTCCTACAGACGGCGCCAGGCTCCAGACGCGTCTCGGTAAGCTGTTGTTCAGTGAAAGAAGGTGGCGGCATCTGCGGTGAGACTGACAGAACGGCAGGGTCTTGGGGGAGCCTGGAGCCAGGAAGGGGCTCCAGAAAGAGGAAACCCGGAATCAGGAGGCAGGTGGAAGCCAGAAGCGGGAAGGACAAGGCAGAGAGGTGAAGTGGTCCCACTGAAGCCCAAAGGCTGGGGACAGTGGGGCAGGGCAGCCTGGAGGCCACCTCCTGTCCCCTCACCTCCATCAGAGCTAGCCCAAACAAACGCCATTAAGTAAATCAGTGGAGGCATGTGTCCCGGTTTAAAAGGATGTATGTACCCTAGAAAAGCCATGTTTCAATCCTAATCCCATTTTGTAAAGGAAACCGTTTCTTCTAATCCCTATTCAGTACTGTATTTTGGAATCTTTAATTAGATTATCTCCATGAAGACGTGATTCTCTCAAGAGTGGGTGTTAAACTAGATTCGGTAGAGACGTGTCTTCCCATTCCAGGTGGGTCTTGATTACTTTACTGGACTCCTATGAAAAAGGAAACATTATGGAGAAAGCTGGAGACTCACAGAGAGCAGAGAAGAGTGACAGAGTCACAAGAAAGCCATGAGAGGACATCACAGAGCCACGAAGCAGAGAGTCCAGCGACTTTTGGAGATGAAGAATGAAAACGCCTCCTGGGGAGCTGGAGAGGAAGTTAGCAGATGAGGCCGTGTTCGCCATGTGCCCTTCCACTTGAGAGAGAAACCCTGAACTTCATCGGCTTTCTTGAATCAAGGTATCTTGGCTTAGATTGGACATTTCTATAGACTTGTTTTAATTGGGACATTTTCTCGGCCTTAGAACTGTGAACTAGCAACTTATTAAATTCCCCTTTTTAAAAGCCATTCCGTTTCTGGTATATTGCATTCCTGCAGCTAGCAAACTAGAACACTGCCCATGTAAAAGAAAAGAAAAGAAAGAAGCTGTGAATCCATGAAAAGACCTGGAGGGTTGGGAACAGCGCCTTGCCCGGTGACAGAGGCCATGTGGAGAGGCTGCACTGTGTGGCTCCCACTGAACATTCTGGAAAAGGCGGACTGCAGACACAGTGAGGGGGCAGGGGCTGTCAGGGCTGGGGAAGGGTAAGCAGGGGAGCCCGAGGAGACTTAGGGCAATGAAACTGTACCGTGCGCTGCTGAAACCCAAAGAGTGAACCCCAATAAAGCCAGGGACTTGAGTCCATCATGATGTACCCACATAACTAACGTGCCCCATTCATGCTAGGAGTTAATAATAGGGGATCTGGGGGAGGGGAGTAATGGGAGAACTGTATACTTCCTGCTCAATTTTTTCCATAAACCTAAAACTGCTCTAAATTAGAATACAAAGTCTATTGATTAAAAAAAAAAACAAAAAACCCAGAGCCAGATGCAGCCACAGCTTGGAGACCAGCCCCCAGCCAGGCCCCCCTTAAAGAAAGTTGAGCTGGCAGCCATCTGCCCAGCATGAACCCCCAGGAGCCCCTGAGGCCGGGGCTGCCACCTCCCCTTCCTCCACCCTGGTCATGGACCCTCCAGGAGCCCCCAACCTGCTTGGTCCTTCTTTGCTCAAGAGGGAGCACCCACCCAGGTCCTGGCAGGGGCCGCAAAGGTCTGGACTCTGCTGCAACTGACCTGGCTACTGTATCACCCAAGGGGAAGCACCAGTGGACAAGTCTGTTCCTCAGTGGCCCAAAGGGGCATAGATCCCCCAGTGCCACCCTCCAGGGGCTCACAGCTACCCTGGTGGCAGGGATGCCACCTGGTGGTCTCTACCTTGGGATTTGGGTGGTCTGGCTTCTGTGTGATGAGGCTCCTCTGCCTGCTGCCCATCATCTGACCACCCACCCATTTGCCCGTCCACCCATCCGCCTTTCCAGCTAGCACCGAGGTTGTGCCGCAGGCTGGCTGTCAGGGCTCCAGGAGGTCACCAGTGTGGGCCGAGGTGACGGGGTCCAGTTGCCACCATGTCTGCCTATCCCACAGCACCCAAGGACCCTTCCCTTGGGGTCTTGCTGGCTACACAGCCTGAGACATCAGCCCCTACGCCTCACAGAGGGGCTGCAGCAAGGGGCCACCCACTTAGCCAGCGTCCTCCCTCCACCCTTTAAGCCTGAGAAGACAACACACGGGCCATGGGGGATGGGAGAGGATGGTATGAGGGGTGAGGGGAAAACATGGCGGGGTGGGGGAGGACATGGGGTAGGACATGGGGGGATGCGGGAGGAGGGCATGGAGCGGGGAGGAGGATATGGGGAGGGGAGGAGGACACGGGGGACAGGGGAGGACCCGGGGCACAGGGGCAGCACAGAAGCACCCTCCTTGGCCCCCTTGGGCATCTGCCAGCAGGGGGTCAGTCAGAATTTGGGGGGGGGGGGGGCGCAGCTGCAGGGGCCCCATCAGGGCCCCATGTAATGGACTAGGACTGGTGGGGTCTCCTCATGGGCCAAAAGCCGAGCTACTCCTGGGACCTGGGAGATGCCCCTGCTGCAGCTCAGCCCTCAGGGAACCCCATGAATGTACAGCACTGGGTCTGCCCCTCCAGCTCTCGTCTGCCACGCTGGAGCCTCTGCCTCCCTGGGCGCTCCTGGCTCCTCCTGAGCCGGCCTGTGGTGTCCCTGCCTCATGAGGGAGGAGACGGAGGCTCCGAGGCACAGACATCAACCCAGAGCTTCGCTGTCAGGGTGGGTGACCCGGCATGGCCCCCCTCAGCCTCCCCCGTCACCCAGGCCCATCTGGGGCGCAGCCTCTCCAGGGCAGCTTTGCAGGGACCACAGGGACAGGCTGGGAGATGTCAGCATGGGGCGGCTGTGCATGGCCCAAGCCTGGCTCAGCAGGGAGAAGGGTCTGGGAGGACAAGGGGGTGGGATAGATGGGGGGCTCAGCCAGGGCCACCCCCAAACTCCCACGGCCGTGCCCAGCTCGCTGCTGCCCCTTACCCCACACAGGGACTGTTCTAATTTAATTTAAACATAATTAAGTCACTCAAATTAATTAATTGAATTAATTTAAATGTAATTTCTTTCTAAGAAGAGAAATTAAATACCAAATGCTATGGATTGAATCTCATCCCCCTCAAAAGACACGTTCAAGGCCGGAGGGAACTGCCTACAAATGTAGAGCTGTGTTCCAGTAGCCATGTTTCTTGATGATGATTGTATGATGATATGGCTTTCACAATGTGACTGTGTGATTGTGAAAACCTTGTGTCTGATGCTCCTTTTATCTACCTTGTCAACAAATGAGTAGAACATATGGAATAACAATAAATAATAGGGGGAACAAATGTTAAAATAAATTTAGATTGAAATGCTAGTGATCAGTGAAAGGGAGGGGTAAGGGGTATGGCATGTATGAATTTTTTTCTGTTGTCTTTTTATTTCTTTTTTCTGAATTGATGCAAAAGTTCTAAGAAATGATCATGATGATGAATATGCAACTATGTGATGATATTGTGAATTACTGATTACATATGTAGAACGGAATGATCAAAAGTTAAGAATGTTTGCATTTGTTTTGTTATATATATATTTTAATTTAAAATTAATTTTAAAAAAAGAAATAATGAATAAAGAAACCTGGTTGAATCATCTTTAAAAAAAGAAACAGGTCCGTTAAACCCGTATAGATAATTGTAAGGCCTGAAAACATCCTAGAATATATTAAGCAGATAATCAAAAAGTATTAGCAAAGTCCCCTGAGGAGGGGAGAAAGAATAGGAACTATTAAACCTTACCATCAGGGAATCCCGATACTGTGTCAAACTTTAGGTACACCCAGTTTCTATATACTACCAATGAACAATTTGAGGGGGAAATCAAGAAATGAATTCCATTTATAATTGCAACCAAAAGAATAAAATATTTAGGAGTAAATTTAACTAAGGAGACAAAAGACCTATACAAAGAAAACTACAAGAAACTGTTAAAAGAAATCACAGAAGACCTAAATAGATGGAAGGGCATACCGTGTTCATGGATTGGAAGACTAAATATAGTTAAGATGTCAATTCTACCTAAATTGATTTACAGATTCAATGCAACAGCAATCAAAATCCCCACAACTTACTTTTCAGAAATAGAAAAACCAATAACCAAATTTATCTGGAAGGGCAGGGTGCCCCGAATAGCTAAAAGTATTCTGAGAAAAAAAAATGAAGTCGGAGGTCTCACATTACCTGACTTTAAGGCACATTATGAAACTACAGTGGTGAAAACAGCATGGTGCTGGCATAAAGATAGATATATTGACCAATGGAATTGAACAGAGTGTTCAGATATAGACCCTCTCATCTATGGACAATTGATCTTTGATAAGGCAGTCAAGCCAACTCACCTGGGACAGAACAGTCTCTTCAACAAATGGTGCCTAGAGAACTGGATATCCATATGCAAAAGAATGAAAGAGGACCCATATCTCACACCCTATACAAAAGTTAACTCAAAATGGATCAAAGAGCTAAACATTAGACTAAGACCATAAAACAGTTAGAAGAAAATGTAGGGAAACATCTTATAAATCTTATACTTGGAGGCGGTTTTATAGACCTTACACCCAAAGCAAAAACATTGAAGAAAGAAATGAATAAATAGGAACACCTCAAAATTAAACACTTTTGCGCATCAAAGAACTTCATCAAGAAAGTAAAAAGACAGCCTACACAATGGGAGACAATATTTGGAAATGACATCAGATAAAGGTCTAGTATCCAGAATTTATAAAGAGATTGTTCAACGCAACAACAAAAGACAGCCAATCCAATTACAAAATGGGAAAAAGACTTGAACAGACACCTATCAGAAGAGGAAATACAAATGGCCAAAAGGCACATGAAGAGATGCTCAATGTCCCTGGCCATTAGAGAAATGCAAATCAAAATCACAATGAGATATCATCTCACACCCACCAGAATGGCCATCATCAACATTTCAGAAAATGACAAGTGCTGGAGAGGATGTGGAGAAAGAGGCACACTTATCCACTGTTGGTGGGAATGTCAAATGGTGCAACCACTGTGGAAGGTAGTTTGGCGGCTTCTCAAAAGACTGAATATAGAATTGCCATATGACCCGGCAATACCATTGCTAGGTATTTACTCAAAGAACATAAGGGCAAGGACACAAACAGACATTTGCACACCAATGTTTATAGAAGCATTATTTACAATTGTAAAGAGATGGAAACAGCCAAAATGTCCATCAACAGATGAGTGGCTAAACAAACTGTGGTATATACATACGATGGAATATTATGCAGCTTTAAGACAGAATAAAGTTATGAAGTATGTAACAACATGGATGGACCTTGAGGACATTATGCTGAGTGAGATTAGCCAAAGACAAAAGGACAAATACTGTATGGTCTCACTGATATGAACTGACATTAGTGAATAAACTTGGAATATTTCGTTGGTAACAGAGACCATCAGGAGATAGAAATAGGGTAAGATATTGGGTAATTGGAGCTGAAGGGATACAGATTGTGCAACAGGACTGAATATAAAAACTCAGAAATAGACAGCACAATACTACCTAACTGTAATATAATTATGTTAAAACACTGAATGAAGCTGCATATGAGAATGTTAGAGGGAGGAGGGCTGGGGCACAAATGAAATCACAAAGAAAGATATACAATAAAGATTGAGATGGTATAATCTAGGAATGCCTAGAGTATATAATAATAGTGACTAAATGTACAAATTTTAAAAACGTTTTTGCATGAGGAAGAACAAAGGAATGTCATTACTGCAGGGTGCTGAAAATAGATGGTAATTAATATTTTAAAATGTCACCTTATGTGTGAGACTAAAGCAAAAAATGTTTATTTGGTACAAAATTTATATTTTGACTAGTGCATTTCCTAATATAACTTATGTAGATAGCTTGATTGAACACCACAAGTACTTGGAATCTTGGGTAGGACATGAGATTTTGTTGGTTTGTCCAGAGTGATGCCCCGATGAATCCCAGAGTGATTTGATCAGTGAGTGGGAAAGTATTTGCAAAGCCTCCTTTGGGGAATGATGAGAACGGGGAGAAATTCAACTTCCCCAAGTTGAATTCTTGATATTCTCACAAGCAGTGGGGACAACCAAAACTATAGGCTGAGCTCCTAGTCTTGGGGTTTGTTCATATGAAACTTAACCCCACAAAAGATAGGTCAAGTCTACTTAAAATTTAGGCCTAAGAGTCACCCCAAAGAGAGCCTCTTTTGTTGCTCAGATGTGGCCTCTCTCTCCAGCCAACACAACAAGCAAACTCATCACCCTCCCCCTGTCTACGTGGGACATGACTCCCAAGGGTGTGGACCTTCCTGGCAACGCGGGACAGAAATCCTAGAATAAGCTGAGATTCAGCATCAAGGGATTGAGAAAAACCATAGAATGAGCTGAGACCCAGCATCAAGGGATTGAGAAAACCTTATCGACCAAAAGGGGGAAGAGTGAAATGAGACAAAGTGTCAATGGCTGAGAGATTCCAAACAGAGTCGAGAGGTTATCCTGGAGGTTATTCTTACGCATTAAGTAGATATCACCTTGTTATTCAAGATGTAATGGAGAGGCTGGAGGGAACTGCCTGAAAATGTAGAGCTGTGTTCCAGTAATCATGTTTCTTGATGATGACTGAATAATGATATTGCTTTCACAATGTGACTGCCTGAGTGTGAAAACCTTGTGTCTGATGCTCCTTTTATATACCTTGTCAACAGACACAAGTAGAACATATGGAATAAAAATAAATAATAGGGGGAACAAATGTTGAAATAAATTTAGTTTGAAATGCTAGTGATCAATGAAAGCAAGGGGTAAGAGATACGGTATATATAATCTTTTTTTGTTTGTTTTTATTTTATTTCTTTTTCTGTTGTCTTTTTATTTCTTTTTCTGAATTGATGCAAATGTTCTGAGAAATGATGATAATGCAACTATGTGATGATATTGTGAATTACTGATTATATATATAGAATGGAATGATCATATGTTAATGTTTTTCTTTGTTGTTAATTTTTTTTAATTAATAAATTAATTAATTTAAAAAAAAAAACTTTAGGGACACCCAAATCAATAGGCCATGCCCTCGATCAGGAGGCTTATTCTTGTGAAGCTTATGTAGGTAGCAGAGAAGCTTAGCCTACCTATAGGCATGCCTAAGAGTTACTTCTGGAGGACCTCTGTGGTTGATCAGATGTGGCCTCAGTCTCTCTAAACCCAAGTCTGCAAGTGAAATCATTGTCCTCCCCCCTACATGAGACATGACATCCAGGGGTGAAAGCCTCCCTGGCAACATGGAGATGACATCCAGGGATGAATCCAGACCTGGCACCATGGGATCAACAATTACATCCTGACCAAATGGGGGAAAAGAAGTGTAACTAATAAAGTATCAGTGGCAGAGAGAGTTCAAATAGAGTCAAGAGGTTACTCTGGAGGTTGCTCTTGTGCAAGCTTCAGGTAGACCTTGCTACCTATCATAACCTCCTTAACCCCAACCGGGACCATTCCAGCCAATCCTAAAGAACACCTAGGGCAATATGCTAGATTCCACAAGGGTTCCAGGCACAAGAATAACTTTCCAGAAACCTATAACTTCCAGATGGGTCCCTGATCCAGATAAGTCCTGAAGCCTAGCCCAGCCTCTCCAGAATATTAGATAGTTCCATCTCTCTACCCCATATTAGTGACAGACCTTTCCAATATCAAAAATTTAGAATTGTCATAGCCCAAACAACCCCAATGAGAGGTATGGAAAGATCACAGATGATGGTGGTATTACACATAGAAGATAGGACTTAACAAAGGAATATGAATGCTGAATCACTAAATTGATATCTTTTTGTCTCCAGTATCTTAGAGCAGCTAGAAGTAGAAATCCAAAATTGTGAAATTGTAACCCATGTCAAAGTCTGAAACATGTTCTACAACTAATTGTGGTGTTATGCTTTGAAATTTATTGCTTTTTTGTATATATCTCACAATAAAAAACGTTCTAAAAAAAAAAAAAAGATGAGGAGATGTGCATCCAGACAGAGGCGAGAGCAGAGGACACCCGGGGCCGCTGGCCACCACCAGCCTTGCCCGAGACAGTTCTCACCTGTGCATGGAGAGGCAGTGTGGCCTGCACACATTTGGTTTCAGACTACATGAAAATATGGTCTAGTTGTGGCACATTTTATCCTGAAAAAGCACACAGGGGAGGCCATGAGAGCACCCTGCCGTGCCCCAGGAGGGCTGTGCCCAGGGGTCCAGGAGTGCAGTGAGGCTCCTCTTGGGGGTCAAGTACGCTCTCTGGCATTTTATACTTAGATTCACTCTCGTTGTTTGAAAGTTTGGGACACTGAGCCATGTATAACCAGGGGGAGGCGAAATGCACAGCCCTTGGCCCGTGGACTGAGCTGCCCGAAGCCTACAGGGACCACTGCCTCCTCCCTAAAGACAGCGGTGGGTACACGGTGCAAAGTGTAGCTGGGCGGGGCGTCCACGGAGCTCCTCTGGGCAACAGCCAATCGCCTCGGCCACAGCCGTCCCAACCCTCACAGGAAAGAAGGCACCTTTCACCCAGGGTTCTGCGTGCTCCGCCTCCAATGGGAATGGCCCTGCAGGCCCCCAGGGAAGGACCCACACGGCCCCAGGCTGTGGCCCTGGAGGACAGGGACCCGCCACCGCCCAGCCAGCCGAGCAGGGGACGCACGGACCTCGACGCACGCGCTCAGCAAGAACAAGGGGTGAACGACCGAAGTGTGCAGCGGCAGAGGAATCTCAAAATGATCAGCGGTATTGAGTGAAAGAAGGCAGAAAAAAAAAGATCCATTTACACAGCATTCTAGAAAACACCCTCATCTGCAGTGACAGCAATAGGATGGAGGTGGCCCAGGGACAAGGTGGCAAGTGGAGGGGTGGCAAAAGGAGCCAGGAGACTTGGGGCAAGGACTGATGAGACCCTAGAACCTGATTTAGACAAAGGGTCTCTGCAGGAGTGATCAAAGTAAGGGTTTTGGGATGAGCTCCCCCTGGGCCCTAGATCCACTAACAAGTGTCCTTTCGAGAGAGGAGGGAGTAGAGAAGCCCTCTCCGGGGGCCACCCAGACAGGGGCCAAATCTGCACCTTGTGGGTAAGTCTGCGGCCGTCAGACTCCCCAAAGCCTGCGGTCCCCCTGAGGACGCTAGGCTGCCAGGGTCCCAAGGCCAAGGTAACGGGCAATGGGAGGAGAGAGAAGGTCTGGAGAGCAACGGGGTCAGGGCAGGTCGGAGTTGGGTGAGCAGCTCTCAGGCAGAGCTTCCCGCCTCATCAGTCATGTTAGAATGGCTCCAGGCACAGGGTGGCTGGTGGTCACCCTGGCCCTCGATCACCCACAACATGGGGATGTGAAACTGAAGCCCCCTGGGCCTTGTCAAGAGACAGCACCCTCTCCCACGGCATGCACCAAGGACAATGCAGGAGACCCTGCCTTCTCTGAAAGCTGCTGTCCCTATCCTTCGGCCAATTTTAGAAACCTCCCTATTGGGTTGACAAAAGCAGCGACTTAGGAACGCCAGTGATTAATGTCACATAAAAATGCAAGATGCGTGGGGGATGCCAGAGGCGGCTTGTGTTCTTTCTAAAGAGACAGGCACTTCTTGCTGGAACCTGCAGGCTCCATTCCTTGTCAGGCCTTGGCAGCATACAGCGAGCAGGGGGCACCAAGGACAACCACTGGGAGTGGGGGCACACTCTCAGCCCCCAAGTCCTGTGGTGCTGCCAGCAGAGCCCATAGTTCAGCTCTGTGCAGAGGCCGCTAGGAATGGCGAGTCTGAGGGCACATCTGCTTGTCCCAGGCCGGAGAACTCAAGCAAAGCCACTGCTTGTTGGCCCCAGAGGCCAGGCCAGGCCACTGAGCCTGGCTGGGAGCCCCGACCTCATTGATGTGTGTGTGATCCAATGACGATGCCATGCAATTAGCTACCCCGGAAGTCAGCTGCATCCAATAGCCACTGCATTAGAAACAGCACAGGGACTCCGGGGTCAGGAATTTGTATGGGCCTAGCAGCAAGTGGCATCTTGACTCCTTGGTGCCCTCAGTGGAAGGAGGGGCAGGAGATCCAGCAGCTGGGGCAGAACCACTAGGGGCTTCTGTGCCCAAGGTAGGGCTGCTGAGCTGGCCCAGAAGGTGGGAGGTCACCGACCCCCCTCTTCATGGGAGTGTCCAAAAATTTGTAGTCACCTTGGTGTATTTCCCTTGGAGGCATGGATTTCTCTAGGATCTCGGAGAAGCACTTGGGGGCCACAGAGAGGACCAGTTCTATTGTACAGGGGTAAAAGAGACTCACTGCAGGCCTCAGAATGTTTTTTTTGGGGGGGCAGCCTTTTCCTGGAGGGAGGGGACAGTGAGAAGGAAGGCCAATGAGCCAGACATGAGAGGACAAACAGGATTTTTCTTACCTGAAAAGCTAGTCCACAGATAGAAAGCAGAGCAGCAGTGACCAGGGATGGACAGAGGGTGTGGGGGCTTATTGCTAAATGGGTGTGCGTTTGGATTTGGAATGCTGAAAATAACCTGGAAATAGACAGTGGAGGAAAGGCACACAGTCTGGTCACCGTACTTTGTCAAAGAATTGTCCACTTAAAGTGGTTATGATGATTATGTTATGTGTACTTTACTGCAATCAAAAATAAGTTTATTAAAAAGACGAGCAGAGCCAAGGCCCACCTGCTCACCTTGCCAAGTGCCCTGGGACGGGCCTGCCTATGGGGTGCACCTTCTCAACGGTGCAGGAAGCCAGCGGGCAGCCGTCAGGGTCTCACAGGCAGGACAGGGCTCAAGCTCAGGGAAGGAGTCCTGCTCCTCTCGGAAGGAAGGCAGACCCACAAAAGAAATCCTGCCCAGGCCTGATGGGGAACCACCCACGGGCCTGTCCCCCATCTGCAGGGTCTCTTGCCCAGCAGCCTGCCCATCCCCACTACCTGTGCTTGGCAGGACCAGCCAGGTCCCTGCAGTACCACTCTCGAGGGAGGCCCCAGGTCACACGGGGGGCTGTGGGGTTCTGGGACTAGGACTGGCTGCAGGGGACATGCTCTGAGATGTCAACACACCCAGCGCTGGGCTGCGGCACCTCCCTCCGGATGACACACACAAACGTGCACACTCACGGGGTGGGACAGCAGGCAGAACACCCCACAGCCAGCAGCAATTGGCACCAACAGCCCCAGCAGGTCCACTATGGTCCTCACTCCCACCCAGCAGGACCTCCAGGGCCACAGGGCCACCAGTCCAGGCCTGTTCTCTGCCCAACACGGCATGAAGGAAGGCACAGGTGCCTGGGGTGAGCAATCTTGGCCGGATAACCCTTAAGCACGTGCCCGACTCTGCAGCTCCCCCCAAACCAGCTGAACGGTGAAAGCGTTTGTCGTGACTTTGAGGCTGGTCCCTGGAAGCCAGCATTGTGCCTGCAGCGGCAGTCCAGACTCACCCAGGTCCCTGGTAGTGAAACGGCCCTGGGACAAGGCAATCCCAGTGGGGTAGGCGCAGCGCCAGCACCAGTCTCATCACCACAGCGGCTGCCGGGGGCACGTGGGACCCCGCCTGCTGCGTGCACGGGTAAACCTGACGCCATGGCACCTGGGCCACCCTCTCTGCTTCGTGCGGCAGTCTTGTTCCCATATGCACATCAAGGATGCAGAAAGGAGGCCTGAGAGACCAAGCTCCATGTCCAGCCAGGGCCAAGACCTGGGTCCAGGCCTGCAGTCACAGGGAAACCAGGCACAGGGTCCAGAGACCATGGTCTGCGCCCCATGGCTGGGGCACTGGGCAGAGGAATGTGCAGGCACTTCAGGTGGGTGTGTGCGATTGTACATGTGGGCATGCGTGTTTGTACACACTGGTGCACACGTTTTACACATAGGTGCACATGTGTGAACACTTGTACATGCAGGTGTATGTGTACGTGCATCTGTACACATGAGAGACTGTGTGCCGGCATCTACATGTGGGGGCTTGTGTGTGTGCATGTTTGTGCATGTTTTACAAGGGAGGCTGTGCAGGCATCTACATGTGAGGGCTTGTGTGTGCACATGTTTGTAATGTGTGTGCATGCTGTACTCAAGGGAGGCTGTGCAGGCATCTACACGTGGGGGCTTGTGTGTGTGCATGTTTGTACATGTGGATGCATGCACGTGTTTGTAAATGTGAGTTCATGCGTAGTGTGTGTGCGTGCATTTGTACATGTGGGTGCATGTGGGCATGTATGCACACATGGATGTGCACAAGTGTGTGTTTGTACACATGGCTGCATTGCATATGCATCTGTACGTGACTGTGTTTACACACAAGTGCATGTGTGCATGTTTGTACATGTGTGTGCACATGTACATGTACATGTCTGTGTGTGTGCACACATTTATACACATGGGTGCATATGCACCTTTTTGTACATGTCTGGGTGCACATTTATTCACGTGGCTGCATGTGCATATTTATATAATTGGTGTGTGTGCGCAGGTTTATACATGTAGGTGCATGTCTGTGCATGTATGTGCACTTTGTATACGTGGGTGCATGCATGTTTGTACATATGTGCTTGCACACATTTATACAGAGATGGGAGCCTGTGTACATCTAGAGGCATGCTTGTGTTTACATGTGGGTATGTATGCATTTGCACATGTAGGTGTGTGCACATGTGTTCAAACATATGGGTGTGTAAGTGGATGCATGCTTGTGCATGTTTGTACACATGTGGGTATGTGTGCTTGTTTGTATATGTGGGTGTGGGTGTGCGTGTTTGTACATGTGGGTACATGTGCACACTTGTACATAGCGTATGCTTGGGTGCATTTGTATCTGTGGATGCATGTGTGTTTGTTCACATGGGCACCTGTGTCTGTGTGTTTGTGCACATCAGTGCATGCATGTAGAAGCAGGCTCGGGAACCCTGAGGCCAAGAGCTGGCTGTACCCCATCAGGTACAGCCTGGGGAGGCTGAACGGAAGGCAGGCCCGGATGCACCATCTGCTATGCTGCCCACCTGGCTTCTGGGAAGGCTAGGGGTACATAAGCTGTGCGCATGGAGAGGATCCCCATCTCAGGAGCTCCAGGATGATGCTGGGAGGAGAAGCAGAGCACTGTCACCCCCAGCCCCAGGGCAGGGAGGGTAGTGGCAACATGGGAGTCCCCAATACAGGGTACAGCACTGCCTGGGATAGAATAGGGACAGCCCACGCCAGGAAAGAGCGGTGGGAGGTCAGTGGCAGACACGGTGGGGACAGGAAGGACTTAAAAGGCCAGTTTGGCCTCAGGCTGCTGCGAGGCTACAAGCTCCCGTCTGTGCACTCCCCAGCACGCCCATGCTCCCCTCGGCCAAGCAGGCCTTAGTCTTCTAAGAAGGAAGGTGAGGCAGGCCCATGAGGACAAATGCCTCAGCGATGCTCTCCCAGCACTGACATGGTGCTCACGGGGCTGCTGAGGTTGGCTGTGGGTAGGGTGGGGGCTGGGGAGTCCTGGACTGGGAATGCAGAAAATGGAGTACAGGGACCCCCAGCAGTGATGGGAAGGCAAAGATGCAGCTAGGCCCTTCGGGGACCTCTGTAGACAGCACTGAACAGCCTCATCTCCACCAAACTGGACAAGGAAGCCAGACCCAAAGAAGGACCTCACTTTGGTGGCATGGCCAGGAGACCCAGAGCTGGCTGAGCTGCAAGGGCAGGAAGGGCATGGGGAAGCTGCAGGGGTGAGCCCAAGGATGAACCAGGGGCACCTGTGGAGGTCCAGAGCCCCCTGACTTCTCTTTGGGCCCAACTGCAGGCAGGAAGGCAGCTGGCCTCGCCATGTCCAGGAATCCACAGGAAGCTCTGAGAGGCAGAGGAACAAACAGGGCGCTCTGACAGCCCCACAGAAGGCTGCTCACCTGGGGCCCTGCCCAGCCTACGTGCTCAGGGCCTTCCCCGCAAGTAGCTGGCCCCTTGTTGGCCCTGAGTGGGGATGTACTGGAGCTCCCAGACAGCTGACCTGCAGCTGCCACACCCGCCCAGCCCTGACCCCAGCCAAGAGCCGATGAGGGGGAGTGTTGGGGCAGCAATGGCTCATGAGCCAAGCCCCAAGTCAGGGGCTGCAAGACCACCACCCAGAAGCCTGTAGAACCCCTGCCTCCCACTCCCTCCGGGACTGCAGCAGGCTGTTGTCTCATGGGTGCCCCCTGCTCCCCAGACCTACCCACCTCTTGCCACCCTTCCCCTTTCTTCCTCTGCTAGCCCACCCCACCAGGGTTTCCTGATGCCTTCCTGCATCCCAACCCTCAAATACAGCCCCAAGAGTGAATCCCAGCCCCTCCCTGACCTTGTCTTCCCCAGGGAGAAGGGCTCACTGCTTGCCCAGGTGCCCTGGAAAGAGACTCCATGCAGCTCTGCCCTGTGCCTCCCCTGGAACAAAAGCCCCCCAGCTGTTCCTGTGCCTCAACAGCATGTGGCATTTGCACCAGGAGGCCAGTGACTGACACCACACCAAAAGGAAAGGAAAGGAAAGGAAAGAGAACACCCAGCAGATACTCAAGATGGCACTGCTGGCCTTCACTCAAATGGGACGACCATACTCACTACCAGCTGTGTGTGCCTTGACCCAGCGGCTCCTGTTCCCAGTCAACCCCAACCTTGCTACCCACCCACCCACAGACTGGCCAGGAGACCACTCAGTAGTCAGCAGCAGGACACTGTGTCTATGGGCACATAGAAGGAATGCGTTTCCCCTGCCTGTGGGCCACTATGACAAAAACAGAAACGGAATCAACAGCATCACGGCTGGTCAATGAACTCAACCTTCTACATGTGACCCATCTCCTTGACGTGAGCTGGCAGGGGACGGCTGCCGCTGGCCCAGGTGACAAGTAAAGGGGAAGCAGCAAAACCTGGCGAGGGCACCACTCGAGCTCCCTAGTGGCCAGCGCAGGGAAGAGAGCCCACTGACCACATTTACTGATTGACAAATCAAAAGCAAAGAGCAGTTTTCAAGCCCCACACCGCAAAAGCACAGCCAGCAATCCTGACAGTCCAGTGGGTGGACGTTGGCTCACGGCCAAAGCTGTTTCCAGAAAAACACAGTCGTGTTAAACTACAACCAGATCTGAACTTGTATCTGCATTTATCAGGCACCACAGGTGTCCACAGGAAGTGACTCGCACACACAGTCGAGGGACAGGGAGGATGCACTGCTCCAGCCCCACCAGGCCACCAAGAGGGGACACGCTCAGCCCAAAATACCAGCTAGAGACAGGACCCAGGAAGCTGCATCTTCAGGACCAGCAAACAGGAATGGAAAATTTGTTGTCCGAAGAAAGAGGCCATCTCGCGTTGGCCTCTTGGGCCTAGCCCCCACATTGAGGTACAAGCAGCCTGACCAGGAACCTGTCATCTGGCTCATGGGCACTTAAGGAAGGAGTAAGAAGACAATCCACTCAGCTGATGGTTCCACCAGTCCCCAAAGAGATGCACAGTGGCCTAAAATACAGGGATGCCACACCCCACATGTGGACATGCTCCAGGGACTTGTCTACGAGTCAGCTCCTGGGAAGGCAGTTCTCAGCCTTGACCCCGAAGCCCTAGAAGAGAAGGTTTTCTTCTGACCTCAAAGTCTGGGAAATGAGGGAGGTAGCAGAGAGTCCCAGCCGTGTGGGCAGGGCTCCAGGCTCTGGGGCTCTGCTCTGGATAGGAGGAGGCAGCAGGATGGGTAGGAAGCTGCTGGCGGGGACGACACCCTATGTCCGGCCCCAAAGCTGCAGGCCTGGCTCATGAAGCTGTGCGTGCCCACTCAAGGGACCACAGCTGCACCGTCCGCCCAGGCTGCACCTCCTCAGGATGGGGCCCTCTCCCTCTCTCCTAATACCAGACCCATTTAGGAGAGCAAAGAGCCACAGCTCTGCCTGGGTCTCCAGGTTGGATACATTTCTTTAAAGCAACTCCCACGAAGCTGGTGCAGATACAGTGCCATGAGGGAAGGACATGTCCATCAACAAACACCAAGCCTCATGAGCTGGACGTAACCCATCTTCCCATGTGAGTAAGATCTTGTGAAGGTCACCCCAAGGGAAGCAATGACAACCCCCTCTCCTCAGAAATAAGCACCATGGGGGGCCAATGAGATGGGCTGGGGGGTGCGGGGCCAGTACTTCCGAGGGAGTTCGTGGGCAACCGACTGCCACCCCCGACCTTGCTCGCTTCTGCGCACCCTGGGGGCCTCTGCCAGCCTGGTTTCAAAGCATGGGCAAGCTGTCTGCCCCTACGCACGGACAGCAGCCCCACCCCAGGAGGAAGTCTCTCCTCGGCACAACCCCAGAACCGGGCACTCATGAAGCTGACAAAGTCGGATGCGGTCACAGGCACCAGAGCTGCACCAGGAACGAACTGAGTCTTAGAGGACGTTTTTGCACACAGCCTTAACACTCACAGAATTTTCTAGGAATGCTGCTCCCATGTAAATGGAGAGAGAACTGGACTCTGTTGTATCTGGAGCTTCCTTGGGCGTTGCCTCCGTCCAGACCTGCAGCCAACCAGGTGGGTGGAGGCTGTGGGGACCCTCTCCTCCAGGGCAGAGGGGCCTGAGCATGGCAGTCATGCACATCTCACTGAAGCCACAACCTTCAATTCCTCTCCTACGTTCCCCTGGTGACAGCAAGTGATTTTTAAAACTAGGCATATAATCAGGCTGTATCTTCTTTAAATCCCATGCAGATTGTAAAGGAAGCATTTCAAAAATATCTGTTAGAAAGAAGGGGCCAGAGTATAGAAGAGTAGAGAGCCTGGACCACCTCACACATGGTGCCCCAGCCTGGCACAGCTGGTGACAAGGTGCTGGCAGTACTACATGCCACACGGCCAAATCCAGGGGACAGAATGCAATGGCACCACCTTTTTCCATCAACTAAAATGACCAATGCCACTGCAAGCCCCGGCTTCTGAGAACTCATATAGCTCAACCTGAGACCAGGAGCAAGGTTAAAAGGGAGAAAAACCACCAGCACACCACTGAGCAAAAAGGGTCACAAATCAGACGGCTGGCCATGGTGCCAGCCCTCAAAGCTGTAGAAAACACACAAAGTGACAGTCCGTGAACCCTCCTGCAACCACTCCAACGTCAAGTCTAGGGAGTCCGAACTGACGTCACGTCGCCCGAATCTCAAAAGGTGCTGCTGCAAAACACCCAACCCGCAGCGAGCCAAGGTCCCAGTCCCTAAAGGGGTGTTGAAAGCTTTCGGGAGCAGAGACCCAACCGGCTGCGGGCCACCTGAGAAGACAGCACCAGACACTCCCAGATGCTCAAACCTAAACCAGAAACACGTAAAACAGGCCAGAGGCTAAAGAGAACAGGCTGTCCACACAGGCCTGGTTTTCGGGAAGGTTAAAAACGTAGAACAACCTTGGCCAGAATGGAAACAGAGACTTCTTCGCCAGTGCACTGACCAACTGCTCTGAGAGTCCACCCCTGTACCTTTCTTTCTGAGGGGCCTCCTTAAACACCATCATGCAGAAAGAGGGAGGACTTAGGAGGTCTGACATCCTCCCAATGAAGTGACACTTGGCCTCACTGTACCCCACTCCCCACCACCACCTTGTCTCGCTGCGGGTTGGGTATATAAGGCACCTGGCTTCTCCCAGATGAAACCCACAGAGCTGGGGCGCAGGACGAAGCCATGAGGTGTGGGAAGAGGGAAGGCTGTGGTGCCCCAGCCTGCCCAGAGCTCCTGGAGGAAGCGATCACAGCGTATGGGAAGGCGGCAGCATGCCCAGTAGGTGCAGCAGGGAAACAACACAAGCCCAAAGATACAAGGCATAAGACCTCCTGGACTCAGCAGAGTGACTCATTTCACTGGGCCGTTTTAAAAACACATCACAGGGATAAAATAAGATTATAAGAGGGCAGCTGCAAAACTTAAAAGCATGTTAAATAATGTATTAGAAGATAGGAGATACATTACCCACAAAAATTACTTTTAATATCTGTGTCCCAAAAGTTTCGAATCTGAATCGCAAGAACAATGAAAAAACCTAATCTGTGAAAAAAAAAACACTTCTTAAAACAGACTTGCTTGTATACCCCAAACAGGGAACCCTGCTATAAGGTGGACTCCAACTAATAGTACAATTATAAAATGGTTCTTCCAGAAACTGTAACAAATGTACACACTAATGCAGGTAGGTGTTAATACTAGGGTGGCCTGCACAGCTCTGTGTATCATGCATGATTTTTCTATAAAACTACAACTTCTCTAAGAGAACAAAAAAAAGGAAAAATAAAACAGGCTTGCTTGGCTACAACGGGCTGAGAACTCAGCCTTGGCCCCCTCACCAAGAGCCCTTGGAGGTAGAGGGTCCCGGGTGGCGGCTCACTGGCTCACTGTGACCCCTGGATGAGGGGGGGAGGCGAGTGGGGCCGTCTTCAGAAGAGAAGGCTTTGAAAAAGTCTAAGCACCAACTGCTTCCAGCAATAGCATTTGCGTGGAGCTAGAAAAAAAGGAAACCCATTTTGTCATTTTAAAACACAGATTGGGGTGGGTGGGGGGAGTGCTGGTGGAAGGGGAGTATTGGCTGCTTAAAAAATACACAACAAAGAATCGTGCTTCCTATCAACCCAAAGTTAAGAATAAAAGTTAGCCATCACATTTCCTTAGCTGGGGCGGGTATGACGGGAGACGAATATAGTGTCTAGAACTATAAAGATAGAAAGGCAGCCTGAGGCAGGGCAGGAGAGCTGTTGGTGGTCCCACTGCCTCAACCTCTTACAGTCCCTGCACTCTAATTAAAGCAGGATATTGTGCCAACAAAAGAGGTCCACAAGATAACCGGAGGTGAAGTAGCCATGGCAACTGCCTCAGGTTGGGAGGGGGAGCATGGTACCTCTATCGAGAAAGCCGACATTTACAGGAAAGTATGTAACATTTTCTTTGGGTATGTAAATAAGTGTAAGGCAGAGACTAGGAAAAAGGGAAATTATTTATTAAAGAAAAGTCACCTGTGCGTTACTCTACATCTTAAATGAATATGTCTGACATGGACACTTGGGACTGAAACATGCCTTCCATGACAAGTGGACTCTCAAAGGCAAATTCCTAGGGGGCGGGTCAAGCCACAGGTCAAGAGCCCCAAGGAATCCTCGTGGGCAAGACATGGTCACTCTCCAGTTTCCCCAAGGAACAGTCACCACGTTTCTGTAAACATCTGTCAGATGCTAAAAATACGAACTTACAAACTACCATCACAGAAGTTATTTTAAGCAATAAGTTTAAAAACTGCAAGCAGACAAGGTGCCTCGAACAGCACCAGGCCACGGCTCTGCAGGTGGGTTCCCCAGGCCAGGGCCCCTCCTGCCCAGGCCCTTCTCCCCCAACCCACAGCTGACTAAAGGGGCCCCACAGCTCTTCCGTCACCAGCCACGCCAGCACCGGCTGAGAAGTGAGCCGAGGAGGTCCCGCTCTCGCCCTCCTGGGAGGCCTGCGGCGGCAGCGTGGGGCAGCAGGGTGGGCGGCCCCTACGTGCGGTTCAGCGTCTGGAAGATCCTGGAGATCTGCAGCATGACGGGCCCAGTCTCCGGGTCATTCATCCACTGCGTGCTGTTCAGGGGGTTTTCAAGCATGTCTTCAAATGCTGTGGGGCAAAGAGAGCAGGCCCGACTCAGTGAAAGCACCTCCATGGAGGCTAGTGGCATGCAGGAGTGGCCTGCCTTGTAAACAAACATCTCACATCGAAGAGTCCTTCTTAAATAGCAACACTTAAGAGACATCACTTCACAGTGGGCGCCCTCAGCCTTAAATCCACCCAACAATGTGAGAAGCACCTATCAAATTAAAACTGAGAGAGGGGCATGGCGTGCTCAGGCATGGAGTGACACGGGTGTGGCTCACCGGCACACCAACTTCGGAAAACCAGGGGGCAACAGCGATCAAGATTTAAAAATAGAACTATTTTTAAGTGACCACTAACTCCACGTCCCCAAAAAAATAATCTGAGGCAGAAAAGAATTATGTACAAAGATACTGTTGCAGAATATAATAATCTCAAATTGGAAATATTTAAATGGGCAATCACAGAGAAATATTTTAAAAACTAGCACATCACAATTTTAACTAAGAACTTCTTTGAAAAATAAATTCAGATGTCTAAATAGTTACATGAACTTGTTTCCCCCAAAAGGAGAGGTACCTTTTAGCAAAGAGGCTCTGCAATCCTGACCCGGCCGATCCCACCGGGTACAATGCCCTCAGCAAGGCAGGCGGCCACACTCAGGCCTGGCCCTTGTCAGACCAGCAGATATTTAACCATCTCAACAGAAAAGGCCCTAAGGTGACAGCCTTTAGGGCAAGCAGCTCTAGGAGCTCCCTGCAGCTCAAACAGCGCCATCCCCTGAGTACAGGAGCATACAGGAAAGTCTGGCTCAGCTACACCCCTGAAAACTACCTGGTGCTTTTCCAATTAAACTGTAACTGGTGTCTGCAAGGATGAAGGAAAGGTAAAGGGAAGCACTGTAGCCCTAGTGAGGTACGAATGGGGTACCGCATGTGATCCAGCAGTCCCACTGCTAGGTATCCATTCAGAGGACATGAGGGCAAGGACACAAACACACATTCAGCACCAATGTTTATAGCAGCATTATTTACAATTGCCAAGAGATGGAAACATCCCAAATATCCATCAACGAATGAGTGGCTAAACAAGCTGTGGTATATACATACAGTGGAATAGTATGCAGCTGTAAGCAGAAGAAAGTCATACAGCATGCAATAACGTGAATGGACCCTGTGGTCATTATGCCAAATGAAATTATCCAGAAACAAAAGGACAAATACTGCACGGCCCCATTGATACAAACTAACATTAATGAGTGAACTTGTAGAAATGAAATTAAGAACACAGGTTAGGTGATAAATATACAACTATGTGATGATATTGTAAGCCACTGAAGGTATGGAATGTATGTTAAGAATGTATGTGCTTGTATGTTGTTGTATCAATAAAAATTTTTAAAAAGGAGGGGGGAGTTGGGTTACCCCAGTGATGAGCCCTAAGGACACATCCCAGAAACAAGGAAAACATAAGCGTTACACCAACCCCCAGAAAATCATCACCATCATCCATGCTATGATCATCGCTGCCAACATCACCACCATCACCACCATCATCACCACCACCACCATCATCATCACCATCATCATCCTCATCACCATAACCATCACCATCATCATCGTCATCACCATCATCATCATCGTCATCACCATCATCATCCTCACCATCCCCACCATAAACATCACTGTCATCATCATCAACACCATCAACATCATCATCATCGTTTTCTTCATCTTCATCAAACTGACAGTTCTTGTCTCTTTTCTGGGGCTCACAGCAATGAGAAATGTATTAAAAACTCTAGGACATAAAAAAAAAAAAAGAACACAGATTAACAGGAGACAGTAACAGGGCAACTGGAACTGAAGGGATAGAGACTGTGCAACAGGACTGACTATAAAAACTCAGAAATGGGTTCCGGGTCAAGACGGCGGCTTAACAATGCACGCATTTTAGTTCGTCCCCCAGAACAACTACTAAATAACCAGAAGCAGTACAGAACAGCTTCTGGGGCCACGTCAGTGACTAGATACACAGCGTACCCCAGTCTGGACCAGCTGGACCGGCTGCGAGCCCCCCAGAACCGTAAGTTCCCCAAGCCGAGGCAGCCAGCGCCCCTCCCCCACAGGCTGCTTCCCAAAGGGGAAAGGAAACAGACTTTACCAGCAGCAGGGGCTGAGCACAACTTAGCTTCAAGTGTGGAATTAATTAACAAATTCTAACTACTAAAAATAGGCCCCCAGCTCAGGTGAACCTGGTCAAAGTGGAGGTTGCTCATTTTTGCCCCGGCAGGGGGCACAGCTGACAGAAAAAGGGGGGAAAAAAAAAAGAAGGAAAGAGAGGTTTTTGTGGCTGTGTTTCTACAAAGGCTTGACTGCCTCTGGATATAGTGGCAGGGCTTCTCAGGCTGCAACTGCCCTAGCCACAGGCAGAAGTGAGCTCTTTTGGGGGCTTGTCTGGAGCCTGTTCCTTCCCCAGGGGAAGGGTGAAGCCCAACTCAGGTGGAATCCCTCCCTCAAGGAATTCAGACACCAGGGCTTGGCAATTTGAAGCCATTAAAACCAGCCTACAGACTTCCGGAGAAGATGGCGGCTTAGTAAGACGCGCGGGTCTTAGTTCCTCCTCCAGAAAAGCAACTAAAGAAACAGAAACAATACGAAACAGCTCCCGGAGCCACAACAGAGACCAAAAAGACAGCATACCCCATTCTGGAACAGCTGAACGGGCAGGGAGAATCCGCTGCGGTGAGATACCCAAGGGGCGCGCATTTTCCCGGCTGGGGCGGCTGGCGACTGGGGTCCCCTCCACGCATGTGGCTCCCCGGTCTGACTGGGAACGTTGGATAGCGGGGCCCTCCCGCCACGCTTGGCGACTCGGGCCAGCTGGGCAATTTGGACCGGCACTCCCCCAAGCCCCGGCGGCCGGCGACCCCCCCTCCACACCCAGTTTCCCGGGCTGACTGCGAGATTCGGATTGGCAAGTTAAAGGAGCCACAGCATCTTTTACTGGTGGGCCCCGCAGACAGACGAGCGCCACGAGCGCCACCTACTGGGCAGGAAAAGAAAAGCAGAGCCTAGAGATTTCACAGAAAAACCTTTCAACCAGCCGGGTCCCACACCCAGGGAAATCTGATCAAATGCCCAGACACCAGCAGAAAATAATGGATGACGCTCGGAAAATTGAAGATATGGCCCAGTCAAAGGAACAAACCAATAGTTCAAATGAGATACAGGAGCTGAGACATCTAATGCTGAATATACGATCAGAAATGGAAAAACTCTTCAAAAACCAAATCGATAAATTGAGGGAGGACATGAAGAAGACATGGGCTGAACAAAAAGAAGAAATAGAAAATCTGAAAAAACAAATCACAGAACTTATGGGAGTGAAGGACAAAGAAGAAAAAATGGAAAAAACAATGGATACCTACAATGGTAGATCTAAAGAGACAGAAGCTACAATTAGTGAACTGGAGGATGGAACATCTGAATTCCAAAAAGAAACAGAAACTATAGGGAAAAGAATGGAAAAACTTGAGCAGGGGATCAGGAAACTGAATGACAATATGAAGCGCACGAATATACATGTTGTGGGTGTCCCAGAAGGAGAAGAGAAGGGAAAAGGAGAAAAACTAATGGAAGAAATTATCACTGAAAATTTCCCAACTCTTATGAAAGACCTAAATTTACAGATCCAAGAAGTGCAGCGCACCCCAAAGAGAATAGACCCAAATAGGCATTCTCCAAGACACTTACTAGTTAGCATGTCAGAGGTCAAAGAGAAAGAGAGGATCTCGAAAGCAGCAAGAGAAAAACAATCTGTCACATACAAGGGAAACCCAATAAGACTATGTGTAGATTTCTCAGCAGAAACCATGGAAGCTAGAAGACAGTGGGATGATATATTTAAATTACTAAAAGAGAAAAACTGCCAACCAAGACTTCTATATCCAGCAAAACTGTCCTTCAAAAATGAAGGAGAAATTAAAATATTCTCGGACAAAAAGTCACTGAGAGAATTTGTGACCAAGAGACCAGCTCTGCAAGAAATACTAAAGGGAGCACTAGAGTCAGATACGAAAAGACAGAAGAGAGAGGTATGGACTAAAGTGTAGAAAGAAGGAAAATCAGATATGATATATATAATACAAAAGCCAAAATGGTAGAGGAAAATATTATCCAAACAGTAATAACACTAAAAGTTAATGGACTGAATTTCCCAATCAAAAGACAGAATGGCAGAATGGATTACGACCCAGCAATACCACTGCTAGGTGTCTACTCAAAGGACTTAAGGGCAAAGACACAGACGGACATTTGCACACCAGTGTTTATAGCAGCATTATCTACAATTGCAAAGAGATGGAAACAGCCAAAATGTCCATCAACAGACGAGTGGCTAAACAAACTGTGGCATATACCTACGATGGAATATTATGCAGCTTTAAGACAGACTAAACTTATGAAGCATGTAATAACATGGATGGACCTAGAGAACATTATGCTGAGTGAGTCTAGCCAAAAACTAAAGGACAAATACAGTATGGTCCCACTGATGTGAACCGACATTCGAGAATCAGCTTGGAATACATCATTGGTAACAGAGACCAGCAGGAGTTAGAAACAGGGTAAGATAATGGGTAATTGGAACTGAAGGGATAGACTGTGCAACAGGACTAGATACAAAAACTCAAAAACGGACAGCACAATAATACCTAAGTGTAATGTAACTATGTTGGAACACTGAATGAAGCTGCACCTGAAATAGAGTTTTTTGTTTGTTTGTTTGTTTGTTTGTATCTTTTGTTTTTGTTTTTCTTCTTTTTCCTTTTTTTATATATATATATATTTTTATTAGTATTATTTTAATTCTCTTCTCTATATTAACATTCTATGTCTTTTTCTGCTGTTTTGCTAGTTCTTTTCCTAAATCGATACAAATGTATTAAGAAATGATGATCATACATCTATGTGATGATACTAAGAATTACTGAGTGCATGTGTAGAATGGAATGATTTCTAAATGCTGTGTTAATTTCTTTTCTTTTTTTTGATTAATAAAAAAAAAATTTAAAAAAAAAAAACAGCCTACAACCTCTCCTCTGTCTCCACCACGTCCCAGCAGGGAGAGTCTGCCAAAATTAAAGGTACCGCATCACCTTATGCTGGTGAGACCTGCAGGCAGACAAGCGCCACATACTGGACAGGGTAGGAAAAATGCAGAGTCCAAAGACTTCATAGGAAAATCCTTTAATCTGCTGGGTCTCAGCCTAAGGGAAAACCGACGCAGATGACTCTTTCTTCCTGATAGGAGGCCAGTTTGGTCTGGGAAAACCCGGCTGGGGTTTATAATACCTAAGTGGACCCTCCTAAGGGGAAAAAAGAAAAGGCACCATACAGGCAGAGCAAGAAACAGGAAAAGAAGAACTGAAAAATTATCTTCTGTTAAACAAAACCTGAGCTAGAGGTCCAGATAAAGCTGAACTGAATGTCAAAGAACAAACAGACAACAAATTCATCCAGCAAGAAAACCCTAGGTAAAAGAAGTGAAAGCAATCTCCAGAATAACCTAATTAAGGTAAATAAATGCCTAGACTCCAGCAAAAAATAACAAATCACACTAGGAAAATTGAAGATATGGCCCAGTCAAAGGAACAAACCAACAATTCAAATGAGATACAGGAGTTGAAACAATTAAATCAGAATATACGAACAGACATGGAAAACCTCATCAAAAACCAAATCAGTGAATTGAGGGAGGATATAAAGAAGGCAAGGAATGAACAAAAAGAAGAAATGGAAAGTCTGAAAAAACAAATCACAGAACTTATGGGAATGAAAGGCACAGTAGAAGAGATGAAAAAAGCAATGGAAACCTACAATGGTAGATTTCGAGAGACAGAACATAGGATTAGTGAACTGGAGGACAGAACATCTGAAATCCAACAAGAAAAAGAAACTATAGGGGAAAAAATGGGAAAATATGAGCAGGGACTCGGGGAATTGAAAGACAATAGGAAGCGCATGAATATACGTGTTGTGGGTGTCCCAGAAGGAGAAGAGAATGGAAAAGGAGAAGAAAAACTAATGGAGGAAATTATCACTGAAAATTTCCCAAGTCTTATGAAAGACTTAAAAGTACAGATCCAAGAAGTGCAGCATATCCCAAAGAGAATAGATCCAAATAGATGTACTCCAAGACATTAATCAGAATGTCAGAGGTCAAAGAGAAAGAGAAAATCTTGAAAGTAGCAAGAGAAAAGCAATCCATCACATACAAAGGAAGCCCAATAAGACTATATGCAGATCTCTCAGCAGAAACCATGGAGGCAAGAAGACAGTGGGACGATATAGTTAAATTATTAAAAGAGAAAAACTGCCAACCAAGAATTCTATATCCAACAAAATTGTCCTTCAAAAATGAGGGAGAAATTAAAACATTTTCAGACAAAAAATCACTAAGACAATTTGTGACCAAGAGACCAGTTCTGCAAGAAATACTGAAGGGAGCACTAGAGACAGATACGAAGACAGAAGACAGAGGTGTGGAGAAGAGTGTAGAAAGGAAGACTATGCGTAAAGGTAAAAAGAAGGAAAATTAGATATGACATATAAAATCCAGAAGGCAAAATAGTAGAAGAAAGTACTACCCATGCAGTAACAACACTGAATGTTAATGGATTAAACTCTTCAATCAAAAGATACAGTCTGGCAGAATGGATTAAAAAACAGGACCCATCTATATGCTGTCTTTAGTCAAAGGATATGAGGGCAAGAACACAAATGGACATTTGCACACCAATGTTTATAGCAGCATTATTTACAATTACCAGGACATGGAAGCAGCCAAAATGTTCATCAACAGATGGTTGGCTAAACAAACTGTGGCATTTACATAAGATGGAATATTATGCAGCTGTAAGATAGAATAAAGTTATAAAGTATGTAATAACATGAATGGACCTTAAGGACATTATGCTGAGTGTGATTAGCCAGAAACAAAAGGACAGAAATACTGTATGGTCTCACTGATATGAACTGACATTAGTGAATAAACTTGGGATATTTCGTTGGTAACAGAGACCATCAGGAGATAGAAATAGGGTAAGATAGTGGGTAATTGGAGCTGAAGGGATACAGATTGTGCAACAGTACTGAATATAAAAACTCAGAAATGGACAGGACAATATTACCTAACTGTAATACAATTATGTTAAAACACTGAACAAAGCTGCATATGAGAATGATAGAGGGAGGAGGGCTGGGGCATAAATGAAATCACAAAGAAAGATAGACGATAAAGATCGAGATGGTATAATCTAGGAATGCCTAGAGTCTATAATGATAGTGACTAAATGTACAAATTTAAAAAATGTTTTTGCATGAGGAAGAACAAAAGAATGTCATTACTGCAGTGCTGAAAACAGATGGTAATTAATATTTGAAAATTTCAACTTATGTATGAGACTAAAGCAAAAAATCTTTATTTGGTACAAATTTATACTTTGACTAGTGCATCTCCTAATATAACTTATGTAGATAGTTGGTTGAACGCCTTAAGTACATGGAACTTTGTATAGGACATGAGATTTTGTTGGTTTGTCCAGGTGATGCCCTGATGAATCCCAGAGTGATTTGATCAGTGAGTGGAAAAGTATTTGCAAAGTCCCCTTGGGGGAATGGTGAGAACGGAGGAAAACTCAACTTCCCCAAGTTGAATTCTTGATAATTCTCACAAGCAGTGTGGGCAACCAAAGCTATAGGCTGAGCCCCCAGTCTTGGGGTTTGGTAATATGAAACTTAACCCCACAAAGGATAGGTCAAGTCTACTTAAAATTAGGCCTAAGAGTCACCCCCAAGAGAACCTCTTTTGTTGCTCAAATGTGGCCTCTCTCTCTAGCCAACACAGCAAGCAAACTCACTGTCCTCCCCCTGTCTACGTGGGACATGACTCCCAGGGGTGTGGATCTTCCTGGCAACATGGGACAGAAATCCCAGAATGAGCTGAGACCCAGCATCAAGGGATTGAGAAAAACTCTAGAATGAGCTGAGACCCAGCATCAAGGGATTGAGAAAACCTTCTTGACCAAAAGGGGGAAGAGAGAAATGAGACAAAGTGTCAATGGCTGAGAGATTCCAAACAGAGTCCAGAGGTTATCCTGGAGGTTATTCTTATGCATTAAGTAGATATCACCTTGTTATCCAAGATGTAATGGAGAGGTTGGAGGGAACTGCCTGAAAATGTGGAGCTGTGTTCCAGTAACCATGTTTCTTGAAGATGATTGTATAAGATATAGCTGTCACAATGTGACTGTGTGATTGTGAAAACCTTGTGTCTGATGCTCCTTTTATCTACCTTGTCAACAGATGAGCAGAACATATGGAATAAAAATAAATAATTGGGGGAACAAATGTTAAAATAAATTTAGTTTAAAATGCTAGTGATCAATGAAAGGGTGGGGTAAAGGGTATGGTATGAAAAATTTTTTTTCTGTTTTTGTTTTATTTTTCTGTTGTCTTTTTATTTCTTTTTCTGAATTGATGCAAATGTTCTGGGAAATGATCATGACGATGAATATGCAACTATGTGATGATATTCTGAATTGCTGAGTGTATGTGTTGGGAATGTTTGTGTTTCTTTCTTGTAATTTTTTTTTAATTAATAAAAATTTAAAAAAAAAACTCAGAAATGGACAGCACAGCACTGACTGCCTGCAGCACACTAATGTAAGTCCATGAATGACGCTAAACAGGAGCGTGAGTGAGGGAGAAGGGTTGGGGGCCCCGATGGAACCAGAAGGAAAGACTGAGACAGTATAATTAAGGAATGCCTAGAGTGTACAATGACGGTGATTAAATGTACAAATCAAAAAATGTTTTTGCACGAAGAAAAATAAAGGAATGTCAGTATTATAGGGTATTGAAAATAGATGGTATATGGGAAAAATAAAGTGTCAGTGGTTGAGAGATTTCAGTTGAGAGGTTATCCTGGAGGTTCTTCTTATGCATTACATAGATATCCACATTTTAGTTTATGGGGTATTGAAGTGGATGGAGGGAGTACCTGAAACTGTGTGGGGACTCGTGAATGGACATTTGCACAGTGGTATTTCTGGCAACACTGTTCCCCATTCACAATGAATGGAGATGGCCTAAGGGTATGACTGAGGAATGAAGGGGTAACTGTGGTATATACATACAACAGACTACAGAGTGGCCATAAGAAGGAATGAAGTTGTGATGCATGCAAATAGATGAATGAACCTTAAGAGCTGCATGTTAAATGAAATGTCAGGAACAAAAAGACAAATATTATCATGCCTCAATCATATGGACTAAGTATAATAAAAATTTGGTGAACTAAAGTCGAGAGGATGGGTTATCAGATTGGGGCTTATTAAAAAGGATTCTAGATTGTAAACTCTTACAGCAGTCAAATATATTCAGAAAGTGTAACTGTTAATTTGAAATTCTGAGATACTGAGCTGTTTGTATATAACATGGTCTTTCCCAGAACCTGCGGGTATTTTTGTGACCTGAGACTTAGAGTTAGAGCTCTGAAGCTATGAAAGTCAGCAGTACCCCAAACAGGAACTGTTTAAAAAGTTGAAAAAGGGATCAGACCTTGAGTAGAGATACAAATGAAGCTGATCTGGATCTGACTAAAGTATATCAGAAGACTGGGTAAAGGATGATGATATCATCCATATTTTAAAACTTCAATTCTGTGTGACACTAAAGGGAGAAGCGTTTATTTTGGTGCAAAATTTATATTTTGGGTAGCAAATTATCTAATTTAACTTGTATGGTCAGTTTAGTTGAACACCGTAAGTACATGGAATCTTGAAAAGGGTATGAGATTTTGTTAGTTTGTCCAGGTTAGTGTAATACCCCGATAAATCCCAGAGTGATTTGGGCAAAGAATTTGCAAAGTCCCCTTGAAGGAATGGGGAGAAAGGAGGAAATATTCAACTTCCCCATTTGGAGAATTTCTGATATTCTCATAATCAGTAGGGAAAACCAAATCAATAGGTCAAGCTCTCAATCTTGGGGTTGGCCCCTATGAAACTTATTCCTGCAAGGGACAAGGCTAAGCCTACTTAAAATTAGGCCACTAGAGAACCTCTTTTGTTGCTCAGATGCAGCCTCTCTCTCTCTAAGCCAACGCAGCAGGTGAATTCCCTGCCCTCCCTCTTACATGGGACATGACTCCTGGGGCTATAAATCTCCCTGGCAATGTGGGTCAGAAAGCCTGGGATAAGCCAGGACCAGGCATCAAGAGACTGAGAAAGCCTTCTTGACTAAAAGGGGGAGGAGAGAAATGAGACAAAATAAAGTTTCAGTTTTAGTTTGAAATGCTAGTGATCAATGAAAGTGAGGAGTAGGGGTATGGCAGGTATAATCTTTTTTTTCCTGTTTTCATTTTATTTCTTTTTCTATTGTCTTTTTTTTCTTTTTCTGAATTGATGCAAATGTTCTAAGAAATGATGAATATGTAACTAAGTGATGATATTGTGAATTACTGATTATATATGTTGATGTTTGATTTGTTCTTTTTTTTTTTTTTTTTTTTTTTTTTTTTTTTTTTTTTAAAGAGAGAGGGAGGAAGGGAAGGAAAGACAGAGAGAAGGAAGGAAGGATGGAAGGAAGGAAGGGAGGAAGAAAGGGAAACATCTTTAAACATTTTCTTGTTTTATTGTATTTTGTTTGTTTGTTTGTTTTTTACATGGGCTGGGGCCGGGAATCGAACCGAGGTCCTCCGGCATGGCAGGCAAGCACTTTGCCCGCTGAGCCACCGCGGCCCGCCCGATTTGTTCTTTTTTAATAAATAAATTTTTAAAAAATGAATAGATGTGACTGTGTGATTGTGAAAACCTTGTTTGATGCTCCTTTTATCTACCATGTCAACAGACGAGTAGAACATATGGAATAAAAATAAGGAATAGGGGCAACAAATGTTAAAATAAATTTAGTTTGAAATGCTAGTGATAAATGAAAGGGAGGGGTAAGGAGTATGGCATGTATAATCTTTTTTTTCTGTTATCGGTTTATTTCTTTTTTGGTTGTCTTTTTATTTCTTTTTCTGAATTGATGCAAATGTCCTAAGAAATGATGAATATGCAACTATGTGATGATATTGAGAATTACTGATTATATATGTAGAACGGAATGATACGTTAATGTTTTTGTTTGTTCTTAATTTTTTTTAATTAATAAATAAATTTTTAAAAAATAAAAAAAGAATTTAAAAAAATAAAAAATATATATATAACAATGGAAAAAGAAAAACAAAAACTAAAACAAAAAGAAGGGGGCAACCATAAACGGTACTGGGAAACCGTTCCCCCATTTCCTCCCAGCAAATACCAAAGTAAGTTCTGAAAGGATCAAAGAAATGAACAAAATGACGAAAAAGGGAATTACATATGAGTTCCATGCAGAATTAAAGAGTACAAGATTTACAGCACGTAACAAAGCGCACACCCTTAACACACAGAGCTGTTGGCAAAGCTCCCGTGTTAATATCGCAATTGAACAACAGACAGGCACAGGCACTGCATAAACCCTCCAGTGCCACTAACTGCAGGAAACACAGACTACAAGGACTGGTATCTGCCTATCAGGGGGGAGCTGGAAGAGTGAGTGGAATGGGAATCTCACACGTATGGAGGCCATGTCAACACGTCATCAAGAGCTTTAAAATGCTGCATAGTCTTCAACTGAGCATTTTGATTTCTCTCTATTTACTCTTAGGATATAGAACTGCATGCAAAGAAACAATACAAAAGAGGCCCATCGCAGCAGTGGAACTATAAGCAACAAACTGAAAAGCAATTCAAATGACCAGAAAGAAGGGAACGATCTCTGTTAAGTAACTGATATTATATCCACAAAAAATACCTACACCTACAAATAACTGTGCTTTAAAAAGAGCAAAGACAAGAGAAAATGCATCAACTGTAATGTGAAAAAAAGAGGCATACCCAAAACAGCTCTGTCTGTCTGCGAACCTGTGAGATATGAAGACTTGCATGGAAACAGAAGGAAACACACAAACAGGAAGTGAGTGTGTGGACGAGAGGTGACTTCTCCCTGTTTTTCATCTTTTCTGCATTTTCCAAAACGAGCATTGTACTCAACCTAACACAGTGAAGGTCCCTTTTTTAAGGGCTGTTCTGGAAATGTCTCCTTAAGAGCTGGGCAGACGTGGGACTGTAAAGAAACCCAGCAGGGTGTCTGCCCCAGCACAGGCCAGACAGCCTCTTGGGAAGATGCAGTTACATGCGGGCATAGGGCAAGGGGTCTGCATGGGGACAGGACAGTTATCCTACAGAACACCACTCTAGGATGGTGACAGGTATGTGCCCAAGGCCACTACCAGCACAACTTGTCCTGCCAGAGATAAACAGATGTCTGCTCTGCTGCTGCACCAACAAGCCAGTTGGCTCGGTTCTACTTCCTTTGAATCGTGCCAGGTGCAAATGGTGGAAGCACTCAGTCTGCATGGTGTGTTTCAGATTCAATGTCAGGAAACGTCAAATGACACAATGATTTCAAAAGACAGAGAAAAGACATTCAATAAAAATATACTACACTCATGATTAAAAACGCATAACATCTAAATTTCAAGGAAAGGGGGATTTTTTTAATCTGACAAAATATTACCTTTAAAAAAAAGCCCACAGTCCACCTCTGCAAGTGAAATCATTGCCCTCCCCACTACGTGGGACATGACATCCAGGGGTGAAGGCCTCCCTGGTGGCATGGGAGAGGACTCCCAGAGATGAGTTTGGCCCTGGCACCGTGGGATCAATGGTGCCATCCTGACCAAAAGGGGGAAAGTAAATGTAACAAATATGGTGTCAGTGGCTAGGAGAGTTTAAATAGAGTCGAGAGGCTACTCTGGAGGTTGCTCTTATGCAAACTTCAGTTAGACACTGCCACCTATCATAACTTGCCAAACCCTAACCAAAACCGTTCCAGTCAACGCTAAAGAACATCTAGGGCAATATATAAGATTCTACAAAGGTTCCATGCACTAGAGCAACTTTCTCAGAAACCTACAACCTCCAGATGGGTCCCTGGACCAGATAAGTCCTGAAACCTAGAGGGCCCAGCCTCTCCAGAACATCAGCTAATTCCATCCCCCTACCCCATATTAGTGACAGACCCTTCCAACATGAAATAGTTAGAATGGGCAAAGCCCAAATACCCCTAAGAAGCGAGACAGAAAGATCAAAGGTGATGGTGGAGTTATAGAGAGAAGGTAGGGTTTAACAAACGAGTATGACTGCTGAATCATTATGATGATATCTCTTTTAGTCTACAGTATCTTAGAGCAGCTAGAAGTAAAAACCTAAGGAGCAGCTAGAAGTAAAAACCTAAAATTGTGGAATTGTTAACTTATATACCAAATTCTGAAATCTGTTCTACAACTAATTGTTGTGCTGTGCTTTGAAATTTATTGCCTTTTGTATACGTGTTATTTTCCACATAAAAGAAAAAAAAGTTGATTGTGATAATAAAAAAAAAATTATTCCTTCTAGCCTCCAATGTTCTGGAGTAGCTAAAGAGAAAAATCTGAGATAATGGTATGATAGCCCATGACTGACAAACTCAGGGGTCTGCCCTGTAACTACCTGTCGAAGAGTGCTTTGAAAACTACTGCTTTTTTCTTTCTTTGCTTTATACATATGTTATATTACACAATTTTAAAAGTTAAAAAAAAAAGTCCACAGCAAGTGTTAATCTCAAATATTAGAAAGGTTCTTGGACAGGCCCCAGGTGGTCCAGAGGAGCCTCTCAAGATCTCGAAGGGGCAGTGGAGAGCAAGAGCCCACAGTGAACATCCGGGCAGGACCAGGAGGCCCTGCAGCAGCCCTGCAGCTGACTGTGCTCGGGAGGCCTGCCTCGAGCCACGCTCAGTAGAACAGAGCTCTTGTTAAAAAGCAAACCCCTCAGATGACAAACAGAACAAGAACACCCACCGTCCTGGGTCCACCCTCACTGTACTGGAGGTGCTAACAGGCTGAGCCACATGTGGAGAAAATGAAAGAGGGGGAGGACTGGAAATAAAATTATGTCTTATTTCCACCTGGAAAACCCCAAATTCCAAGAAGAATTAACACCAATCCTGATCAAACTCTTCCAAAAAATTAAATGGAAGGAACACTACCTAACTCATTCAGTGAGGCCAATATCACCCCATAACAAAGCTAGATAAAGACACCACAAGAAAAGAAAACTGCAGACCAGTATGCCTTATGAAGGTAAACGCAAACATCCTCAACAACATATTACTAGCAAACTGAATCCAGCAGCACATTAAAAGAATTATACACCATGAGCAAGTGGGATTCATCCTAGGCAGGCAAGGGTGGTTCAAAATAAGGAAACCAATTTATGTAATACACCACATTGATAAATGAAGGAAAACCACCTGATGATCTCAGTTGGCGCAGAAAAGGTTTTTGACAAAATCCAGCACCCTTTCTTGATAAAAGCATTCAGAAAACTAGGAATAGAAAGAAACTTCCTCAAAATGACAAAGGGTGTATATGAAAAACCTACCACTAACACCACCCCAATGGTGAAAGACTGAAAGTTTCCCTCGAAGACCTGGAACAGGACCACAATCCCCACCATCATCACTGGGGTTCAACACTGTGCCTGAGGCTCTAGTTAGAGCAATTAGTCAAGAAAAAGAAACAAAAGACATCCACACTGGAAAAGGAGATGGAGATCTTTCTCTATTTTCAAATGACATGATCCTTATAAAGAAAATCCTGAAAAATCCATATCAAAGCTACTAGCACTAATAAATGAATTCAGTAAGGGGATAGCATATTAGATCAACATGCAAAAACCAGTAGTGTGTCCATATACCAACAATGAACAATCAGGAGAGGAAATCAAGAAAAAACTCCATTTATAATAGCAACTAAAAGAATCAAATATCTAGGAATAAATCTAAGGCTGTAAAGGACTTATACATGGGAAAACTACAAAACATTGAGAAAAGAAATCAAGACCTAAATAAATGGAAGAACATTCCACATTCATGGATTAGGAGACTAAGTATTGTTAAGATGTCAGTTTTACCCAAAGAGATTGACAGATTCAACACAATAGCAACTGAAGCGCCCATAGCCTCTTCGCAGAATCGGAAAAGCCAATCATCAAATTTATATGGAAGGGTAAAGGAGCTCAAATAGCCAATGCCATCTTGAAAAAGTAGAACAAAGTTAGAAGATTCATACTTTCTGACTTTAAAACTCATTACAGGGCCATGGTGGCTCAGCAGGGAAGAATGCTTGCCTGCCATGCCAGGGGACCTGGGTTCGGTTACCAGTGCCTGCCCATGTTTAAAAAAAAAAAAATCATTACAAAGCTACACTAATCAAAACAGCGTGGTTCTGAATTACAGACAAACATATAGACCAATGGGATCAAACTGAGAATGGCATAAACCGCCTATCAAAGGCCAATTATTTTTTTATTATTATTATCATGATAAAATTATGTAACAAAATCATTTTAACCATTTTAAGTGAACAATTCTTTGACATTAAGTAGACTGACAATTCTGGGCAACTTTCCAGACTATTTTCATCATCCTAAATCAAAACTCACACTCATTTAGCAATGAGTTACCTCCCCTGGTACTGGTTACCACCCCTGGTAACCAGTATTTTGCTTTCTTTCTTTGTGAATTTGCTTATTCTGATTATCTTACATAAAAGAAAGCATACAACTTTGAATGGATTGTATGGTATTTGAATATATCTCAATAAAACTGCATTAAAAAAAGAAAAAGCATACAGTATCTGTCCTTTTGTGTCTGACTCATTTTACTTTAACATGATGCCTTCACGGTTCATCCATGTTGTTGCATGTATCAGAACTACACTTCTTTTTATAGCTGAATAATAGTCCACTATGTGGGTAGACCACATTTTCCTTATCGAGTCATCTGTTAACAGACCCTTGGGTTTCTTCTACATTCTTCCACAATGAACACTGGTGTACAGATATCTGTCCAAGTCCTGCTTTCAATTCCTCTGGGCACAGATACCTAGGACTGGAATTGCTGAATCATACAGTAATTCTATATTTAACTTTCTGAGGAACAGCCAAACTGTTTTCCACAGCAGCTGCTCTATTTTACATTCCCACCAGCAGTGCATGAGGGTTCCCATTTCTCCACATCCTCGTCAACACTTGTTATTTTCAGTTTTTTAATAATAGCTATCTTAGTGGGTGTGAAGTGGTGTCTCATAGTTTTAATTTGCATTTCTCTAATGGCTAATGACGGTGTACATGTTTTCATATGCTTATTAGCCATTTGAGTAACTTTATGGAAATGTCTATTCAAATCCTTGGCCTACTTTTTAATTGGTTTGTTTACCTTTTTGTTGTTGAGTTATAGGAGCTCTTTATACATTTGGGGCATTAAACCCTTGTAAGATACCTGGTTTCCAAATATTTTCTCCTGTTTTGTAGGTTGTTTTTTCATTTTCTCGACAATGTCCTTTAATGTACAAAAGTTTTTCATTTTAATGAAGTTAGTCCATTGTATCTATTCTTTTGCTGCTTGGGCTTTTGGTGCAAAATGTAAAAATCCATTGTTACCTCAAGGTCTTAAAAGATACTTCCCTATGTTTTCCTGTAAGAATTTTACAATATTAAAATTGTAAAATTTAGATCTTATATTTAGATCATTGAACCATTCTGAATTTAATTTTTGCATATGGTGAGAGACAGGGGTCCATATTCATTATTTTGGATGTGGCTTTTTATAGACAAATGACTGAGTAGGCTGCCAAATACACTCAATGGGTAAAGGATAGTCTCTTCAACAAATGGTCCTGGGAAAACTGGAAATCCAGAGGCTAAAGAATGAAGGAGGGTCCCTACCTCCCACCACATACAAAAATAAACTCAAAATGGATCAAAGATCTAAATACAAGAATAAAACTGTAATATCCCTAAAATAAAACATAAGGAAGCATCTTCAGGGCCTTCTGTTAGGTGCTGGTTTCTTAGACTTTACACCAAAAGCATAAGCAACAAAATAAAAAATAAATGGGATTTCAACAAAATTAGAAACTACTGTGCATCACAAAAGTAAAGACAAACTTCACCATGGGAGAAAATATTTGGAAACCACATATCCACTAAGTTTAATATTCAGAATATATAAAAGAAATCCTAAAACTCAACAACAAAAAAGACAACTTATTTTAAAAAAAGGGCAGAAAACTTGAACAGACATTTTCCCAGAGAAGATATACAAATGGCCAATAAGCATATGAAAAGAAACTCGGCGACATTAGTCATCGGAGAAATGTAAACCTAAACCCCAATGTGGTAACATTTTGCACTCACTAGAATGGTCACTATTAAATAAAACTGAAAACATCAAGTGTTGGAGAGGATGTGGAGACACAGCAACACCTGATCATTGCTGACGGGCGCTTGCGGTTAGGTACAGAGTTCAACCGGTTTGTAAGAGTTGATCCTGTATTACAAAAAATGTGTCTAGATTGTTAAAAGAATTTCTACTCCAATCAGAGAAGAAAGCTGCATTAACAGTGTAACAACTCACGAACTGGGCCACATGTGAAAAGGCACAACCACTGAGGAAGACAGTTTGGCAGTTCTCTCGATAAGTACAGAATTACCCTATGACTCAGCACTCCCATTTCTAGGTACACACCCAAAAGCACTGAAAGGAAGGACTCGGAAAGATATTTACACACCAATGTTCACAGCAGTACTATTCACAATTGCCAAAAGGTGGAAACAACCCAAGTGTCCCTCAACAGGTGAACTGATAAAGAAAATGATTATTATTCAGTCATTCAAAGGCATTCATGTGACAACACGGGTGAACCCTGAAGACATGATATTGAGTGAAATTAGCCAGAAAGCTAAGGACAAATAGTGCATGATCTCACTACGAAATAATCAGAAGCAGATTCATAGATTCAGACAGGAATCAGAATAACAGGGGTGGATGGGAGAATACGGAATGGGGCGTCAATGCTTAATTGATGTGGAGTTTCTATTTGGTATGATGGAAAGTTTTCAAAATGGATGGTGGTGATGGCAGACCAGCACTGTAAGCGCAATCAACAGCACTCAGCTGTATATGTGGACTGGCTAAAGGGGGAAATTTTGGGTTGTAGGTATGTTTTTAGGATAAAAATTTTTTTAAACCACAGAACTGTACAATATGAACAGTGAACACTAATGGAAACTACGGACTACAGCAAACTGTAACTGTGATAATACTGTTTCATCAGTTTAACCAAGGTACCACATTAACGTAGGGTATTCGTCAGGAAAACTGAATGTGTGTGAAAGGTATATGAGAACTCAGCATTTTCCGCATGATTTTTCCTTAAACCTACAACTTCTCTGATAAAGAAACACTGGCGGCAACTACTACTGAAAGTGAAGGAAGGCGAAGGGGTGGCTGATGTAAGGAGGGGGGTGAAAGCTATTTAAGATGCAGTGAAATGTCCCTTCCCGTGCTGCAGGAGCCTGGAGGAATCCCCCAAAGGTGGATCTCTGGTCTGGGGGACACTGAGTGCAGCTGAGGGTAGAGCACCTACTGAAGAGAGGGGGAGGAGTGAGTGTCATCAAGTCTCATCAAGACCCTAGCCCTTTCCCAAGCTTTCAACCTCTAAGCAGGTCATAGCAGCCATCTCAGCAGTCCAAAGACACTGGATGGCCTAGGGGTTCCACGAGGAGAAGCCACATAAGCCTACCAAGCAGCCCTGAGCTGCAAAGAACACCCTCAGGCCCCGAGCCCCCCAAGCCTTGCACCTGTCCACTCTTAAGGCAAATGAAGGGTTGGAAGACAAAAGTTGAAGAACTCTCCCCTAGATCAGAACAAAAGGAGAAAGTGAGAAGAAATGCGAGGAGGCTGCAATAATGGAGGCATTTTAAGAAGGTGGGGCTGCCCGGCCCAGGAGCCATAGGAAGGAGCAAAGAAATCAAAGGGGGTGAAGTCATCAGGTCACCTAAGATATTGCTGGGGAAAGAACAAGCTTTCAGTGTGAAAGGACAACTCGGTGCCCAGCACAAGGGATAAAACCAAACTCACAGTGAGGCATGTCATCAAATTTCAGAATACAGATACAAAGAAAAATTCTACCAGCTATAGGAAGAATAAACAAGTCTTATAGGGAAAATCCAGGAACAAAATGGCTTCAGAAATCTCCTCAGCAATGGTGGAAGTCAAAGGAGAGCAGGAAAATACCTTCAAAATTCTGAAGAAAAATGATTTCCAACCTTGACTTTTGAATTCAGCCAATCAATCAACTCTGAAGACAAATTAAATACATTTTCAGGCACGCTGGGTCTTGGGAAATCTACTTCCCAAGTAACTGTCAGAGAGCTATGGAGGAAACATCCTAGCAAACGAGGGTTCAAAGATCTGAGACAGGAAGGTGGGTCGGCGTGGGAGGGAGGTGGTGAGAATCCAGAGAGGGAAGAGACCCCAGCTGGCTGGCCACACACCAGCAGCGGGCCAGGGACAGACTTCAACAGAGGACAGCACTGACAGCTCAGATGTGTCTGAATCCCTTCAGGGGAGACTGAGAAAACTGCAGCAAATTTGGGGCTGACTTACTGATAAGTGTATTAAAAAATAAACAAACAAAAAGTAAGATAATGTCTAACTTCAGAGAAAACAAAAAGTTGCTCTGTAAGGAAAAGGATTCACTTTTCAGCCCAGCTCAGTAATGCCCAGAGCTCACGTTAGATGAGTTGGGTATCGATGGGCCAATGCCATGCCACGGAATGCCATGCCATGACTGTACCGGGAAGTAGGGGCAGGAGGTGGGTAGAAGAGAACCACGGAAGTAAACAGGTGAAGCCTAGAAACAAAAGCACAAAGCAATCTTACAGGAAACTGTTTAAAGATACCAGGGTACAGGTCACAGGAGAGGGACAGAGCTGCCTCTGGGGAAGGGCTAGGAGGCAGGAAGGAGGGGCCACTGTTGATTTTAAAACAATGTGGAGAGCAAGTGAACTTAAGTTGTACATAGGTGAGGTTCTTTTTTAAAAAGCACAGAGAAGCACAAAGGGACCAACAAAAACCACAAGCTTCTGAAGAAAAGTAAGACAGGGTGAGAGGGAAGAGCAAAAGTAAATCATGGTGGGGGGCTGATACAGGGACAAATGGGCCAGCACAGAGGCCAATCTGAGGCATGACAGGGACTGCCAGGCAGCTCAGGACAAAGGTGACATGGTCGGTGCAGGTGCAGGACTCACTGGTGACAGGTACAGAACTGTCAGACCAGACCCTACCTTATACCACACACACACACAGGTATGCACGTGTGCACATACACCAATTCAAGGTAGATTACAAACCCAAATAAGAAAGACCAAATTTTCAAAAAGCCACAAATTGCAAGACCTTTGCAATACAAGTAACTGATAAAGAACCAGTGTCCAGGACCTTAAGGGCTCCTCCAAATAAAAACACCCACCCGACAGGAAAAGAGGCCCCAAGGTGACCAGACAGCCCCTCACACAGCTGAGGCCGTAAGTGGCCAATAACCATCTGAAAGGGGCCTAGTCCTAGAGCTCAGGGACACAGCTCAAAGCAGGGAGAGTCCTCTGTGCCACCGCGGCATCAGACCACCGCGCCTGGCAACCCCGGGCCCATGATCCTGGGAGCATTGCAGGCCGAGCCCTGAGCATCCAGGCCCAGAGAAATGCTCTAGGTGCACGGGGACAGGCGCACAACGTTCAGGACAGCTCTATGCGTAGCAGCGAAATTCCCAGGGAAGCAAGGCCAGCACCATCGGACAGCAGAGGCAACCAAAACCCACCAGCAGCTCCTCCCAGGAGCGACTCCGTGGCAGTCTCAGAAAAGAACACCAAAGGCGAGTCCCAGAGCCCACAGAGAACGTGAGCCTGCTTATAAAACAGCAGGAACTAGGCCACACATCATTTGGGAGTACACACACATGTAGCAGAACTCTGAAGGAATGAGAAACAAAACTTCAGATCCTGGTTACTCTCAGGGGGAGGCGCCCAGAGGCTCTCAAAGAGACTGGGTTCTCTCTTGCTGAGTGGATGGGAGACACACTTGTTTGCACTACTACTGTTATTCAAGTTACAACCAATACGTATGTATTTTTGTACACAGTGATACATTTCACAATAAAAATAAAGAAGAACCAAAGCAGTCCCTTATAAAGACTAAAAACATAGCCATAAAAACTCTTTCTTGTCACATGAAGCCCGGAGCGTCAGCACTGCCGTGATTCTCCTCACCTCGGACAGCACGCACCAGGCGGCGTGGAACAGGTGTGGCCTGCGCGGTGCGGGGCAGCTCCGGCGGGGCCTCCCGAAGGGTGCTTGGCCACACAGCAGCAGGCCATCTCTGTGGTCACTCTGTGGCTGGAACTAGACGGCAGTTGCCCCCACCCCTACCCCAGAGCCGGTATAAATAACGTGTACGTACCTAACAGTGTCTTAGGGTTGGTCAGACCCAGCTGCACAATAGGGTTATCCAGGATGGCTTGGAAGAGGGGGCTGTCGGGATCGATGCCCTTGTCCAGCTCCTCAGGAGAAGGCTTCCGGTCCCCCAGCAACCACTCGCACTGCAGACCCAAGGGTGAAAGGGGGCATTAGTTCCATCCCAAAGTGCACCGTGGGCTCCACACTCTGCCTGTCTAGGCACCACAACCTCTGTTAGTTCCTGGTAAGTCTCCCAAGCTTTTCTAATGCCAGAGACCATAACATAAAAGCAAATCTAATCTGAGAGGATCGTATGGTAGCCCATGACAAACTATGGGATCTGTCCTATAAGTACCTGTTGAAGAGGCTTTGAAAATGATTGCTTATTTATTTCTTTGCTTTGTATTTATACTATACTATACAATAAAAAAAAATTTTTTAAAAAGCAAATGTAGGTCCAGATTTAGGTGCTGTGCATGTGTGGCCAGGCTTCACAGAGAGGAAGATGTACCAACCAGGCTTCATTAGCAGGTTCTGGCCTTGAATCTCAGGTTAGTTGCTGGGCCTCCTCTAATCCCCACCTGGGGCGTCAGCATGAGCCACAGAGAAGCGTGAAGAGATAACACAACCCCACAACACACGAGGCTGAAGCAGCAACCTGAAAGGAGCCCAGGGCCTGACCGAGTGCCCGCTGCAGCTCCACAAAAAGTTCCAACACAGCTCGGCACAGACCCGCCCTCAACACTGGGCCGCCTGCATCATCTCCTCAGCCATCTGCAAGCGGTCAGTGTGGCCAGCTCACCACCGAACCCGGGCCTGGCAGGGCTCCCACCAACAGTCGGCATGTGCTCGGGGGGTGGGAATCCATGTTAGGGCAAGTCATAAAATATCTCAATAAACAAATCACACACTCCTATTTGACAGGAGCAAATAAGGTGTATATTTTAGAAAGGCAAAGTCCCAAATTCTCTCAGCCAGGTACTTATTTTGAAACTTTGACATCGTTCGAGCCATTGACCCTGTGGTTTCACCATGAAAGCAGAAGATCTGAGAGTGTGTGGGAGTAAGTGCAGCACAGGCTCCGGGCCGGCAGGCGCGGGCTACAGCGATCACGGGCGGGGATGAGCAGCCCACAGGCCTGCGCGCGGCCCAATACTCACAGCAGCGTTCTGCTGGTTGCTGTTCACTCGGAGGGCGTCCATCACCTCCTTCTCGTCGAAGCCCATCTCCATCAGGGACACGACAGCCTACAGGACACACGCGGTGGTCAAAGGCCGCGCGCCCCAGACCCAGGCAGCAAAGCTACAGAGTCGGTCACCGTGTGTGGAGTGAGCACTTCCCATCAGTGGCGTAAGCAGACGAGCCTTTAAGATAACCTCACGGGACTATTTCAGACCTATCCTTCCTCGTGCTTATTTAAACAGTTACTGGTTTTCAGTGCTCTGAACAGCAGCGACCAAAGGCGGGTAATGGACCAGACACTGCTTCTGGAAGACCAAGGCCATGGGGCTCCTGGTGGGGTCCTCAAGGGAGCCACGGGCCAGTAGGAAGGTGCTCTGCCCCCCAAGGCGCACTTCTTGGGATCCAAGAATAAGTTGTATTCGAACAAGGTCACATAAGAAAATCCAATTTAATGGAGGCAAAAATGTCATAGGAACTTGTGGAAGGAGAAAAGGAAATTATGTTCAGTTTTGTTGCCAAAAAAAAAGTTTTACAAAGAATGTCAACATGCAAGGTGTTGAAAACAGACAGTAATTCATATTTTAAAACTTTAATTTATGTGTGTTTGCTGATTTGAAAGGAGGTATGTACCCTAGAAAAGCCATGTTTTAATCCTAATCCCATTTTGTAAAGGCAGCCATTTCTTCTAATTCCTATTCAATACTGTATGTTTGAAACTTTAATTAGATCATCCCCCTGGAGATGTGACTCAATCAAGAGAGGGTATTAAATTTGATTACACAGAGCTGTAACTCTACCGATTTGGGTGAGTCTTGATTAGTTTACTGGAATCCTATAAAAGAAGAAACATTTTGGAGAAAGCAGGAGATTTGGAGAGAGCAGAGCAGAATGACATAGCCACGAGAATCAGAAAGTCTGCCAGCCAGTGACCTTTGGAGATGAAGAAGGAAAATGCATCCCAGGGAGCTTCAAGAAACAGGGGGCCAGGAGAGAAAGCTAGGAGATGATGCTGTGTTTGCCACATGCCTTTCCAGATGAGCGAGAAACCCTGACTGTTTACCATGTGCCTTCTCACTTCAGAGAGAAACCCTGAACTTCATCAGCCTTCTAACCAAGGTATCTTTCCATGGATGCCTTTGATTGGACATTTCTATAAACTTGCTTTAATTTTCACAGCCTTAGAACTATAAACTAGCAACTTACTAAATTTCCGTTTTTAAAAGCCATTCCGTTTCTCATATATTGCATTCTGGCAGTTAGCTAACTAGAACAGTGTGAAACTAAAGCAAAAAATGTTTATTTGGTACAAAATTTGTATTTTGACTAGTGCATTTCCTAATATAACTTATGTAGATAGCTTGATTGAATACCACAAGTACTTGGAATCTTGGGAACGACATGAGATTTTGTTGATCTGTCCAGAGGGATGCCCCGATGAATCCCAGAGTGATTTGATCAGTGAGTGGAAAAGTATTTGCAAAGTCCCCTTCAGGGAATGGTGAGAACAGGGAGAAATTCAACTTCTCCAAGTTGAATTCTTGATATTCTCACAAGCAGTGGGGACAACCAAAGCTATAGGTTGAGCCCCTAGTCTTAGGGTTTGTTCGTATGAAACTTAACCCCACAAAGGAGAGGTCAAGTCTACTTAAAATTAGGCCTAAGAGTCACCCCCAAGAGAGCCTCTTTTGTTGCTCAGATGTGGCCTCTCTCTCCAGCCAACACAACAAGCAAACTCACCACCCTCCCCCTGTCTATGTGGGACATGACTCCCAGGGATGTGGACTTTCCTGGCAACATGGGACAGAAATCCTAGAATGAGCTGAGACTCAGCATCAAGGGATTGAGAAAAACCCTAGAATGAGCTGAGACTCGGCATCAAGGGATTGAGAAAACCTTCTCGACCAAAAGGGGGAAGAGTGAAATGAGACAAAGTGTCAATGGCTGAGAGATTCCAGAGTCGAGAGGTTATCCTGGAGGTTATTCTTACGCATTAAGTAGGTATCACCTTGTTATTCAAGATGTAATGGAGAGGCTGGAGGGAACTGCCTGAAAATGTAGAGCTGTGTTCCAATAGCCATGTTTCTTGATGATGACTGAATAATGATATAGCTTTCACAATGTGACTGTGTGATTGTGAAAACCTTGTCTCTGATGCTCCTTTTATCTACCTTGTCAACAGACGAGTAGAACATATGGAATAAAAATAAATAACAGGGGAACAAATGTTAAAATAAATTTAGTTTGAAATGCTAGTGATCAGTGAAAGGTAGGGGTAAGGGGTATGGTATGTATTATCTTTTTTTTTCTGTTTTCGTTTTATTTCTTTTTCTGTTGTCTTTTTATTTCTTTTTTATTTTTTTTTCTGAATTGATGCAAAATGTTTTAAGAAATGATGAATATGCAACTAAGTGATGATATTGTGAATTACTGATTATATATGTAGAATGGAATGATCACGTTAATATTTTAGTTCATTTGTTAAATTTTTTTTAAATAAATAAATAAATAAAAAAGATGTAATGGAGAGGCTGGAAGGAACTGCCTGAAAACATACAGCTGTGTTCCAGTAGCCATGTTTCTTGATGATGATTGAATAATTATATAGCTTTCACAATGTGAGTGTGTGATTGTGAAAACCTTGCATCTGATGCTCCTTTTATCTACCTTGTCAACAGACACAAGTAGAACACATGGAATAAAAATAAATAATAGGGGGAACAAATGTTAAAACAGATTTAGTTTGAAATGCTAATGATCAATGAAAGTGAGGGGTAAGGGGTATGGTATGTATAATCTTTTTTCCTTCTGTTTTCATTTTATTTCTTTTTCTGTTGTCATTTCTTTTTCTGAATTGATGCAAATGTTCTAAGAAATGATGAATATGCAACTATGTGATGATATTGTGAATTACTGATTATATATGTAGAACGGAATGATCATGTGTTAATGTTTAGATCATTTGTTGTTCAATTTTTTTAATTAATAAATAAATAATAATAATAATAATAAAATAAAATTAGGCCTAAGAGTCACCCCCAAGAGAACCACTTTTGTTGCTCAGATGTGGCCTATCTCTCTCTCAGCCAATACGGCAAGTAAACTCACTGACCTTTCCCTGTCTATATGGGACAGGGGTGTGGACCTCCCTGGCTATGTGGGACAGAAATCCTAGAATGAACTGGGACTCAGCATCAAGGGATTGAGAAAACCTTCTCGACCAAAAGGGGGAAGAGGGAAATGAGACAAAATAAAGTGTCAGTGGTTGAGAAATTTCAAACACAGTTGAGAGGTTACCCTGGAGGTTATTCTTATGCATTTTATAGATATCCCCTTTTTAGTTTAAGATGTATTAGAGGTACTAAAGGGAAGTGCCTGAAACTGTTGAGCTGTGTTCCAGTAGCCATGTTTCTTGAAGATGAATGTATAATGACATAGCTTTTGCAATGTGACTGCGTGATTGTGAAAACCTTGTGTCTGACGTTCCTTTTATCTATGATATTGACAGATGAGTAAAAAATATGGATTAAAAATAAATAAATAATAGGGAGAACAAATGTTAAAATAAATTGAGTAGACTGAAATACTATTGAACAATGAAAGGGACTGGTAAGGGGTACAGAAAAAAAATTAGGGGAGCAAAGTTTAAAATCTAGTGAGTAGATGGAAATATTAGTGGTCATTGAGAGGTAGGGATAAGGGGCATGGTATGTGTGAGTTTTTTCTTCTTTCTTTTTCTGGAGTGATACAAATGTTCTAAAAATGATTGTGGTGATGAATATACTACTCTGTGATGATATTGTAAGCCACTGACAGCACACCATACATGGAATGTTTGTATGTTAAGAATGTTCATGTTTACACATTGTTTTGATTTGAAAATACAAAATAAATTAAATTTTAAAAAGTTTTAAAAATTTCATTAATTTTTCGAGGGCCTCTCTCAATCCCTGGCAGGGCAAAGCATTCCCTTTTGAAGTCCCTCAAGCCATCTCTCTCTTCAATCTTCTTGTTGTTGCAAAAGGGTTGGATTCTGCTAACCCTCAGCCATCAATGAACAGCACCCTCACTGACTGCAGGAAAGTGCACCTGGGCTGTTCTCTCAGGGTCTCAGAGGGAACCTGACAGAGAAAGACTTCAGCTAGGGCTGACAAGCAGGACGGTTGCTTTGCTGGAGCCCAGCTAGGTAAGCAGTCAGCTTGAAGTATTTTTTGCGGGGAGCTGACGCTTACCTGGGACAAAGATCTGTCTGGGGCCATGGGAAGGTTTGGTCACGGACAGTGGTGGTGGCGGCACAGCACTGTGCAGGTAGTTAACACCATTAAATTGTACAGCTGAAAGTGGTCGAATGGGACTTTTTTTACTGCATGTATGGTCCAACAATAATTTAAAAAAAAGAAAAACACCCACAGACCTATACAAGACAAAGAGTAACACTAATGTAAACTATGGACTATGGCTAGCATAATTATTATAATACTGTTTCATCAATTATAACAAATATATCACATGACCCAAGATGCTGACAACAGAAAAAACTGTGCCAGGCAGGGTATATGGGAACAGTCTGCATGCTTTTTCTGTAGACCTAGAACTGCTTTATAAAATGAATTTTAAAAAATAAGAGGGTCAGGGGCCTGCTTGGCTTCCTTTCTGCCCTGCTCACAGGCTCCCTGACGTAGTAAGTAAACCTCCAGGTCTCTGCAGCAGGGCCCTCCCACCCAACCCCACCAGGGCCTGTAACTCACAGGTACATCTCTGCGACACTCGTGATATTGAGCTCATTTTCAGGCAAATGTGGCAGCTGATTATTTAGGGAAAACAGACACCTGGCTTCAAGTGTAAGCACTTAGAAATGATCCTGGAAACTAAGGTGCACCCCCCACCTTCCCGAGTCCAAGACCAGGAGGCGACACAGCCCGCCATGGGCCATGCAGCCCTCATGCCACCTATCCATGTGGCTCCCAGCAACGACAGGACAGCTCGACCATAAAGCCCAACACCACCTACCCGAGCATCTGCCCGGAACTCCCTTTTCCTCCGAATCTTCTTGAAGATTTCCGTCAGCTCATCTCGGGCCTCCTCATCTCCTGCGCTAGCCCCGGCAGCAGCCTCCGCAGAGGCCGACTGGGAGGAGGCCGACTCGGAGGAGGCCGCAGCAGCCCCTGGAGCTTCTGGCGAGGCATGGCCTGGAAGAGGTGTGTCTATGGTTGGATCTTCCGCATGCTCAATTAACCACTCCATGGCCTGAGTTACTGACATGCTGAAAAGTAACAAGAGACGCTTTCCAACACCCCAGGCTACTTGACGAGGCCCTTACATTTCACCTGCATGCCCAAGAAAAGACTCTTCTATTTTCATAAGATTTCTGTCTGAGCTGGGGATATCTCATAAAGGAAATCTTCCAATGCTGTGAGGATTAAAACATAGGTAAGTCTGAAACACTAGTCCCTGACTCAAACTGGCCAGAACAGAGAAGCCCACGTACTAAGCAAAGGGAACCAAACGTGCGAGCTGCACAATGAGAGTTTAGGTCCAAGGCCAAAGGGAACATGACCCACAGATCATTCCCAGTTTACCGAACATTCACTCTGGATCTGAACATAGAAGGAGAGGCAAGTACTGTAAAACCAAAGCAGGATATTAAGAAAACACTACCCATCATGTCATGGGGGCAACTGACATTCTGGCCATGAAAAGGCTTAACTTTGGGTTCTTGTAAAGCAGCCTCATGTGAGAATTTACAGAACATTTATTAGGATATCACATTCCCAAAGGAATCAGATGATTTTAGAACCTTCTTAAAAGACTTTGAGAGGCCAATTAAATTAATTCTATCACACACGTTTAAGGTGGCTCTGTAAAAACTCACTCAGGAGTAATCAATCAAACACCCTGAGACAGGAGGGCGGCCCAGACCAGCGGCCCCATGAGGCCCCGCCCCAGCGCAGCTCTGGTTAGGAAAGGAAGTGGCCCCCAGGGACATACTGGTTCAGCCGAAGGGCCTTCACGGCCCTGCTCTCCGGGAAGCCCATCTCCGTGAGCTGGCGCAGAGCTGCTTCATCCACGCGCTCTTCCTCATCTTCATCCAACATGGCTGTGGATGAGACAAGAAACAGGCCGTGAGGACTTGGCTGTGTGCTCCCTTCATGCTGTTGGATTTTACTGCATCATCTGAACACCAAACATTTCTGGTCACTATCTTAAACCTAAAAAAGTACTGAGATACAACAATCAGCTCTCACTTGCATAAACCAGGAGTGATGGAATAAGCAGTTCACTAACCAAACAGCAACTAAAAGCAGAAAGGAAAGGTTCCTTCCATTGCCCTTCCCCTATGTGGGACATGATATCCAGGGATGAAGGTTTCCCTGGTGGCGTGGGAGATGACCCCCAGGGATGAGCCTGGTCCTAGCACCACGGGATCAATAATGCCATCCTGACCAAAAGTGGGAAAAGAAGAGTAACAAATAAGGTATCAATGGCTAAGAGAGTCCAAACAGAGTCAAGAGGCTACTCTGGAGGTCACAATTATACAAGCTTCAGTTAGATACTGCTACTATCATAACCTGCCAAACCCCAACCAAAACCATTCCGGCCAATCCTAAAGAATACCTAGGGCATTACATAAGATTCTCTACAAAGGTTCCACGCACTAGGGAAACTTTCCAGAAACCTACAAACTTCAAATGGGTCTCTGGACCAGATAAGTCCTGAAATGCAGAGGGGCCAGCCTTTCCAGATCATCAACTAGTTCCATTCCCTTGTCCCATATTACTGATAGCCCTTTCCAACATGAAAAAGTTAGAATGGGCATAGTCCAAATACCCCTAAAGAATGAAAGAAAGACCAAAGGTGATGGTGAAATTATACAGAGAAGGTCAGGTTTAACATATGACTATGAGTGCTGAATCAGAATATTGACACTTCTTTCAGTCTCCAGTGCCTCAGAGGCTAGAAACAAAAAACTGAAACTATGGAATTGTAACCAAACTCTGAAATCTGTTCTACAACTAATTGTTGCAATGTGCTTTGAAACTATTGCTTTTTTGTATATATGTTATTTTTCATGAAAAGGAAAAAAAAAGAGAAGATAGGATGTAACAAATGACTATGACCACTGAATCAATATACTGACATTTCTTTTGATCTCCAGTGTCTTGGAGCAGCTAGAAGAAAAAATGAAAAATCATGGAACTATAACCCATACCAAACTTTTAAATCTGTTGTATAACTATTTGTTGAAAGGTACTTGGAAAAAAAAAAAGGTAAATTTATTGCTTTCTTGTTTATATGTCATTTTTCACACTAAAAAAAAAGTTTAGAGGAGAGTGCCAAGATGGCAGCTTAGCAAGGTGTGGGATTTAGTTCGTCCTCCACAGCAGCTACTGAATAGCCAGGGACAGCAAAGAACAACTGCTGGGGCCACATCAGCGATCGGACACACAGCATACCCCATTCTGGACCAGCTGGACCGGCTGTGAGACCCCCAAAACCGTGAGTTCCCCAAGCCATGGCAGTCGGTGCCCCACCCCCTGGCTGCTTCCAAGAGGGAAAAGGAAAGGGACTTTACTAGCAGCAGGGACTGAGTGCACCTAAGCTCCAATTGTGGAATTAATTCACAAATTCTGACTACTAAAAATAGGCCCCCAGCTCAGCTGAACCTCAAATCAAAGCGGAGGTTGCTGATTTTTGCCCAGGCACAGAGGGGGCCGGTCTGATGGAAAAAGAAAGAAGGAAAAAAGAAACAGAGGGTTTTGGATTGGATAGTACATAATATTTGAAAAGGCCTGAGCCCTGAAGGAAAGGATGGGGCACACAGGATCTGAGGGTACACAAAGCAACATACCAATTTAAGCTCTTGATTGGCAAACCCGAGGAATGGGGGTCCTGCTCTGAAAAGCATTTTTCTCTTTCTTTTTTGTGGCTGTGTTTCTACGGCTTAACTACCTTTGGATACAGCTGCAAGGCTTCTTAGGCTCCTTCTGCCCCAGGCATAGGCAGAACTGAACTTGTCTGAGAGCTTGTCTGGAGCCTGTGGCTTCCCCAGGAGAGGGGTGGGGCCCAGCTCAGGTGGAATCCATCCCTCAAGGAATTCAGACCCCAGGGTCTGGAAAAGTGAAAGATTAAAGCCAGCCTACAACCTCTCCTCTGTCTCCACCACGCCCCCAGCAGGGAGAGTCTACTGAAGTTAAAGGTACCCCATCACCTTATGCTGGTGGGACCCGCAGGCAGAAAATCGCCACATACTGGGCAGGACAGGAAAAACACAGAGTCCAGAGGCTTCACAGGAAAATCTTTCAATCTGCTGGGTCTCACCTTCAGGGAAAATTGATGCAGGTGACTCTTTCCTCCTGAGAGGAGGCCAGTTTGGTCTGAGAAAACCTGGCTGAGGTCTGTAATACCTAAGTAGACCCTCCTAAGGTGGGGGGAGGGTGGGGAGGCACAATACAGGCAGGGCAAAAAACAAGAAAGCAAGAACTGAAAAATTCTGCTCTGTTAAACAAAACCTAAGCTAGTGGTCCAGAACAAGCTGAACTCAATGTCAAAGAACAGACAGACAACAAAGTCATCCAGTAAGAAAATCCTAAGTAAAAGAAGTGAAAATGATCTCCAGAATAAACTAATTAAGGTAATTAAATGCCTAGATGCCAGCAAAAACTAATAAATCACACTAGGAAAATTGAAGATATGGCCCAGTCAAAGGAACAAAACAACAATTCAAATGAGATACAGGAGCTGAAACAATTAATTCAGAATGCTTGAACAGACAGGTAAAACCTCATCAAAATATTGTGAATTACTGGTTATATATGTAGAATGGAATGATCAAAAGTTAAGAATGTTTGCATTTGTTTGGTGTTTATTGGTATTTTAAAAAACTTTTAAAAATTAAAAAAAAAGATTTTCCATAACACCTGCTTTTCTGTTCTAGGCAAAAAAATACTCAAATATAAAATGGAATTTTAAATGGGAGTGGGGGAGAAGTAAAAGGATTTATAAACAATTTCCTATTTGTGTTGTTCAACCAATGTCCCTTTAAATAATTCTTATTCTAGTAAAAACTACATGTTTTTAGGAAAAAAAAAAACACATCAAAAATCAAATCAATGAATTGAGGGAGAATATAAAGAAGGCAAACAATGAACAAAACAAAGAAATCAACAGTCTGAAATAACAAATCACAGAACTTATCGGAATGAAAGGTATAGCAGAAGAGATGAAAAAAAACAATGGAAACCTACAATGTCAGATTTCAAGAGGCAGAAGATAGGATTAATGAACTGGAGGATGGAACATCTGAAATTCAATAAGCAAAAGAAAATGTAGGGAAAAGAATGGGAAAAAATGAGAAGGGACTCAAGGAATTGAGTGACATCATGAAGTGCATGAATATACATGTTATCCCAGAAGAAAAGAAGGCAAAAGGAGGAGAAAAACTAATGGAGAAAATTATCACTGAAAATTTCCCAACTCTTATGAAAGCCTTAAAATTTCAGACCCAAGAAGTGCAGCATACCCCAAACTGAACAGATCCAAATAGACGTACTCCAAGACATTAATCAGAATGTCAGAAGTCAAAGAGAAAGAGGGAATCTTGAAAGCAGCAAGAGAAAAGCAATCCATCACATACAAGGGAAGCCCAATAAGACTATGCGTAGATTTCTCAGCAGAAACCATGGAAGCGAGAAGACGGTGGGATGATATATTTAAATTACTAAAAGAGAAAAACTGCCAACCAAGAATTCTATATCCAGGAAAACTATCCTTCAAATATGAGGGTGAAATTAAAACATTTTCAGACAGCAAATCACTGAGAGAATTTGTGACCAAGAGATTTGGTTTTATGACGGCTCTGCAAGAAATACTAAAGGGAGCACTAGAGACAGATACTAAAAGACAGGAGAGAGAGGTGTGGAGAAGAGTGTAGAAAGGAAGACTATGAGCAAAGGTAAAACAAGAAAAATTAGATATGACATATAAAATCCAAAAGGTAAAATGATAGAAGAAAGTACTGCCATACAGTAATAACACTAAATGTTAATGGATTAAACTCCCCAATCAAAAGACACAGACTGGCAGAATGGATTAAAAAACAGGACCCATCTATATGCTGTCTACAGGAAACACATCTTAGACCCAAGGATTAACATAGGCTGAAAGTGAAAGTTGGGAAAAGATATTTTATGCAAATAACAATCAGAAAAGAGCAGGATAACCTATACTAATATCCAGCAAATTAGACTTCAAATGTGAAACAGTGAAAAGAGACAAAGGAGGACACTACATACTAAAAAGAGGAACAATTCAACAAGAAGACATAACAATCATAATTATTTATGCACCGAGCCAGAATGCTCCAAAAGACATGAAGCAAACAATAAAGACACTGAAAAGAGAAATAGATACATCTACCATAATAGTTGGAGACTTCAATTCCCCACTCTCATCAATGGACAGAACATCTAGGCAGAAGATCAATAAAGAAACAGAGAATTTGAAAAATACAATAAATGAGCTAGACTTAACAAACATACATAGAACATTACACCGCACAACAGTAGGATACATCTTTTTCTCAAGTGCTCATGGATCATTCTCAAGGATAGACCATATGCTGGGCCACAAAGCAACTCTCAATAAATTTAAAAAGATTGAAATCATACAAAACACTTTCTCAGATCATAAAGGAATGAAGTTGGAAATGAATAATAGGCCAAGTGCCAGAAAATTCACAAACATATGGAGGCTCAACACCACACTCTTAAATAACCAGCGGGTCAAGGAAGAAATTACAAGAGAAATCAGTAAATATCTTGAGGCAAATGAAAATAAAAACATGACATATCAAAATTTATGGGATGCAGCAAAGGCAGTGCTAAGAGGAAAATTTACTGCCCTAAAATGCCTATATCAAAAAAAGAAGAAAGAGCAAAAATCTAGGAATTAACTGTCCATTTACAAGAATTAGAGAAAGAACAACAAACTAACCCCAAAGCAAGCAAAAGGAAAGAAATAACGAAGATTAGAGCAGAAATAAATGAAACTGAGAACATGAAAACAATCGAGAAAACCAACAAAACCAGAAGTTGGTACTATGAGAAAATCAATAGAACTGATGGATCCTTAGTGAGGGTGACAAAAAGAACAGAGAGGAAGCAAATAAATAAAATCAGAAATGGAAGAGGACACATAACCACTGACCCCACAGAAGCAAAGGAAGTAATGAGAGTATACTATGAACAACTTCATGCTAATAAACTCAACAATGTAGATGAAAGGGACAGCTTCCTAGAAAGGCATGAACAACCAACATTGACTTGGGAAGAAATAGACGACCTCAACAAACCAATCACAAGTAAAGAAACTGAATCAGTCATTAAGAAGCTCCCCAAAAAGAAAAGCTCCCCAGGACCAGATGGCTTCACAAGTGAATTCTACCAAACATTCCAGAAAGAATTAGTACCAACCCTTCTCAAACTTTTCAAAAAAAATGAAGAGGAGGGAAAGCTATCTAACTCATTCTACGAAGCCAACATCACCCTCATACTAAAGCCAGACAAAGATATTACAAAAAAAAGAAAACTACAAACCAATCTCTCTAAGGAATATAGATGCAAAAATCCTCAACAAAATTCTAGCAAACTGAATCCAGAAGCACAATAAAAGAATTATACACCATGACCAAGTAGGATTCATCCCAGGTATGCAAGGATGGTTCAACATAAGAAAATCAATTAATGTAATACACCATATCAACAAATCAAAGCAGAAAAATCACATGATCATCTCAATTGATGCAGAAAAGGCATCTGACAAAATTCAACATCCTCTCCTGTTGAAAACACTTCAAAGGACAGGAATAGAAGGAAACTTCCTCAACATGATAAAGGAAATATATGAAAAACCCACAGCTAACATGATTCTCAATGGGAAAACCTGAAAATTTTCTCCCTAAGATCAGGAACAAGACAAGGATATCCACTATCGCCACTGTTATTCAACACAGTGTTGGAAGTTCTTCTAGCCAGAGCAATTAGATGAGAAAAAGAAATACAAGGCATCAAAGCTGGAAAGGAAGAAGTAAAACTCTCACTGTTTGTAGATGATATGATACTATATGTTGAAAACCCCGATAAATCCACAGGAAAACTACTAGAGCTAATAAATAAGTACAGCAAAGTGGCAGGTTACAAGATCAACACTCAAAAATCTGTAGTGTTTCTATACACTAGTAATGAACAATCTGAGGGAGAAATCAAGAAGAAAATTCCATTTACAATTGCAACCAAAAGAATAAAATAATTAGGAATAAATTTAGCTAAAGATACAAAAGATCTATGCAAAGGAAACTACAAGGAATTGTAAAAAGAAATCACAGAATTCAACTCAACAACAAAAAGATAGCCAATCCAATTACAAAATGGGGAAAAGACTTGAACAGACACTTCTCAGAAGAGGAAATACAAATGTCCAAAAGGCACATGAACAGATGCTCAACGTCCCTGGCCATTAGAGAAATGCAAATCAAAACCACAATGAGATATCATCTCACAACCACCAGAATGACCATTATCAACAAAACAGAAAATGACAAGTGCTGGAGAGGATGTGGAAAAAGAGGCACACTTATCCACTGTTGGTGAGAATATCAAATGATGTAACCGCTGTGGAAGGCAGTTTGGCGGTTCCTCAAAAAGCTGAATACAGAATTGTCATATGGCCCAGCAATACCATTGCTAGGTATCTACTCAAAGGACATAAGGGCAAAGACACAAATGGACATTTGCACACCAATGTTTATAGCAGCATTATTTACAATTGCAAACAGATGGAAACAGTCAAAATGTCCATCAACAGAGAGTTGAATAAACAAACTGTGACATTTACATAAGGTGGAATATTATGCAGCTGTAAGACAGAATAAAGTTACGAAGTATGTAACAACATGAATGGACCTTAAGGACATTATGCTGAGTGTGATTAGCCAGAAACAAAAGGACAAATACTGTATGGTCTCACTGATATGAACTGACATTAGTGAATAAACTTGGAATATTTCCTTGGTAACAGAGACCATCAGGAGATAGAAATAGGGTGAGATATTGGGTAATTGGAGCTGAAGGGATACAGACTGTGCAACAGGACTGAATATAAAAACTCAGAAATGGACAGCACAATACTACCTAACTGTAATGTAATTATGTTAAAACACTGAATGAAGCTGCATGTGAGAATGATAGAGGGAGGAGGGCTGGGGACATAAAGGAAATCAGAAAGAAAGATAGATGTTAAAGATCGAGATGGTATAATCTAGGAATGCCTAGAGTGTATAATAATAGTGAAATGTACAATGCACAAATTTAAAAAATGTTTTTGCATGAGGAAGAACAAAGGAATATCATTATTGCAGGGTGCTGAAAATAGATGATGATAATACTTTAAAATGTCACCTTATGTGTGAGACTAAAGCAAAAAATGTTCATTTGGTACAAAATTTATATTTTGACTAGAGCATTTCCTAATATAACTCATGTAGATAGTTTGATTGAATGTCGTAAGTACTTGGAATCTCAGGTAGGACATGAGATTTTGTTGGTTTATCCAGAGTGATGCCCCAATGAATCCCAGAATGATTTGATCAGTGACTGGAAAAGTATTTGCAAGCCCCCTTCGGGGAATGGTGAGAGTGGGGAGAAATTCAACATCCCCAAGTTGAATTCTTGATATTCTCACAAGCAGTGGGGACAACCAAAGCTATAGGCTAAGCCCCCAGTCTTGGGGTTTGTTCATACAAATCTTAACCCCACAAAAGATAGGTCAAGTCTACTTAAAATTTAGGCCTAAGAGTCACCCCCAAGAGAACCTCTTTTGTTGCTCAGATGTAGCCTCTCTCTCCAGCCAACGCAACAAGCAAACTCACCACCCTCCCCCTCTCTGCGTGGGACATGACTCCCAGGGGTGTGGACCTTCCTGGCAACATGGGACAGAGATCCTGGAATGAGCTGAGACTCAGCATCAAGGGACTGAGAAAAACCCTAGAATGAGCTGAGAATTAACATCAAGGGATTGAAAGAACCTTCTCGACCAAAGGGGGAAGAGTGAAATGAGACAAAGTGTCAATGGCTGAGAGATTCCAAACAGAGTTGAGAGGTTATCCTGGAGGTTATTTTTATGCATTAAGTAGATATCACCTTGTTGTTCAAGAAGTAGCGGAGAGGCTGGAGAGAACTGCATGAAAATGTGGAGCTGTGTTCCAGTAGCCATGTTTCTTGATGATGACTGAACAATGATATAGCTTTCACAATGAGACTCTGTGAATGTGAAAACCTTGTGTCTGATGCTCCTTTTAGCTACTCTATCAACAGAAGAGTAGAACATATGGAATAAAAATAAATAATAGGAGGAACAAATGTTAAAATAAATTTAGTTTGAAATGCTAGTGGTAAATGAAAGCGAGGGGTAAGGGGTATGGTATGTATAATCTTTTTTTTTCTGTTATCGTTTTATTTTTCTGTTGTCTTTTTATTTCTTTTTCTAAATCGATGCAAATGTTCTAAGAAACGATGAATATGCAACTATGTGATGATATTAAGAATTACTGATTGTATATGTAGAATGGAATGATATCTTAATGTTTTGTTTAATTTTTTTAATTAATAAAAAAACTTAAAAAAAATTTATATTTTGACTAGTGCATTTCCTAATATAACTTATGTAGATAGTTTGATTGAACACCATGAGTACTTGGAATCTCAGGTAGGACATGAGATTTTGTTGGTTTGTCCAGAGTGATGCCCCGATGAATCCCAGAGTGATTTGATCAGTGACTGGAAAAGTATTTACAAAGCCTCCTTCAAGGAATGGTGAGGACGGGGAGAAATTCAATTTCCCCAAGTCAAATTCTTGATATTCTCACAAGCAGTGTGGACAACCAAAGCTACAGACTGAGCCCTCAGTCTTGGGGTTTGTTCATATGAAACTTAACCCCACAAAGGATAGGGTAGGCCTTTTTAAAATTAGGCCTAAAAGTCACCCCCAAGAGAGCTTCTTTTGTTGCTCAGATGTGGCCTCTCTCTCCAGCCAACACAACAAGCAGTCTCACCACCCTCCCCGTCTCTGCGTGGGACATGACTCCCAGGGGTGTGGACCTTCCTAGCAACATGGGACAGAAATCCTAGAATGAGCTGAGACTCGGCATCAAGGAATTGAGAAAACCTTCTCGAACAAAAGGGGGAAGAGGGATATGAGACAAAGTGTCAATGGCTGAGAGATTCCAAACAGAGTCCAGAGGTTGTCCTGGAGGTTATTCTTATGCATTAAGTAGATATCATCTTGTTATTCAAGATGTAATGGAGAGGCTGGAGGGAACTGCCTGAAAATGTAGAGCTGTGTTCTAGTAGCCATGTTTCTTGAGGATGACTGAATGATATAGCTGTCACAACGTGACTGTGTGATTGTGAAAACCTTGTCTCTGATGCTCCTTTTATCTACCTTGTCAACAGATGAGTAGAACATATGGAATAAAAATAAATAAGGGGAACAAATGTTAAAATAAATTTAGTTTGAAATGCTAGTGATAAATGAAAGTGAGGGGTAAGGGGTATGGTATGTATAATCTTTTTTTGTCTGTTATTGTTTTCTTTCTTTTTCTGTTGTCTTTTTATTCCTTTTTCTGAATTGATGCAAATGTTCTAAGAAATGATGAATATGCAACTATGTGATGATATTGAGAATTACTGAATATATATATGTAGAACAGAATTATATGCTAATGTTTTTGTTTGTTCTTAATTTTTTTAATTAATAAATTTTTTTTAATTACCCAATAAAAAAAAAAACCACATGAGATATCATCTCACACCCACCAGAGTGGCCATTATCAATAAAACAGAAAACAACAAGTGCTGGAGAGGATGTGGAGAAAGAGGCACACTTATCCACTGTTGGTGGGAATGTCAAATTGTGCAACCGCTGTAGAAGGTAGTTTGGTGGGTCCTCAGGAAGCTAAGTACGGAATTGCCGTATGACCCGGCAATACCATTGCTAGGTATCTACGCAGAGGACATAAGCGCAGGGACACAAATGGACATTTGCACACCAATGTTCATAGCAGCATTATTTATAACTGCAAAGAGAGGGAAATAGCCAAAATGTCCATCAACAGATAAGTGGCTAAATAAGCTGTGGTATATACATACGATGGAATATTATACAGCTGTAAGACAGAATTAAGTTACAAAGTACGTAACAACATGGATGGACCTTAAGGACATTATGCTGAGTGAGATTAGCCAGAAACAAAAGGACAAATACAGCATGGTCTCACTGATATGAACTGATATTAGTGAATGAACTTGGAGAATTTCAGTTGGTAGAGACCATCAGGAGATAGAAATTGGGTAACTGGAGCTGAAGGGATACAGATTGTACAATAGGACTGATTGTAAAAATTCAGAAATGGATAGCACAATACTACCTAACTGTAATACAATAATGTTAGAACACTGAATGAAGCTGAACGTGAGAATGACAGAGGGAGAAGGGCTGGGGGCACAAATGAAATCAGAAAGAATGATAGACGATAAAGACTGAGATGGTATAATCTAGGAATGCCTAGAGTGTATAATGATAGTGACTAAATGTACTAATTTAAAAATATGTTTGTATGAGGAAGAACAAAGGAATGTCAATACTGCAAAATAGATGGTAATTAATATTTTAAAATTTTAACTTATGTGTGAGACTAAAGCAAAAAATGTTTATGTGGTACAAAATTTATATTTTGACTAGCGCAGTTCCTAATATAACTTATATGGACAGCTTAATTGAATAGCATAAGTACATGGAACCTCGAGTAGGGCATAAGATTGTAGGTTTGTCCACAGTGATGCCCTGATAAATCCCAGAGTGATCTGAACAGTGAGTAAAAAAGTACTTGCAAAGTCCCCTTTAGGGAATGGTAAGAAAGGGGGAAAATTCAACTTCCCCAGTGGAGAATTCTTGATATTCTCACAAGCAGTGGGAACAACCTAAGCAATAGGCTGAGCCCCCAGTCCTGGGGTTTGTTCATATGAAACTTATCCCCACAAAGGATAGATTAAGCCTACTTAAAATTAGGCCTAACAGTCACCCCCAAGAGAACCTCTTTTGTTGCTCAGATGTGACCTATCTCTCCCAGCCAACACAACAAGCAAAATCACTGCCCTCCCCCACTGTATGTGGGACTTGACTCCCAAGGGTGTGGACCTTCCTGGCAACGAGGAACAGAAATCCTAGAATAAGCTGGGACTCAGCATCAAGGGATTGAGAAAATCTTCTCGACCAAAAGAGGAAAGAGCGAAATGAAACGAAATAAAGTGTCAATGGCTGAGATTCCAAACAGAGTTGAGAGGTTATCCTGAAGGTTATTCTTACACATTAAACAGATATCACCTTTTTAGTTAAGGCATAATAGAGAGACTGGAGGGCACCGCCTAAAAATGTAGAGCCGTGTTCCAGTAGCCATGTTTCTTGAAGATGATTGTATAATGATACAGCTTTTGCAACGTGACTGTGACTGTGAAAACCTTGTGTCTGATGCTCATTTTATATACCTCATCAACAGACGAGTAACATGTATGAAATAAAAATAAATAATAGGGGGAACAAATGTTAAAATAAACTTAGTAGATTGAAATGCTAGGGGAACAATCAAAGGGAGAGGTAGAGGTACGGTATGTATGAATTTTTTTCTGCTTTCTTTATTTCTTTTTCTGAATTGATGCAAATGTTCTAAGAAATGATCATGATGAATATACAACTATGTGATGATATTGTGAATTACTAATTATACATGTAGAATGGAATGATCATCTGTTAAGAATGTTTGTGTTCGTTGTTATGTTTTTTAAAAATTAAAAAATTAAAAAAGAATGTTTACAAAAAAAGGGAAGTATACTTCATTTTTCCAGTTCCAATGCTGAGAACGGTGGCAGCAATGAAAAGGGAACCACCGCAGGGAGTTCAGACCCATGTGCTTCAGCTCGGGTTTGTACGTACCATTTGCCTTCTTAAATAATTCAACTGCGTCAGGGTTCAGTGCTAACAATTTTTGTGCCACTTCGATGAGAGATACCAATATTTTCCGGAGTTCTGTCTGGAACTACAGTGAAAGCAAAAAAAGAACAGGGGTCATTTCTGTACATGCCCAACAAATGTACTTGGATCTAAACTACACTCCCTGGTCCCAGAACGCTAAAACCATGAGTAGACATTATATTGCTTTTTCATTCAAAAAAGTCAAGGTCAACAAAGGAAGAGGGCAAAATTAGAAGTGGAGAGACAAAATGCATGTTCTGTGGGAAATGCCCTGGACAAGGTGACCAGGCTCTTCCATCAGCACAGAAGGTCCAGGACATGGCCGGACATGGTGCCTTCCAGGGCCTCTGGCTAACACTGCAGAGGCTAAAACGTCTGGTGAGGGCCACCAAAGCTAAATGGGACACACAGCCCTTTATTCAATGAGGAAAACATTCAGTCAGCTAGTGCTAAGTAAGCTGAAGAAGAGAGACTACTGCCAGTAAGTTTACATGGTATACTGACACATGTCTCATTTTCCCCCGGCTGAAAAGATGACAGGCACAGAGACAGTGTATGCAGCTAACTGCTCTTCTCAACAATAAGCAGCTGAAGGGACCACAATCAGAAACCCCTGATGGTCTAGCTCACGAACACAGGGACCGAAGACTGGGGAGTCACACAGCTCTCTCTTCTCTCCCACAAAAAGCTCAAGGCCATCCAGTGGCTCAGAGTGTAACTACATATTAGGGACAGACACACCTCAGAACTGGACACATACACAGGCCAGGGAGATACCTGTGCCAGCTTCTGCTGAAGAGAGCTAAAGCCTGGTGAATATGGAATTCTCTGGGAAAGATCCCAAGGGAGGTGTGTTCCTTTGATGAACCAGGGTTTGTGACATTGCTCTGAGCTTAGACTGGCACCAAATAAAGCTGCAGCCTGACCATGCTCTCCTATGCCTTAGTCTGTGCAGTACTGCACTCCGGAGCATTTCAAACACCTCTCTTGTTAACTTTGAACTTTCCAATCCAAAATAACATAAAAGTTCAGGTTTCTATTGAAAAGAAAATTTCTGGCAAGGTCTGAGCAAAACATCTTCCCAATAATATCTATGCTTTCAATCCTGCCTTTAAATGTTTTTTTTTTTGTATTTTTTATTTTTAAATAATTTCATGTTGACAGAAAAGTTATAAGAAGAGTACAAGAGTTGCTATCTACCCTTCACCTACTTCCCCGAATGTGTTGTTCACATTCCTGTAGACCCCATCCAGCCCTCCCCCTGAGAGGCCCAGGAGGCCCTGCCCCCGGGCAGGTGCTCACGTCTCTCATGTTGGGTGGTGCCACGGCCCGGTCCACGCTGCACGGCGGCAGGTTGGCTGTGGCTCGGAATATAGCATCTCTATCTGGAGCTTTCTGGTCTTGTTTCTTCTGCACAAAAAAGTAATTAGAAAGTCAGAAATGAAAAGAAAGGGCAGGACTAGGTAACCCTAATAACAAGAGCCCTACCCAGTGAAAAGCCTGCAGGAGCTGGAGCCGCAAACTCCTCAGGGAACAGAGAAGGCATCAGGTGGGACACATTCCCGCCCGCCCCACACCAAGGAGAGCATGACCGTGTGGGCCAAGGGAGAGATGCAAACCTCAGCAATCACAGCTGCTGCCTTGGAATGAGAAGCACACCTGCACCCAAGAACCATGCCAGAGAGGCCAACTGCAGAGGGGTCATGCAGACCCCTGCTGAAAATTTGCACTGACCTCCATCTCTCCTGAGAGCAGCCCCCGGTTGATGGCCAGCAAGAAAACCAAACCCTCAGTCCTACAAGCACAAGGAACTGAATTCGGCCAATGATCTGGATGGGCCTGGGTGCAGACTCTTCCTCAGAGCCTCCAGAAAAGCCTGCAGTCAGTGGACACCTTGATTTCAGCCCGCGAGACATTGTGCAGAGAAACCAGCTGACATTATCTGGACCTCCAACCCTACAGAGCTGTGAGCTAACTGATGAGTGTTGCTGTGAGCCATAATAGCAACTAGTATCAATTTAGAAGGCCCAACACAGGCAAGAGGCTGGGCACAGGCCTGGAAGGGAACTGGTTCAAATGAGTACAGGAGCTAGACAGTCCCCAGAGGGACGTCTCCAAGAAAAAAGGAAACTAAGACAGGAAAGAAGATGCAAACATGTTTTCAGAGAGATTTATCAATTATGTTAAAGAATCTACAAAAATTAGTGATGCACCTATAAGCAAACAAAACAATAAGGCAATTTTTAATTCCTTAAAAATTAAAACAAGGAAAAACAAGTCTGAAAAGGAATGATCTGAATGTGCTTTGCTCACAGCAGCAAACACTTATATCATGACACTAATGGAACCCTTTAACCAACATCATGACCCATTCATAGTAGAATAGAGGACCAGTTAGGGAGGGGCACCTATATCAGCAATAGAAGTCAAGAGTCTAAAACTGGTAATTCAAAAAATAGTAATATGTGTCTGTTATTTAGAAATTAGTAAGAAAACAGCTAAGGAGACAGTTAAAAGAGAGATAAAAAGTTGCCGTTACGGAGTATGACCCAGATGGGATAGGAAGCTACTGATTTTCAGTAGATTTGTAGTATTATTGACTTATTAAACATGTTACTTAAAAAAAATTAAAAATTAGAAAACCATGTATGAATGAACAGTCTGTAATTCTGTCCTAGACCATGCAGAGATGCATGCTGAGTTAGCTCCCCTGCTTCCTGCAAGTTACCTGTGTAGAAGGCAATGCTGGTGGCTGGGGCCCACCCCCACCCCGTTTATATTAGTGACAGGTCACACTGTAATCTGAGAACTGCATACCCTGCAGTTCTCCAAATCAGGCCTGACTCCCGGACAGGGAGGGCGGGCCGGCATCTGGCTTCTGGAGATTGGGGCGGGGCGGAGGACGCTCGCCCACATGGGCCCAGGCCAGATGTGGCTGAAGATTAGGAGGGCAGCCGAAGCCAAGGTTCCTGCACCCCTTGTCCCAGATGAGAGCCTAGAATAGCTCATTTGTCTCCTAGGCCCAGGGCCACATCACAGAGAGTTTGGCCTCCTCTTTCTCTGGGTGAACTCTCTTCCTGGCACTGCAAGGCATGAGTAAGAAAATCTGCCCCCTTGAGATAAGTAAAGAAAAAAGTGTTAAATTACTGTTTTTGTGTACATGTCCTAAACCAAGCTTACTAAAAAATAAGCTTTTGGGGTAGCCACTAAACAAATAATAAACTGCATTGTTATCCTAAGGTACCTACTAAAAGAGTGATGCAGATTATAGATCAATTTCTTCAACACAAATTCAAAGGGGTATTCAATTTTGTCTCACAAGAAACAGATAACATGGGTGAATCCAGCTTCTCTAAAAATTCACTAAATACCAGATGTGCTTGTCTCTAATAGCAGTTAAGGGGAACGAGGTGCTCCCTGTGGCCCTCCCCACATGCAGACGCCTGGCTTCATGAGGTGGCCCCATCAGTAACCTCATTACGTTTTTCTCTTGGGACTGATGAGATGCTTGAGGACTGACGGGGCAGGAGAATGCACAAGTATGTTTACAGCAGCTCAAAAATTACACTGGAACTTGAGAAGTACCTTCCTCTTCTCTCAGAGGTGCAAGCAGCGTGGAACCAGGTCCCACCGTGCACCTGACAGGTGACAGGAGCGAGACATACAGACTCAACCACGACAGAAGATTCCCTATGACAATGCCAATTCTAACTCTGAGCAACGGGTTGGGTCTGTGAAAAACTTGTATGTGGTTACAGTAGATTTTTACAGATGAAGAGCTCCAATTCCAAATTTTGAGACTTACCTTTTCTTCTGTTGAGACATCAACCATCTTAGGAAGTGGGGATGGAGAACGCTTTCTTATCAACAATAAGACATCTAGAAGAAATAATATTTATGTCTATAAATATTATTTATATTATAATATTTCAATTTTTAGTATTAAAACTGGTTATCATCTCACATTCATAAAATGGTAAAGGACACCAGATGACCTGGTGTGGAAGCAGGTGTCTCTGAGTCTCATCTAACACCGGCTCTTTTGATGTCTACACACCACTGGCTCACGTGCAGCAGAACGGACCCTCAGGCCCAGCTAGCACCAGGCTGTGGGTCACCAGGAGAAATACAGAGCACAGCCCTGACAACCTTGCAAAGAACTGTGGGGACCTTTTCAAACGTTAGCTGGTTAACATTTATCATTTTAATGTGCTCCATTTTGAAAATCTATGAGGTCAGAGAGTTTGGAGTTCAACTACAGAGCTAGAAAACTGGAGGCATGCTTGGTCACACTCAATGGATGTCTGGTAACAATATAAACAATATTTCTAGTATTTTCAAAACAGATTTCAAGGAATTCCAGAAATAAAATCATCGCTTGAACAAAATATAGAAAACTAAGGTTTGCTCTCCAGTTAACTCCAGACCCAAAACTATAAGCAGTTAAACGGACATGAGAAAAGAACAAATTACTAGGTGCCTGAAACAACCCCCACAATTATAATTACCCACCTAAAAATAAAACCTGAAGAAGCTCTGAGCCTCTGGTTCTATCTTGAAACAGAATTAAAAATGAAATTCATACTTAGTTTCTCAAATGTCTATTGCTTCTTCAATTTCGGTTTCTGCAATTTTTTTCACCAACATTCCATAATGCAAACTTGTTTTTAATGAAGGAAAAATAAAACAATTTGAGCTCTTCTGGATTTCTTGCTCAGTTCCACCCAGCATACCAACTGGCACAATGACAGTAGCTTGACCCATACAAGCACATGCGTCTCAGGTTTCTGGGCTGCACGGTGGCTTCATCAGGGAGCCCCTTACCTTTATCTTGAATGTTCTCTTCTAAGATGGTTTTGGTATCACTCAGTACCCTCTCTGAAGCAGCGTGTATTAATTTATGGTGTGTTACACTTTTGGGGTCTTCTAAGTTCCCGTGTGTACACTGGGGGGGGAAATCATATATATGTCAGGACAGAAATAAGTACCTCGCAATATTAGTAACCTAGTACCCGCCACATCCAAGCCACCCCACAGACTAAAGCAAAGAACTCCTGTTGGTGGTAGAAGCCAAATCCTGACCCTTGGGGCCAGGGGGCTGCCCACCACCCACTAAGGCGCTCCTGAAACAGCCTCCTGGATTTGCTACTCAATACCCCAACGGTAATGAGTGGCAGCATAAAATTGCTTCCTTAGTCTGGAAAAATGCGGAGGGTAATTTTATAAAGAAAACAGTAGGACCATTGTTCCCTGATCTAAAGATAAACATATGGTCTGTGCACTTGTTTTCCTTTCTTCTACAAATACATGAAAGGGAGCTGGAAAGAGGGCAAAGAAAGAAGGCTGGTTTACAGACAGCAAGAAGTAGGGACCTGACCACTGAAAAACCTGGCAACATCCCAAAAAGGCACTTGGCATGCCTGGTCTAGGCTCAGCGCCCCGCTCGCTATGCCAGCGATGGATGCGGCTCGTGAGGCACACAGCTACTGCTGCGTCTACTCGGATGTGGCTCGTGGGGCACGCTGCTGTCATTGTGTCTAACTTACCTGTCACAGCAGGGCAGGAGGAAGGGGTAGTAGGGGGGAGCAAGCACTGAAGTCCTCACGTGTGGGAGACTACATGCAGCATAGAGAAGCACACACACACAGGTACTACAGCCATCCCACCCTCCCTGTACCTAACAGGAACTCATGGATCATCTGGAGACAGCTCAAGAGCTACTGGCTTCAAGCTCTAGAAGGAGCCTGGAGCAAAGGACCACAAGATCCCCTCCTGTATTGTTATTATAACCTGAAGACCCTGTAGCAATTCTTGGCAGAGGATTCTAGTGGACATGGGTTGTCACTTCTACCAGGTCCTCTATCAGCAAAACAATGCATAACTATCTGCAATTTACATACCTAGGTCACTGTATTATGCAAGTTTTGCTTTCCTTGGTTTGGACACAGGCTATCCAATTGCCACATACACTCAGCATTTTGTAAAGACCTGGCAAATGCTGATGGCCGCCCTGTGGTAAGGATTCAGATGATCCCATCATTCTGCTGGTTGCTGCACTGGCAGACTCCCAAGTTTACCATCTCGCTTCCCTCAGCCCTGCACAGTGACATGCACCAAAGGCACCAGTGCCCCCTGGCTGGCTGCACACCAGTGGCTGGTCCCCGGTCCACAGTGGCAGCCGCCTTCATATCAGTATGAGGTCAGCGGGCCCATGGGAATTAGAAAGTTACTTGGACCGTGACACTGACAAGCTGCAGGTAACCCTACACCTCACCTAGAAGCTGAAACGCTGAGTAAATAAGCAAGAAAGACTTTCGCACATCACACACTTCTCAGGAGAAATGAGATGCTCCAGGAGTTACAACTGCTACCACAGAACCTGCCCTGCAGCCCCAGAAAGGGCACCCTGATGACACCCCATGACCCTCCACCAAGTTAACAGCTTAAGCCTGAAGTGGGTGCTTCTTAGCAGCACTAACTGCATGCGCTGAGGCCAGGTCCTAACTGCCCAGAGAGACCACAGCTGGTCACACGTACGTAGCACCCTTCTCTGGAAGTAAACAGTTATGAACGGCAGTCCTGGAAACAGGGGTCTCCAGGAGCTCTACCAGGGCCCGAGGTGCCATCTGAGTAAGAAGAAACTAAGTGGTCTTATCTCACCCCTTAAAATGTCTCTTTTCACAAGTGTCTCACACTATGCCTATGTGGAAGGAGGCACTTCCTTTCCTTTACTTCAGGGGTGCATTAAAGGGTAGGCGACCACTGAGCCTAGGTGCTGATGACACCTCTCACCCCCCATGGCTACAGGGGACCTGTACTCGTGCTCCTCACTTACAAGTCAGGTGACAGTGGTCAGGAATTAGGGCTCTGTATGGCCACAAGACCAACCACAGAAACGTGCACAGACCAGGAGGACAGAGACCCACAGGAAACCCTCAACAGCACCAGAGGACAGCGGACCTGAGTTAGCAGCCCCTCCTCCTCCCAGGAGCCAGTGTCTTGAGTCGGGGCAGGGGCCACACCTGTGTATCTCAAGAAGATCCACAGATGCTTCTGTGGAGCAACCTGGGCTGAAAACACGATCAAGTTGAGCTCTCTGCAATGATTTAAGCCTCAGCAAACACCCTTGAAGACTCCAAAGAGGGAAGGCACTACTTTACTGCTCCTACTGACTGCTGGAGGTAGATGGAGCCCTACTTTCCAGGACCGCTGCAACAGAGGCTGGTGGGTGAACAACAGGAATTTACCGTCTCACAGTCTGGGAGCGTACCAGGCTTTTCCTCAACTCTGCGGGGTTCTGGGGGGCCGGCTCACTGGCTGTCCATAACTCAGTCTCAGCCCCCACCATACGGCCATCTCTCTCCCCATCTCCTACTCCTGTGCCCAGCTTTCCTCCCCTCATGAGGACTAGTCATGTTGGATTAAGGCCCACTCTGATCAGTCTGGCCTCAACTCCTGACACTGTCAAAAAACCTATCTGCAAATGGGTTCACATCCGCAGATCCAGGGGTCAAGACTTGAGTTTGTCTTCATGGGAGACATGATTCCCATTCTATAACAGATGGTGAAATTGCCTGAAGGTAAGGGAAGGAAGGAGCTGGGTGAAACAGTTTACTGGGTACTAAGCACACGTCACCTGGCTGCAGTAACATGCTGGGAGGGGCCCACCCCAAGCGCCCCCTGCCAACCTGCCCAGCCCTCCCTGGGTTGAGCAACGCTACATTTCAGGTGGCTCCGCACAAACTGTCAAAGTTCATTCACAACCTCCCCCTGCTCTCCCGGAGATATCCAGCACCCACGGCATAAGACTCATCTTACTAAAAAGAAAGAAAATCTAAGAATGGCCCTCACCTCTGAATACTGGCATTTTAAGAGTAATTAGAATTTTTGGTAAACCAAGATTAAAAACAGAAAAAAAGGATCACAAAGGTTTCAAGGGTAGATGCACAGTCAAAGAAAACTAGAAAGGTGGGATAGGGGAATGGAATCAACAAACAGTTAAGATGCTCTTTTTCTGTTTATGACAGAGCAGAAACCAACCCCCAACTTCCCCTGACTTGGACAATGGCCCCACTTCCAGAAATTCCGAGCATGTTTCTCTGTAACTCTAAGATTTGTAGCAGGCTTGCTGATTTGTCAGGTTCAGACACCAGCCTATGAAACACAATTTTCCAAAACAATCTTCATACTGGTTCCTGAAAAAAATGTACTCTGCAGCATGCCAGCAGCACACCAGGGGCAAACATAAGCATGAGTCATCGATACTATGCACGATGATTTCACCAGCGTTTTGTTCTCAGCAGAAGCATTTCCAGCAATCTGGGGTGGAGACGGAAAAGCGCCAGCAGAGACTACCACCGAGTCCAGGAAGGCTGTGACATCCTACTGGAATCTCACTTCTTCCCCAGAAGCACAGCAACTCAGCTTCAGCTTCTATCTCGTGAAGACACATCTTCCTATGAACTAAGAGAGGCTAACAGTCACACTAGTAAATACCACGTCATGTTCTGGCAACTTCATGAAAGTTTATCATGCAGAGAAACTCCCCTCACACCACCACATCACAGGGGCCATTTCTTCAAGTCATAACCCTAGTAGCCCAGATGGTTTACTTTGCCCTTCCTCTCTTCCAGGGCCATGGAACCGAGAAACCACCAAGGTAATCCCAAGGTGGAAAACAAAATTAAAAAGGCCATAAAGGCAATCCAGATCTATGAGACTGACAGTAGCAACCATCCTCCTTAATGCAGCAATCTACTCCCAGGAGTACCATGGGGGGAAAACAGAGAAAAACCCACACCGTCTACCTCAAGGTAGAGGAGGACAAGGAAGAAAATGCCAGCTCGAGCAGGCAGGAGAAAAGGGGAAGGCATGACGCAGCATGATCTTCATGCCTGGGCCACACTGCCTGCAGAAACATGACATTGAAGGACAGGTTTCCAAGGTGACATTCAAATACACGACTCGAGAACTCTCCCTTTTCCAGCTAATGCCTTCTGGCTGCTGCTCAAGAGGCAGTGGCTCTGCCTCCAAAATGGGACAAAACACAGAGGTGGGAATACTTCCTGATGGCTCAGCTCGCCTTGTCACAGTAATTTATGTCAGCCTTTTGGTGTAAAACTCTCTGGCTGGTTGGATTCCACACACCTGGAAAGACTGCAAAGTGGAATAAAATCTCAACTTAAAATAGGATAATTTCTCAAAAAATCCCAAATGAGACATCTCAATACCAACTGGAATGATACATATCAGGAACATAATAATTAGCATCATATCGAAAATGGTTGCCGAATTAATCCCAAGTGCTCCTGAAATTCATTAGCAAGCATCTGTGGATCACTTACTTCTCATTTCCTGTTCCCTTTCATAAAATAACATTATGACAGTTGCATGAACCTGTAAGTTAAACTAAATGCCACATCAACTCACCTATTGATTTCTCCCCTGCCTTACTCAGCAGGTGAGCTGTTCAATGCAGTTTCAGGCTGACATATATTCCCACTCATTCCCTTTGCCTACACGTTTGTTTTGGTGCCTCCGATAAGCCTGGCCCTGGACCTGTGGGTACAAACCCTACCCTAGAGGAGCTTCCATTCTATATGGGGGGAGGACACAGAATTTCAGTGAGGCTTTTTTAAAACATGCACCACTAAACAATCAGCTATTCTTGGCTATGGACAATCTGAATGTCACAGGGTCCCTAGGATTCTGGTTTAGCACTGTCTTGGTGGTTTTCTAGAAGTCAAAATCATACCAACTGGGCCAGAAGGAAAACATGAGAGACTGAATGTACTTGTTCTTTCTTGCAAGCCTGGAGGCCCCTCTGCTTTGATGAGAATAACTGAGGCCAAGACCCACAGATATGTCACAGCCAGTGTGTTTCAGAAAGGGGCTTGCTTTGCCCTGCCTCTGGCAGATACAACTTAAGAACCACATTAATAAAAGTACCTCAAAAGTACTCTTTGGGGCGGGCAACAGTGGTTCAGTGGCAGAGTTCTCGCCTGCCATACTGGAGACCCGGGTTCATTTCCCGGTGCCTGCCCATGTAAAAATAAATAAATAGTACTGTTTGCAGGTAATTATTTTAGTATTGTGTGAAAGCTGATCATCGGAGAGAAAACTTTGCTTTATTTTAACAAAGACAACTTTTCACACATATAGATCAATAATGTGTTAAGTGGAGTCCTGAATAAAAAGCTGCAGCTTCCTTTAACCTCAGTTCTGACAAGGAAAGCACGGCACCACGCCAAATCCAGAATTTCCTTACGCAGCCAGAGTCTGACCAACAGACATGTCTTAGCTGGCCTTACTGGGGTGAGAAGCTTACAGAGATGAAGAAACCTTCAAGAACTAGTTCCAAAAATTAGTGACTTAAGGAACTAACTGTACAATGAGCATTGCATGTGAACAAACTTTTAAAAGAGGATGTCTCAGAGAGAAGACACTGGTCTCAGACTGCTTTCCCAGGGCCTACCTTCCTCCTTAATTTAAATGGTAAGAGGAAAGCACAGGCCGCCTGCAGCGGCACTGTTTTAAGAGGCCCAAGTGATCAGAGCCAAGTACTAGCCCTCACGCCGGCCAAGGCAGGTTCTGCAGAAAATAGGAAAGGGCCTTTCCACTCTGGTTTCCTTCTCCCCTCGGGCGCTCATTCCCAGCTCATGGGGGGGGTGAGGGGTGGGGGGGGGGAAACTCACCCCAACACCAACTAGGCGAATGATGGAAAACAGTGAGGACCAGCTCCCTGGGAGCCTTCGCCTCCCCAACCCTCAGTTTCCCACCCTGCCCCTATCTCCCGGGGTGGCTGTAGAAGTTAAAGGACAAGGTGAAGCGTGCAATGCTGGACCTCGTGTCTGGTAGAGGGCAAGTCTCCAACACGCCGCACCGGCCGGTCCCACTCAGGGAAGACCGTCTGGGAGGTGGTGTGTGGGGAGACAGGCAGAGGAGGCGGGAGGCGCTGCCCCTCGGCGCCGACCCGGGGGCAGGGAGCGCCGCGGGGCTCCGGGGAGCGGCGGCGCTGCCTTACGTGCTTGAGGCAGCGCTCCTTGAGCTTCTCCACCGAGGTGTCCTCGGCCGCTTCCTCCAGCCACTCGGCGCCGTCGGCCGCGCAGATGTGCAGCCGCAGCACCTTGCCCGCGAAGATCTTCTCCTCCTGCACGAACATCGCGGCCGCCGCCTCAGGGGCCTGCACCCGCTGCCCGGGCCCTGAAGGTCACCGGGGCGGGCAGGCGGGCGGGCGGGCGGGGCGGGGGCGGGGCCAGGCCGCCGCGCGCTCCTTCGCTGGGCCGCCGCCGCCGCCGCCGCCCCGCCCCGGCTCCCGTCGGCCTGGCCGCCAGTCACTCGCCTACGGCCTAGGCGGTCGCCTAGATCTCGCTACTGCCGCTGCGCCGGAAGTGCCTTTCGGGCGCGACCGGGGCATGTCGGGAGTTGTAGTTTCCCGGGCCGCCGTGCTTCCGCCGCAGCGCCGGAAGTGCATGCGGAGCGCGCCGGGAGTTGTAGTTCTCTGGGCGCTCTTTCCCTCCCCAAGGTAGGAAGGAGGCTTGAGAGCCCGTGGGCTCGGGGGATAAAAGACACACCGAATTTCAGAGTTAGCGTGAAAAAGAAGAGGTAAAATAGCTCCATAATGCTTCTATAGTAATTACATGTTGAAATAATATTTTGGAGGGATTGGATAAGGTGTGAGTACATAATAAAATCACCTTCACCTGTTATTTTTTACTCCTTTAAGATGTGGCCACTAGAAAAATGTAAACTGGACATGCCTTTTGGGCTGCGCTGCTCTAGACGGAGGTTCTCAGAGCCCCAGGCCGGCCCCGGCAGCGTCCTCGGGGTCGGGAGAGATCAGCGCTCGCTCTCGCCCGCCTCAGCCCTTCTGAGTCGGAAACTGCTGTACGGCTTGCAGTGTTGGAACAGGCCTTCCGGGGTCCTCCGATGAGCACTCTGGCTGGAGAGTCTCCGGTCTAGATAAGGCCTGGTCTGCGGGGCACCTCTGAGAGAAGGGCGCTGCCTCGCAGGGCGCAGGTGGTGGCCCCTGGACTCCTTTCGGGGTGGGTAGCAGACACCATAGAGGAAGCTGGACTCGCTCATTTCATTCATTCAAAGAAACTTGGCTTACGTGGGACCTTGAGTAGGGCATAAGATTTTGTCGGTTTGTCCAGAGGGATGCCCGGATAAATCCCAGAGTGATTTGAACTGTGAGTAACAAAGTATTTGCAAAGTCCCCTTGGGGGAATGGTGAGAAAGGGGGAAAATCCAACTTCCCCGAGTGGAGAATTCTTGATATTCGCACAAGCAGTGGGGACAGCCAAAGCTATAGGCTGAGCCCTCAGTCTTGGGGTTTGTTCATATGAAACTTAACCCCACAAAGGATAGGTTAAGCCTCCCTAAAATTAGGCCTAAGAGTCACCCCCAAGAGAACCTCTTCTGTTACTCAGATGTGGCCTCTCTCCCTCTCTCACAGCCAACACAACAAGCAAACTCACTGACCTCCCCGCTGTCTACGAGGAACATGACTCCCAGGGGTGTGGACCTTCCTGGCAACGTGGGACAGAAATCCTAGAATGAGCTGGGACTCAGCATCAAGGGATTGAGAAAACCTTCTCGACCAAAAGGGGGAAGAGTGAAATGAGACAACGTGTCAATGGCTGAGAGATTCCAAACAGAGTCGAGAGGTTATCCTAGAGGTTATTCTTATGCATTAAGTAGATATCATCTTGTTATTCAAGATGTAATGGAGAGGCTGGAGGGAACTGCCTGAAAATGTAGAGCTGTGTTCCAGTAGCCATGTTTCTAGATGATGATTGTATAATGATATAGCTTTCACAATGTGACTGTGTGATTGTGAAAACCTTGTGTCTGATGCTCCTTTTATCTACCTTGTCAACAGACGAGTAGAACATATGCAATAAAAATAAATAATAGGGGGAACAAATGTTAAAATAAATTTAGTTTGAAATGCTAGTGATCAATGAAAGGGAGGGGTAAGGGGTATGGTATATATAATTTTTTTTCTGTTTTCATTTTATTTTTTTCTGTTGTCTTTTTATTTCCTTTTCTGAATTGATGCAAATGTTCTAAGAAATTATGATGATGAATATGCAACTATATGATGCTATTGTAAATTACTGATTATATATGTAGAACAGAATGATCAAAATAGGAAAAAAAATGATCATGGCGTTGAATACACAACTATGTGATGATGTTGTAACCCGTTGATTGTAACCATGTCAAGAATGTTTGTATGTAAACATGTTTGTTTATTTGTTCATTGTTTATAATAAAAATATTTTTTAAAAAGTCACCCCCAAGAGAACCTCTTTTGTTGCTCAGATGTGGCCTCTCTCTCTCAGCCAACATGACAAACAAACTCACTGCCCTCCCCCTGTCTACATGGAACATGACTCCCAGGGGTGTGGATCTTTCTGGCAATGTGGGACAGAAATCCTAGAATGAGCTGGGACTCAGCATCAAGGGATTGAGAAAACCTTCTTGACCCAAACGGGAAAGAGTGAAATGAAACAAAATAAAGTGTCAATGGCTCAGAGATTCCAAACAGAATTGAGAGGTTATCCTGGAAGTTATTCTTACGCATTAAATAGATATCACCTGTTTAGTTAAGGTATAATGGAGAGGCTGGAGGGAAATGCTTGAAAATGTGGAGCTGTGCTCCAGTGGCCATGTTTCTTGAAGATAATTATATGATGATATAGCTGTCACACTGTGATTGTGTGATTGTGAAAACCTTGTGTCTGATGCTCCTTTTATCTCCCTTATCGAGGGACAAGTAAAACATACGGAATAAAAAGAAATAAATAATTGGGGGAACAAATGTTACAATAAATTTAGTAGATTGAAATGCTGGTGATCGGTGAGGGGGAGGGGCAAGGGGTATGGTATGTATGAATTTTTTTCTGTTTTTGTTGCTTTTTCTGAATTTATGCAAATGTTCTAAGAAATTATCATGATGATACAACTGTGATGATAGTGTGAATTGCTGATTATATATGTAGAATGGAATGATCATATGTCAAGAATGTTTATGTTTGTTATATTTTTTAATTAAAACATTGAATAAATAAGTAAATAAAAATAAAAATTTTAAAAAGCACAAAGCAAAAAAAAAGAACCTTGACCGAACCCCTTTCCTCTTCCGGTTGTGAGAATTACGAAGACGCAGTTCCGGCCGCCCCGGGTCGGGGCTGGCTCCAGCACCACTAGCCTTTAGACTTGTTCTTTCTCGCACGTTTGCAGACACTTCCTGGTTTCCCCCTGTAGGATCATCCTGCCTGCTTCTGGATTCCACTTGCCTTCCTGAGACTCAGTGTGATGCAGACCGGACAATGGTCCACGGTCCTGGGAATGGGCATCTCAGTGCAGAGGGGTCCTGGCAGTGCAGACGTGAGGCCCTGGGCAAGCAGGAGGTGGTCAGGGTGACCATGAAGCTCCTGGAGCCGGCAGCATGTGAGCAGCCGAGGAGGAAGAGAGAAGACTCATAGCCAAGGAAAGTGGGAACGAATCGGTGTCGCTTGTAAAGGAAACAACGATTAGCCCAGCAGTGGTGGGACATAAAGGGGGGCGGGGACGGGGAGCCCGGGGGCCAGACCGGAGAAGGCTGTGTGAGAGCATCTGGACACCTGGACTTTATCCTGAGGCCGTGGGGGCCTCTGTAGGAGGTGACCAGGCCGCAGCAGGAATGGTGATGACAGGCTGCAGAGGGGCCGGGAAGAGCAAGGGAGAAAGTTGGTGAGCAGCCACGTCCACCCTGGGGGGAGCGACGCTGAGGTCAAGACTCATGAGAAAGAACAGTTGTCTTAAGCCGTGAGGGTTGGCATGGTTTTGTAACACAGCGTTCCGTGGCTATCAATAACTGATACACTGCCAGTCTGGCTTGTGCCAGGATGGCCTCGGCCAGGACGAGGCTGTCTTCATTCCCCGGGAAACTGTCCCCGTAGTCTGTCTGGGATCCACACCGATCTCTAGGTGTGTCACATTTGCTGATATCCCACTAAGCGAAGCAAGTCATGAAGCTGAGACCAAAGTCAGAGACCATGAGTTCCAGGGAAGAGGGTAGGGACATGGGGAGATCACTGACTGGGGCCAGGAGTGTCCCCTCTCTGCCCCAGGGTATGGGCAGTGAGCAGAGACGACTCTTCCGAGAAGCTAGGTGAGAAGTGGAGAGGATGGAGGGAGGCTGGAGGGCTCATGGCCCTGGGACGGCTCTTGGGTTTGTTTAGAATTGAGAGACATGAGCTTGTTTCTGGGCCGGCCAGAGGGAAGGGGTTGGAGATGGTGGAGGAGGGAGCAGGACAGAGGCCACCGCTGGAGGGCTGGCCCCAGGATCCCAGGGAAATCTCTTTCCACCCAGGCTGGGGAGGGCTGAGGCTGGGACCCCAATGGCTTCTTGTTTCTTGTAGTCTCCTTGCTTCCTCCCAGCCTCGACTGATGGAGCGCTGTGTGCTGCTGCTTCCTCTCCAGAACGGGGTCCCCACAATTCGTGCCACGTCTTTCAGTGCCTTGGGTTTCGGTGGCGGCCTTCTTGGTGTGTGAGACGAGGACACGGTAACGGGTGTCTTGGGCCCCTCTGCCCTTCACTGTCAAAACACACCACGGGGGTTCACAGGTGGCTTGCGGGGTCTCTGGGGAGGTGCCCTGAGCTCTTCACACCTTTGTAATATTGGCCCACCAGATTGACCAGCTCCTCTCTGCTCTGCCTCTGTAAACCCAGCCCATTCCTTGAGCGTGCAGGGCAGCCTCCTCCAGGAAGTCTCCCCGGTGGCATCTCCTTTGTGCCCTCGGGGTTGACCCTGTGGCCAAAGCTCCCCCCTCTGCCCCGAGGCTGGAGGTCATGGAAGAAGTGTTTCTAGGTCTCATACAATGCTAGTGAGAATGTCAGATGATGCAACTGCCATGGACCAGAGTTTGGTGGCTCCTCAGAAAGTCAAGCCTACAATAACCATGAAACCTGGCAATCCCACTTCTGGGTATGCACCCCCAAAGTCCCTGGAAGCAGGGACTCAGGCAGATATGTGAGCGCAGGGTTCATAACAGCGTTCGTCTCAGTAGCCAAAAGACTTCTGCCCACATGTCCATCAACACATGCTACAACACAGAGAAACCTTGAAGACACCGTGTTGCATGAAACAAGCTGGACAAGTATTGTAGGATTCAGAAGATGCACATCCATAGGGACAGAAAGTAGATCAGAGGCTGCCAGGTACTTGGGGAGGGGGGAATGGTGAGTGGCCATTAATGAGGAGGGAGTTTCTCTTTGTGGGGATGAAAATGTTCTGCAATTAAGTGAATTAAAGAAGTGAATTTCCCCCCAATTTAAATTGATCAGTCAACCTAGCAATCTTTTCCAGGACCTGGACAAGCACACATGGTCTCCCCTTCGGTGGCCATGCTGGTTCAGGGCCAGGGCCGGTCAGCGATATTTCTCCCCCACTGGGAACAAAGAGAGCAGGAGGAGAGCAGGGGCTCTTTGGACAGGGGAGAGGCGCTATCCCCAAGGGGCGCCCAGGCCCGGCTCTTGGGAGGTGGAGGTGAACTGCGGGTCTGGGGTCTGCACTAGTCTCCTGGGACCGCCGTCACCAAGTACATACACTGGAAGTCTTAAAACGACAGGACTTTAGAAATCAAAGGGTCGGCAGGGCTGCAGTTCCTGAGGAGGCTCTGGCGGGGAGTGAGAGGGGTCTCCTTCCTGCCTCTTCCATCTGGGGCCTCTGTCTCCCCGTGTGCCTTCGAGGGACACCGGTCACTGGATTTGAGGCCACCCTAACCCAGTGTGGCCTCATCTGAACTTGATTGTATCTGCAAAGACCTTATTTCCATATCGGGTCATGTTCACAGGTGTAGGGGGTCAGAGCACCGGCCTGTCTTTGGGGGGATGTGAGTCTACCCACAGCGGCGCCCACGCCCTGTCTCCCCCTACACCCCACAGCTGGGAGACCTTCCTTCTCTACAGGAACGCGAGGCTTCAGTGCGGACCAGGGACCACCACTCAGACCCCCTCCGGGCTGCCCTGCTCCCGATCCAGCCACAGCTGCAGAGAGCACCTGGCCAAGGCCAGGCCTTTTCCAGCTAGCTGAGCCGAGTGGGGTATGTTCTAGTTTGCTGGCTGCCGGAATGCAACACACCAGAGACAATTGGCTTTTAATAAAAGGGGATTTATTTCGTTAGTTCTTCAGAGGAAAAGCAGCTAACTTTCCACTGAGGTTCTTTCTTACATGGGAAGGCTCAGGGTGATCTCTGCTGGCCTTCTCTCCAGGCCTCTGGGTTCCAACAACTTTCCCTGGGGTGATTCCTTTCTGCATCTCCAAAGGCCTGGGCTGAGCTGCGAGTGCTGAGATGAGGTCTGCTGAGCTGCTTGGGCTGTGCTACGTTGAGTCTCTCATTTAAGCACCAGCCAGTTAAGTTAAACATCATTCATTGCAGCAGGCGCGCCTCCTAGCCGACTGCAGATGTAATTAGCAACAGATGAGGTTCACTACCATTGGCTCATGTCCACAGCCACAGAACTAGGTGCCTTCACCTGGCCAAGTTGACACCTGAATCTAACTGCCACAGGGTATGACACCTCCGTGGAGACCCCTCAGTCCCAAGCTCTCCGCTGGTGGGCCGAGACCTCATGGGTCCTGCACAGAGCTCAGCTTCTTCCTCTGCTGCCCCCCCCACTTCCTTTTACCGCACTGACCTCTGACGTGCATTGTTACCCACCGTCGTGGGCTCAGACCCCGTAAACGGGGTCACTCGCGCTAGTTGAACAAGGTCAGGTTCGGTAAAGCAGAACAGGAGTTTTATTCTTCAATCAAAGAATGGAGAAGCATGTTGGTATCTCACCTGCTCCCCAAAGAGAGGTGAGTAAGAGCAGGGATGGGGTGGGATGGGATGGGACACGGCTTGTCGTGCACAGGTGCTCCTTCGCTGCCCTCGGCACTTTCTGCAGAAGCAGGCCATTGCCATCGCGGGCAAAACCGATTCGTATTGGCCTCGCGGTCCCTGCCATCCTGCACGTCGTTTCTGGACCAAGGAGAGCTCAACTGACAGAAGGGGGTAACTTTCCAGGGACAATCGCCCCATGACGCCTCATCCTGGTGAGAGGTGGCACCCCAAACTCTGGCTCTGCTCTGCTTTGGACAGCCAGCATGTCCTCCTCAGCCCACCATCCACACTCCATTTATCCAGCCCCACGGAGCAGTGGGTGCCGCCTTGGGCTCTGCGAGGGGACGGGAGGCGTAAGTCGGACATGGCAGAGAGTGAGCCTTGAGACCCCATGGGGACTCCTCGTGGCAGCAACCAGAACCCAGCCCTGGTCGGTTTAAACAGAAAGGGATTTAGGGAGGGGCATGGGGACACACTCCATCTCCTGCAGCCTGGAAAACCAGGGTTGGGGCTGCTGAGGTCTCACCCAGGGAGGGTCCCTGGCAGCTCCCACCAACACCTCTACACCCCACCCCCAGCCCTCCTTGCCCCCACAGCTCCACCCTTGGTGCCAGCTCCCGGGGTTCTGGGCGCACCCGCTCCTACCTGCTCCAGTTTTGGTTATGATTCAGGCTGCCAGGCCCTCCTGGGAAGGGCCGGGGACCCTGCACCCCTGGTGGGGGACCCCCTTTGCAGCTGAAAAGAAAGGGGGAGGAGGAGCCTTGAGGTAAGTGAGGGGCATGCAGGCTGAGAGCCAGCTGCGGGGAAGGCTAGAGACGGGGGCTGCCAGGGAGGTGAGGTTGAAGGGGCAGGGACAGGTCAGGGCTCGTGGACAGCTGGCCCTGAGCCCTGCGCTCACCTCCTCTAGGAGCTCTGCAGCCGCTGGGGTGCTCAGGAAAAAGAGCCAAACGGTCTTCCTACATGCTGGCTCGCCCATGCCTCCCCTGCTGTGAGCCTGGCAGCCCAGAGCAGAGCAGGGACTCCTGGACCGGCCCCTGGCAGAAGGTAGCTCGGGTCTCCCCATGGCCGGGCAGAGCCAGCCCCAGCCCCAGGGCTGGGTCAACCTGGTAGGGCCGACCGGCCCGGCTTCTGGCCCAGAGGCCCCAGCCCAGCCCCTGTGCCGGCCTGGCACCAAGAGGCCCCTGGAAGAGCCCAAGCTACCCTAGACAGTGACTGTCAAGATGACTGTCATGTCCCACGGATACCCCCAGTCTTAACTTAGCCCTGTGGGCAGACATGCCCCATCTGTCCTGGACACGGTGTCAGCGTGTACGAACAGAGCACGTCAGCTGGCCCAGGAAGGCTGAGGTGGGTCTCTGGGCAAAGGCGACTCCATGTCTGGCTGGAGGCGGGGCCACAGTGGCACAGAGAGGCGGGAGGGGGCAGCCATTCCCCCTCCCCAGCCTCAGGCCCAGGGGGAAATGTCCCCTCCCAGAAGGCCAACATCTGACTGCAGTGCATGCGATGGCCACTAGAGGGCGGGAGAGAGCCATTGTCCTGCGGGGAGGGAGGTGGGGTGGGGGCAAGGAGCAAGGTGCAGGGAGCAGAGGGGTTGCTTCAGCATGGCAGCTTCCGCCACCAAGTATCGGCGGAGGGGGATGACCAGTGTGGTGTCCAGCTATGACTGCACAGGGGGCTCAGTTGGCACCCGTAAGAGGGGCACTGGAGGCAGGGCCTTGGAGGATAACTAAGAGCTCTTCAGGCAGCAGGCTGAGGAAACAGGGGCGGGATGGGTGGGTGCACTGCAGCAGGAAGAAAGGGCCCCATGGCCCAGTGGGTGCCCTGGGGAACCCAGTTTGAAAAACAGCTCTAGTCCAGCTGCTTTCAGAAGGAAACCCTGTAGCTAGAGAGAGAGGGACCAGCATCTGGTAACTTACCTCATTTCCTGCAAAAGCCAGTGCCGGGCCCCTTCACGGCCGGCTCAGGGGGAGCTTATGGGCATTTGTCCTGCAGCGTATGGTGGTTTTATTGCCCCCTGCCCCACCTCGGCCAGCCCTGCTGTGCTGGTGCCCAGAGCTCACCCACCCCTGCTCCCGCCCAGACTAGTCCCAGCTCGCCCACGTGCCCTCAGCTCACTAGGGGGTGGACAGTCCCAGGGCCTCGGGCTGTGCAGAGCCGGGAATGGGAGTTGGGGGGACATGCCCAGGTCCCCACCCGTGCAGAGCTCAGGCCTCCAGAGCCTTTGAAGTGAGTGACAGCAAGGTTAATTAATTATTACATTACAAATGCACCCATTCGGGGGCCACGCAAACAGGAAAGTATTAATCATCCGCTTCCTCAGAGTGACAAGTGTATTTCCCTAAATTCCTCGGCTCCTGATTTAACCAAATGATAATCTCTTGCTCCTGCCATTTTCCATGAAGTCACAGCTCATGAATATTCCGGCATTGCAATTTGCTTTTTAAAAGGACAGACTTATTATTTCATTTTTAACTTTACTGTCATGAATAATAATTTTCCAGCCCTGAAAATAATGAAATTGTAGTGACGGTTCTGGTCAGCCAAGCAGATGATGCTTCAGGAATTGGGCACAGCAGGGCTGGTCCCTGCCCAGGAGGAGACAGGGGATGCCAGGCCTCCCGTCCAGGGACATCTGTGGACCGGACAGTCGATGGGCTTCCCGAGGGTGTATGGAAGCCACCACAAGCCTTTCCACACCCTTGGCACTTCATTTTATAAGCTTGCCCCACCCTTAGTCCCATGTTCTTTGCAGTGGGTCACAGCATGGCACTATTTGTGACTGAGGTTAGGTGGAGTGAGAAGACACCGAGCTCAAACTCTGCCATTGCCATTTGCTTGCTGTGCAATGCGAGACCAGCTCCTTGCCCTCTCTGAACCTTGACTCCCTCATTGGCCAAAAGGGAGTCATGAGCTGGGCTTCGACGCTAGGCATGTCTGGGTGGAGGCAGAGTCCTTGTGGCCTGGCCAGGAGACAGCAGGAGGCATGGCCTCCCCGAGATGGGGGAAGACACGCAGTCTCCCGGTGCTTCCCCAGTCATCTTCCCTCCGGGACCATCTTGCCAGCACAGTTGCCACCACTCAGTGCAATTACAGGCTCTTCCAAGTGTCCCGCAGACTGTGGCGACTCACCAAATCCATATTTAAGTGGGAGATCAGCTCCCGCAGCTTCTTTCTGTAATTGTTCATATGGGAAAGAGCCCACATGGGGCTCTCCTGAGCTGCCTCTTCCTCAGAGGTGGGGGAATGCCAGGGAAAGGGCCTCTTCGTCACACTGCCTTCCACCCCCAGCGTGTGGCCAGAGGGAGCCTCCTTGCTGGGTGCCCCAGGGCTGCCCTGACAGCCTCGGGATGGGGAGCCCCTCCTTGGATGGGGTGCCCCTCCTCGGGATGAGGTATGCTTCCTAGGGCTAGGCTTGAGGTTACCCACCAAGGAGGTCGCTCCTTGCCACCCTGAGCTTCTCGCCCTCTGCTCCCCCAAAGCCTCTCTCAGGCCTGTCCCAGCCCCCTCACCTCGCCAGGAACACTCGACCCAATTGCCAGCCGTACGCTGCAGAGGAGCCCACCCCAGCCGTGCCCACGTCTGGCCTGGCTGTGGTTCCCCTCGATGTTCCCCTCCCCTGTCGTAGCACCCCAGCTCAGATCCTCCTGAGCCCTCTGTGTTACTTCTGCCCACCCCTTGAGGGTCCTTTTCCTACCCCAGTCCCCACTCAGTGCTGCTGGGCCAGACCTCTAGCCGCAGGTCTGGTTTTGGGGTGCAGGGTGAATGAATGCATGCGTGGACCTCAGACGGTCTGATTCTGGGGTGCAGGGTGAATGAGTGCATGTGTGGACCTCAGAGCATGTGGTTTTGGGGTGCGGGATGAATGAGTGCATGCGTGGACCTCAGGGGATCTGGTTCTGGGGTACAGGGTGAATGAGTGCATGCGTGGACTTCAGAGGGTCTGGTTTTGGGGTCCAGGGTGAATGAATGCATGCGGGGACCTCAGACGGTCTGATTCTGGGGTGCAGGATGAATGAGTGCATGCGTGGACCTCAGAGGGTCTGGTTTTGGGGTGCAGGGTGAATGAATGCATGCATGGACCTCAGACGGTCTGATTCTGGGGTGCAGGGTGAATGAGTGCATGTGTGGACCTCAGAGCATGTGGTTTTGGGGCGCGGGATGAATGAGTGCATGCGTGGACCTCAGGGGATCTGGTTCTGGGGTACAGGGTGAATGAGTGCATGCGTGGACCTCAGAGGGTCTGGTTTTGGGGTGCAGGGTGAATGAATGCATGCATGGACCTCAGACGGTCTGATTCTGGGGTGCAGGGTGAATGAGTGCATTGTGGACCTCAGAGGGTTTGGTTCTGGGGTGCAGGGTGAATGAGTGCATGCGTGGACCTCAGAGGGTCTGGTTTTGGGGTGCAGGGTGAATGAATGCATGCATGGATCTCAGACGGTCTGATTCTGGGGTGCAGGGTGAATGAGTGCATTGTGGACCTCAGAGGGTTTGGTTCTGGGGTGCAGGGTGAATGAGTGCATGCGTGGACCTCAGAGGGTCTGATTCTGGGGTGCAGGATGAATGAGTGCATGTGTGGACCTCAGAGCATGTGGTTTTGGGGTGCGGGATGAATGAGTGCATGCGTGGACCTCAGGGGATCTGGTTCTGGGGTACAGGGTGAATGAGTGCATGAGTGGACCTCAGAGGGTCTGGTTTTGGGGTGCAGGGTGAATGAATGCATGCGGGGACCTCAGATGGTCTGATTCTGGGGTGCATGGTGAATGAGTGCATGCGTGGACCTCAGAGGGTCTGGTTTTGGGGTGCAGGGTGAATGAATGCATGCATGGACCTCAGACGGTCTGATTCTGGGGTGCAGGGTGAATGAGTGCATTGTGGACCTCAGAGGGTTTGGTTCTGGGGTGCAGGGTGAATGAGTGCATGCGTGGACCTCAGAGGGTCTGGTTTTGGGGTGCAGGGTGAATGAGTGCATGAGTGAACCCACCAATGAGACCTGTTAGAGGAGGCCGTAGCACGGGTCTGCCCGAAAGCATGGATTTATGAAACGCGATCAGTGGAGAGACCTGTCGCAGGCTTCTCCCTGGGACCCCCACCCCCTTCTGGATGGCGTGGATGCTGCGTAGATTCCCACTCGGCTCCAGGAACCCACAAGTGCCTCCAGCCGCGAGTGCAACCACGTGTCGTTTATTCAACGACCTGGGTGCTTCCATCCACGTGGCCCCCAAGTCCGGCTCGTGCCTCTTTCTGAAGCCACACGGGGCCGGGGCCCTGGGCAGGACAGTGACCCGGACGACAGGAGCTTTGCTGTAGCCAGCGTCTGGTCACGGGTCCAAGCGGGGGTGCTCAGAGGCCCGGTTCCTGGAGCCTATGGCACACCGATCTGGCCTTGGTGGTGTCTCCCGGGGAGGGCCGGCGCCGAGGGTGGGAGGCTGCAGAGGTCTGGGCGGTGTTTGCACTTGGACTCGCCTGCCCGTGACAAGCTCCAGATATGCTCCACATGTCCCCTGGGGGGCTCCTGGGCAGCACCCCCCAGCAAGAACATCAGTGTCAAGAAGCTTCCCTCAAAGAAGTGACCCCGAGTTTCCTTCCTCCCGTGCTGGTCTCCCTGAGGCCCCCTCCAGCCCTCAGAGCCGGTGAGAAACCCCATATTTGGATTTGGGGGAACCCCCACAAACATGGATGGTCTCAGGATGCTCAGAGGGGGGCAGGGACCTTTTCCAGGTCATGGGCAAGACACGGACCCAGGCCTCTAAGGGCCCACTCAGGACACCTCTCGACTGGGCTGGGGAGCCCTCATGGGCATGCCTCGGGAAGGGCCTTTCCCCTTTGCCAGGGAGCCCACCTTGTCCCCGGGGTGAGTTCCGCCAAGCTGCTGCCCCGCTTCAGCCAAGGGGTCGAGCAGGTGCACTGGGAAGCAACCAGGACTCCTGCACCTCGAGAACGGGTCCAGAAGCTTCTTCCTCAAATGTGTCCTGTGCAGCTGGCGCCATACTCCCGAGCCCTTCCCGTCCCCTCACCGGCATGCTTCACCCTCCCCATCTTCTCTCCAGCCGAGCTGCCACTTTGTCCTGCTTGTGTTTCTGCATCAGGGAGCTGTTGCTCTAGAGCAGGCGGGGTGGAGGTGGAGGGCATTGATTTGGAACCAAAAAGGCGGCTCAAAGTCCCGGCCTCACCCAGGCTGAAAGTACCGAGCTACGTGAAGTGCAAAAGTGAAAAACTTCAAAGGCAGTTATTATTTTTTTAACAACTTTTTTTGTTGTCGTGAAATATAACACATATACAAAAAAACAATAGATTTGAAAGTACATTGTAACAAGTAGTAATACAACAGATTTCAGAGTTTGGTATGGATTACAGGCCCACAATTTCAGGTTCCCTTCTAGCTGCTCCAAGACACAGGAGACTAAAAGAAATATCAGTATAATTAGTCAGCAGTCATACTCGTTTGTTAAAGCTTATTGTTCTAGTTTGCTAGCTGCAGGAATGCAACACACCAGAGACGGATTGGCTTTTAATAAAAGGGGATTTATTTTGTTGGTTCTTCAGAGGAAAGGCAGCCAACTTTCCACTGAGGTTCTTTCTTACGTGGAAGGCACAGGATGGTCTCTGCTGGTCTTCTCTCCAGGCCCCTGGGTTCCAACAACTTTCCCCGGGGTGACTTCTTTCTGCATCTCCAAAGGTCTGGGCTGAGCTGCTAGTGCTGAGATGAGGAATGCCGAGCTGCTAGGCTGTGCTACATTGCGCTCTCTCATTTAAGCACCAGCCAATTAAGTCAAACGTCACTCATTGCAGCAGACACACCTCCTAGCCGACTGCAGATGTAATTAGCAACAGATGAGGTTCACGTACCATTGGCTTGTGTTCGCAGCAAGAGAACTAGGTATGCTCACCTGGCCAAGTTGACAACTGAATCTAACTAACACACTTATCTTCTCTGTTATAGCTCCTCCTTCTCCTTTGATCCTTCTCCTAATCTTTAGGGTCTTTGGGCTATGCCCATTCTAATTTTTTCATCTTGGAAGGGGCTGTTGATAATGTGGGATAAGGGGACGGAACTAACTGATGTTCTGGAGAGGCTGGGCTCTCTGCATTTCAGGACTTATCTGGCCTAGGAATGATCTGGAGGTTGTAGGTTGCTGGAAAGTAAGCTTACTCCATGGAACCTTTGTAGAATCTCAGATAGAGCCCTAGATGTTCTTCAGGGTTAACAGGAATGGTTTTGATTGGGGTTTGTCAAGCCATGGTAAATAACAATATCTAACTAAAGCTAGCATAAAAGTAGCCTCCAGAATAGCCTCTTGACTCTATTTGAACTCCCTCAGCCACTGACACCTTCTTTGTTACACTTCTTTCCCCCCTTTTGCTCAGGAAGGCATTGTCAAACCCAAGGTACCAGGGCCAGGCTCATCCCTGGGAGTCATGTTCCACGTTGCCAGGGAGACTTTCACACCTGGATGCCCTGTCCTATGTGGCGGGCAGGTGGGGCAGCGATGATTTCACTTGCAGGATTGGGTTTAGAGAGAGAAAGGCCACATCTGAGCAACAAAAGAGGTCCCCTGGAAGTAAAAGGCAGCCGTCTGGATTACGTCACCTCAATGGCCTCTGCATTTGCTGGGACGCCGTCATGCAGAGTCCCACACACAGGTGACTAAGGGGGCCTGGGAGCAGGCGTCACCCCCGTACACGGCTCCCAGGACGAGCACGGCAGGGCTGGAGAGCAGGAAGCTCGGCAGGGCATTTGGAGTCTGGGGAGCTGGGGTCCAGGGCCCAGGGGACTACAGCTGCTTCCAGGGACGCCCCCCAAGGCTTCCCCTACCTCCCACTGCTGGGGTTCGACTTGGACCCCCCCAAAAGACACACTGCAGCCTGACCCCACTCCTATGAATGCAGCCTGATTTGGAAACAGGGTCTCTGCAGGTGGAGTTAGTTAAGGTGAAGTCACCAGGGAGTGGAGCTGTATCCTCCTAAGAGGTGATCTGGGCCCAGGCAGGCACAGACACGAGGTCACGGCAAAGGTCGGAGTGACGCTGAGTGTGGCCAACAGACACCAGAGACTGACGGAGAGGCAAGAGCCGGTGCTGGCCCCGAATCCAGGGGGAGCCAGCCCTGCCCACACTGCAATCCCGGACCCCTGGAGCTGCGACAGGATAAATCCTGGCGGTTTTAAGGCGTTCGGTTTGTGGTGCTTTGTCCTGGCTTCCCTCCCCTCCCCCCCAGACACCCGCAGCTGACTTCTTCCCACCCCGGGGGGTATCATGGGCAGGGTGCATCCAGAGGATGTGGCCTCACAGCCGGCTTGATGGCAGCCCCCCCCAACCCCTCTGCTCCTCGGACATGCTTTAGGCCCTGTACCCACTCTGCACCCCCAAACCGGAGGAGCTGGAGGAGGGTGGCACGGGGGTGCCCCCTGTCTTGTCCACCCTGTAAGGACAAATGGAGGGACCTACAGGAGATTGGCTCATAGGTGCAAAAGAGGGACAAAAAGAGGGTCCCCGAGGCCACCCAGCTGGGTGGCAGGTGGGCGTCAGGTCCCCAAGCCGCCTCCGTCTCCGTCCACCATGGACGTCCCAGCTGTCCTCCTCACACACCAGGGCCTCTGTGGATGGAGCATGCAGGCTCAGGGAGCGTGAGGAAGGGGGGCTGCCCAGCCGCCTCTGATACAGTTCCCATCAGTGCACCCCTGCTTGTCCCACCGCAGCCACGTTTCATAGAGGAGGGGTTGGGGGCCCCGAGAGGTCAGTGAACTTTCCCACAGTCACACTGAACCTGGGCCCACTGCCTCTGGCTCGAGGGGGCACACCCAGTCCTGGGGAAACCAGCTTCCACGCAAGTAACATGAGAGGAGGCGCTGCCCCCGGGACCCTCCCCTCCACGGGGGTGCCCTCGTCAGGGACAGGGAGGGGTCAGGTGCCAGCAGCCGTGGGGTCCCGCAGTGCCCACTGCCCCGAACACTGCCTCCCTTCCCCCCACTCCGGAGCCCGGGCTGGGGTCGTGGTCACCGCAGAGGCCAGGCCAGCGGCTGCCTGGACACCCGGGACAGGAAGCCTGCGGCACCATTTCTGGGAACACAAGGCATTTAAGCGACTTCCTTGATGAATATTTCATGATTTACATTAATGGCTTTCTGGTGTTTTTCATAACAAAACTGTCCGCATTAAGACGGGCTGAGATGTGGTCATTCCGGCTCATTCTCCAGGAAGCCTCCTCTGCCCCCAGAGCGCAGCTTTTATCCCTGTCCACGGGCTCTTCCCCTCAAGTCCCCGTGTCCAAAGCCAGCTCCCCTCCTCCCTGGAGAGGCCCTGCCTTGGGGTGACAATCAGGTTGAAGCGCAGCATCACCCCACAGCAGGCAAATCTAGAAGCCTGGGGGAGCCCCACGAACCCCCACCTTTAACCCCCAGGAATCCCTTGCCCTGCCCCACAGGCCAGGGCCACCAGCCCCTCCGGACAACACCAGTGACCTCAGGCCACTGAGGGACTGGGAGAAGGCCTGGGGCCCACAGGCAGACCCTCCCTCAGTCCTGACTGAGGCCCCACTCCTGACTCCCATCTTCAGGCGGGGAAACTGAGGCATGGGACTACTGAGTGGGTTGGCCTGAATCACGCCCAAGCAGCAGAGGCACCTGTCCCAGCCTCCCCCTGTGTCCCGCCCCAACCGAGCATCCTCCCCAAAGTGGCCAGAGGGAGCACCGGAGGTCAGAGCTGACCTTGCCACCCTCCTGTCACTCGGAGGCCCCACAGTCCACTGCAGGGTCTCCCTGGGCCCCCTCTCCCCGCCTCACCACTGCCCTCTCCCGGCACTGCCGCCCAGCCTTTGCTGTCTGGACCCTCCTCCTGGCCTTCTCCTGGCCGCTCCCAGGAGTCAAGGGGCCCGGAGAGCTCTGGGCCTGCGCCCTGGGATGCGGGCTCCTGGGCCGGGCGGGTGTACCCCACCTGTTCATTCCACAGCCCAGCCCGGGGGCTGCTCACAGCAGGGACAGGGGGCCCGCTGGCGAGTCCTGCCCAGACTTGGCCCAGCAGAGGCTTCCACGCCCAGAGCAGCCTACGCCCCCTGACCTCTCCTTCCACCCCCAGGACCCCACACTGCACTCAGGCGTTGAGTCTCCGTGGGCTCCTCTGGCTGCTCCCCCAGGTTTGGTGCCCTTGGCAGCACCGAGGTGAGCTGCTAGGGGACTTGGAAGGCCACACTGGCTTTGGGGTTGTCTGCTCTGTCCTCGTGGTCAGGCTGGGGCCGTGGGCTCAGGGGTGGCCACAGAGGGGAGGCCCCTTCTCACCACCTCTTGCCAGGCCTCTGGCTCGTAGCCCGGCACAGCTGTTGGTTGACCGTGAACACCTGGCTCAGGTGTTTCCAGGTGTCTCCACGGCTGCTCCTCCCCTACCACCCCCGTTGGAGGGAGTCACTGTGTGGCCCATACTGGGGGGCTGTGCTCCACCTCCCATCGTGGGGGGCTCATTACTTAAATTATCTGCACAGGAAGCCCGTCTCCCCCCCACTCCCTTCACCCTCGTACCAGCCTTGCCCCGTGGGGATTTCCTTATACTTTCTGTTGTGACCTGCTATTACTCCAATTCTCTTAATGCTGAAGTGGTTCTGGCTTCTGGCCATCGGGAGCCCTTTTGTGGGGGGAGGGGGGGGCTCCTGGTCCATTTGCAGGGTGTCTTCCCTCCCAGGAGTTTTTAAAATGTCCCTCCAGCACGTCCATACCCTTAGGTTGGATTGTATGATGTGCAAATGAAACTGTTTAAAAATGAACGGAGAGAAACAACTGCTAGAAAAATTATGGAGAGAGAATTGTGCCTATTCACTGTTGGTGGGGGAGCTGAGAGGTGCAGCCCCTTGGAGGGCAGTGTGGTGGTTTCACAGGAGGCTAGGGGTGGGGCTGCCATAGGATCCTGAAACCCGTCGCTCAGTATATCCCTGTTGGAACGAGTGTGAGGACACGAATGGACATTTGCACACTGGTGTTTTTGGAGGCAGTGTCCCTCCTGGTTCACACTGGATGGAGGTGGCCTAAGGATACAACTGAGGAGTGGATAGGGGAACTATGGTGCATACACACAACGGACTACTGAGCAGCCGCAGGAAGGAATGAAGTTGTGAGGCATGCAACTAGCTTAATGAATCTTAAGGACTGTATGTTGAATGAAATGTCAGGAACAAAAAGACAAGTATTATCCTGCCTCACTCATATGGACTAACTACAGTATAAAAACTCACTGAACTGAAGTCGAGAGCATGGGTTACCAGGTGGGCCTTTTGTAAAGGGTCCCAGATTGTAAGCTCTTACAGCACTCACCTATACTCAGGAGGTGAAACTGTTATTTCTAAACTCTAAGAAACTGAGCTATTTGTGTATAACCCGGTTGTTTCCTGAAACATCAGGTGTTTATTGCCTGAGACTCAGAGTTACTGAGCTCTGAAGCTATGAAAGTAGCAATACCCCATACAGGAACTGTTTAAAAAGTTGAAAAAGTGATTAGACTTCACTAGAGACACGAATGAAGCTCATCTGGACAGGACTAAGGGAGAGCAGAATACAGGGTAAAGGATGATATTGTCCATATTTTAAAACTTCAACTTCTGTGTGAGACCAAAGGGAGAGGTGTTTATTTGGTGTAAAATTTACATTTTGGGTAGTGCATTTCCGAATCAAACTTGTATAGTCAGTTTAACTGAACACAATTAAGTACATGGAATCTTGAAAAGGGCATGAGATTTTGCTGGTTTGTCCAGGTTAATGTGATGCCCTGATACATCCCAGAGGAATTTGGAAAGTGAAGAAAGAAGTATTTGCAAAAAGAAAGGAGGAAATATTCAACTTCCCCATTTGAAGAGTTTCTCATATTCTCACAAGCAGTGGGGACAACCAAAGCAATAGGCTGTGCCCTTGATCTTGGGGTTCACCTCTATAAAACTTATTCCTGCAAAGATTAGGCTTAGCCTGCTTAAAATTAAGCATAGGAGTCACCCCCAGAGAACCTCTTTTGTTGCTCAGATGTGGCCTCTCTCTCTAAGCCAACACGGCAAGTGAACACACTGCCCCCGCCCCCCCACTACGTGGGACATGACTCCCAGGGGTGTGGACCTTCCTGGCAACATGGGACAGAAATCCCAGGATGAGCCAGGACCCAGCATCATGGGACTGAGAAAGTCTTCTTGACCAAAAGGGGGAAGAGAGAAATAAGACAAATTAAAGTTTTAGTTGCTGAGAGATTTCGAACCGTTGAGAGGTTATCCTGGAGGTTGTTCTTACGCATTATATAGATATCCCCCTTTTAGTTTATGGTGTATTGAAGTGGCTGGAGGGAAGTCCCTGAAACTGTTGAGCTGTGTTCCAGTAGCCTTGCTCTTGAAGACGATTGTATAAAGATATCGTTTTAAAAAAGAAAAAAAAAAGTGTTTCCACTGACCACAGAGCCTGCCAGTCCCCAGACAGACACCCGACAAGGACACAGAGGGTGGGGGCAGACCACAGGTACACCACCACCCCTGCCAGATACAGGATGGGACACCCCCACCCAGCCTACCCTGCCCCCTGCCCCATCCTCCCTGATACCTGGACCTGCTGCCCGTTGGAGCAGAGGGGGCTGTTGGTGGGACTCCCCAGGCTTGCCCACCCTCATACCCCAGAGCCTGGGGCTCACGGCCATCCCCAGTTCCCTCAGAGTGTACCTGACGCCCCAGCTTGGAGGTGGACTCAACTCTGGTGGAGGCCAGAAGGCTGTACCCCAATTCCCCTTGTGTTTGATCCCGGCCCCTGCGGGGGCTGCTGAGACCCTGGTGAGCTGCCTCGCTGGCTCCTGCTGGGGATGGGGTCATCAGGGCACTCTCCACCCTGTGCCACGGATTCCATCACCTCTGTGTGCCCAGGACGAGCCACGGGAAGTCAGAGAAGGGCCCCCCAGGTTCCACTGCCCCAGGGCTGCAGCGGGACCCTCTGCCCAGGAGAGTGAGAAGCAGGCTGCGGGCCCTGCCTGACCCCTCCCCCAAGATCACACCCCCTGGTTGATATACCCGATTCTCAGGCCATGTTGAGGTTCCCAGCCCCTTGGGACCCCCAGGGGAGGGACCTGGTGCCACGTGCGGGTGCCAGCCCCTCTCTGGGGAGCTCGCCTCTAACGCCTGGGGAGGGGGTTACTGACACCTCTCGCAGTGTACCAACAAAACCGCAGGCCCTGGGGTGATTTGGGGTGGCTGCGGGCCCCTTGGAATGGAGGAGGAAAGCGGGGGGCAGGTGGGACACGCTCAGCCACATCAGGGGGGCGGGGGGTATGTGCAAGAGGAGACGGCGAGGCCATTTGGGGGCAGGGGTTCTGCTGATGTCCTCCCCACTGTGGCATCCTAGCACAGGGCGGCGTGAGTCTGGGGGTCCCTGTAAGCCGAGGTACCCCAAATGGACCCTGCAGTGAGCAGGACTGGGGCACCGCAGGGCTGACCGGCCAGGATTTGGGGGCCCACAGAGCCCACTCAAGCCCAGCCCCACCAGCTGCCAGCTGGGCCTCAGTTTACCTGCCTGTGGGCCATTGAGTGTCAAATGGGCCGGCTGTGGGGGCTGCTTCCCCACTGGCCAAGCGCTGGGTCTGTGCGACCACCCCATCCCCGCTGAGGGGCTCGGCCTGCCGGGGCAGCGCTGAAAACCAGGCAGGGCCGGGGGTCCGTGAGCAGCCCTGGGCAGCCCACAGCAGTCCCCGCCTCTGTGGGAAACAGTTTTGGTGTGAGACCCCGCCCCACAGCCACCCCCAGCTGGCCTTGACCAGATTGAGCCCCGCTCACCTCTGTGCCAGGGTGGGCTGCTGTGGGGGGCTTCTGTGTCCAAGCCGCCCAGTGCATGTCGCGGGCACGGCGCCCCTGGCACCCGACACCCCCTTGGGAGGCCACGGGCATGAGCCAGATGCCAATCCCAGGGGAGCCAGGTCCTTTTGGCTGCTGACACGACTTTCCGGGCACAGCCTGGCCTCCCCCACAGAGCCCTCTGGCTGCAGGACGAGCAGGGGTTGTCCCACTGCACAGTGGGGAAACTGAGTCATGGGCCAGCAAGTGGCCTGCTTAAGGTCTCCAGAACAGGGGGACTGGGCTAAACTGGTGGGGGGCACGACGCGGCGGGCAGCACGGCGGCATGTGGCTGAGCTGGGGGCAACCTCCGGGCTTATCTCAAGAGCGACGGCCTGGACACAGGGGCAGCAGCGGGCAGGGTAGGGGGCCTTGCCTCCCCTGCGGGGACCCCTGCTGCCTCTGTGGGCACCGACACCCCCTCGCTCACCCCAGGGGCCCCTGCCCGGCTTGCCACGTTGGCATGACACCATTTAATTGCTGAAAACAAGAGCCTGAAGTATTAACTGCCGAGGACGATGGTTTTAATTTAGCTCCGGAACCTCAGCAGGTTCGATGCGTGGAGCCGGCTCCCGGTAAGGGAGAGGGGAGAGCACATTCCACCCTAGGCGGCCGTGTGGAGTGGGTCCCCGAGTCTGCAGGGACCCAGGCCCCCCAGGAGCATCCCTCTCTGCTGAGTCAGCAATAGGATACTGCAGAAACCCCAGCCCCCACGCGGCTCAGTGGGGCCCCTCCCGCCCTGAAGCCCCTCTCGGGACAGGTGATCTGCCGCACAGAGGAGCTGCCCCTCCTCCCTCTGCTCCCAAGACAGGGGGGTGGCAAGGTCTTTTGAGGTGGGCGGAGCCTGAACGGGGGAGGGGTGCCCCGGGTCTGCCGGGAGGAGGGGTCTGGAGGCCTGGCGCAGAGGGGTGGCCTTTTAGAAAGAGAGTTGTGGAGGTGGGATTAGCTAAGGGTCCGGGGACTAAGCCATCCTGCATTTGGGGTGGGGCCCGAACCCAACAGGATCCCTGTAAAAGAAAGGAGGGAAAGACATGGCCCGAGACGCCCAGGTTGGCTCAGACCCTGTGAAGAGAAGGCAGGGGTTAGAGGGGCACAGCTGCAAGCTGGAGAGTGGGGCAGTGGGGCAGGGAGGACCCTCCCCGTGCTCCGAGTGGGGTGGCCCAAGGGGACCCTGACATGAGGTTTGGCCTCCCGAGGGGAGGGAGATTGGCTCGCTGTTCACGCGGCAGTACAGCAGCCACAGGGCACACACGCGCGCAGGAGGGGAGGGCTGGGGCCCTCCCTGGTGGGTCGGTTGGGGGGCCACTGCCCACCAGCTTGCGCCACCCCATCCCTCCCCTGGGGGTGGGCTCCCAGAAGAGATGAGGAAACCAAGGCACAGAAAGGGGAAGCAGGCTGCACCGGATGGTTCCCAGAAATTAGTGGGCTCCGCTAGCCAACCCTGAACGCCCGTTTCCCCAGCAAGATCAGAGCTTTGGGGCAGGGCTGTGTGCTCGTTTGCAAACTGCCGTAATGCTACGTACCAGACATGGAACAGCTTTTTAAAAGGGGAGTTTAATAAGTTACAAGTGAACAGTTTTAAGTAAGCGAAATGTCCAAATTAAGACACCAACAGGAGGTTCCCTTCACTCAAGGAAGGCTGATGGGTCTGGAACACCTCTGACAGCTGGGTAGTCATGTGGCTGGCATCTGCTGGTCCCTTGCTCTTGGGCTCCGTCGCTTTCAGCCTCTGTCCCTGTGGGGGTCCCTCACTTGGCTTCTCCAGGGCTGGCTGTCATCTCTGGGCTCCCCTTGGCTCTCTCCAGGTTCTGGCTTCCTTAACATCTCATGGCAACGTCTGCTGGTCTCCAAGCATCTCCGAATGTCCGTGTATCTGTTCTCCAGGTGTCTGCATCTGTGTTGGCGCTGCTGAGAGGTTTCTATTGGCTCTGAGACGTGTCGTTTCTGTCATTTTTGTCGTTTCAGATGTTTCTCCAAAATGTTTCCTCCTTTAAAGGATTTCGGTAAACTAATCAAGACCCACCTGGAACGGGTGGAGTCACATCTCCATCTAATCAAAAGTTGCCACCCGCAATTGGATGGGTCACATCTCCATGGAAACAATAAAAAAGATTCCACCCAGCAGTATTGCATGAGGATTAAAGGGCCTGGCTTTTCTGGGGTACACAATAGCTTCAAAGTGGCACAGGGGGTGTCAGAGTTCCAGGAGGCCCTGCTTCGGTCCACCTGTTCTGGAGACTCAGGCGGGTTGCTGGGTGGGCTTGTCTGCAGTGGCCTCTGCCCCAGCCTCCCTCCCGCCCCTCTCAGCGACCCCTTGGCACTGCTGGTCGGGGCAGCATGGGCTGAGGCTTTCCCATAGAAGAGGTGGTAGGGACAAGTGCTCCCTCACGCCTCCAAAGGGCCCACCACCCTCCTCAGCAGAGGGCACTTTGGTTCCCAGGCCTGTCCTAAGACATGCCACAGGGCCCTTGGGCTGCCCTGTCCCATGGGGGGCATCGGTGAAGCAAAGGAGGAGAAAGAAGGAGCTTCACTCACCCCACTCCAGGTGGCCCTGACTTTCTCAGGTGTCTCGTGGTGCTTGGGGCACTGCCTGGTCTCAGGCCTGACTGGGGTTCCATCCTGGCCCTGCCCCTTTCTGGCTGGGTAGCCTCTCTGACCCTCAGGCTCCTCATCAAAGAGCTGGGATCTGACCCTCACCTTGCAGTGTGTGGAATGTCAGCTTCAGGTGCAGGGGGGTGGGGTGGCTGTCCCCAGTGGTGCTGTGGCCCTGAGATGGCTCCTCCTAGCCCAGGGTCCCATGGGGGCTGCAGGGGGTGCAGGGGCACGGCCTTGAGTGGCCATTCGACCCCTCCATCTTCTTCACTGATCTTACCCCTCTCCTCATCCTCCTCTCCCATACCCCACAGCCCCCGCACCCTCAGCCTTGTTCCTTCCTTAGGCCCTGGATACACGGTCCTCCTGGGAGCCCTCCTCCATGCAGCCCTCCTGGCTGCTCCTCCTCCTGGGCTGATGCAACCCCAAAGATTTCTTTCCAAGGGCCTGGGGACACCACCAGGACACCCCAACCTCCCCAAGACTCACCTGCCTCCACTTACCAGGACCGCAGGGTCCCCGCAGCCTCTTCCAGGCCAAGGTGGTGGGTGTGGGGACCCCCCTTCTTGGAGGGGACGCTGGGTGTGGAGGTGGGGGGGGAGCGCATCACCCACAGTCCGCTAGCAGAGTCACCCTCTGACCGGAGCCTCTCCCAGGGGCCTGAGCAGGGTCGGCGCGAAGGATTCGGAGAGGGGAGAACACTGAGCAAGAGGGAAGGCGTTGAGGGGCAGACTGGAGCAGGTGAGCGGGTCTGGGCAGGAGCAGGGCCCTGGCTGGGTCTCAGCCAACCTGGGGCCCAGAAAGACGGAGGTGGGCGATGGGGGGGATCTCTTCGTCGACTTTCACAGCGGGTCCGGGCCATTCCTACCACCTCTTGAGGTCCCTTTGAGGCCACGGAGCCCTAGGAACCCCCACAGCCCTGGGGCCAGCCACCCTCCCTGGACGCTGGACAGGGGCCTCTCCCCACTAAGCTGATGCTGTCTCCCACCTCCACGAACGCCCCCCATGTACACCCCCACCCCAGAACAGACCGCCCAGGACTCTTCCAATGGCCCTGCGAGCCGGCAGGAGGGAGTCCCAAGGGCCTCCAGTATCCTGCTGTCATCTCAGAAGCAGCTTTGACACCCTCCACCTACCCATGGGAGCAAATAAGCTTCTGAAAGGGCCCCACCCGGCTACAGCCCCCATGAGGACCCAGAGCTCCACCACCCCAGGCCCCACCTTCCACCCAGGCGCCCCTTGCTTCAGCCTGGCCTCCTGGCACAAGCCCACAGGGCGCCCCGGGCCGGCTCCCCGCGTGGTTCCTCCCAGCCCCGCCCCGGCCCCGGCCTGAGTGGGGGGGGCCTTGCTTCCCAGCTGGTGTGAGCGGGCCATGCCAGGGGGTGCCTCCTAATTAAATAGAACAGAAGCAGGGGACGGCAGAGCGATTGCCCAAACCGACTGGATTTGGAAAAACAAATACCCCGTTAGCTCCACTTCTGCCGAGTACACATGGCTATAAACGCGGGACATAAGGGAACCTGGTAATGAATATGGAAACCTTCTTTTCTGGTGCCGAAGCCGCTTTATGAAGAGCTGGCAGAGGGAAAATGACTGCCCCGAGCGTGATTTATCTGCTCAGATGCTTTGTAGCACTTCAGATTAATAAAAATATTTAATAAAGAATCAAGATGGTTTATCTGTAATGCAAAGAGAATCACATTGCCTATATTTTTATTACTGAGAAATTGGAAGCAGGAAGAAATAACGGTAGACGCTACTGTATAAATGACAAAAATACCCATTCTGGTTATGGGCTTCACTCTCCAAGCGCGCTGTGCCCTATAAACATAATCTATTCGTGTGCTGCTTTCCGCGGATTCCGGAACCTTCTCCGCAGACTGGGGCTTTAATATCATCCTGTCCTCAACAGCACAGGGGAGTGATTAAATAAGAAATAAATTTGGCTGTCATTGCATTTAAAATCAAATCAAGGCTCATTTGTTACCCCAAATGAACCAGTTCTCCTTCCCGGCCCATAAGTAGGCTGCCGTGTGCTGAACCATTTAGAAACGTATATACAGTAAACCGAGAGCGTAATGGCTTGTACTATAACATTGTGTTTATGGGGCTGCCGTGCAGAGCTGCTGGGAGAGCCCATCAGCAGCACATGGCTTTTTTAATTTAAAGTTATAGGTATGAGACTTTGCTGGCTCGTCTCAGATCCATCTGAGTCTCGTTGGCGGAGGCCTGGCGGCAAGACGTGGGGGCCGCTTCCCCGGCGCCCCCTCCCCACCCCTGGCTCCTCCTCGGCTGCTGCAGGCCCCCTGCCTTCGTCTCTGTCAGAGGGAGGAGAGGAGGCAGCTGGAGGTAAACCCGGTGGGTGGGGCCTGGAAGCCACTTCCCGGAGCCAGGGCAGGAGGAGGAGGTGAGGGGCCCCGGGTTTGGCAGAAGGCACCACGCACTGCCCCCCACTCCCGTCTGCAAGTACCAGTGAAGGATGGGAGGGGCAGGCAGTGCCCAAACCTGTGTCATTGGTGTCTGCAGGCTCATGCGCCCACTGGGGCCCGGCGGTGGCTGAGAAGCAGCAGGGGCTGGAGGAGACAGATGGAGGAAGGGAGGGGCTGGAGCTCAAGGCAGGAGCATCTGGGACCCCTGTGGGCGGCAGCCTCACTCCCTGCTGTGACGGCCCAGACCAGATTCCACAGTGTTCTGTGGGATCTCCCATAGAATGCCAAGCTCTGGAGGCTATTTTTAGGAGAACTCCCAACAAACATGGCTTAATGGGTTTAGCCAGATAAAGGGCACCATGGAGGAAGAACCCTCAGTGGACAATACGACCACACCTGAGGCCACCTGGCCTCCCCATGAGGGAAAGGCAGACTGAGCACTTTACACAGTTGCCAAAATAAACCCTTGCAAGCACCTGACAGGTGGGTTTTATTTGCACCATTTTCAGGTGAGCAAACAGAGGCCCAAGAAATGAAAAGTGACATGCCTGATGTCAAGCTCCAGAGATGACATTTGAACCCAGGGCTGCAAGCATTCCATCCACCTTGGCCCCAGCCTTGGCCCACTGTGCAGTGCCTGTGCTGCCATTTTATTGGCTTGTTTGGGGACTGTCTGCTGTCTCTAGACTGGATGCCACATGAGCACAAGCGCAGTAGCCTATGCTGATGACCAAACCCATCATATGTAAGATCCTAAGAAGTATCACTTTTGAAGAGTAGATGGATGGACGGATGGTCAGATGGGTGGGTGGATGGACGGGTGGGTGGGTGATGGATAGATGGGTGGATGGATGGGTGGGTGATGGATGGATGATGGGCAGATGGGTGAGTGGTGGATGGAGGGATAGAGGGTGGATGGATGGATAGATGATGGATGGATGGATGGGTGGATTTGTGGGTGATGGATGAATGGGTGGGTGATGGATGGATAGATAGATGGGTAGACAATGGATGAATGATGGATAGATGGGTGGATGATGGATGGATGGGTGGATGGATGGATAGATAATGGATGGATAAATGGATGATGGAGGGATGAATATGAAGGATGGATGGATAGATGGGTGGATTGGTGAGTGTGATGGATGGGTGGGTAGATAGTGGATGGATGGATGGGTGGCTGATGGATGGCTGATGGATGGTGCATGGATGGGGGTGGCTGATGAATGGATATATGGATGATAGACAGATGTGTGATGGATGGACAAATGGATAATGGGGTTGGATGATGGCTGGCTGGCTGGGTAGATGATGAATGGATGGATAGATGAGTAGATGATGGAAAGATGGATAGATGGATAAGTGGATGATGGATTTATAGGTGGATGGGTAGGTGATGGATGGCTGGGTGGATGATGGATGGATGGATAGGTGGGTGATGGATAGATGGGTGGATGGGTAGATGGTGGATGGGTAGATGATGGATGGATGGGTGGATGATGGATGGATGGATGGGTGGACGATGGATGGATGGATGGGCAGATGATGGATGGATGGATAAGTGGATGATGGATGGATGGATGAGTGGGTGGTGGACGGATGGGTGGATGGGTGGATGATGGATGGATGGATGAGTGGATGATGGATGGATGGATGGGTGGACGATGGATGGATGGATGGGCAGATGATGGATGGATGGATAAGTGGATGATGGATGGATGGGTGGATGGGTGGATGATGGATGGATGGATGAGTGGGTGGTGGACGGATGGGTGGATAGGTGGATAATGGATGGATGGGTGGATGATGGACAGATGGGTAGATGGGTGGACGATGGATGAATGGATAGGTGGAGGAAGGTTTTCTTTTCTCCATGCTCCAGCTCTACCTCTTCCAGGTAGTTTTTCCTCAGTCCACAGGACATTTGGAGCTTGGCCACACCTGTATCAGGCCCCCGTGGGAGGGGAGAGATTGGGAAACATATGGTAGACTTAAGTTCTAGGGGTAGAATTGCTCTTGTGTGGCCCCTGCTGTTTCCTCAAAAGGGGCAAGAAATCCCCAGTGGGTGTGTGGCTCCTCCCTTGCCCTGTTCCTCTGTGGAAGCCCAGGGCTGACAGGGCTGGCTGGACCCCATGGCTGGGGCCTGCCCTCATCTCCAACCCCAGGTAGCACCTCCTGTTCCTCCTCTTTCCCTGCAGCCAGGCAGAGCCCAGGAAGTTCCTAGTGATGGCCACATCCTGTCATCCTATCAGCCCTTGGTCTGGCTGATAGGCCACCCCCACAGCTGCCCAAAACGGAACGTCCAGCTCCTCCAGCACCTTTAAGTGATTGGGTGATGTCTGTGTGGGACTCAGATGAAAGCTGGGAGCAGAACCCTGAGCCACAGAGAGAAGACAGTCAGGGCTGTGCTTGTTCCCTACACTTGCCACACCCCGCCCACCCCCACCCCTGCCCCAGGCAGGCCCTTCCTTCCTTCCTCCAGCTCCCCCCTAAGAGTTGGAACCTCCCTGGGCCTCTGCAGGGTCCCTCCAGAGCCAACCGATCCCCACCGCCTTGGAGAACCTTGGGTGGGTTGGGGAGCCTCCTTCCCAGGCCCAGGGAACTTGACCCAAAGGTCAGGAGGAGCAGGCCTGCCTGCTCAGACCATGAGCTAGCCTTCTTCCTGTGCTCCTCGGGCCGGGCGTGGAGCTGGACACAGCCTCGAGGGCCTCTCTGACTCTGCCCCGGACTGAGCTCTGCCCTCTGGCCCCACCCAGAGCGAGCCCTGACCTCTGACCCCACCCAGACTAAACCCTGACCACGTTCCACTGGACCCTCACCTCCTTCTGTCGCATTCCTGCGCAGCCAACCACTGTAGAAGAACCGATGAGGCCCAGGTCTATCCTTTCCTGGGCGGTGACCCTCTTCCACCCACACGCCTCCCCGTGGCCCCTCCCCTTCCGGGTGCCCCCTCCCCTTTCCATGGCCCCCCCTGGTGCCCCTCCCCCATCCCTTGCCCTTCCTGCCCGGGCTGGGGACATCCCTGGGGACCCTGCAGCCCTCCTCAATGAAGCCCCTCTGTTCACTGTGGCGCTGCCCAGAAGGCCCCTCCAGGTTCAGTCCTGGGGGCGTCCCCGGCTGCCTGTGCCAAGGGCCTTGACGCTGACGCTGCCATCTCCTTAATGGCCCACTGTGCTCTGATCTGTAATATGAACTCAAAAATTCATTGCCTCACCCCAAAGCGTCTTAAACTACTCCTGAAAGGAAATATGGTCAATAATCATAATTTTAAAGTCAATTCTCATTAGAAGATTGTTTGGCCAAATTTCATCTCTTGGGCTTGTTATTTCCCATTTCCTCCTCCTTCACCAGAAAGAGCCTTTATGTATTTTTTGGCCCTAATTTTTTAAATGCCCAGAGGAAAAGAAATTAACCCTTTGCCCAATGCCTTGGCTCTCGGGACCACATCTGCCGGTGTCCATGGGGCCTCGAATGCTACCACCCGGGACATGGGGCTTTCCCGGGCCCCAAGCAAGCTCCAGCACTGGCCCAGACCAGGCACCCGGCTGCCCTGGGCCGGGCCTGAGGAGGGGACGAAGGGGTGCAGGGCCCCTCCCTTCCTGCCACCGGGGACCCACTCCAGCCCCAGTGGGCATTCCTCCTCCAGCTGGGGTCCCTCTTGGAGCCCGTGGGGTCGGGGAGGCTTGGCCCTAGGTGACTCCAGGATGCATGCCCCCTCCTTGGGCCCCCAGTCTGGGTGGAGACAGCAGGGGCTTCTCCTGGCCATGCTTTCCCTCCTCCCAAGGTGGGAAAGTGCGATGGGTGGTGGGCTCTGCAAATGGCCCACACTGGACAGACCCTAGGTGTGGGTCTCACTCGGGAGCCTCACTGTCCTTCGGGCCCCCATTTGCAGAAGGACCTCCTCCCTAAGAGGTGGACAGAGGGGCGGGAATCCCCACCCGCTTCTAAGTGTGGGGAAACCGAGGCACAACCAGCACCTAGCGGAGAGCTGACACTGAAGGCTGCAGCCTTGCCCCAGCCCTGGAGAGAAACATGCCTTTGAGTCCCACTAGGTCACATACGGTAGGAGCCAGTGGCTGCTGGCTGTGTGTGCGTGCATGTGTGTGAATGAGTGTATGTGCATCTGTGTGTGTCTGTATGTGCAAGTGCAAGAGTGCGTGTGCACAAGTGTGTGTACATGTGTGAATGCTTGTGCATTTGCATGAGTGCTTGCGTTTTGGGGTGTGGGTGGGGCCCCAGCATGCCTGAGATCCCCTGCACTCTCATCCTTGGCCCCGGACCCCGCTCCCTGCTCGGCTCGGTGGGCAGCCCCTGAGTGCAGGGAGAAAGCCTGGGGGCACCTCTGAGCCCCAGAGTGTTCAAAAGAGGCCAAGGCTCCCTGCTGAGAGCCTGAGCAGCGTCCCACCCCTGCCCCCCACCTCTAGTTCCCCCTCTCGCAGCCCTCACAGCTCCCTGGGCTCTTGTCACAGCCCCTTCCTGGAGTAGGTTGATTTTCACTGCCCAGAGAACAACAAATCACCCTCTGACAATAATGGGGATGAACAGACACTTAATTATGAGGCCATGAGACGGCACAGTTATTACTCCTCAGTCCCGTGGCCCCATCCTGAAGGCTGAGTCTGGCAGGGATCTCAGAGGTTCAGGGAGCCTTCTGAAGCGAGGCACCAATGGGGGCTCAGGGTCTGGGCACGGGGGAGGGGCGCCTCTGGGTACTGAGGTGGAAGGGGCCCCAGGGCTGGTCCGGGGAGAATGGGGGCACCGGGTCTGGGGGGGTTCCCTTCCATCCTCCCAGCACAGGTCCCAGGCAGATGGTGTCCATGGAGCCCTGTGGGTCTGGGCTTCCAGCGGGCTAGCGGGGTGCAGCAGGGCCCAGGCATGTGGTCCCCCCGAGGGGCCGCTCCCCGCCAAGTCTACTCCATGGCGGGGGGGGGTATCACGGGGGCATGTGTGCCAGCCCCCCATACCAGAAAGCCCCAATTCTAGCCTAGCTGTGTCCAGTGCACGGGGGCCCCAGCTTTGCTACACCCCCTTCTGCAGGGTCACCCCTGTGTCTGCCTGGGAGGGGAGGGACGCCTCAGGGTGAGGCTTGTGGGGGCCACTAGGGTGAACCCCCAGTCACTGGGGTCTCGAGGGGTGGGGTCCCCCACGCTCCTTCCCGGCTGTGGAGGGGACACACAGGGTGGGCTGCCCTAAGATTCCAGCAGCCTTGCAGGCCTCAGCTACGGCCTGGGGGCCACTCCCACTGGGAAGCCCAGCTGTCGGGGCGCTGTAGGGGGACCGGGCCTGGCAGGGACTGGCCCTGAGGCTGGACGACCTTTCGTGAACCCCCCGGCACTCAGCTCTCTCCGAATTCACCCTCTCCCCAAAGGCCTGGGGCCCTCCTGATGGAAGTTCACTGGGGTCTCGAGGGGTGGAGTCCCCCATGCTCTTTCCCGGCTCTCTGGGGACTTAGGGGCGGCGATGGCTGGGGGCGGGGATGCAGGACCCGCAGGGCGCGGCGCCGAGGCGTCGCCCCCGAGCCTGCAGCTTAAGCGAGCGCCTGCCAGGCAAGCTGTCGCGACGGTCTTGGCAGGAGCGGCAAGGGATGTTTGCAGACTGCGGGCGACAGCTTCCCAGCTGACACCTCCCTGCTGACACACAGAACAAGTGAGCAGTGCCCGCAGGCCACCGCCAAGGCACGGAGGCGGGAGGCCAGGGCTGGGCCAGGCTGGGGTCCCTTCCCCACCCACCTTCCCTGAGAGCCAGCTCTCACCTCCCCCAGCTTCCCGCCCCCACCCTGCGGGGGTCCCGCAGGCTGCCGAAGGGTAAACACGGCCCCTGCCTGGTCCCATGGGGGCCAGACGCTGCCTGCCGAACCCCTGGCTTCCTCCTATACTTCCCCGTTTTGGGGTGCCTCTGTGTTTGGGGACCTTTCCACTATGCGCCCCACACTGGAGGGGACCCCCAACTCTCCCAGACTTCCTGGCAGCTTGGGGCCCAGACTTGACCTGGGTCTGCCCTGCACTTTCCCTGGGGGGGGTTGGTGGGGTGAGGGGTTTGGGGAGCGGGGGCTATAATGTTGGGTTCCATTGGGTGGGGGGGACTTCCTAGCTGGTTTCTGTCTCCCCCGTGCTGTGGTCACCAGGCCAGCACTGGACAAGGTCCTGTCTCAGGGAGCTCAAGGCAAGCCGGGAAGACACTGATCAGAAGTACCATTCCCAAGGCGGTCCGAGGGGGCCCAGGAGGCAGAGGGGCGAGGGGCTGGACAGGCGGGCAGGGGTGGGGTCTCCAGGGCAGGAGGAGCCCATGCCTGCAAGCAAGTGGGGGAGGGCAGCCAAATAAAATACAGAATGTCCAGCTAAATTAGAATGTCATACTTTTTTTAAAAAATGAACTTTTTTAGTATAAGTATGTCCCAAATATTACATGGGACGTAGTTTATGTCAAAAAAAAAAAAAAAAGATTTGTTGCTTGTGTGAAATTCGAATTTAACTGGGCGTTCTGTATTTTCATTTGATAAGTCTGGCCCCCCTGGCGGGGGTTGGCAACCACCTGGGAAAATTCACCTGGCTGCAGGTGGACCCCCCACCAACGTGGGAGTCCCAGTGTCCTCTCAGAGGGGAGACACACCTCTCCCCTGGCTCCTCCCTCCCCTCAAGGTCCTTTCTTGGAGGTGACAGAGCAGGCGGCACGTGCTGACCCTGCTCTGTGCAAATCAGCCTCCCTCCCGGGGGGCCTGCCCTGTTCACTGGCCTGGCCGGATGCTCTGCGCCCCATAACCCAAGGGCCCGCTCCCCCCCGCCCCTCCCTCTGTCCCAGGGCCCAGAGAGGCTGCAGACCCTGCTCACCCGCCTTTTGGGGAGAAACATCACCTTTTAGTACCGAACTGTTCGATTACCAATAGTGCAATCCCCAACTGCTACGCGAGCTCCCCATTCAGCGTGCAGACCTGGGCCCCCCTTTCTCTTTCGGCCATGCTGCGGCCGTGAGGGGTCACGGGCCCTTAGCCGCTTTGGCCGGGTGCTAGGGAAAATGGGCTGGCCAGCGGGGCCAGGGGGAGGCCAGCTCCCAGAGTCAACCCCTTCCTGAAGGAGGTCCTTGCGGGGCAGGGTAGGGGGGAGGGCAGATGTGCTGCCCTCCCCCCTCCACCCCTGCTCGGCACAGCTATTTTCCCAGGAAGGACCAAAGGCAGCACCTGCCGGGAGGTTGTCTGAGGTTCCGGGGACCCAGGGGAGCCTCCCACCAACAGCAGGTTCCTGTCCTCAGACCCGGCAGCTCCCCAGTGGCCTCGATGTCCTGCAGCGTGGAGGTGAGAAGAGCTGCTTCCAGGAGGATTCCCCAGGGTATGCCTGGCTCCTGTGCACATGAGTTCACACTGTTCACTGCACAAGGGCTCCAGGCTGGAGGTGAAAGGGGCAATGCACACTGCCGTCCCCCCGGGGGCAATGCACATCGCTGTCCACCCGGGAGCTGTTTCTGCCTAGGGCCTGGCCGTGGGGGTGCTGCATGGCCCCCCTGCTTCCATGGTCACAGCCGGCCTCTGCCACAGCTCAGGACAGAGGCCAGAGGGAGGCCAGCTTCTCCCACCGGGACCTGCACTCCTCAGAATGGCCGGACACAGACTCGACTGGGAGGAAATGGCATGGGAGGTGGTGCTCCACAAAATGGCATGAGCCTCCAGCAGGAGCACTAGCTGGGGCATGTCGGGGGAGGCCCTGGGAGGCAGCGCTGAACCTGTCACACCCCTGTCACTTGGCTCCCTGCCAGATGGGCTGTGACTGCGCCATTTCCAGAGGAGACAGAAGTTCAGAGTGACCAGGCCAAACTATGGGATCTGGCTTTCCTCTGACTCTCAGTGCAACTCACCTGCTGAAATCCTTCAGGGGTCCAGAGTGGATGTGGGGAAAGGGGCTGCACTCTGTCTGCGCCCAGGCATTCCCGGATTGGGGTCCTGAGTGGATGGGCTTGGCTCCGAGCGCAGAGGGCACTGCGCCTCCTGGGCCACCCCACAAAGGCCAAATGGCCTGAGATTTTGGGTTTCATCTCTTATGCATTCCCACTCAGTGGGCCTGCAGCCAAGCCACCCGCCTCGGCCAGTTTCTCTGCCATCTTAGGGGTGTTTGGGTGGATGGATTTATGTCTCATGTGGTCATCAAGTTTCCCACCCAGCTCAGGCCTCCCGGTCCCCTACAGCCCACCTGGCTCCACTGTCCCCTGTTCTGGGCACCAGCCTGGGCCGAGCAGGATGCTGTCCACTTCCCCCCACATGCGTCACAGCCCTGGGCTCCCCTGGGGCCCCCACTGGAAGCCCCCTGAGATCTGACAGGGTGGGTTCCTAAACTGCGCCACTGCCTGGTTCCTGCTTGGGAGGAAGGGATGATCCTGGGACCCCAACAGTTTCACTTCCTGGAATGCGGCCACAACATCTACACCCCAGCAAACTGTGGAACTAAATATCCAGGCCATCACTAAATCAATGACGGTGCCTGTGACACGGCTGCTACAAACAATGGCGTGGCATGGCTGGCTTCATGTGACATGGCGTGGCTTTCCGTGGCGTGGCATGGATTGCAGTGGCACACGTCCTCTGGGTCAGTTATGCTGACTGGGGCCAGTTGAGGCCTGCTCCCAGCCCATACAGGAGGCCTGTCTGGATCACCTCCCCGTAACAGGCTCAGGGGTGTGGCCACAGCTCAGAGGGTAAGTGTCCCCCAGGACGTTAGAATGCAGAGCCCCAGGCCCCCAGGCTGGCCCAGACCTAGGAACCTGCATTTTTACAAAATGCCCTGGGGATGGGGGCACAGCAAACTTTGAGATGCACCCTCCGGTCCGTGCCCTCCCCCTTGTTGAATGTTTGGGGAAACTGAGGCACAGACTGGGGTGGCTGTACCGAGGGCGGGCATGGGATGGGGGTTCTGGGGCCTGGGGTGGAGTACATCCCACTGCAATGAGCCAATTCCCATCACAGGCAGGGGGGCATTTGGTGAGCAAAGCTGGGGTCAGGACAGCGGAGGCTAACAGGAGAGGCTCAGACATGGGCCCCATGTAGAGAATGATGGGGCCTTCGGGCTCCCAGAAACCGGCTCTTTTCACCCCCATCCCGGCTGACCCCAGGCTGGCTGGGAGGGACCCAAGGCATAGAAGCCTCCAGAAAGGGGGGCGGAGCAGAGATCTTCCTAAGCCGCTTGGTCAGTTTCCTGGGCTGCTGCAAAAATGATCACACCTGAGAAATTTCAGTCTAGAAGTTATCCTGGAGGCTATTCTCACGCATTACATAGACATCCCTTTTTCGTTTATGTGCATGGAGTGGCTGGAGGGAAGAACCTGAAACTGTTGAGTGTGTCCCAGTAGCCTAGATTCTTGAAGATAATTGTATAAAAATATAACATTAACAATGTGACTGTGTGATTGTGAAAACCTCGTGTCTGATGCTCCTTTTTTCCAGAATATGGACAGATGAGTAAGAAAATATGGATACAAAATAAATAATAGGGTAGATAAGGAATTAAATAAATTGGGTAGGTGGAAATACTAGTGGTCAATGAGAGGGAGGGGTAAGGGGTATGGGATGTATGAGTACTTTTCATTTCTTTCTCTGGAGTGATGCAAATGTTCTAAAAATGATCACAAGTGAAGAATATACAACTATGTGATGATCTTGTGAGCCACTGATTGTACAACATGGCTGGAATGTTCCTGTGTGGATATTTCTAAATAAAAATATTAAAAAACAAACAAACAAAACAGAACCACACACTGTGTGGCTGAAAGAACAGGAATTCGTTTTCTCGATTCGGAGGCCGGGAATCTAACATCAAGGTGTGGGCGGGGCCATGGCCATAAGACCTGAGGGGACGCCCCCCACCCCACCCCACCCCACCCCGCCTCTCCCGGCTTCCCAGACCGTAACCCACCCTGTCCCAGCAGACCCAGGGCCCTGCGGGGAGGGGGGGGGCTTCTCCCTCCCCCCTCGCTGTCAGATGAGGACCCCAGCCTGCCTCCCGACCCCGGGGTGCACGGCCACACCTGCCACTTCCCACTGGGCCCCTGAGCAGGATTCTTCCAAAGAGCCCCCACGTGGCCTCGGGTCCCAGCTTCTCCCTCCCCCCTCGCTGTCAGATGAGGACCCCAGCCTGCCTCCCGACCCCGGGGTGCACGGCCACACCTGCCACTTCCCACTGGGCCCCTGAGCAGGATTCTTCCAAAGAGCCCCCACGTAGCCTCAGGTCCCCAACACCCACCCTGCCACGTGCTGGCATCCCCTGTGGCAGGGGCAGCCCTGACTCCACCCCTCACTTCCCCACCGCTCTGCCAACCCCAGGTGTGTGTCCTCACCTAAGGGCAGCCGACCTCAGCTTTGGGACCTCAGTTTCCCCATCTGGACAATGGGGGATAACAGGAGCCCCCTCCCCAGGCTGTGGTGGCCCAGTGAGGACCCGCAAGGAGGCTGTGGGTGCAGCCAGTTGAGCTCCCAGTGGTGCCTTCCAGCCCCGCCAGGACACCTGTGGGGAACAGACTCGGAGATGGGGCCCCCCACCCAGCTCCCCACTCTGCCGTGGGGTCAGCCTGACTTCCTCACGGCCACAGCAGTTACTGGCCTTGGGGCCTGAGCCTGAGGCCGACCCTTCCCCCTGCGGGGGGGCCACAGGGTCTCGGAGCTCAAGGGCCCCCCGAAGACTGTCAGTGAGGCGTGGGGTGCTGCGGCCCAAGGGGTAGGCCAGCCGTGTCTCCTTTAACGCCAGCCGCTGGAGACAGGTGGTGGCTGGGACCCCCCGGCCTGCAAGACTCGGGGACAGGAGATAGGTGAGCAGCCAGCATCCTGCACGCAGGGCCCAGGGGTCCCGGAAGTCGAGCCTGCCGGCCGCTGCCTTGTGCACTCTCCGGTGTGTGTGTGTGTGTCGGGTCCCACTGGTGACAGAGGCAGCGCCGTCCCACCCAGGGTCTAGTTCGGAACCTCCTGCCTTTGGTGTGGCTCCCTACCCTCCCTCCCGTGTGTCCCCCGCGGACCCCTGGAGCAGGAAGCTCCTACCCTGCCCTCTGCTTGCCTTCACCTACCTCCACTTACCTCCTCCCACCTACCGCCAGGGTGAGGCGGGCCTGGGCTGAGGGCCCAGGGCCTGGCGGGGGACCCATGAGCTTCTCTGTGCCTGCAGCTGCCTATGCCGCCTGCGGGGCCCCCAGTGTTAGCCCCGTGCCTGGACGTGCCCACCAATGGGGACAACGGACAGATGTTCGTGGCTGGTTCCCCCTGGGGATCGCTCTGTCCTCACCTGACGAGGATACGGCACCAGTCCCAGAGGTGTCCAGTGCCCGGGCCGCCCCTTCCTGCACAGAGGGGGAAACCAAGGCACTGCGCCCTGCTGACCCCAGGCCACGTAGCAATGTCAGGGCGCATCTCATCCATCCCCGCCCCAATAAACAGGCTGCTGTTCCTGAAAATTGGGGTGGTGCCTCAGTTGCCCGGGCCTCTGCCCCTCCCCACCATCCGACTGTCCGACAACCATGGGCCTAGGAGGTGGGGGGCGGGGGTAGCTTCTCGGGGTCACCCTCAGCTCCATGGCCTCAGTCTGAGAGAGGAGGTGCCCCCTTCTCGGCAACCCCCCCCCCCACAGCTGGACCAGCTGGAGGCCTGGGTGGGTACCCGACTGGGGAGCCCCACATCCCAGCCGGCTGGGTGCTGTGGTCAGCCCACAACGGCCTCCCTCCTCCCCTCCAATCCCCCATTGCTGTCCCCACTGGGGCTGTGGGCCACTGTCACTGAATCCCTGCGGGGGGCCGTGACCCCAACCCAGAGGCCTGGACACCAGCCTTCGTCTCCAGCGTGGCCAGCGGACTCATCCTTATTTTGGGCCACCATGTTTGTGTCCCTGTTACAGGGACCACGGTGGGGGGGGGGGGGCTAATGCACCCCCACCCACCCAACTGTCCTGGCTTTCGAAGTACTCAGGACATGCCTGGGGTGGGGCATGAGGGTCTATGCTTTTGGGAGGGTCTCCCAGGTGGGGTTCAGTGGCCCAGGGGCTGGGGGGCCCTCACCAGGCTGTAGCAGCCCCAGGAGTCCAGGATGGAACAGACATCTCAGCCTGGCAGTGAGGAGGTGGGGGGCACCTGCTCCTGGGGTGTGGGGTCAGGGCTCGGGAGCCAGTGCTCAGGGGGTACACAGCTTGGGGCAATGGAAGGATCTCAGCCACAGATGAGGTAGAGACAAGACACACTGAAAATGCAGTCACAGCCTGGCTCACATGCCTTTAGGGGGGTGAGTGGGAAATGTGGTGCGTGTGTCACAACAGACACACACACTCAGTGCCCAAGGCTCAGGGACCCGGTGAGCCACGTGGCCCCAGCACCAGCAAACGAACTCCCCTCCCCCCCCCAGCCTATCCACTTTGCCTCAGGGGCTCCCCAGGACCCACCTGCATTCATGTGGGGCTCGGTGCTGACTCCAGGGGACCTCGTTTGGACACGTGGCCTTGGGGCAGCATTGCAGACCCCTTCCCTGGCTTCTGCTTGGGGAGGTCAGTGAACAATGGCCCCCCCACCAAGAGGCACGGCCTGGCAGGTACAGGGAGGAGCAAGACGGCTAGGTCCCCTCACATCACGCCCTGGCAGGGCAAGGAGGGGTGGCCACGCCCCTGACCCTCCATGCGACCTTGCAAGCCTTGGTGTGGGTAGGTGCCCAGGACGCAGGACTGCAGAGCTAACCGCCCCTGCCCCAGGATGCCCTGGTCCACCCGGCCAGCCAAACAAGATCCAAGGAGCTTCGGTTTGAACTGACTTTATTATTTTGTAAATGTGAATTTTACAAAGCGCTTTACAGTTAGCGACCACATCCTTTTTTGTTGGTGATGGATTCCACCGCGTGGAACGGCTCTGAGCAGACTTGGAGCCCTCGGGTTTCCCTGGTGGCGGCGGATGTTTCCGGTGTTTAGTTATTGATACAATGTCAGCCATGGCTAAAAAGTAACAGTCTCGACTCTACCGAGTAACAGCACACAAAACAGAAAGGGAGTGGGGGTGCAGGAGGAACCAAGGAACGGGGTTCCCCCTTCTTACAAAAAGAAAAGAAAAGAAAAGAAAAAAGAAACTAGCATCTTTTGTAGCTGAGAGCTAACTTAGTGGTACTGCAAACCCTTCCTGACAGCACAGCGACAACTCGTCTTATTTTATGTATTTATTTGTTAACAGTCATGAGTTACAGTACGACTTTAACCCCTAATCAGACTCAAAACTATCATTCCCTTTGCAAGCCTTTCTTGCAAAACATTCCGTTTGAAGGATTAATATTCTATTTGCATCAAATGTCATCCAAATGTTCAAGTCAAAAATATTTATACATTTACACTTAGTTGGTTTTTTTTTTGTCTGCTAAAAATAGTATTGCGAGTTTTGGCTTCTCTTGACATAGAAATCACGGTCTTGTGCAAAACGCTCAACAATGGAAGCGAGTGATCATAGCACAGGCGGGTTGGCCAAATTTGAATGCTTTTCCATTTAGCATCATTTTCCTTTCCTTTTTTTTTTTTCCAAAACAAAACAAAACAAACAAACACAAACCTTTGCCATTTCAGAAACATCTGTACCATGCCCTCACCCCCTCTGGGCTTGGCTGACATGACCAAGCTCCGCAGCTGCCTGAAACTGTAGTTAAAGCTAAGACAGTTCTCAACTCTCCATGCGCGGTGAGGGTTTACTGCCGGCAGGGGGCTGCCCCCGAGTTTTCACTTGGCTAATGGGCCCTGGGCCCTACTCCACTGCAGAAGGAGATTTCCATCCTAACAACCTATCTGAGGGGAACCCAGAGATAAAAAGCTGGGGAGGGGCTGGGGACCAGGGCTGAAGGCCACAGCTAGAAGGTTTTGGCTCCTGTTACACCGGGGCAGGCCAGGGTGGACCTCTCTGCCCAGCGCCTGGCCCCGCAGTGGCACCACCCTCCTCCCAGCCCCAAATACAACCCCCCAGGGAATGAGCTTTCGTGGAGGGCAAAAGGAGACAGCCCGTGAGAACCTTCCTCAGTCACCCAGGACGCCCGCACCCCCGGTCTTTCCTCCACAGCCCCGTCCACATTCGGGGCAAAAATAAGACAGTAACACCCAATATGCAAAGTCAGGCAACCACAAAGAACTCTGGGGGGAGTCCAGACACAGTGCAGAAAACAAGACGCAATTCAAGTACCGGACACGCTGGCCAGGCGGGACGGGGCCACGTCCCAGGCCCACAGTTTCTGTCCCATCTCCAGGTCCCTTCTGCTGGACTCTGCACCACGTCCCGGCTACCGGTCCTTGCCCAGACCCCGCCGCTCGGGCGAGGGGACAGGCGGGAGCTTGGCCGGGTCCGCGGGCCAGGCCGTCCTCTCCTCGCCAAGGCGCTATAGCTTAGCTCTATAATAGACTCTATATAGTATATGCATATTGCTAATAGTCAAGCTTAGGATTAAAGTTGCAGACATGTCATAAATACTGAGCGTCTCGTCTCTCGGGCTACAGGGTCACACTCCGGACAGAAGAGCCCTATTCTGGAATTGGTCGTCTTGTAAACAAAGGAGGGGGAGGGTCTGGTTTTCTAAATTGGTTTTCCTTGGGAAAAAAAATGATCAAAAGATGCTAAGGCACTCTGGAAGGTTCCTCGGAGCCCAGGCCCCCCGCCACCCCCCGCCGCCACTGCCGCCCACCCACCCGCGGTACATTCAGGACACAGAGGGGACCCCGCCCCTCCAGATACAATCATCAGCCACGCACGTCTGCAAACGCTCATGGCCCACGGCCACGGGACACGGTAGTGCAAATCGCTCGGCCCGGCCTGCCCGGGGACCCCGGGAGAGCTCGGAACCTATTCACATTTAATTATTATTATTTTCTTAAAGATTTACCTATAGCTCTTGCCTTCCTTACCCAGAACAACCAAACAGACGGCGAGTAGACAGGATTGGGGGGACAGAGGTCATGGCCATGGGGCCTTGTGCTAGCCTGGGCGGGGCCAGGCACTCTCCACGCAGCCACGGACTCATACCCCCCCTGCAGCCGGCGGCGCTGCCGCCTGTCCTGGTCTACTTTGGAGTGGAGGGGAGAGAGCGAGCCCTTCTGCAGGCAGCCAGGATGGCACCTGTGTCCTGAAGGTCCCTGGTGATGGTCAAATTAAAGTGCAAATTTAGGGGTGGGTGGGGTGGAGGTGAGTGGGTGCAGGGAAACCCCAGGAGGGAATGGGACACTCTAGCTCACCCACTGCCCAGGGGCCACAGAGGGACAGGTCCGGCCTGGGCCTCACTCAACCCTCCTGCGGCTCCAGGCGACTCGGACCCCAGAGCCACTGGGCTGGGACTGGGCGCTGTGGTGAGGCAGGGTCACCCAACCCTTCCTGGAAGCCACCAGACCTTTCTGGAGAGCAGCCAAAGGGGGGCCTAGCTGGTGGGGCCGGGAGGTGGAGCCCAGCCCGTATGGCTGGGACCCCTCCACGGGAATGAAGTGGCTGCAGAGCTGACCCCCACCCCCCACCCCAGCCACCCTGCTGCCCCAGGGGACTGTGGGCCTCCTGTTAAGGGGGAAGGGGCCTTAGGGCTTTTGGTCATGGGGGAGCTCGCAGGCTGTGCTGGCCCCACTCGTAGGGGAAAGGTAGAGGGAGCAAAGAGTGATGGATGGACAGAGGGACCTGAGGCTGCACAGCTCTGCCACTCCTGCTCCCAGGGTCTTGAAATGGGAGGGGTTGTCACTGGCCAGACATGGGGTGTTGTGGGGGCCCCTTGGGATTAGGGGCAAAGAGCCCCCAGTCCACAAGGAGCAAGGGGGGGCAAATGGTAATTAACTTCAAAGCAAGCATTTCAGCCTCCAACAACCATCTGGGGTGGGCCTTAATACTGGACCCTCAGACCTCACCCCTGTCCCCCGAGCAGCTCCCTTAGCAGGGCCGGGGACACAGGGAGACCGGAGTGGGGGTGCCCAGCCCCCAAGGGTCCCTGCTCCGACCTCCTACCACCCCAGGAGCTGGCGCGAGCCCTTGGCCTCCGCACCCCCACCTCCCACCCAGCCTGGACACCCCCCAGGCCCTTCTGACCCCCATGGGAGGTGAGCAGGGCCTGGACCGGCAGGGGATGGGGGTAAGCACCCCAACTGCCAGGGAGCCGGTAGGCTTCCAAACCAGACGGGAAATAGATCTCAATAGAACCTAAAGTGGATGGGGGGAGGCTGCTGGGGGGCAGGGTGGGGCTCCCGGCAGACAAGGGGATGAAGCGCTAGGCATGGGGGGGCACCAGCAGATATAGCCTGGGGCCCCAACATCATACCAAGTATACCACTCCCCGCTCAATCGCACGGACACACAGATGTGTGTGGGCCTGGCTGGCTGGCCCCAGCCCCAGAGTTTCGGAAAGAAGGAAACTCAAGAGGCGTTGGCCCCTGGGGGCCCAGCCCTGTCCCCTCACCCCTGAGGATGGTCGGGGTCTGCAAGGGGGAGGAGGGGAGCGGCACGTGGCGGTGCCTACAGCACCACGGGGCCTCGACTTCTGGGCAGAGGAGCGGGCGAGGAGGGGGCAGGACTAGGCACAGGCAGCCTGGGGGGTGGGGGTGGGGGTTGGGGTGCCAGCCTTGGAGACTGACCTGGGAATATGTAAAGGAGCCCTGGACCTTCCTTGCTTCCAGGCCACTGGGGACCTCATCGTTTACAGTATAACGAACGCAATGGTTTCCTTCATAGATTTTAAATACAAGCAGGATAAAAATCACATTTTGTTCAGGCAACAGTAGCAGTTCAGTAGGTGAGTGGCTGGGTCACACTGGGTTAGTATCACATGCAAGCAGCTGCGGTGCGTGCCCCAAGGCCGCTGGGGCGCCCCCTCCTCCGGGTCCCGCTAGCCCCTCACAAAGTCCCCGCGTACGCGCCGTCTGGCCTCCGGGCCGCGGGCGTCTCGGGCCTGCTGGAGCTGCTGCTGCTCTGCTCGAAGGGCGGCGGGGGGCTCTGGCCGTCGGCGGGCAATGGCTCGGGCGCGGCCACCTCCTGGATGACCGAGCCGGTGCCATCCGCCTCCTCGCCGGCCTCGAAGGCGGGGTTGGCGGCGGCAGCAGCGCCCAGGTCTACGCCCCCCGCGTCCGTCCGCAGGGCCACGAGGGCGGCCTCGGCCCGGCGCTCGGCGAACAGGCGCTGCTCGAAGACCTGCGCGGCGGCCGGTTGGAACTCGGGGTCGAGCGGCGCGCCCATGACCGTGCGGTACATCTCCACACCCTCGGGCAGCATGGACTTGATCTTGGGCAGCCAGCGCTTGCGCACGCGGCGGGCGTTGGTGCACATGTCCGCCGCGATCACGTTCATTTCGCTCTCCTTGAAGCTGGGGGCGAAGTTCTGACAGTACACTGCGGGGGGTGGGGGGGGGCGGGGCGTCAGTCTCCCCTGCCGCGTGGGGCTCTGGCTGGCTCCCTAGTCCCTCTCTCACCCCTGCCAAGGCTGCTGTGGGGTCAGGGGCTGGAGGAGGCCCTCCATCCATGGACACCCCCCCCCTTGGGGAGGGTCTCTCCCTGGATGCTCAGGGATGGGACCATCAGATCTTGGCAGCTGTGGGGGCCTGGCCTCACCTGTCTGCACGTGGCCCGATGCAGGGGTCAGGGCTGCCTGCGGCTTTGGCCCTATAGCTCCCCTGGGGCCTCACGGTTTCCCCAGGTCCCACCCACCTGGGATCCGAGGGCCTGGGAAGGGAACCCTGACAACCTCCCTGCCTCTGCATGCAAACTGGGAGCCATCCCAGTCTCCAGCCTGGAAGTGAGCAAGTGACAACCCCTGCTGCCTATAAAATCATAAAATCCTTCCCGGAGGCAGGTCCCCCAGCAAGGGCGCCCATGCCACCAACCCTGGGGAGCCCAGTGCCCGGCACCCTTCCAGAGCCACCACTAGCACCCTCTCTTCACGCTAAAAGAAAACTACTCCTTACAAGTGATTTTTTAAGCAAGCAAGCCAAAAGCCAAAAAAAAAAATTAAGAAAAAGATATGGGTTCCCGTTTCAGTGGCTACTGGGACGCGCAGTTCGTGGGCTAGTGTGGCTTGGGGTGCCTGTCTCCTGTGCTGATGGGGGTGCAGGGCCGGGGGCAGCGGCCTGCCAGGGAGACGGACGGGGCTCCGCCCCCACGTGCCCAGGAGCGGAGGCGGAAGGAGGCAAGCAGATGGCAAAGGCTCAAAATAACCTCCAAATGTAAATAAGGGGTTTTGTTCAAAAAGGAAAATTAGATCTATTTCACATATTAAAATAGTTTCGCAGCTGAATTCATCATGCCTGGAAACCTACCAAGAGCGTTACCACCTCGAGACCTGGCTTCTGAGAACTGCTCATGTCTCTGTCGGCCTCGCAGCTCAGCCGGCTCTCCCACCCGGCCCCCGCCCGCCCCTCCCCGAGGCCCGCCCGGGACCTCGGCCCCTTACATTTCACAGCGTTCAGGATCCGGCTGTCCAGCGGTTTGCGGCTGGGGTCACTGCTGGAGGAGCGGATGCCGGTGCCACAGCTGTTGGCCAGTGTGTTCCTGCCAGGAAGACATGGAGGGGACAGCTGAGGTGGCAGGACGGACAGCCCCTCCCTAAGGGGGTCCACCCGGCCTCTCCCCTGAAATGGGGAGCAGGTGCAGTTACCCCCCAAGGCGACCAGGAGAAAGGCAAGGCCTCCTGGAGGAGAGGGGTGGCAGGCAGCAGGAGCCGGAGAGACGCCCGGTGGGCCCAGCTGGCCAGCGACAGAATGGGGCGGGGCAATGGACCATGGCTGCTCTCCACTGTTAGGGGCGGGGTGGGGGCCAGAGTCGGCAAGCCCTTCTGGAAATACCAGGAAAGCCAAGCCCTCCCCTGAATCCCGGGTAAGGGGGGACTTTCTGGGCTCCATCGTGCAGACCGTCAACCGCTCAGGCAAGCAGAATTCCACGTCCTGGCAAGTCAGGGCAACAGGGGGCCTCGTGGCAGGAGCCCAGTGGAGCCCAGGGCCCCCCGCCCACCCCTGCCGAGGCCCCTACCTGTCGAAGAAAGTGGCCAGGAGCCTCCGCAGCAAGACCTTGTGCTTCACCCCCGCGCAGAGGTGGCAGTTCATCAGCTGGCCCCGTGTGATGTAGACGCCGGAGCCTGTGGGCACCAAGCATGGACGCTGGGAGGACACTGGGCCACCCGCCCCCCTGCCCACAGTAGGTCCGCAGACATGCCGCAGGCAAGGCCCCCGGCCCCCTGCCGTTCTGAGGAATGGGCTGTGACCAGGACTCACTCAAGGGAAGGCCCAGCGGAGGGTGCCACCAGCCCCACACATTGACATGTTTGCGCCCCAAACCCCGGCACCCCAGAAAATGGCCTGTTTGGAAATACGGTCTTTGCAGCTGGAACTGGTGAGAGGGGATCCTGGAGGAGCAGGGCAGCCGCAACCCCGCGACGGGAGCCTGATGAGGACAGGGGGAGGGGGACACAGACAGAGGACCACAGAAGCTGGGAAACAGCAGGAGAGGCGAAGAGGGGTGGAACCTGCAGGGATGCCTGGAGCCCCCAGTTTGGGGCTGTCCGGAGACTCCTGTGGGCTCTGGGAAGTGCCCAGCTCTGGGCCCAGGGATGGTCCCTCTGGCCCTCCAAAGAGCCCAAGAGCCAGCCCCTGCAGTGATTGGGGGCCACGTGGTTTACTCCAGGCCTTGAGGTGAGGCATCATCCACCCAGTACAGACGGGTGCAGCCAGGGGGCCCTCCACAGCAGAAATCTGGAAATACCACGGGGCCAAAGAGAAGGTCCCCGGCTCCCAGGTGTTTTGTGCAGGAGTGTCCAGGAACAACGGTGAACATGCCTGTTCGGGAGGAGCCGTGAGGCCACCCTGCTGCGTGTCTCCCAGTGTCTGCCAGCACTGGAGTCAGCTCTGTCCAGCCCTCCCCCTTCCTGGACAAGTTCCCGGAATTTGCTGCCATCACTGTCCACTCCCGGCCCTTAGAACCGGCCTCCTAGCCCCCCGGGATTCCAGGCCCCCACACTCGCTCCCATCTTCATCCTGAGCTTCGGTTCTCCCGGAAGCTGCTCCCATGGATTCCTGCCATACCCTTCTCCCACTGCCTGCCTGGGCACCTCAAAATCTGCAGAATGGGATTTAGCCCAAGGCTGGGGCCGCGTGGGGGCTGCCCAGGACACTTCCAAGGCCTTACCTGGGGCTGTGCCACTCAGCGGGCATGGGGCAAATGCACCCCAAGCCCTCCCACACCCATCCTGGGCTGTCCTGGCCCTGGAGCACCCTGGGGTACTTGGCCTGGCAGTAGCACCTGCTGGGGTCCTGCAGGACATCCCCTCCCGAGTCCATCCCACGTGCCAACATGGCCAGGCCACACTGGCCTACAAACCAGAGGCAAGTATTCTGAAGATGAGATTAACTACAATCCTCACCTTCAAGAAAACGAGGAAGAAAAGAATTAAAGAATTCAGGCTCAAGCGCCCAAGCCTGCCGCCCTAAGGAATTTAGACTTCCAAGTCCCAGGAGCCAATTACAACCGCTTCTGTTTCTCAGGAGACCCCTGAATTGCACCCTGCCCACCCCTGATGCATCTGGGAAGCCTCTGCCCCACCCAAAAGAACACTGCAGCCATCCTGGGGGGGTAACGGGACAGGAGGCCCACCCTGGAGCCCTGCTGTTTTGGGGGAGGGGGTCATCCTGCTGCAAATGGGAGTCCATGGGTCCTGCCCAGCCAGGGTTTGGGGACGCATTTAGTGAGCTGAGGGAGGAGATTATTGGAAAATGGTTCAACACCCAAAATGAGGACGAGAGGGCCAGAGTTTCACATTTGCACGGAAAAGACTTAGAAGCCCACCAGGAGCCTGATGGCCAAAGGAGTCCCAGTCTGGATAAGAGAAGCATTTCCAACCAAGGCACGTGGTCCTAACGGGCCTTTGGGCTCCAGGGAGCTTCTTTTCCCAGGAAATCTGCACCTGCCCTGGGGCTGCCGTGGGCACCCTCCAAACACGAGCCCCAAACCAGGTAGGCTGGGCACAGGGTGGGGGCTGGGAAACTGTTCTACCCTCACCCCTGGGGCTGTCTGTGCCCTAAATCCAAACACGCCTGCCTGCAGCCCGGCCAGTCACAAGCACGGCCAGCCCAGGGGACTCAATTAAATTGCTAAATTAATTCAATTGAATAGCTCCTCCTAATGACACATTCTTCGGGAAGGAAATTAGAGAGAATTTAAGATGCTCTGTCTTTTTTTGACCGACTGGTGATAGCACATTGATTGCAGTGCCAACGAAGAAACACTAAACGCAAGGACCCTCACAGACAAGGGCCGGGCTGGGGGCACCTCACCTGCCACCAGCTCCAGCTTCTCTCCTGGGTCCCCCTCTGAGTAGAGCTTGGGGTGGCAGCGGTACCCGATCTGGCTGATGAGGCTGGCGGGCAGGGCCACGAGGTCACGGCGGATGAGGACGCAGGAGCGGTTCTCCAGCGGCACGGGCTCAGGCTTCTCTTGCACTGCGGGCACAGAACCGGGCGCCGGTGAGCAGGCACGGGGGGGGCAGCGAGAGGAGCAGAGACGGCCTGGGCACTGCATCCCGTCCTCTCTGCCTTCCTGGGGTCACCCCTCCCTGTCTGCCCTCCGCAGGGAAGCCAGGTGAAGGGCAGATGTGCAGGACGCCCTTGGGCCCAGGAACCCATGAACTGGGGGTCAGGGACAGCTCCCAGGAGGTGTCAGTAGCCCAGACAGGACTGGGCTGGGAAAACAGAAGTAGTGGGCTGGGGGCGAGCGGATGATGAGAAAGAGTGCAGATGGCAGAGCCAGTGGTTAACCAGAGGTTGTGGCCAGCTCTGCCAAGGACACAGGGACACATGCCCCGATACTGTCTCTCCAGCCCACACCACCCCACCAGCAGCTCCGTGCAGTGGGCCAGCTGGGCACACCCTCCTGGTTCACAGGGGAGGGGATGTGGGGACTAGCTGTCCCGCAAGGACAGCCCTCTGCACCCCATGGCTCAGCCCACTGTCCCCACTGGGCTCCTGAGATCCCACAGGGCCCACACGATATGGCTCCCATACAGCTCCCACAGGACAGCCCTCTCTTTCCAGCGCAGAGAAGGGCCCTTCTGTCCTCCATGCCCCAATGACCCATCAGGTACCTCCCACTCACCACGGGGTCGCCTAGGGCTGCAGCCATACCAGGCTCCAGAGCTCCTCCTGCAAACCCCTCCCTTGCACATGACTTCTGGGCCGCCCCAGTATGCCGCCCACCTGTGGCCATCCCCACCCTCCCCAGCAGGTGATGGCCCCAAGGGCCAGCTGTGGTCATGAAGGAACAAGGAACCCCACCAGCTCCCCAGGGCTCTCGGGGTAGCACACCTGCTATGCAGCAAGGCCTGCAGCTGAGGTCCCTGGCCAGCGCCTCACTGTCTATCCATATCACCGCCTGCATGGCCCTCTAGGGTCCTCAGGCCACGCTGGTGGCAGCTCCAAATGGGTCCTGCTCGCCTAGAGTGTCAGTTCCTGTCAGTGGGGCTGGAAGCCATTGGATGGGAGGGGATGGGCTCTAGGACCTGGTGATACCTGGACCAGGCTGGGTGGGGACAGCTTGTCCAGAAGGGCTCAGGGACAGATACACTTGACCTTACAGGCTGGGCTGGGGCTGCTGTCCCCTCCCATTGCAACTGCACCCCTCCCCTGGGGTTTCACGGGAAATCTAAGCACAGGGGACCTGGTAGGAGGCCCTGGGGAAGAGAAGTGGGCCACCAGGAGGGGGCCTGGCTAAGCCCCCGGCCCCAGGACTTCCAAAAGCCGGAGCCGCTGGAGACCCAAGTCACCTTAGGACCAAGCTTGGGGTACGGGGGTGTCAACAGAGATGTCCAGCCCCCAGAGAGCTACCAAACCACCCAGGTCCCGACATGGAGCAGCGGGGACACTGTTCCAGGCAGGGAGCGGGGGCCGAGACCCTCCCGAAGCACCAGCCCCACCCTCAGCACCTGGAGTCTCCCCCAATCTCCCCCACATGGAGATGCTCATGCTGCCCGTTGGGGGGGCGGAACTGGGGGCCCCGTCCACCCTCCAGCCCTTCCCAGGGCACACCTGCCAGTTTCCCTGTGATGTGCTCAGGGTGCGAGGTAAGGGCAGGGACCGCCCCAGGCCTGTGGGGTGCAGCCCAGAAGGAAAAGGGCCCGCAATTTCAAAGACCACAAAGTTGAGGCTGCAACCTACAGGGGGAACAGGGGGCTACATTTCCCACCATCGCTGGTGGGCAAGGTGGTGGGGGGACTGATCCTGGACTCACCCGGGGGACTTGGGGAACACAGGAAAAACAATCAGGATGATATTTTAAAACATCATTACCAGCCCTCCCCCACCTCCCCACCTCCCGGCCAGCCCGCTGTGATTATATATGCAAACGAGGAGGCACACACCGTGGCATTTACATAAAGGCTGTTCACCAACAGGACTAATTCCCGTCCACACCCGCGCGATCGAGATGTTTCTCTAAACAGCAGAAGTTGTTTGCGCTTCTCACGCACCGCCCCGCCCCCCCCCAGGCCCCAGCCCTGCTCCCCCACAACCAGAGACTGTCAGCTCCAGAACAACCAAAAAAGCGTCTTCTATTTCTGCCTTGCCATGTGCTGGATACTGCTGCTGGCTAAAAATATCCCATGCCAAGTTGTAGCTCATCTGGAAAGGTGCTCTACATTTCTCCCCACCCAGCACCCAGGACAGAAACAGACCCCGGGACCCACCTGCAGCCGAGGGCCAACGGTCACCCCAGGATTCGCAAAACTTGGGAGACGTGCTTGCGGCAAGGGGCAGCGTGGGGTCCTACCCGATGGCTGGTCAGGCAAGCGCACGACTGCGGGAGACCCCTTCCAGCAGGCCCCGTGGTCCCCCTATCGAGGGCTCGAGCTGTCATTCACCAGCTGTAACTCTGGTTTCCAGGATCATGCGCGCCAAATGTTGTGGGGCCGTGAAATCTGGAGACAGGCACTTTTAAAGAGCAATTAGTTGTTTTTACTGCAAGTTGACTAATTGCCAGAAAGGTGAGTCATGGCCCTAAAGGTCACGGTGGAAGGATCCAGAACGGTAGCGAGTGTGGGCACACGGGGCGCCACCCGTCGCAGGCAGGTGATCAAAGCACCATGGGACAGGCGGCACAGCAAGAGTCCCCCGGGGCGGGGCGCACCTGGACACCTGCGCAGGGCACTTCAGGCAGCATGTGCTCAGCCAGTGGCAGGTGCAGGCACAGGAGCCCATCAAGACAGGAGAGGTAAGAGCGCCCCCGAACAGCACTCGGCCGGGATCAGCGGTGACGCAGTCACGCTGTGCTGAGTGAGATAAGCCAGACCCCAAAGGGCTGCTGTGTGATTTTCCTCCTGCAAAATGCTCAGAGTGAGCAGGCTCACAGAGACGGAGAGCAGATCGGGGTGACAGGGGCTGGGGGGGGCGGTGGGGTTGTTGCTTAATGGGCACAGTTTCTGTTCAAGGAAGACAGAAAAATTTGGAACTAGGTATTAGAGGTGGTGGCACAATACTGAACGCCCTAAATGCCACTGAATTGCACACTTCACGGTTCAAATGGCAAATTCCATGCCGTATGTGTTTTGCTGTAATTAAGGTTTAAAAAAGAGCATGGATGAATCAAAGGAAGAGGGGGTGCCAGGTGGCAGGGAAGCCAGGAGGGTCATGCTGGCCTTGCCAAGCCCCCCTCCCCTGGGGTCTACCTCCTCCTGACCTAGAACCTGATGAAAGCTTCGGACCCTTTCCCTGAACCAAACCCCACCAAGACCCCCACCCACCCTGGGTCCCACAGCTCCAGGGAGCTCCAAACGGCAACCCTGTCCCTGTTTCCTGATACAGCTAAAGTGCAGCCAGGGAGGGCACTGGGGACCAGTTCTCAAGGACCATGGGGGTCACATGATGAGACCACCAGGGGCACGCAGGCAGCCCCTTCCCCAGGCCTGTCGAGTTGGGGCAGGGTGTGAGCAGGGTAGAAAATGGGTTGAAAGCAGCAGAATGTGAAAACACACCCCCAAGTTCTGAATTCTACAGAAAAACACAATCTAAAAACCAAGTCTGAAGCCAAATGCCAAACTGCACGACCTGACTTTCAGATCTGCTGGAATGTGGCTGTAATGAAGATGGTATGGGTGTCAACAAACGGACAGACCCACAGGTGCAGGGACCGGACAGAGCTGAGTGACCCACAAGGACTCCACAGCAATCCGGCCAACTGATTCCAAGGAGAGTGCACAGAGGTTCATGGACACGCAAAAAACCATCTCACACCCCATGCCAAGTTTAACCCAAAATGCATCACGGACCAAGACGTAAAGCATAAAACTTTGAAGCTTTTACAAGGAAACATAGAAGAAAATCTTTGGTTTAGGCTAAAGCTGAGCCATAACACCAAAGTCCAATCCATAAGAAATAATCGATAAACTGGACTTCATTTACATAAAAAGCTTCTGTTCTGCCAAAGACTCCTACTTGGAGCAATGCAAGACAAGCAGCTTTGCACTGGGAGAAAAAACGTGCAAACCACACACCCAACAAAGACGACGTATATCTGAAATCAATTAATTCTCAGAACTTAACAAGTACAACAATGAATCGCAAGGTAAGCCACGGACTGTGATATAGATAACGTCCCTTCATTGAGCGTAACAGACACACTCATGCAAGGTGTTAATAATAGAGGAACACTGTATTTTACGCAGGAATTTTCTGGAAAATTACAACTTCCTTAATTAAAAAAAAAAAATCCAAGTTTCAAAACAGGCCAAAATATTTGGACAGATGTCTCACCAGAAGCAAAGGAAAATGCCCAATGCTACCATCCGCTAGAGAAAAACAGCTCAACATCGCAGAGACCCACCTCTCACCCACTGGAATGGCTCATGTTAAAATCACTGACAATGAAAAATGCAGGTGAGGATGCAGTCTCTCCAGCAGGCAGGGACGGTGCTGCTGGGCAGAGAAACGCAGCTTGGCTGCTCTAGCTGCTCTGGCCAGGTGAGACGTGTGCTCAGCATGGGAGCTGCACGGCTAGGCATCACCCAAGGGAGATGAGAGATGAAGGCTCGAGCTCAGGCAGACATCCGTGTAGAGCAGCTCCATTATAAAGGCCCCAGGTGGGAACGCTGGGCTGTCTCCTGACGGGTGGATGGGAAAACCAGTGTCCAGTGGTGACTTGCTGGAGGTCGACCTCCAGGACAGGAACAGGCTCCAGGGATGAGGCACTGTGGGAAGCAGGACCAGACTTCAGGGGTGATGAGGGTTCTGTTCTGAATCCCAGTGTTGGTGGTCCATGAATCAGAACGGTCAGCATCCTAAAAGGCACCCGATCTAGTGGAGTGGGAACCCCACTCTCCGTCGCTGGGTCTCTCGGAGCCCCCAGGCCCAGCAGCTCGGGCCCTGGAAGAAAATCCACTTATGCAAGCGCATAGGGCTTCAGGGAGGAGTGGGCCGAGGATGGGAGCGGCAGGGCAGGTCCCTCAACCCCTGCCTAGTGCCTCCTGGCTTCGGGAACCTTCCTTCTCCAGGTGCTGTGGCCCCCTGCTCTCAGCCCGCAGGCCGGGGGCTTCCAGGCTCCAGCATTCACTGACCTCACTGGCCTCAGACCCTGTTCTAGTTTCCAAGATGCCAGAATGCGATATACCTGAAACAGAACAGCTTTTAAAAAGGGGAATTTATTAAGTTGCTAGTTTTCAGTTGTAAGGCCATGAAAAGTGTCCAAATTAAGGCATCTAGGGAAAGAGACCTTGGTTCAAGAAGGCCAATGATGTTTGGGGTTTCTCTCATAGCTGGAAAGGCACCTGGTGAAGTCTGTCAGCTTTCTCTCCAGGAATTTTCAATGGCTTCGCCAGGGCTCTGTCCATTCTATTGGCTCTGAAGCTTCTTCCAAAACGGTTCCTCTTAAGGGGCTCCACTAAGTGACCCCACCTTGAATGGGTGGAGGCACATCTCCATGGAAATAATAAAAAAGCTCCCAGCCAGCCACACTGAATGAGAATTAAAGGACACGGCGTTTCTGGGGTACACAAGAGATTCAAACCAACACAGACTCCGTATCCAGTAGGCTCTTAATTAACGTGAGCCTCGTCACTGCCGGCACTCAGCCAGGAGCCCCTCACTGCACAGAGCCTTGTACATCCATCCTGCCCTCATCCAGGGGCTGAAAGCAACCCCCCATCGGGCTGAACTTACCGACTCAAAAAAGACACCACTGAAGGTAAGGTGCAGCGCCCTGTGCCAAACAGACAAAACCCCGCCAATTTAACCACATATGCCACCGACTGGGAAATGCAGCTAATTTCATGGGTGTGAAAACAGGAAAAGAAATGCATCCTAAAACCAATGGAAAATGGTATGCACGGTACAAAACAGCCCAAGCTCAGAAAGCAAAACCAACAGGAAAGGGACATCACAATGGAGACAGAATTGTGGAAGCCGGCGTGGGAGGTCGGTGCTCACCGCCGGGCATCCCCGGGTCACCGAGCCGAGGAAGGCAGACATGCCGCCACGGCTGCTGGGAAAACTCAAGGGCCCGTGACCCGTAATCCTTGCAACACCCCAGAGGGGCTGCACCAAATGCACGCTGGACAGAGATGTCCGTGGGCAGCCAGGACTCCCGGACTCCACAGATCAGGCAGTTCTAACTCCCAAGAATGACCCAGACCGGCAGACATGCCATCCGCTGAGATACCACGCATTTGGCCTGTTCATAACAGACCTGAGCCCCCGGCCGACCCTGACTAGCCCTACGAGAGCTGGGGGCCCCACCCAAAGCCCCCAGCCTTGTTTTTATCTCCTGCCCATTCATCTCTTGTACCCATCCCTGCCACCCAACCCAGAAGACTCCAGAAGGCCCCTCTCTGTTTCCCCACCCCCAGCGCGCCCAGCCCTCCCAGCTATTGCCACCCAAGCCATCTCTAAGGGCACAACTCAATGGTATTAATGACAACCACGATGCAACACCAGCATCTCCCATCACCCCCAAAGCTCCAACCCACTGAGTAACAGCGTCCAATCCGTAACCTGCCATCTGCCTCCTGTCGCCATGAATTTGCTTCTTCCTAAGTGGAAGCACAGGCTATTTGTTCTTTTCTGCCTGGCTTCTTCCCTGGACGTGATGCAGAATTTACCAGCTTCATTCCTTTATATGGCTGTTTAATATTCCCTTGTAGGCTGTGGGACAAGTGAACACTTGGCTGGTTTTGTGCCCGGGTCCTGGGGAAGTAACCTCTGAACTTTGGAGTTTCCCAGGACCACACCTGAGGGCTCATATGCTAATGAGATGGGAGCGGCCAACCAGGTGACTGGGGCTGGAGAAGGGGTGGGGCTGCAGAATGGATTCAGCCATGGGGACCGGGATTCCTCCAGTCATGCCTGTGCCAGGAGACCCCCCCTGAAGCTTGAGAACTCCCAAACCGCAATGAGTTTCCTCGACTGAGAAAATCTAACCCTGTCCCAGAGGCTGTTGGTTCTGGTTCCACATAAAAAGGACATGGAAGCTTGCATTTGAGATCCTCTCGGACTTTTCGCTTCCTTCCCTCATGTCTCCTCTTTTGGCTTATTTGCACCCTTTCATGGTAATAAAACTGTAATTCTAAGTATTGTTTTGTGTAGTGCACCCCCTGAGTTCTATGAGTCGTTCTAGAGAATTATCGAAACTAAGGGGGGTAGGGGAGATAGGAACCCCTGAATTTGTAGCCAGTTGGCCAGAAATGTGGATGGCCTGGACCCCCAAGGGGGCAGCTGTACCCAAAGTACAGTCTGAACCCCAAACACTTCATTGCTCTGAGTATATTCTTCAAGCGCAGGGAACTGAGGTTAGAAACCCTAAGAAAAATATAACCAGAAAATCCAAGAGTATTTGGTAATTAAGCAGTATATAAGCCAAGCACCAAGGGGAAAAAAAATCACAAGGGATTAAAACATATTTTTAAATGAATGATGATGAAAAGATGACATATTTTCCATATACATGGAACAACTCTCTGCTTCTCCCCGTTTGACAGACAGCCTCATCTTTTCACGCAGTGCCAGCCGCATCCCTGAGGCAAGAGGGTGAAGGTTGGAATAAACAGAGGTGGCCATATCGGGTGCCTGGTCACCAGGGTTGCTGCAAACTCTAGCAAAGTGCAGACTGCTGCCATCAGTGACCCCTTCGTTGACCTCAGCCACACGCGTGACCTGTTCCAGTGTGACCCCACCCAGGGAAAGCTCCACAGCACCGCCAAGGCTGAGGAAGGACAGTCTGCTACCAACTCCGTCTGCCGGGAGACCCCACCCACATCCAATGGGGGGCACGCTGGTGCTGAATACGCCCTGGGGCCCACTTGGAGGGTGGCACCCAGAGAGGCACCGTCTGCCCCTTTGGCCAAAGCCCCGAGTTCACGGTGGGTGTGACCCATGGGAAGAGCAGCTACACCCTCAAGGCCGTCCGCGATGCTTTCCGCACACCAGCTGCCTGGCCTCCCGACCACCATCCCTGCCACCCCTGCCACCCAGAAGACGGTGCATGCCCCCACCCCCACCCCCCAGGAAAATGTGGCGAGATGGCTGTGGGGCTGCCCAGAACTTCATCCTGCATCTACCAGCCTGCCGAGGCAGTGGACAAGGTCATCCCAGAGCTGAAGGGGACGCTCACCAGCCCGGCCTTCACATCCTCACCCCCAACGTGTCCAATCTGGGGCTAACCTGCCGACTGGAGAAAGAGCCAAGTGTGAGGACATCAAGAAGGTGGTAAACACCCTCCCCCTGTCTACGTGGGACATGACTCCCAGGGGTGTGGACCTTCCTGGCAACGTGGGACAGAAACCCTAGAATGAGCTGAGACTCAGCATCAAGGGATTGAGAAAACCTTCTCGACCAAAAGGGGGAAGAGGGAAATGAGACAAAGTGTCAATGGCTGAGAGATTCCAAACAGAGTCGAGAGGTTATCCTGGAGGTTACTCTTACACATTAAATAGATATCACCTTGCTAGTCAAGATGAAATGGAGAGGCTGGAGGGAACTGCCTGAAAATGTAGAGCTGTGTTCCAGTAGCCATGCTTCTTGAGGATGACTGAATAATGATATTGCTTTCACAATGTGACTGTGATTGTGAAAACCTTGTGTCTGATGCTCCTTTTATCTACCTTATCAACAGATGAGTAGAACATATGGAACAAAAATAAATAATAGGGGGAATAAATGTTAAACTAAACTTAGATTGAAATGCTGGTGATTGGTGAGGGGGAGGGGTGGGGGATATGGTATGTATGAATTTTTTTCAGTTTTCTTTTTATTTCTTTTTTGGAATAGATGGAAATGTTCCAAGAAATGATCATGATGATGAATATGCAACTATGTGATGATATTGTGAATTACTGATGATATATGTAGAACAGAATGATCAAAAGTTACAAATGTTTGCATCTGTTTGGCATTTTTTGGTGCTTAAAAAAAAATTTTTAAATTAATAAAAAAAAATCTTTGATGAAAAAAAAAAGAAGGTGATGAAGCAGGTGTCAGAGGCCCCTTTTAAAGGGCATCCTGGGCTACCCTGAGCACCAGGTTGTCTCCTGAGACCTTCACAGTGACACCCCACTTTCCATTTCTGTTGCTGGGGCTGGCGCTGACCTCAGCGACCCCACCGTCAAGCTCATCTCCTGGAGTGGCAGTGAACTTGGCAGCAGGGTGGGGGACCTTCGGGTGGGCAGTGTCTCCAAGGAGCAAGAGCCCCTGGGCACCAGCCCCACTGACGGCACAAGAGGAAGAGAGAGGCTGTCAGCTGCTGGGACCCCCTCCCCCAGGACCGAGAATCTCCATCTTCCACAGCTTCCTTCCCAGACCCCCGAGGAAGGACAGGGGCTGAGACCCTGCCTTGTCATGTACCACCAATAAAGTGCACAGAGCCAGAAAAATAAAGTGGAACAAAACAAGACACAAACATACCGGAAAATGTAGAAAAGAAGTGAAAGCAGTGCTAAATCAGGAAATTTACAGCCCTAAATGCATGTTTAAAAAGGCTTGGGGAACAACAACAACAAAACATCTATGCTCTAAAGACCAATCCCAAATACTAGAAAAAGAAACAGAATTAACCCCTAGAAAGTGGAAAGACATGTATTCATATATACAATAGCAAAAAAATCCAAAATTTGGTTCATTGAAACTAATATAATGGAAAACCTCTAACAAATCTGACTCAAGAAAAAAAGAGAAAAGGCACGAATGAACAAAATTGGGAATTAAAAATAGCAGCACATGAAAGATCCTAGAGAAAGGGTAGGCACACTTTTACTGTAAAGGGCCAAATAGTAATAGTTTAGGCTTCACGAACCACGTCAACATCTGTGACATGTAACCTTTGTTTTTGCTATTTTGAAAACAACCTTTATGTTTGCACCATTCTTAGTTCACGGGCTGTACAGAAAAAGGGCGTGGACGGGCCTGGGACATAAGTCACAGTTTGCCTTTAAGTTATTAAGACCGTAAGAAGCTACCAGCAACACTTTCTTGCTTATAAATTGGAAAATGAGATGAAGCAAACAAAATGCTAGAAAAAGTATAACTCACCAGCTGACGATAAACAGAAAATCTAAACTTCTCTCGTAGCCATTAAAGAAAATGAATCTAAATATCTTCCTATAAAGAACTCTCGAGCCAGATAGATGTGAATTCTTTCAAACATTTCAGAAAGAAATAGAACAATCTTCCAGACAAACTCTTCCAGATTATTAAAAACAGAAACAAAAATGGAAATAATTTCCAATTCATTTTATGAGGCCAGCCAGATATCCTTGATATCAAAACGTGGGGCATTACCTTCCAGGAAAATTACAGGCCAATCTCACTTGAGTATATAGTATCTGAATCCTAGACAAAGTTTTGGGAAGTAAGACAGGTGTGTGGGCTTGCCCCACGCTGCTACTGGCTGTTTTCTAACCCTATTTACCCTGCATCCTGGATTTTATGGCAGTTTGTGGTTCAGTTTTCACCCTGGTCCCTTCCCCACCCAATGCCAGGCTCTTGGGAATCTGTGCCGATGCCCACGGCCACCTGGAATGGAAAACCAACAGGCTTCCCAATTTTTAGGTCTGGAGGTCAGAGCAGCAAATGGGGGTGTCATTATCTGTAGCCTCTCGGGGGTCTCCCCCTGGGAGGGGTATAGAAGAAAGGCCAAGGGTTCCTCTTGATTTGGTAACTTGCCTTTCCTGCCGAAGGGCCCCCTTCTAAGGAGTTAACACAGGGGAGGGGTTCATACCCCAAAAGGGGGGAAACCTTTATTAGCAAATTGAACCCAGAGGTATACAAAAAGGATACTACTTCATACCAGGTTGGATGTATTCCAGAATGCAAGGTTGGTTTAATAGTTGAAAAAGCAATCAATGCAATTTATCACATTAATAGAACAAACTAGGTTTTAAACCATATGGCAACTTCAATTTCCATACGAGAGTAAACAGTTTTGGTAACATTCAATACAGAACAAACTCAAGCTAGGAAGAACAGGAAATTAACTTTGCCTGAAACTAAGAAACAGACAAAGATACACAGAAAGACCTGGCCAGAACAATGAGGCAAGAAAAGAAATAGTTTTAGAAATAAAATTGTCACGGTTGGCAGATGACATGATTGTATATATAGAAATTAAAAAAAAAAAATCTCCAAATAAATTATTAGAATTAACAGCTGATAGCAAGGTCAGATTTTTGACAAATCAAATATTTCCAGATACCAGCAACAATGAAACAACACATCTAAAAAAAGATCATGTGCACACACAGACAGTCAACATCATTAGCCATTAGGGAAATGCAAATCATGAGCTGCTGCTTTGCACAGACTGGGACGCCAACCATAAAAAAGATGGTAAATACACCTGGTGGTGGGCAGGCCATGGTGGCTCAGCAGGCAGAGTTCTCACCTGCCTTGATGGACACCTGGGTTCGATTCCCAGTGCCTGCCCAGGCAAAAATAAATAATTACCACGTGTTGGGGAGGATTTGGAGAAACAGGAGCCCTCCAGCGTGGCTGGTGGGGGTGTAAAAGGGTGCCCCCACTGTGGAAAACACTTTGGCTGGTCCTCAAAAAGTCACACATACACTGACCACAGGAACCAGCAGTTCCAGTCCTCGGTCCACACCCAGGAGAAATGAAACTTGCACAAAGAGCTACACGCAGCACCGCCCACTGGTTCACGGCAGCCCTGAAGCCAAGCGCTCCCAGGCGGACAGACAGATGAAGGCACAGTGGTCCACCCGTACGCTGGAATATTACTCAGCCATAAGAAGGGACGAAGTCCTGATACAACATGCATGAACCTCAGAAACATGATGCTGAATTAAAGAACCAGGCACACGAGGTCACACCTGGTCTGCCCCCACTTATTGGACACAGCCACGCGAATCCACAGGACAGAGCAAAACAGAGATTGTCAGGGCACACGGTTACCGCTAAACAAGTCTGAGGGTCGTTCTGGAGTGAAAGAGGGTTTGTGACTAGGGAGAGGAAGGCACTCGCAAATGCTGTGCAGGCACTGAACGTCACCGAATCACACACTTATTAAAATGGTTAATTGGATGTGAATTCCCCTCAATTAAAAAAAATCAAGACACAAAAAGTGCTGTGTAGATTAAAATGAAAAATAAACCTCTAGGAATAAATGTAAAAGTTGAACAGAGAAAACTACGAAACATTCCCCAGAAAAAATGACAAAGGTGTGAGTAAATGGAGGGATGCACCAAGTTTAACTGGAAAACCCAATCATGCAGAGACCAGCTCCTGGCAGCTTGAACAATATTCAATGCAGTCCCAAACAAATCCCAGCAGGCTTGTGGGGGGGCGGTGCATGTAGGTAATCTGATTCTAAAAAGCATATGAAAATGCACAGTGGAAAATAACGAAGGTAATAATGGTAAGGAACAAAAACCCTCAAAGACACCATCAGCCGTCAAAACATGAGTCTACAGAAATTAAGATTATATACCAGCATAGGGGTGAAACAGAATGGAGTTCAGAAATAAACTGATACACTTCAGAAACAATTGAGGGCATACAACTAAAGGGACACGAGTGCAGCAGGGATAAGACAGCCTTCTCAGTTCTAAGTTATAAGTCAACTGGAAACTTGTAAGAAACACACGCAAAAAACCCAACACATGAATCCTGACCCCTATATCAAACCATCTGCAAATATCAATTCCAGATGGGCCACAGAGCTAAATGTAAAGTATAAAACCAGACAGGCTGTAGATGTACACGTGAGAGCCAGAATCTCTGCTTTGGGAGGAGAAAGACACATGTGAGGAAGAGAGGAGACGAAGGGTGGAGAGCCCCAGCGTGCTGGATGGCCTCTGGAGGTATCTGCATGAGCTCACTATTTGTAAAATCTATAAATCGCTGGCAGTGACACCGGAACTCCAGGGACAAACATGCCCTCAGGCCGCAGGATCTGGCTTTCCACACACCAATCCCCCATAAAAGGGAAAAGGACGGGTCCACGGCTGAGGCACAGAAAGTACAAGGTGAGCCTGGAACCTTTTGCCGTGCAAGACAGTAAGAAAACGCTAAAAATAAACAAAACAGCTACCTGATACTAAAGAAATAAAATCATGAATAAATGAAGGAATTAAACAAACATGAGGTATCGAGACGCTCTTCCGTACAACAGACTGCCAACCAACAGACATGAAAGGTGCCGTGGAAGGAGACATCACCATCTCTGCAGTCTGCAGAGTGACAACACATGCATTTGCACCGGTAAATGCTCAGAAGCTGAAAGGGTGACAGTGCACAGGACACTTACATTGTCTCAAAGCAGCCTCTCACAAGTTACTTATTAATCACCTGACAGCCTTACCCAAATCAACCAAGCGGACACCGCCAGCCAAACTAGCACCTCCAGCCTCCTGACACATGGCGCCGAGGAAGACAGAGCATGCTGCTTCCTGAATTAAATCGTGAAAAGATACCCACAAACCCAAATGGAGAGACATTCTACAAAATAAATGCTCTGTTTTCTTAAAAAGGCTAGTGCCACGTGAGAGGAAGAAGGGCTGGGAAAGCCATTCTAGACTAAGGAGCAGAATCACAAAAGGCAACCTGTGATCCCGGAATGAGCACTAGATCCTATAAGAATTCCTACAAAAGACTATCCTGGGAAAATGTAATCAGGGCCTGTCCACTACAGAACAGTGCAGTATCAAGTTAAACTTTCCTGAGTTCGAACACTGAACTATGTTTATGTGAGAACATGCTTTTTTTTTTGGTAAGAAATGCTCCGTAGTTTCTTCAAGACTCTCTCAGATGGTTCAAAAATAAATCTATACATATAGAGACAAAGAATGACAGAGCAAATAGAGCACATTCTTAATAATTAGTGAGTCTAAGTAAAGCATACACACAAGGTTCTCTGCATTTAGCTTGCAAATTTTCTGCAAGTTTAATGTTATCAAAATTATTTTCAAACAAAGTTGATTTTAAAAATATCATTTCTGGATGGACCTAGAGAACATTATGCTGAGTGAGTCTAGCCAAAAACTGAAAGACAAATACTGTATGGTCCCAATGATGTGAACCGACATTCGAGAATAAACTTGGAATATGTCATTGGTAACAGAGTCCAGCAGGAGTTAGAAACAGGGTAAGATAATGGGTAATTGGAGCTGAAGGGATACAGACTGCACAACAGGACTAGATACAAAAACTCAAAAATGGACAGCACAATAATACCTAATTGTAAAGTAATCATGTTAAAACACTGAATGAAGCTGCATCTGAGCTATAGGTTTTTGTTTTGTTTTGTTTTTACTATTATTACTTTTTTTCTCTATACTAACATTCTATATCTTTTTCTGTTGTGTTGCTAGTTCTTCTAAACCGATGCAAATGTACTAAGAAACGATGATCATGCATCTATGTGATGATGTTAAGAATTACTGAGTGCATATGTAGAATGGTATGATTTCTAAATGTTGGGTTAATTTCTTTTTTTCCGTTAATTAATAAAAAAAATCATTTCATGATATTGCAGTGGGGAAAGGTTTCTTTAAACAAAATGTGAAAGCTTCTATTAATAAGGGAGAATTAATAATCCTCACTCTATCAAAATCACATTAAGAAAATGAGAAGGCAGGTCAGAGCTGTTGAAGATATTTACAATATGCATGTATCTGACAAAGGAGGCATATTCAGAGTCTATGGAATCTTGCAAAGTAGTAAGAAGAGGACAATGTGTTCTATAAAATAAAAGGACAAGAGATCTAAAAAATAAGTATTTCACAAAAGAACGCATCCAAATGGACACAATGCCTAGAAAAGGTGCTCAACCTCATCATTCACCATGGAAATTCAATTTAATGCCACCACGAAACTGAAGTCCACAACTCACAGATGCTCAACCATGTGACATTCACAATGTTCAGCATCCAATAAAAAATTAATAGGCATATGACAAAACACACAAAAAGGTGAACCAAAAGGAAAGAAAATCCAGTCCACAGAAACCGACACAAAGAAATGACAAAGATGATGGCATTAGCAGATGAGGGCTTTAAACGAGCTGTTATAAATATGTTCAGAGCTTCCAAGGAAATCACAAGCTCAATCTGGGAGAAATGGAGAGAGATCAGTGAATATGAAGAAATAGCAATAGAATATATTCAATCTAAAGCATGAAGATAAAATACTGCTAAAAAAAAAAACAAACAAAACGGAACCCCATAGACCAAAACTTAAAGGCACAACATAATCAAATTGCCAAAGATGAGCGATCAAAAGAAAAACCTTAGAGCAGCCTGAGAAGACAACACATAACAGCAATCCAGGTTAAAAATGCCAGTGACTTGTGGGAAGCACAGCCAAAAGGCAAGAGAAAGACACTTATTTTAAAGGACTGCACGCTAAAAAATAATGGTCACCTACAATTCTATATCCAGCAAAAATATCTTTTAGAAATGAAGATGAAAAAAAATGAAGGTGACATCCAATTCTACTACTAAAATGGATGACTTTTATTATATGTAAATTACACTTCTATAAGGAAGATTTTTTTAGAAGGAAGGTGATACAAAGCCATTTTCAGAATTCATTACTAGCAGACCAGACCCACAAAAAATGTTAAAGGGAATATCTTCAGATGGAATGAAAATGCTATCAGATGAAAACTCCAATCTATACAAAGTCTGAAGAACTAGAGGTAAATATATACATAAATATAAAATACTTTTTTCCCTTTCATCTTTCAAGGCAAAGTGATTTATTTAGACATCTATCTGGGGGGAAATTACAACTTCGTCCCATACCACACACCTTACACAAAAATTAACACTTATATGGGTGACAGACTTAACGCCATAAAACTTCTAGAGGGAAACAGGCAAAGACTTAGATACAACACCAAAAGCATATTCTATAAGAGAAAATAACATTAATATAACTATCAAAACTAAAAACGCTGTCAAGAGAATGAAAAGACAACAGAGAGTGGGATAAAGCAGGCTCCAAATCACATATCCAACGAAAGGCTTGTACTTGAATATATAAAGAACTCTCAATACTCAATATTCTAAATACTCAACTAACAACCCAGTAAAAAATGGGCAAAAGATTCAAACACTTCACCTAAGCAGATATACAATGGCAAATAAACATGAAAGATTTCCAGTATTAGCAGACTTTGCAAAAAATACAAATTAAAACCACAATGAAATACTACTGCACATTTATAAGAGTAGTTTTTTCTTTCTTTTTTTTTTTTAAAAAGGCAATACCAAGGCTTAATGGTAACATGGAGCAACTGGAATGCTTGTGTATTGCTGGAAGCAATGAAAATGATACAATTACTTTGGAAAACAGTTTGGGCAATCGCTTATAAGCTTCATGTACACATATCCTATGACCCAGCAACACAAGTCCTGGTCTAATTAACCAAGAGAAATAAAAAATTTACGTGCGTTCAAAAACCTGTATGTAAATGTTTGAGGCAGCTTTATTCATAATTGCCCAAAATTGGAAACAACCCAAATGTCCCTGGTGAATGGGTAAGCAAACTGTGATATGTCTGTATAATGGAATACTAATTAACTGTAAAAATGAAATACTAATCCACGCAACATAATGAATGAATCTCTAATGCATTCAAACTCAAAAGGCAACATACTGCAAGATTCCATTTATATGACACATTCTGGAAAAGGCAAAATTATAAGAACAGAAAACACATCAGTGGTTGCCAAGGGTTAGGGAAGAGGGAAGAGGCAACATGGAACAGTTTTCAGGGGATAAAATTACTCTTTATCTCAACTGTAGAGATGATTACAAGACTGTCTGCATTTGTTTAAATGTAGAGAATTATATACCAAAGGCATAAATTTTACTTTATGAAAATTTAAAGTGACAAATAATGAAAGGTGATTATTTAAAGTAAAAATAAGAAACGTAAAATATATGACAATAGGACAACAAACTGGAGGGTGAAATGAAAATACACTGCTTTAAAAATCTTAAGTTACACGTGAAAGGTAGATGTCTGAAAGACTTGAGATACATTTAAGATGAAACTGTAAATCAAGAGCAACCCTTAAAAAACGGAAACAAAATAAAGATATAAGTCAACGATGGAGTAAAAAAGGAATACTAGAAAATAATCAAAAGAAGGCAGGAAAGGGGGAAAAAAGAAAACCATAACAGATGGAACAGAAAACAAATAGCAATATGGTAGGCGTCAACATAACATCATTAAAAATAACATTAAATATAAATGATCTAAACACAAAAAGGCACAGGTTGTCAAACCCAATCATATGTTGTCTATTAGAAATGTACTTTATAGATAAAGACACAGATGGGTTAAAAGTAAAAGGATGAAAAGAGTATCACCACAAAAATAGTAATAAAGCTGAATTTACCACATCAACACCATGGTGGACTTCAAAATGGACTATTTCCTTGTAAGATTACCATGGCTGGAACAAGATGAAATAGAAAATCTCAATAGTTCTAGATAGTAAGAGAATTCATAATTAACACCCCCCCCCCCAAAAAAGAAACAACAAAATCTCTAGGCTTTGGTGGCAAACAAATTCTATCAAACTTTTAAGAAAGAAAACATCAAACTTTCACACTTTTGGAAGACAGGAGAAGGGAGGATAAGGTTTGTATTAACCTGATACCAAAACCAGACAAAGACGATATGAAACACTATAGACCAATATCCACCGTGAACACTGATGCAAAATGTCTTAAAATACTAGGAAATTGAACCCAGCAGCACATAAAACCTATAAAACCTTATGACCAAGTGGGGCTTACCTTAGGAATGCAAAGTTGGCTCAATATTTGAAAATTAATCCATCATAATACACCATATTAACAAAATAAAGGAGAAAACCCATATTAGCATCTATACAAATGCAGAAAAAGAATTTGGCAAAACTCAAACTTCACCTGTTTTAAAAAAATCTCAGAAAACTAGTGATAGAAGGAAACTTCCTCAAGCTGAAAAAGGGCACCTCTGCAAAATCTACAGCTCACCGAACACTGCATGATGACGTTTAAATGCTTTCCTCCTGAGAAACAGGACAAGGTGCACAGTTCTGTCTGCTCTCACTACCCTCCCATCCAACCTTGTATGGAGATCTGAGGTAATGCAATATGGCAAGAAAAATAAAAGGCACACAGATAGGAACGGAAAAAATAAAACTGTCTCTATTCATAAACAGGATAGTGCATGGGGAAAACTGAGTTTATTGAGCGCATCTCCAAAGAGTAAATCTAGCAAGGCTGTAAGATATAAGGTCAACGTACAAAAATCAAGTTTATTTCTATATAGTAACAAGAAACCATTGGAAAAGGAAAACTGTATTATAACCCACAATAACCCTAAACAGAAACCACGTCCAAGGAAAAATGTGTCCATTAGTGACTCCACTCCTAGGTACGCAATCAAGGGAAATCAGACACAGGTAAATGGATGTCCAGCTTTATCACAATAACCAAAAAGCAGAAACCCAAATGTCCAACAAGCGATGAGTGAATCCACAGCATAGTGGATGAGAGATCCCCATCAGCCAGAGAAAGGAATGAAGTCCTGATGCCGCCACAGCACGGCTGAACCTTGAAAACATGGTGCTGGGAGAAAGAAGCCAGTCACAAAAGACCAGGGGTCAGCGGGAAGACAAAAGGATGTCCTGAAGCACATGACGGGGTGGATGAGCCTTGAGGACATAATGCTGAGTGAAATCAGTCAGACACAAAAGGACAGATATGTATGATTCCACTTTTATAACCAGCATAAAGGTAGAATCAGAGACTTATAGAATACAGGGAACTTGGAGACAAACAGAAGCTAGAGATGGGTGAACCATTAGCTAATGAGGTTGAACTCCAACGTAAGGGAATAGATAGGAAAGAAGGTGGTTCTCTAGTGGTTCTAGAAGTAATATTACCATATTGAAATGAACAAGATTGAGAGGGGTTGTATAGACCTACGTGTCCCACTGAGTCACACTAGAAATATGAATTCGTTCTCGTAAGAATTACTTCAAAGATATGATTCTTGTATAAAGAGTGTTTAAGTCCAGGGTACAGGGGGAAACTGCTCTTGCATGCTATGAGCTATGTTCAAAAGGAAACTATCAGCACTGCCACAGCAACAGCAGAGGTAAATAATGGGGGGAGGGACAGGAGTTAAGAGGAGGTTTAGATTTCCTACTTGGTGAGGGTGTGTTTATCGGTTTTCTGTCTCTTAGGAACATGAAATGATCTAAAATTAAAAACGCTGTTGGACTGTGGACTTTGGGCTTCTGCGTGATGCCCGGTGAATGCAGGTGGCTGAAGGGTGCAATGACGGAGAAGCAGAATGGCGAACGATGGGGTAATTTATGAACGAAGGCTGTGCTGCCACAAAAAGGAACAAAGTCCTGAGGCAGGCAATGATGTGAATGAAAACGTGGGACATTTGGTGAGGCAAAATAAGCCAGAAACCAAAAAACCCACAATGGTATGGTCACCTTTAGAAAATGCTTATAAGAAATTAGAGCAGACACATTAAGTCCAGGGTGGTGATTATTATTTCTGGATTTTGAGAGGCTGTTTTATACATAGAACCTGATATTCAGAGATAAGAACGAAGCCGAACAGGTTGGGGTTAAAGTAATTCAGAACATAGGGGTAAGGAAGTCAGTGCCTATATTTTAGAACCACACATACCCTTTGAGACCAATGGAAGAAGGTTTATTTGATCTGGAACTGAAATTTTCTGTAGTGCATAATCTAATTCAACCTATCTGTATAACTCATTTGAACAATTGAAACACAGAGAGCACAGAATGAGAAAGAGGTCCTTTAGTCCTGTATAGATTATTGTAATGCCTGGAAACATCCTAGAGTATATTAACTAGACAATCAAAAAGGATTGGCAAAGTCACCTGAGGGAAGAGAGAAAGACTATGGAACTATTAAACCTTACCACCAGGGAATCCCTGATACTGTGCCAAACTTTAGGGACACCCAAATCAATAGGCCATGCCCTTGATCAGGAGGCTTCTTCTTGTGAAGCTTATGTAGGTAGCAGAGACGCTTAGACTACCTATAGGCATGCCTAAGAGTTACTTCTGGAAGACCTCCGTGGTTGCTCAGATGTGGCCTCAGTCTCTCTAAGCCCGACTCTGCAAGTGAAATCATTGCCTTCCCCCTATGTGGGACATGACATCCAGGGGTGAATGTCTCCCTGGTGACGTAGGAGAGGACTCCCAGGGATGAATCCAGACCTGGCACCGCGGGGTCAACAAGGACATCCTGACCAAATGGGGAAAAACTGTAATTAATAAAGTATCAGCGGCAGACAGAGCTCAGATAGAGTCGAGGGGCTACTCTGGAGGTCACTCTTACGCAAGCTTCAGGTAGACCTTGCTACCTATCGTAACCTGCCAACCCCCAGCCAAAACCCTTCCAGCCAATCCTAAAGAACACCTAGGGCAATTTAAAAGATTCCACAAAGGTTCCAGACACTACAGTAACTCGCTAGAAACCTACAACCTCCAGACGGGTCCCTGGTCCAGATAAGTCCTGAAACATAGCCCAGCCTCTCCAGGACATCAGATAGTTCCATCTCCCTACCCCATATTAGTGACAGATCCTTCCAATATCAAAAATTTAGAATCACCATAACCCAAACAACCCCAATGAGAGGTATGGAAAAATCAAGGTGATGGTGAAATTATACACAGAAGATAGGACTTAAATGAATATGAATGCTGAATCATTAAATTGATATCTTTTAGTCTCTAGTATTTTAGAGCAGCTAGAAGTAAAAACCTAAAATTGTGAAATTATAACCCATGTCAAAGTCTGAAATATGTTCTACAACTAATTGTGGTGCTGTGCTTGGAAATTTTGTAGGTTTTTTGTATATTTGTTATCGTTCATAAAAAAAGAAGAAAAAAAGTCGATTTCTGATGATAAAGAAGCATGTGGGCCCTCTAGCCTCCTATATTCTGGAGCTAGAAAGAAAAATATGTCATATGGTAGCCCATGACAAACTCTGGGATCTGTCCTGGAACCACTTTTTTAAGTGTGCTTTAAAAACTACTGCTTTTTTATTTCTTTGCGTATAGTATATATGTTATACTATACAATAGAAAAAGTTTAAAAAAACAACAACAGGGATTACTATGACTCTACCCTTATGAAATGTCCCGAACAGGCAGATTCCGAGACAGACAGTGGACGGGTGGCTGCCCAAGGGCAGAGGTTCGGGGAGAAATGGGTGGGCTGACCGCCAGCGGGTCTAGTTTCTCTTGTGGTAGCAAAAGTGTTCTAAAATAGTCTAAAAATGGTGATGGCCGTACAAAGCTGTGAACACACTAAATACTGATTAGTACACTTTAAATAGGTGAAAGGTATGGTATCTGAACTATACCTCTACAAAGCTGTTATATTTTAAAAAGATCTATATAACACAGCATACTGAAAAGGAGAACTCACTGTAGACAGAAAGGAGAGGAAACCTACATAGAGTGGGAGCTATATATACAGTGTTCATGGATTACACACTCTATCACTAAAACGTCAGTTCTTCCCAAACTGATTGATGGATTTAAGGCAAACCCGTGAACATTTCAGCAACCTGTAAGGCGGAAACTGACACAGGGCTAGAGAAGCCCAAACAATTCCGAAAAAGAAAAACAAAGTTGGAGGAAAACAACTTTTGTTTTTCAAAAACAAAGTTCAAATGATTCTGGCCAAAGATGCTGAGACAACTGGACAGACACCAGTAAGATAACAAAAGGCAGGTCAGATTAGAAGGAGAAAGTATTTGCAGGGTGCCCATCTCACAAAGAACATACGCAGAATATATATGGGATGCCTATGACCTAATCTTTTTTTTTTTTTAAATAAGCAGAAGATTGACAGGCAATGCACAGTGGATATAAAATGTGGTTATGCCACCCCTGGAGCGGCCTGGGGAGCCCACAGCCTTTAGGCAAAGTGAAATGACAGTGGGATCCTAGGACGATCCATCGGATGGGCTAAGCGTACAAGCCTGGCCTAGCGAGGGGCTGCAGCTGGGGGAAGAGGGTTTCCCAGATGCTGCTGGGGGCAGGTGGAGGCAGCCACCATTTTGGAAAACCATGCAGCAGCCAGAGAAGCGAAACACACACTGATGCTATGACCCCTACTCTTACCCCAGAGAAAGGAGAACATGGCACTGAGGGTTGCCCAATAGCCCCAGACTTGAAGTCACCAAACGGCCATCCCTGCACACCCAGCCCCCGAGAGGCTTCTAAGCCAGAAGAAAGGAAGGAAGGATAACTTACACGGACATAGGGATGGGCTTGGCAGACTTGAGCTCTCCCCGGGGATACACAGCAGCTTCCTAAGCTTTGCCTCTATCCATCCAGAGTGAGGTCACTTGGACAGCTAGCACTGAGGCCGGAGAGGAGGCTGTCACACACTTTCTACCCCAGCCAGAGCCCCCATCTCCTGCGTGCTGGTTAGCAGCCCGCAGCCTGTGGCCACTTCCCAGAGCTGGACCCGGAGCCTGGGGACAGAAGCCTGGCCCCACCCCACCGGGGGCCACCATCCAGGCCCTACAGCACAAACACCTCTCCAGGGAAAGGGTTAACCGGGAAGTGCCCAGCTGCTGCCTTGGTCTCTGACATTCCTGGGCAGCCACATCTGCCAGCTGTCACAAACATGTGGACACACAGGAGGGGCCCGACCGGCAGGCCAAGGCGGCAGTGGGAGCACTGGCCCCGGTGAGGGGGACACCGGAGGCCCCCAGCCTGCCGGGTCGCGTGACCTCTGCCCTCGCCTCAAGGACAGTTTAAAACCCTGCTGGGGGCTGGTTCTGGTCTGTGATACCTGCCCCCAGAAGGGCGGTGGCTACCACATCCAGGGAATGGGGGAACAAGTGGAGCCTCCCCAACCACAAGGAGAAGCCCCTTGAGTGAGGGCTCCTGAGCCTGGGAGGGTCCAGCTTTGTGGGAGGAAGGGCCAGGGTCCCTGTGACAGGAAGGAGGCTCCCTCAGGCAGCAGTCAGGCACCCCCCAGCTCAGAGTCTGGGGTCCCTGACTCAGGGCCCCGCACAACCATGGCACGTGTGTGCTCCCTTCTGGACGGACTCGCCACCAGCCAAAGGGGAACTGCACGGCTCTCACTTCTCTGTGCACGCCCCCCATGACCTTCCCTCCCCTGGGGCCGGAAACCCACAAGCCAGTCTTGCAGCCACGTCCCCCACAGAGCCCCTCACAGACCAGCGAGGGGTGGGGGGCTCTGGTCTCGGCCCCTTCAGCCCAACCCAGTCCCAGTGCATCCTCCCATGGTGGCATCTGAGCTGCAGGAACAAAGGGGAGCAGCCAACACAAAGGTCTGGGTGCATGGCTGCTGGGGACGTGGGAGACAGGGACCAGGCCAGGGCAGGGGAGCTCCTCCAGCGGCGTTTATCCCCTCAGGTTCAAAACCAGCCACTGACCACGCTGGCGAGGCCCCTGCCGGGTCTGCTCCGGGGTGGATTCCGGTTATGTGCGCAGCAGGCACCATAAAATGATGCTTAAAGTTCCCTCGGGCCAACAACTCACTCGGCAGGTGGGGAAACCGAGGCAAAGCTACCGAGCCGCTCGGCATCACAGGTGGGTTGCCTTGGAATGCTCTGGAAAACTGCGCTGCCCGGCACACCCCCAGGGCCTAGGCAAGGGGCAGCAGGCTGACCCATCCTCCAGGGGGGTGTAAAATGACCCAAGAGGCCGCACGCGATGCAGCGCCTCTCCCTGCTCCCGCCCCCAGCACACCCGGTGACGCCGCCACGTCACTGCCAATAACCTAGATTTTAACCAAGAAATGACACACCCCTCTCCTCTGCCCCAGTTACAGGCTGGCCGAGCAGGAAGACCATGACAGAGGGGCAGACCGGCGACCCTAAGCCAGCTGCCTTGGGGCCGGCACGGGTAGAACCCCCCGCCCCATCTTATCCCACCAGTGCCGCCAGCACAGAGGGGGGGTGGGCAGGGAGGTGACGGTCAGGCAGGAGCCCCGCCCCGGGCCTGGGTCTACTCAGGGACAGCCTGGAACCAGGTCCCGCCTCCAAGGAGGGGGTGGTGTCTTGGATCCCGAGTGGGTGACAGCCCCTCCAGCCCCCCTGCACTGCACAAAGCCTTTACACAGCCTCCAGCTCACTCCGTCTTCCCTCGGGAACCCCACAGGTGAGGGGCTGCTGGTCCTCAGGTAAGCAGTTGGCTTTGGGCTCCACCTGCACTTGAGGGCAGGTGTGGCCACCCAGCGCTGGGGCTCCAAGGACACCAGCACCAATTCTCACCAAGGCCCAAGGTCACCCTGACCAAGAAGGGGCTACCTGGAGAGGGGAGAAGTTTGGAGACCAGGGTCTGCCTGCTTCTGGCTGTGCAGGGCCACCATGGGCCACCAGTGGGGACCCGGGACCCCCACTCTGGAGAGTGGCACTGGCTACTCCACCAGCTGGGGAGGCACCACTGGGGTCTCCATAGATGTCACCCACAGGTGCCCGGGATCAGGACACTCAAGTTTCTACACTGAACCCACCCAAAAGGCCCAAAACAAAATTGGAAAACCAGCCCAGATCTGGGGGGAGAAGACCACCCACAGAGCCCATGTCAATGTGACAACAAGATGCAAATGAGTAAGTTCTAAAGTAAGAAGCCAGTCAGCCCAGGGTCCAGCGCGTACCCGAGAGGGCGGCTGCAGCAGTCACCATCCAGTCTTCAGTCTGGTGGAGGGGGATGGGGTGGGTGGAGATGGGGATGGGGGGGTCCCCAGGTCTGTGCCACCTCCATCCATCAGGGCTCGAGGGACACAGGCGCAGGAAGGGAAGAGCCCCCTGCAGCAGCAGCCCATGGCCCCCCACACAGATGAGGGCACGGCACTGGCCGAAACTTACATGCAGGGGTGCAGTGGCACCACTCCTGGAGCCCCTGAACAAACCAGAGTCTGGAACCTTAAACCAGGGCATCCTGCCCCCCCATCCCAACCCCCAAAACAGAACTGCTTAGAGAAGCTCCATTCTTCGACAGGTGAGCTCTGAGCCTGGTCCCTGGTGCAGGGTCAGGGCTCAAGGCAGCAAGTGGACAGGTGCAGTGAAGCCTCCTTGCCCTGCTGAAACCGTACCTCAGCATGACCAACTCAGAAAGGCAGAGAAGCTGCATGGACACATGGGGGCTGGGGCCTGCTGGGTGCCAAGGAAACCAAGGCCTTGAGCAGTCAAGTGGCCCTTAGTGCCCTGTGAGCCCTTGGGCAGGTGTGTGGTCCACTAAGACCCTCTGTTTCCTCATCGATCCAGAGGGCAGAAAGAAAGACTCAGCCCCTCCATCCAGGGACGAGCTTCCTCTCCACTGCCTGGTCCTGCCCAGCCCCCAGATCTCAGCTCCTGCTCATTCCTTGAGTCTGGGGAGTGGGGTCCCTGCTGTGCACCCCCCACACCAGTTAGCCCCTGACACACCCAGCCGTTACCTGCATAGCCGCCACTGGCCTTAATATACATCTGGCCGTATTGGTCCTCCACCATGGTGTCGTAGGCCTCGTCATCCTCCTCGTCTTCCTCATTATGGTATGAGGTGGGGCTGTCGGTGGTGGGCAGGCTGCTGGCCCCCGGACTGGTCCTCTCGCCCTGGGAGTAGGGCGCCGGCTGGACGCTGGGGATGAGGCTGGCCAGGCTGGGCACCCCATAGTAGGAGACCCGGGGCAGCTTGATGGGGGCTGTGCCTGCCGTGCCCACCGCCAGCCCGTCCCGGGGACCGGCCTCCAGCGGGCGCTTGGGCAGCAGGCCCGGGCCGGTGGCCAACGGCAGCTCAACGGCTTCATGCTTCACGCGGGTCAGCAGGGGGATGGGCACGGCGGGGGCCATGGCATAGGGGGCGGTGGTGGCGGCGGCGGCCGGCTGCAGCTGGTGGCAGGGGCTGTGTGGCTCGGAGCTTGCGTCCTCCACCATGGCGGTCTGCGAGTCGCAGTGGGGCGAGCTCACCTTGAACATGAGGTCGGTGCCGCGCTCCACGATGTGCTGGATCTGCAGGAAACCGGCCGTGTACATGACCACGAGTTGCTCGCTGGCCGCCATGGTCAGCTTGCCCGTGTAGCAGAAGGACAAGATCTGCTGGAAGCAGGCGGGCGGCACCGAGCCAGGCAGCTCAAACGCGCTCTTGCTGTTGCCGCTGAACAGGTCGCGGAAGTAGAGGCTGCTGGCGGCCAGCACGGCCCGGTGGGCCTTGAAGGCCTGGCCCTTGACCACGATGGACACATCGCAGTAGAGGCCCAGCAGGCGCTGCTCGTTAAGGCAGCCCAGCACTGTGTTCCCGAAGTTGGGGATCTCGATGTGCAGCAGCTGCGACATGGCGTGCGGGCACGGGCGGGCACGCCTCAGACTCTCAGCTCGGGGCCTGCCGGAGCTGGGCGCATCTGCGGGGAGAGGGGTGGGGGGGACGCGGTCAGTTCCCGCCGGACAGGGCTGGGCCCCCTTCCCTTCCCATCCCCCAAGCCCCCTGTAGCCAGAACAATCCAGAAAAGAGGCCTCCCTGGGCCTAGAGGCTGAACCCTTTCCACTCGGGACCCTGGTTTAGAGGAAGACACAGGGAGAAGAGGTACCGCTGCCGAAACAACGAGAAGGAGACTGAGCCTCTAGCCCAGCTGCTCCCTCAACCTGTGCTGCTCCCAGAGCTTTCCCTCCCAAGCACCCCCAAGCCCTGAGGCTGCACACCCCCACCCCCACCCTCGGAGCCAGCAGATGACGAGTCGTGAGGTGGGCACCAGAGCTGAGGCCAGGGAACAGGCCATTCCCCGGGACAGCGGGGCCGGGAAGGGCAGGGAGCCAGCCCAGAGCAGCTGCTCTTCTCCCCGGAGAAAAAGTTAGCCAAGGAGACCCTCGTTTCCTTCCCACCGAGAGAGGGAGAACCCCGGAGCAAGGGCAGGCAGGCAGCGCTGTGGGTCCTTCCTGGCGCCTGGTTTCTGGTTTGTTTTTCCTTTTTTTTTTTTAAGCCGGTGCACAGTGGGGACCCTGGAACTCTGCCCTCGGCACCTGCCCTGGGAGGTGGGAGAGGGGCAGGGGCTTGTGGAGGACACTGCCAGGCTCTCCCGGGGCGCGGAACCCCCCTACTCCCACTTCTGACCTCCCCAGGCCAGTGCCCGGGGGGGATTGTCCCCTGAGCCGCTGTCACAGCCGCCGCCAGGACCCGGAGTTGGGAGCCTGTCGCAAGCTCACTCACTCTCATCCCCTCAGCGGCAGACGCCGGGCCAATCCCTGCTGGCTCATTTGGAGCCAGGTGACTCAGGGGGTACCAGGGGGTCGGGGTAGGGTGGGGTAGCTGCCGGGGCTCTAGGTGCGGCCGGGGCACCTCCAGGGGCTGGGGCGGCGCTGGCCCCGCTGTTTATCTGAGCATCGATTCCGAGGAGGGGGGCAGGGGACGGGCCAGAGGAGGCGCCGGCCCAACTCCGCGCAGGCCACCGGCCGCTGGCTGCCCGCACAAAGGCCGCTCTGTCCCGCGGGAGGGAAGTGCGGGCGGCCGCAGGGGCGCCGAGTCGGGCCGGGAGTGGGGGAGGCGGGCAGAGGGGCCCCGGGACTGGGCGGGAGTTGGGCAGGTGGGCGTTCGCGTCCGGGAGGGCCCGCAGTGCCCCTGCCGAGACAGTCGCTGCTGCAGAGAAGTTGTCAGCCCGGCCGGGCGGCGGCCGGCGGGGGAGACCTACCTTTGGCCGCTGCCACCGGCCCGCCACCGCCTGCTCAGCCTGGCAGGGGCCACCTCCGGTCCCTGTGCCGCTGCCCACCCGCCCGCCGCTCCGGGAATGCAGCAGGGACGGGGGCCCCGGAGGAGGGGGGGTGCGCGTCTTGGGGCGCGGGCTCGGCAGCCGCGGCTCAGCTGCATCCAGCCCGGCGCTCCCAGGCAGCGCTCAGCATCCAAATGAAGGCGCCGGATGCAGACGGGCGCTCGGGCGGCTCTGGGGGATGAATAGCCGCCTTTGATTCGGGAGCCCGAGCGAATGCCAGCTCCCAGCCCCGGCTTTCAAAACAGAGGGGTCTCGGTGCCAAAAGAATGCGCGGCTCCGGGTGTTGGTACAAGACAGACTTTTGATGACTCACTGCAATGCAAACAAAGATGGCAGAAATACTGTACTGTGCTGGGGGCTGCTCCGTGGTGCCGCGGCAGCTGAGACAGCCTGCAAATTTATAGTGCAGTTTTGCATATGAATTACCCAGTAAACTGCTTCCGTGCCATCCAGGAGGACCCGAGTGTCAGAGCATTTAAACTATTCCAAACAGTCTGCAGAGCTGGCTGGGCCAGCCGGGCTTGCCTCCCCCAGGGAGGGCAGGGGGTAGGGGGGGAGAGGCCAGGGGAGGGGGAGAGTGGAGTGCAAAGACAGTAGGGGGCAAGGAGAGCAGGAGGCAGATGAGGCCAGAGGGGGTCTGTGAGGAGGTAGGTACAGTGAGGGCAGCATCCCAAGAGAGCCCTGGGAACCCCCCTTCTTTCCTTCTCCCCGGGGACATGGAGGGGGGTGTTCCCTATCCTTGGGGGTCCCAGAGCAAGGCCCCTCCCTGCCCTGTGGTCCAGGCAGCCCAGCCTAGCTCTTTTAAAGAGAGCAATGCCATGAAGGTGGGGGGGCAGGTGGGGTTCCCGAGAGGCCGCCCTCAAAGGTGGCAGGCAAAGGGGCTGGGCACCCCAAGCCCCGTGGCCTCCAGGCAGGCCCACTTGCCAGCTAAGGGGATCCGGCCAAGGGTCTGGGGCCCACAACCCCCACCCAGCTTCTGTTTCCCTGCAGCCACCTTCTGGGGTTCCCAGGAAGATGGGCAGAGACCTGGAGATGGCAAGGTGCGCGGCTCCCCCCTCCCGGGTCCCTACCCGGGCAACTGGAGACAGAAAGAGCCATCTGGTGCCTCTCGCCACGCCGCAGCCGGCTTCCACCCAGGTGTGGGGATGCTCCCGGGGAGTGGGCAGCACCTCCTGAGTACACGGCGCCTCCACTGAGCTGGGGGCAACTCTTGGGGAGACAAGGGCTGTGGTGAGGGGGTTCGCAAAAATGACCCACAGTCTGCAGCACCAAAGAGCTAAGGGTGAGGGGGGTCCTCCCAGCAGAGAGACCCCGGGCCACGGCCACCCACGTCCCCCAGCTTCCAAGGAGTGCCGGGACCCCACCCACAGCAGGACCCAGGACTGGCTCTCCCCCACTTGGTGCCCTCTGGCCGCAGCACAGGCCCAGAGGGTCCTGCCCCCGCTACTCCTGCAGGAGACCACCACACAGGAGGCTGTAGATGCCCCCCCCCCCCCGCCGCCGCCATGCCAAGCCCTGGGGTGGCCGGAGCAGCCCTCTGTCCCCACCTGCCCTCGCCCGGCCAGCTCTCACCCACAACTAGGAGCCCGTCCCGGGTCACCTGGGCCGGCACCCCACCGGGCACCCAGGGCTAGGAAGTCCTGGCACCCTTTTCCCTGGTCCTAGGAAGAGCCCAATGGCTGAGGACAAGGAGTAGGACCACCCAGCCTCAGACGGCAACCTCGGGCACAGGCAGGGCAGGACCCAGAGGCCCAGGGCAGCAGGAACACAGAGGGGGCAGAGGGAGATGCAGGTCTGGAGGCGGACACAGGTCCCAGGCCTGGCCCTCCAGCTGCTGCTTGGGGTTTCTCTTTCATGCTGCACACACACCCCCCTGCCTCCTCCCAGAACACACACGTCCCTTTCTTCTGGTCTCATTTGAGTTGCCACCTCCTCCAGGGAGCCCACCAGTCACTGCCATGAGTACCAGGACTGCCAACAGACCACAGTGCTCACTGCTGGCTCTCCCAGGGCAACCTTGCCCCAAGGTCAGCCAAGTGGGGTCACCCAGAGCTGGGGACCAGACAGGGACCAGCAGCTGTCCACTGCCCGGGGCTGGGTCAGTGCTGCGAGAGCAGGGGCCAGTGGGACACGCACGGCATCTGTCTTGTCAGCCCAGGTTCAAATCCTGGCTCCTGCCCGGGACCACTCAGGTGCCCAGGCCAGGGCCAGCCATGTCCCCTCATGTCCTAGGGCCTCGGGGTCAGGGGGCTTTGCAGGGTTCCAGTGGAACAGAATGAGATAAGGTTTATAAAACCGTGTGCTGGACCCTGGCATGGCCTAAGATGCCGTGGACTGTCCCGACAGTTGCTGTCACCCACTGTGACCCAGGCGAGGGCGGCTCTCAGCAAAACGTGCCCAGAGAAGACATCATTATCCCTGAGCAGCTGACATGGCCAGCGCAGCCCCAGGGACCCGGGAACCAGGCTGCTTCATAGCTTTGTCCTCAAGCCACCTGGGAGGGTGCAGACACCCCCCCACCCAGGCTGGTTTTAAGTTGCTTTCTTAGAAGCTCTGGCTGGAGCAAGAACAAAGCTGAACTTTAGGAGGAAAAGAAATAAAATAAAGGCTTGGTTTACACACTCGGCAGCCAGAGGGGAGGGGGCCGTGGGCACAGCCTGAGCCAGCACAGGGAGAAAGGGAACAGGCCCTGTGTGCACACACCAGTGCCTCCTCGAACCCCACAGTATCAGCGACTGCTGCCCCCACTCGGTGCCTCAGTTTCCTTGCTCTAAAACAAGGCAGACCCAGCCCCCCACTTCCCAGACAACAGCACCTGCTCTGCTCCCCTCCAGAGTGAACTACTGCACTCATCTGCTTTTGGAAGGACCTGAAGAGCAGGCAGCAAACCAGAGATCTGACTTTTGTCCATCTCAGCCACTCTCAAAGCCACTGGACCGTGGAACCAACCCCTTGACAACCCCGGCTGGGGGAAAGCTGTCCTCCCACCCCGAGCCAGCCCCCGCCTTGCAGACAGAGGAAGCTGGCTCCTCTGGACTCATGGACCTCAAGATCAATCGTAAAGCAAGGGAGTGGCTGGGTCTCCCCTCCGGGGGGTGGGGATGGAGCAGGATTCAGGACCCAAGGACCATTCTCCCATCCCCGTGGACAGTGTGTCCTGTAGCTGGACAACAAGAGAAAGAACCAGAAGTGGGGGGGGGGGGATACATCAGGCCAGGTGGATGCAGATACTGCAGGGGGCCCCCCTAGGCCACTATTCTTCCTTCTCCCCCTGCCCCCCCTCCTGGAGGGAAGCCCCCTTCATTCTACAGGATCACTCCCAGCAAGGGACAGGGAGGTGAGAGAAATGAAATAGAGTTATTTTGCAGGGTTTAATTTTACCAATATAATAAGGAAGGTTCTCTGGCACTTGCAAACGTGCAGCCACGAAGTGCACTCACGGCAGTGGGGGTGGGGGGACGTGTAGAAGCCAAGAGAGGAGCCCTGTCCCGGCCACCTCCAGCCTTGTGGCGAGGAGGCTGGGTGCTCTGTGAGTGAGCAACCCACGCACAAGCACTTTATGGGGGGGGGGTGCCTGGCTTGGATGCAACGAGGCTCTCAAAATGGGGGAGGGGGCCCATCACTTTGGCTGTGGTGCAATGACCAGTACTTTCCAGCAGGCCACAGGCCCCACCAGGGCCCAGCAGCCTCCGCTAATGGCTCCCAGCTCTACTGCAAGGGGTGGGGGGTGAGCTAGGGTGGCGTGGGCAGCGTTAACCCTTAGGGGCCTGGGCAACAGGACACCTCGAGGGCCGCCTCCCGGGAACCCACCCTATGGCCCGAGCAATGCGTTCCCTGAGTGCTGGCACAGGCCCAAGCCTAGGCCTGGGCCACTGGCCGCCACCCTCCCACGGCCCAACGCTCATCACCCACTGCATGGGTGGCCTGTGATCGTCTAAGGGGAAGAGGGGCACCAACTCCGCCCTGGCGGAGCTCCCCACCCTATGTCCACCCTTGAGACCAGCCGAGAACCACCTGCTCTAAAGGTACGAGCTGGTCCCGCCCACGGGGAGCGGCTGTGCACCAGGACTCTTGGTGACACCTCCCCCAAGGCACCGCCAGGAGGGGGCTGCAGGGAGGGAGGGGACGAGGATGTGCACCCCTCTTCAGGGCCCTCGGCAGGTGGGTGGGAGACTAGGGGGTATACGGGGCCCGGCTCGCGCCCGTCAGCAACAGTGTGTCATGTATCCAACGTCACCTGGCCACAGGTGGGGGGGGCAGGTGCCACTGTCACACCTGAGCCACACCTGTGGCCACAAACGTGCCAGGTCTGCTCTTCCACTGTCGAAGTACTTCTTTATCCTGGGGATGGGAATGCAAACCAAACAGCCACCCCCCAAAAACAGACAGCCGCACCGATGGGGAAGCCTGAGGGGACAGGAAGGTGGCCATCCCACAACTGGGCCCGTGCCACAGTTCCTGATGGATGGGTGGACAGTTGGACAGACCCGCCAGCCACCCCACAGCCCCCGTGGATTTCCAAAGAATCCTCCCACCTCTCTTGCCTGTATTTGTAATTTAAATAACGTGAGCTTGAAGAGTGTCTCCCTCGGGTGTAGTTTAATAACTTAAAAAGCCAGCACCAGCTCTGCATGCCTCCTCCCCGATGATGGGGTGAACCAGGCCCCCTCTGCATCCCTTGGTGGTGCTGGGCACGCTGGGGTCCGAGAGGAGTCGACATCCCTCCTTGGCCCCGTGACATCAGGCCGGTGGCCCAGCCCCTCTACATCCCTCTGTCCGTCTGCCCCAGCGGGGCCCTTGGGGAGACCTCGCCGTCACCCCTGGAGGGGAGGGATGTGGGGTCCCGGAGCCTCTCTGCACACCCCAACATTAATATTCATCACGCGCTCATTTGCATCTCGTGCCATAAATAGTCGGAGGCGAGGTAAGACACAGAGCTCCCTGCATTTCTAATTATGCTTAAAAATCAAATGTAAATCACAACACGCGCCGCCACAGAAATATTAAATCAGCTGCCACACAGCCGCCAACACCTCTGCGGGGAGAGTGGGATGGCCCCCCAACCCCACCAAGGCCGTGGGGTGGAGACTGCTCCCACACAGCAGCGTCCTGGGAACAGGAGGCACCCCCAAGGCCTGACCCACATCCTCGGCCTGGACCCTGTATCAAGGGGGGTGGCCCCCCTGCCCTGGGACACCTGGATCTCGGCCCACACAGGAGCCTGGTGGCCGGGAGGTGCCTGGGGCAGGGGTTTGGCCCAACCCTGCCCCCACCACAGGCTGCACCATCTCCTCGGGGGGTTCTGCCTGTTCCACTGACCCCACATTTCAGCCAGCCGCTTGGTCCCCGACCTTCCTCAACCCCTGGAACAACTTAAGGGACACAGCGGTGGCCGAGCCCCTCTAGGAGGACATGATGGGAACCTGAGGGCTGTCCCGGATCCCCACAGACCACACAGCCACGAGAGGGTTAATGCAGGGGCCTGCGGGGGGGAAGGGGGGCTCCACACAACTTCTGTGTAAATCCAAAAAAGCAAAGACTCCCTAGAAGCAAATTCATCCAGGAACGGGGGTGCTGGAGTGGTCCCTCCCCCCTCCCAGGCGCCAGGTACCAGCCCCCGGCCTGGGGGAGATGGGGAAGGGGGACTGTGGGGTGGGGGGCCGCACTGGCATCTGTGCCTGAGACCATGCCTCCCCCGTGGCACCCCCACGCGACTCTCATCCTAAGGTCCTAGGGCTGAGCGCAAGTGGGGCTCACTCTTGGGGTGGGGGGGCTCCCTCTGACTGTGCAGGGTGGGGCAATATGGACACTCGCACAAACACAGAGCTCGCTCCAGACCAGCACCAGGTCGGGATCATCTGTGAGTGGGGGGTGAAGGATGGGCACCGGGCATCCCCGGGACAGGCCCCAGTCGACCTCGTCCTAGGGTGGGGCCTCCACAGCCGAGCAGAAAACATGCGGACACAGTCGGACAGAAGCCAGAAGAGGAGGCGCAACGGCCTGGGACAGGGATGGGGCCTCCGGGAGCTGGGGACCCCCAAGACCACACTGACCTGTGCCAGCAGGATGGGGCCCCGGAAGGAGGCAGGAAACTCCCACTGTCCAAACCACCTGTGTGCGTGCCTGTCACCGCAGCCCGGCAGCCTGGGGTAGCGCCCGAGGGACAGAGGGTCAGACCCGAGAGCAGCCCAGCAGCTGGGGTTCCAGAACCTTCTCCACGGCCTCCTGCCCTGGCAGGAAAAGCTCCTTCCCTTGGACACATGCTCACCCCACCCCACTCCAGAAAAGGAGGGGGAAGGCATCAGCTGGCACTCAGTCCTCACACCCAGGGAACCCCCGGCAGAGGGATCTGGGAGGAGGTGCAAGCTGGAGGGGTCCGGCCCCAGAGGAGATGCCCTCTGCTCACTCAGCCTCCTGAGGTCCCCCTGTGCACGCCTTCCTCCCCTGGTACCCCTGGCCACAAGGCCCCCAGCACCAGCCCCTCAGCCTGCAGCTGAGACCAAGCCCCACTGCATCCAGGATTTGGGGTGTAACGGGCTGGTCCCTGCCTTGGACCCCATCTTGGGGGTGGCCGGGGCAACCCTGGGTGCCTCCCTGTACACTGGGGAGAGGGCAGACATGCCGCTGCCAGGCCCATCCTGGCACCACGCCCAGACCTATTTTTAAGTCCATTTACTAGAAATCCCGCAAATTAAAGGAAATACGGATAATGCAGTAAGGATCCTCGGGGCCAAATAAAAGCTACACATAATTTTCCTCATGCTCCAGTGTAAGAATCTTAACCACAAAACCCAGATTTCCCCAAAGCTCTTTTGCAACACAGGAAGAATCCTGTTGTGTAAAGGACAGGGGAAAAAGAAGGTGGAGGGAGAAAACAGTCTCCACTCTGCTGGGGAATCACCCATAAGCCCCAGAGGGCGTGCTTGTCTGGGGCCGCCTCTGAGCAGCGGCCATAAAAGGTAATTCTTGATATGGAAAACTGAGACCAGAAATTGACACCTCGTTCTATGGCCCATGATGCTGCCAGCAGGAGGCACGTTCTTTCCGGAAGGCAGGTACAGGTGCCGGCGACGGGACCTGGGGTCTGGGGTCACCCCTCCAGCCCTCGGCTGCAGCCCACCACCTCTCCCTGCAAGTCCTGCCTGGGGGACAGTCACGGGTCACCCTGCTTTTGGGCACCCATGGAACCGAGCCTTTCCTAGGGGCATGGGCTGGATGGAGCCTCTCCCCACAAAGAAACGTCCCCCAAAACTGTGGGTGTGACCTTATTTGGAAAAAGGGCCATGACATTAGAGACCGAGATGCCCGCCTCCCGGGCAGCAGCTAGGAGTGGCCCCGCAGATGTATGCAGATGCCGAGGTGGAGGGGTGCAGCCCCCCCCCCAGGAGCCCCCAGCAGCTGGAGGACATAGGAAGGAGCCCCCAGAGCCAGGAGAGAATCCATTTCTCCTCTAAGCCCCCAGTGTGGCGTAACTTGTTAGAGCAGCCCCTGGATGCTAAGACACCCCATTATTTCACAAGCCCCCCCATCCACCTCAGCAGTAGGGGCCACAGACAAAGAGCCAGGGAGCAGGCAGGTGGCCACTGGGCCACCACTGTCAGGCACTGGAGCGAGAGGCAAAGCCTGTGGCCCCGAGGTCGGATCCCCTCACCACTCACTCACTGCGGGGGGTGGGGTGGGGGGTGGCAAGAACAGATCAGGGAGGAGGGGGTCAGCCAGGTCGGCAGGAGGACCCCAATGCCCCTAGAGCCCTAGCCCTCCCCAGCTTGCTCCCGCCCACCAGGGATGCAGGATGCAGGACCCAACTGTCCCATCACCAGAAGCCAGACCCTCTGGAGGTGGCGGAGCAGGGGAGGGGCAGCAGCCAGTCACAGCTCATCTTGGCCTGCCACTGGATGGGGAAAAGGGCCCACGGAAACCACCACATTCCAGCACAGAACAGAGAACCCTACCAAGAGCAGGGGGCGGCACAGCTCCCCAGGGCTCATGTGTCTCCAAATGCCTGGCAGGGGTGAGGGGCTCCCGGGAGCCCAGGACCCCCAGAGGGCGTCACCTCGGCCACGAAGACCCCCAGCGCACATCTGTTAAGCTCTTACTGTCTACGGCGTTTCCTCTGCTCACACCTTGGGGACCGAGGAGAACTTTCAGGTAGCAGCTCCGGGACGGGCTCCTGACCCTGAGGGGGGCCTGAGCCATTGAAGGGGACATCGGGGTTCGCAGCCTGCGGCAGGGGCAGGAAGCGGAGGCGCCAGGGCTGGGCTTACTGAGGAGGAACAAGTCACTCCACGCATGGTGGAAAGTGGCAGACGCGTGGGCAACACTGACCCCTCTGCAAGGACGCGCGTGTCCGGGGGCTGGGGACGAGGCTGTGTCACAAAGGGCAGGGCAGCAAGGATCCCGCAGGCCCCCCAGCCCTCCAACCCCGATACCCTTCAGAGGCGACTCGCGAAAGGATGGAGGGGGTCTACTGAACTCCAAAAAAAAAAAGCAACCGAGAGAGCAGGAGGGCTGGGGGAAGGCAAGCAAGCTCATGGAAAACACAAGCTCAATTCCAGATGAAGAAAAATTACCAAAACCTTGGAAATGAAGCAAAGGGATAACTGCACGGCCTCTCAACATCATACAGAAGCCAAGGAACTACTGAGCTGCCTGGTGGAGCTTTAGCTCCCTGTTTGCTATTAATTAGGGCCCAGACTCTCAAGCTACATAAATACTTGTTCATTTTTGCCAAGGAGAGATGTAAAGATGCTTCTCCAGTTAAAAGATGAGCCCTCAGGGTTGTGGAGTTTTTTCCCTCTAGGACATTAACCAGCATTTCTAGTCCAGCCATCTTACATCCCACGTTCTTTCCTCAATGCTCCTTCATTAATGGGTTGAAGTTTTGGACACGCGGTCACTTTATATGAGGATCTTGTTTTTAACTTTGTTAAAAGCATGCTTTAGGGAACTGCCTGAAAATGTGGAGCTGTGTTCCAGTAGCCGTGTTTCTTGATGATGATTGTATAATGATATAACTTCCACAATGTGTCTATGTGATTGTGAAAACCTTGTGTCTGATGCTCCTTTTATCTACCGTGTCAACAGATGAGTAGAACATATAGAATAAAAATAAATAATAGGGGGAACAAATGTTAAAATAAACCTAGATTGAAATGCTAGTGATCATTGAAAGGGAGGGGTAAGGGGGAGGGTATGTATGAATTTTTTTCTGTTGTCTTTTTCTTTTTCTGAATTGATGCAAATGTTCTAAGAAATGATCATGATGATGAGTATACAACTATGCAATGATATTGTGAATTACTGATTATCTATGTAGAACGGAATGATATGTTAAGAATGCCTGTGTTTCTTTCCTGTCACATTTTTTTTAATTAAAAAATTAATAATAAAAAAAAAAGCCTGCTTTAACAGGACCCCCACGCAGTCTCACTGGCCAAAGCGAATCAAGCTGCTTGGCCCGAGCACACTCCCAGGCAGGGCTCCTCACGTCGCCCCAAATGAACCCAGGCAGTGAAAGAACTTGGATTTCACTCACTGTTCTGGGTTTTCATTCTTTCTTTCTTCTTCTCCCTGAGACTTTTCTGCATCTGGCCCTCGGCCAAATCTATGGGTCCATCTGCATCTTGCGTAACTTGTGGTTTGGGCCACGTCCCTCTTCCGTGGCTAGGGCCAGAGACAAGCGGTGACCAGGGCCACTGGGCTTGCTCCAGCCATCCTGGCCCCTGCACCTGGGATTTGTGGCTGGCCACTCGGTGATCCCCAAGAATGGACGGCTGGGGTGCAGCCCCATCTCCTGGTCTTTTTTGCTCATCCGTCACCCCAGAGGTGCAAACCAGTTAGTTCGCATCTCTAGAAAAGAGGAATATCTCTGAGAGACAGGCAGGTGAGCGGCTATCCATGTTTACCTTGGGCAGGTAGCTAAAGTGGCAGAGCTGACGCCATGTGCTGGCGTGAGCCTGGCACAAGCTGGCTGCTACCTCCGGGAGTGTGGGATTTTTATGCTACCTCTAAAGGTACCCAAGAAACACATAACAACATCTCTTGACGAGTTGTGTCCTCATTAGTTTCTAGAAATAATAAGCAATTATAGAAATCTATTTCAGGACTCTCAGAAAAGTAAGGAACTACACATTTCTAATCCTTTAAATTAGCATTTATGAGGGGAGAAAAATCCTAAAAGGAAACTACTCATCAGAAGCCCTGTTATGTAAAAATTCAAATTCCTGCATAAGGGAGAATCCTTGGCCAAATCATTTAGCTTTGACAATTTTGGGTTAAAAATACCATCTTTTCCCTGATTTTTATTACTATGGAGTAGAAATCAAACATGTATCTCATTATCAAAATCTAGTTTTTTCTCGTTGTTGTTCATTGGGACAGTAATTTGAATTTCCTAAACTCCCAGACTGTTTTACCAGAGATGCTGGCGTTACTTTCACATCATGTTGAAGATTATAAAAAATATGTAACTTCCATCTCTAACAAGGTTGAACGATTCTAACAAACTGAGAGGCCAGAAGTAATTGTGTTGCACTCTGGCTACCATGAGTATGGAGTATTGCTTTATCTTTGTCAGATAATTCTAACATCTCTGTCATCTTGTTGTCAGCATCTATTGATTGCCTTTTAACATGGAGTTTCTCAAACATCTGAAATCTAAAGACAAAGAATGAAGCTTGAAAGGAGCCAGAGAGAAATTACGCCCAAGCTACAGGTGGGAAAAGATTCCAGTGACAGGCGATTTCTCATTGGAAATCATGGTGGCCAGAAGCAAGTGGCATAATATCGTTCAGGTGCTGAAAGAAAAGAACCGTCAACTCAGAGCTCCATATGCAGCAAAAATACCCTTCAGGAATGAAGGGCGACTCAAGACATTCTCAGATGGAGGAGAACTATGTCAGTTTGTCACCAGCAGACGCATCCTAAGAAAAATAGTAAAGGAAACTCACAAAACATAATTGTTTGAGTCCACTATTATGAAATATCTAGAGTGGGCAAATTCATGGAGGCAGAAAGAGAAAAGCTGGTTACCGGGGCTGGGGGAAGGGGGACCGGGGAGTTATTGCTTAACGGATTCAGTTTCTGTTCGGGTGATGAAAATGTCGGTAATGGATGTTTGCACAACACTGTCAAACGTACTGAGACGCCACTCATTTGTACACTTAAACATGGTTAAAGAGCTAAACTTTTCTATACGTATGTCATCACGATAAAACTGAAAGAAAAGGGGCAATGGTACAAAGCCATATATATTTGCAATATATTTGGAAATAACAGCATAAAGGAGGTGGGTAGGAGCAAAACTGTATTGGACTAAGGAAATGACACCAGGTAATTCAAATCCACGGGAACAAATAAAGACCTTGAAATTGGTAAATGAGAAGGTTAATATGATAAATCCCACAAATCTCTAACTGCTCTCCTATACTCTCCCAGCTTCTTTGGAAGATCTAAAATTATATAAAGTAACAACTGTAACAATGTATTTCTGGGCTTGTAACAAAGACGAGATGTAACACACACATGCCATCTTCCCCATTAGGGAGGAAGCTATGTTGGAAATGATGATTGTATATCTCACTGGAACTTCAGTTTACTGTAAAAGAGGGATAGGTTATCAGACTAAAAGGGCCAACCCGTTAGGAAGATGTAATTATAAACATAAAGGCAGCTAACAAGAGAGCATCAAAATGCATGAAGCAAAAATGGACAGGATTGAAGGGAGACAGACACAGAACAGGAATAGCTGGTGACTTCAATAATGCACTTTCAATAACGGGCAGACCAAGGCAGCTCACAAGGCCACAAGAACACAGAAGACTAGAACACGACTAAAAACTGATTAGAGCTAACAGATGTCCCCAAAACACTCCACCCCCACCCCCACCCCGACCATGGAATCTTCTCCAGTGCCCATGAAACATTCTCAGGAGAAAACAAGCCTCAAAGTGCTCAAGTCAAAGAAGCTTCTCTGACCACAATGAAAAGAAATTGAAAAATCAGTTAACACACAGAAATTTGCAAAATTCACAAGTATTTGGAAATAAAATACCCTTTGGGTAATGAATGGGTCAAAAGAAATCTCAAGGAAGTTATCCTGGAAGATACTCTGAAGCATTATATAGAGATCCCTTTTTAGTTTATAGTGTTCGGCGTGACTAGAGGGAAGTACCTGAACTGTTAACCCGATTCCAGTAGCCTTGATCCTTGAAGATAATTATGTAACTGTGTAGCATTTACAATGTGACCATGTGATTGTGAAAACCCTGTGGCTGACACTCCCTTTATCCAGGGTATGGACAGGTAAGTGAAAAAATAAAAATAAGGACAAAAATAAATAAATAGGGCGAGATAAAGGGTAAAAACTGGATAGACTGAAACACTACTGGTCAACGATAAGGAGGCATAAAGGGGTATGAGATGTATGAGTTCTTTTTTTTTCTTTTTATTTCTTTTTCTGGAGTGGTGAAAATGTTTTAAAAATGATCATGGTAAAAAATACACAGTTATGTGATGATAGTGGGAGCCACTGATCGTATGCCATGGTTGGAGTGTATGTTGTGGAGATTTCTCAACAAAAATATTTAAAAAAAAAAAAAATCAAGGGAAATTGGAAAATACATTGAGACAAAAGAAAATGAAGGCATGAATTTATGGGATACAATTAAAGCAATAATGCTTAGGGGGAAAGTTGTAGTTATAAATGTCCATGTTAAAAAAAGACCCCATGCACTTCTCAAAAAACAAACAAACAATACAATACAAAAAATTCAACAAATGGTGCTGCAATAATGGGATACTCACATGGAAAACAATGACTGTTACCTTGCCACATAGCCTACACAAAAATTAATAAGACCTCAAACTGATAACCCAATTTCTACCTTAACTCACAGAAAAAGGAATAAACTAAACCCAAAGCAAACAGAGAAGAAATACTAAAAATTAGAGTAGAGTAGAAGCTAATAAAATAGAGAATAGAAAAATAGAGAAAATCAGTGAAACCAGATTTTGGGTCCTTGAAAAGATCTATCAAGCCAACAAACCATTAGCTAGCTAGAGACCAAGAAAAAGAGAAGGCTCAATTACTCCAATCAGGAATGAAAAAGGAGATATTACTACTGACCTGACCAAAAGAAAAAGGGGTTCTAAGGGAATAGCATTAAAAACTGCACATGTCAATGAATTAGGATAACTTAGATGAAAGGGACAAATTCCTAGAAAGACATCAACTACTGAAAGTCACTCAAGATGAAATAAAAAATCAGAATCTGCATGAACTTTCCAAGAAGTGAAAGAGGGAGAACACTTGCAGCCATCTCCGAGGCCAGCATTACACCAATACCAAAGACAAAGACTTCAGAACAAAATAAAACCACAGAACAATCTCTTATGGATACAGTCACAAGCATCCCCCACAAAATGTTAACAAACTGAATCCTGCAACATGTGAAAGGGATTAATTACTATGACCAAGTGAACTTTATCCCAGGAATTCAAGGTTGGTTTAATGTCATACACCATATCAATTAGAATCAAGGACAAAAACCCCACAACCATCTCAGCAGATGCAGAAAAATCAAGAGATTTTGACAAAATTGAACATCTGTTCATGACCAAAGCACTCAAGTTCTCCACCCTAATAAAGGGAATTATAAAAAGTACATAGCTAATGTCATAGTTAATGAAAAAGACTTTTTTCCCACTAAGATCAGAGCTGCTTTTATGGTGATGACATGTTCTAAAATTTATTGTGGTAATGGATGCACAACTCTGAATATACTAAAAACCACTGTACTGTATGCTTTAATTGGGTGAATTGCATGGCTTGTAAATTATGTCTCAATAAAACTTATTTTTAAATGCTAAAAAACACTATAGATAAATCAAAATGAATGTCTGTAAAATGTTCAAGTAACCCACAGGAATGCAGGGGAAAAAAAAGACAGAAACAGAAAAGCTGACAACAAACAGAAAACAAATATTAAAATGTCAGATTTAGGCCCTAACATAGGATTACATTAAATGTAAAGGGACTAATTACATCAATGAAGAGACTGCCTCGCAGAGTAGATTCAAAAAACTGATCCAACTATATGCCGTCTATAAGAAACTCACTTCAAATATGATGATATAGACAGGTCAAAAGTTAAAGGATAGAAAAAAGCTGTATCATGCAAATATTAATCAAAAGAAACCAGCAGTTGCTATAGTAATAACAGATTAAGTAGATTTCAGAGCACTGTAAATTACCCGAGATAGAAAGGGACATTTATAACAACAGCAGAAAAAAAAAAGGTTGAATCTAACAAGAAGCCAAAAAAAAAGGTGGACTCTAACAAGAAGCCATATCAACCCAACTTGTGTATGCACAAGGAAATCCAGCTGTAAAAAACATGAAGCACATACAGGGAGAACTGAAAGGAGAAAGAGAAACCCACAATAATATTTGGAGACTTCAACAACCCTTTCTCAGCAATTCATGGAAGTAAACAGAAAATCTGCAAGGATATAGAAGGAAATGACACCATCAACCAACAGAATCTAACTGACATTGACAGAAGATCAACCCAACAAGTATGGAACAGACACCCTTCTCCAGCGCATAGGGAACACATGTCAAGATGGACAATATCCTGGAGCAAAATACAGACATCAACAGATTTAAATGACTTGAAATCGCGCAGACTGTATTCTCTGACCAGAATCAAACTCAAAATCAGTAACAGATTACAGCAAAGTCTCCAAACGCTTGGAAATAAACAATGCATTTCTAAGTAAACCATGGGTCGAAGAAGAAGTCTCAACGGAAATTTAAAAATACGTTAAATGAATGAAAAGAAAAATATAAGGTATCAAAATTTGATACAAGAAATCAAAATTTGTAGCTTAAGCAGTACCTAGTGGGAAATTTAAAGCACTAAATATAGGTGTTAGTTAGAGAAGACGCATGTTAATAACTAAGCTTCCTTTCCAAGAACCTAGGAAAAGAGCAAAATGAGCTCAAAGTAAGCAGAAGGAAGGAAATAAAAATCAATGAAATTTAAAATATAAGGACAGAGGGACAAAAATCAGTGAGACAAAGGACTGGTTCTTTGAAGAGAAACCAATGAGACAAAGGACTGGTTCTTTGAACAGATCAATAAAATTGACAATTCTCTAGCAAGACTAAAAAAGAGAAAGAGAGAGAGAAGAAACAATTACCCCCCAGGAATAAGACGGGGTCTCTCACCACACATCCTGAGACATCAAAAAGATAGTAAAGAAATACTGGAAACAAAGCTATACATGCATGGCAACTTAAGGTAAAATTCCTCAAAAATCACAAATCACAACAGCTTCCCCAAATGAAACAGATAATTTGAATAACCTTGGAACTAAGAAAATCGAATGTGTAATTTTAAAACTCCCAAAAAAGAAATCTCTAAACCCAGATGGTTTCACTGGAGAATTCAACAAAATGTTTAAAGAATACCAATTACATGCAATCTCTTCCAGAAAATAGAAGAAGGAATACTTCATTTTCTAAAGCTGGTATTACCCAGACACGTAACTAGACAAACACAGTACAGGAAAAGAAAACCACAGGCTAGTATATAGATACAAAAGTCCTTAACAAAACAATAGCCGATAGAATTCAGCAATATATAAAAGGAATTATACACAGTGACTGTGAGATTTATTTCAGAGATGCAAGGCTAGTTCAATATTTGGGAGAAAAAAATACCAAAACCCAGTGCAACCCATCATATTACTATTAATAGCCTAAAGGAAAATCACATAAGCATTTAATGCAGTAAAAGCCAAGTGACAATTTACTGTACATCAGGATTAAAAAAAAAACTCAGAAAACTATTTAATAGAGGGGAACTGGCAAGTGACATAAGACAAGAAAAGGAAAGAAAAAAAAGGCAGACAGATGAAATGGTGCATTATTTGCACATGACATGATTATCTGTGTAGAAAATCGCAAGGAATCTACCAAAAAAAAAACCCCACCAAAAAACAAACAAAAAAAACCTCCTAGAATTAATGAGTTCAGCAAGGTGTCAGGATACAAGATAAATAAACCAGAAGCAACTGTATTTCTATAAACAAGTAATCACCGAAACTAAAAATACTGCATCATTAAAAAAAATACTGTATCATTTACAATCACTCAAAAAGGAGAGACAAAAAAAGGGAAGGAGGGAGAGGGAGGGAGGGAGGGAGGGAGGAAGGAAGGAAGGAAGGAAGGAAGGAGGGAAAATCTAGGTTTAAATCTAATAAAACATGTACAGGACTTGCTGAAAACTGCAAAATGCTGATGATGAGACTTGAGAAGTTTGTTGATGATGAGAATTGAGAAGATGTGCATAAATGGAGTGACACACCGTGTCCATGGACGAGAAGACTCAACAAGGCAAAACTGTCCATGCTTCACAAAGTAACAAAGAGGTCTGATGCAATTCCTATCAAAATTTCAGCAAGATATATTATAGATAAGACAAAACTATTCTAAAATTTACGACAAGGCAAAGAACTAGACAACCTAAAAGGATTTTGAAGAGGAATGAAGAGGGAGGACTCGGCTAGCTGATTTCAAGCCTTCAACAGCTCCAGTCATGGAGATAACCTGATGCTGACAGATGGACACACAGATCAGTGGAATGTAGTGGAGGGCACAGAAACAGATCCCCTAGACATGCTCAACTTATCTTTTACAAAGTTGCAAACCCCACTCAGTGGAGAAAGACTGCCTTCTCAAAATACTGCACCCAAGCAACTGTGCATCAAAGGTGAAAAAAAAACAGAAAAAAACAACCCACTCTTATACAAAAATTAACTCAACCATAACTCAACCACTGAATTGTATGCTTCAAAGTGGTTCACCCATAGAACTGTACAACACAAATGCATGAACTACAGCTAATAAAAACACTTTGCCAACTGTAACAAAGTTACCACACTAATGCATAATTAATAATAGAGAAAACTGTGTTTGTTCTGGGGGTGGTAACTGGCAACCCTGTACTTTCTGCATGGTTTTTCAGTAAACCTACAACTGCTCTAATTTTAAAAGTTAGACTAAATATTAACTCAAAATGATTTTCACATACTAAAATGTACAAAGTAAAATTAGGCAGAAGAAAAGTCCTCAGGCTCCAGAGCTAAGCAAAGAGTTCTTGGACTCACACCAAAAGTATAGAAGCAAAAACTGATAAACAAAACTTTATAAAAATTAAAAATGCTTGCTCAGCAAAATACTTCATTAAGGGGATGAAAAGAAAAGCTGCAGACCGGAAGGAAATATTTTCAAACCACCTATCCACAGAGGACTAATATCTAGATTACATTTAAAAACAAAAACAGAGCTTTCATAACTCAACAGTAAAAAAAAAAAAAAAAAAAAAATTAAATTTGCAAAAGCCAGGAAGAGACATTCCATGCAAAGAGCACACTCATGATTTCTAAATGTTGGTTTAATTTCTTTTTTTCCGTTAATTAAAAAAAAAAAAAAAAGTAGTGGGGGACATAAAGGGTAAAAATTTAAAAAAATTTAAAAAAATAAAAATAAAAAGAGCACACTCAAAGATGCACAATATCATTAGCCCATAGGGAAATGCAAATTAAAACCACAATAAGACAGGCCCACTTTGCCACCAGAATGGCTATACAAGAATGCAACGGCTACACCAAAGGAGGAGGAGAAGTGGCTCATTTTTGAAATGGAGAAGAGCAGAGTGGTTGCCAGGGTTTAAGGATGGGGCAGTGGTAGGGAAGTGGGCTTGGCTGCCAAAGGGCAACTTCAGGGATCCCTGTAAAGGGGACACTGGATCTGGGGTCTTCCTTTTTACAACAGCTTTATTGTGACAGTTTAGGGACCATAAAACCCACCACTTAAAGTGTACTTTATTCCCTTTTGTGGTCAAATAGTCTTCCACTCTATGGCTATATCACTTTTTGCTTCTCGATTCATCCCATGGTATTTCTTGAAACTGCACGTGAATCTACAAAACTGTGTTGCTCTGTGGTGTATCAGCTTTTTGAATGAAGCTTCCACAATCCTTGTTAACTTCCAACAGCCTGGACTGACATTCAGTTGAATCAATTGATAGATAATGTTTGGAGATGGTGAGAATTCGCAAGTCAAGGTCCCAAACATTGGTTGCTGCAGAGCTTTAAAACACAGACTTCTGCCTCCTGTTTCAGCCCACCAGACTGGCCATGTCTCCCGGGCACGTGTATGTAGAAATCCTTTCTGGTCACCTCAAGAGAATATGAGGCATGTGTGTGCATGGTGTGGGTGTGACTGTGGTGTGAGTGTGCATGGTGTGGGCATGAGTGTGTGGTGTGAGTATGCACGGTGTGGGCATGAGAGTGTGTGGTCTGGGTGAGAATGTGCACAGTATGGGTGTGAGTACATGATACGGGTATGTGAGTGCAGTGTGGGTATGGGTGCATGAGAGTATGCAGTGTGTGTGTGAGTGTACACAGCGTGGCCACGTCAGTTTGCTCCAGCTCGCAGGTGTGCTAAGACAAGCAGCCCCAAGAACCCGGCTCAGAGAGAAGCTGGTCCCAGAAGCAAGGGGCTGTGACAGACACAGAACGGGGAGCAGCTGTGGCCGAGACCCAGGTCTCTGGATCAAACCTCATCGAGAACATGTTTCTGTTTATCAAGGGAAAAAGAGTAGTTTTGTCTTAAAAGTGAAATGTCTGGTTATTCCAGAATGTGAGAGAGGACAGGGAACGATAAAAACTGTAATGAAAACAGAAAACTGTAGATTTGCAGAAAGTGACCTTTTTATTCCCCTTGTCTAAAATGCTTACAAATAACAAGGCTGAAAAATGGCAGCAAAGTGTGCTAACATTTGGGCAAAATTTGCTCTGTTTTGATGGATTTATTCCCAAGAGAAATTTTAGAGTGCTCTATTGCGGTTGGTTCTCTCTGTTAAAGGGACAAAGGCCTTGGAGACTTCAGCCTGCCCTGTACACAAGGGGGTAAGACATCACCCTTTACCTTCTCTGTAACTCACCCCAAAAGCAGAGCCCCCATTTCACCCACATTTCTTTTCCGGGCTCTCTGCTAACTTTGTCACGCCTCTCTGTTCCAAAGGAGCTAAGTTTCCTTTTAAATGTGTGACTGCTTTCTAAGTTTATTTAAAATATTGGATTGGACCTTCGATTAACAGACAGCTGAGTAAAAAGCATTTCCTGCTCACAGGCACTCAGGAAGCTGTTTCAAATCAACTGACCAAATCCCTTCTGCTAATGACCAGACCCCAAATTTTAAAAATACATACTTTTTACACCTAACTAGTCTGGGTCGTTTCCCCGAGGGGCCCTGAGTGCACACGCGTTTGTCCCCAGGCGACACGCAAGGGACTGGGGGAGCTGTGATGGCTCTGTCTCCCAGGTCAGTCTTGCTCCAAAAAGGCTGCGAGGAGGTGGCCATCTCTCTATCTCCACAGGGCCCAGGGGGGTCTGCACTGGCTGATCTCCCCACACAGCCGCAGCAACGGGCTCATCCCAGGACAATTTCACACTGACTGTGTTGGACCCCTTCAGTCCAGAGGCGAGCAACCCCCAGCCTGCCGTCAAGAGTCCAGCCCCACCTGAGAGAAGTGGGGGACAAGGGGGCCACACAGTGGGCACCTGCCCCTCCCATTGGAGGCAAGAGCCCTTTACCCATTCTCCACCTCACCATGGTCTCCTGACCATCCAAGCCCAGGCCTGGCAAAACCACCATTAAGGAGTCGGGGTGCAAGCACCCCCTCCCCCAAGGAGAACCAGCCTGGCGTGGCCTCTCAGCTCACAGCCAAGGAAAGGCACCCCCTCCCTTAGATCTGAGGGGGAGCAGCTTCCCCACGCTCACAGGTGCCGCCTCCCCTCCGAGGCTGCGAACAGAAGCCACACAGATCATCTCCGGAGTGACAGAGGCTGTTGAGAATTCTTAGGAATGTCCGGAGAGGCGGGACCCGTGGCTCAGGGCCAGCCCAGAGCCTACACCCGGAGAGGAACCAGCTCCCCTCCCTAAACCGGAGCCCCGCATTTCCAATGTGTCTACAGGAGACAATTTATGCTAGCAAAGGGGACAGTGTTAAAAACGACGCCAAGTAGAATGAACTGAGACTCAGCATCAAGGGATTGAGAAAACGTTCTCGACCAAAAGGGGGAACAGCGAAATGAGACAAAATAAAGTGTCAATGGCTGAGAGATTCCAAACAGAGTCGAGAGGTTATCCTGGAGGTTATTCTTACGCATTAAGTAGACATCACCTTGTTAGTCAAGATGTAATGGAGAGGCTGGAGGGAACTGCCTGAAAATGTAGAGCTGTGTTCCAGTAGCCATGTTTCTTGATGATGATTGTATAATGATATAGTTTTCACAATGTGATTGTGTGATTGTGAAAACCTTGTGTCTGATGCTCCTTTTATCTACCTTGTCAAACAGACGAGTAGAACATATGGAATAAAAATAAATAATAGGGGGAACAAATGTTAAAATAAATTTAGACTGAAATGCTAGTGATCAGTGAAAGGGAGGGGTTCTTTTTCTGTTTTCTTTTTATTTCTTTTTCTGAATAGATACAAATGTTCCAAGAAATAATCATGATGAATATGCAACTATGTGATGATATTGTGAATTACTGATTATATGTAGAACCGGAATGATCATATGTTAAGAATGTTTGTGTTTCTTGTCATATTTAAAAAAAATTTTTTTTAAAGATAACCACACACACAAAAAAACTAGAAAAAAAAAACAATGCCAAAGAACTCGAAAAGACAGAGAAGGATGGCTGCGGGTCTCTAGACATCTTCAGGAAGTCTGTCTACTCGTCGGCCCACCCAAGGGTGTGACTCTCTGGGGCTCGGACCTCGGTCAGGACGGACTGAGCCCCAGGCCACGCTTACCTGAGACTGGTCCAAGGGAACACCAGTGTTCCCACAAAGGCCACGGACAGGCAGCCAAGCAGCAGAAGATGTTAGCAGGAGTGTGGTCAGAGCAAAATTCCACAAACCCGCCAGACCCCTGAGAGGCGGGGGAGCCTGAGGTCAGAACAGGCACTTCGGACAGAATCTCCCAAAGGTGGACAAAACAGACACACCTGCAGGAGTGGTCACACTTATGGGGCTGGGGGCTGGAAGATCCTGCCCCCCGCCCCCTGCAGGGAGGGTGAAGGTTTTGGCGGAGTCTGCATCCACCCAGGGCAGGGGACACAGACAACACGTGGCAGCCAAGGAGAGGCAGGTGTACCTGCAGCTGCAGGTGAGCCAGGTGCCATCTCAGAGATGGCAGCATGGGGCTGGGGCCTGCAGGCACCTGCCGTGAGCACTGCTGCCTGCAGCTCCAGGACGCTCTGGACCAGTCGGGGTCAATGAGGCGCCACGTCGGGACCGTACCTGGAGCCGCACACAAGGTCCATAGGTGTGCTCGTTTTATGAAATTAGATCAAACCGTGTACCCAGGAGGTGGGCACTTTTCTCTAAGTTACACACCAACAGTACTTACAATATCTACGTGGTGAGAAAAGGCAAGTGAAAGCAGCTTGAGGATGAAGTTACAAATTAAAACACCTCTTCGTGCACAGAGGTATGCTTTTACTGGTGGAAACCAGGTAAATAGCATCACTCTGTCGACAGTGCAGTTTTAGCATAAAATACGTAGGCTTGTATTTAAACAATCCTTGTGCAGTTTTAAAAGAAAAAATGCAGTGGGTGGGGATGATAAGGTGTCTATCCAGACACCATGTCCACTCCACACGGCCAAGGGCCCTGCGGCAGGTACAGCTCTGGGGTACCCAGGACCCCTCATGCCCCTCAGCCCCTGGCAAGCCCCACCTCCAAGTTAGAGAAGCCTGAGAAGCCCCCAAATCTCAACCCCTTTGACCTATGGGTTCAGCTTCTATGAAGCCGGCACACATTGGAGGGTCACCTGAGTCTTGCTTTGCTCCTCCATCAGTTTCCCCATTTAATCCTTCAAATAAAGAGAAATACCATCATCCCCACTTCATAGATGAGGAGACTAAGGGTCAGAGTGGACAGGGAACCTGGTCAAATTTACTTGCCCCTACTAGAACCTGGATCTTGAGAGAGTCCACACAAGGTCCCCTTTCATCCCAGACAGAAGGACAGAAAGACGGGGATATCTGAGGCCCTGCTCAAGCCCTTGAACACCAGGCAAGGCTCCAGGAAGGGCCCAGGAAGGGCCACCATCACGGATGAAGGAGGCCATCAACCTGCCCTGATCCCCAGCAGCTGCACACACAGAGTGGAACCCCCACCCACATCTCAGCCTCCCCCTGGACCGAGGTGCTGGGGGCTCCCCAGGTGGAGGAGCCCAGGACCCCCTGGAAGAGGCACCACAAACCCTGTAGCTGGAGCCCAGCACTGCCACCGCCCCTCTGGGACTCTCTAACGACTCCCGAGGGAGCACTGGAGGTAAATATGTTAATTTGACTTCAATCATGGCCTTAAAAACACACACACACTAAGTCAGCGCACAGAGCTGAAACCTGCCCATGCGTGTCTGCACGTCCCGTCCCAGGCACAGGAGAGCCCACGCGCAAGGCTGGGGGCTGAGGAGGCAGGTGGCCCAAGAGGGGGGTGACACAGGGGCCAGGGCGCTGACCCCAGCACCCTCCTGGTCTGCTCTGGGCCGATGTGGGCTGGGAGACACTTAGGAAAGGCGGTTGCTGGCTCCAGCATTGGCGATAAACTGATTTTGAAAAAAAAAACCCAAAACAGAAAAATAACCAAACTGCTGTGCTTTGGCGTGGCTGCAAGAATAGCACTTCCTGCCTTGAGGTCGGCTTTGGCTGTGGTGGCAGGGCACGGTCCCATCCCCATGTAGCATGGGCACGGGCTGAAGGGGCAGGGACCCAGAGAGCAGGCAGACCCGAGTGGGCAAATAATAGAGGACGGGGGCAACAAGGGAGAACAGGACCTGTCATGGCTCAGTAAGAGGAAAGACACGATGACCCAATCCCGGGAGGAGGGGCCACAGCAGGCACAGGGCCAGGTGTCTCCAGTCCCCGGGGGTGGACCGTGGCCTGGGGTGCACCCAGGGACTCTGAGGAGGGGCTAGCAGCACAGAGCTCAGGGAAACGGACGCCTGTGCCCCCCAGGCCAGACTCAGTCCCTTTCCTGCAACCCTGACACCACCAGAGGCTTCACAGAGAGACAGCACCGGACAGGGTGGCATCTGGGGGGCCACCCCCACCAGCCCCAGCACAACTCCCTTGAGTTTCTTAGGAACCCGCAGGTGAAATCACAGCAGCCGCAGCAGTGAGATGGCAAGCGGGGGGGGCCAAAGCTTTGGGGTGTGCCCAGCACAGAGCTGGGCAGAGGCAGGGCAGGGCTTGAAGGGCTGGTGGCCCTTCACCCCAGCTCCTCGGGTCATATGCAGACCCCCGTGGCATGCTGAAATTTCTAGAGAACCACCCGTTTTTGGGGCCCTGGTTAGATCTCGGCTGTGACCTTAGGGCTGGCCTGGCCTCTCTGGGCCTTTGCTTCACCATCTGGGAAATGAGGGGGGCACCAGCCACAGCCCAGGGCCTGCCTGGAGCCCTGCCTGGCTCAGTCTTAGGACTTGGGACAAAAGAGGGGACCCGAAACTTAAGTGATTAAGAGGAGAGCAGAGTGCTGCATGTGGCTGTAGGTGGCCAGTGTTCAGCTGAGAAGACGGAACAGGGCAGTGGGCAGTGCTGGAGAGTCCTGGAAAGCCCAAGCCAGGCCCAGCTCCCACCCTGCACCATGGCCTTAGTTTCCTCATTGGGGTGAGTATGAGCTCCACGCTGACCTGGAGGTCAGCACTGGGGGGCCCCCTTGGGGCCACTGCTGGAGGCAGGACAGGGTGAGTGAGTGTCCACAGAGAGAGTCCCCAGGGGAAATGCAGGCCAAGGGGCCCCGTTCCCAGGACTCAGAAGGCCTCAGACAACCCAGTGTCCCCCCTCCCCACCCTCTGTCACTCTGTGCCTTGGACTCCGGGCCCACTGCTGCCTCGGTGCCTGGTGGGGCAGCGGGGCCCTGTGCAGGCTGGGAAGGGGCCTGCTCCCAGTGGGACCTGCAGCCCCGCCTGGCCTCAGCCCAGAAGCTTTCGGCCTGGACACCTTGACCAGGAGCTGGCAAGCCTCAGCTAGAGGGTGGGCGCTGAGCCTGGGGGGAGCCCCTCCTGCAACCAGATGTCCCTTCTCAGCAGCGCCCCTGACCCCCCCCCCCCCCGGGTCATCCCGGCCAGAAGCCCCAACATGCTCAGACGCACAGACCCCTCCGGGGTGGAGACCCAGTGCCCAGGCCCCTGACACCTAGCAACCCCACCCCCACCCCCAAACAGTCCTTGGACCATTTCCAGGCTCCTGAGTCTGCCTCCTTCCCGCGTCCCCATTCTCCAGAGCAGCGGACCCAGTTTCAACATCTCACCATGGCAGGTGGCTGTTGTCGGGGATCCACGCCTCTGGCCCAGCAGGCACCCCCACATTCATGTCTCTGCAGATGCCACTGATTGGTCTTGATGCATCTACTGGGAGGGGGGGCGCCCAAACCCAGGGACACCTGGGGCTGCCTGAAGCTGGGCACATGGGAAGGACACCCCCGAGCCTCTAGAAGCAGCAGCCCTGCCCATACCCCACTCCCCGACTGGGGGCCTCCAGAGCTGTGGGAGAGAACCCCCACCCCCAGGGCGGCCACCGTGGGGGACTGTCATGACCCTCAGGACATGAACACAAGCCCCACAGGCCCCCTGGGTGGAGGTCGGTGCAGACTCCCCAGGACACTTGGTGTGGGAGGGAACCTGCCATTCTCCTGTCTCATAAGGAACCTGATGAATCGAGAAAACCACAGGGGCCTCTCACAGCCCTAAGGGGTACTGCCCAGCCAAAGGTCACATCCCAGCTGGCCCGGGACTGGGGGTGGGGGGACAGGGAGAAGAAAGGTGTGAGGGGGAGGGCCATGTAAAGGACACAGAAACAGAGCCCACCCCAGCCTCTCCCCATTCTCCCCCAGGGCCAAACACCAGGGCATCCTTGAATGGAGATGAGCCGGCAAGCGAGGCGGCAGGAGCCAGCAGCTCACTCAGGGAAAAGGTTCCTGTTAGAAAAACGCCATGCTGAGTGGACAAGTGCATCCCTTACCCTGGCCCAGCCTGGCTGCGGTGACCTCCTCGGGAGGAGCCAAACCAGGGCGAGGCAGCCAGAGCTGGGGAGAACAGGAACCGCCCGCGGGGGTCAGCAGGCACCAGGATGGCACAGCCTGGGGAGCGCAGCCCCGTGGGGGAGAGGGGGGGGTCACAGGATCCAGGACACGGTTAGGGGCAAGTGGGTACAGGTTCCAGGGGACCAAGAGAGCCTCTTTTGTTGCTCAGATGTGGCCTCTCTCTCCAGCCAACACAACAGCAAACTCACCACCCTCCCCCTGTCTACGTGGGACAGAAATCCTAGAATGAGCTGAGACTCAGGATCAAGGGACTGAGAAAACCCTTAGAATGAGCTGAGACTCAGCATCAAGGGATTGAGAAAACCTTATTCACCAAAAGGGGGAAGAGAGAAATGAGACAAAATAAAGTGTCAATGGCTGAGAGATTCCAAACAGAGTCGAGAGGTTATCCTGGACGTTATTCTTATGCATTAAATAGGTATCACCTTTTTAGTTAAGGCACAACAGAGAGGCTGGAGGGAACTGCCTGAAAATGTGGAGCTGTGTTCCAGTAGCCATGTTTCTTGATGATGATTGTATAATGATATAGCTTTTGCAGTGTGACTGTGTGATTGTGAAAACCTTGTCTGATGTTCCTTTTATCTACCTTATCAAAGGACGAGTAAAACATATGGAATAAAGATGATTAATAGGGGGAACAAATGTTAAAATAAATTTAGATTGAAATGCTGGTAATCCGGTGAAGGGGAGGGGTGGGGGTACGGTATATATGAATTTTTTCCAGTTTTCTTTTTATTTCTTTTTCAGAATAGATGCAAATGTTCCAAGAAATGATCATGATGATGAATATGCAACTATGTGATGATATTGTGAATTACTGACTATATATGTAGAACAGAATGATCAAAAGTTAAGAATGCTTGCGTTTGTTTGGTGTTTTTTTTGTATTTTAAAAAAGTTTTTTAATTAAAAAAAAGGTTCCAGGGGATGATGGGGGCAGCCCAGACAACAGCAGGGGATGGGGTGGGTTTGGGGGTGAAGGAAGCGGTGGGGGTAGCAGCAGGAGGGAAAAGAGGGAGAGGGGCTGGGAGCTGTGGCCACAGGGTGACAGCTGAGAAGAGGGGGGCAGCAACCTGGCTAGGTCCAGCCTCTGGGGGAGACCTAGCCTGGCCGCCTGGGGACCCTGCTCCCTTCTGCCCACACCCAGAGCCATCGAGGGCAGAGCTTCCTCCACTGACCAGTCACCGAGGCCATGCCCGCCTGGGGCGCTACCCCTTATCTGGTTGGGGGAACGCTCCAGCAAGGGAGGTGGCAGAGGCTGCGACGGGAAGTTGACAATGGCCGTTACATTTCCATGAGCAAAGATGGAGTACAGAGACAGAGACAAGTAAACACAGTCCGTGATTCTGGACGGGATCCAGCAATGGGGGAGGAAAAGGCCCAGAGAGATGATACCGGTGCAAGCAATAAACCCGGAAAGCAGATCAAACTTTATACCGACGTTAAGTTTCCCGAATATGGCCACTGCACTCGGTTATGACAGCAGATATCCTCGTTAGCTTTCACAGAAGGACTGTGTGTTGGAGCTGCCATGGCGTGTGCAAGCTGCTCTCAGACAGACGTCTAGGAAATGGACACAGACAAGATGGCTACCACAAACATGGTGCCCTGTGAAGTCAGTAAACCTGGCCGGGGGAACCTGCAGCTATCCTCATAGGGTCTCTTGTTATTTCTGCAACTGTCCTGTGAGTCTGGAGCTATTTCAAATTAAAGTTTTTTAAAAATAAAAACGTAAAAGCCAAAGTACAGGCAGTTACTGGGTGGGCGATGGCACAGTGGCAGAGTTCTCACCTGCCATGCCGGGTTCAATTCCTGGTGCCTGCCCATGCAAAAAACAATGTCTGTCAAAGTACAGCCAGGAATCCCTCAGTGTCCCTCCTCCTGCTGCCTGGAAGCCACGGCCCCTGCCTACCCCCCGCCGTGTGCACACCTCTCGCTTTCCCCTGTTTCCTTCATGTACATTATAAGACCCCAGGACAGAGGGGGCAGAGCAGGGGGCATGGTGGCCAGTCTGCGCCAGCATGAAGGGGCCAGCCCTCAGCTGCATCGGGCACCCAGCTCTCCACCGGGACCCGCCACTCACCTTTCCAGGACAAGCCTCACAACATGTGCTCGTGCACTAAACTGGGTTACAATAATTAACACAGATTCTCTGCCGCCTGCCCCATGGCTTACATAACTAAAGGTGGCCGCTTTCCCTGCCACCCCGGGTACTGCCCCTGAAAACCAAGCTCCTTGTGGGCACCACCCCTGCACTGCCTCCTTGCACCCAGCCCCTCACAGCCCCTCCTGCCCTAAAGGGGCCTATCCCCCTGCTGGCCGGTCCTGGAGGCTCACAGACCACATGTCCTGACCTGTCCAGGGGACACCCACCACCCCATGCAATTGTCCATTGTGCCCCTTCCCACTGCAAAGTGGCCTGGTTTGGACAATAAGTCACACAGACCCCCAGGTCACAGGGCTCACCACTCACCCCCACATCCAGCTCCGGCTGCCCCAACAGGCCCTGTCCTCTGCTCTAGCAGCCCAAGGCATGGGGCCCTTCTCCGGCTGGGGGAAGTCGGCAGGCCCTACTTCCAGACGCTGCCAATCCCTGGTGTCTTTCGTGGAAGTGGGGGGGGGGGGGGGGTGCTGTGAAGGACCCAGTACTGGCAGCGTCACAGCTGGAGGTCCAGAGTTCCTCAGAGCCCTTCGACGGTCCCTTCTGCTTTGTGGGGTCAGGTTTACTTATACCCCAAACATGCCCTGTCTGCACTTCTCTGCTCCAGTGGGTCAGAGGTGATGCCTGGAGGTGCACAGGGGGGCCTCAGCGCCCCTCAGCTCGGCAGGGAGACAGAGGAAAGGGGGCCCTGGTTGGGACACTCCCTGCCCCAAGCCGCAGTCCCAACCGTGGCCCCAACTTTCCTGGAGACATCCTGGAGCCCCTGGAGGCAGCAGGGCCGTGGGTCATGTCACTGGACAGGACAGACCGTGGGCCTGACCTGTGTCCTCGGCCAGTTCCTCGGGACCACCACGCTCCCCGGGGCTCCCAAGGACCCATGACCCCCCTCCACGGCAGGGATAGGGGAGGCAAAGGATTCACACCACAAACCCCGCAGAGCCTGGCGAGGGGCTACCTCGCTTGATCCACCCTGCCCCGGGCTCCCCACAGCTGGGGACAAGACCTGGTAGGACGGGAGGGGCAGGAACAGTGGCGGGTGGAGGGGCAGACGCGCGCCCCAGCATCCTGAGACACAACCCAAAGGCAAGGGTGGCCAGCTGGGGCGCCAGGGGGGTCGGGGACACCCTATTGTGGCCCCCAGAGGGGCCGGTGTGCCTGCGGCACCCGGGAGACGGCTTCCTCATGGAGCGGGCAGGCAATCTGCATAATATTCTTTGCAGGTTAATATCAGCTTCTGATAATGATCTCGGCAAAGCGTGGAGCGGCTGAGGCGGCTGTTACAACACTAAGTAATCATATTTTAAATTATGTTTCCCTTTATAGAAAGGTGTTGCAAAAACACACAGACATGAAATCTGTCTGTCGCAGCCCGACTGCCAGCGCCTGCCCGGCTTCCCCGCCTGCGGAGGGCTGCGGCCACCTGGGGCCTCTCCGTACACACATTGTCCAGACATACACAGCGACAGCAGGGAGACCCCACCCCACGGGGGAAATCAGCAGGGTCCAAATCCCACACTCTTCGGGCAGCCTCGGGGGCCAGGGCTGGCCGGTCCAGAAAAGCCACGAAGCGCTGACCACCCCTCCTGCCACTGAGGTCCCAGCAGGTGGGAGGGAGGGGTGCCCACTGCTCAGCACCCTCGGCCCTGGCTTTGTGCCGGAAACCCCAGTGTCCACCAAAGCCAGCGTCCCGAGGGTGGGTGGGGGGAGGACGACGCAGAATCCCAAAAACACAAACCTGTAGAAACTGTGCAATGTCACCCACCTGGGCAGGTGGGCTGCCCCCGTAACACCTGGGCTCAGGCACCCTTTCCCCAAGAAGGTGAGTACCCGTGGGGTACACCCCCTGCCCCTCCCAAACCTTCCTGGACCCTCAGGCAGCTGTGCCACCCCACCCCCCGAGTGGGACCCCTGGCTTTTGTACGCACCCTGGGCAGTGACCCCTCCATGCACATACCGGGGAGGCCTGAATACCATGTACTGAGTCCCCCGGGGGCAACGGTGGGGTGCAGGCAGGAAGACCACACAGTGTCCCCCGACTCCCCACACCGAGGGTGCCGGAAGGGGCAGAGGTCTGGGGAGGCCTGCAGCCCTGCTCAGGGACGGGGGCTGTGACCCCTGCGGACCCCAAAGCCAGCCTGGGACAGAGGATAACACACCCTCCTCTTTTCCTTTCTCTTCCTTTAAGAAAGAACTGGGACCGACCATTCAACTCTATTTTCTTAAAAGCTTTTTTCTTTCTTTTTATATTAAAAAAAAAAAAATCCAATTATAGCACAAATCTCTCAGCAGGGGTCAGTGTGGAAAAAGAATAGCCCAAGTTAATGGACGTGACACAGGCAAGATTAATGCCCAAAGCGTTTCAAAAGTTGTATGATGCGGATTTCATTAACATTTTAATTGTAATGTATCTTTTTAATCTTCTCTCACCCTAATGGCTTTATATCCAAAAAAAAAAAGGGAAGAAAAAACTGCTGACAACAACAAAAAGTATCAATGTACAAAATTTAACCAGGGCCCTGAGCAGTAAGATGGAAATGAGATTAAATAGGCAAAACCATATTCATGGCAAGATTCTGAGCACAGAGGTGGGGAACGCTGCGTGCCTCTCCCTCATACCGGAGGGGCTGATGTGGGGGTGGGGAGGGGGTGGTCGCTGTGGAGGCTTTCCAGAGGGGGCCCAGGTGCTCAAGAAGCCCATTTCCCTCCCCATGGGCCCTAGCTCCAGGAGAGGGGGAGGCATTTTTCCAGAAACTTCAGGGCCCCTCAGGACTAGGGGAGGGGCCATTTGGGGGAGTCACCATCCTGGGGGAGGGACACTAGCATTTGTAGGTGTGGGCTGGGCTCCAGGAGAGGGGGAGGCATTTTTCCAGAAACTTCAGGGCCCCTCAGGACTAGGGGAGGGGCCATTTGGGGGAGTCACCATCCTGGGGGAGGGACACTAGCATTTGTAGGTGTGGGCTGGAGCAGCTGAACAGCCCACAAGAGCAGGTATCAGACATCACCTTCCAGCCCCAAAGGCCAAAGCTCTGGCCTGAGGCCGCCACTCGGCCCTGATTCCCAAGGCCCAGGAGATTTTTATTTTCAATCAACAAACACTGCTTGGGCACTCATTCAGCACCAAGCCACTATACCTGAGGCTTCGTGCTAAATTCAACTCTCCTCAAGCCCCTGCAAGCTGCAGACTCTCAAGAGGGAGCCTCCGCACCTGCAGGGCCGGGCACCCTTGGGGGATGCAGTGGCCGCCTAGGGACAGCCCTGCAGCATCGGCTTGCTGCCCCAGTGACTATATATGGGCACTTTAGGCCCCTCAGCTCCCCGCCCCCGGCCCTGCCTGCCTCCCAGGCGATCGGGCCGGTGCTGGGCGCAGGCCCAGGAGCTCGGGTGGTTCACAGGGAAGTGCCCGCCCCTGCCAGGGCCGGCAGCAAGGGGGGCAGGGTGGGGAAGGGGAAGGATCCTCTAAAGAGACCTAGAGCCAGCCTTTCCAACCAGGGGCCCAAAAAACCACACCTGGGAGAGAATAGGCCTCTGTGCCCCCAACACACACAGCATCTCGGTGGGCTTCTGGGGATGGGGGCTCAGAAGAGAGGCACCATCAACAGTTTCTGGGGCCCAGCCCTTCCGTTCGGAGGCTGGTGCCAGAACCCAGCTGCCCTCCACGGGCCTCCCAGCCCCAAGTAAGGAAGCTACATTGTAGCATCTGTGGGGCGGAGCCCAGAGAGGGTATGCTAGCCAATCAAGGTCACACAGCCTGAGGCTCTATTTGAACTCAGGCTGACCTGCTCCCCATAAACAGGGACTGGGGCCCAGGCCATGCTCCTCCCTCATGCCCCAAAACAGGGGCAGGCAGGGCTGCCTGTTCTTGTGAGCAGAAACCTGTCCTATTTCCGAGGTGCGCCCCTCTGATGGGAGCCCCCAGGGTCAGGAAGAGGGGCCCTTGCTCCCGGAGCTCACTTCTCTGCAGGACAGGGATGGCCCTGCCTGGATGGCATCCCAGGGGGAGGGAGGTCCCACAAGGCTGGTGTGCCTGGGGCGTCTGCTCCCACAGTCTGCCAGGGAGAGGGAGCTCGTGGCGGGGAGCAGCTGCAGGTGACACAGGGAGCCCAGCCCAGCCGGGAAGCATATTTTGCAAATGACCTCATCGAGCGCCAGGCCTGGGGAGAGGGAGGATTTGCTAAAAAAGAAACCGAGGTCGCTGGGTGCCTGCCCCTGTCCTCCTTCTAAAGCAGCTCCCCACCCGGGCCCAAGACCCTGCCCAGGAGGAGGCCGCATCCCACATTCCGACCTCTGCAGGCTCTGGAAATAATGCAAGCGGCAGGAAGCCCTTCAAGGAACCTCATCGAGATCGAGAACCACACCCCAAATGGGTTTGTAGGGAGAGCCTGGTTCTAGCCCTAAGTTCCCAGCCTCCATATGGAAGTGCCTGAACCCACTTCTGCCCGGGACGTACCCCTTCCCTAAGGCCCACAGAGAGGCCGGCATGGGCAGCCCCACACTTACTGGGAGCAGCTCAGGATGCTCCCCTCCTAAGGCACGGCTCCCCTCCCATGGCCAGGCATAGAAACCCACCCCGGGGGCTCTGCTGCAAGAGACTGGCTAGGACCACGAAAAGGTACATGTCTCGCCCACTGGCAGCCGTGTCCCAAGGCTGGGTGGGTGCTGGGGGGTGGGGCTAGCAGGCTCGGTGTTACCAGGCCCTGAGATCCTATCAATGTGTGGACTTTCCCCTAGGGAAAGCCCTGCGTCTCCAGGGAAGCCCCCAGAGTGTTTCAGGAGGGACCGTGGCTCACGCTCACAGGGACAGCAGGGACCACACAGCCTCGCGCCCACGACAGCTCCTCAGGACAGCAGGGCAGCAGACAGGTCAGGACTGCTGTTTGTGAGCTTATGAGAACTCGGCCCGGGCCCTCGGGCCCCGCGGAGCAGCGTGGAGGGCAGAAGGGCAGGTTAGGGGGTGGGCGTGCAGGAGGCACGGACAGGACCTGCTAGAGGGGTACGTGGGGTGAGGAAATCAGGGCCCTGGGCTGGCTGTGGCTTTTGACCTGACAAGGCAGGTGTGTTCTCTAGGGTGTGTCATTGGGGACACAGACACCAGAGGATGGGGGGGAACCCCAGGAACAGCAAACCTGCAAGGAGCACCGCGGTGCAGGTATTTCAAGGGTCCCCAAATCCCTGGCCAAGATGAGGGCAGACCCCAGAGATCACATCTGCCCTCCCCCAGGACATGAGCCACCGGCCTTGAGAGTACCTGAAGGCAAAGGAGCAAGACAGGCCCAGGGCCCAAACCCCAGATGGGAGCTGGAAACCACTGTCAGAGTAAGCCCAGGGTTTAAATGGGAGTCACCCCCAACCCACCTCACAGAGGTGGCCGGCGCATAAGGGGTACACCCCTTCCGTACAAAGAACAAAAGAGGTCCCCAAGTAGGGCAGCCTCATGTTCCCTTGGTCAGGGCATGAGCATTTTCTCATCTATTTAAACGTTCTTTGGAGTTTCCTCGCGGCCTCAGGGCAGCGGTCAGTCTCCACAGCCACCGCCCCAACTGCAGGGCCAAGCCCCCTTCCTAGCGCCCAGGTGTGACCACTCAGCAAATCGGCAAACATGATGGGCGGCCCTTAGTTCAGCTTCTGTGGAGCTTGCTCGCAGCTCCCCTGCTGGAAGGAGGCCCTTGGCCATCCAACTTAGGTCCCCGCCTCCGTAAATGGGTTGAACAGGGGTGAGCGGTGGGGGCACAAGGCTTGAGTAACACGATCAGAGTGCCAGGGCACCCTAGGGCAGCCGGCACCAGGCCCAAGGAAGGAAGAAGGGAAAAGATGACAAAGGGGAAGGAGGAAGAGATGGAGAGAGACATGGTCCAACTCTGATGGGATGGACCCACAGGAGGGAAAGGTCAGTGACTGGGGTACCGTGGGATGGTGAGCCCACTGCGGGCAGAAGGAGCGCCAAGAATGCGGAACCAGGGGACAACCGGCTGAGGTGTCCGACCAGTCCCAACAAAGGCCATTAGGAAGGAGATCCAAACATCCACATGGGCAAAACACAGCCAATCTGCAGGCCGGGTGGGGAGAGGAAGCTGAGGCCCGTGGGGATACGCTGGCAGGTCAGCACGGGTGGACCGGACCTAGCAGCCAACAAACCCACAGGTTTGATAAATGCCCCCCAGAAGGACAGCGATGGCAGTCACCAGCCCCAAGACCAAACTAATGACCAAACTCACAAGGGCACATGGAAGAGACCCCCCAAGGAACTGGAGAGGACTCAATCCCCCTGTCCTGGCATATGGGGTCGCAGCCCACCCAGAGCTCTCCCAGGACCTTGGGGAAAAGGATTCTGCCCTAAGGACTGAGCTAGGCAGAGACCAGCAACCCGCTGTACCCGAGCGGTTCTCCCAGGCCGGGGCTCACCAGCGGCTCCCGGCCCCACGAGGGAGGAGCAGGAGGCAGTGACGCCCCATGAAGGGGCCCACCCCCACCAGGAGAGGAGGAGGCGCAGGGCCGGAAGGGTACCGGCTGATGCAGCGGCGCGCTGCGTCCTCCGACCCGGACCCCGGAGGGGTGTGTCCCCTCGGCCCTGGCCCGGGGCCAGTGACGCCCGGCGCGTCCCCTCGCGAGGGCCGGGCTCAATCTTTCCAGCCCGGGAGAGGCCGTGTGGCCCGAAGGGACCAAAAAAAAAAAAAAAAAAAAACAGAAAGGAGGGGGGCGCCCCGGGACGGTGGTCGCCGAGTGCGCTGCTCCGGGCACTGGCGTCCCCAACGGGTCACCCCCCGCGGCCCGCCCGGCCCCCGCAGCTAGAGGCCCGCGCGCCCCCCCATCCCGCGGCGGCCGGTGGCACTGCGGCAAGGCGGTCGCGGCCCCGCAGCCTCGGCCGGCGCCAAGTTGGGCAGGGGCGCGCGCGGGCGGAGTTTGCGGGAAGTGCGGACAGGGACCCGGAGGGCCAGTCCGGCGGCGGCAGGACGCCGGACTCACGGACGCCGGACGCACGGAAGCTCCCCGCTACACCCTCCCCCCCTCCACCCCCCGGCGCGCGGCCCGGACGTAAACAAGGCGCGGCCCGCGCGCGAAGTTGGCTCGTACCTGCGGCCCGCGGCGGCCTCCCCGGCCGCTTCGAGCGCCCCGAGCACCCCGGCCTGCAGCAGCCCGGGCCGGCGGCGGCGGCAGGAAGTGCAGGCGGCGGCGTCCGCGCTCCGCGCCGCTCACATGGACTTTCTCCGGCCGCGCCCAGCACCCGCGGCCGCACCGCGCCGGGGGCGGGGCGGGGGCGGGCCGGGGGCGGGGCGGGCGGCCGCGGGGCGTTTAAAGGGACAGAGAGCCGGCCGCGCGCGCGCACGTGCACGCCGCCCCGGGACGCGCCCGCACCCCCCCCCACCCCCGCCCCACCAGGTGGGCGCCAGGGCCGGAAGGGCCGAGGTGGGGAGGGAACCCGGCGGGCGGGGGTGAGGAGCCGCAGGGGGACCTTAGTTCCCCGCCTCCCGCTGCGCCCCCCGCCTTCCGGGGCTCCTGGCGTTGGGCCCTGTGCGGGACACTAGGTCGGCGGCCGGATGCCGGCACCAACGGGGCCCGCCGTCTACCGCCGGCCTGAAGCGGAATCCCAGAGCCCCGAGAGCCAACCCTGGGGACCTGGGAGCGCCCCTCTTTGCTGGGGGCGCCTGGTCGAGTCTGCCTTGCGCGTGGGCATGGTGCGGCACCTGCACCAACGCCGCCGGGAGGGCCCCGTCGTCCAGCTGACGCTCGGACCAGCCTTGGAAATTAAGGCCGCGAAAGCGCCCCCTGCCCGCGGCCCGGGAACTGCGAAGCGCGCGTAGGCTGCCGGGGCTGCTTTCAGGCCCGGCATGATCCGGGCGCCCCTGGCCCATTAGTCGCCCGCCGACCACTCCTCCCCACCGCGGCCCCTCTTCTGTCGGAGGCCTCGGTTCTGTGGGCTGAGATAGGGTCTAAACAAGGGCAGGGCATAAAACCTACCACGGACACCTGAAGGGACCCATAAAAGTCAGGTTTGCTGCCCCCACCCTAGCCTGGGATCTTGGGGGCGAAACATGCAGTGGCAGCCTCCCTCACCAAGGAGTGCCCTGGCTAGAGGACAAGATCTACCCCCAACCCAGTGCATCCTCTGGGCGCGGAGTGGGGGGGGGGGGGGTCGCAGCTCCCAGACTGGGTCAGAGAGGCCTCCTGGATCGGTCAGCAGATCCCAGCCTCAACTTAAAAAGACCTTGAACTTGGTCATAGGCTGACCTTTGACCCGGATCTCAGGACCTCAAGGCACAACTTTGTTGCTGGAAACTCCCTCTGGGGGAGGTGGGGAACCCCACTGACACCCCTGGTCAGGCACAAATATGCTCCCAGTTCCCCTCCTCTCAGGAATGACTTCCCACTTCCCTTGGCTGGGTTAGTCCCCTCTCCCAGTCCTTGTCTTGGAGGGGGGCTCTTCCCTCCCCAGCTAGCCCCTGGCTTCTGGACCCCACGCCCTGGAGAGGTGGGGTGAAGCCCTGGGGCTGCTCCCTAGCCTGATTTGCCCAAACACGGAGCCCAGGGGAGCCCTTGAGTATGGGCATCAGGGGTCCAGAGTAAATGCTGCCAACCTCAGGATGAGCCAGTGACGCATGGTCACGAACAGGCAGTCGGGGCAGACCTCCCAAACCCAACATGCTGGGTACCCCAGCCTGTCCTAGGAGGGCTGGCAGCCAGCCCTGCTAGAGGTTCGGGACTCCCAGACACCGTGTGCCCTTGGCCTGGGCGAGGAGACACACGAGCAGGTGGGGGCAGGAGGGGAGTTTCCCCCTGTACTAAGTACTGTTTAACAGCCGGGAGCTCTGCCCGGCCCCCCAGGAACCCTGAATCCAGAGCTCACTAATAGGATTTTCCTGCTCAGAAAGAACCTGTGCAAACCAGAGGCCTCCAGCCGCTTCCAGACCTGGTTGCTGTATGAATAGGCCCTTGGAGGTCCCAAAGGGATGGCCACTTCCGTAGCTCCTGGAGGAGGGGGCCGGGGGCGGAAGCCGGGGTGGGGGGGGAAGAGCCGGTTCCCTTAGGGTTATGCACATCTAATTGTTTTTTCATCACTTTTATTCTCCAATTATGAAATACCTCGTGAATGAAGGAAATTTGTAAAACATTGAGACGTTTTCTGGAGACAATGAGCTATCCTCCAGAAGCCCCTAGCCCGGGGGCAGAGGGTGGGGATCCTTTCCTGGGCAGGTAGTTAGGAGCTGGCAGGTTTTAAATACGCACCCGTGAGTGCCTGCGGGGCTGGGACTAAGGGCTCGCATTGTCTAATTCAATTTCCACAACAATCCTGAAGGTTAGCTCTCTTCTTATGCCTGGTTTGCTGATGAAAGAAAGGTGGCTGAGGAAGAAACTGCGATTGAGCCTGGGGACACTGGCTTCAGGACCCCTGCTGGGAGAGGGGCTGCCCAACTCTTCCCCACGGGGGCCCCTGACTATCTGGGGGGCTGGTGGGCCTGGCTCTGAGGAAGTGCCCCTGAAATGCCCACCAGGCTTTTCTCAATGCAGGCAGCACCCGCCGGGGCATCCGGACCTGGGCCCCAGGGTGGAGCTTTCCTGGCCTGCAGCTATCTTTTTTTTTTCCCCCTGAATAAGGTAGGGGAGGGTGGGGAGAGAAGGAGGTCACAAGTGCTAAATTTGCAAGCGCATTGATGAGCCTCTGTTTTGCGTTGAATTGTGCCACTCCCAGGACTTGTTCTCCTAAGCCCCCACCCCAGGCCTGTCAGTGTGACCTTATGTGAGGGCATGTGGGCATAACAAGGGAAATTTGGACCTGGCTAGACACAGAGGGGGGAGGCACGTGACAGCGGTGGGGTCAAAGGCCGGAAAGGGGCAGCTACAAGCCAAGGACCCCCCAGCTGCGACCAGCTGCTGGGCGAGGCAGGAAGGACAAGTCTGGGGGGTGGGAGCAAGCCCTGTCCACCCTTCCCCCTGGGAGGATGAATGTATGGCTCCTGTATGGCAGCCACAGGATGGGAAGAGAGCCACCAGGGAGGGTCTCCGGGGTGGGGCCCAGATGAGGCCAAAATGGACCACCAGGGCCTGGTCACCCGTCTGTGGTCCCCTGGAAGGCAGGGAACTGCGGCCACTTGCCCTGTTCAGGTGGTGAGGAGCTAGCAAATGCCTTTCCCCGCGGCCACACCTCAGCCCTCCATGACTGCCCTGGCTACACCCGGACAAACTTGTTTTTCTGGGCTCCCACCCAGAGGTCTACGGCCCCTGAAGAGGGCTGAGGGGGTCTGCGGGCCATCTGGACTTGAGTGGACCTGCATGCCATTGGGCCCTGGTTCTGGGAAGAGGCTTTTTCCCTCTGTAAGGCTCAGGGGTCACAGCGGCCTCCTCCATATGCTCCCCTGGGTGACTCTCAGCCACTCAGCCCTGTGACATGGCCAAAGCAACTCCAGAACGTTCCCGGGATATGCTCTTGCTGCCTGTCCCTGTACCTGAGTGAATGGCCACACTCTCAGGGGTCCCCTGGGCAGCCCCTCACCCTTAGCTCCGCAGAAACGCTGCCCCCACCCATGTCGGGCCGTGTCCTGGCACTAAACCCTCAATGGCACCCCCCTCACCCAGCACAAGGCCAGGGCCTGGCGGTGCAACCCCCCCCACCTCCCTGCACTGAGTTCCGAGCCCCAGCCACGCAGGCACTGCAGCTGCTGGCCTGGGCCCCTTCCAGGTGCCCTCCCTGTCCCAACACTCACTGTTCCCCCCAGCTGGGGATGCAGGCTCCAGTCCTGTCCTACTGCCCCAGCCCCCTGGCAGAGCAGGTGCCCAATGGCGTTCAGGGAACATGGAAGCGCTTGGCCCCTCTTCAGGACTGACCTTATCCTGCCCTCCTGGGCTGCCTCCCACCACCCCAATGAGCCCTGGTGCTTCCCCCTCCCCCAGAGCGTTTGGTGAGGAAGGGAGCGGCAAGTGGGGGACCTTGCAGGCTGGGGTCTAGTAACAACCTAATCTCTCCCCATTGCAGAGGGGACGCAGGGCAGCCTTGCTAAGAGGGCCAACGTCGTTTGTTGTCTGGAAGGCAGTTTACTGGAACAAAGGAGACTTCCTGACTTGGGGTCCCAACACAAGTGCACAAAGACCCCAGACACAGGTGCTATCAGAAAAGGGGTGCCCCCTCCTGCTTCCGGGTCTGTCTCCAGTGGGTCATAAAAGGTACGGTGAGAAATGGCTGTGTGGGGAGAGAAAGGTCGGGAAAGTGAACCAACAGGCACCCCTCACCCGCACCCACACCACGTGACCCCCTCCTCACTTGCAGCCCAGAAGTCCAGGACCCACTAGGAGGCACTTTCGTTTTTGTAAATTGAGGTGAAATTCACACAACATAAAAATTAATCGTTTTCAAGTGAAAAGTGGATTGTTCCAATAGTGTGCAGCCACCTGTACCTGGCCCCAGAACAGACTTCTTTCCTGGGACCCCTGGGCCTGCTCAGCCCACCTGGGCCCTGGCACATTCCCTTCCGGCGTGGAACTCCTTCCGGCCCGTCTCTTTTCCCAGGCCAAGCTTTACTCTCAAGGAAGCAGGCTCGGGGTTAGCAGTGAGGTTTGGCCCATCCTACCCCTGGCTTGGGGTCAGATTGAACCTCTCCATACTAAAAACGTCCCAGCCCAGGCAGCAGTGTCCCCTCCTCCAGGAAGCCCCTCCCCAGGCCCCCAGGGGTGCACACAGGCACCCTGGAGGGGAGCTCAGGGCTGGGACCCTGCTGGAGTTGAAGCCTGGTGACAACTCAGTGGTCAAACTGGGCCAGGGGGGCACCAGGGATGGGGCAGGGGCTGCAACCAGCCTTCACGCCCAGGGAACTGGAACCACCCTCCAGCAGAAGTGTGACTGCTAGGGCAGCGCCCCTCCCCCAGGTGGTCCCAGGGGGCCGGAATCCAACTCCGATTTTTTCCTAGCCTTAAGACAGCTATTGGCATCAGCAGGCAGCAGCACCCAATGGGCACCTGGGTCTCCACTGGTGGTGGGGGGCAGGGGGAGGCACATATGCCTCAGTATTTCTGATGCGAGAGTTTGGGTCCCCCTCTAGATACAGGTGCTGGGGGCTAAGATGTGGCCTCCGTCCCTGCCCCCTTCCAGGTCTCTTTAGGAGCCTCCCCTGCTCCCTGCCTCAGCGCCCCTACCCTGCAGCACTCAGCCTCTCTGTCTACCTGCCTGCCACAGGGCCTTTGCACTGAATGTCCCTGCACCTGGAACCCCCTCCCACACTGGCAGAAGGACTCTGCATCATCTTGCAGGACCAGGTCGCAGAGGCTGCGGACTGGGACTGTGGGGAGCCATCCCTTATGCCCCGGGCAGCTGTCACAGCCCCAGTTCTGCGAGAGTGAGCACGTGACATGGTCATCCCCACAAGACACCTTGCTGGCCAGGTACCCGGGGGAAGGGGGTCTGCCTTTCAGGTGCTTGAAGAAATGAGGAGCCCAAAGGGGTGCAGGCTGCGGCCACAGGCAGGACGAAACTGGCAGGGACCAGAGAGGCTCCATCCAGTGTGGTCAAGTTGGAGGTAGGCAGTGCTCGGGGCGGGGGGTGGGGGGTGCGGAGCATGTCAGGCAAGGGCTGGCCCCATGGCTGGGGGCTGGGCCCCAGGTGGCCAAGGTGGCCAGCGTGAGCAGAAGGAGGCCACAGGGCACCCAGTGGGGACAGGCGCAGATGATCCCCCGATCCAGTGGCCTTCCCACAGCTCTCTAGGCTGCAGGGTGGAGCAGAATGCCCTATTAGAAGCAAGAACTAACGGGGGCGGTCCTTGGGGACCCTGCAGGGGTCAGTGGGGGTTGACAGGGTGCAGACCTGGTTCTAGGAATGGGCTGGGAGTGAGGCAGTGGGCCGGGAAGGCAGGGAGTGGAGGAGCGGGGGCTGGTGGGGGTGCCCACACACAAGTGACCCTGAGGCCACTCTGGGAGTTGGATGAGGCCACCATGGTCCCAGACCCCGGTCTGCCCCGGGCTTGTCTGAAGCTCCCACATCTGGCTACACAGCCGACCCACATTCCGTCTCCAAACAGCTCCTTCTAGAGGCTTCCAGAGGAGGCCCTGTTATCCTGGCATCAGCTGGCACCTTGTGCTCTCCCACGCCCGCCCCCCCCCCCCCCCCCCCCCCCCCCACTCCAAGCACACCAGAGGGGGCCTGTTAGAAACGCAGAGTTTCTAACAGGCCCTGCCCAGCCCCACCCCTTTCCCCAAACCAGCATCTGCATTTTAAGGGGACCCCCAGGGTCTGGCATGCCCTGCAAGCAGAGGAGAGAGACCACCCACCCTGCTGCCCGGCTCTGCCTTCCTGTGGGCTCTCTCCCAGAGCCCGGGGCGGCGCCTGCATCCCCACAAGGCCTTCAACGCAGGCTCTGGGTTCCCGGGGCGGGTATGGGGGTCTCGGCCTTCCTGCAGCTCTGGAAGTCCTGCAAGGGATAGGGAGTCTTCCGAAGGCACAGGAGACTGAAGCCATTTGTAGAGAATGAGGGAGGATGGAGGGGAGCGGCCCCCCAGCACCAGCGCTGTGGGCTCTGTGGTCCTGCTGCGTGAGTGTCCAGCCCCGGGGGCAGCAGGGGTGCTGGCCCATGAGCCCGAGGAGGGACACCAGGCTCTTGGGCCTCTGGAGGTACAAGGTCTAAGGGGGACGTGCCAGCCATGGCCCCTTCCTGCCTACACTCCATGGCCACCCCTGCTCACTAAAGGCCTGGCTAAGGGCCTCCATTCTGCTGTGCACTCAGAGGGGTGGCCGCGGAGGCTCCCCACTCACCCAGCCCCACCTAAGGCGATACCCATCTTCTCTCCTCCCTGCACTGGGGGGACCCAGCATAGGCCACGACATCGCAGAGGCATCTCCCACTCCTGTGTCACCGCCTCCCAGAGGCAGTGGGCCCACCCAGCCTCCCAGGAGGCTACTCCCCCCAGGAGGCTGAACTGCCTGGCAGGAGGGTCCTGCCCCCAGGCCCCAGTATCTGCTCCAGGCCTGGGCAGAGCAGCCCCATGCTTGAGGGGGCCACAGAGGCACAGAACCCAGTCCTACCCTGCGGGAACCGGCTGAACTGCCCCCTCCCTCCTGGCCCCCAGCCTTACCACCCTTGCCATCTGTCATTTGTTCTGGAAAATTCCGGGTCAGGAACGGATGGATCCGATTGAAATTGCCCTGTGAGCACTGGGCCTGGCGGGGATGAAGTGGGGGCACAAACAGACCTTCAGTTGCTGTACTTGGCACTGTGGGCAAGCCTACCCAGGCTACGTCGCTGCATGAGAAGGTCCGGCGCCAGGGTGTGGCCCTGGGGATCCCACCGCGGGGGAGCCCAGACCCTGCCGGCACCTGTCGGGGCTCAGCACAGGAGACAAATGCTCCAGGTACTTGATCCAGGAAATGGGGTATGGGAACGGGGCTCCAGGCCAGGCGTCCAGACACAGGTCCCCGAACAATCCAGAAGCATCCGGAACCTGCACGGGAGCAGGGACCTCTGTTCAGTGAGGTGTGGGGAGATTAGGTGGTATCCCAGGCACTGCCCTCGAGGGCGGCCTGTGGCCCCAGCGGCGGCAGGGGGCACCACCCACGGCCCTGGGTTCCAGAGGCCCAGGAAGGCGGCCTCAGCCCCGCTCTGCCCTCTAGGTTTTGGAGAGCATGTGGGTCTGACCCCCCAAGCTGTCAGAGTCTCCACTGCACCCCGCAGTGCAGGACGACAGGCGGGGGCGGGGGGGCAGGAGCACAGCCAGTGCCATGTGTGTGGCGCCCGGGTGGCCAGGGAGGTCCGGCCCTCCTCACCTGCCCACCCAGAGCTCTGCTCCTCATTTGGCTGGGCCGAGGAGCAGGTGTGCAGGCTTAGGCACTGGACACAGAGACCTCGGTGCAAACAGCCCCCTGGGAGTCCTCCCGGGGTGCTTCCGGCCCTCCGAGTGCCAGCTCAGGAATCACGTGGGCAGGCAGCTGTGCCAACACCAGCCCTCATGCCAGCCACCATGTTTCCGTAGCCCAGGGCAGGATGCGTTTGTTTATTATGTCAGTTCACTGTCTCACGACCAGGGCAAAAGTCGAGTCCACTTCAATTCCCACTCATCTGCCCCAGTGTGTCTGTGACTGGGGCGTGCCTTTGCTTTAGAGAACTGGAGGCTCCAGCCGCACCCTGCAAGGTGGGCCCCTCAACACAGCCCGGCTGGGCAGGGGCCCGGGCACCCACTCCTCCTCCCTCACAGGCCAGCCCGGGCCAGCCAGGGTCAGCGTGCAGCTCTCCCAAGTTGCTGGGGGCCCCAAGCCACAGGCCTCCCTCCTGCCGTCCTGTGGGGTGGGGCGTGGGGGGGCGGGTGTCATCGTTCGTTCAGGACCTGGAAGTCATTGAAGGCTGCCCTAGCCCCAAATTTCCCCCGAAAGACCCTCTTGGGGTCTTGTCTGCTCACGCAACCATCTTCTTGCACAAGCTAGGGGCCCCAGGGCAAGGCCCACCTTGGGGCTCCAACCTGGACTGTGGCAGCGAGTGTCCCCAGGGCCTCTGTGGGCTCCCAAGGGAGGGACAGCCTTGGGCTTGGATTCCTTCTGCAGAGGAAAACTGGGTGTTTTGGCTCTGTCAGCTGTTGCAGCTGCGGCCCCTGGGCTTGCAAATGAGGGCATCTGGGCACCTCCCTCGGGTAAGCTGGAGGCTGCCATCTTCCTAGTTCGCCCTCCAAGTCCTTCTAGAGTTTGGGCAGCTGTTAGCAGCTGCTCCCTCCTGCTCCGTGAAGGCTGCGGCTGCCCATCTCCTCCAGGGGTTCAGTGGTGCCCTGTGCAGGATGTGGAGTCAGGCAGACACTCCCCCCACAGGAGTAGGAACAAGACGTAAGGCAGGCCTCGGCAGCAGCTAGAGAGACCTGGCTGAGACAAGAGGAAGGACTTCCAGGGGCCATCCTAAAGGGGGGCTGCCAAGCCAGGATGGGTAGCCCCTTCCCAAGTCCACTTCTGGAGGAGAGCTCTGTGAACCCCTTGCCACATTCACCTGCAGCGTGAGCGCCAGGGGCCTCTTGCATGCCGGGCCCAGGGCACAAGAACAGTTTCTGCATTCATTTGCTCATTCATTCAACAGTCCGCCGGAGCACGGGCTGTTCTGGCTCCTTCTACGGGCCAGCCCGAGGGACACTTCGCCCCAGGACACCCAGTTCATGGGATGCTGGCCAGAGGTGGGGCCGGGGATCGGGCCACCTGCAGTCAGGGCCTCAGAGCCGGGCCACGGTGCCCCAGTCAGGTCCACTCCCCACAGGCCACCGAATCCTCTCTCCGCCCAGCCTGGGGAGGCAGTGCTGGCACTTCAGAGGCTGGGGCTGGCCGAGTCACTGGCCACCCCCATCGCCTGCCCAGCAGCCAGCCACTTGGTCTGCTCACCGCAGAGAACCCCTCCAGGCAAGCGGAAGCTCTGTGACAACGTGCCCTCCAACCCAGCAGTGCAGACAGAGCCTGATGCTGAGGGGGCCCGTGCCCACCTGCCTTTGCTTCCCTTTTTCATAAAGCAGACCTGGTTTTCTGCCCAAGAAATAGGAACAAGGCTGTAGAGAGCCCTCTAGGGCTTCCCTCCAGCCTGGAGCCCAGTCCCTCAGTCCTTGGGGAGCCCTAGAGGGAGCCCCCGATGCCGATGGGCAAGGTCAGGACATGCCCACCCACGCACAACCACACCAGGACATTTGCACACTCACATACTCCCCAACCACACACGGGCACACGCTCATGCAACCCCCACAACCACACAGGGACATGTATACTCACACACACCCCCATGCACAACCACACATGGACACACATACACTCACGCACCCCCTATACAACCATAACATGGGCGCACACACATGCACCTCCCACATGCATGCACACGTGCCCAGCTGCAGGTCAGAAGAGGGGTGACGTCAGCTCCTGCCACAGGCCTCTAGGGTTGTCGAGGTGCAATCCAAAACACAAATAATTCATGCTGCCATGACGTCATGGATTGTCATAAATAATGTACCTGCACTTAAACCGGACGGAGGTCACTGAGGGTTGGCTGCCCTGCAGGAGAGCGGTCAGCAGCTAGGGGCGCGGCTCTGCCTGGAGGGTCTGGCCCCGCTGTGAGTGAAGCCCTCCCTGCACTCCCTGGGCCATGGGGAGCTGCCGCAGAGGCCAGAGGCACAGCCACAGCATTTCCAGGGGCCCATGGGGGCAGTGTTTCCCAGGAGATGGGCAGGGGCTTGGCACCACCCTCTGCCGTCAGTCCTCCAAGCCCATTGCCTGCTGGTCTTCCTCTCAGGAGGGAGGCGGGTCTGGGGAACAGCAGGGACCCGAGCACCCCACCAGGGACACCCCTGAGCAAGGGCAAGGCTTGTGTGAATATTCATGTGCCTCGCAGCCAGGACTAGTCATTAATATTCGAGGAAGAGGAAGCTCGGGGCCTAATTTAGCCAGCGCAGAAGAGGCCCCTCCAGGCGTTCCTCTCAAAGAGGGTCTGACAGGAGGGACAGTGGGTGGAGCAGGAGGGCCAGAGGTAGACTGCAGCAGGCCCCCTGCCTCCCACCGCAACCGCCTACCCCCCAGACCCAGCCACTGCCTCCGGGAGTCAAGGCGGGCCCTCCTCTCCCTCACCTGTGCCCCACCTGCTGCTTTCTCCCCAGACCCTTTCACGGGCCAGCCCTGTCCCCATTCCCTACTGAGTGGGGAGTGTCTGCCCCACGACACAGCCTGCCTGTGGCAGCACACCGAGGCCTAAGCAGCCTGTCTCCAGCACCTCAGTGCCCCACCCTGCCTGCCTGGCCCACCCCGGCCTGCACCCAGAATCCTGCCACCCTCTCCCCACAGCACGGGACACCTGCCAGCACCCCCACCCCGCCCCTCCCCTGCCCCGTTCAGCCATGCTGTCCCCTGATGCTCCCCTTGGACTGTCAGTGTGGCTCTCCCTGCCTTGAGCTCCCTGTCAGCCACTCGTCTGCAGTCAGGGTAGCAGGTGGGCGCAGTGGGACTGGCCTGGGGTGAGAGGTCTCTGCCCTGACCTGGGACTCTGGGAAACCTAAACAGGGCAAGGGATTTAGATTAGGAGATCCCAAGTTCCCCACAGGCCAATCGTAGACCCCAAGGCCGTATCTGTCTGCCTACCCCCCTCACTCCTCTCGCCTCTCTTCGGCATTGGAGGGGAGAGCAGCTGGCACCGTGGGGAGGGGGCCCTGGCACCAGCCCGCCGCAGGCCCTCCCCTGGCACCCTCTGGAGCACTACAAGCCCACACAGTGAGAGCCGTAGCCAGAGCCCTACTGAGACCTGGCCTGTCCGGGCGTGCTGCCCGCTAGGCCGGAGGAGGGGGGCTGAGGGCTCACTGCTTGGGGACCGTCCCCCAGGCAAGGGATGCTGGCCAGGGGGGGCAGTCTGGGCTGTGTGGGAAGCTGCGGAGGAGGCTGGTAGACTGCAGGGGCTTCTGGAAAGTCTCTGCAGTGCTGCTTCCCTGCTTGGCCCAGGCAGCCTGGGAATGCATTTGTGCAAGCGCTTATGCCTCCAGGTGAGCGGAACGGGGGCTATCCTGGGGGGGCCCCCAAACCAAACACGAGAGGGAGGACGAGATCCAGCGGCCTTTGCAGATGGAAGTAGGTTTCCCTTCCCCAGAAAATGCTGACTCGGCTCCCGCGCCCTCCCTCCCGCGCCTGCCGGCTCCATCACATGCTGGAAGGGACAGGGACGCTGCTCAAGGTCAGGGAACATCCGAGTCCACAAGGGACGGCCCTCGTCCCTGCAGCGGGCTGAGCTCCCATGCCGAGGGGCCTGGCAGCCTCCCTGCCCGGTTCCCGTGGGGGCTTCCGGGCCTGCCTCCCCCACGGGACACAGGATGTGCCCCCACCCCAGCCAGGCCTTCCTGCCCCTCCTGCTGGGGCTGCTGCCATGAGGGTGGGGACACATCTCAGCTGGCCAAGGGTACCCACAGACTCCTATCGCCCTGCCTTGGGCGCAGGCACAGCTTTGTTAGTGTGCGTGTGTGTATGTGCACCCACGTGCAGAGGCCGCAGGTAGGGCTTCCTGCCAGTTTCTGGACAGCAGCCTGGGGTGGCAGGAACTGCCGCCCAAGGCCGGGCAGGGGGACCGTCTGGGGCTGTGCGACCTCCTCTGCCAGACCCCACCTGACCTCTCTCCAGTAAACCTGATTCCACCAAACCCGTGTCAACCCCACTTCCTGCAGTTCCCAGCCCCTGCTGGCTGCCCAGAACCCAGGTCATTGCCAGGTCTCTCTTCCTTGACACTGCATGTAACCGTGGACGACAGATAGTCTTGGAGCAGCTCTGCAAACCCTCCTCTGAGGGGGCGCTGGAAAAGTAGAAAAGGCCAGACTCCACCAGGAGAGGTCTTTCTCTTCACTACGCAATGGGGACTCATGGGAGGGCCCCCAGCAGAGGTTTCTTCTTTCTGGCCCTGTCCTGTCCTGCCCTGACCTCTGCCCTCTCCCTTCTCCTGCCCAGGGTCACCATGGTGTTTGACCCCTCCACATGCCTGACAGTCCCACCCTGACTGTACCCCCATACCCTCCCCAGGCCCTCTGTCCTTGGCCTGCTTCCTCCTTGGGGTCAGCTCTCAGGGTTTGTCCACCTGGGTCCTGTTGCCACAAGGCCCATGCCGGGGCAGCTCTAAATCTAGAGCCTTCCTCTTCCGACTGCATGTGCCGGCCTTGGGGGACGCACTCCCCTCATCCTTGCCTGCTCCACCAGCTGCCTCGCCCACCTGCACTAGGGGTACCTCCCCTCTCCTCCCATCCCCCCACAGGCGCTATGACCACCTTGGCTGGCAGGGCAGGGAGGGCTGCGTGTTGGCTGCCTTGCAAAGATGGACCATGTCTCTTCACAGCCCCAGACCCTGCCACAGGAGCCACGCCACACTGACCCGACTCTGGCAGTGCCACCAATGGCTGGCAGTCTCCGCCTTTGACCCCAAGCAGGAAGAAAGCTTCTGCGGCCTTGCCCACCATGCTGAGGCTGGCTCTGCAGCCGTTCTGAGCTGGTCCTGGCTGTTCCCAGCTGGTGCTCCAGGGCTGCAGACAGACAAATGGCCTGGACTTACAGTAGTGTCAGCTTTCAGGTGGTGCTACAAGAAGGCCTGGACACAGAGGCTCCAAGCAGCACCTTAATGGGTAGCAGAGTGCTGCCTGGTGTGTTTATCTGTCACCGAGGACACGCCTGCGGACAGCAAATAGCAGCAGCCCTCTCTGCCCTCTGGAGTGCCCTGCTGGAAGAGATGGCTAATCTGCTCAGAGGGCAGCACGTCTGTCAGCCCTACCAACACCCGGGAAGGTCATGGCCCTCCTATCTTGCCAGCCAGCAAACCCCCCTCATCCACCCCAACTTCACATCAGGAGCCCCAGAAGTCCCCCAGCTCCCAAGGGCTTGGAGAATGCTACATTCTGTTACAAAGTAGCAGGTCTAGGCCTGTGATGACCCTGAGGAGTCATGGTCATTTAAACACGTGAAGAACCCAGGTGTCAGTCGCGGCAGCTGCGTTTCACGTCCAGGTGTGCCTGGGATCGACGACATCGGATACTCGACAGTGCACAGCAGAGCACGTCCATCCTCACAGGGCTCCATGCACTGGAGGTGCTGCTCCAGGTGAGGGGCCCGCTCGAGGTGGTAAGTAGGGCTGGGGGGTCAGGGTACCGCACTCCCTGGTGTGAGGACAACCGGGGTAGAAAGGCCAAGCAGCCACACCCCCTACTCCCAGCCAGGCAAGGGCAGGCAGGCAAAGAGGCGGCGCTCTGGGGCCAGGACAGCCAGCAGCAGGAGGGGCCCACCCAGATCCGGGCTCAGGGGCAAGGCCGTGCAGGATGCCTCGCTCGGCCTCTGGACTGATGGAGCCTTGCTTGGCAGGCAAGTCTGGGCCGCTGGGGACTGAACATTGTAGCCTAAAAGCCCCCTCTGCTGCTTCTCAGGGGAAAGGCTGCTGTAAGGACTCAAGGTTCTTTGCCACCAGAAGCTGAACTCCAAAGTGACGCAGCCTGTCTCTTGAAACAAGACAAATTGCTATGGAAGCTGAGCTTAGTTTTCTTTAAATTACAAATTCTGGCTGTGACAGCGGATGGAAATCGTCGTCACCATGGCCATGTGGGTCTGTGCAAATGAAAAAGTGAGCTAGTATGAGTCTCCCCTCCACAGGCGCCAGGGGAGCCTTTACCAGGTAAAGGTAGAAAAGAAGAACGTGCCTCTCATTTTAAAAACTGTTTTTTTTTGGTTAAAAAACTGCAGCTTTGGTTATTTTTCACCCAATTTTTCCTATGCAAATGCCCATTTCCCCAAATTGAGAGCATACAATACTTATGGCTCCAAATACAATTTCCATCCAATAATATATTGTAAGCAGCCCCCAGCTCTAAAATACCTTCAAAATAATTACTTTTTGACAACTATATGAAGGTCTGCTGGCTGAAGACCCGGATTTTTAGGTGTTCCCAGGTGTCTAGTCATGGGCAGCAGAGCGGATCATCCCTGTCCACAGGCTCTCGCCTGTAATTCTGAGCACCTCCCAGACAGGTTCCCACCCCAGCATCCCAAAGGCAAGGGCAGTGACCCCTTTACCAGCACTACAAATGACTGTTTTTGAAAAATGGCATGCAATTTTTTTTTTATCTGGTTGGATATTTTATCCTCAAAACAGAAGGAATAAATTCTTCAACCCTTAAGTCCAGCTTCAAGCAATGACTCCATCAAAACATTAAAAAAATAAGTTTAATGCAGGTGGTTCATTTCATAAAGAATTTAACAGGCACTCGAGCCGCTGAACTGCTCTGTGTTCAGGGAGTCACAAGGAAACAACAATCCCATGCGCAGCCGTGCGTACATTCTCTGGGGCACCCCCCACCCCGCCCTCAGCCAAGGAGGGCCTCTGTGGTCTGAGAAATGCATGTTAATCAGCACAAAGCAAAGTTTCTTTTAGGAAATAGCATGACTTAGTGCAAAAGGCTCTCTGCAATGATAAAAGGGGAGGGGAGAGAGGCCACACACAGGTGACGCTCCTGTCTGTGATAAAGAGGCATCTAACAAGTCCCCACCCCTGTCCCAGCCCTGAACACAGGCTGTTCAGGGCCACAGAGCATGTCTGCACAACCACAGAAGCATGTCTGCCTTCCCTACCTGATTTGGGGTTTTCTAAGTTCATCTTCTGGCAGCCCACAACGGCTCTGAAAGCTCACCCTGCCAGAAGTCAGGGTCAAGGGGCACAGGTCTGGGGAGGCGGCACTCTCTCTAACCAGTTCCTGCCTTCTGGCACCTCCGGGGTGGTCCCAGAATTATCAGAGCGTCCATTCCACATGGCCAAGTGTCCCAGCGCAGTCAGCAGGTCACACGGCTACCTGCCCACAGTCGGCTGCCCTAATGCCCTGACCAGTGCCCACTCTGATGGGAAGGGGAGTCTTGGGCACCCCTCCCCTACTGCTGACCGAGACCCCCCAACCCTGTGCAGCCCTCTGCCTCATGCTCAGCCCCTGTTCTTGCCCACCCAGAATTCTTCCACATCTTAAATGCTTTCACAGCCACCAAGGCAGGAAGGGTGCAAATGCACCCTTCTCTTACAGGTTCCATCTTCACCTGTTCTGGTGACCCCAAGAGGTGCTTTTCAAATGCAAAGTTTATTTGTGTCTTCCTATGGTGCACATAGGCGTCAACGTGCCCTGCCGAGACCAGGTGGTCCAAATACAGGGATCTCATTTCTGGAAGTTCCGTAAAGAGGCCAAAAGTGACCCCCTGCACCAGTCAGAAAGGAACTGAGTGGCCTTCCCTGAAAGCCCCCTTTGAGTAGAGTCGCAGCACCGAGTTGCATGTTCCCGAGGGCCCGGTCCAGGGCAGACACCCAGGCCCCGGAAGCACACTGCCTGCGGCCTCAGCAGACCTGTGCAGACCCTAAGCCGGATTCATGACTTCTACCAATGGGCCTGGGGCTTGTGCCGGACTCACACGGCAGGGACAGCTCACGGCAGTGCCTCAGTGTAGGCCCAACACAGCCCTTAGGCTGGGGCTGCGTGGCCAAGAGGGGACAGAGGGACCTTCCAGGTTGCTCTCAGGCACGGCTAGGGTCTTAGGGTCCCCCACAACACTGGGGAGGTCTGACGTCACCACCAGATATGGTCCTGAAGCAGGGATGAAGGGCGTGGGGGGCCACAGGTTGCCTCTCAAAGTACAGTGTGGAGGGAGGGGCTGCACCTATGGCAAGACCTGAATAAGTGCAAACACAAGCCAGAGGTGGGGCCGAGGGGGACAGCGCACCAAGCTGCACGTGGGGGAGAGGAGGGGTGAAGCAGAACACGCATGGAGGGATGTGCCAGCATCCCCATCACAGAAACAAGTTGCAGCCCTTTTCCCTCCTGTACCAAGACAGGAACAGGTGGCAGGGAGGCACGTAGACTGACCTGGCCCAGGCAGCACCCACCCACAGTCAGGCCCGGCACCTCACATGTCCACAAAGACCAGGAAGCACCAGCCCAGGCCGCCGACCAGCAGCATGGTGACATGGATGCCATAGACGAGCAGCTCGTTCAGGAGACGGAAGTCCACACGCCGGCGGCCCAGCAGCAGCAGCAGCACCGAGAGCTTGAGCTGGCAGCGCAGCAGCACGCGCACGCCCAGGTACTGCAGGCAGAAGAGGGCGGCCAGCGCGCCCCAGAGCGCCGCCGTGAAGAGGCTGCAGCTGAAGTAGAGCAGGAAGCGGATGAAGCCGTACAGCCAACGTGTCTTCACGTACACGTCGAAGTTGTTGTACTTGGTACGTACCAGGTGGGAGGCACGAGCCGGCCCACAGGCCGCGTGCAGACAGGTGGTGTGCGGGCCGTGGAAGGAGCGCACGCGCCGCGGGATGGGGATGACCGGCATCAGGGCCTGGCAGTAGCAGCCCTAGCTTGCAGGGGCAGTGACAGTGGCGGCAGCAGCGTCCAGGTGGCGGTCAGCATGGGCACCTGGGCCTGGGAGCCCACAGCTGAGCCTCTGGGGAGCCGCCGGCCTGTGAGGGGGAGTGAAAGAAGAGGGGCCAGTCAGCCTAGGGCACTGGCCAGGGTGTAGGTCCCTCCATGTTGGCACACACACCAGCCCCGGCTGCAGGAATGCGTTCTGCACCCACCCCTTGGGCGTCCTCCTTCCACAAACACTGCTGAGGATGCTTCACAGGGACCCAAAACCCACAAAAGCCCAAGTGCTAGCTCTACTCCCAACTCTGAGAAAAAGGGCCAATAGCCACAGTCGCCCCCACCCAGGGTCCCCAGGCCAGAGGCTGTGGCTCCCGTGCGCCTTCCCAAAGGCTCTCCCAAGGCCCCATCCCACCAGATCTGCCTTCCTATACCCGCTGCTGCCTGGATTCCCATGGCTGCTTTATCTGGAGAGTGGAAAAGTCCTTACATGGGATCCTACCAGAAGTCACGTCAGGAACAAGAAGGGGGGCGGGGAGTGGGAGAGGTGCAGGTGAGAGCTCTGAGAACGCCTCCCAGTGTGACCAGCTGAGCAAGGGTCCACTCCAACAGTTTCACAAGCCCAGTGCACAGGGGTCAGAGGGGGAGCTGTAGGGCTCTGGGGTCATAGGGCAGGCCTGGATTCTGGTGCTGTCTTTTTCCGAGGTGTGACCCTGGGCAGGCCCTGACACCACCGGCACTGGTTCTGGATCTATAACGCAGGGATGTGACGCCACTGGGTGCTGATGCAAGTAAAGGGACAGATGGTGCACATAGGCCCACTACCAAGGGACGGCAGCAAAGAAAGGGGTTCCCAGAAAAATCCACTTACTGCTCTACTTGGACCTAAAAAATGCCATGTACAGCTAAATAAGTTGGGGGTGGTGATAAAGTAAGTGCCGGAAGTATATGTCGGGTAAAGCTGAAGGACAGCGTCGGTTACAGGAGCAGGAGTCACATGGCAGGGAGCTGGGTCTGGGGCCTGGAGAGGGGCTGGCTGCTCACACCTCTTCCTAATGATGGTGCAGAGAGAAGGCTGCCCACAGCCGCTGCAGCCACAGCCAGTGGGAGAAAGGGGTCCCCTCAGCCTGGCAAGGCCCAGCCCATTCTCTGTTCCCTCCCCGAGGCTTATGCATACTCACTCTGCTCCTCTGAGGAGAATGTTGGTCTCACAGTTACTTAAGCTGTAACTGCTTGCTCAAGCTTTACCTGGAGACTCAAGCACATAACTTGCAGGTATTATGAAATGACAATACCCTCCTTGGAGAGTGTCATGAAGCCACCTCTGCCTCCTCTCTCCTCACTCAAGTGTTCACAGGAGGCGTGCTACACTCCCTGTGCTCGGAACCCTTAGAAAAAGCCATTATTTTATCAAACCTGGTCACACTGACAAGCTTAAAAAGGCACTGCACAAGGAATGTGTGCCTAAGAATGTGGCCTCCAGTTCACGGAAGGGAAGGAGTGTGGTAATGGCACCCTGGGGGGTGGACACACCAAGCATTGCCCTAGACTGGTCCGCAGTGGGTGGTCCTGGAGGGACTTTCCTTTCTGGCTCATTCATTTCTGAGCAAGATGCTCTGATCAGGTTCCCCATGACTTTACTGCCTGATCTCCAAAGCAAGGGTAATTTTTAAAAACTTTATTTTTTTATTAATTAAAAAAAAAAATTAAGAACAAACAAAAACATTAACATATCATTCCGTTCTAATTACTGAGAATCAGTAATTCTCAATATTATCACATAGTTGCATATTCATCATTTCTTAGAACATTTGCATCAATTCAGAAAAATAAAAAGACAACAGAAAAAGAAATAAAATGATAACAGAAAAAGAAAACGTTCATACGTACCATACCTCTTACCCCTCACTTTCATTTATCACTAGCATTTCAAACTAAATTTATTTTAACATTTGTTCCCCCTATTTATTTTTACTCCATATGTTCTACTCGTCTGTTGACAAGGTAGATAAAAGGAGCATCAGACACAAGGTTTTCACATTCGCAGAGTCTCACTGTGAAAACTATAACATTATTCAATCATCCTCAAGAAACATGGCTACTGGAACACAGCTCTACATTTTCAGGCAATTCCCTCCAGCCTCTCCACTACATCTTGAACAACAAGGTGATATCTACTTCATGCATAAGAATAACCTCCAGAATAACCTCTTGACTCCGGAATCTCTCAGCCACTGACACTTTGTCTCATTTCACTTTTTCCCCTTTTGGTGCAGAAGGTTTTCTCCATCCCTTCATGCTGAGTCTCAGCTCATTCTAGGGGTTTTCTCAATCCCTTGATGCTGAGTCTTAGCTCATTCTAGGATTTCTGTCCCACATTGCCAGGAAGGTCCACACCCCTGGGAGTCATGTCCCACATAGGGGGAGGGTGGTGAGACTGCTTGTTGTGCTGGCTAGAGACAGAGGCCACATCTGAGCAACAAAAGAGACTCTCTTGGGGGTGACTCTTAGGCCTAATTTTAAAAAGGCCTACCCTATCCTTTGTGGGGTTAAGTTTCATATGAACAACCCCCAAGACTAGGGGCTCAGCCTATAGCTTTGGTTGTCCACACTGCTTGTGAGAATATCAAGAATTCAACTTGGGGAAGTTGAATTTCTCCCCGTTCTCACCATTCCCCGACGGGGAATTAAGCAAGGGTAATTTGCTCCATGGGCCCAGGAGACACTGGGAAACTTAACCGCTTACTACCCGAGAAGCACTATAGAGTGCTTACAAACAAACACACCCGACAACATTAGCGATGAACCTCGGCTGCCTTCACTCCTAACACGGGTGGTACTAACAGTCCCGAGGCACCAACCCGAGACCCCGCGCTTGGGTGGATGTCAGAATCCAGCGTGGGGCGCAGCTCCTGGCGTTCCCAGGGGCCACCTGCGCGTACTGCTCCTGCCTGCTGCGACCCAACCAGGTCCGACTCCTCGGGGGGGGGGGGGGGGGGTGCCCAAGCCGCCGTTCGTCCACAGGCCTTTCGGGGCGGCCCGCCCAGCTCCGCGTCCACGTTCGGATGCCAGCGCGCGCCCCGCCGCCCCCTGCCCCGATCCCGCTAAGCGCCCTGACCCCTGCTCACCGGATGTCCTTTCTGCGCCGGCGCCGACGTCCCGAATAAGTTGGGGGGCGGCGATGCCGGGAGCCGGGACCGCGGACCCCCCTGTGCTCCGGGGCTCCAGAAGCAGGGCGGCCGCATGGCGCCGAGCGGTCGCGGCCCGGAAGGTTAGTGCGAGGGCTCCGGGCGCCCGACGGGGCGGCGGCCAGGGTCTGGCCTGCAACCCGGGCCCTTAGGCGTCCCTTCCTGGACTCGCTCCGCAGGGGAATGGGCGCTCGGGCCGGGCCGCTGGAGGCGTTTGGCCCAGCATGGGAGCCGTAGCCGACCCTCCGCGGCCACCGTAGGCCTCACGTCGCCGGGGCACCCTCGGCTGAGGAGCGCCCGTCTTTCCCGTTCTCCGGGCCGACTTGGGGCGTCCCCGTACTCGACTCTGCCCCCGTGCGTGTCTGCGTGCGTGACGACCAGGACGTCCGTGACGCCAGCGTCCGTGTGTGCCGCCGGCACCGCCCACCTGCCTTGCGCAGGCGCAGATAGTGAGGCTACCCGTGCAGTCCCTGCGCGCACGCGCCGCTGCGCCCGTACCGGGTGGGCTTTACGCAGGTGCAGTCCCGTGGGCGGACGACACCCTCGTGGGAGCTGTGTGCAGAGCCGTGTGGCGGCGCGGGAACGGGCTCGCGGAGTGGCTGGGCGGACGAGCTTGGGCGCTGAGGGGCCGAACTCTCGGGGGCCGCCTCGGAGGACTAGGTGCCCGATGCCCGCGTGTCCTGGGAAGTAGGGGCCCTGGAGAAAAGAGGGGTCGGACCGCGGGGACCCGAGCAGACGCCCCAAGAAGTAGTGGGGGAGAGGGGCCGTCTTGAGGGTGTCTGGGGCGGCAGGTGGGTGCCCTGCATTCCCGCAGAAGCCGGGAGGGGTGGGAGTGGGGGACTGACGCTCCGCGGTTCCTGGGCCGACTGTTGGGGGTCCGCGAGCGAGGTCGGTAGAGCGGGGAGTGGGTCGCCACGCAGGGGGTTCCGAAGCTGGCGGCCCCCAGCGCTGTCCGCCGGGAGCAGGGACCGTGTCTTGCTTCCCAACAGCTGAAGGGCTCGGACCTGAGCAGAGCTGGCGGCATCCCCCAGCCCCCGCTACGGAAGGTGGCCAGACCTGACCCCGCCGCCCGTCCCCCAGTCCCGCAGGTCCCGGGCTTTTTTGCCCCGGGCTGAGCTGGGTCCTGACTGCAGGAAGTTTGAGGAAAGTCCACTTGGCGTATAGAATGCTGTGGCTTCCTTCCTTGTGCATCTTACAGGTTGAAGCGTTGAAATACTAAAAAGCTCCTCAATGGCTGCGTTCATTTTTTATTTCTGTTATAAGGGCCATAAGAACCACACCCCCTGACTCCAGCATCTCTTGAGGCCGGCGGTCCTGGGAGCCGGCAATGTGGCCCCCTGTTACTCGGATCCCCCCCGCCTGCTGCCCTGCACACGCTGCACGCGTGTCGGCCGCGCCACCCGAGTGGTGTGCGGACCCTCCGCCCGGCCTACCCAGCCGCTCCTCCCAGGAGGGCGAAAGCCATGGACCTCCCCTTCCCTGGCTCCGGGGCTGAGCTCTCCCTTCTGTGTCCACACAGCTCCTTGCTGTCTTCTCGCATTCTGCTCTCTAAACGCAGTGCCGGGAAAGCGCCGCAGGTGGGTAGGTATCAGCTCCTGGGGATTCCTGGGCTCCTTACCCTCATGCCTGCGCAGTGGCGGGGCTGGTGGTACGGGAGCTGGCAGAGGGCCCGAGGTCTGCACCCGACCCCGGCACGGTGCAGGCGAATGCTCCCAGGCTGTTTGGCCAAAGACCCCTCCCCCTTACGCGTGATCCCTGTGGGGCGGCAGTCAGGTGGAGAGCCGACTGAGTAAGAAAACAGCCGATGATGTGGGGGGTGGCGGCTACTGTTGTGTCCACAGCTTAGAAGACTGCACAGCAGGGAAGGGAGTTGGGAGGGGGGTGCAGGTCGGGGGGCGGGAGCTGAAGCTTAAGCTTACACTACGTGAAGAACCTTCCTTAAGAACAGAAACAAGTTTGAGATTAGGTACAGGCCTTGAAGGGGCCGTGTGAGCAAGAGATCTTGAAGGAGAAGCTTTGTGTGAAACCACAGTATGCCCACTGAAAGGCCCCGTGCAATGCCGGGCTGGTGGCATGGAAAGGCACTTCCCACTCTGAGTCAGAAAGCAGATTGCAACTCAGGCTCTGCTGTGACTCCCATATTCAATACAAAAATATTCTTGGAGTACCGATTTAGGAGAAGGGTCTGGAAGCAGAGAAGCCAAAATGTTTGCAGAGGTGATTTGTGTATAGTGGAATTAGAAATGATTTCCGCCTTGTTTTTGTACATTTCTGTATTGTCTGATTCTTATTAGCAGATATGTGTTCCTTGTTTAATCAGGGAATAAAAAGCTATTTTTGGAAAAATAGATGAAAATGAGGTACATGTCCGCTTGAGTGCCCCATTCACTCATTAGTGTCTCCCAGAGACCTGACAGGCGCCCTGCAGCGCCTCTCATCAGCTTTTGCTTTCCACATTGCACCCGTGGGTGCGGTCCCTAGCCGAACTCCGGGCTGACCTGCGGCCCCTTACCTGTAGGTACTGGGAATTTGTTTGGTGTTGCCTTGGGGAAACCGCCCTGAGCCATCAGACACCAACCTTACCCTATGACCACTGAAAATTGTCCAGCTCACCCAAAGGTCCCGGTAAAGCTTCTAGAAGGGCTGGGACGTGCAATCTTTGTGCGTGGTGAGGGGACAGTGACTGAGAGCCCTGGAGTTGGCTTTTTCCCAGAAGGTGGGTGCAGAGTGGTTTCAGCGCAGATGTGTTTAAATATTTTCACTGGACCTGACTTCAGGATGGGGCAAACTCCAGCGAAGTGGGGGACCGTTGGAGCCAACTTCTAAGTGGAGGATCTCTCCAGTCCACATACCCGGAATCCCTTGATCCTCCAGTAGCTGGGGCCTGGCCTTTGCTCACTGTTCCTCACTGGGTGCTCTTCCACGCACGGCCTGTGGTACCCGTCTCAGGACCTGCCAGCAGCACCTTTCCTGGCCCACTTCAAGGGCTCGCCCCCCCCACTTTGGGCCCCACCATGCACTTAACTCCCCACCTGCTCCCCCAACCAGCCTGGCTATGGGGGAGCTGCACCCCCTCCTTCCCCACTTCATCCCTGTCTTGGGGAAAGAGGCAGTGCTTGCAGCACCCTGCTGATGTGGTGGCCTGGGCTGGGGTAGGAGGCCGGGGTGGGGGATGGGCAGGGCTGGGGAGTACCCAAGGAGGATGTGCTGGCCATTCTCCCCAGGCTGGGGCCTGGGCTCTGGGGTGGTGCGATAGATTTCTAAGCATTCCGCCCTCCCCCCAGCTACCTGCCCAGCGCTTACCCCTAGAGCCTACCTGCCCTGTCCCCTCCAGCCCCACCTCTCAGACCTTGTACACACCTTGCCTCTGGTACTTGCTTTTTCTGCCCTGCCAGAGTGTCCTCTCTTCACCTCTCCTCCTCCTGCCGAGCTCCTACACACCCTTCAAGACCCTGCTGAAAGAACCCCTCTCTGGGTGCTACCTTCAACCCATGCCACCCCTTTTCTGGCCACACAGTCCCTCCCAAGGTGGGGTGGGAGGGGGAATCTGATCCTGGATCCTTCCCTTCCTACACACCCTAGTCTCCATGATTCATGGCTGGATCTGACTCTCCCATCTGTCCAGTTTCCAGCCTGTGGCCTCAAGAGAGGTGCACCCAACACACACAGCATACGTGTGCTGGTTTGAAAGGAAGTATGTCCTCTAAGAAAAGCCATGTTTTAATAGAAATCGCATTTCATAAAGGTAGAATAATCCCTATTCAATACTGTATATTTGAAACTGTAATGAGATCATCTCCCTGGTTGATGTGATTTAGTCAAGAATGGTTGTTAAACTGGATTAGGGGATGACATGTCTCCACCCATTTGGGTGGATCTTGATTGGTTTATTGGAGTCCTATAAAAGAGGAAATATTTTGGAGAATGAGAGATTCAGAGAGAGCAACACTACGAAGCTCTTCTGGTGGAAGAGTCCACCAGCCTGCGACCTTTGGAGATGAAGGAAGACGCCTCCCGGGGAGCTTCATGAAACCAGAAGCCGGGAGAAAAAGCTAGAAGATGATGCTGTATTCGTCATGTGCCCTTCCAGCCGAGAGAGAAGCCGTGACTGTGCTCACCATGTACCTTTCCAGATGAGAGAGAAACCCTGAACTTTATCAGCCTTCTTGAGCCAAGGTATTTTTCCCTGGGTGCCTTAAATTGGACATTTCTATAGACTTGTTTTGATTGGGACATTTTCTCAACCTTAGAACTGTAAACTAGCAACTCATTAAATTCCCCCTTTTAAAATCCATTCCGTTTCTGGTATATGTATTCCGGCAGCTAGCAAACTAGAACAATACGTTTAAGTAGCTTAAGGGGCAGCTTCAGGAAATACCAGCTCCCCTTCCCACACCTTCCCATGCCTTCTGACCTTGTCCGTGAGAATGCTGGGTGCCGCCCACCTGACTGACCCTTCTGTGGCCTGCAGCCTGGCTACCTCGGAGGCCAGGGCTGTGTTCTGGCACAAGACGCCCCTCCAACACAGGGGCAAAGACGAGCAGGTCACTCTGGCAGCCGCCTTGAGCCATCAGACACCAGCCTTGCCCTGTGGCCACTCTGAAAATTGTCCAGCTCACCCAAAGGTCCCGGTAAAGCTTCTAGAAGGAATGGGAAGTGCGATCTTTGAGCGTGGACTAGCGCCACCCAAAGAGGCTGGACCTGTAACCAAGGAGCTGGTCTGAAAAGAGAGCTGTGTGTGCTGGGGGTCTGACTGTGTGGCATTGTGGGAAAGGCAGAACTGTGGAGAAGACAGTGGAAAGACTGCTGGTGGCCAGGGGTCCTCGTGGGTTGGGAGGTGGGTTGAATGGAGCACCAGCCTCTGCAGGGCAGTGAGCTCTCCTGCATGAAATTGTAACAGCAGGTACAGGATGTGTGGGGATGGCCACTGGCCAGGCAACCAGCCACTCTGCCATGAACAGCAGGATCGCCAAGCGGTGGGGAACCTGCTGGTGCCAGGTCCATCCTGGGTTTTAGAGTCAGGTCTGGCATGAAGAGAAGTCTCTCTTTCCTCCTCAGTAAAACAGAGGCAAGGTGAATTACCTGTAAAACCGTTACATGTGGCTTAGAAATGACACAGTGTTCCCCTTGACCAACTAGGCATGACCAAACCATCCTAAACTCACTGGCATAAAACAGTGGCCATTTCGTTTCACTCAGAGTCTGTGGGTCAGGCGTTCAGACAGGGCCCAGATGGGGCTTGTCTGCTCTGTGATATCTGGAGGCTCAGCTGGGAAGATTCTAGAAGGTGAAGTCACTGAAATGGCCAGGGCCGGGCCATCAAAAGGCTTCTTCACTCAGGTTTCTGACACCTTGCTTTACTCAGCCAAAGCCGCTGAAATGCAGCACTATACCTGAAACGGGCTGCCTGTCAATCATGGGAATTTATTAGCTTCTACAAGCTCACAGTTCCAAGGCCATGAAAACATCCAAATCTAGGCATCATCAGAATGACAGCTTCTTCCTGAAGACCAGCTGCCAGCCATCCTGGGCTCTGCCACACGGCCAGGCATATGGCGGGTCTGCTGGTCTCTCCCTTCTCTTCCAGAGTCTACTGCACCCAGCTTCTGGCTTCAGGGGCTTCCTCTCAGCTTCTGCAGCTTTCCCTGTGTCTGAATTTCATCCTCTTATAAAAGATTGCCATGAGAGGATTGAGACCCACCTAAATGAGATGGGTCGCATCTTAAGAGCCTACTCACCAGAAGATCTACTTGCAATGGGTCCACGGCCACAGCAGTGGATTGGCTTCAAGAGCAGGATTTCATGGGGTCCACACAGCGTCATATCCCTACACACCCGGTCTGGGATGGCCTGAAGGCTGGGCTCAGCCGAACGGTCCACTGGAGCACCACACATGATCTCCCCCTTGGCCTCCCCCGTGGCCCTTATGGGTGGCAACTGGACGCTAAGTGGAAGCGTGCAGCACGCCTCTGACCCAGCCTCAGAAAGCTCACAGCTTCATTGGGCTCGCAATCTGGTTCCAGGGTCGCCAAGGCCAATCCAGAGCAGACGGACAGAGAGAGGGGCCATCTCCTGGTGGGACCAGTGAGGAGGTATGGCAGTGTGGGGCTTTGCTTGCCCCCTTACCCGGCCGACCTCAGAGAGCGCGGGAACACACGGTGGGGGGCGTTTTCCCTAAAGTTCTTGCTAATAGAGCCACTGACTCTCACTACTTTGCAAACCCCTTCCTGCCCCCACCACCACACAGAAGCATACAGAAGGTGCCTAATACAGAACCAGGAAGAGAGGAAGTGCTTAATAGTGTCCTGTGATGCTTTGTGAGCACTGAAAACTGGGGTGTCATTAGAGTTGGAGGTCGCCCCAAAGCTATCAATCCCCTCCCTGCCATCCCTAGCTCAGGGCTCAGAGCCTTCCCCACCCCACTCGCCTCTACTGCCCTGGCCAACCAAGACTCCCTGACATGAACCCCTGAATCCATTCTTCCAGGGTGGGTGACCCCCTGCTCCACCCCCACTCCCATACCTGCGAGTGGAGGATGGGTCCTAGGGGGGGTTGCAGGGGCTGCACTATGAGTGCTCACAACGCTTTCATTTAACTCAACATTTTTCTAGCATTTGTCATGGGCTGGCCACCGTGAGTAGCACTGCACTCCAGTATTCACGCAACGTTACCCACAACAGGCGTGAAGCAGCGGCACCCTGGCATCCGCCCACGGGGGACTGGGGGACAGTATGTGGCCCACCCACCCACCAGGACAGCGAGGCGCCTGAGAAGGAGCCAGCACTGACACTCAGCAGAACACAGAAACTCGAAGGCATCAGGTGGAAGGAAACCAACTCAGAGGGCACTGACGGTCTGGCTCACTTACAGGGAATATCCAAGACAGGCAAATTCTTTTTTTACACAGAATGGGGTTCAGGGGCTGCCAGAGCCAGTGTGGGGGGAATGGGGTGCTCGTGCTTCATGGGTACAGAGTTTCAGTTGGGGTGATGGAGAAGTCCTGGGAACGGAAGGCAGTGACAGCAGCACAGCTCCGTGGGTGTCACTGACACCACTAAATTGTGCATTTTCTATGGTTAAAGTGGGGTATTTTTCTTACCTGCAACTATAAGAAAAATAAAAAACAGCATCCACAAATTTGCTGCAAAAGATGGATGGTAAATGTTTTCAGCCAGGCAGAATGCGTGGGCAGCACAGTTTCCCACCCTGACTGAAGCCCGGGACAACCTGACAGCCTGTGTTTGCACGTTGTTTCTGTTTCCCTTGCGTTTGCACCCGATGAATAGGCGGGAGAAGGTCCGCCAGGGAGGTGGGCTAGGTGGGTGGCTGCAGAGCTGGGATAGGATGCCACCGACAGCAGGGGCATGAGGGTGGCTTGGCTGCAGCGAGCTGCCAGGATAGCTAGTCCTGGCCCAGAACGTTCTCCCTCGTTCTGAGAGCCCTGAAGGCAGTGTGTATCCAAGGGCAGGTCCAGGCCATGGGCTGCTTAGGGGGCTTCTCAGTGTGGCTTCACGATGTGGGGGTGGAATCGCCAGGAGCCTATTGTCTCTCAGTTCTGGAGGCCAGCGGTCCAGAAGCTGGTGTCCTTGGTCACTCCCTCCCGAGGCTCCAGGGATGAGTCTAGAATTTACTATGTACTCAGTGCAGATGTTTTATTGTTTCAAAACCCAAAATCCGCAGCTAAACGCCGTGTGGGTGATGTCCATGAAGACTCCCAGCCCCTCCCTGCTGGGCTCTGCTGCCGTGGAGCGTGCAGCCTCTGCTTCTCCCGTTCCCTCTTCTTGGTCTGGGGTGGACAGTGTGCACGGAGCGGGCGTTTCTTTCCCTTAACGAGAGCAGTCTTCCCCTTTCCTGTAAGTTAACTGAGAAAAGAGCAAAGAGCTTCCCCTCCTTGGCTTGTGGCTTCATCACTCCAGCCCCTGCCTCCGTGTTCACACAGTTGTCTTCCGTCTGTCCGTGTCTCCTCTTCCCTTCTGACAAGGACAAGGGTCCTCTGGGGTTCAGCCTTCCGCACCCCCCCAAACTGGAGCTCACCTAACTAGTTCCATCCGTAATGACCCTATTTCCAAAGCACGTCATGTCCAGAGATCTCCACAGTCAAGACTCTGACGTGTGTCTGGGGGACGTGATTCGCCTCATGGACTCCCAGGTCCTCCCCTACAGACTCCTGTGCTCCCAGTGCTGGTCAGGGAGGAGCCCACGCCGCTGATCCCGTGCCCCGCACACCCACCGGACCCCCATGCTCCCCGCACACCCCTCCTATATGCAAGGGGGTTGCCCATGCCACTGCCACATGTGGGTCCTCAGACATCAGGACCACCTGCCACCACCCTGGGGGGCTTGTGTCCTTTAGCTGTGACTCTGGTGAGAACTGGGCAGAGGCCTGCCTGGGTGTCAAGCCCCCACACCCTGTCTCCAGCCTGCAGACCTGCCCCCGAGCGGGCGAGAACTGAGGGGCTTCTGTCACCCTGGTTCAGTGGCGACACTTGCAAGGACCCCTTCTCCTCTGGGCTGGCCCCTTGTGTGTCCTGTTTCCCAGATCTCATAGACAGTGGCCTCACCCCTCTCTAGGCCTCTTTCCCTAGCTGTAAAGGGTGGGTGACACACCTACCCTGGGGGGCCCATAAGCGTGAATTCTGTGGTGGAGCCTCCCTGCAAGATGGCCCCTCGCCTGTCACCTGCCCCCCCCCCTTGGTCGTCCCTTTCCACACTGGCCAGGCCAACCCTGCCCCAGACCTCTCAGCTAAGCCTCACCCAGATTCCTCCCCTGCAGAAACTGAAACGGATGTTAAGTGTCTCTTTTTGTGTTAGGCCCTTACATTCTGGTATAATTTGTTATGCAGCAATCGATTACCCACACAACTCCTGGTAGCAGCAGAGAATGGCATTTGCTGGGGGCAGCGCTTCGTCAAACACTTTATATGCATCATGTCCCCGTGGCCTGGCAAAGGAGGTGCTATCTCTGTTCCCATTTTCCAGGGACTCAGAGGGTGGAGGAACTTGCACCCTTGGATGTAGGGTGGGGGCCCAGAATTCGGACCAGTACTCTTGGTGCTGTGCCAGCCTGAACCTGCAAGGGAGAGCTCTTTGGAAGCTCATGGAGCCATGTTCTGCCCAGAGCAGAGGATGCCCCAGCCACAGAGATGACCACAGGCAATGGGGCACCCTCCTCTCCAGCCCACACTGGTGCCCTTCAGGCAGTTGGGGAGAAGGCGGTGGCTCAGACCCAGTTTCTCTTCCCCCTGCTTGCCCCCTCCCTCACAGCCCAGCTCCTTTGTTATTTGGCATGTTTGTGTTTTATAGTTCATCTTCCCCCACCCCAGGATTGAGGCTCCAAAGGGAGGACACTCATCTGTACCTGCTGTTCTCCTGGTGTCTGACCCAGTGTTGGCACCTAACAGGGCCCAGGAAGCACTGGATGGGTGGATGGATGGATGGATGAGTGGATGGATGGAAGGATGGGTGGATGGATGGATGAGTGGATGGATGGATGGATGGGTGGATGGATGGATGGATGAGTGGGTGGGTGGATGGATGGATGGATGGATGGATGGATGGGTGGGTGGGTGGGTGGGTGGGTGGATGGATGGGTGGATGGATGGACTGACTGACTGACTGATTGAAGTTGTGTGCCAGGCCACGGGAATATGATGCATATGAAGTTCTTGACGAAGGGCTGCTCCCAGCGAACGCCATTCTCTGCTGCTACCAGGAGCTGTGTTGGTCATCAGTTGCTGCCTAACAAATTATACCAGAATGTAAGGGCCTAACACAAGAAGAGACACTTAACATCCGTTTCAGTTTCTGTAGGGGAGGAATCTGGGTGAGGCTTAGCTGAGAGGTCTGGGGCAGGGTTGGCCTGGCCCGTGACGGACTGAAGCCTGAGCAGGCCTCAGCCTGGCCTTGTCCAGTGCCTCTGTGGCTGTCCAGTTTCCAGGTTCAGGTCCTGCCGCCCGGTGCTTCTCACCCTGGAGGTCACATCCATGCTGAAGGAGCTGTGGCCTGCGCTGCCGGGGGGTCCCCTGCCCAGCTCTGCCCTGCCAGAGTGGAGGCAGGGAGGGTCCAGGGCGGTTCAGTCAGGGTTGTTCACTCTGGTTTCGGGAGCCCCCAGACCCTGGTCCGGTCACAGAAGGTGCCCCACAGTGGGGGCCACCCCAAAGCCTCCCTAAGCATGCGCCTTCATCTGTGGCCGGGATTCCAGTTGGCCCTCCATCCCCGGCGGTGGGTAATGAGGATTTAATGCCTGGGCCTGGAACAGAAGGAGCCCCTGTAATCCTGCGGCTGAGCGGAGAAAGGTTCCGTGGAGCAGGCGATGGGCTTAGCTACTGGACAGAGGCCCGCACTGGCCGCGAGGGAAGGGGCTAGTAGACCTCCTGGCTGCCTCCTGGGTGGGCTCTTTAACAGATGTGCCCTCCCTATCCGGGGCTGGGTGGGGCGGCTGACTGGGGGGTGGGGTTGCTCAAGTTCAAGGGTAGCTCTCCCCACTGGATTCAGCCCCTTCCAGTCTGCCCCTGTCCCCACACCCGGGCCCCAGGCCATAATTTCTCCTGTGCTGATTTCACAAAAGACACAATTCATAGTCCTGTTGATTGAGCAGTTTTGTGTTGACAGAAGAGATTTGTGACAGCTCATCACTGCCCCGGAGGGTGGGCGATTTGTGGGGCCCCAAGGAGCCCAGCACAGCAGGCATATTTTATGGCCCACTCGCCAGACAAACACGCGCAGTTATACGTCACTTGTTTGCAATATAGATGCTAACTTGTACTTCTTTCAAAACTTTTAATGAATTGTGTACATTCTGGGAGATTTATAGGGTGAACGGGATGGCTCGAAATGTTACTTTAAACATATTTGTCTCTTTGGCAATGGTGCCAAAAAAAATCTGGGAGAGATTGCATTCAGAAATAAATCATAAATACACGCATCTGAAAACAGGTTTATTTTGGTCGTTAATGGTTGATGGGCCCCCCAGTGCAGGATTTAAAGTTAAATTATGCAAAATCAAAAACAAACCTTATAATACTTAATCAAACATGCATAAAACTGTCGGGCCCAAATAAATTCTCTCAATTAACTTGCTTCAGATTGTGATTGCATTCACTAATTTAATCAGCGCAGAATAATCTGGAGCCCAGGAAATGATGAATGCCTGTGGACTCCCACGCCAGGGAGGCCGGGGTGGGGCTTGGGGGCTGGTGCAGCCGGGCAGGCAGGGCAGGGGCCGGGGCAGAGGTGCCACGGGCTCCCTCTGTGCTCAGCAAGGTGTTCTCGGGAACGCACCGCCTGCATTTGTTGAGGCAGACTCCACGGTTGAGGCAGACGTGGAGTCACCGTCTGGGACGAATTCCGTCCAGGTTTTGCTTGGTTCCAGAGACTCTGGCACTCGGAGCAGTGGTTCTGAGTGTCTCCTTCCTAGAGCTTTCCAGAATGGAACATGAGAACCAAACGTGCATGGAGCGGCCACGCTTCCCCCACCACCTCCTCTCCCAGCCTGCCTGTCTCGGTGCCGGGATCTTTCTTTTTTTAAATTTTTATTAATACAACCAATGAACATACAATATGAACATTCTTTTTTCATCACATAGTTGTATATTCATCATCATGATAATTTCTTAGGACATTTGCATCATTTCAGAAAAAGATATAAAAAGAAAACAGAAAAAAATTCATACATACCACACCCCTTACCCCTCCCTTTCATTGATCATTAGCATTTCAATCTACTGAATTTATTTTAACATTTGTTCCCCTATTATTTATTTTTATGCTGTATGTTTTACTCGTCTGTTGATAAGGTAGATAAAAGCATCAGACAAAAGGTTTTCACAATCACAGAGTCACATTGTGAAAGCTGTATCATTATACAATCATCATCAAGAAACATGGCTACTGGAACACAGCTCCACATTTTCAGGCAGTTCCCTCCAGCCTCTCTGTTGTGCCTTAACTAAAAAGGTGATATCTATTTAATGCATAAGAATAACCTCCAGGATAACCTCTCGACTCTGTTTGGAATCTCTCAGCCATTAACACTTTATTTTGTCTCATTTCTCTCTTCCCCCTTTCGGTCGAGAAGGTTTTCTCAATCCCTTGATGCTGAGTCTCAGCTCATTATAGGGTTTTTCTCAGTCCCTTGATGCTGAGTCTCAGCTCATTTCAGGATCTCTGTCCCACGTTGCCAGGAAGGTCCACACCCCTGGGAGTCATGTCCCACATAGACAGGGGGAGGGTGATGAGTTTACTTGTTGTGTTGGCTGGAGAAAGAGGCCACATCTGAGCAACAAAAGAGGCTCTCTTGGGGTTGACCCTAATTTTAAGTAGGCTTAGCCTATCCTTTGTGGCGTTAGGTTTCATATGAACAAAACCCAAGATTGGGGGCTCAGCCTATTGCTTTGATTGTCCACACTGCTTGTGAGAATATCAAGAATTCTCCACTTGGGGAAGTTGAATTTTCCCCCTTTCTGAACTTTCCCCCAAGGGAACTTTGCAAATACTTTTTTATTCACTGTTCAAATCCTTCTGGGATTTATTGTCTCTTTCCCTTTTTTAAAAAATATTATTGTTGACAAATCTTCACATACATGTAGTCCATACATAGTATACAATCAGTGGCTCACAATATCATCACATAGTTGTGTATTCATCACCATGATAATTTTTAGAACATTTGCATTACTCCAGAAAAAGAAAGAAAAACTCATACATCCCTTACCCCTTACCCCTCCTTCTCATTGACCCACAGTTAATTTCCATCTACCTGATTTATTTTACCCTTTATCCTTTGTCCCCCGTTATTTATTTTATCCATACTTTTTACTCATCTGTTCATACCCGAGATAAAAGGAGCATCAGACACAAGGTTTTCACAATCACACGGTCACATTTTAAAAGTTATATGTTTATACAATCATCGTTAAGAATCAAAACCACTGGAACACAGCTCAACAGTTTCAGGTACTTCCCACCAGCCACTCCAATACACCATAAACTAAAAAGAGATAGCTATATAATGCATAAGGATAACTTCCAGGATAACCTCTAAACTCTGAAATCTTTCACCCACTGACACTTTCTTTTGTCTCATTTTTCTCTTCCCCCTTTTGGTCAGGAAGATTTTTCTCAATCCCTTGATGTTGAGTCTCAGCTCATTCTAGGATTTCTGTCCCATGTTGCCAGGAAGGTCCGCACCCCTGGGAGTCATGTCCTACGTAGACAGGGGGAGGGTGGTGAGTTTGCTTGTTGTGTTGGCTGGAGAGAGAAGCCACATCTGAGCAACAAAAGAGGTTCTCTGGGGGTGACTCTTTGGCATAATTATAAGTAGGCTTAGCCTATCCTTTGCAGAAATAACTTTCATAGGGGCGAACCCCAAGATTGGGGGCTCAGCCTATTGATTTGATTGTCCCCCCAGGAGCTCCTCTGACAGCCTGGGTGTGAAGCCGCCTGAGTAGAAGGCTGAGACGTGCCCCTTCTAGAAAGCGCTGAGTGGGCTTTTGGTGTGGGGAACACTGACCCCTCCTTAGGGGGCCAATCCCCTGGAGGGCTGAGCCCAGTGCAGCACAGCCTGTCTTCTCCCATGTAGGCAGCAGACATCCAAAGATCATTCAAACCTAAACAGATGTCGCAGGGGGCTGACAAGGAGCCCTGAGAAAGGGGTGGTCAGGGAGAGGGGGGCCTGTGAGAACCAGAATAGGGCTGGAGGTCTCCCCAAAAGCCATGTGGCCATGCATCAGGTTACCCACATTGCCGGCACTTCTGAGCAGGTTCCCATGGAAGCAGGTGGACACGGACGACTGCAGCTTGGGGTGCGGGAGCGTTGGGTTGAGGCTGAGGGCAGCCCGGAGCTTCCTGGGGGCGTGACAGCTGCCATCCCCGCGGTGCCCTCTGAACCCTTCGGGGCGGCCAGCTCCCAGGCCGGTCCCAGGTTCTGGGCCAGGCGGGCAGACCCGAGGTACCGCCCATATGGACATTTCTTCCCAGGCACCGACCAAAGCCCACCGTCCACTATCAGGCCTTCCAGTGGCCATGACGCCCTTGTGGAAACGCTCATCCCCCATGGTCCGGCTGCCAGCCTGGGGCAACCACAGTCCTCAGCCGTGACCTGGGGGGGGAGGGGGAGGGGGTCCCTGCCTTGGCGCACTCCCTCCACAGCCACTCTTGACAGCCTGTCCTGCTGTCACCACTGTGGTTGAACTTCTTTTTTCTTTCTGAATTTTATTCCTTGCTTCTATAATATTCCCCCCAAATTAAAGCTCAAGACCCCTTCAGCTGAAGAGCAGCTACTGACCTTTATGACCAGGTATTGTGGTCGCAGTTCCTGGTGTTTTTGCAACTGTTCACCTTTTTAAGCTGTGATAACATATAGCATACAAAATGAGCCATTTTAACCATTTTTCTAAGTGCACAGCCCAGTGGCATTCATTTCTTTCACAGTGTTATGCCCCCGCCACTCTTATCCATTCCTAAAGCTCCTGCGCCTCCCTGAACCCCCCACCCAGCACCAGCTCCCGCCCCCTCCCCACCCCCCCGCCTGTATGGTCAGCCCACAGACGCAGAGTCGGACGCCATGTGTCCTTCTGTGCCTGGCGTCGTTCACTGGTCTTGTTTCCGGGATTCACGCATGCGGCAGCACTATGAGGACGTCACTCCCCTTTGTGACTGAGCCATACTCCACTGGCGGCTGGCACGCGTGGGGTTTCTCCACCGTCTGCTGGGGGATATCTGGGGTGTGTCCGCTTCTTGGCGATTGTGACTACGTCTGTGATGAACACCAGTGCACAAACAGCTGTCCGGGTCCCTGTTTTCTGTCCTTCATGGTATCTACTTATGAGTGGATTTATTTATTTATTTATTTATTTAATTAAAAAAAATTAACAACAAACGAACAAAAACACTCAACATAGGATCATTCCGTTCTACATATACAATCAGTAATTTACAATATCATCGCATAGTTGCATATTCATCATCATGATAATTTCTTGGAACATTTGCATCAATTCAGAAAAAGAAATAAAAAGACAACAGAAAAAGAAACAAAATGAAAACATAAAAAAAGAATATACATACCGTACTCCTTACCCCTCCCTTTTATTGGTCACTAGCATTTCAAACTAAATTCATTTTAACATTTGTTCCCCCTATTATTTATTTTTATTCCATATGTTCTGCTCATCTGTTGACAAGGTAGATAAAAGGAGCATCAGACACAAGGTTTTCACAATCACACAGTCATATTGTGAAAGCTATAGCATTATACAATCATCTTCAAGAAACATGGCTACTGGAACACAGCTCTGCATTTTCCGGCAGTTCCCTCCAAGCCTCTCCATTACATCTTGGATAACGAGGTGATATCTACTTAATGTGTAAGAATAACCTCCAGGATAATCTCTCGACTCTGTTTGGAATCTCTCAGACACTGACACTTTATTTTGTCTCATTTCTCTCTTCCCCCTTTTGGTCGAGAAGGTTTTCTCAATCCCTTGGTGCTGAGTCTCAGCTCATTCTAGGATTTCTGTCCCGCTCTTGCCAGGAAGGTCCACACCTCTGGGAGTCATGTCCCATGTAGACAGGGGGAGGGTGGTGAGTTTGCTTGTTGGTTTGGCTGGAGAGAGAGGCCGCATCTGAGCAACAAAAGAGGTTCTCTTGGGGGTGACTCTTAGGCCTAATTGTAAGTAGACTTGACCTATCCTTTGTGGGGTTAAGATTCGTATGAACGAACCCCAAGACTGGGGGCTCAGCCTATAGCTTTGGTTGTCCACGCTGCTTGTGAGAATATCAACAATTCAACTTGGGGAAGTTGAATTTTCCCCCGTTCTATGAGTGGAATTTTAAAGTTTATCTTGAATAGGTAGGATGTCTCTCTGGATCAAGGTCAAATGATGTAAGAGTAAATGCTGAGACGTCTCCCTCCCCCTCCCCCCTGCCCCCTAATTCTGCCCTCACTTTTTAAGCAAACTCGAGCCTCTTGGAGTGCACGTTTTCATTCCCCCTCACTTGTGCCCAGGCTGGGGACCATGGCATGTGTCCGTGGTCGGGTCTGTGTACCTGGAGCAGATTTCACGGGAGCACGGCCATGCTCTCCGTTGGTCCCAGCTGGGCGCTTTCCATAAGCGACCCTGTACATCTGCAGACTTCGGCTCTCCCAAGTGCCGCCATCTGTGACCTTGTCAGTACATCATGTGTGCATAGGTCATGCACACATGACGTCATCTGTCCTCTTCCCTCCATCACCTCCCAGGACAGTCCTTCCAGAACCTTCTGCCAGGTCCTCCTCCGGCCCCTCTGCCACTGGAGAGAATCATCTCATACACAAATTTAACTGACCGTGGATGGTTCTGCCCACAGCCAGAGTCCGAGCCCCTTTCTGAGCCTCCTGAGACTGTCCAGGCTGGGCCACCCCTTGGACCACCTGCCCAGGACGGCAAGCTGCCCACAGCTCCCGGTTCAGGCCGTGTCATCTAAACATTCAGGCCTTCTTCCTGAGGCACCTCCGTCTTTATCCCCTGGCAAACTTTCTTATCCTTCAAGATCCGGCTCAAGAAGAACAAAGGAATGTCATTACTGCAGGGTGCTGAAAATACATGGTAATTAATGTTTTAAATTTTCAACTTATATGTGAGAATAAAGCAAAAAATGTTTATTTGGTACAAAATTTGTAGTTTGACTAGTGCATTTCCTAATATAACTTATGTAGACAGGGTAATAGAACATCATAAGTACATGGAACCTTGGGTAGGACATGAGATTTTGTGGGTTTGTCCAGAGTGATGCCCCGATGAATCCCAGAGTGATTTGAACAGTGAATAAAAAAGTATTTGCAAAGTCCCCTTGAGGGAATAGTGAAAAAGGGGGAAAATTCAACTTCCCCAAGTTGAATTCTTGATATTCTCACAAGCAGTGCGGACAATCAAAGCTATAGACTGAGCCCGTCTTGGGGTTTGTTCATATGAAACTTATCCCCACAAAGGATAGGTCAAGTCTACTTAAAATTAGGCCTAAGAGTCATCCCCAAGAGAACCTCTTTTGTTGCTCAGATGTGGCCTCTCTCTCCAGCCAACACAACAAGCGAACTCACCACCCTCCCCCGTCTACGTGGGACGTGACTCCCAGGGGTGTGGACCTTCCTGGCAATGTGGGACAGAAATCCTAGAATGAGCTGAGACTCAGCATCAAGGGATTGAGAAAACCTTCTCCACAGAAAGGGGGAAGAGTGAAATGAGACAAAGTATCAATGGGTGAGAGATTCCAAACAGAGTGGAGAGGTTATCCTGGAGGTTATTCTTACTCATTAAGTAGATATCACCTTGCTAGTCAAGATATAATGGAGAGGCTGGAGGGAACTGCCTGAAAATGTGGAGCTGTTCCAGTAGCCATGTTTCTAGATGATGATTGTATAATGATATAGTTTTCACAGTGTGACTGTGTGATTGTGAAAACTTTGTGTCTGATGCTTCTTTTATCTACCTTGTCAACATATGAGAGAAACATATGGAATAAAAATAAATAATAGGGGGAACAAATGTTAAAATAAATTTAGTTTGAAATGCTAGTGACCAATGAAAGGGATGGGTAAGGGGTATGGTATGTATGAATTTTTTTCTGTTTTCATATGATTTCTTTTTCTGAATAGAAGCAAATGTTCCAAGAAATGGTCATGATGATGACTATGCAACTATGTGATGATATTGTGAATTACTGATTATATATGTAGAATGGAATGATCAAAATAGGAATGTTTGTGTTTGTTTGGTATTTAAAAAAATAAAATAAATTTAAAAAGATCCAGCTCAAGGCCCCTTCCTCCAGGCAGCCTTCCTAAACTGCAGAGCCAGATCCCAGTGTCCATCCCTGGGAGCCCACAGCTCTACCAGCATGGACGGTTGAGGGAGTTGTCAGTGTCTACGCCTGCCCCTGCTGGGCTGGGAGCTCCCTATGGGCCAGGCGGGAACTGCTGGGCTGGTATGAGCTGAGTGACCCTCTGAGGAGTCTACTGAGTGGATTCATCACCCTTCCCAGGTGTCCAGTGGTTGAGCCTTGCTCACTGGGACACTCTCTGTCCTTGGCCCTCTCAGGCTGCTGTACACCAGCAGAAGGCTGGCCCTGCCTCTGGGAGCTCATAATCGGTGGTGGTCAGTGGAATGGTCAACCCTACCACTTGGGGCCAGGTGAGCAGGAAAAGAAGGACCTTTGGGCAGCGCTGGAGGGTGAGCGTCGTCCCCCAATGGCGGAGTGGAGAAAGGCCTTCCAGGCAGGGTTTTGTGGGCTCTGCTCCCCATGTCTTGGCCAGAGAGGAGCGAGGCAGGCATGAGTCTGCTGTCTCATCCATGCAGGCATGAATACCACCCCCGGCGCCGTATTCTCCCAGCACTGGCTGTGGGGTGTGAAGGAGAGTGGCCGGCATCGCGAGGATCCGAGGGGTTTGCAGGCTTCGCAGCTGTGGGTCCCTCAGGGGGTAGGGCCCCGCCGCCCAGCCTGCTGCCCGAAAGGAGATGACAGGCCCACACCTGTGCAGGCAGACCATGGGTTAACCAGCTCCGGAAGCTGCTCAGGGCTGGGGGCCCTGGCCTCCAAAAAGGGGCACCCACCCCGTTTTAGTTCAAACTGGGGGGCTTCAAGCACAGAGCTTTCTTTCCTCCCAGTTCTGGAGGCCACGTGCCCTCTGGAGCCCCTAGGGTACCTTCTTGCCCCTCCCAGCTCCCAGGCCCCGGGCCTACCCTGGCTCGTGGCTGCATCGCATCTCTCGGGCTCCACTGTCACATGGCTGTCCTCTCCCTGTCTGTCTGTCTGTCTTTCCGCTCCTCTTCTTATAAAGAGCCCAGTTGTATAGGATTGCAGGTCTGCCCTGCCCCAGCACAAGCTCCTCTTCACTGAGTCCACCTGCAAGGACACTGTATGCAGGTAAAGCGGCCAGGTGAGGTTCTGGGGGGGTGTGAATTTGGAGGATGCTGTCCACCTGGCGCACCCCTGCCCACGGGTCTGTCTGGCTGAGGCAGCCACACGGGCTTGGGCAGCAGACACACAATCGATGTCCTGTGGGGCCCTCGGCTCCTGGGCTCTGGCAGGAGGCAGCTTGGCTTCCTACAGAGGGGGTGCCTGGGGACCCAGGGGTCCGGCAAGGACATGTCCCCAACAGGCACATGGCCAGGCAGGCAAGTGACCCTCTGAGAACAGTCCACTGCAAAAAGTCACTCCTGACCTCCCTGCGTCACTCCACCCCTGGGAACCAGCTCCCCACCTGCAGATGGGGGTAGGGCAGCAGCGAAGGCACGTGGGGCCCTGGGGGCAGCTCTCACCAAGACTGTCATGTCCTGCCAACTTGGGATATGGCATGTCCCATCACCCCTCAACTCAACCTCAACTGTCAAGACTATGTGCTCTTGGCAGTGGGCAGAGTTCAGGAGTCAAAGGGCGCTGAGTCCCTGGTGAGTTCCAGGGCCTGGCCTCCCGGGTGACACTAGGTCAGGCAGACTGCTTTACTTTCGCTGCCTCCTGTACTGGGACTCCCTGCTGCAGGGGTCCTGGGAGAGCAGACCCCTGGGGTGGGGTGTGTGCTTTTAGCAGTGGCTCTCCTTCCACCCCCTGTCATCTGGGACCTGGGCAATGGCTCCACGGTGGCAGATGGCAGCAAGGATGGGTCCTGTGGGGCATGGCAGGGGCACATTTGGGCCAGCACCCCCTTGGGGGCTCAGCCTCCTTGTACCTCCTTTCTTCTTGAACCACAGCTTGGCCCATTCCCGCTGCCTTGCCCAGACCGGGGGCAGCGCTGATGGCAGCCCACTAGTGTTTTATACCCACAGGGTGCCCTGGCCCAGGGTGGGTGCTCCGGGGGATCCCTGGATGTGAGGCTGGTGGGGGGAGTTCAGGCCCACGGCATGTTTCCCCAGAGACCACCTGGCCAGCAGGTGCAGCCGTGCTCCCCCTGGCACCCTCTGCTTCTCCCAGGACCACCAGGTAAGCTACTTGCTCTCTGTGCCTTAGTTTCCCTGTGGCCTGGGATGTCAGGAAGGTGGTTGTAGGGGGCAGGATGCTGCTGTCCTCTGAGTTGCAGTTCCAGACATGAGGCTGAGCACTGAGCCCAGCATGGGGAGGTGCCTGGGTCAGGGGGAGGGCAGGGCCTCACCTGCTCAGGTGACGCAGGGTGCCCGCACCTTGGATGGAAGGGCCCCGCCCACAGCCCCCTCCCCTCCCTCGGCTGCAGAGGCCTCGGGTTGCGGTACCGCAAGTAGGCACCAGGGGGCAGCCGTGCCCTTCCCCAGCCACTGCTGGGGCCGAGGCCCGGCGGCTGCACATGGGGTGGGAAGGTGGCAGGACTCCCCCCACCTGGAGCCACCCCGAGGGCCCCAATGCCAAGATGGGGGCCAGTGGGGTGCAGACGACCCCCTGAAACAGGCTGGCACTGTCTGGGGTGGGGAGTGGGAAGTCTGCAGTCTTTCCTGTCAGAACAGAGTTGTGCACCCCTCACGGGCAGTGGGGGTGGGGGGCATGGCAGGGGGAGGGTTGGTGGCCAGCTGCTTTGGCACATGCTCACGAAGTTCATCCTTCAGTCAATAGCAAGTGAGAGAGAGGGGGTCCTCCACTTTGCAGGTGAGGGGGAGCCCCCACGTCACAGGTAGTTCAAGGCCCCAGTCTGCAGCTAAGCGGAGACCCCATTTCAGAAGTATGGAGGGAGCTCCCAACTTGCAGGTGAGAGGGAGACTCTACAGGTAAGAAAGGGGGGTGCACCGAGGTTGAGGGGGGAGCCAGATGTGGTCCAGGGGTCCGGCGGGGCATGGGGGCAGCTCCGGGAGCCGGGAAGCCTCTTCCAGAGCCAGCCAAAGGAAGCACAGACGGCAGCCGCTTGTCCCCCTTGAAGATTTCATTTTTTTAAATTTGAATTCTCTCTTGGGAGGCTGGCAAGGCAAGAATGCACTTTTCAGCCGAGGAAGCAGACTCAGAGGTGAAGGAACTTCAGACAGACCCTGAGCAGAGGACACACACCTGGAGAGTGTGGCTTAGCCAGGCCCTGCGGCAGCCCCCTGCCCGGGTGCTCCTTAGTGGGGTCATAGCTCACGGGAGAGACTTGGCACAGTCACAGGCTCCGTCTGTTTCCTGTGGTTCTCCCACGTTCTTACTGCCCCCTTGATATCTGTCAACCGAGTGAATGAATGAACAAATGCCCCCTTACACAAACAATTTTACTGCCTGGGACGGCATGACAGAGGCCACACTGCTTGGGTGGCAGCGCCACAGGGCAGTACGGCCTCTCCCCTGTGCCCATCCCCTGCCCACCCCCAGGGGCCCTTTGTCTCTGGACAGGATCTCAGTGGGGAGCTCTGCAGGGCCATGGGGGGCCCGGCAGGGGCTCAGACCTGGCCAGCTCAGAAGCCTCGTCCGTCTGATGCGGAGACTAGGTACAATCAGCCACCCCGTCATCTCTGGAGTGGCATTCGTCACCTGGTGCAAACGGTAACCTCATCCCAGACGCAGATGTGGGGGGCCCAACTGTCCCATTAGCATTGCACGGGGGTCCCACAACCTGATATCAGCTCTTCGGGGTTATTTATGAGCTCATTTATTTGCCGGAACAAGCGTTTCTGCACTTGGTTGCCATGGTTTCTTTAAGCCTAGAATCTTATTAATTCTGCATGTTATGAAATAAATATAGATCAGACGATTGCAGCGAAGGTTCTTTTTATTTTTTGTATGCGATTTGGTTCTTGGTGCCGGGGGTGGGAAGCCGACGGCATGAGTGTGGTGTCGACACGCATCTGTCAGACGCCGTGTGTCCAGGCAGGGAGGGCACCCGTGCCCCACACCAGGAACCAGGGGACAGCAGGACAGAGCTGGAGGGAGGGGCTCAAAGGCTCTACGCTGCAGGGGTCCCAAGGCAGGGAGGACCGTGTCACAGGTTCCTCCTAGGGACACTGCAGCTGGCATCGCCACCAAGCACTGTGCCCTGGTATTAGTGAGCTGGGGGTGCCACTGAGCAGGGGCCCCTCTGTCTCCCTCCAAAAGTGCTGCCTGAGGCCACTGTGCCTGCATGTCCACCCCAGCAGAGGGTGGCTCCACCAGAACAAGTAAGCGCCTGGTCCCTTGTCATCTCGGGGAGGCAGGAAGCAGGGAGACCTGAGCTCAGGGCTGGGGGTACTGGGGTCCCTTTGGGTGCCCCTGGCTGTGAAGCTGGCTCTCGCTTCTGCTTAGTGCACCACTGTGGGAGCCGGCCGAGAGGTCCCCTGGGCAGGGCTCAGACCCCTGTCCTGGCTGTGGGGAATATGACTGGGAGGGCCCCAGAGGTCTCCTTTTTTTCCTGTGTCCCCCCCAAAGCCCAGGGTCTGTGCCTGAGGATCAGCATTAAAGGGTGGGTAGCATCTGAAAGAAATGGGGTGGTGCTGAGTCTCCCAGCAGCCGTGGGACAGCACCACCATCACCTCTGCTTTGTGGGGGCGCAGAGTAAAACCAGAGTCGAGTTGGGGCAGCCAGACTTGACCCCCCAGGCCCCTTGCCAGCCCCCCCTCCCCCCCCAGGCTCCGGAGTAAAGTCCCCATGAGCGGTGAACTGTGCCTCCCAAAGCCACGCTCAAGTCCAGACCCCCGTCTGGGGAAGGCGACCCAGGACAGGACCCAGGGGGACCCAGGGGAGGTGGCGTGGGATGACCCGAGCAGAACTGGCACACAAGAACGGCCAGGAAGAGGTGAGGACGGGTCCTTCCCACAGATTCCGGCCCCCAGGACTTGGGCGCCCCTTCCTCGTGCCCCAAGCTCCCCCCCGTCAACCAGAAAGTTCCCTCCACAGGCCGCCTCCCCACCATCCCCCCTCTTTCCCCCTCTCTGGCCACCCCCCTCCCAACCACCCGTCCCTCCACCACCCCTCTGGCTTGATTCTCTCCCAAGTCGGGGTGCTGGGTGCTGGGCCCTGCCCTGAGCAGGCCCTCAGCCCTGGTGCCAGCTGCCACAACCCCACTCGGCTGGGCCTGCCCCCGGCCAGCCCCTGGCAGGAGCCGCCATCAATCCCTCCGTGATGGGGCAGGGGTGGGAGGCTCAGCTGCGTCCCCACCCCACGCCTGAGCCCCCGGGCATCGACAGCGCTCGCATTTAATTAAGCTTGGTTTAATTAAAAACCTTGAGCTCTTTATTAGAGTCGGTAATTGATTTAATTTTCTGTGGCATTCCAGAGCCAAACACCTCTGACTTGTGAGCTCCCCAGTTCTGGGGGTGTGGAGACTGATGGCCTCCCTTCGTGTGTGTGTTGGGGGGCACCCACGGTGCGGGGAGTGAGCCAGTTCCTGGCCGATTCGCCCAAATTCCCCAACGTCCCCCTTTCCCAGTGTCCCATCCCTGGCCACCAACCTCATGACCATGTCCTCCCTCTCACCTTCCCCGTCCACGGCCGCCCCCTCCCCAGTCATCACCTCCCCCAATCATGACCCCTCCCCTTCCCGACCGCCCCTCCCCCACATCCCCCTCCCCTCTCTGACCACCCCCCCTTCCCCCCCACTTCCCACCTCTTGACCACCCTTCCCCGAGTGGGCATCCGGGAAGGAAAGAATCACGTCCCCCTCCAGAGGCTCCCACCCTCAGCAGGGCCCATAAGCCTCAAGGCCGCCAAGATTATAATGTCCAGAACTTTCTGGGCAGCCACAACGGCGCTGACCCCTGATTAATAAAAGCCTCCAAGGAACCAGACATCCTCTGCGTCCGAGCGAATGAGGCCTGTGGCCCCGATCCTGGCAGGCTGGTCCACAGAAGGAGTTTCCTCGTCCCAGCTGGGCTAGCCCTGGGAGCCCCCGAGGAAAGCAGAGGCTGGACAGTTCATCGCCATGAGGGACACGCGGCTCGGTACCACGGGTGCCACCTCGGTCCCACTGGGCCGGCTCTCATTTCGGAAAAGCTACTGTGTCGGCCAAGAAAAAGGCCCGCGGATGCTGCACCCATGGGATAGGGTGCAGCCGCTGTGGGAAACAGTTTTTGGGTGTGGGAAACAGCTTGGGGATTCCTCAAAAAAAAAAAGGTTAAGTGCAGCGTTGCCACAGGACCCGGCAGTTCCACTCCTGGGAATGTGCACCAGGGAAGCTGCAAGCAGGGCCCGACTGGCATGGACACTGCCCAGCGAAGTCCATGGCAGCTGTGTTCGCAGACAGAGGCGGCTCCCTGATGGGAGAACACGTGCAGTGCGTGTGCCCTGGGGAGCCTCCCTTGGCCGTGCAAAGGTGTGAAGTGTAGGGACGTGCTCCGGCATGGGTGGGCCCCAGGGGCAGCCTGAGCTACCAGAGGCTGAAGGTGGGGGGATGAGGACCCCTCCCTCGTCCTCATGGTACCCCTACCCTCACCCAGGGGCCGGGGCGGGCTCCCACGCTGGCACCGCATGCGCAGCTCGCCATGCTTGCTCAGGATCCGAGGACCCTGCATGACTCGGTTTCCCCACAGCACACCTGCCGGCTTGGATTCAAGGGTTTTCCAACGGGGGTGGGGGCTCAAGGGTGTCCGGGGCGGGGACTGAGTCCACTGGGCTGGGGGGCCATCAGCTCTGCCCCATGATGTCAGCCGCACCCCTGCCCCTCCCCCACCCGGGTCATGGGGGGGGAACCCCGAGACGTGCGTTTCTCCCCATGTGTGCCGATGGGACCCCCAGGCCTGCAATTAATTCCGCCTGTCTCACATTGTCATATCGGCAGGCCGCACTGCGTCCGTAGGTATTGATTTGTCTCTATTTTACTGGTTTTAACTTAATGACTAAAACCCCAAACAAATAAAATTTCCTTTAAAAACTCAGGGAGATCAATGAGCGAGGCCGGAATCACCATTCTGCATGCGGCAGGAGGTCCCCAGGGCTGCGACACCATCACTCACGGACAGCGGCTCCCTTGGGGGTCCCGGGACCCGACGCCCCCACCCCATAAAGCAGACCCCACGTTGTCCAGCCAGGAGGCCATTTAAACACCTGTGTCCGGGTTGTAATTCTGGAAACGTTTAAACCTCACTATTTATTGGCTCCCTTGTGTCCCAGGAGGCCCCAGCCCACGGTGACCTTTAGAGCTGACCAGGTCCCCTAGGCATGTGGCCCTGGCTGGGCCACAGCTGCTGCAGGGAAGGGACGGCTGGCTTCCGGGTTCAGCCTGGCAGCCCTGATGGGGTCTGGGGGAGGCGGCGCCATGTGGGCACAGAGGGTCCCTGCCCACCCCAGGAGCCACGCCCCACCCTGACTCCCGAAGCACCCCACGTCTGCCCTCAGTACTGCCCCTGGGCTCGGGGGTTTAAGTTCTGATGTTACTGTCCCTGGGGAGGAGGCTGACTGGGGAGGCCCACCAGGAAGCGTACAGGCCGCGCCATGGCTTAGCCAAGGCCAGATGGAGCCTGGGATTAACAGCTGTCATTTCCCTTCTTGGGCCTCAGTTTCCCCCTCGGTGTCATGGGGCATGTGCCACTGGACTGGCCAGAAGTGACCGCTGGGACGCCTTGTCCCCTGGAGAGGCAGGTAGCAGCCATGGCCCAGTTTACCTGTCCGCCGCCTCAGCCTGTGGCTGGTCAGGGTCCCGGGTGGGTCACTCCGGACTTGGAAGAGGCTGGCAGGTGACCAGGCCGGAGGTGGACAGTCCCTCACTGCCAGACAGCAGAGAGGGCCTGGGGGAGTGCGAAGGTGGGCTTGGTGGCCGTAGAGAGCGGCCCAGCGAAGACCCAAAGCCACGTGCCCAGGACAGGGTCATCAGGGCCTCCCAGTCGAGGCCGCCATGCCCACCAGATGGGCCTCCCCATGGAGGTGGGGCTGGGCAGGGGCCTGATTGGGGCCGGGCTGGGGCTGGACACGCCCTGCAAGTGACCCTCGAGCATTCAGCTGTGAAGGCACTTGGGGAGCCAGGGAGGGAGAAGGGCTGCAGTCCCCCCACCTGCAGACAGGCCTGTGCTCCATGGGGTCCTGGGTGCAGGTGAGGGCTCCGGGGCAGCACCCAGAAGGCCCCACCTGGGCACCCACTCAGGAAGAATAGCAAGTGTCCTAAAGCAAGGAAGGAGCAGGGCTTCTGCTTGCTGGCCTCTTGGAAAGGTTTGGGGGGCCCTGCCCTCTGGGGCGGATGGGAAGATGGAGGCCGAGGAGTGAGTGGCTGGGCAGATCCCCAGCCGAGAAGCGGAACGTCTGGGGCACAATTCTGGGTCACAGCACAGGCCACTGGGCCCCTTCTCAGTCCCCCAGTCCCAGGGGGGTCAGCGTCCTCAGGACACAGCACTCTCGGGGCCAGCCGGCACATCTGCCCGAAGGGCCCAGTATGCAGATTCTTCAGCCCGAAAGCCTGGAAGCCCAGGCACCCTTGCCAGGGGTGGCGTGCAGCCTGGGCGGGCCTGCTGGGCTGTGGGCGCGCTGAGTAGCCCACGTGGAGATACCCCATCGCCAGGGCCGGGTGGAGGAGTCCAGAGCAGAGCCCCAGGCCACCGGGGCCATGGCCGTGGAGGCTCCCCCTGGGCTGTTCCTCCACCACCCCCAAGGGCGAGGCTGGGGGCACAGTCCAGGCCCAGCCCCCTTCCTCCTCATCCCCAAAGCAGGGTGCTGCCTGGCTGTGGGGGGCTGCTCCACCTTCTCTCTGCAGACATCAGCCCAGACCTAGTACCTGAACCCCCTCCCTCAGCCCCTGGGGACCCACCTCCCACCTGGACTTTCAGCTGCTCTGGGAGGAGCTGGTGCCGCCCACTACTGCCCTTGGGAGAGAGGGGACTCCGCTGGCCGGGCAGTGGGAGGGTGGCCGGGCAAGGGCCCAGGAGGCTGGTCACTCTGGTTTGGGGCTGACAGTCCCAGGCCCATCCCACTGTCCTGGCCTCCATTTCCCCAGGGGTAGCACTGGGGGGGTTCGATGGAGTAGAGGGGGCAAGGGGCTTGGCACACTCTCCAGAATCAGGAGATGCTGGTGGGTCTTGTCCCCAAAGCTGTTTCTTGCTGAAAGGGTCCCTGTGCAGTCACGGCAGGGTTGCCCCACAGTGCGACCTGAGACCCCTGCCCATGACAGGGTCCACACACCCTCCCTGAACCCCTGGGGCCAAGCTCTCTCCCCTCTCCGAAACCCATGCCTGTCAGGGTCCCTGCTCGTGCACCCCAGCCCTCCTCGCTGCCTCCCAGTTTCTTTTAGGTCGTCCTCTGACCTTTGTTTGTACCCCTCCCGGCATCCAGGTCCTGGGTCCCCAGAGGAGCTGTCCAACGACCACCTCACTTCTGAGGGGATTTCCCGACTGTTGAGCTGCACCCCTGGGGCACCCAGCCAGGGCCAGGACCTGTGCGCCCCCCTCCCCTGAACAGGGGAAGAGAGCCAGGGGTGCCTCCCTGAGGTCCCTGGGCCTTACAGCCCTCCAGGTGGGACGGGAGGTGGCAGGTCATCCTTGTGGAAGGATGTGTGTATGTGTGTGTGTGCAAGTGTGCATGCGTGTGAGTGTACATGAGGCTGCACTATGCATATGTGTGTGAGCATGTGCACGCATGAATATGTGAGAGTGTGACTGTATGCTAGCACATGCAGATGTGTGAGCATATACGAGAGTGCCTGGGTACCTGTGAGTGTGTGGATGCATGTGAGTGTGCATGAGGGCATGCGTGTGTGCATGTGTGCCTCTGTACACATGTGGTTTTGCATGCGTGTGCTAGCATGTTTGCATGTGTATGTGTGTGTGCACATGTGTGAGTGTGCATGTGTGTAGATGCATAGGTGCAAGCCCACGTGTGCCATTGGGGAAAGCTCCTTGGGGTCCTCAAGCAAGGGTCCTTGGAGCACACCCTGCTGGACAAGATCCCCCGCACAGGTGTGTCCCACAGCAGAAGGGGTGCCTGGTCACAGGCACTGATGGGGGGAAAGGGTGCTGGGCGGGTGGGCCTCGAGGTCCTGCCTCCCGACCAAGGTATGGCCTTCATCTCGCACCCAGCCAGGGCCCCGCCCCCGCAGCCAGCTTCACCTGGCCGCTGTGGGCTGGGCGGGAAGCCCTCTGCCTGCCAGATGTTCTCTGCACTTCGGTGTGAATATCTCCATCAATTATTTAGCAGGATGAAACCTCTTATAAAAAGAAGCAGCAGCAGCGCCAGGGTGGGCTCAGGTTACCTGGCCTGCAGGTGCTGATGGGGGCGGGAGGACCTGGGGGGCTGGAGTCCCGGGGTGGGGAGCAGCCGCCTACGTGCCTGGGGCAGGCCTGAGAAGGAGGGGCGGGGGGCCCTCCAATGGCAGCGACCACGTGGGCTGGGCCAGCCCATCCCCAGACCCAGCCTCATCTTTCATCCTCATAACACCCACTAGATAGACAGACCCACTAGACAGACGGACAAAGGAGCTGGGGTGGCCGGGGTGCCAATGGACACATCGGGGGTTTGCAGCCATCAAGGCTGCTTGGCTGGCCTGCTTCCACCCCACCAGCTGGAAACCCCTAAATTATGCACCAAGCCCCAGAGGCTCAGGCCAGGGAAGGCCTTAGGGACCAGCCTCTACTTGTGTGTCCCATGGCAGAAGTGGGCGGTGGGGGCCCTGTCGCCAGCAGTGGGGCTCAGGGTTCCCCAATGACCAGGGAGAACCCTGGCTGGGCCCACAGCCTCTGCCAGGCTGGTTCAGAGGCCGGAGCAGCAGGTCCCAGTGCAGGGACCCCGGCTGCTCCCTCGGTGAGGCTGTGAGGTCCCGGGAGGTGCAGACAAGGGTCCCAGAGCCTGCCGTAGAGTCCCGCCAATGCGGGGCACTGAGATCTGCTCTCCATTCCCACAGGATGAGAGGGTCCACCATGGGCAGGGGGCCAGCTCCAGGGTTGGGTCACCTCGGCCTCCTCCCATCTGCCAGGTGGGCTCTGCCAGGTGGGCTCTGCCGGGGCACCTTTCCCAGGTGAGGGAACAGAGGCTGGGGAGTGGGGCGCAGGGACCTAGAGCTGGGCAGCGAGCCCCCACTTCACCCTGTCCGCGCCTCCAGGTTCTCCAACACACTCTGGGTCTCAGGCATGGACCCTCCCCGTGTTGTCCCCCCATCTGTCCCCGCAGGGTCTGTAGGCAGAGAGGGGACAAAAGGCCACGGAGTGTCCAGGGCGTGTCCAGTGTCACGACACCCGACCAGGTGGCCTCTCCAGGGCCCTGAATTATGCAGAGGCAGGCCTGGGGGGCAGATGGCAGCTCATGGTAACCAGAGCCCATAGGCACGGGACACACGGGGAAATCCCTCCTGTCCCTGGAATTCCACCTTGGGGGGCAGAGGGTTTGCGCCACTCGAACCTGGGGTGCCAACTCCAGACTGCAGCCTGCGTGCCCCCTGTGTCCCGGCCAGGGCATGCAGGCGAGGCCAGGCGGTCCCCCAGGAGAGGCAGCTCTGTCCGTCCAAAGCCCCCTGCCCGCCCTGGGGCCACTGTGGGTTCACAGAACACGTCTGCGGGAACCATGAGGGGGAGACACCAGGGACACACTGACATTGCTGCCGGAAGGCAGGAGAGGAGGGGCATGTTGGGGCCCTGTCTCCTCTCCCTCCCCTCTGCCCACCTAGATTCAGGTTTCTCCGCTCCCGTGGATGGCTCCTGGCTCTCCGTGGGCAGTGGCAGGATGCAGGGGACAGGGGTCTGCCCGGGGTCAAATTCTAGGTCCAAATGAAGGAAGCATCCACGAGCCAACTCCTGCCTCCTAGAAAGCAGAATTTGCGGGAACAAGCCTCCAGCAGGGAGGAGGGGCCCCGGGAGGGGCTGAGCTGCCCTGCAGCAGGGGTGCTGGGCCGCCAGGGGCTGGGCTGCAGCAGAGGGAGATGGGTCGGAGCAGGGCCGCCTTGGCGGTGCTCAGGGGGCACAGCTGTCCTTGGAGACACGCGGCCCTCCCATGCCAATGGTCTGGCCAGGCTCTCCTTCACCGAAATCCCACCAGGGCAGATCCTTGGCCAGCGGCAGCGGCACGTCTCCAGGGCGCCAAAGAACATCTGGACCCTTGTTGGGTGGGCTGGGCTCAGGGTGGGCAGCAGGGGCACCTCAGAGGACCTCACGCCTCTTTCTGTGCTCATCTTTCTGGTGTCTCTTTAGGCTCCGGACACTCCCACGCCCCAGGACACGGGCTGGCCGCCTCGGGCCTCGGCCAATGGCCCCAGGGCCTTCAGGGGTCTCGTGTGTCCCCTCCCCAGCCCCGGGAGTGGTGCAGGGAGGGGAGGGCAGACGGAGGCGGTGGCAGAGCCTCTTGTTCCCGCCCTTGGACCTCGGAGTGCCCCGGTCCCCTGGGTGGGGCGGGCCGAGCGGGTGTCTCTTCCAACAATGATTTATTTCAGAATTAAGTGTATTACACAGAGAACTTGCCAGTTCCGTCCCGCCAACGTGCATAGGAAATCTGGCTAATTAAATATATTAAGCAGCGTAGCCTTGATTGTTGGAAGGAGTCCGTTTAATTACGGTGGGAATCGCACATCACAATTAATGTCAAAACGCTAAATCATAGGTGGGGTTGCTGCCCGGACAGCTGTCCCGCTCCCCGCCTGGCCGGGGGCACCCAGAGGCTGCAGCAACACCAGAACCCAGGACAAGGAAGCAAAACCGAGTCACATCACCTACCCCTTCCTCGCTGCTATGGGGCAAACTGTGTCTCCCCAGGATGACGTGTTCAAATCTAAACCCCAACTCCCGAGGACGTGACCTGGTTTGAAAGGTGGCCTTTGGGAGCAGGGGTTCTTAGGAGAAGGGGGAATGGATCACGGGTGAGACAGAGGGGATGGCCATGGGGCAGCATGTGTACCACTGTGTGGTACTTTCTTGGGCTGCCAGGGGAGATGCAGCCACGTTGAGAGAGGGGCCGCACTGAACCCGTCACCCTCACCCATCAACTGGGGCCACATGCAGGCTTGGGGCCCAGCTCTGCCCCTTGCTTGGGAGACCTTGGGCATGCCCCACTCTGCTGCCTCATACAATGGGGGTGATGCTAGGCATGACCCCAAGGAGCAGGGGTTATCCAAGGCCCAAAGGTAGGGTTCTCAGATGGGCGTCAGCACCTGGGTTGGGCTCAGGGAGCACGAGGGGCTGTTTATTACTCGGCGCCTAGCTCTGCTCGAGACAAAGTTCCCAGACTCGTGGCACAGACTTCTGTTTGGAGACAGACTGCCAGAATAGACAAGGGGGAAGACAGACAGACCGCCTGCATAGACGAGGGGAGTAGAGGGTGCTGGATGGTACAGGACTGATGCTAATCCAGGCTGTGATTCGGAAGGCTGACCTAGTGGGCTTGAGCTCTGATCTGATTCCCCAAGGTCCTGAGGTAGGGGTGGCAGGTGCAAAGACCCCGGGGCAGGATCTGGAGGGGCCCGGGAGGTGGGGACAGGTGGCAAGGGTTTCATGCCCGACGTGAGGAGGCCAGGAGCGCCTAGAGCTGCTGTCACCCTGCGGCCCCTCCTTGCTGCCCAGCTTTTTGTCATCCTGCCTCTCACAACCAGCCTGGTCCCCTTCCCTCCACACTCAGCCACTGTGAGGCCCAGACACGGGGCCCAGGGGACGGGGGATGTCAGGGTCTGACCTATCCAGCCCTTTCCAGACGGCCCGAGTCGGACCAGGGCACCAAAGTTCCTTGGAGTCTTCCCAGGGCCGTCTGAACTTTCTCCTAGCCTCCCTTCCTTGGGAAGTTTTGGGGTACCTCAGGGAAGGAGCCAGTCCACAGCCCCAGATGCACCCTACGGGGTCTGGCCTGGCTTGGGACTGGACAGATGCCATCCCCTCACCACTCTGCCTGAGGGCCGGGTGGGGGCCCAGGGGACAGGCTTAGACCATAGTCTCCCCCCCCCTCCAATGCCACCCAGCACCCCAGAGCTGTTGTCTTCTTCCCTCTTGCTTGGGAGCCCCATCAGCAGGAGGGGAAGCGAGGGGGGCTGGGGGAGGCAGTCTCCTCCCTGTTTCCTCTGTGTCCCTTGCCCGATGCGACGCAGGTGCGCGAATGAATGAACGCCTGATAAATCAGGGCGTTCTGAAGCAGACCCCCACTTGCTTCCGGAGCCTGCCATGGGGTCCAGAAGCCCGATCCCCACTCCTGTATCCTGGCAGATCTGACCCAGGGGGTGGGGGTGGGGGCCACAGTGGGGGAAGCAGACCCGGTCCAGACCCCCCTTAGTTGCTGAAGCAGTGAAAACCCAGAGACGACATGCGATGCAGCCTAGCAACCAGGCATCAGGGACAGCGGTGGGAATCGAAATCCCCCACCCAACCTCCCTCCCAGGGCTACTATGACCTTGAGCAGCAGGGACTGAGGGGCTCCGGGGGTATCCCCCAGGCAGGCCTGCCCCCCTCCCTGCCTGGCTGCCACCAATAGCCAGCCCAGCTCTGCCCGCCCTGCCCGCGCCCTCTAGAAGTTCCCAAGGTCAGGGCCATTCACCTGACAGGCAGACGTTGTCCCAGGGGGAGAAGGGTCAGGGGCCAGGCGGGGCCCTTGGAGAGCTGCATCCGGAGAATTCCCAAGCAGCTCGGGGGGTGGGGGGTCGGCCAGGGCAGGGAGGCCGATAGCTCCCCGATTCCATTTTAATTTTGCTTCCCTGATGAAAACGGCAGGATCAATCTGGCTGGCCATTTAGCAAGGTGTCCCAATTTGCATGCCTAAGGGCGCGGGTGGGAGGGGGCCCTGCAGCCTGATTGAAGCGGAGGCTCGTTTTGGCGGAAAGGACTTGAATTCCCAAGCGCGCTCCAGGAATAGATTGGGCGGCTGGGCTGGAAGCCGGGCCAGGGAGGAGCCACGGGAGAAGTGTCTCCAAAGAGACGAGATGCATGTGCCCCGTGTCACTTCCTTTCAGTGTCTCTGTCCAGCCGCTGGCTGCAGCCCGAGGTATTATTGATTTCTACACACTCAAGGTTTCCCAGCCTTTTGGAGAAAGGGGAGTGTAGTTCCCAGAAAGGTGCAGATGGCCCATGCCCTGGCTTCCCTCTTCTCCGCGAACCTGGGGGTGGAAGGGTCCCCTGCCTGGCATTCAGCCGGAGGCCCACGCGTGGGGCATGGCCCCTAAGAAATGGGAGAGAAGGCATGGGTGTGGGGGGACGACCTGGCCACCTTCCATCTCAGGCACCCACAGGCCACATGCAGTTGAAGCCCCGGTGATCCCCAGCAGCAGTAGGGGACAGGGGGTGTCCCAGGGACCCAGTGGTGGCCGTCTCCCTGAGAGAGCCATGAGTGGGGGGAGTCACTGGTGCAGGGTCCAAACCCACCAAGCCCCAAGGTGGGGCTGGGGGGAGTGGGGGCCTCCTCTAGGGGACACCCTGGCCCCATGATCTGATTACCCTATCATCCTCGGCCCCCTGCAGAGACCCACATCCTGTGACAGTGAGGATGACTCTGTCCAGTCCAAGCTCAGGGCAGGAGACTTGCACTTTGCTGCTGGTCATGGAGGAGGCTGCACAGCGTCTTCTTCCTCCTGGCCTAGGTTTCTACCTGGGGGATCAGGGCTCAGCCTGTGACAAGGATCAGGGCTCAGCCTGTGACAGGGCTCAGGGCTCAGCCTGTGACAGGGATCAAGGATAAGGCTGTGATGGTGATCAAGACTCAATCTATGATAAGGGCTCGGGGCTCAGTCTGCAGTGGGGATCAGGGCTCAGTTTGTGACAGGTATCCAGCTTCAGTCTTTGTCTGGGATCAGACAGGCCTGCTTGAAGGGCCAAGTGAGCAGGGATGGATGAGCAGGCAAGGTGGGAAGAGGTGCAAGCGGTTGAGGAAGGGGAGAGGAGAGTGAGTTGGGAGGTAGTTGGGGAGGGGAAGGGGCGGGGCCAGAGGAGCAGTGTTGGCCTCTCAACCACGACATGCAGGAGGGCTGCCAGGACATGGGGTCCACACCCCTCGTTTCAGCCACCATGGACCTGCAGCCTTCTGGGGCCAGGCAGGAGCACCCCCACCCCCACCCTCTGCCCCCATCATTTGCCCCCATCATTGCCTGAGGCCCCCTTTGGGATGTAGCAGCTCGGAGGGCTCCGTAGACACCCCTGACCAGGACTCCCCCATGGCTACCTGGATGGCACCCACTCCCCAGCTGTTGGTAAAACTGAGGTTGCAGCCAGGGGTACAGGAGGGCTCAGTGGGGTTGGGGAGGAGGAGGGTCATGCAGCTCGGGGCCACAGACTGGTCCGAAGGGGAAACTGATGCCCAGAGCCAGCACAAGCTGTCCCGCCACCCTGGACGGCACCCCACACCCAGCGGCGAGGTGCCTGCCACATGGGAAGGCCCTGGAACTCCTCTGTCCATCCCTCACGGCCGGCGGCTCCCACCCTGCTCCCCACACAGGTTTTGGGGGACCGCGGGCAGGTGGTGGAGAACCTGCCCCCGAGATGCCTCAGGGGAAGGGAGCTTGCAGGGTGGCTGGCCCTTCCAGTGGGAGCTTCAGCGCCTCACCTCCCGCGGGCACTTGTGGATCTGTAAAACCGGCACCTTCCCAGCCCCCACCTCACGGGTAGAGGGAGGCAGTGGGCTGCGGCAGCTTACCCCCTGTGCTGGTTTGAAAGCGTTACGTACCCTAGAAAAGCCAAGTTTTAATCCTGATCCAATCTTATGAGAGCAGCTGTTTCTTTTAATCCTAATTCAATACGTAGGTTAGAAACTTTTGACTAAATTATCTCCATGGAGATGTGATACACCCAGCTGTGGGTATTAACCTTTGATTAGAGGGAGATGTGATTACCCCCATTCCAGGTGGGTCTTGATTAGTTTACTGGAATCCTTTAAAAGAGGAAGCATTTTGGAGAAAGCCAGAAATGGCCAAAACCTCAGAGCCTGCAGAAAGAAGCGACGTGGATGTATGGAGATGCTTGAAGCCCAGCAGGCGTCACCCTGAGATGTTAAGCAAACCTGGAGTGAGCCAAGGGAAGCCAAGAGATAAAAGCCAGCCCCGGAGAAGTAAAGTGAGGAACCCCCTAGGAACAGAGGCTAAAAGCAATGGAGCCCTGGAGCAAGGGACCAACAGATGCCAGCCACATGCCTTCCCAGCTCACTGACTGTTCCTGACCCGTCCGCCTTTCTTGAGGGAAGGTAACCTCTTGTTGGTGCCTTAATTTGGACCCTTCCACTTCCTTAGAACAGTAGACTTGTAACTTACTAAGTTCTCCCTTTTTTCAAAAGCTGCTCCAGTTCAGGTATAGTGCATTCCGGCAGCTTTCAAATGAGCTCAGCCCCTGAGAGCACAGCCTGCTCTTCGCAGGACCACGTGCTGGCTTTTCTGATCACGGTTATTGATCTGCGTTCCATGCCCCACACCTGTCCGGGGAGGGCCTCTGGCCTCTTGGAACACACGGTAGCAGGTGCTCTGGAAGCCAGGGGAGGGATGCTGCCTTAGAGGCCAGCCTGGGGCTCAGCGGCCTGGGACAAGGGCGGGAGGGCAGCCAGTGCCCCTCATCCTTCCCCCACCCCGTGCATTGGAAGTGCTCTGTGAGAAGGCCTGGGTGGGGGCTGGGGGGGGGGGGGGCAAGGTGCCCTTCACACCCTCGAGTAACTAGACTGCCCCTGGGGGTAGGTGTGGGCCCAGGGAGAGGAATGGAGCCTGCATGGGTCAAGGGCGCTTGGAGAGAGAGGGAGGGGGCGGCAAACCCTTGTGGGCTGTCCTGGTTGTCATTGCTGGTCACCCACACGGCCAGGGCCCCGCACCTAGAAGGGCAGGGCAAGTTTCCAAATGGCCGGCCTCTGCGGAGGAGTCTGCATCCAGCGCCAGGCACTGGCATCACTCTCTGGGCCACGAGGAGCTCCTGGAAAGCAGACCGTGGAACCCCATTAAACTAAACATTATGCAGCTGTGCAGAGTGCCGTGCTGGAAGGGCCTTTCCTAACTAGGGAAAAGCCTCGTGTTAACTGCTAAGCCACAAAGGAGAAAAAAGCAGGTTGGAAACTGCAGGTAGAGATGAGTGCAAGTGTGTCAACAAAAAGTATCTGATCGTGTTGGCTTGTCCACGTTAGTATGATGCCCCAGTGCATCCCAGAGTTATTTAGCAATGAATAGAGAAGTACTTGCAAAGTCCCCTTGGGGGACTGGGGAGAAAGGAAGAAATATTTAACTTCCCCATTTGAGAATTTCTCATATTCCCTCAGGCAATGGGGACAACCAAATCAATAGACTGAGCCCTCAATCTTGGGGTTCACCTCTATTGAAACTTATTCCTGCAAAGGATAGGCTAAGCCTATTTAAAATTAGGCCTGAGTCACCCCCAGAGAACTTGTCTTGTTGCTCAGATGTGGCCTCTCTAAGCCAACTCAGCAGATGAACTCACTGCCCTCCCCCCATGTGGGACATGACTCCCAAGGGTGTAAACCTCCTTGGCAGCGTGGGGCAGAACTCCAGGATGAGTCGGGACCTGACATCAAAGAATTGAGAGAGCGTTCTTGACCAAAATGGGGGAACAGAGAAATAAGACAAAATAAAGTGTCAGTAGCTGAGAGATTTCAAACAGAGCCAAGAGGTTATCCTGGAGATTATTCTTATGCATTAAATTGATACCCCTTTTTAGTTTGTGGTGCATTGGAGTGGCTGGAGGGAAGTACCTGAAACTGTTGAGCTGTGTTCCTGCAACTTTGATTTCTTTTTCTTTTTATTAATTTTTAAATTTTTTAAAAAAATATAACAAACGAACTCAAACATTCTTAACATATGATCATTCATTCTACATATATAATCAGTAATTCACAAGAGCATCACAGTTGCATATTCATCATGATCTTTTCTTAGAACATTTGCATCAATTCAGAAAAAGAAATAAAAAGAAAACAGAAAACAATTCATACATACCAAACCCTTTACCCCTCCCTTTCATTGATCACTAGCATTTCAATCTACTAAATTAATTTTAACATTTCTTTCCCTATTATTTATTTTTATGCTGTATGTTTTACTCATCTGTTGATAAGGTAGATAAAAGGAGCATCAGACACAAGGTTTCCACAATCACACAGTCACATTGTGAAAGCTATATCATCATGCAATCATCTTCAAGAAACATGGCTACTGGAACACAGCTCTACATTTCCAGGCAGTTCCCTCTAGCCTCTCTGTTCCGCCTTAACTAAAAAGGTGATATCTATTTAATGCATAAGAATAACCTCCAGGATAACCTCTCCGACTCTGTTTGGAATCTCTCAGCCACTGACACTTTATTTTGTCTCATTTCTCTCCTCCCCCTTTAGGTCGAGAAGGTTTTCTCAGTCCCTTGATCCTGAGTCCCAGCTCATTCTAGGATTTCTGTCCCACATTGCCAGGAAGGTCCACACCCCTGGGAGTCATGTCTCACGTAGACAGGGGGAGGGTGGTGAGTTTGCTTGCTGTGTTGGCTGGAGAGAGAGGCCACATCTGAGCAACAAAAGAGGCTCTCTTGGGGGTGACTCGTAGGCCTAATTTTAAGTAGACTTGGCCTATCCTTTGTGGGGTTAAGTTTCTTATGAACAAACCCCAAGATGGGGACTCAGCCTATTGTGTGGCCTTGATTCTTGAAGATGATTGTATAAACATATAACATTTACAATGTGACTGTGTGATTGTGAGAACCTTGTGTCTGATGTTCCTTTTATCCAGGGTATGAACACATGAGTTAAAAAAAAAATGGCAAAAAAATAAATAAATAATAGGGGTTAAGGGGTAAAATAAATTATGTAGATTGAAATACTAGTGGTCAATGGGAAGGAAGGGTAAGGAGTATGGAATGTATGAGTTTTTTCTTCTTTCCTCTTCTTTCTATTTCTGGAGCGATGCAAATGTTTTAAAAATGATCATGGTGATGAATATGCAGCTATGTGATGCTATTGTGAGCCATTGATTGTATACCATGTATGGACTGTATGTGTGTGAAGGTTATTAAAAAATAAAAATATTTTTTAAAAAAGAAAATGTACCTGAGAAAGGAATGAAAGGAAATGTGCCGGCAAGCTAACGGAGCTGCCTGCCAGGGGCTTGGAGACAGCAGACTTTTGTTCCTTTTGTTTCTTTATGCTTTTCTGTATTTTATAGCTTTGGCACACTCAGCAAGTCTGACTTTGATAATCAGGGGACGAGTGGACAATTAAAACGCAGGAGTTGGCAGCCTGGCTGTTCCTCAAATGGCTAAGCATAGCATTCCCAGGCGACCAGCGACCCCACGAAAATGGGTCCACGCACAACTCATACACGGAGGCACAGGGCAGCGTGTTCACAGGAGTCCCGAGGTTGAGACGATGCCAACACCCATTCGTGGATGAGCAGTCCAACAAAACGGGGTGCATACCTGTCAGGGAATATTACTCAGCCGTGAAAAAAGGGGCAATGCCCCGAGATCCACTGCAACTCGGGTGTGCCCCCAAAGCATGCTGCTAAAGGGGGGACGCCACATGCAGAAGTACACACGTTACACAGTTCAGCTCAGAGGGAGTGGGTGGAGTAGCCAACTCAGAGACTGAGCTGGGGTTTGGTGGGGGGGGTCATAGACGGGAATGGCATGGGGGGATGGTGAGAGGGGATGGGGGGCTCTTTTGGGGGGGCCGAGGCATCTCAGTCAGGATGTTAAAAAGGAGAAGCAGCAGGCACCGCCGATCCAGCACAGACCCCACCCCACCCCACGTTCTCCTCCTCCTGGGGCAGACACCCCCCACGCCCCGCCGCTGGACAGATGGCGCGGCCCCTCCCCCGGAGCGCGGCGCCCCGTCCCTTGCGCCCCTTTCCCGCAGAGCCCGGGGAAGGCGCCGTAATCGCGGCCGCTGACAGGTTGAAAGGCCAGATTAAAAGCGTCGAGGGGACCTCCGTGGGTCGCGGTCAATAAATCTCGCCGGCCGCCGCGGCCTCCCTCCCGCTCCGCTCAGCAATCTGTCCGGCTGTCTTTCAGCAGCCCAGTTGCCCCCCGTTGCCTCCGGAGAGGGGCCACAAATCACCCTGACAGACCAATCAACAGGCCGGGAAATTTTTATACACCCTGCCTCGCGGAGGGTGATTCACCCTCGGCAGCTCCGCGGAATAAATCTCTGCAGAAACTTTTCCTCCCCCGCGCCCGCCTCCCCCGGTGGGGGCGCCTCGCCATCCCCACCCGTCCCCTCCTCGCGGGGCCGGGATTCTGCGCCTTTGTCTCCGCGGCCCCCGGAGGAGTGATGGACGGGGCGGGGGGGGGGGGGAGGTTTTATTGATCCCGGGCTGATGGATGGCGGGGTCCCTGGAGGGAGGAACCGCTCTGGACCCCGCCATGCTCCTCCCACCCACCCCACACGCCACCCCCCCCACCCCACCCCCGGGGCAGATGCAACCAGCCCTTGGCCCACGGCTCCGGGGTGCCAGCCCCCACCCCCACTCCCAGGGCAGGGTCGGGGACACCTAGTTTCCGTGGGAAGAAAGCCAGCTTGCTAAAATAATTCATAGGAAACTTAAAACACTCAGACACCAAGAAATTGCAAATGGGGAAATATGATGGATTGTGGCTTGAGAGAAGGCGACTTCCATGGGCAAAATTGATCCCTCGGAAAATGTTTTTGTCTGCCGTGAAAAATGGGCAATACCTAGTCGGAGCTCAAGAGCTATAATCCCGAAAATAATTTGCTTTTGATTTCCGCTTAGTCCCGGCTGCTTTTCGCCCCCTTGTCCCATCCCAGGAGCCCTCGGCCCACCCAGAGCTGGGGAAGGGACCTCGCTGCAGGTGGCACAGGGAGAGGACACCCCAGACAGGCTGAAGGGGCTGCGGGGGACTTGCCCACTCCCTGAATCCTGAATCGGGGAGGGGGGTCTACTTAGAGAGGGCCTTTTCTTAGTCGACAGAGTGGATGTGGGGTGGGCACAGGGCCTGGCCACCTCCCCCCGCCTCTCTGGCCTTCCCTGCAGTCATTTCCCGATTAGCTTGTTCCCTCACCAGGGATTTTAAAAGAGTGTCCGAGTGAAACATCCCGGCCTTTTCTCCCAGGAGAGTGTGCAGAAATTGCACCTATCCACACACATGACACTCTGGAGATGTTTCAGTTGCCAGAACCAGAGGGACCTCCAAAACCTCCATCTGCAGATGGGGAAACTGAGTCCAGACAAGGTTGCCAGGCAGAGTCAGAAATGGAGGTAAAGCAGGAGGGAAGAGGCTTTGGCAGAAGGTACAGGTGCAAGCGCAGGAGTCCAGACCCCTGGAGATTGCGCTGAAGGGTCAGTGACCCTCCTGCTGAGGAGAGTTGCCCGAGGGACAGGGCTGGGGGCCCCAGAGTGGTCAGCCAGGCATGGCTACTCCCTCTGCATCCCAGCCCACCTAGGAACCTGGGAGAAGTGCTGACCCCCAGGTCCTCCAGGTTAGCAGAGTTGAGGTCTCAGGGCTGGGACTAGACTTACCTGTTGCACTCTCCAGGTAATGCTGGAGCAGGTGAGAGACACTCTGCCTCGACCCCCCACAACTCCCGTGCCCAGCACATTCTATGAACTAATGAATGAACATCCCCTGAAGTCGCACCAACATCTCCCCAGAAATGCCCGCTGATTCCCGCCTGCTGGAACTTTCTTCCCCTCTCAGGTTTGCTGGCGACAAGGCCAGCGTTGGACAGACAGGTTCAGATGGCCAGGGATCCCAGCCAAGCGGAGACTGAGAGATACTTTTTCGAGCCCTTGGGGCCGGAATCGTGAGTCAAGGGTAGCTGGGATCAGGTCTCAGGAGAGTGGAGGTCGCCGGGGGTCTTGCAGTCGCCTGCTTTCCCAAAGGAAGAGGGTGGCTTCCCATGGAAAAGGCCTTGAGTAAGAGGGTGCTGGAGCAGAGATTTCCAGAAGAGGGGAGCCCGGACAGGAGTTATTACTGCATCGCTAGTCGACCCTCCTGGGCCTATCCCCTGCAGGCCATTGCCTCTTCAGCGCCACCTGCTGCTGGCATCGGTCAGCTCAGGGGAGGGAGAGGCGACAGGGCAGCCTAGCATCTCAGGTGAGCCCATGGCCTTGTGCTCCCTGGCTGAGCCCAGCCCCATGCCCTGACAGGAGGGGACAGGTGAGCCCCTGCTCAGAGCCGGTCGCTTTGGGAAAAGGTTCGTCTACAGACGAAGGCAGGCACTCAACTTATTTCCCTTCTAGCCTCTGCAGCCGGGTAGCAGAGCCTCCCTCCTGCCCAGTCCATCAGCTCTGGGGCAGGCCTGCTCGGGCCTCCTCCCTGACGTCTGCACAACTCACCCACTCGCCCTGCCCGAGCCTCCTGGGAAGAGGCGACTCTAACCCCTCCAAAGTTGTTCCCCCCACAAGCTTGGGTGACAGCCGCATCCTGATCCTCTAGCTCAGGCAAAGCTATCGCTCCATGTGCAATTTCCTCAGACCCTTTTCGCACTGCACCTGTGGGACCCAGCCCGGCAGCAGCAGACGGACCTGCCACCAGGCACGATGCAGTAAGGGCGCCTCTACAGCCTCTCCCGTGCCCCTGGGGGAGGCCGCGCCTGCCCCCCAGTGCCTGCCAGGGGATTATAAATTGTGGGTTGGGGTGGGGCAGGCTCTGGCTCACTCAAGGACAGGCCCAGCTCTGGGTGAAATTTCCCTAACCTGGGTGTATTTCAAAGAGACGTTTTCACGCGTGGGGCGGGGCGCGGCGCGGACAGTGCCATGATCCATCTCGACGGCCGTGGGGGACGCTGTTCGGGCCGGTCTACAGTTGTGGCGGAGTGGCCGGGCGCGCGCCGCGCAGGCCCATTTTTCAAACAATTGATGAATTCGGCGTGGCGTTCACGGCAGTAGATCACCTCCTGGCTGTACCCTGAACCTCTCTGTCCCTCCTCCCTGCCTTTAATATTCCACAGCTGATGGGCGGACACCGGGAAGGCTCTCTCTCGAAAAGACTAATTCGCGACTTGGCCAGGTCATCCATCACCATGGTTTTAGATGTCAGCTTGGGAGACGAAGGGGGAAGCTCAGGGAGCCGAGCCCGTAGAGGGAAAGTTAGGAGGCTGAGCCGGGGAAGGGGGTGCGGGATGCCCTGGGAGCTGGAGGTCCCCGCACCTGACCTCCCACCTGCGCCTTGGCCTCACCTCTGGGACTCCACGGATCTGGGGGGGTTGGGGGCTGCCAGGAAAAGCCACTCACAAGCCCCAGGTTTTCCCATGGGCTCCCCAGGATAAGTTTCGAGGTGCCCGAATCTGAGTGTGAGGATCCAGTGGTGAGACGATGAAGGCACTGGATTTGACCCACCTGAGCATCTTCCCCAGTGCAGTGACAGAGAAACACCTGGCCAGTCAAGCCAGAATCACCAGGACGCTGCATCTGGGGAAGTCCCCCGGTGACTTTGTGTGCGGCCGCATGGAGACTCGAGGCCCTGTGAGACCCTGCTGACCTCTGACTGCTCAATTTAAACCCAAACACAGACAGGAGCCAGGAGCCTGGGGAAGGGGACAGTCTGGAAGCTCCCCCAAAGCCAGGGGGCAGCAGGCCAGGGTCCAGCTATGGCCTCAGCAGGCAAAGGGTCTTGGCTGTGTTGACCCAGCCCCTGCTCGCCAGCCCACTGGCCCCTGGGCCTCAGCACGGCTCTGTCTCCTCCCTGGGCACCATGAGGAGGGCCTCTGCGCCAGGCCAGGAGTGTGCCATTGATAGCTTTATGTTTGCAGATAGACCCGCTGCCTCCCCGAACAGCTTCCTCTCTGGAGACCCAGGGGAGAGGAGGGGGGCGAGGGTAGTCCCCTGTCTTCTACCTGGAATGAGGGCAGCGAGCCTGGGGGTGGGGGCTGGCAGGCTGGGGCTGATTATATTAGACAGAGCATTATCGACCGGGCTCTGGTTTATCCCTGGTGCCTAATTTCAATAAACAGCAGTTTGGAAGAATTAACAGGGGACTCCGGCTCCCTCCCCTCCCCCTTTCTTCCTCTCTCTCGTCTTCCTTTGGATTTGTCAGGAGTGGAAGATTTATGAGGATTCGAGTAAGATTCTAATTTGTTCCTGAGATGGAGGGATTGGTGTGCTGCCGGCACAGCCGAGCCCTTGTTATTTAAATGTCCTACACGTGGGGCGGGGGGCAGCCTTTCCTGCGGGGAGGCTGCTGGCAAGTGGTCCTGGGCAGGTGCTGCTGTGATCTCCCAAGAAACTGGTGGGGCCATCGGGAGATGCCAGCAAACCTCTGGGGTCCAGTTGGCCTCGGGAGAAGCCATCGGAGAGGCAGCCTGGGGTGGGAGGAGTGTCCCAGGGGCCGAGATGCCAGTTATAAGCCAGCCCTGGGCCTCAATGCCTCACCTGCAAAACTGGGGGAGAAGACAGGTGTGAGTGTGCGTGAATGCATGTGTGTAAGTATGTGAGTGTATGAATTCATGTCTGTGTGAGTGTGAGTGAATGTATGAATATATTTGAGTGTGAGCGTGTGTAACTGTGAATACATGTGAGTGTGAATGCATGTGAATCTGTGAAAGAGGGTGTGAGTGTGTGAATGCATGTGCATGTGAGAGAGTGTAAGAATACATGTGTGTGGGTGTGTGAGTGCATATGAGTGTGTGAGAGCATGTGTGTGAATGTGTATGAGTGTATGTGAGTGTATGTACACGTACTACATGATGATCACATTACATCAGTTTTATTTCAAAATGTTTTATCTGTCATAACACACACTTACCAAGTTATTTAATACTTTTTTTAATGTTTTTTTTTTGGGGGGGGGCATGGGCAGGCACCAGGAATCGAACCCAGGTCTCTAGCATGGCAAGAGAGAACTCTACCAGTGAGCCACCGTCGCCCGCCCTTAATACATTTTTAAACACTATTTTTAAATGTTTGCAAAAAAGCCAATGGATTGATTGCAGCATGAAACCCTTATTGTTTCCCTGACATTAAAAGTTGATTGCATATACGGCTGGTTACATCTACAATAAACTGAGCAGATTGTCTTCAGCAATGAGACATTTTGTCCAATCAGTTGAAAGTTTTAAAAGGAGAAGCAATGACTTCAGCAGTCAGAAGAGAGAATTTTCATCTCTGCTTCAGCCATCCAGCTTCTCCTGGGGGTTTCATAGAAAACCTTCACTGGAGTTCCCAGCTTGCAGCTTGCCCTGTGGAATTTGGACTCATGCATCCCTGTGCTGGTTCGAAAGGATGTATGGACCCTAGAAAAGCGATGTTTTAATCAAAATTCCATTTCATAATGACAGAATAATCCCTATTCAATACTGCATGTTTGAATCTGTAATCAGATCATCTCCCTGGGGATGTGATTTAATCAAGAGTGCTTGTTAAACTGGATTAGGTGACAACATGTCTCCACCCATTTGGGTGGGTCTTGATAAGTTTGTGGAGTCCTATAAAGGAGGAAACATTTTGGAGAATAAGAGATTCAGAGAGAGCAGAGCAGAACAACATGGCCATGAGACGCAGAGTCCACCAGCCAGTGACCTTTGGAGATGAAGAAGGAACATGCCTCCCAGGGAGCTTCATGAAGCAGGAAACCAGGAGAAGAAGCTAGCAGATGACACCATGCTTGCCATGTGCCCTTCCAGATGAGAGAGGAACCCTGACCGTGTTCACCATGTGCCTTCTCACTTGAGAAAGAAACTCTGAACTTCATCAGCCTTCTTGAACCAGCCTTAGATTGGACGTTTCTATAGACTTGTTTTAATTGGGACATTTTCTCAGCCTTAGAACTGTAAACTACCAACTTATTAAATTCCCCTTTTTAAAAGCCATTCCATTTCTGGTATATTGCATTCTGGCAGCTAGCAAACTAGAACAATCCCCATAGTTGCATAAGACAATTTTATAAAATTTCATATTTACAGGTATCTCCTGTTCATTCTGTTTCCCTAGAGAATCCTGACTAAAACACTTGGTTTTATTACTTGTTCAATCTCTATTGTCAGGAAACGATGCCTGGCACACAGTGCCTGCTTGATAAATTTTAAATCCAATCTGACAATCTTTGCCTTTTAACCAAGCATTTAGACCATTTATGTTTAATGTGATTACTTATATCACTTGCTGTAAGTTTTCTATTTCTTCTATTTTGCTCCCTTTTCCCCACTTTTCTGCCTTTCTTTGGATTAATCAAGTATTTTTTATGATTCTATTTATATTTTTTATTAGCTCATCTATTTTTAATGTGTTTTTTATGTTTTTAATGGTTGTATTTTTAATTGATTTTTTAGGGATTATACATCTTTAACTTTTCACAGTCTTCTTTCAAGTGATATTACACTGCTTCATGTGTAGCAGTATAATATCACTTAAAGAATAAAACAGTAAAATGCCATTTCTCCCTTCCCAGTCTTTGTGGTGTTTTCTTCATGCTTCTTTATATTTAAAATCCCAGAATACATTATAATTTTTTGTGTTTTAAACAGTTATATATATTAATTTTATGGTGGTAACATATACAACATTGAACTTCTCATTTTAACCATTTTCGTATGTATAATTCAATTATATTAATTACATTCATGTTCTTGTGCTATCACCACCATCTATTATCAAAATGCTTTCATCATTTAAACAGAAACTGCAACCATTAAGTAATATCTCCCTATTACCCAACCCCCAGCCCAGGTAACCATAATCTTCTTTCTGCCTCTATGAATTTTCTTATTCTAGGTATTTCATATAAGCAAGACCACATAATATTTGTCTTTTTGTGTCTGGTTTATTTTGTTCAACATGATGTTTTCAAGGTTCATTCACATTGTAGCAGGTATCAGAATACCATTCCTTTTTTATGGCTCAATAATATTCCATTATATGGATAGACCACATTTTGTTTATCCATTCATCCATAAATGGATACTTGGGTTGTTTCCACCTTTTGACTACTGTGAATAATGCTGCTATTAACATTGGTGTACAGACGTCTGTTTGAGTCTCTGTTGTTGTGCTGGTTTGAAAGTATTATGTACCCAGAAAAACCATGTTTTAATCCTGATCCATTCTGGTAGGGGCAGCCATTTCATTTAATCCTGATTCAATACTGTAGGTTGGAAGCTTCTGATTAGATTATCTCCATGGCGATGTGGCGCGCCCAGTTGTGGCTGTGGCCTTTTGATTAAAGGGAGATGTGGCTCCACTCGTTCCAGGTGGGTCTTGATTATATTACTAGAGTCTGTAAAAGGGAATACATTTTGGAGACACCTCAGAAACGAGAGAGAGCTGACACAGATACTGACACTTGGAGAACAGAGACATGGATGTTTGGAGATGCTTGGAGCCCAGCAGACGCTGCCATGAGATATTAAGTTAGCCGGAACCTGAAGAGAACCAAGGGAAGCCAAGAGATGAAGGCCAGCCCTGGAGAAGCAAAGTGAGAGACCCCCACAGGAACAGAGGCTGAAAGCATCAGAGCCCAGGAGCAAGGGAGTAGCAGATGCCAGCCACATGACTTCCCAGCTGACAGAGGTGTTTTGTACCCATCAAACTTCCTTGAATTAAGGTATCTTTTCATGGATGCCTTAGTTTGGACATTTTTATAGGCTTAGAACTGTAAAGTTGTAACCTATTAAATTCCCCTTTTAACAAGCCATTCCAATTCTGGTATATTACATTCTGGCAGCTTGTAAACTAAAAGAGTTGTCAGTTCGTTTGAAAATGTAGCTAGAAGTATATCACCAGGTCATATAATAATTCTATGTTTAACTCTCTGAGGAACCATCAAACTGTTTTCCACAGCAGCTGTACCATTATACATTCCCACCAACAGTGTTCAAGCATTCCAATTTCTCCTTATCCTCATCAACACTTGCTATTTTCCATATTTTTTAATAATAACCATCTTACATCCTAGTGGTTGTGAAGTAGTATCTGGTGGTTTTGATTTTCATTTCCCTAGTGGCTTATAATGTCAAGCATCACCGTTTCATGTCTTAATTCATTATTAGTATATTATCTTTGGAGAAATGTCTATTCAAGTCCTTTGCCCATTTTACTTTTTTTTTTTTTTTTTTTTTTGCATGGTCAGGCACTGGGAATCAAACCCGGGTCTCTGGCATGGCAGGCTAGAACTCTGCCTGCTGAGCCACCATGGCCCATGCCCTCTGTCCATTTTAAATTGAGTGCTTCTTTTTTTGTTGTTAAGTTCTAGCAGTTCTTTATATATTCTGGACATTAAATCCTTATCAAATATATGGTTTCCAAATTTTTTCTCCTATATTTTTGGTTGTCTTTTCACTTTCTTGATCGTGTCCTTTGATGCACAAAAGTTATTTTATCTGATGAAATCCAATTTAGCTATATTTTTCCTTTGGTTGTTTGTGCTTTTGGTGTAAGCCTAAAAATCCATTGCTTATGTGCTGGTCTGAAATGATGTATATACCCTAGAAAAGCCATGTTTTAATCCTAATCCCATTTTGTAAAGGCAGCCGTTTCTTCTAATCCCTATTCAGCATTGTATGTTTGAAACTGTAATTAAATCATCTCCCTGGAGATATGATTTAATCAAGAGTGGTTGTTAAACTGGATTAGGTGACAATATGTCTCCACCCATTTGGGGGGGTCTTGATAAGTTTCTGGAGTCCTATAAAAGAGGAAAAATTTTGGAGAATGAAAGAGATTCAGAGAGAGCAGAGCAGAACGACATAGCTACGAGAAGCAGAGTCCACCAGCCAGCGACCTTTGGAGATAAAGAAGGAAAATGTCTCCTGAGAAGTTTCATGAAACAGGAAGCCAGAAGAAGCTAGCAGATGATGCCATGTTCACCATGTGCTCTTCCAGATGAGAGAGAAACTCTGACTGTGTTCACCATGTGCCTTCTCACTTGAGAGAGAAACCCTGAACTTCATCGGACTTTTTGAACCAAGGTATCTTTCCCTGGAACCAAGGTATCTTTCCCTTTGATTGGACATTTCTATAGACTTGTATTAATTGGGACATTTTCTCGGCCTTAGAACTGTCAACTAGCAACTTATTAAATTCCCCTTTTTAAAAGCCATTCTGTTTCTGGTATATTGCATTCTGGCAGCTAGCAAACTAGAACAGTTTACTATAAAGTTCTGAAAGCTTTCCTCTATGTTTTCTACTAAGCGTTTTATAGTCTCGGCTTCTCTACTTAGGTAGTTAATGATCAACTACTTAAGTAGTTGATGCATTTTGAGGTAGGGGTTCATTTGTATTTGCTGTGAGTTAGGCGTTCTCTTTCATTATTTTGCATGTGGATTTCCAGTTGTCCCAGCACCAATTGTTGAAGAGATTATTCTTTCCCCATTGAGTGGACTTGGCACTGTTGTCAAATCAATTCACTATAGATGTGGGAGTTTATATCTGAACTCTCAGTTCTATTATATTAGTTTATCTGCCCTTGTACCAGTGTCACACTTTTGAGTACTGTAATAAATAGGTTTAAGCTTTGTAATCTTTTTTTTTTAATTGTATGCTGTATGGCGGGGATCACATTTCATTCTTTTTTCCAAGTGAGTATCCTATTATTGCAGCACCATTTGTTGAATTTTTGTTTGTTTGGTTTTTGTTTGTTTGTTTTTTGAGGAGGTGCATGGGCCAGGAATCAAACCCAAGTCTCCCACATGGCAGGCGAGAATTCTACCCGTGAACTACCCTTGCACCCATGTAATCTGTTTTGAAGTCAGGAAGTGTGAGTCCTCTTTGATCTTTTTGAGATGGTTTTGGATGTTAGGGACCCCTTGCCATTCCATATGCGTTTGATGATTGGCTTTTCCATTTCTGCCAAAGGAAAAAGAAACTGCTGGAATTTTATTGGAATTTGCAGTAATTCTGCAAATCACTTTGGGTAATATTGACATGTTAACAATATTGAGCCTTCCAATCCATGGACACGGATATCTTTCCATTTGTTTAAGACTTGTTTAGTTTCTTTCAGCAAAATTTTGTAGTTTGCTGTGTACACGTATTTTACAAACTTAATTAAATTTTTCCTTGACATTTTATTCTTTTAGATACTGTTGTAAATGGAATTGTTTTCTTGCTTGCTTTTCTGGATAAGTAAATTATTTTTTTTAACTCTTTTATTTGTTAAGTCAATTATTTTTAAGAGATTTTTTTAAATTAGAAAAATGTATTTTATATTTTACCAAAATAATTACAATTTTCATTGCTTTTCATTGCTTTGTATAGATCCATATTTCCAACTAATGTGGGAGTGCTGACAATTTTTTTCTGCTTTTGTAAGTCTGAAAAGACTTTATTTCACTTCATTTTTGAAGGATATATGTTTTTAATGCAATTTTATTGAGATACATTCACACATCATATCTGAAGCATACAATCACTGGCTCACGATATCATCACATAGTTCTGCATACATCCCCATGATCAAATTCAGAACATTTTCATTACTCCAGAAAATAAATAAAAAATGAAAGGAAAGCCAAATCCTCCCAGACCCCGTATCCCCCCCATTACAGACCCATAGTGTTGGTGTGGTACATGTGTTACTGTTGATGAAAGAATATTAAATATTACTGTTAACTATAGTCCATAGTTTGCAATAGGTACATTTTTCCTATATATCCCTGTGGTAGTTAGATTCAGGTGTCAACTTGGCCAGGTGAAGGTACCTAGTTCTGTTGCTGTGCACATGAGCCAATGGTACGTGAACCTCATCTGTTGTTCATTTACATCTGCAGTCGGCTGGGAGGTGTGCCTGCTGCAATGAATGATGTTTGATTTAACTGGCTGGTGCTTAAATGAGAGACTCAACGTAGCACAGCCCAAGCAGCTCAGCATACCTCATCTCAGCATTCTCAGCTCAGCCCAGGCCTTTGGAGATGCAGAAAGAAATCACCCCCAGGAAAGTTGTTGGAACCCAGAGGCCTGGAGAGAAGGCCAGCAGAGATCACCCTGTGCCTTCCCACGTAGGAAAGAACCTCAGTGGAAAGTTAGCTGCCTTTCCTCTGAAGAACTAATGCAATAAATCCCCGTTTATTAAAAGCCAATCCATCTCTAGTGTGTTGCATCCCAGCAGTGGCAAACTAGAACAACCCTCTATTATTAACTCCTTGTAACAGTGTTGTACATTTGCTCATGAAAGAACTTTTTTATATTTATACAGTTCATCACAGACAGTGTGCACCAGGAGAATCACTGTGTCATAAATTCCCATATTTTAACCTCTAACTGGAAGATATTTTTGGATGTAGCAGGTTTTTATTTTTATTTTTTCTTTTCATTTCAGTGCTTGAAAGATGTTGCCCAATTGTCTTCTGGCGTACATTGTTTCTGACTGAAATCTGCTGTCCTTCTTTGTTTCTCTACCCATGATGCATCCTGTTCTGGCTGCTTCTAAATTTTACTCCTGGGCTTAAGAAGTATGCTTATGTGGGGCTTGGTATGGTTTTTGTTCTAGTTTGCTAGCTGCCAGAATGCATCACACCAGAAACGGATTGACTTTTAATAAAAGGGGGTTTATTTTGTCGGTTCTTCAGAGGAAAGGCAGCTAACTTTCCACTGAGGTTCTTTCTTACGTGGAAGGCACAAGATGGTCTCTGCTGGTCTTCTCTCCAGGCCCCTGGGTTCCAACAACTTTCCCCGGGGTGACTTCTTTCTGCATCTCCAAAGGCCTGGGCTGAGCTGCAAGTGCTGAGATGAGGAATGCCGAGCTGCTTAGGCTCTGCTACATTGCGCTCTCTCATTTAAGCACCAGCCAATTAAGTCAAACATCCTTCATTGCAGCAGACACGCCTCCTAGCCGACTGCAGATATAAATCAGCAACAGATGAGGTTCACGTACCATTAGCTCATGTCCGCAGCAACAGAACTAGGTACGCTCACCTGGCCAAGTCAACAACTGAATCTAACTACCACAGTTTTCTTCTCCTTTCTTTGCAAGGTGTTTGTTGAGCCTCTTGGACTAGTGGGTTATCATATTCCTCAATTTTTGAAAGCTATTGGCCATCTTCCTTCACATAGTTTTTTCTGTTCCTCCTCCTCTCTCCTCTCCTTCAAAGACTCAAATTACATGTTTATTAGGCCACTTGATGTTATTCCATTTTTTTCAGTCTTTTTTCTCTTTCTCATTTCAGGTAGTTTCTACTGCTATATCTTCACATTCACTGATCTTTTCTTATTTAGTATCTACTCTGCTGTAGTATCTGATGTATCTACCCAGCATATTTCTCAAGTGTAGAAATTTGAGTTGTGTCTTCTTTATATTTTCCATGTCTCTCCTTAACCTGCTTGGTCTTTCCTCTACCTTCTTGAATATGTGGAATGTGGCTACATCAATTGTTTTAATTTCCAAGTTTTAACTCTCATCTGGGTCATTTTATTCATTGATTTTTCTCTCTATTACCTGTCATATATTCCGGCTTTTTTGCATGCCTGGTCATTTTTTAAAACAGCTTTGAGATACAATTCACATCCTATACAATTCACCCATTGAAAGTGAATGATTCGATGGTTTTCGTATATTCACAAATATGTGAAGCCATCGCTATAGTCAGCTGAGGAACATTTTCAGCACCTCAGAAGAGGTGTCCTTTAGTTCTTACCTGTGTATCCCCATTCCCAGCACCCCTTCCCCAGCCCTAAGCCACCACAGACCTCCTTTCTGTCTCCACAGAGTTCCCTGTTCTGGGCTTTCATACTAATGGATGCGTCTAGTATGTGGTTTTTTTGTGTCTGGCTTCTTTCCCTCAGCAAATGTTTGCAAGGTTCATCCACAGTGCAGCATGGATCAGAACTTCATTCCTTTTTATCATGCCTGGCAATCTTTTATTGTTTGTTTGTTTTGTTTTGTTTTATTTTTATTTATTTATTTTTATCATTCCATTCTACATATATAATCAGTAATCTACAATATCATCTCATAGTTGCATATTCATCATCATGATCATTTCTTAGAACATTTGCATCAATTCAGAAAAAGAAATAAAAAGACAATGAAAAAAAATAAAATGAAAACAGAAAAAAAGTATACATACCATACCCCTTACCCCTCCCTTTCATTGATCACTAGCATTTCAAACTAAATTTATTTTAACATTTGTTCCCCCTATTATTTATTTTTATTCCATATGTTCTACTTGTCTGTTGACAAGGTAGATAAAAGGAGCATCAGACACAAGGTTTTCACAATCACTCAGTCACATTGTGAAAGTTATATCATTATTCAATCATCATCAAGAAACATGGCTACTGGAACACAGCTCTACATTTTCAGGCAGTTCCCTCCAGCCTCTCCATTATATCTTGACTAACAAGGTGATGTCTATTTAATGCATAAGAATAACCTCCAGGATAAATGCCTGGTAATCTTTGTTTGGATGCCAGACATTGTGAAATTTAACTTTCTGGGTGCTGGATAGTTTTGTATTCCTAAAAATATTCTTGAGCTTTGTTCGTAGATGCAGCTAGGTTACTGGGGACAGTTTGATCCTTTTGAGGCTTGCTTTTGAGCTTTTGAGGAACCAGAGCACCATTAGTCTGGGGCTAATTTTACCCTGATCCTGAGGCAATACCCTTGCAAGTACTCTACCTGGTGCCCCATGTATTCTGTTTTTTTTCCCACCGTGATTGGTGGAAACCTCACTCCTAGCCCTGTGTGAGCTCTGACGATTGCTGTACCCAGTCCTTTCTCTGGTTCTTTCTCCAGCCTCTGGTGGTTCGTCACATGCGTGTATTGTTCAATACTCAACTGGAGACTTGCACAGATGTGTCCCGGGTGCATTCCCTCTGTCTGTGAAACTCTCCTCTCCGTGTAGCTTTCTCCTCCCTAGGACTGTGTACATGCCTCCCACAAATGTCAGCTCTGCGTCCTCAACTCTGGGGGATTGCTGGACTCTGTGTCCCCTCCCCATGCTGTGAACAGGGACCAACTGGGCTCCCCTTGTTCGTTTCCTGTCTCTTGAAGAACAATGTCCTGTGCAGCTTCTTTTTCAAGGTCTGAAAACTATTGTTTCGTAGATCTTGTACATTGTGTTGTTGCATGAGGGAAAATCCAGTCTGTGCTCTACATTGTGATCAGAAGGAAAAGTCCTCCAAAGTTTAATAAATATTTTTTGATGAGTGAATGACTTCATGAATGAAGGAATAACGCTCAAAGAATGCCTTTGAATAAAAAGGTTTTCTCCTACTCAGGCTGATTACTATTGTCTTAGCTCCACGAGGGGGAGGGAAGTTGTCCTGTCTGATTCTAGGTCTGGCAGGGCCTGGCCGGGGTGGGGGGGGTGGGGGGTGACCAGGGCTGGCCGGCAACTCCAAGGTCAGTGGGTGTCAACATCACTGAGGCTCTTCCTTCACATGGCCCTGTCACTTTCTGGGAAAATTCCCCCATCCATCCTGGGCTCTTCTGGCTGAGAGGGGAGGGAGGAGAGGAAGGGGCTGTGGGAGATGGGCTGGGGGCCCTCCCCTCCACATCCTCATCCGTCCAGGGGAATACTTAGGGCAGTTAATCAACTCTAGACCTGGAGGGGGCTGCTCAGCCAGGGCTGCACCTAGTTTATGGGGTGCAAAGCTCAATGGCTGCCCAGGGCTAGTGGCATGCCCTGGGGGTCCCGGAAAAGAGAAGCCACCCTGCCCCACACAGCCCTAGAACCCCAGCCCTGGCGACCTACTGGGAGGGGCCCAGAAGTCAGGGCTGGTGTGGATCCAGCACACAGGGGCTGGGGAAAGCCTGGTGCTGTTTGCAAGCAGGGTAGAGATAGTTTATTTCCTCCTCACATAAAAATTACGACCAAGTGCTACATTATAAAGGAATTACGGACAATCCGGCGTTTTGCGGATATGCAATTTTCCCAGGTGTGCAGGGAGGCTTTGGGGAAGTCACGGCAGGCAGGTCTGGTCTCTTGGGGGAGCCTCCCCAGCCTGCTGCCCAGGAGCTGACCCCCAGATGGGGGCTTCACCAGACTCCACCCCCGTGGGGGAATCACAGAGCTCCGCTGGTGCATTTGAGGGGGCTGCACAGGGTCACCGCTCTGAGCTGGGTGGAAGGGGCTTAGGGGGCAGTCAGAGAGAGCAAGTGTCAGAGGTCAGGGTGTCTAGTGTTTGCTGTCAGTGCTTTTCCCAAGAGCTCCAGAGGCAGAGGGGAGAGGCTGGGGTTGGAGGGAGGGCTGGTCTCCTCCCCCATATTTCTCCCAGCCCCTGCTATGACCTCAGCGGGGCACTGGGAGAGGGGTGGGCGCGAGGGCAGGGAGGGGCCCTGGGGGCTGCGGCTGGGAAGAGGTGACTTGGGGATTGGGTGCCCCGTCCACTCGCCCCAGCAGGCAGCCCCCAGCCCCCAGTGGGCAGCACCGTTTGGGATGATAAATCGCGGTGGCCGCCCCGAGGCAGCAGATGTGGGGCTGCACTTGGCCTCAATCGCTCCCCGGGGGCCGGTCAGCGGCGGCCGGAGCAAGGCCTGGGCAACCGTGATGAACGACGTGGGATTGATTTTCACTTAATTGACGATTTGGAAAACCTGTTTGAAAGATCCCAGGTTGGGCCCCAGATGCAGCTCTGGGGTAATAGGTCGCAGTGGGTGCTGCGCAGGCCCAGGGACAGCCGAGGGGCAGCAGAGGCCGTCCAGCATGGGGGCACACCCAGCATGGGGAGTGGGCACCCAGCATGGGGGACATCCAGCATTGTGGGGGTGTACCCAGCATGGAAGAGGGAGCATCCAGCATGGGGGGGCGCACCCAGTTTGGGGTCCCAGAGGTGCCAGAGCTGACTCCCTCTGCGCTGCCTGTGAATCCCGTTTGGCAGGGAGGCTCTGTGGGCTGCAAACCCAGCAAAGACTGAGGCCAGGGATCCGTGGTGGGGCAGGTGATGACCACAGGAGGCCCAAGATCAGGCTTTGAAATGCTTGCTTGGCCAATTGTCACCTGTGTCCCCTCTGCCCACCCCCTCAGAACCCCACCTCTGCCTAGCGGTGGTGACCCCTCACGGTGCCCGGAGGCAGAGCCTCTATGCAGAGACCCTGCAGGGGTCCCTTCTCCCATCTCCCTGGCCTCCTCTGTCGGGCCCTCATACCTCTTCGCTGTCCTCTGATGTATCTATGTGTCCTCCCCATGGTGGCTGAGTGGCATGGCCAATCGGATTAGGTTGCTCCCCTGCTTTAAACACTCCAGTGAGAGCCACACTGAGCCTTTCAGGCCTCTAGGACAGTCCCCCCAACCCTGCTCTCTAACCCCCACCCCCTCCACCTGGACCCTGGGCTCCCAGTCTGTCTGTGAGGAAGCCCCAGGGCCTTTGCACATGCTGCTCCAGCTGACACATCACAACCCTGACCTGCCCAGGGCAGCTCCATGGGGTCCTGCAAGCCTCAGCTTCAGTGCTCCCCAGGCTGGGGCTCCGCCTCACCGCCATGTCTTCAGTATGACTCAGCTATTTTCCCTCATCCGGCTCCAGCCTGGTCATATCTGGAGCAGCTATTACCCCTGAAATGACCTTCCTGGCATGTGAACTAGTTTGCTGCCATGAACAGAGGGACCCTGCGGTCAGCTCGCCCACGCCAGAGCTCAAGCCCGTCCTCCCTGCCGAGGTCACCTGCAGGCCTTTTGTGCGCTCAGCCAGCACCCAGGAAGCCCCCCACCCTGGGGCAGGGGAAAGCCACACGGGGGCTCCCTCCCGGGCGGGCCATTATGAACATGTTACCCAGGCAACGTGGAAACAGGCCTGGCGCTCACCTTCGCACCTGCCCAGAACTCATTAGCAGGGACTGCGGCTGGGAACGGTAACAGGACCCCGGGGTAATCCCCTCTGGGGGCCGCCCAGACAAAAGCCCAAACGAAGGCAGCGGAATTGCGGAGAGAGACCAAGGGGCTGGAATGCACACACACAAACACACACCCCAGAGCAAACAAAGAATCTCCCCTTCTCGGATGCGGGCTGCTCCGGGTCTAATTTCCGTGCAGTGCAATCCGACGCCGCTCGTAAGCCCTTTGCATGGTACTCCCTCCCCGGCCCCCGAGAGAGCCTGTCCACCCCAAGCCTCACAGTTGGTCCTGGGGAGGCTGGCGGCCTCTGGCCACCCCAGGGGGCCCCCGCTCTGCTGGGTAACTTGGCCTGGAGGGCGTGGGAGAGGGACAAGAGGCAGACGGAGCCCAGCCTTTGCCCCAGCTGGATGTGACCTCGGACCTGCTCCCCGCCCTGCCCTCCCAGCCACTATGTGAGCTTGAGCCAGGGGTGTCAGTTCCAGAGCCTTGGTTGGTTCATCTGTGAATGGGGTGGAAGAGCCTGGCTGCATAGCAAGTTCCAGAATCTTGTCCGATGTCAGGGGCAAGACGTGCCACTGAGTGCTAGGTCCACAGTCGGACACACAGCCAGCAGCCCTGACTGCAGGGGCCACGTGGGGGTGGCGTAGGGGGGATGTGCACACTCACACCCAGTGGCTCTGTGGGAAGAGCCCCAGGGAGGGTATCGAGTCAAGGTCCTGGTCTGGCTCAACGGTGACCAGCTGGCCTCTAGGCAAAGTGAGTGCGTGAGTGTGTGTGGGTGGGTGTGCATGTAAAACAATAGGAGAGAGTGTATGTAAGAGTGTGAATGTGTGTGCTTGTGTGCATGTACGTTTCTGTGGGCACCTGTCTTCTGTGAGTGTGTGTGTGCATATCTGGATGTCAGTGTGTCTGTGTCTGTAAGTGTGTCTGCATGTGAGTGTGCGTGTCTGTGTCAATGTGAGTGTGTCTATATGTCTGAGTGTGTGTCTGTGAGTGAGTGTATTTGTTGTGTCAGTGTGTCTGCATGTGAGGATGTGTCTGAGTGTGTCTGTGTGTCTCTGTATTTGAGGGTGTGTCTGCGTGAATGTGTGTCTGTAAGTCTGTCTCTGTGTCTATGTGTGTCTTAGTGTGTGTGTGTGTGTGTGTGTGTGTGTGTGTCCGGGCACGTGTGGGAAGCTGCCCCTCCCGGGCCTGCCCTACCCCCAGCTGCGGGGGCCCTGAGGGGTTGACTGCAGGGCCATGTCCCCTGTGCAGACCCTGCCCTTGCGCCGGGCAGGAGAGGTGGGTGGGTGGCCAGGGCAGAGACACCTGGGACGTGGACCCACAGAGTCAGCAGACAGGGACTGCCCAAGCCCTTCTAGTGACCCAAGAGGGGGTGGCCCCCAGGTGGGATAGATTCTTGAAGGCAGAAACCTCGCCGGCCTGCTGACCTGTTGCCTGAGAGGGGCTCCGGAGTGCACAAGTTGCTGGAAGTTTGTTTTGGTAGATGGCCGCCCCTGTCACCTCCATCAGACACGCAGACACTTGGGAGATGGCTTCAAGCCTGACTGCTTCCCTTGGGCAAGCAGGAAAGAGGCCACTGCCTGCTGGGCTCCCAGGGCCTCCTGAGCCCGAGCCTCCATCGGGCTGCCCTCAGTCCAGCCTCCGGGGCCCCAAGAGGGCAGGGAGGTGGCAGGGTCGCTGAGTACTCCTTGGGGGAGAGGAGCAAGGCTTGTTCGGGGCTCCTGGCCGCCCGTGGGCACAGACCCAGGACCTCAACTGTCATGTCCCCCAAGGACACATCCCTGTCCTAACCCCCCATGTCTGTGAGTGAGACCCTATCTGGATAAGGGGTCTTAGCTCTGTCATTTCCATGGGGTGAGCAGCATGGAAAGGTGGCGGGAGCTGGGCGTGCGTGGCTGACCCACATCAGGGAGCCTCAGAGGAGGGTCTCCAGGGAGCGGTGGGAAGTGACCCCTGCAGAGGAAAGAGCAGGTGCAAAGGCCCCGGGGGGCGACAGGAGCTGCTGAAAGGAGCCAGGCAGTGGGCGGGGCTGGGTGGTAGGCGGGGCCAGAGCCCCTGGGAGAGGCCCGGGACGGGCACCTGCCCTCGGGAGTGTCTAGTCCAGGTCCTCACGTGGTGGCAAAAGCCAGGGGTGTCTTCACGAGGAAGGGACCCACTACCAGGACCCAACCTGACCCCACATGGGCCAGGTAACCGTGTCCTGGTGGGGGGCAGCTTTCCCCCGTTGCCTCCTGGCTTCCCTCTTGCCCCCAGGTTCCCTCCCCACGGCTGGGGGTAGCCAGAAAGCCTGGGCCGGCCATCCCACTGGCCCCCATCTCCTCGGTGAGGCAGCAGGGCCTGGGGTCCAGGGACCACAGGATGGGCCAGCTCTCTCCTGGGCCTCCCTGAGCCCTGCAGGCAGGGGAACCAAGGCACACTTTGGTGTCGACCTCGTGGGATCTGATGCCGAGGTCACGGGCATCCGAGGGCCTCGTCCCACTCCAGGCAACAGGTCAATGCCCCCCCCCACCCCAACCCGCCGCCACCATCACCCTGGCCCTCGCCAGCCTGGGGTGACCCCACCACGGCTCCTCACCCCCTAACTCGCTCCCAGCCTCTGTAAAGTAAATCCACATGGGGGGCCTCCCGAATGCAATCAGCCAAAAAGGCCTGAGTCCTCGGGAAACAATTCGATTCATCAGCGTAATGGAGGAAGCCAGAGTTAGCGCTTTTGTCTCCAGGGCCAGCCCTAAGCCCCTGGCCGGGCAGGAATGCGGGCTTCTGGCCCCCAGCCCAATCCCACAGCCCTGGACCTGGAGCGTCCAGCCCCCAGCCGGGCTCAGGGTGGCAGCTGGACGCCGGCCCCGGGGTGGGGTGGGGTGGGGGAGGCCGAGCTTTCCTTCAGCTCTGGGCCAACCCATGTCCTGGCCACTCTGGCCCCACACGGAGACTGGGCCATGAATCTCCTGGTTCCAGAATCCCAGGGCCCGTGGCCTTAGGGTTATATGGCAGGTTTGCCGTGGGTGGTTCAAGTCCCAGACGATTCCATGAAACCCTTCTATGACAGCATTGCCCCTGCCACGTGTGTGTGTGTGTGTGTTTCCCCCTGCTGGAAGGAGGCCACACAGACCCCTCAGGGTCGGAGGCTCACCTGTCCCCTTGGCTGGGGGTGGGCAGGGGGCACCAAGCGACCTGCGGTGTCTCCCTTAACCAGAAGCAAGAGCAGTGGAGCCTTTGCCGTCCTCACTGATTCTAGAAGGCTGCCCGTCCAATCCACCCGTTACCTGTCCACCTGCCCGCCGGGAGCCAGCTCCACCTGGGAGAACACTGGACACTCCCCGAGGGCAGCCAGCCTTTCCAGCCTCCCCGCAGGGGTCTCACCAGTGCCTGCCCTGCTCGCTGCCCTCAGCGCCTTCCGGCCCAGATCCTCAGTTCCCTGAAAGTCAAAAGTGTCCTACGTTCCAGCTTGAGAGCCGGGTCACAGCCACCGAGCGCTCACCATATACGAGGCTTACGCCTTTTCCGTGGCTGAGGCCATCAGGCTGGGAGGGCGACCCCAGGAGGGCCCCACCCAGAGTTCCTGCTCGGCCCCTGTCCGGACAGCCTGGTGAGTGGCAAAGGGCATGGAAGATACTGGGGCAAAAACCCCAGCCCCCGCAGGTCTCCTGGGGGCATCCCCCACGGCTGCCATCCGAGACGGTCAAGGACGGCTTCCGTTTTCGATCCCCACAGAGATTTCTGGAGCTTTTAGACGAAGAACCCACAGGCCCATTGGTAGCAGAGGGCCAGGAGGGACTGGCTCGGCCACGGCCACCCAGCCTGGGCCCCAGCGCCCTCTCACCAGGCACATCTCCTTCTCAGCCCCTCGCCTTGGGCAAACGCAGTGACCTAAAGCAGAGGCGGGAGCACCAACCTTTTCATCAAGAACAATTTAATTTATTGGGCACAGAACCACAAATCACAGGCCCTGAGATTTATCGCCTTCAGGAACGGAATCGACCATAGAGAGAAGGCGGCCTTTCCGGGCTCAAGACACTCCTTTAATAAAGTTGGAAATACAGAGCTGCCCCTCCTGTGGCCACAGCCACATCGGCGCCGGGGGCAGCGGGAGGCGAGTTTACGGAGGGACCTGGCACGGGCGCAGCCTCACATCACGGAGAAGACGCAACGGGACGCCCTGCGTGCGCCCTGGGAAGGGTGGCAGTCCCAGGTGGGGGTGGGGAGAGCTCAGGGTCCAAGGGGTTCCCAGCGACCCGGCCGCGGGAGCTGGCACCGAACCTGCAGATGCCCGAACCCCTCTGGGGAAGGCGGCAGTGCCCCCAGGCTGCCCTGGGGAGAAACGAAGAGGGGCCACTTGCATGCCGTGTAGGGAGGAATGGGATGGCACGGCCTCGGCCACTACCTCATCACCCGGGCGGGAGGTTCTGCATTTCCTGGGTCCCCCGAGCCCGCTGGGCATGTGCCGCCATCTCTGCAGCACTTCGTCTCCTCCAATCCTGGTGGCGCCACCGCCACTCCCTGCCCCAGCTCATGGACAAGGATGCTGATCCCAGAGAGGGGAGTCCCTTGAGTGGGTCTCCAGCCGAGACCCCAAACCTGCGCTCGGCATGTCGGTCTCTTACCTCGGGGTCCCGAGCAGACCTCACAGCCCGTGCTCAAGCCTCGCCCCTCGTCCCGCCCCAGGGGCTCAGTCAGTGTGGGGCATTGGGGCTTCCCCGGTGTCCAATGAGGGGGTGTCAGATTTCGTGGGGGGGGCCCACTTTTCTGTGGGTTGCTGAGAACAAGGGGCCTGTGCTTGTGAGAAGCCCCTCCTGGACCAGGTGCCAAGGCCACGGGGGTGGCTGAGGGGCTGTGGGGGCCCCCAAACTGGGCCCAAACCCAGTAGGAGCTCGTTTCTGTCCTGCACAGCTGGAAACAAGCATCTAATGGAGCCTGGAGACTGCCCGCCCCCTTCTGAGTTTGCCCCCACCCCCTGCGCTGGAAGCAACCTTGCCTAGCCCTCAGTTGTGACTTCATGGCCTGAACGGACCCCTCAGGCTGCCCACCACCTTCCTCGGCTGTCCTCTCTGGGAAAGGGGGTACCTGAGAACAGCTAATCCCTGCCCACCTGCCTTTCTCCACCGCTCGGGAAGCAGTGTCTCCCCAGGCCCCAGGATTCTTGGAGAAGCGGGCGTGAGCCCAGCACCTGGCACGGCTGCACGGGTGTGTCTCCTGCAGGGACTGTGAGGATGTTGCACGTGGCTGGGCTCTGAACTGACCTCCACAGGGAAGGTTCTGGAATCAGAGATGGGAGCCTCGAATCACGGACTCCCAGACTGTCAGGTGCAGGAAGCAGCCAGCTTGCCCCAGTCCCCCAGTGCCCACCAGGGGGAGCTGAGGCCCACAGGGCAGGCATTGGCTCAGAGCCAAAGGGCGAGAGCGCTTCCAGCGCCAGAGGCCACATGCAGCCCCTGCTGCCAGACAGAGCCTGGCCGGGGGGATTGGGAGGGGCCTGTTGGCTGGGAAGGGGCAGGTCCCCCACCCTCTGAGGCCTTGGGCATGGCCTCCGGACCCTCCCTCCGACCCTGTGCCGCCATAAGGACGGTCTGTCTCTGTCGCGAAATATCTGCCACTTTTCGCTGCCGTGTAAAAGCCAAAGCCAAGCCTCTCTCCTTGGTCTGCGCCAATTTCTACGGAATAGTGCGAACACCACTCCCCAGCTGACACACCCCAGCCACCCAGCGGTGCTTTCTTGAGAGTTAAATAAGTAAGAAGACATTTAGGGAGCCCCCTTGGCCCTCGCCAGCCAGGGATGAGTGTGGCACCTTTGAGCCTCTCTGGGATGGCGACTCTGGGCCAAGAATGTTCTCCAGTAAGGAAATGGGAGGGCAGGAGGCCTGGGAAGGCTGCTGTGCAGCAGGTATGCACATGTGTGTGGGTTTGTATGCACACATGTGTGGGTTTGCATGTGCATGTGCCTCTGTGTTTGCACACACGTGTGTAAACATGCAGATGCCATGCACACCTGCTATGCATGGGCTATGCATGTGTGCACGTGTATAAACGAGCACCATGTGGCTGTGTGCAGGGCTGCCATGTGTGAGTGTGTACACTTGCGTGTAGAAGTGCCTGGCACGCCGGTGGCTGTCTGCAAGCAGGCCTCCCTCCCTGTGACCTGACACTCTGGGGTTGTCCCTCCCAGGCCCTGGGATGGACCTGCCCCATGGCCCCCGGTCCACCTCCCTGCAGCCCACGGTCCTCCTGTAGCCCACCCAGCCGCTCAGCACCCAGGAGCAGCCCGCCGCACACCCCTGGCGCCCTGCAGCCCTCCCCTCCCCAGCCCTGGACCACCTACTTGCCCAGCCCCTCCTCCCTGTTCCAGCACTCTGCTTAATGTCTTTCTCATAAGGAGTTTTAAATTATAAGCTAAATGAGGTCTATAAATTTGACTTCATAAAATTTCACGCACATCATTTTCCAGCAGAAAAGGTTCTCTAAGAAATATTTTCCCAGTGACCCCCTGCACCCCCCTCCCTCTGCAATATAACATTTATTCTAATATTAAAATGGCAGGTGTTCTATAAATCGTGAGTCATTAGCACTCGCCATTGATTTTTGCCCCCAGCCTCCAGCCTGGGGTAGGAGCCGCGTGTGAATTCCAGTCCATTCGATTGAGATTCATGTCCTATTTGGGGGTCAGAGGGCAAGACCTCGTGAGCTTGAACTTCTATCAGCCTAAAGCTAATCAATACTTGGAGATATATTGGGGGCCGGCCGCTCACACAGATTAAGTGGCCATAAATACGGGCTAAGGGGGGGCGGGCAGAGAGGGAGGCAGGCAGCAGGCGGGGGTGGGTCCGGGGGCCCAGACAACGGCCACCGGGGCCTGGGGAGACCAGAAAACGGGCCGGAGACCCTGGTTCCCAATTGAGAGGGACACAACCTAACGACGGCCCCATGGGACCCTGCGAGCCGCCGGCTTCGGGGTCTGAGCGACCAGCCAGCCTCTGTGCGCTGGAGGGTTCCGGGGTGGTTAAATGCTGGTGCACCCAAGCTTTTTCTTTCTTTCTTTCTTTCTTTTTTTTTTTTGGCATGGGCAGGCTCTGGAAATCGAACCCGGATCTCCGGCGTGGCAGGTGAGAAGTCTGCCCCTGAGTCATCATCGCCCGCCCAGGCATACTTGTTTTAAATCATAACAAATTATGAACAAGCACAGGTAAATTCAGAGGTTCCCGGGGGCTGGGGCCAGGGAGGGGACAGGGAGTTGTTGCTTAAAGGGTTCCAAGTTTCTGTTTGGGGCCACGTGGAGGTCTGGGAATCGTGCTGTTGGACCACACTGGAAACGTAATTGCCACGGAACCGTAGTCTTGAAATGGTTAAAATGGCAAATTGCAGCTCAGATGACAAAGATACGTATTTAATCATCCACTTTATTTTTGGAGAAGTTTTAGGTTTACGGAAAACTTGCACACAGGTGCTGAGTTTCTTTGTAGAAACCCCTCCCATCGGCATGCACCATCCCCTATCCTTGGCTGTTGTGGGGCTGTAGGGCCGGGGTGGGGTGGGGGGGCGGGGGGGGGGAGCCGCTCCCCACACGTGCAGACCCTGGTGTCCTCAGGGCTGCGCACTGCCCACGGGCGGGCGCTGACAAAGGCTCAGGGTCCCGGGCCACCGACTCACCCGCTTCCTCCCCGGATCCCCAGGCGTCCTCTGAGTTTTTACCATTCTTCCCACTTTCCTTCCCAGAAAGTCACCTAGGCTCTGTGGTCTTTTCAGAGCCGTGGCCTTCACCAGGCAGCACGCAGGTCAGGTCCTGCCTGCAGTACAGAGTTTACCTTGGTCACTTTAAAAGGCATGAGATGTGGACTCCGGCTGCAGCCCGTGGCCTCCCCCCCCCCCCCCCCGTGGCTGCCTTGGCTTCCAGGTCATTCTGTCTGAGCCCCACAAGGCAGGCCCAGGGTCTCTGCACCCCCCCATGCACCCTCCCCGGTGCCCCCCAACTCCTGGGCATCACAGGGTCCCAGGGCCCCCCAGGAAAACCACAGTGACAGATGCCATCGGAAACCCCCGAGGGCACCAGCCCCATAGGCCTCTGCCCCCACCCCGCCTTCCACGCTTGCGGGGTTACCCTGGGCACCCCTGTTTCTCCCTGGACGTGTGTTGGAAATGTCCCTGACTCTGGGACATCTAAAGGGCGTCCTTGTTATGCTCTTGCAGTGGGGCTGCAGCCATAAGGGTCCCTTCCCATCTCTCCTCCTCACCGCCCCCTCTGTCCCCAATGGCATCCGGTCCCCCTCCCCCTCCTCATAGATCACCGCCCTGCCCCCCACCCCCACCCCCGCCCGACTTGCCGTCCAGCCAACACCTAATGCATGCAATCTATTAAGTTATTAGGGAGATAAATAATTTGAACTCTGGCCTTTTACCTTTTCCCCCCCACGCCCCTCCTCGGTTGCCTCCCCCCACCCACCCCACTCTGAGGAGCAATTTCATTATGCATAGCCCTGGCAGCTGGGGGGCCACCAAGCTGCAGCAAATGGAATTTCTTTATGGAGACTAGGAATAGGAACATTTAAACTGGAGCGGAAGCAATTTAACTTTGCATTGTTCCTCCGAGTCGCAAACCCATTGTAACCTCTGCGGATCTGGGAGGACTGGGCCAGGGTCTCCAGCCGGCCAGAGGGTTGTGCGGGCCGAGCGGGTTGATCGCACTAGGAGTCTGGGGGCGAGGCCGAGGCGTCATCCTGCAGGGCAGCCCCCTCCCCAGCCAGCACCCCGGCCAGAGCCCACCCTACTCCCACACGGACCCACTCAGGGCCGACGGGTCCTGTCGCCTGGGCCCGGGGGCTGGGGGCTGTCACTGCGTATCCACAGGACGCTCACAGGACACAAGAGGCCCCCAGTGAAGGTGGGAGACGAGACGTAATAGGTTAAATGTGGTTTTAGGGGTTGGGATTTTTTTTTTTTCCCATAGGAAAACCCATTGAGCGAAGCTCCTATGGCTTCTCGAATATTCTGTTTACTGAAAATCTACTTGTTCACCAAGCTTTTGGGTTTCAGTTTACAAGCAGGATTCTACTGAGTTTAGCTGCTCTTTAGAACTACATCAGGGAACTTTTTAATTAAATCCCCTTAAATGGGGACACTCCATTTACAACGTTATATTTTCTTTCCTTATTAAGAGCGAGGGTGGTTGGATGTAACAGAGAAATCTTCCTGCTCAGGAAAGCCATTCTTACATTGCTCAAAAAAAAAAAACACCTCCAAACATTAAACGTGAAGCCCGGAGACTCTTCAGTCTTCTTACATTTCCACTCTAGCTTTCAAAGTCAATAAGAGATTGACGCAGGTTTTAAATTGTTGTCTTTTTTCTTTTTTATACATACACTCCATCCACAGTATAAAATCAATGGCTCACAGAATCATCACATAGTTTTGTATTCATCCCCATGACCATTTTTAGAACATTTGCATCACTCCAGAAAAAGAAATAAAAAGAAGAAACTCATACATCCCATACCCCTTACCTCTCCTTCTTACTGACCACTAGCAGTGCAATCTACCCAATTTTTTTTTTTTACCTGTTATCCCCCTCTATTATTTATTTTTTTTCCTTGTATTTTTACTCATCTGTCTATACCCTGGATGAAAGGAGCATCAGACACAAAGTTTTCACAATCGCTGGTCACAATTTAAAAGCTACATAGTTATACAATTGTCTTCAAAAATCAAGGTTACTGGGACACAGTTTAATAGTTTCAAGTACTTGCCTACAGCCATTCCAGTACACCATAAGCTAAAAAGGGGATATCTATATAATGCACCAGAATAACCTCCAGGATAACCTCGCAACTCTGAAATCTCTCAGCCACTGATACCTTATTTGGTCTCATTTCTCTCCTCCTTCTTTTGGGTAAGAAGACTTTCTCAATCCCATGATGCTGAGTCCCAGCTTATCCCCAAGAGTCAGGTCCCACATTGCCAGGGAAGTTTACACCCCTGGGAGTCATGTCCCACATAGTGGGGGGGCAGTGAGTTCACCTGCCGAGTTGGCTTAGGGAGAGAGGCCACATCTGAGCAACAAAAGAGGTTCTCTGGGGGTGACACTTAGGCATAATTATAAGTAGGCTTAGCCCATCCTTTGCAGGAATAAGTTTCATGGGGGTGAACCCCAAGAAGAAGGGTTCAGTCTATTGAACTGGTTGTCCCCACTGCTTGTGAGAACATCAGAATTCTCCAAATGGGGAAGTTCAATATTTCCTCCTTTCTCCCCAGTCCCCCAGGGGGACTTTTTATTCTCTGCCCAAATGACTCTGGGATATACCAGGGCATCACACTAACCTGTACAAACCAACCAGATCTCACGCCCTAGTCAAGAGTCCACGTAATTATGGTGTTCAAATAAACTGATCATAAAAGTTAAATTAGCTAATGTGCTACCCAAAATGCAAATTTTGCACCAAATAAACATCTCTCCTTTTGGTTTCACACAGAAGTTCAAGTTTTAAAATAGGAACCCTATCATCCTTTATCCTGTATTCTGATTAAATCGTTTTCTCACCCACGTTCTGTTGGAGTCACAAAACCAACCTGTGACTTCAACTCACACAAAGCTGGAAGAGAACAAGCGTGCAGATTTCTCGAGTCCAAACCACCCAAACCTTCCTATACTTCATTTTAAGTTTCCCTGATTCAAGGAAACAATTCAGAGCTGTTGGAAAGTTGCTTTTCCAAAAGAAATCTCAGGGTGGGGCCTCTCGGCTCATGGAGGCCAGTCTCGGCCAGGGGTCAGGCTGTCCACAGGGACAGGCCGTCACCCCCCGCCCCCTCCAGTCTCTCCACCCCATCCCCCTTCCACCCACCCTTCCCCCACCCTGTCCCCCCACCCTCTGATTCCTGTAGACTCCCCCCCCCACATAGCCTGGGGCCTCCTGTTCCCAGCATCTCCCCCCACCGTCTGTGCCACGGACGGGGAGAGGGGGTTGGGCAGCCCCTGGTCAGCGACAGTGACACAGGCGGCAGAATGGAAATGGGGTCACAGTGCCATCCACCTCCTGCCACGACCCAGACAGGGGCCCAGGGGCAGCAGGTGTCCCCCTGGGTACAGGAGGGGGTCTGGGGGCCCCCATGCCCATAGGGTGGGGCCCCATCAACCCCGGGCCCCAGGATGCAGGGGAAGTGGAAAGAAGCCAGCTACTCCGAAGTTTGCTGAGGCCGGTGGGTGACAGGAGGCCGCCGGCTGGGGGAGGGGCCCTGACCTCCCTGGGCTCCCGGCCGTGCATAGAAAAGGCCAGATGGGAAACCAGACACAGGGGAGGGACCCAGCCCCCGGGACCCCACAGTCCCTCTCTAGGGGTCTGCCTCGTCCCCAGGCCTCACCTGCCCTACAGGTGACCCAAGCCCACCCCCCTGACCCGCTTCCCCAATGCAGGGGCAGTGCAGGGTGGGGAGGGGTGCACCGAGCAGGGTCCCAGAAGCCGGGGGGCTGAGCTGGGGGCAAGGGGCCGGTGGGTGGCCGTCCCTAAGGGAGGTCACCAGCAATGAGCAGCAGCGGCTGCTGGTGGCTTCCATGTCCTCTCAGCCCCTCCCTCTCCATAGGAGACCGCCACTCCTTCCCCCAGCGGTCTGCTCGCTCCCCCAGGTCTGCTCCACCCCTATGGGAAGGCCATCAGGCTGGGATCGCCAAAACCCAACATCTACCCCCAAACGCTAGTCCCTCTGCCCACCTCCCCGACGCCCCATGAGGGCCGTGGCACTGCCACCATTGGACCAGAAGCTTGAAGGCGAACTGGCCCCTCTCTTTCTCCCAATGTCCCCCATAACCTCCCCAAGCTCAGCCACACCCACCCATGCCTTTCACCTCCACACGCAGCACCCCAGTCACCGCCCAGCCCCAACTGGGCAGCCATGACAGAGCCCCACCTCCACCCACTCCCCAGCTCCCCACCGCTGCTTGCTGCACCCCCGACCAGAGTGCAGGGGCTGGGTGAGCCCCCGCATCTTGGCATAAGCACCTGACTTCTTGGCCCAGCCTCAGAAATCTAGTACTGCCCCCTCCCCACCAGCACCCCCTCCCCATGACCCTGAACTCTTCCGTCCTTCACTTCCCAGGTCAGGTGTGGCTTGGCTCCTTGTCGCTCAGCTCAGGTTTCGGTCCACACCTCACCTGCCTAGAGGGAATTCCCTCGCTGCCCTCCACGGGACGCTCCATCACTCCCCAGCCTGCCACACCGCTGAGCTCAGGACTGACCCCAGCCCTGACACGCGTCCGACACCTGGGAGCAGGGACTCTGTCTTCGTGGGCCACCGCTCCCCAGGACTGAAGACATCCCTTGGCTCATTTAACCTGCACCAAGTCTCCCCAAGAAGCACTGCCCTGCTCCCCATAGGGTGGGCAAGAGAGCAGAGTTCCAGAAGTTTCCGGGGCTGTCCCACTGCCAAGCAGGGGAGCCCCAAATCCCCCGCGCTGGCCCACTGACCTGGAAACTTGATGGAAAAACTCTCAGGCCCTCCTCGGGAACCCGGCTGTCTTTGTTATATCGTGGACACGCAACAATGAGAACGAGGAGGAAATTCAAATGCTCTCGGTTCCTCAGTTACCATAAAACCAAAACCCACTTTGAAATTAAATTCGCGACCATTGGGTTTGTGGTAGCAGCCGTGTTCTACTGTGCCAGCCGTCTCTGGGTCGGGGTCCCCACCTCGTTTTGGGGTTTTACCTTCAGCGGTTCGCACAGGCCAGGCCGCTCCCACGGCCATCCAGCACCAGACTGTGGCCCCTGGGCGTGAGGGCACCACACACGCGCCCTCCAGACCAAGTCCGGGCCGTCTACGCCCCGCGGGGCCTCTGGGCGGACGCGCCCTGGGGAGGGCCAGCCTCGGGGCTCCTCACCCTGCCTTCGGACCACTGAGCCTTCCCGCCGGCTTCCTGCTCTCAGAACCACAAAGCCCACAGAAAACTTGAAGGAAAAGTCAAAGGCCCCCCAGCCCCTCATCTCCATCCGCTGTTTCTCTCTAACATCTACTTATCCTTTTCCTGCTGAGGAATTGGAACCCAACTCCCAGGCCCGGGGACCCCCTAAGCACCACAGGCGGAGGCCCTGGCACCCGGCCCTCCTGTGCCCAGCGACTCCGACGATGTTGCGATATGCGTCAGGAGTCCAGTCTGTGTCCAGCTCCGCCTGGGGAGCTTTCCAGACCCACAGCCCTGGCCTCAGACTGGTCCATGGGCACCTTTTGCTCCCAGCTCCCCGGGGGGTTCTGATGTGTGGTCTGGGTCCAGAGTCATGTCTCACCTCAAAAACGGAGAGTCTAAAGACTCCCGTGGAGAATCAGGAGGCTGGGCTGTCATTTGGGGAAAAGCACCAAGGACTCGGGGTAGGGTGGGCTGGAGCCAGGGCGGGGGTGAGGGCAGGGCTGGAAGGGGCCAAACACCTGAGGGCTTTGACACCGAGAGGGTTGCCAAACCGCTCAGAGGCCCTAACAGGGAAGGAGAAGATTCTAGATTGGAGTGGGCAGTGGTCTTAGCATGGGGCAGGCCAGGGAACATTCTAGAAAGGAAAAGGAAGGCTGCACAGGGAACCCTGACCTCTGGGTTGTTCCCTCCGTTTGGGAGGGATATTTCTGGGGAAAGCGGGCATCGGCCCCTCTCCTGGGTGGGTCCTGGGCCAACATCTACGGTCTCCAAGGAGTTAGTGAGGTGCTGAGCCCAGCTGCCGCCCATCACTCCCGCCCACCTGGCGAGACGCCCCCCCACTTCCGGCCAGGCTGGACTCATTCCTTGGGGTCAACGAAGGCGCTGGGCTGCTAGCGCTGAGCGCCGCATGAGTCCCGTGGAAATATTGGGCGGGGCCTACATGGCCTGCCAGACCACAGGGGACACGGCCTGCTGTGACACATCTCTGATGGACAGGGGATGGCCTGGGCAATGCCTGCAGTGTGACATAAAGATAAGAAGCAGTGTGATGTGAAGATGAGAAGAAAGCTGTCGGGCCCAAGCACACTCCCCAGCCGTGGTCACTCGCCAAAGAGGCCGTCACTGAGCAGCGCCTTTGGGTGGCGGCACATGGGGTGAGCTCCTCCAGGCCACTCAGCTGTCCCAGGGCACAGCCTCGGCCTTCCGGGGCTGCCCAATACAGAAACAAACTGTGGGAGGCTGACACTGGCAGGAAGGCCCCATCTTCCAGTCCCGGAGACCTGGACGCTCCTGAGCCAATGGCCACCTCCCGGCGTCTGTGCCCAAATGTCCTCTTTCTGCCTGGATGGGGGCCATGCTAGGTCAGGCCCGCCGAGTCCAGCATGGCCTCATTCTAACTAGTCAGGGCCCTGTTTCCAAATAAGGCCACACCCTCGGGACCAGGGCAGGATGCCAACAGGGCTTTGGTGGGATAGAATTGACCTGCGAGAAGCACATGCTGCTTTTTTTTTTTTAACATTTTCTATCGTGAAATATAAAATATATACAAAAAAGCAAGCCATTTCCAAGTACGTTGGAATGAGTAGTTCTAGAACAGATTTCAGAGTTTGGTATGGGAGACAACTCCACAATTTTAGGTCTTTCCTTCTAGCTGCTCCAAGATGTTGGAGACTAAAAGAAATATCAATATAATGATTCAGCAGTCCCACTCATTTGCTAAATCCTGTCTTCTCTGTTATAGTCCTCCTTCTCTTTTGATCTTTCCCCCAATCTTTAGGGTCTTTGGACGATGCCCATTCTTAATTTTTCATATTGGAAAGGGCTGTTGTTCTGGTTTGCTAGCTGCCAGAATGCAACACACCAGAGACGGATTGGCTTTTAATAAAAGGGGATTTATTTTGTTAGTTCTTCAGAGGAAAGGCAGCTAGGTTTCCACTGAGGTTCTTTCTTACATGGGAAGGCACAGGGTAATCTCTGCCGTCCTTCTCTCCAGGCCTCTGGGTTCCAACAACTTTCCCCTGGGTGATTCTTTCTGCATCTCTAAAGGCCTGGGCTGAGCTGCGAGTGCTGAGATGAGGAATGCTGAGCTGCTTGGGCTGTGCTACGTTGAGTCTCTCATTTAAGCACCAGCCAATTAAGTCAAACATCACTCACTGCAGCAGACACGCCTCCTAGCCGACTGCAGATGTAATCAGCAACAGATGAGGTTCATGTTCCATTGGCTCATGTCCACAGCAACAGAACTAGGTGCCTTCACCTGGCCAAGTTGGCAACTGAATCTAACTACAACGGCTGTTTATAATATGGAATGGGGGATGGAACTAGTTGATGTTCTGGAGAGGCTGGGCCCTCTGGGTTTCAGGACTTACCTGGCCTAGGAACCCATCTGGAGGAGGTTGTAGTTTTCTGGAAAGTAATCCTACAGCATGGGGCTTGGGTAGAATCTCAGCTAGAGCCCTAGGTGTCCTTAAGGGTTGGCAGGAATGGTGTTGGTTGGGGGTTGGCAAGCCATGGTAAATAGCAGTATCTAGCTGAAGCTTGCACACGTGTAACCTTCAGAATAGCCTCTTGACTCTATTTGAACTCTCTCAGCCCCTGATACCTGATTTGTTACAATTCTTTACCCCTTTTGGTCAAGAAGGCATTGTCAATCCCATGGTGCCAGGGCCAGGTTCATCCCTGGGAGTCATGTCCCAGGCTGCCAGGGAGACGTTCGCCCCTGGATGTCATGTTCCACAGAGTGGGGAGGTGTTCTAGTGTGCCAGCTGCCGGCGCCATATACCAGAAATGGAATGGCTTTTAAAAAAGAGGAATTTATTAAGTTGCAAATTCACAGTTCTAAGGCTGTGAGAATGTCCCAATTAAAGCAAGTCTATAAAAATGTCCAAATTAAGGCAGCAACAAGAGGTTACCTTCACTCTACAAAGGACAATGTAGTCAGGGTTTCTCTTTCAACTGGAAGGGCACATGGCGAACATGGCAGCGTCTGCTAGCTTTCTCTCTAGGCTTCTTGTTTCATGAAGTTCCCCCAGGGGCGTTTTCCAAATTCATCTCCAGAGGTCTCTGGCTTTGTGAGCTCTGTGGTTCTCATGGCTCTGAAGCTTTTCCCAAAATGTTTCCTCTTTTAAGGGATTCCAGTAAACTAATCAAGACCCACCTGGAATGGGTGGCATCACATCAACCTCTAATCAAAAGTTAACGCCCACAATTGGGCGCGTCACATCTCTGCGGAGATGATCAAATCTCCAACTACAGTGCTGAAGAGGGATGAAAAGAAAGTGCTGTCTCTGCAAGACGGATCAGGATTAAAACACGGCTTTTCTAGGAATCAGAATCCTTTCAAACCGGCACATTCCACCCTGTGGACCTTAAAAAAGACCCGTTTTTCCCATATGTAAAGTACATTCATTCCATCACAATATCAGAAAAGCCTTAAGCCATTTCAGTAACAATACAAATATAATACAAGGTTAAAACCAGTGGGACAAAGTCTCATCAAAGTCAGCTACAGGCCTGGCCTGGCCTAAGGCAAAATTCTCCTCTGGCTCTGGACCTGTAAAACTCAGGGTGGTAATAACTTCACCTGCACAGCTGGCCTCAGAGAGAGTGAGAGGCCACATCTGAGCAACAAAAGAGGTTTTCTGGAAGTAACTTTTAGGCATAACTATAGGTAGGCTAAGCTTCTTTGCTACATACATAAGCTTCACAAGAGCAAGCCTCAAGATTAAGGACTTGACCTATTGTTTTGGTGTCCCTAATGTTTGACACAGTATCTGGCATTTCCCCGGTGATAAAGTTTAATATTTCCATATTTTTTCTCCTGCCTCTCAAGGTACGTGGCCAATACTTTCTAATTTTGTGCTCAATACAATCTGGGATGCATCTGTGCAATACATTAAGCTACACAGAGATACAAACCTTTGTTCTATCCAGACAGGTTGAGTTAGATTGTGTGCTACAGAACATTTAGGTTTTGTACAAAATCAACCTCTCTTCCTTTGGTCTCATAGAACAGGCGACATTCTAAAGTACAGACGATGTCCTCCTTACCTATGCATGCTGCTTTTGCAATCAGAAAAAAATAAGCCCCATGCGTGAGTTTGTAAATGCACCCATGTAGTTGTGTGTCCACGTATTGCAGGGGTGGGGGTAGACCCTGGGCAAGGGGGCCAGATGAGGGTTCCATAGGGAGAACCCAAGGGCAGGAGGGCTGAGCTGCCCACGGACATGGAAGTGGCCGCCCCCAAACCCCCACCTGCCTGGCAGATGGGATTGGGCTCAGTGACACCCCCCATCAGTGACGTCATCTGCGTGGGTGTGCACTGGGCTTGGCCACTCCCTGCATATTTCACCCACTGACAGCCTTGCCCAGCTCCTCCTCCAGCTTCCAGCAGCCTGTGTCTCCTGAAGGGCTGGGGAAAAAGTCCCACTCCCCCAATTAATAACACCCCCTCAATCCCCACGCCCCCAAGTTATAACCCAGCTCTGCAGTGGCCAGTTGGGCCAAAGCAGACGGGAGAGGCCGCGTTATCAATCTCCTCTGGAGCACCAGCCACAGAGCCAAATTCCACCCCCACTGCTTCCTTTTAACTAATAGGACACTTAGTTTAATGAGGAGAGTTTGCATAAGAGGAACCTGCTAATTAAATTTTAAAGCTTGTCATTCCAAGGATTAGCCGGAGCTCTGAACAAAGCCGTTGTCAGAGAGATGGGAGGGCCACCCCTCCCTGAGGCGGGAGCCCGAGCTGCCTGCCCGCCCGCTCTGCGACCATTCCACTCCCAGCTGACCCTTAGGGGCCACAGAGCCCAGGTCCCCGCAGCAGCCCCAGGGACTGGCCTGGCAGCGGGTGTTCTCCTCACACCCAGCTCTGGGCACCAGTGACCAGGACAGTAACAGGGGTACCGGGCTCCCCCCTAATGAGACAGACCCCAAAGGGGCCTACAGGAGAGCCGGGCCTACCGTGGGGCTCAGGGGCAGCCATGTGGGGGCTACCGTCCCCCAGCTCAGAGCAGGCGGCAGCCAGCTGGCTTGCTGTCCCTGGTCCCTGGGGAGGCCATGCCCAGACGCCCCCAGCTCCAGCTTCTCTGTGTCCCCCCCCAACATGTGCCAGCCCCTCCCTGCCTCCAGCCCGGCATTGTTCCCCAGGCAAGGGAAGGGGGGAGGCACACATGGGGTGAGGGTGTGTGGCAGGGTATCACTCTTAGAACATCACGGGGCTCGACCTCTGACCTTCTTGGAGGTCAAACAAAGCTGGTGGCCCAGGGACAATGGCAAGGGCCCTCTCAAAGAGCTTTTGACTGGGGACGGGACAGGGCCACATTATAACTGACCTCCTGTGTCCAAGAGCCTTCTCCCACCAGGGTGGCTCCAAACACACACACACACACTCACACCTGCGTCCTCAAGTCCTTTGCTGGACAACTGCCGAGCAGGGGAGGGAGTCAACGTCCATTCCTGCCACCAGCTCCCTGGGATTGGGCCTTTCGGCTGCAAACTGGCCCTGCCTCCTCCTCATCCTGGTGCCCTGGGCCAGCCCCACTGCGGCCCTGCAGTGTGGAAGCAGCAGAGACGTTTCTCCCCAGAGCGGGCAAGGCAGGAGCAGCTAACAGCACCGCAGGAAGGCGAGCCAGTGGCCTCACCCCGCAGGCAGCCCGCACCCCAAGCCCCCACCCACAGGTGCCCTGAGCGGTGCCCTCCTTTCCACTGAGGAGGCAGAGTGCAGCCACAAGCAAAAGGGGCCCCGGGGACATGCGGGAAACCCCATCCCCTTTGAGCATTCCCCCCACCCCCACCCCCAGCGGCCACTTGCCTGCTCCCTGTCTGGGGCTCTGCCTTCTCTGCACATTTGCTCTAGGGGAACCTTACGGCCGTGGCCTTGGCTCTGGCTTGTTTCACGCAGCAGAACCTTTTCAAAGTCCACCCGCATGGTGGGACGTCTCAGTACTCCCCACTCCTTACGCAGAATGGAGCGTCGCGCGCCCACCTCCCATCTATCGGACCCACAGGACCCCTGGGTGGCTTCCTCCTTTTGGCTCCGTGCGTAGCCTGCAGAGCTGGTGTACACCTCCCTTCGTCCACCCTGGTTGTCATTGATGGCGGGCTCACCCCTAGTGGGACAGCTTGTCCTGGGGCGACTCGATCGTCACCTTTTAGAGGAAACACAGCAGCTGCACCAGTGTCCGCTCACCCCGCAATGCTTCAGGGTCCATGCCTCCTCCCACCTCATGTCCTTGTCTGTCTTTGTGACTATAGCATCCTGGTGGGGGTGAGGTGGGACCTCACTGGGGTTGCGATTTGCATTTCCCTAGGGACTAATGAGGCTGAGAGTCTCTTCACGTGGTTATTGTCCAAATGTGGTCCCCTTTTACAGATGGGGAAACTGAGGACCGCAGAGGTGGGGCAGCCTGCACCTGGCTGACAGCAGAGCTGGGCCCACTGGTTGTCCAGGGGCATGGTGGACAGGGCAGTTTCTTCGCAGACCCCCAGGTTCTAGGTGGGGGCCTGCCCAGACAACGCACCTGGAGCACTCCCTCCTCCCCTGCCCCCAGTCTTCCCTCCTGACCCCACCAGCGGGCAGCAGACACTGTCTGGAGCGGGGGCAGACGGACACGGGCCAACTCTGACCCTGGCCGGATCAGAGAAAACCTGGATTTGAAAATTCTTCCCTCTGAGGTCCCAGAATTTAGGGCTCTGAAGTCATTTTTTGCCACAGCAGCAGCCACAACGGGAGCCTGGGGTCAGCCCATGCGTCCCCCTGCCTCAGCATACAGGTGTCCTTACCAGGCTGGGGCATTTCCACTTCTGTGATAACTGGCAGGAGGGGCCACCAGAGAGGACACTCCCTGGCCACCATGGTTGGCATGTCTACACACTCAGAGACCATGCACACATGTGTGCAAGTAGGTGTGAATGTCTGTGGGCGTGTGTAAGCATGCTGGCCCAGAGCACTGGGCTTGGAGCCCTGAGGCCCGTCGCAGGTCTGGGTCTGGTGTGAGCTGGCTTCTGTTTCTCAGGTGAGTTCAGGGGGTCTCACCACAGTCCCCTGGCCACCCCACGTTGGCTGAGCTCCCCCTCACTGAACCTCACTGATGTTGTAAAGCAGGCCACTCAGCTGCTCCCTGCAGGCTCAGAGAGGTTGGGAGGCTCGCCTAAGGTCACACAGTGGCAGTGAGTGAGTGGCGTGGATGGGAAGGTGAAAGGGCATTTGCCCCAGCCAGTGTTCCACCATGTCCCTAAGGACACATGTTTAGGGCTCAGCGGGGAGCCCAGACATCCCTACCCTGTGTTCCACAGACTCCCTGGCTCCCAGCCCAGCCCCACAGATGTTGGCTGGTGGCCCACCCTGGCACAGCACATCCCACAGCCTTGCCCGGGTCAGCTCTCTGGGAAAGTGCAGGTAGTGGGGACCTGAGGGCTGTGCCTGAGGCCACCCCTCCAGGGTGACTGCCATACAGGCTGCAACACACCCATGCACACTCGTGTACACACCCCAGACACCCACATATCTCACCTAACACACACACACACCAGTGCACACGCTCCACCTCACACACCTCGCCCTGACATACCCACGCACACCCATGGACATGCATCACACACTCATGAACACATCACATTCTCACACCCATGTACATTCATGCACACTTCACACCCTCATGCACATGCACGTATCATGCCCTTACACCCTCACACACCTACACACAAGTACTACACCCCCACATTCACACACATCCTCATGCAAACACATCACACCCTCACACGCTCATGCACATACATCACACCCTTACACACCGATGCACACACATCGCATCCTCACACACTTGCATCACTGACTCAGGGGGCTGCAGAGGCCAGGCTTTCTCCCCGGTTCTCCATCACTCCAGTGCCCCTCACCCCATCGTGCCAGCTGCTGTTCAGCCTCGCATCCACTCAAAATGCCAAGAGAGGCTCCGTGGGTCAGCAGGGAATATTTTTATGGTGAAAACTGATCCGACGTTGCGTCAGCTCCAAGAAGGGTCGGAGCCATCACCGGCAGGTGGCCCAGGCAGACTGATGAAAATTCAGCTTATGAAGTCGCTGCTCCCCCATTAATTAGGGGGGAGGGGGTCGCACCTCGCCCACAGCCGAAAGCTTGTCAACATTTTTCCACGAAGAATGAAAATGTAAATAACTTTAAGATTATTCAATGTCACCAAGGTATGGAAAAAAAGGTCGCCATGCTGGGTGTCATTTATCTCGTTGTGGAGTTAAAGAGCTTTTTTCTATTAAATTTCTTAAAATTAATGTTTTATGTTGCTCAGAGTAATTTGAACAATTATGGGCTTAAAGAATTGATCATTACAGCCCCTGGATTTAGCGCCCCAGACTGATTCCTTTGAAAAGCCACTGATTTATCGTTTTGCTCAGCTCAAGCAGGCAAGCCTCGGGGATTTGGCCCCCATCCCCAACCCCTCCAGCCCGACGGAGTGGGGGTGAGGGACTATAAATCCAGCGGGGGCCAGGGAGAGGAGGGCAATCGAGGGAGGCAGTGGTTGCCCTGGTCTGGGGAGATGGGGAGATGGTTGAAAGTTCCTCGGTATCCCCTGATTTGGGAGCATCCTTTGGACTAAAGAAGCCCTTTCTATGCATTTGAATTTCTAAAGGAAATAAGTCCTTTCATTTATTGGTCAAAATTACTATTTTTATTATCCAGGAATCTGCGTTTGGGGATATATAAGTCACTGGATTCAAAAGTTAACAAGCCCAAGTGAGTAAAGCACGGCTCGCCGGGTTCCCAGCTCCTCCACCCCCGCGTCCATCCTTATCGCGGGCAACACCGGGTTTCTGGGCAGGAAACGGGGCCTCCCTCGTCAGACCCGCTGCCCCTCCTGCCTGGGCCTCCCCCGAATCAAGGCGGGAAGGCAGAGGAACGGCTCCCACCCCCACTGGCTCCCCACGCGGCAGCCCGCGCTTTGGGCACCCACCCGCTTCGCAGCGCTCTTCCCAACACGGTTCGCTCCGCCCGCAGCGCGGGGTAGAGCCTCCCGGTCGGACGCCGGCGGGTTTACTCGCCGGGTGCCCCTCCCACACGGCGCTCAGGCTACGCCCCCATCACAGTGCCGCCCGCTGTGGGTCCGAGGCCTGGACCCAGGACGCCCCTTGGCCTTCGAGCTGGGGTGCCCCCCCACCTGTTGTCTCCATGTGACCCCCGCCGAAGGGGCACCCGGCGCTGCCGGGAAATCGGTCTTCCTTCCCAGCACCTCCCCAGCTCCCGGCCCGCAGAGACCCCCCCGCCAAGGGCCCGCACACCAAGGCCTGTCCCTCTCCGCCCGAGGTCCCGGCCCGCCCCTTCTACAGCCGCGGCCCTAACGCGCGGCGCTCGGGGTTCGGGGTTCGGGGTTCGGGTTGCCCGCCTGCAAGGGAGCCTTTGCCTCCGCCGCGAAGCGAGAGAGGCGCCTACTCCGTTCAGGCCCGGCCCCTGTACTGATGGGGGAACTGAGTCTGGCGGGCTCGCAGGCGTGGACTCCACAACTGGCAGCCTTGGATCGGCCACGTCGGCCCGAGCGCTTCGCGCGCTTCTCCCGCCGACGCACGGGGTTCGCTCCCCGCAGCCGGGCCGGGGGTCCTGGGGGCCTTGGGGGGCGGGGCCTCAGCTGCCCGGCGCGCGCCGTCGGGTCCCGGGCCGAGGGCGGGGTGGGGGGAGGGATAGGGCCGCGGGGCTCTGGGATTATCGACGCGCCGCCGCCAGCTGGAGTGAGCGCGCGGGGCCGGGAACTGCAAACAGGCGGAGGGCCCCTCGGGGACACTTAGCACTCTATTAACCTGTCAGCGCCTAAAAGGTCCCGGGAGGCCTGGGGGAGGGGCTGGAAGCCCGGGCGGGCGGCTGTGGGCGAGAGCGGGCGCGGCGAGAGGGGGCGAAGTTTGAGGATTTCTCCCCCCTCCCCCGTCGGGACGGCCCGTGCCCCGCCCTAAATCCCTCCCCCTCCCGGGCTCTTCTCCAGGACCCCGCCCTTTCTGCGGCTCCCGGGCCGGAAACTCTCTGCCCCTAGATCCCTTCCCCACCCTCCCTCCACCCTCCATCCCCCAACCCCAGCGCCGCGCTCTCGCCCCCAGTACCCCCCTCCAACCCTCACCCCCACCCTCTCCCTTTCTCACGAGTCTCCCCCAGTGCACCACCCTCGCGGCACGGTCTCACCCGCTTCCCCACTCAGCTTCAGGGCGGCCTCTTCCCCTACCCCTGCCCTCCTTCCCCATCCCTGCCCTCCCGCCCCCCCCCCCCCCCCGCCGAGAGAGCCCTCTGTCCCTGGAACTCCCAGACGCTTTTGTCTGCGGGTTCCTCCTGCGGCGCCTGGAATCAATGCCCGAGGCGGGGAAACGGACCCCGGACCCGAGGTGCACCGTCTGGGGTGGGGGGTGGGGTCCTGAACTCCGGGTGGCCGCCAGGGGCCCCTTCTTCCGTCCCGCCTCTTCTCCCGAGGCCACCCCGGGATAGCACACGTTCTTGGGGGTGGGGAGGTGTTGTGGGGAGGGCGTCCAGGGGTTCCTCGCAGCGGTTCTCGTCCTCCCCCAGGCACTGGTACCGGCCAGGCTGCCTTAGGAGCCCTTTCACCCCACCCTCCATCCACACCAGGTCCCGGGGCTCCCAGGCGTGTGGGTAGGGGGACCTTCCCCTTCCTTTGTTTTGCATGGGTCTCAGCCTCCTCCTCGGTGAGAAGTGTGGGGAGGGGCTCAGGGGAGAGACTGCTGACCTCTGGGAAGAAGGGAGTGGAGCTGTTCCTCCTACTTGGAGGTGGTAATGGGGGGTGAAGAGAGTGGAGCTCCCCCCTACAGCCCAGGGCAGGTTTCTGTGGCCCCGCCTTCAGGGTGAAGTACCACCGCCACCACTCTGCCCTCTCTGCCCCTCCAGTGTCTTCCAGAGTGAAAGCTGCTCCCCTGGCTATTCCCAGCAGCCTGCCCTCTCCCCTCTGCACTAAGAAACAGGCTCCCCAGCCATGCTGCCTCCTCTTGCTCCAAGGAGAGGCCCTGGTAGGACTTGGCCCTCCCACGAGGCCCAAGGGAAGCTGGCAGGTGCTCCAGGAGCCATGCCCCGGTCTGTGCCTCTGCCCAGGCTGAGCACCACTGCCCCCCCCCCTCCCGCTCACCTCCAGCCCCAATTCTCAGGTGAGGGGCCTATCCCCCTCCCCGCACAGCACCCCCAGTGCCTTGGCAGTGCCTCCCACAGTAGCTCAGCCTCCACCTCCCCTGCCAGGTACCATGATCCCTGCCTCCACTTCAGATGGGGCACATGGCCTGTGCAGAGCCCAGCAGCGGGCTAGCACACAGCTGGGACTGGAATTCAGAATCCGAGTGAGAAAGGTTCCCCAGGCCAGTGCTGTAACCCTCCTGACCAGCCGACTCCAGTTGTCCCCCCCTCCTGGCTGGTGGTAGCCCGCCACGGTGGGGGCCCCTCTGCCAAGCCCTGGGCCATCTGGGGAGTTGGGGGGGCTCTTGTTCAGCCTAGACATCCCAGCCACTGCCTGTCCCACATGTGGCATTCTCAATCCCCCTTCCTGGGTGGATGGTGTGTCCTCCCATATCTCCTTCCTGTACTCAGAAGTTTGCCCAAGACCCAGGGACAGAGGGAACCAGAACCCACACCAGATGCCACCAGGAACTCACAGCCCCTCAACTCCCAAAGGCCCCCCCCCCCCCCGCCGCGCCCACCCAGCCTGCAGCCCCACCCCCACCCCACTGCCGAGGCTGAAGACATCGACCTGCCATCGACTATAACTGACAAATTTATTGAAGTCTTGGAAAGAGGTGATCATCAGAGAATAAATAAAAGACATTAGACATTCACAAAACCAGCAGGTAGCTTGAGATTCAAGATTACAGGAATGACTTCAATTTACACGTGGGTCTTTGTATGGGGCAGGGGCAGGGGGGCCTCCCAGCAGCTCCCCAGCACACCTGATGGTGGAGGCGGGGCAGCTCAGGTGAGCCCCCGGCCCTGCTTTCTCCAGCCAGGTACCCTCCGATCCACAGGCAGGCAGAGCCAGCCTGGGCAGGGAGGGCCAGCTGTTTTTGGCAGTGGACCTGGGGGCCTCTGTGGGAAGTGGCCCCGGATGCTCGGAGAGGCCTCCCAATGGGTTTAAAGAATGGATCAGGAGAGAAGGAGGGGCCCTAGGGAGTTCTGTCTCCTCCCCCGGGGTGGAGGGTTCCAGAAGGATGGATAGGGCTCCAGAGCCGGCTGCTCTGAGGGGCCGGAGGTGAGGAGGCTCCCGGAGAGGAGGGAGCCTGTGGCAGGGAGGCGTCCAGAAGCCTGGGAAAAGAAGGGTGCTCAGCTGGGAGCTTGGTGGTCCTGTCATTCCGGCAGGCAACTGGCCTGGACAGAGTCACACAGGACAGCCAGGGGCCCCCCTCTGCACCCCAGCTGCTGCCTCCTGCCTGGACCCACGAGGCTGACCTCTGGCCTGAGCTGGGGGGCCAGGGACTTTCATACAACATAGAGACAGTTGAGCCCAGGAAATGAAAGCACACTTCTTATTTTAATTGTAGAAATTAAAGCGATTTCCAGCTGGAGCGCTGTGCTGGCCTGGGCCAGGAGAGGGCCGGCTGGGGCACAGGGACATTTCGCATCTCAGGACGGCCGTGAAAGCTCGGGTGACTGGTCAATAAAGGGGGGGAGGGGGAAGATCTGCTTACAAAACACGGCCCAAGAGTCGCTGGCTTGCTGGGTGGTACTGAGCCAGCCGCCCTGTGCCAGCCAGGTGAGGCCCTGCAGAGGGAGGGGCCACGGGGCAGCTCTGCAGACCCAACTTCCTGCCGGCCCAGGTCTGGCCACCCACCCATGGAGCCCCAGGGCTTGGGGACAGGAGAGCACAGAGCCTGGCACCCGCCCCGGGTCTCACACCACTGCCGAATCCTCACGTCCGGAGTCAGCCTCGGTCAGAACTGGGCGTGGTCGACCTCATCCAGCCAGGAGGCGGGGCTGGCGGGGAAATCGGGGTAGCCCCCGCTGCTCCCCGTGGACAGGTCAGAGCTGGGTCCGTTCCCCGCCAGCACCCTCATGGGCCGGGGCCCTCCTGGAGCCCCTGTGGGCACGAGGCCCAAGCCGGCGTCGGGGTACACCAAGCTGGAGAGGAGGGGCTGGGGGCCGGGGAGGCTTTGCAGGGCAGCGGGTGACGGCGGCACACCGTAGGGGCTACCGGGGCGCAGCTCGCGGTACTGCTCTGGCCTGGGTAGGCCTCCATGCTCCAGCGCAAAGCCACCAGGGGCCCCCGCGGGTCGGCCCAGGGCCGGGGTGGCCTCACCCAGGCTGCCGTAGAGAGTGTTGGCAGCGCCCATCTCCGCCACGGATGGCTCGTCTGCAAGGAAAACAAAGCACGCGACTCAGGGGCGCCCCTCCACCTCAGGGGCACTCAGTCGCCCCATTCTGCTGGTGGGGGGCGCAGAGGCCCAGCAGGGGGACCTACCCCACTGCTCACAACAGGTCCGTGCAAGCCCCTCTGCTCTTAAGATCCCCACTGCCCTCTGCCCGCCTCCCTGCTCCCCAGCGGATATCTAACGGACGTGGAATGAGGGCCAGAAAGAATCCCATGGACCCACGAGGCAGCCTAAGAGGGGGTGGCTCAGACACCACCCCCTCCACTTTGCAGAAGGGTAAATCGGGGCCCAGACAGTCCAAGTGAGTAGCCCGAGGCCCGGATGCAGCCCAAAAGAAGCTTCTGGCACAAATGCTCTGGGGACAACCATTGAGAAGTGGGAGGAGAGGGGGAGGTCTCCCAGAATAAATAAACAGAAGACGGCAGAATCTTCCCCCCAAAACCAAGCAGCCAAGCCTTCTAAAAAACCACTTATTCCCCCAAAGGTACTACCCATTCTCCCAGAAAGTATTGCAACACCTGGGAACCAGAGAAAAGAGCTGCCCTTTCCCCCAGGAGAAAGCCTGGCAGGTCTGTTTAGGGTCACAGGGACGCTGTCCCCACCAGGGGGTCGTCAGCTGTTCGGAGTGGCCACCTCCTAGCCCTGTCCGGGGTGGGGGACAGGGCCTGGAAATGCAATTTCTTTGAAAGCAAGGCTATCAGAATTCAGATTTCCAGCCCCCCCTGCAACTACCCAAACCACAGCTCTCCCTCCCTCACCAGCCGGGAAGCCCATGGTGGCTCGGGCCAGCCTGCGGGGAACAGTCTGCAAGGAGGGCCTAGCGGAGCCCGTACCGGTGAAGGAGACCTCAGCGTCGCTGTCCTGGCCCTCCTCCTGGACGCTGTCCTTGTCGGACTTGGAGCTGCCGCGGGAGCGCTTCATATTGCGGAAATACTGTCCCCAGCGCTGCCGGCCCGCGTCCTTCTTCAGTCTCTTTTCCTTGGCTCGGCGGTTCTGGAACCAAACCTGGGGTGTGGGGGCGGAGGGCGGGGTGAGCGGCCGCCGCGGGCCGGGTCTGGGCCACCCCGGTGCTTCCTTGCGCTGCCAGCGACTTTGCGGGTCGTTTCGTGGGAGCGGGGAGGGGACAGCGGGAGCGAGCGCGGGGGCCAGCGAGAGCCGGGGAGCCCCTTCCGCCCGCGGGGCGCCCTGGAGGGTCGGGGGGCAGGGAGGAAGACTCAGGAGCCCGCAGGCCGGGAGCCCGGAGGGGCGCTGACCTGCACGACGCGCATGTCCAGGCCGGTCTCCGAGGACAGCTGCTCGCGCACGTGGCGCGCGGGCTTGGGCGAGTTGTTGTAGGCGCTCTTCAGCGTCTCCAGCTGCTTGGCCGTAATGGTCGTGCGCGGCCGCTTGGCCGTAGCCTCGGCCTCTGCACCGCGGGGCGAGCGGGTGAGGCTGAGCCGCCGCCTGCACCCCTCCGGCCCCTTTCCCCGGGCGCAGCGACGTCGGGGCCATCCCCAGCGCCCCAGCTGCAGGAGCCCGGGCTGAGCCTCCCCGCCGCCCGGCATCGCTGTCCCCGACCCCTCCAGCCTCGGCCCCGCCACCTCCCGGGGTTCCCTTTTGTTCTAAGTTTTCGCAGTCAGCGTTTTAGGGGCGATTCCAGAGCCTGCAGACCCACCTCCCTGCGCCGGCCACCGAGGGCCGCGCTTCCCTGGCCCCGGGCGCGCTGTGCGAGGAAGAGTCCCGCGCCCGTGGCCGGGACTGGCCTTAAGCCCCATGGTGGAAAGGCGGAAACGGGGTGGGAGTGGGGGGCAGGGAGGGGCGGCCGGCCGCGGTGGCCATCTCCCTGTGCCGCTGACCTCGCTGCTTGGCCGTTTCGTAGTCGGCCTTGCACACGAGCCGGCTGTCCTCCATGAGGTAGAACTCGTCGCCCGTGGCCAGCTGCCGCTTGCACACGACGCAGGCGAAGCAGTGCAGGTGGTACACGAAGTCCTGGGCGCGGCGCACCACCTGCGTGGGCGGGATGCCCAGCTGGCACGCGGCGCACTTGGTCCCGAAGCGCCTGCGGGACACAACAGCGGCGGCTCAGCGCCGCTGCTCCTTCGCGCCGAGCGGGGTTCCGAGCGGCGGCGGCGCTGCCTGCAGCTCGGCTGTGGGGGAAGACTCGGCCCGCGCGGCCCCTTTCTTCTCCGCAGCCGACCCGGCCACGCACGGAAGCTACCGGAGAAGGGACTTGAAGCTCCGGGGCCCGAGGGCCGCGGAGCACAGCCACCCCCTGATCTCGGGGAAGGTGAACCCAGCGCTGCCAGGAGAAACCCCAGAAACCTGAGGCCCTCCCCGCCATGAAGGATCAAATAAGGGCAAATTATGAGGTAGTCTGTCCAAGCAGGTTCAGCAAATTTCACGTGTTATTTTTTTTTTTTAAAGGCTTCTACAATTTACAAAATATATGAAATTATTTTCTTTTCAAATAATATTTGTTGATGTCCCAGCCTGGGCCCAGCCACCTGCAGAGACCCCCAGGTGCTCTGGCCTGGGTGGTGGTGGTGGGGCTGCCTGGGAATTGGCCTGAAATAGAGATTTCCAGGGGCCTCCGGGTTTGGTTGTTGTGGGGGAGGGGGGTGTAAGGTGTGTGTGTGGGGGGGGTCGGGAGTCCCTTGTGGTGGCTGCACCCCAGGCCTCTACCCTCTGGGGCCCAATCCCAGCTCCCCACCCCCCGCGTTCCAACCCCCTCAGCTCACTTGAAGAAGTCGTCCTTGCAATAAACGCTCTCCCCACGGCTGAAGCAGCGCTCAGCCAGTGGCGTGTGGCAGTCGCTGCACTTGAGGCACTTGCTGTGCCAGTGGCGGTCCAAGGCCTTGAGGATGAAACGGTCCAGGATGTGCTGGTCGCAGCCTGCGCACAGCGGGATCTCTGCGGGCACGAGGAGCCGCCGGGGTCATGGGGCGCGGCAGGGGCCGGCGGCAGCTGTAGAACCCTTCCCATGCCTCCCGGCAGCCCCCCGCCCAGCCCGCTCTAGCCACTTCCTGGCTCCCGGAGGGCTCCGATTCTGATGCCGGCCCGCAGCAAATGGGAAGGGACACCAAAACGCGCTCAGAGACGTGCCTTGGAGCACGAGGGCAGCCGGCTCGCCAGCTGCATCAGGGCCCACGTTAAGCTCAAATGAAAGCCCCGTTCGGACTCTGCTCCCGACTCGCAGATTGGAAACGGGTCCTTCCCAACACCCCGAGGCCTGGCACATGGGATGCCCGGACGACTTTGCACAATCAAGCGTCATGGCGACTAGAAAGAGATTCCCTGCTGAGGTGGTTCCGTTTGCAGGCCACCACCCAACAGTCGGTGCCTTCCCGTCTTGGGCACTCGCATGGGTGTTCATGGGCGGGCAGGACTGTGGATTTGCCACCCTCGCACACAGTAGGTGGTTTGCACTCCCCACAGTCCGAGTCACTCAAAGCTCTGGTTTTGGCAGGTTCTGCTCTCAGACTGCAGAGCTCTGGGGCAATCCGGCCTGGGAGCTGTGCAGCATCTAGGAGCGGCTCTCCAGGGTGCTTGCAGGGTGAGGACGCGGGGTTAATTTTAAAAGGGCCTCCAGCAGGAGGGAGAGCTGCGAGCAGGACGGATGCGAGATCTACACTCATTTTACACACCACCCCATGCTCGCCTCCCCAGCCCCACGAGCAGGAGGACACGTGGGAAAAGAGGCTTCCTCGCCCCAGGCCAGATAGAGCCCCTGGGTCGGTGGAAAAACCGCAGAGTACGACGACCCGCGTCGGGCAAAACCATGGCTCCGGGCGCAGAGTCGGGACCCCCCACGCGAGCCCCGGATTCCCTTCTCCGGCCCGAGGCCTCAGGGTAGCGAGGGCACCGGCATAGCCCTGGATAGTTGGACGGGGCCTTGAGCAGCGTGAATTCAGCACCCTGGCCCGGACAGCGCCTCGGCCGTGCGGCCGCGGGAGCCCGCGTCGGGCAAAAGCCGTTCGCGCCGCGCAGCCTAGCTCCCGGTCCCGCTTCGCCCCGCGCCCCCGCCTTACGCTGCATGGCGACTCCAGCCCGGCGGCGTCTCCGACCCCTGAGCTGGCGGGGCCCAAGCGCCTGGTGCAGACTCAGGGCCCGCCGACTCCCTGCTCTCCCCAGCCGTGGGCTCCAGCCCTCTACACTCCCTCCCGCTCCCTCCGTCCTCCCACCCCTTTCTCTCAGCCCCTGCGGCCAACCCCTCCCAGGAACCTTCGGAAAATAAATTAATAGGTAGGGTACGGATGAGACCCCGCAGCCTAGAAGTAGCCCTCTTTCCCGCCCATTTGGTCCCCCCCACCCTACTGGCGGCCTCTGGCTCCGTCCTGCCAGGTCCTGGGTTCTCCACAGCTGAAGCACTGGCAGTGGTATTGGTGCCATGGGGAAGTTGGGGGATCAGGAGAAGCGGGGCTTTCCTGTAGAGTGGCCCTGGTGACCAGCTAGAAAGCAGCAGCGGCTGGTTGCTGCAGATGTTGAGACCCAGGCAAGAAATTAGGAGCAACCTCCTGAGGGTCCAGCTTCATACTGATCCCTGCATTGACTCCTGTCCCCCAGAAGATGGGAAGGTTCCAGGTGGGGGTTAACCTCTTGGCGACCCTCCTGGTCCTCTGGCACTGGGCCTGGCAGTTGCCCCCTGAACCCCTCCTGCTCAGGGAACTGGACCCTGTGCAGTAGAGGGTCTCCTGGGCTGGTCCTGCTCCCCAAGAGGGCTCCGGGCCCTGAGCAGCCCACGCCACACTCCCAGCACCTGCAGCGCCCCAACCACGCACTCCAGCACAGCCCCAGGGGCCCCCACACAAACTCAGCCTGGGGCCACTGCAGCCAGGGGTGTGCTGGGAGCTTTTTTCCTATTCCCACACGCCCCGCAGCCAGACCCAGAAAGGAAAGCAGACTTGGGGGTCTTGGAGACCCTTTTCCCCTAGGCGCAGCTCCCGGCCGGCACCCACCTCGGCGCAGGTCCTCCCTCCGGGCCAGCAGTGCCAGCAGCAGGTCCCCGCCTGCTGACTCCCTGGCCGGGCCCAGCTCCCCGCGCGCCTCCATGGGTCCCGCCGCCCGGAGCCGCCGCTGTCCGGTCTGGAACTTTCCCGGGGATCGACGAGGCCACGACCGCAGTGGCCCCCCGCTCCGCAACCGAGCGACTCCCGGCGCTGCCTGGGCGCTGCGCCCGCGGGCGGCTCCTGGGCCCGGAGCCTCGCGCTGCGCGGGGGGCGGGGCGGCGGAGGGGCGGGGCTGGACCCGGGTCGCTTGGACACACCGTGGGGCTCTGCACTCCTCTGCGCCCCAGTATCCCCGGTGCCAGAGGGCGGGGAGGGGCTGGGGAGGAGCCGCATCGTCGGCGTGGGCCGGTATGTGTGGTGGGGAGGGCCGGGGATAACCTGAAAGATGGTTAGCCAAGGAGCCGGGTCCTTCTAAGGCCCAAGGAGCCAACAGTGGGAGGTGGTCTGGCCACATCCGGTCAGCACTGACCCAGGCTCCCAAGAGTGTGAGTATGGAGCTCAGGGTCTCAAGGCCGAGCCAGGAGATGCCGCCCCTGACTCCAGGCTCTGACCAGCCTCCAGCACCAGCCCTGGAACTGCCAGCCGGGAGTGGGCGCAGGGAAGGAAGGTGATTCTCCAGACAGAGTCAGGCCCAGCATCCTTGGTATGGACATGCAGCCGAGCCCCCGGGCCAGGAGGGGCCGAGCCCAGGAGCCCCAGTTCGGTTTCGTTTGCGGCACCTCTCTCCACTCCCTCCCCAGCACCGGCTTCTGCAGAAGGCGGCACCCAGTCCTTGCTCCAGCGCCTGAGTTTCCAACATCCCTCTCCCCACTCCAAACTGGTAGGCCCACTGGAATCCACTCATCTTTGCATGTAGAGAGACATACCCAGCCCAGGAGGCTGCACCTGTCCACACAGGTGCTCGGCCACCGGCCAGCGCCAGATCCACAATAGGTGCCCACAATCAGGAGAGAGAGGCATGTGGGCCCCTGGGCCATGGGGCACAGCCAGGCCAGGGAACCCATGGTGACTGGCAGGAAGGCTCCAGAAGGGTCGGGGGCTAGCATTCAGGCTACTATCCTCCAGGTTCTCTAACTGTCCTGACCCAGCCTCCCTTTGCTCTGCTTGGCGTTTCCTGTCTGTGCTTTAACAGCCAGGATCTCCACGGACCGAGGCATCTGGTGCAGGGAACACACCACCCCCTCCCAGCAGACCACAGTCTCACAGTTTTGAGCAAAGCCTGGGCGCAGCCCACGTCCCTACCCCACCTCCCCATGCTCTTTGAACTGCACTTGCGACCCCAGAAGGGGCAGGGCAAGGGTGCGCGGGCTGCGTTGCTGATTGGGTCTCCAGCCCGTTGGCGGGTGGGCCTTTGCCTGCCAGCTGCCATGGAGGCGCCCAAGGGCCATGTGTGGCCTGTCCGCCGGGGAAGGGGCAGCCGGAATCCCCTTGGAGGCGGGGAAGCCACCCCGCCCGCTGGGCATCTGGTGGCCCCACCAACAATGCCTCCATTATGTCCCAACGTCCGCGGCAGAGGACGGCCCTTGGGGAGGTGGAGGTTCAGGCGTCCCTGAGCTAATGCTGTTGAACCCGTCTAGGGGGCCCTTGAGCTCAGCGGCAGGCGGGGAAGCAGAGGGGCAGCGGGTCGTGGGGGAATGCGGCGCCCCTCTCTTGGCCTCCTGTCCCCCCAGTAGCGCTCCCGGGGCTCCTTCCCTTCCATCACGGAGCCTCCGCAGCAATGGCGCCCCTCCAACTCCAGCCCACCGTCGGGGCAAGCACCAGGCCCTCCGCCAGCCTGGGATCTGCATCCCGCTGTGGTCTCCACGCACTCTTTCCCTCTCCGCCGTCCCACCCCTCACTCGGTGTCCTCTGCTCAGGTGGGAGCGGCGGGGACTCTTACCCCGAGTCCCGCTGAAGGTGCGGATGGCGCTGGCCGCCGGGGCCCCGGGCCTCTCTCTGTCGCGCTCGAGCTCCGCTTCCAGCAGCATCGCAGCGATCGGACCGGGCGCGGCCTTTGTTTCCCTCCTACTCCGGGGCTCCGAGGAGGGCTCAGAGCTCACTGTAACCCGGGCGCGTCGGCGCCGCCAGCATCGCGGTCCCGCCGCATAGCCCGAGACAGGCACCCCGGAGGCACTGGGCCCGAGCGCTGTCCGCGGTGCTGAAGGAGGCGCCCGCCGCCCCTGCCTCCCCCGCCCCTCCCCCACTGCCCCCGCCCCACCCCGGCTGCCCGCCCTCCTCTCCCCATCCCCTGCCCCGGCCCCCTCCCCCGGCCCCCACCAGCCACCCTCCCGCCCCGGCCAGGCCCCGGCCCCGCCCACTTCCCCCCGACCCCTCTCCTCGCGCCCCAGCCCTCCAGCCCGCCTCCGCATCCACTCTCCCCACTTCTCCCTCCCCGCCCTCGGGCCTACCTCCACCTCCCTCCACCTCGCCCCCGCTGGCCGTGGCGGGCGCACCTCCCTCCCGCGCCCGGCTCCGGCCGGACTCGCCACCGGCAGCCGCGCCCCAGACGACTGCCCGGGCAGGCCCGGATAGAAGGCTCCGTGCCTTCGCAGCAAGCGGGTCGCCGAGCTTGCCTTCTTTCTGGAAGAAGCAGGGATGGGGTGTGGAGGGGTGAGTGGGCCCTGGTGGCCTGGCTGGGCCAGGCCGGCTTCCAGCAGGGCTGGGAGATGGCCGCCTGCGGTGACCTTGAGGGACTCCCAGGATTCACAGCCCCAGCCCAGGCTCTCAACTCTCTCAACTTGTGGCTCGAGGCCGGCTGGGGAGAAAGGCACTCCGGGGCCCTGACAGGTGGTCAGTAGACACCTACACGACACCAGTGTCCCCACGCTACCCCTGCCCTGCTGGGCAAAGCAGAGGGGATATTTCCCCTCAGTCTTGGTACAGGACGGGAAGGCGAATCCACAGAAACTGGATGCCTCTCTACTGGTAAAGCCAAGGGGAGAAATGGGTCCCCCACTCCCCACCCCCATGTAACTCACCACAAAGGGCTCTGCAACTAGGCAGCCTGGCCCACCCAGGGAGCCCCTCTGATCCCGCAAACAGCAACCAGGCCGGGCTGGCGGCCACTTCTCTTGGGGTTCTCAGAGGTGCCCTCCATCGGGGGAGCACCTCCCTCCCTGTGCAAGTAAGGGTCGCGCCCTGAGCCGACTCTTGGACCAGTCCCTAGGAAACCACCTCTGTCCAACCTCCATCCTTCACTTTCCACTTGACCCTTGGGCTGTCTTCCAAAAAGCCTCTGGTTCAATAAAAACATTGATTTTAAAACATCCATAAACTCTAAAAGGCAAGGAAGGTTCCCGTCTGCGCCCATCCCCCAGACTCACGGTCGAACTGATTCACATTTCAAGAAAAATACAATTTTTTCAAATGTCAGATTTCTTTATTTTTAAAGTGTGCACATTATAGTTTTTTTTCTTAAATAAAAAACATTCACTTCATGGGTAAGAAATTTCACTGACATTTCCATGCTGGCTGGCTTTTTAAAATCAAAATCCTTCCAATAAAAATAAATAAACATTTAAATTACTGAACCATTATATTTATTGGTTTCAATACCTCTTATAATATTTAAAAATTTAGAAACTATACCTTACCCTCTGCGGCAGGTAGTGTCCGGTTCTGAGCAGGAGCAGGGGAGGGAGGCGTGCACAGCCTCCTGCCTGCCCACCTCACCTCCCCAATGGCATGCTGACCACTGAGGATCCATTCAAAACCGGCCCCCAGGAAGTTACATTCTGTCTCCCAAATCCTGGCCACCTCAAACTGCAATGTTATGATGCAACATTGCATTTCAAACAGGTTTTCAGTAAAGGCTAAAGGGATCATAATACACAGTAGCATCATTCCATTCACACTGTTTAAAAAGATAGTGAGAGCGAAAAGGGAGAAAAAAGACATTCGACAAGAACCAAAAGGCAGCTTAAAGGTTCTGCATATTTTCTCTTGGACCCGTGTTTAAATCACCTGATTTTCAAGTTGAAAAGAGGAACAAGATGGTATCTTCAACGACACAGAAGCACAACTGACTACAAAGACAAGCTCATAGTTTTAGAAGACAGAGGCACCCAAGGGTTAAAAGGAAAGTGTCAACCAAGGAAGTGGCAGCACATCTCACAGCAGGAGATACAGTGGCCCACTCAGAGCGGCTTCTCCAGCCCAGAGGGCAGCGCACTGGAGTGCAGCCCCAGAGACGGCCAGGCTCGGTCACCCTCACTCTCCCCTTGGCTCCTTCCCTCCTGCAGGTGGGAAGTGGAAGCTGGTGACACTGGCTCGAGAAACAAGCTGTCGGCTTTCGAGTGGTAACAGCATCCAAGATACAGTGGTCTTATAAATACACCCACTTGATGAACTCTAATTAGTAAATATATGAGAACAAAATACAAAGCAGGCAAACTGGAAAGAAATACAACTCTGAGGGAAACACACACCACACACACACACACACACACACGGTACACAAATATCTCGGTGCCTAGATGTTATCAATAAACTCGACGTTTTATCCAAATAAAACTGAGCTTGTGGGACAAATCAGGAGCCACAAGGGTCTGAATGTAAGCATCCCAGGGCATGGTTTGGCTTTAGTTAAGTCTTCAGAGGCAAATTTGCCCCTAAATGCTTTTTTGGGTTTTACAGATGAGGTGTGTGAAACATGAAATGGTGAACAAGTGTTGACCAAAACCCAGGAGGGGAGGGTCACGTGCCAGGGCTTTCCTAAATCAGGCTTCAGGCAGGTGCACTCCTGGCTGGGAAGCGACCCCAGGGCCATTTCACCTGTGCCCAGTAGGTTTGGGCCCCACCCCACTCCAAGTGGGGAATGTTAGATGCTTCATCAGGTGTCCCGATGATGATGGTGCACAGACAATAAAAGGGTGTTTGTTCCAAGACCCCCCCAGCAACCCCCCTCCAGGCACTTCCCCTCCCAGTGCCAGGAAGTGCCCCGGAGGCCCGATGCTGACAGGACAGGCCCCTGGCCCACATCCTCTAGCCTTTGGTAACTGGATCAACAGAGAGACAGGCAGGCAGACGAAGGTTGGGCCCTGGGGACTCAGCCAGCAAAGGGCCGGGGCTGGGGGTGTAGCCAGGCCTAGCTCTCAGCAACACGGCAGCCTCCTTCCTCCCCTTGGTCCCTGTGGCTGCCCCGCTTCTCCAGTGTTTCTCTCCCGGGTCCTGAGCGGCCTGAGACTGCAGGGAACAGACCTTGCTAAGCAGACGCTGGGCAGCTACAAAGCAAGGACTCTTGGGCAGGGCTGCTCCGAGGCCCCCGCCAAGGTACCGCCAGCCCCTCGCTGTGGTGCACACCACAGGGACCCTGGTCTCCATATGCAAGGCTGAGGCACAGAGAGGCCGATGTGCAGGCGGCCCGCTGAGATGACTGCGAGGGCAACTGTCCTGGCGCATGGGCCCCAGCCCCTTTCTTGGATCTAGAAGAGTGAAAAATAGAAAAGTTCTTTTTGCGATAAGGTCTATAAAAGACGAGACTGAGTGTGCCGGAAGTGCAAGCGCTTCCACAGAGAACTCCCCTCCTCTTGCCTGGAGAGGAGGCCCACGCGGAGATGCGGCTGTGTCACCAGAAGGCACCGCAGGGACTACGCGGCCGGGTGGAAGAGCTTCGCCCGCCCCCTCCTGGACCGCAGGCGGAAAAAGAAGAAGATCACCATGAGGAAGAGGGAGGAGGCCACGTAGAGCAGCACACAGAGGCTCATGTCCAGGCTGGAGAAACCGGCCCCTAGCCAGAGGGCAGCTGCGCCCTGCTCAGCTGCGGGCCCCCGGCGGGAGCGCTCTATAACACGGGGGCTGGGGCCCGGCACGCTGGGCCGGCGGAGGCCCTCACTGCCCCAGCTTCCACTCGACCTCCTGGGGGCAGCGAGTCGTTTTGGCCCCTCTCCACCCCTGGCGCCACCTCCTCCAGGTTCCCCCAGGTCCGCAGGGTCGGGGGCCACGAGATTGTCCCTGCTGTAGTGCCGCTTCAGGAAGGCGAGCACCTGGCCCTCGTCCCAGCTGTCCAGGCCCCTGATTTCCTCATGGCAGGCTGGGCAGAGGTCCGGGGTGGGCCACAATACCTTGGGGAACTTGGGGTCCTCACTCAGATGGCCTGGGGGGAAAAGAAAAGGGAGAACATGAAGAAAAATGCCATGCAGCCAACCTTGCTGACGCTTTTACAGAGGGCCCCAAACATGACAAAATACCACGCGGGTGGCAAAGCCCCTCCGCGATGGGCTTCACACAGCACCCTCATTCCCCAGCAGACCTGCAGGCCGTGGGCTCCCTCCCCGGGGTCCTTCCAAGTCTTCTTCTACCCCCCTCCGCTGCCCAGTGCCCCTCTCTGCCCCTCCCATCTTGCCTGCTGAGGCTGTAAGACTGTCCTCTAAAAGTGCCTCAGTGATGTACCACTTCCTTCCTTACGCCCTCTGGCAGGTCCTGCGTTCTTGGCCTCCAAGCCGAGGCAAGACGGTCCTTAGCAGGTCCTGCCCGCCACTCACCTAATGGGACCCCTTCCCACCCACCCACCCAGAGACTGCCTCTTAGACGGGCCCTGGATGCCCTGCAAGCCCACAGCTCTGGCTGCCCCCTCTGCTGCCACCCCCTACCTGAAAGGAGGAGAGGCCTCCCAGAGCCCCTGACCACCGCGGCCCCAGGAGAAACCCCCTTCTCTCATCACCCACTGACTGGCAGTTCTATAGCACTTCAGGCCCACAGGGCTGTGTCTACACCATGAATCCCCTCCACTACAAAACCCCCAAGGATTCTAGAACACTTCATGAAGGATATATGCTCGTTAGAGGGAAAACCAAGAACTACAGTGCTGCAGACTCTAAGAAGGCAAAGCCATGGGGTGTGCCTCTCCTGCCTGGCTCTCACCCCCCCTCACCCTCCCCATTCCCCCCAGGGGGTCTGGGAAGCCCCAGGCCAGCGGCCCTGCTGCATGTGTGGTCCTGAGACCCAGAAGAGCCAAAAGCAGCAGCTCTTGTTTCTGAGCCTCTGCCCAGCCTGCGCTCTGTGGGGTAAACCTGAGGAAACCCCCTGTGGTACAGAAAGCCGTGGGCATGGTGCTCCCAGCTCTCGAGGCCACCCTCGCCCATGCCTGGCTGGCAGACACCTGACATCTGCATGCACAATGACAGTAATGCTGGACTGCAGCAGGACTTCTGACCAGCCTGGAACCCGCACATGCCCCGGCTCATTCTCTCACTGTCAGCACAGCCAAGCATGCTATGGCCAGCTGCTACGCACAAGGCTGGGAGGGCTTGGATGCCCAGGCTGCCACCTGTACAGCTTTGCTCCTGGGGGCTTGCTGCCCAGGGGTTGATGTGACGCCCATGCCATAAAGCAGGTGGGGCGGGGGCACAGGTAACGAATGCCACTGGTCAGACAGGAAGGCCACGCTCAGGAGCTGGACTTCAATCTGGGGCCAGAAGGTGACACGACAGGCACATAAGGACTCTGCGTAGGGTATGGAGGCCCCTTCCTGCTGCAGCACCATGCCACGGAGTGCACACAGGCCATGGGGGTGGGGGCTGAGAGCAGGGGCTTCCAAAACAGGGCAGGCAGGCCATGGGGAGCTTCATAGGCTCTGCGGTCAGGGAGGCAGGAGGGGAGTCTGTATTAGGACCCCGGAAACACTTCACGCAGCAGCTGATGGCAATGAGCATGAATTGTGGCCACTGTGAGAAGTGCCTGCAGGCAAGCCTTAAGTGCAAAGAAAAACCAATTTTCTTTAGTGCTTGACTTATGTTTTTATAATACAGTGGATTAAATAAAAACCAATAGTTTAGCAGCATTTTCTATTCATCTCTATTAAGATTTATTCCCAGTGGAATTATTTTTAAGCCTAATTTTAATCTGCCAATGATTTAGGAAGGGCTTAAATTACTTAACTGTAAGAAAAGGCATGTGCCCTATTTAGTTTTTTTTAAACAAAACTGCTTTGATGGATTTGGTTTGCAGCCTAAGAGTAGCCTAATGACACTGAAATTCCTTACCAAAGAGTGATTCTACTTCAAGTTTTCCTGTCTCAAATCCAGAAGGCAGGAAGGGAAGCAAGAGCTGCTTCTGGTTCCCACAAGGCCCAGAAGCTGCTGCCTGTGAGGCTTTGCCAGGAGAGCCAGGACCCCAGGGCTGCTGCTTCTAGGAGCCAAAGTCTGGTCCAGTGCAACCCAGGAGCCTTGGCCTCTGCTCCCCCAGCTAAGCCTCCGGCCTGGTGGTGCAAGGTATCCCCCACCATGTGCAGCCTTCGGCAAGAGCCACTGTCCCAGGCTGCCCTCTGGGACTCTTGGAGACCAGGTCATGGCAGTCGGGGGCTCCTGGCTGAGCTGTCCAGAGGGCAAGCAGCATGCAGGGGGTGGGCCTTCTCACCTGCCAGGCGGGCATTCACCACGTTGTGCTTCTTCCAAAGCCAGAGAATTGCTTGGTCTGGAGTTTTCACCAAATCCATGGATTCTTTGGCCATCTCCTCAAAGTGCTCACCACATTCTTTACACCCAAAAAAGGTGCGAATGTACCTTCTCATGACCTGCAGCACTGCTTGGGGGTCATCTTCAAAACCTGCAGGGGCATGGACACGGTGGGCACTGGGCGCCTGGCTCGACACACAGACACCAGAACTCAGGGGCCTGTGAGGCACACCTGTGAACTGTGAGCCAGCTGTGCCCGACACAGCTGGGAGGGTAAAGCACACATCTGCAGACCCAGAGGCAAGTTCTGACACGAGGCACCTGGGTGTGCGCCCCAAACGCCTAAGGCATCTGATGCCTCCTATCCCATGGCACCACGATGGTGGCCCAGGAGAGGCGATGCGTTGCTGTCAGCGGGCAGCAGCCTCAAGGTGAGGAGCACCAGATCCTTCAATGTGGCTCGTGTCCTCCCCCGGGCTGCCGGAAGCGCCACCTTCAGCCTTGTTCACAAGCCAGGACTTGTCCTTGTGATGTGCCATCGCAGGCCACTGCCCATCTGCTTTCCAACAACTCCCAAAAGCTGATTCTGTGGCGGTGGCAGCTACTCATTCAGAAATTGTAGGCTTTTTGCTTTGAAATGCTTGCAAAACACAAGTCCAAGTGTGAATATGGCTGGCCACCAGCCATGCGCTATTGGTGACATGGCTTAGGGGTCACAGCATGCCCAGCAGCCAGCCCTCACCTGGGGCCCACACTCTCTTTAAAAAGGTTCAGCCCCTGTGTGAGAGAACATGCCAGCACTCCAAGCTGCACACAGAAAGTGCATCCGCCATAGCATATGGACCTGGCTGATGGATGCAGGCGAGCCCGAGTCAAAGTCCTGGGAATGCCGAAAGTAGCACATGCCAAGAAAAGGGCAGCAGAATGCAGCAGTCCTGTCCAGACGTTCACTGGGGTCTGAACATACGAATAAGAGACCCAAGAGATTAAAACAGATTACATCAGCATTAAAAGGAAATAATGCGAAAACAACCTGACATGCTTGTGGGAGGTAAGGAGGCCGCCTTAACTGGCAGCCAGCACCCACAGTGTCTGCTGGCAGACTCAAGGTGGCCATGCCCTCCCCAGGTGCCTGGTGCACTCCTCTGCGACTCTGCACAACGCCAAGGGCAGGCAGGGGGCAGGTGCGGATGTCTGCGTGCTCGGCTAGGGGACAAGCCGCCCAGAGCTTCTGGTCCCACCATGGCCCCCTCTGCCCTTCTCATCCCAGCCAAGCAGGCCTTCCGGCAACATCTGCCGCGCCGCCAGCTAATCCTCCTTCCCTCCTCCAGCCAGAGCACTGAGTACTCGGGCCCCTAATCTTTAAAGTGCACAAGAACTGCAAAGCTCTGCCGGGGCAGGGGGAGGGGCCGCAGGTTGTTAGTCGATGGGGTTTAGACAAGCAATAAGGAGAGGAAAAACCTCCCAAGACATAATCTGCATCCCCGGCCTGACCCAGTTCTCCTGCCCAAGATGTGCCCCTGGACGTGGCTCCCACTCGCGCCGAGGACGGGAGGAGAGGAGAGCTTTCTGCCCAGGGTTCTGTCTTCCCGCCACCCTCCCAACTCCGCCACCCACTTAAGCGCCATCATGGTTCTAGAGTGACTCTCCTGGGCCAGGGCATCCTTCTCCAGGCTGAACACCCTGCCTCCTGAAGCAGGCCTGAAGAGGGAGGGGCAGAGCCAGCAGGGTCTTTCCACCCCCGGAGAGGAGGTCTCTGCGGAAAGAGGATCAGAGGGTCTAAACAGTCCGGTCTACATTAGATTCTGCAACGCCAACACTTTGATTTCAATTTGAGGAGCTCCTCAGATTTCTTCTGAGAAACACACTACCCTTTTATTCTGTGTCATTCTTAAGAGAACTTGAAGTTTAAAGTCCAACCCTGTCCCATAAGAACCCCCAAGGGGTGTGTGTGGCTGGTGATGACTTTGGAGCTGCCGGGCAGGCCCCACTCCCCCCTGCGGTGGGGCACTGCTGGTTGTCCCATCAATGGAGGAATCTGCCGCCCTACCAGAAACCTGGGCTGGAGTTGAGCCCGGCTGTGATCATAGGCCAGGGCGGGAGTAAGGCTGTGAGATCCCTGAACCCCTAAACATGGCATCAGCTCCTACCAGATCTCTGCAGCTACCTAAGTGAGCCTGGGGGTAGCGGAAGGAGCACCCCCAAAGGAGCCCAGCCCATGCTGCTGACCACAGAAGGGTGAGCACACAAAATGGTGGTGGCACTTGGGGTAGGTTTCTTATGCAGTAAAAAGGAACTACCATACATGGAAAAAGGGTTCCATTATGTGATTCAAAAAACTCCATGAATTTAACTTAGTGTAAATATCAGTGAACTTCAATGATGTCTTTAAAAAAACTGAAAGATAAAATTCAGACTGCTCCCCTTGGCTGCTAGGGGCCAGCTTTAATTGAGAAGCACACGTACAACACATCCAGGGATGAAAAAGCGGCACATGCTTCAGTGTCATGTTATTTCCTGATGATAAACCTCTCCCGGCAAGCAGACTCCTGGCAGCCAGCCCCTGGAGCGTGGGCGACCACAGGACCCCTTCCTCACCCAGGGGACACGGCGAGTGAGGGCACTCACTTGCTTTGAGGAACCAGCTGCCCTGAGGAGAAACCCCCAGACACCGAAAACAAAGGCCCAGAGGGTGGTCTCCAGCCAACAGCCGACAGCGACTGAGGCCACAGGAACGGAAAGCTGCCTGCCCCGAGTGAGCAGTGGGAGCAGACCCTCCCCCTGGGGCACCTCAGGGGAGACCACTGCCCCAGGAGAGACCCGGAGCTGGGACCTCGGGAAGCCTGACTCCCGACTCACACAGGGAGGATGGGGTAAGCAGTGTGCACTGTTTGAAGCTGCCAAATTTTGGGGTAATTTCTTAAGGTAACGCTAGATAATACAAACATCTTTTGCTTATTCTTACACCCTTTCAAAGCACTTCTCTGATTCATTGTTCAGGATGGCAGGAATTCAGGCACCAGCTTCCCAGAATCCCTCGGTGGGGTAGTCAGAACTTCTGATAAAACCTTCCTTATCCCCTCCTCAGCATGGGGCTCCAGTGGCACCACGAGACCTGCTGCTTCAGGTGACAGCAAAGAAACCTGTGCATGGGCACTGCATGCGTGGAAAACATGTTTGCGCCAAGAACTGCCACTGTGGCTGGGACGGTTACCTGTGCCAGCCAACGCCTCCGGGTGCGCCCCAGCTTGAACGGTCAGAGTGTGGAACAATTTCCAGAGTGAGCACGTGTAACCCCGCAGCTCCGGTCTGCTTCCTTGACAGCCGACCCACCTTGTGTGATTACTAAGGAATATTCCAGAAATCTGAAAAAACAAAAAAAAAAAAAAAAAGGGAAGGAAAGAATAAAAGACAATTTAAAAAATTAAAAACAGTTGGCAAACTTCCACAATCACAGTCGGGGTGGTGGCTCTCAAGGGTTGAGCCAAGGGTGCCCGGGAGCCATGCAGCCAACCATGTGTAAATGTCAATTCCAAAGAAACATATTTGAAAGGAAGGCTGACAAAATCTACTTCATGAAAGGAATTCTCCAAAGGTGGAAATGCAACCTGTTGCTTCCCAATCTTTGGGACGAAGGAAAGAATTCATCTGCTCCTCAATAATTTAGTGATATTAGTCATAAAACTGACCCACGTCTCTTCTTTCAAATCAGAACATGCTATCACGGAATCAATAAGAGAAAGGACTCATAATAAAAAAATTCAACTGCCTGACAGTCCTTGGAATGAGGCGCGTTCACCCTGTAAGGAGCAGGCTGATGGCCAGGCATAGTAGAAGAAAGAGCTCGGGAGGAAAATGGACAGCGGGGCAGCTGTGGCGATGAAGCACCTGCGGGGGGCAGCACAGGTAACATGAGGATGCCACTGTGGCCCCGGATGGCAGTAGTGTGGACGAAGGGGCAGGCAAGAGACCAGGGTTGTTTCTTTCTAAGCTGCAAACAGCAGGTGGTGAGGCAGAGAGGCCCACACTGCTGTACGCCTCACAGAGCGCCCCGTGGACCCACTCCCACCAAGAGGCACGGGGGGCTGCGGGACCAATGTGGCATCTGGCTCCATCCGGCTGCAAAGTCCTCCAGGGCTGCAGGGAAGGAAGGCAACCCAAATCCTCAGCTAGCAACATCCTGTATGACAGCTCCTGCAAGCTGCCACCCTTGCTTATTAAACACAAATGTCTTATTAATTGTGAGAAGTGAAATTCAGAGGAGTCTACTAAAAAAAAAAAAAAATTCAACCCAGTGCTGCACTGCCTGAAATCAGCACCATCATTCATAGGGGGCACTGCTGCAGCCTGTGCCTAGTGGGCGGTCCTCAAATCGAAGGCTTCCCCACGGCGCTGACAGTACCACAGGCACCTTGGGGAACAGCTATGAAGTCGTCACGGAAGGAGGATCGACGGCAATCGTGGGGCCCAACCCTCGAGAGGACGGGTCACCGACGCTGTGGGGTTCCCCACAACACGCACTGGCACCTCTCCTGCTCCTGCCGGGGAGCCCGGGGCTGCAGGGAGGATGCCTGGGAGAGGGCTCACCCGCATCTTGTTGTTGACCAGGTCAAGCACAGCATTGTAGGGGATCCTGTCCAGGGGGAGGCTGGCCAGCCACTCCTGCAGGGTCTCCAGCAGTTTCAGGACCGGCGGCCGGCCTGGAAACAGCTGAGTGGGGAAGCACAGGTGATTAGGAAGGCGCCACCTCCCTGAGCCTGCAGGGCAGGACCTGGCTCTGGCACAAGCCCCAGGGCTGCAGGGAAGGCTTCTCAACACCTTCCCCTGGAAACCTGTGTAAGCATCCAGGAAGTCCAGCCTTCTTCCTCTGGCATCTTGCCCACCCCCCATCCTTGGCCACGCAACCCCTTCCCAGCGAGAGGTGCTAGGCGTGCTGGTAGTTTGGGGGCAGCTAGGCTGCCAGGTGCTTGGTGGTTGCCCATTCTCCTACCACCCAGGCCCATTCATGCAGATGTTCTACTGCAGGGCTGGGCGGGTGTTTCCCACGCACCCTCCTTGGCCGGTGCTGACTTCCTGACCATCTGTAAGAGGAGTATGAACACTGCAAAGGTTTTCAGGCAGAGTAAGTGATTTGCCTGTTAGCAAAGGGTCACTGGCCAGTGCGGACACCTGGACGGATCCAGCCGAAACTAGCCCAGCGGCACCACCCCCCATTAAAAAGCAACTTTGATTAGAGATCACCTCATTAATGTACAAGACAAAGGCGGCCGAGAGAACTCTTAAAAATCTAAACTAAAATTTTACTAAAGGTGATTCGAAAATAAGCAGCTGGAATGGAAACATCACATTACAAACTCTGCACTATCTTTTTTGTCCTATATAGGCTTCAAAAGGACTATTTAATTTTAGAAAAATCATGGTAAGAATGATTTATTGCCATGTTGACTTAAATGAGCTACCTATGCCACATGTGTAAAACCTCAAGTGCTACGTTTAACCAAAGTAAGGGGCAAAGAGTGAAACGACAGAAAAAGCAAATCTGAGGGACAGGAGCTTTTCCCGTTGGCCAGTGGCTGCACAACTGAAGCCAGTGAGCTGGCCAATGCCAGCAATGCGTGAGGATGGTGGGGAGTCATGGGGGCATGGGCAGCCTGAGGTTCCTGCACTCTGAGTGACAGGACCCAGGGCTGCCCAGGGGAAATGGGATGAGCCCCTGCAGGACACAACAGTTGTTGACCAAGAAGACAACCAGCTGGGTTTTAGCTCTGGAACAGACAGCTCTTACTGGCTGGACAGACAGGCAACTGGTAAAACCTGACTAACAGACTGGCCATTCCTCCTGCTCTGTCCCTGGCCTGGCCTCCGTGCATATGGACTCCCAGGTGGACATGGGCGGTGAGTACAGACACTTCAATAGCCCACACATCCCTCCTGGGCCCCAGGACCTGCCCGACTCTGCGGGCTCTGTCATCTCTTCTCTCTGGAGCTACTCCAGGAAGGTCTGTGACCCCACCCCAACAGATTGCTCCAGAGCCCCCCAGGGTGGGGTCCCTGGACCCTGTGGGACTTATGATCCACCCCTATCTCCTGTGCTGCTAAAGCTCCCATGACTCTTGACCCTTGCTGCCTTACACTGACCACTCCCTGCTTCAGAAAGGCTTCCTCAGCTCTGTTCTGGAAGACCATGGCCCCTTACGTCCCCAACCTTGGACACTTGAGGGCCCCAGGGCTCTGTCCTATCTCTCCAACCTCCCTCAGTGACCTCATCAGCCATGTGGTTCCAGACGCCAAATCTGGTGGCAGGGACCCCTCCCTAAGCACAACCTGCCAGTGGAGCTGGGGAGGCCCCCACCCAGATCCAAGCAGGGCCCACCCCCCGCTCCCCACTCTCCCTTCACCCCTCGCTCAGAGGTCACCCGTCAGCAAAGGCACGGGCCCTCAGCACGGCCTCCTCCCCCTGCAACCCCCTCCATCTAATTAATTTACACAGGCCAGACATCTTTTTGTACCACTCTGTGCCCAGCCCCCCCACAGGCCTCACAGCCCCCCTCGGCAGCGCCACACACCTTGGCGAGGATGGTGAGGAAGTCCTTGAGTGTCTTCAGCTCGGCGCCCTCCAAGGACCTGTGCGCAGCCAGCTCCACCCTCAGGAGGTGGTGCAGCCCAGACTCCAGGTCGGCCATGTGCAGCTGGGACCTGAGGGAGCCGTAGCTAGCCAGAGGCCCCCCTTTCCCGCCCTCCCTACGCGGACCCTGCTCCCCAGGGACAGTGATGATGGGGGCTCCGGCCCGGCAGACGGTCAGGGCTGCCTAGCTTTGCCATCCTGCTCGTGCCCGCCCCCACCACCCAGGGGCTTGTGTCCAAAAGGGATACTTGCTTATCAAATTCTCTCCAAACCACGAGGTCAGAATTCTCGTCTCTGCTTGGCTTTTCAGGCAGTGAAAGTGACCTCTTCCTCACACCCGGCAATGACTTCAGGTACGAGGAGAAAAATGACCGGAGCGGCTTCCCTCTGTGAGAGGGAAGAGATAGGTGCAGGCGGGAGCCAGCTGCTGCAGGGCCGACGTGCCTGTGGCACCCCAAGGAAGTGCTAAGAGTCTCCAGTCAGGGGGCTCACAGGGCCGGGAGAAGCCCTCCCACCAGCCAGGAAAGCCACTGCCCCCCCCACCCCAGCTCATCATGTGGGCATTTCCCGCAGGTCCGGGGGCCAGGGCTAGGGCCAGCGAGCATGACGCCTGTGCCCTGCCCCGGGAAGCGCACCTTCCACCGAACAGACATGATGAAAGGAATCACAAACAAGCACCAAGTCACAGTCTCATAAAAACCATGATTCACTTGTAATTAGTGGGGACCTAAAGATGTTCTGTGAAGCTGGGTTGAGTAACTGCCAATATCAGCTTTATTCACACTGTGATTTTCCAACACGCCTGAGAGTCTCTGCCGACCGGCTGCCACTGGCCAGCTTTGAGCGTGATGATAGAAGGAGGGGCCTCGGGCAGCTCCCCGAGCTCCGGGCCGGCCAGGCCAGCCCCGTTTGGGTGAGGAGGCGCACCTCTGGCGACATGGAGAACAGCATTACTGAGCACTTCACATGTAGCTCAGGACCTATCCATGTTGTTTGTAAAAACGCTGACATCATTTTCTGGGAAAAGGCTGCATACATGATAACTTCTATGGCTAAACAACACTTTTTCTTCAGAATAAAATGGCATTTTAGTTGAGGAAGCTCAGTCAAGGGGTCCACCCTGCAGTAAGGTCTGTTCTCTGCAGTCCTGGCTGGGGGCTTAGGGCACATCCAAATGGGCTCGATCACCGAGCATGGCAGCAAAGCAAGCACCTCAGAAGAGACCTCTGCTGCTGGGGATTCCTTTTTTAAAACAGAAACAGACCCAAGGAATCTGCACTCTCAGGGCTTCAGGATGGGACACCGTGACCACCAAGTTAAACTCCTTGGGAGAGGAAGAACCCTGAAGCTGGAAAGCTGTCCTGTCACCTCACTGCTATGTCCCCAGCACCCAGAGTGGGGCCCGGGACATGGTGACTCAACCACACACTGCTGGCCAGACCACAACAAAGTGACCGCATGGTGAAGGGCCGGGACAGGCCCGGGAGGTGGCCCGCTCCCCACGTTCAGGCCCGGAACTATGCGCCCCCAGCCTCGGGCAGCATGGCCGACATGCTCGCTGACCGGCCTCTGTTTGACTTTGGTCCCAACTGGTGACTGCCTTAGGGGTGCACAGGTCCCTGCGAAGAGTCAAATGGCCTCAGCACAGTTTCTGTGGTTCTGGCCAGCAGAGGGGACCGGGAAGGACGGAGCGGGGTCTGTGGCCCCGTACCCCGTGTTATTCACACCCACGGGCAGACGTGGTGCTTGTGGAGAAACGTAGAGGAACACAACACGGGAGTGGAGACCCATGGCCAAGAGTTGTGGCGAGCAGAGCAGATCTCACAGGAGCCCGGGGTGGGGGCATTAGCAGTGGGTTCCCTGAGATTTCCATTTCTGCCCACAGGGCTTTCTCATCAGGCTTCCCATGTTTGCCCGAGTTTCCTGGCCCCCACCCAGGGGTGCAGAGACCCTTAGCCAAACAGCCACTTACACATGAATAACTCCATGGGACCCATTTGGACAGATCAGGTAGCATGAAGGGATGGAAGGGATGCCGAGTTTCTCGAGGAGTGTGGAGTCCGAATCCAATGCTCTGCTCACCATGATGTTTTCATATGGGATCAGGTCTAGGGTCACCTGGTGCCAAGGGGACACGGTGTCAGCACCGCTGCGGCCAGCAGAGGGCTTCTCAGACACGGTCACGGTGCATGCAGCCCTTACACAGAGGGAATCAGACCCCCGGGGCCCAAGGGGCCCTGCCGGGGCGGGACCATGCCCTGACGCCAGGCGGCTTGCCAATGTGCTTTCCTTCACGTCGCAAATGTTGTTAGGAGGAGATCAACCTCCATGAATGCTGAGAAAGAAAAACAGCATTCTGCTTAAGGGGCTGGAAGCCACATCTTTGGAAGAACCTCTATCCACCCCCTCTACAAGCTGGATGACTGATGCCATCATTTCTACTGGACTTCAAGGCAACCGAGTAGCCCTGCATTTGTGGGCAGAAAGGGCAACCTTACCTAACAGGTTTACAGACCAAGGAAAACGCATGTGCATGGACTTTCGCTTCCCTTTCTTAATCTGCGGACTCCTGTTTCCCTCCTCACAACATGAGGCCACGAAACCAGGGAGCAAGGAAGGTCAGCCTGCCTAAACGCCTGCAGGTGTGGGTGCCCTGACCCTTCTGGAGCACCCACCCTGCCCAGTGCTCCTTGGCTGAGGCACAGTGAGGGGATCAAGGGAGTGAGATTAGGATGAAAAAACAAGCCACGAGCCCAACGTGCACCTGCCAAAGAGACCTACCATCATAGAAAAGCCATTTTCAGAACTGCGGGCATCTGCTACAACAGCAAGCTGGGAACACCCCGAGACAAGCTGGCTGCTGCACCCCTCTGGAGCGGGGTGCCTCTACCAGGAGCTGGCCAGTGTCTGTCGGACACCACACGTGGTGTGCCAAGGTGCGGTGTGCCCTGTGTGGGCCTAGTGTGCTAGCCCTGGGCAGCCGGCCCATCGGCCCTGTGGAGGAGCTTGGCCCACAGGGAAATGGGGCCTGTCCCTTCCTCTCCTGGCCTGTATGTGCACATGTGGACTTGGGGGTGCACAACTGTGAAGCAAGTGAGCGAGGCTGCTGGAGGCAGTGAGCAGAGGAAGGAGGTCCATGCTGGGATCTGGGTGAGCAATCCACTGCCCGTGATCACAGCCCCCTCACCCCCAGGACCCTGGTCAATCACGGGGACCACCGCACATGGAGGCAGTGACAAGGTGTCCAGAGGTGCTGCCAGGAGCTGTGGAGTGAGCGGCTTAAAGCTCTGAGGTTGGCAGCCTCCTTCTGAACCATGCACCCCAGAAGCTCCCAAAAGGAGCAAAACTGTCTCCCAGACAACAGAAGGAGGCTCACACCCAGCGGCAAGAAGAAGAGGCAAGAGAGCAAGGTGGGCACCCGGTGCTGAGAGGGCAGTGAGGTGGGTGTGACTTTCCTCTAGTCTCTAAGATGGCTGGAGGCCCATGACTGTGTCTGGTTCCTGGCCCCCATGGGGTCCCGGCATGTGTGCAGTGGAAGCACAGTCGAATTTCTAACAGAGACAATGCTTTAAATAATCTTGGACAGGGCAACAATTTCAAGAGTGCTAAATATAGCAAATAAAGCTCAGGATGACAAGGCACAAGAAATGAAAGATCTCCATCAAGGAAAGGATTCAGCGAGCCCTAAGAGCTGGGTCTTCTGTCGAATTCTCTTACCTGCAAATTTAGGATTAGACCACACATGCTGGATTCCTATTACTGTTTTATCCTCAAAGGCACAGTCATTTATTCTATAAACTAGTGAAGTCACTGAACACAGCCTGCAATTCCTATAAACCACGCGCGCTAAATGCATGAACACAGCTGACCAGGCGGCAGCAGTTGCTCCCGCAGCAGGACCTAGCCCGGGGCCCACCACACTGAATGACATCACGCAGTAAGAACTGGGTAAAATGCGGACACAGTACCTCTCGTCCAACATAGGAGCTATTGCTTTCAAATAAAATAGCCACATAATGGCCACCACGGTTGTCAAAGAGAGAAAGAATGTCACTGGGCCTTTTAAGAGAAAAAAGAGGCTTTTAGTGCTTTCAAGAACAGCGACCTGCCATCAGCTACAAGTGCTCATTGCTTAATGTAAATCTGCATTTTACAAAATTAAACTTGACTGTGACATGCCGCTTTTCGTGTGCAGATACTTACGACACAGGGTCCAGTGCCGGGCAGGCAGGGGGCCTGTCTCTCTCCGTGTGGTTCTGCAGGAAGTCAACCATGGCGTGTCGCACCGTCTGAAGCTCTCTGTCGGGTCCTGCTGGAAACCAACACACTGCCGTGACCTGTCTCCCTGTGCTGAGCAGGGCTGGGCTGCAGGCCTGACAAGTCCCCACCCCAAAACCCGAGAGGAGCGTCCCAGGCCTATCAACAGGCCCATGGGCACAGACACGTGCTGGGGGTGGGGAGGTAGGAGAGAAGCTGGGCCAAAGTTTACACACATGAGGGACTCAGGGGGTGGGGGTGGGGGGTGGGGTGCAGACCAGCTCCACATGGGGGCTGGCTGCCGGATGCAGTGTGGCTCCATAAGAATCTGTCCACCATACATGGGACTAATACGTGTCTCCATGCATGCATTTGTATACAGTTTCCTTTTCAAAAAACTTCACTGTCATATCTGCCAAGGAAGGCAGACCACAAAATAACAACTTGTTGAGTCTATCAATGCTGAAACTTGAAATAAAAACAGGCAGGACAGCGCTGACACGCAGAGGCTGACGCTGGCGCAGGGTCCCTAGTCTCCTGGGACCATTTCCATTTTAATAATTATATGGGGTGGATCTACCTGATTAAAACATGAGGCTAATGTCCTTACCTTTAAAATTTTCTCCAGTTGTAAACTCCTTTGTAAATGCTTTAAAATACTAAGAGGAAAAACACAGAACAAATAAGTAACAGCTTCAAGTCGGTATCTGTGGCTATATTTAACATTTAAGCAACAAAAGACTGTCTTATAGAGAGCACGGTAGGCAATTCCCTCCAGGAAGCTTCCATGAACTGGTGACAAGCCACCTGTTTCATATCTCTGTGGATATTAGTGCTTCCAACCAGATTTCCAAGAAGGGCAGATAGGACCCACCACATTCCGTTATCTACATTTTCTGACCCAAAACAGCCAGAGACAAGACAGTTCAATGGGGCTGGAATCATAAAGGATGACATCTCCCTTTCCTTCCGGCATTAAATGAGCATTCTGATGGCTGGCTATGAAAGCAGGAGGGATTTATAAGGGGACATAAGGGGCTCTAACAAGTATTTTAAGTGGTTGAAAAGAGTTTTATACTAAAATGAAAAACCTTCTTCATCAAAAGACACATTAAATCTGGTGAAAAGACAAGTTATAGATGGGGTGAAGGCACTTCTGATATTCTCAACTGAAAAAATAGTCAGCATAAAGGAAATACAAGAACTTCTGTAAATTGAAAAAGAACAAACCAGGAAGAAAACACATGCGGCGTGGAAGCCTTCCAGGATGGCCCCAGTGGGAGCCCCATGCTGTGCCTACTGGGTAGGCCTGCAGCGCATGGCGTGTCCTGCAGCCATTCTCGCCAAGGCCTGTGTCTGGAAGGAGCACGCACTGTGCTTGGAGCTGTGCGCTCAGAAAACAAAGACTCGGGAAAGCCCGCATGCCCTGCAGCAAGCGGGGACAGTGGCAGCTGTGCTGTTGTCACCCAGGACATGTCATTCAGCTTCACAGCTGATGATCCCCAGTAACCCCAGGCATGAAGGGAGAGCCTCCACCCCCATGTCCCATGGAGCTGAGGCCCTGTCGCAAAGTCGCAGACACGTGGAGCACAGCGGGAGCATGCCCTGCCACAGCTGCCTCAACAGTAAGGAGGGCAGGAGGGTCCAGCCTGCAGGGCAGGGTCAGAGGTGCCCTGCGATGATCAGAATAGCCAACCCCTAGGGGCAAATGGCTCTCAGGCTGAAAGAGGCAGGGCCAGGGGGCTTCCCCAGGGAGTACCTGTATAGGGGCGGCAGGCTGCCCTGGGATGCGGGTGCCCATGGGCCAGTAGGCACTGCACACAGGCATGCTCCCCTCCCTCTCAGGGGCCCTTCTGTAGAGCTTGGCCCCTTGTGTCTGCAGGGCTCACGCTGACCACGGCACCACGGTTGAGCCTAGCCCCTCCTGACAACGCCACCCACAACAGCATCTGGTGCACGTGATGATCGCTGACCCGAACCACACTGGACCACACATGGGTGCAGCATGGGGCAGAGGCCTGAGACCCAAGGACACGGGTGGGGGGCACTGCGAAGCACTGAGTGTCTCCCATTTCTGGAACCCCTGCCAGGGCCTGGGCCCTGGAGACAGAGGTTGGCCAAAGGCATTCCTGCCCTCCAGGGACCTGCAGCCTCAGGGGAGACCAACAGGAAGCCAGTCCATTCCAAAACAAGGGGGTGCTCAGTGGGTCTGGAGAGGGCAAATTAAAGTATTAATAAAAAAGAAAGAAAAACAACAGAAAAGGCAGCAAGTAGATTACAGGATTTTACACAAGTTCCTTCTTTCTCCCCCTTCCCCCCCACTCATGAACTGGCACTGACCCAGCACCACACAAAGCTTGCAGAAGCGCAGACACATAGCTGTGTACCGGTTTCAGGTCTGCCACACCTGTGCGAGGATGTGGTGTGTGACCGTGTGCCTTGGGTGGGGTGTCCGTGGTGCGTGCACGCGTGTGTGCGTGTTTGAGCATGGGGGGCCTTGTGCACATATGTGAGCAGCTCAAGTGGGGGGAACTGTGAAAGGCGGCCCCTTCCAAACACACGTTCCTACGAAGCTTGCAGAAGCACGTCCCCAAACACTCACACACCAGGCACGACGGACCCAGTGGCCCTGACACCAAAGAGGACACCGGGGCGCAAAGCGGGCACCTTGCGTGCAGGGCCCAGGAGCGTGCTGGGGCTGGGCAGACTTACCCTGAAGGTGGGGTAGAAGTGGATGTCATAGGCCCTGCAGACACCTTGGTTCTTCTCCTCCGCACAGTCCAGAGCCGCCACGCGGATTGCAGCTGCCCAGTCTGGAAGGCACCAGCACGCTCTTCAGTGTGCCAGGTGCCAGGCACGCCCACACCGAGACCGCCAGTGCCAAACACCCTCCCTGGCACACATCTACAGGGTGCATGGCTGCCATGAGCAATCAGCCCAGGGCCCGCCCCTCAGGCCTACAATGACACCCTTTCATGGACAGGACTGTATCGAGGCCAAGTTGGGAAAGAGGAATCAAGTCTCAAACAGCAGAGCGGACACCTCTGCTGTCACTGAGGACGATAAAGGAGACTGGTCTTTGAGGAATTTGCACATCGCTGGGCGGCTCAGTGTGGCCGCTTCTTGACTCACGGCCCTGCCAACAGCAGACCAATGAAGAAGCATAGCAACCCACAGGGGCCCGATGGGGACTCCACACCCACATTTGTAGGTCAACCTGCTTCCCACACACCCACTCAGAGGAGGAGGCAGGTGATGCAGCAGCCCCCGGGCCTGTCCGGGTCACCACTCTGCAAGAAGACGAGGTGGTTTCTAGTGAAACCGTTCCAAAGCACCGTCCACAAATCCTGGGAAACTACCGTTCTCGGGAGTAGAAAAGGAGTAAGGTTTTAAATATCTTCTTTTCCAGCTCTTCTTTATTTTTAAAGTTTTAATACAGAAAATTTCAAACATTTAAATAAAAAGAGAACAACAACAAACTTCCGTGTGTACCTCATGGCAAGGGGTGGGGACCTCTTTTCACCCTCTGACCTGCTGCTTCCCCTACACCCCCCCTTTCTTCCTTCTTTGCAGTTTACTTGATGAAGAACTTGGGCCCTTCATCCTGTCTCCCACGGTCTGGATTTTGTCATCTACACCCCTGGCCCCTGCACTTTCTGGAAAACTACTCCTTGGATCTAGATCTACGTCTGATCCTCTTGGCAAGATGGCACTGGAAGTGCGCACATCTGGGGGGCGAGCACGCTTGATCACCTCCTTCCTGGAACATTATCAGCCATCTCTCCTTGACGCAAAAACTCCTCAGGGCAGTTGCTGCATCATTTATGAGCTGGGATACTTCTGCAAGGGAAACCCACCCTCTGGGTGACCCAGGAGTACGGTCCACATAGGAAAGACAGGACAAATGCTTGTCAGGTCTTTATTTACGAGTTTCAAAGTAATGGTTTCCTAGATTCCTCCTAAGATGCCCAGGAGGTTACCTTCCCATAGGGCGTTAAAGCCATAGCCAAGGGCTCATAAGCACGTGCTGGCCCTGGCTGGCATGGGCCTTTCCAAGTGCACAGGGGCAGGGGTACCCTGAGGGGGCGGGACATGAGTGACAGAGACACATGGGTGGTCTGGGGGCTGGGTTCCCAGGGGCTTGGTGGGTGAGCCCAGACAGGAGGAGGGTGGGCCATGGGACTGGAAGGGCATGAGGCTGCACCCCTCCTCCCACAGCCTTTCAATTCCAGATCTAAGTGAATTATCAACGGGAATTGATGGCCACATGTCCTCAAGACCTTGCTGAGGCCCCTCCCTGCCCTGCGTTCTGATAAGTTACCTCTTACCAAAAACTGCAATTTGGCTAAAAATTTCGAAAGGAGGGTTTTCTCTGAGTACTTGCTATGATCTAAAATTTCAGAGGTTGAAGTTAAAAAATATGCCCCCCCCCAAAAAAAAATGCCCAGGAAAAGAAAATACGACCTTCAAAGCTACAAAAATACCAGGGTGTATACATATCAGCAACTCAAGAACCGCAAATTTTCTACCCAATAGGCCATCTCTGCTTAAAATAGATGTCTTTTTCCTCTGTAATTATAAAAATACAAATATTAATAGGATGCAAAGGATCACGTGAAAAAGGACAAAGAAATGTGTTTTGTAATCAACGACCAGTGACTGCCTAAGTGAAACTAATTGACGTCTTAGGGCCGTTGAAGAAGGATAATTTAAAAAATCATGACAACTCTCCTGAATCACAGGTCACATCTTTCTAGCGTCTCAAGTTGCATTTAACAAAAGAACAGTTAATACTCTCAGCCGGTTATGGAACAGATGGCAAGAGGCAGCAGGGACCAACGGGACTTCCAGTAGGGTCACCTGTGGACAGCACAGCCGCCGCCCCGCTGCCTCTTAGCCCACGGCACCAGGTGTCCCCTGCCCGTCCCCCAGCCCATCTCACTGGGTGCCCCCTGCCAGCCCCCCAAGCCCACCTCACTGGGGTGCCGCCTGCCCACCTCCAGCCACCTCACCCGGAGGCATCCTGCATCTCATTTCTGTGGCCTCGGCCCTGGTTCACAACCACACCAGCCTCCATCCTGCTTACTGAAAATTCATGAACACTTTCAGCCCTCACCTACCAATAGCATCCTACCCAGAAAGAGCCAAGGCTGCACACAACCAACCACAGCCGGAGGCGACAACCCAGACACCCAACAAAACGATGGGAAGAAAACAGCCCAGCGGCACAGTGACTGGGCTCCCGCGGGCTCCACTCTCCTTTGCCGGTACTGCCCTGCACCCTCACAGTAGCCAGTGCATGACACAGGAGTGGCGGGTGAGACAGGCGACACGTGCAAACTGGATGGAGTGGTTCCAGGGCAGTTGCTAGGGACACACAAAGGACAGCCCACACGGCTGGCCCTGGCTGTGACAGATTCCAGGCAGCACGAGTGCAGAGCCTTGAGGACTGGAGGGCCCATTTGGCTAAAAACTGAGACTCTGGAGGCCCCCAGCCTCTGACCCGCTGGGGAGAGTTGCCCTCAAAGACTCAGATCTCCAAGCCAGCAGGACACGCGGGGGCTCTGGGTGCAGGCTCCTGCATTGCTCCTGGCTAGCCCAGCTTTCTGACTTCTTCCCAGCTAGATGCAAAGTACTGGAAGCCCAAGGGTCTGCTAGTGGTTCTGGAACCCCCAACTATCGTTTCCACTATGAGAGAGCAAACATTCAATCAAGGCTAAAGCATCTCATTCTGCAAATCCTACCTGCAGGGGCTGCATGGCCCCCTACGACCATATGTGTTGGGGCAGGACCACCGCCAGTGCAGTCTCAGGGAATCCTGCTCCGACACTGCCACCGGGGACTCTCTGCTCCCATCGTACTTGCTGCTTTCTCACCAGGGTCGACACAAACTGTATCTCCTCAGAGAGGCGTCCCTGACCCCCTTGCTAGGTGAAGCTACACTGGCAAGAAAAGCGACCTCCCAATTTAGCTTCTAAGATTTCCGTACCCAGTCACCTCCCTTGTACCAAGTGGGTCTTGCTGCCTGGGAACCTGAGAGCCAGGCGGGCTGCTGCAGAGGAGGGTCAGAACTAGAGGAGAAAAGCCCAGGCTCCAGCCGGTCCAGCCCTGAAGCCACTGTGAACCCCATAGCTGCCTCGGCCAAGGATGGGGAGCGGTGCCAAACAGCTGGGACCCGCTCGTCCAGCACCCTGAGGCTCCCCCCAGAAAATGCTCCCCCCAGTGAAGACACTCTGCTGCTCAAGCAGGAACCCCTCCATGCCCTCAGACAGTCACCAAGCAAAGAAGTCAGCTCACCAGTTTCTCTTTAAAAACCTTCATTTCGCTTGACCATTTGCCTTTGTAAACACAGAAAATCAATTCTCTGGAAAAATAAATGACCTTCCCATTATCAGTGCCCCAGAGGGCCCGAGCCAGCCAGTAAGTGTCATTGCACCCTAAGAACAGAGGAGCTTGGTCAATGCTAAGTGGACTGAGTGTAACTCAGTAGAACACACGTTTCTGGCCTTGCATCATCCCTGGATCATTCCGGACCTGCTCAGAGCTGCCAGGCCGCCAAGCTTTTGCCCAGCGCCTTGATCCCCACCATCCTGGGGACTTAGCAGGTGTTTGGCAGAGCACCTCGTGCTATGAAAACACACAATGGGGATTGCCCTATCCCCACCCATGGACCAAGCAGAGTCCTTAGGAAAGAGCAGGAGGGCTTACTCCAATCGAGCATGGGGCAGATGGCTGCGGGGGGCGGGGGCATAGGGCAGGGCTGGGCACAGGTTGGGGCCTTCTCCTGAGTGCCCGGGGAACAGCTGCAGTATGTGCACAGCCGAGGGCAAGTGACCACAAGCCACTGCCGAGGGGAAGTGACACGGTGGCTTTAGACCTCTCAGGCATGCGTGACTCTCACTGGCTCTGCCTTGGGCATGGCTGAGACCCCCACTCCAGACTCTATGCAGGCGGACAGGCCCCACCTAGCCAAGCACCCTGCTAAATTTTCATCTACTCACCACCAGGGACATGGGGCAGGGAGCCTGGTGGGTAGAAGCAACAGGACAGGGAGGTGTCCCAACTTGCTAGGGGCCTGGGTGGAGGGTGAAGACAACTGAGTCGTCATTGTCTCCAGACCAAACCCCCCCAGGCTCTGCCTGTATTAGGTAGTCAGGGGAGGGGCACTAAGAGGGTGAACGGCTGCCCCCCCACCCTGTATCTCTGCAACTGCTGAGTTAAAAATGAAAATGACAAAGAAAAGAAATTCTTGGTTTCCCCCAAATTTATAACCACTTGCTTGTTTCCATGACAATGGTGGAAACGGCCACAATTGCAGTGGAACTGAGAAGCAGGCAGCATCAGTGCACCTGCTCTCAAGATGGTCTGCTGAGTGTTCTCAAAAACCAGACACAGATGAATCTTTACTTTGATATTGCTGATAAAGAAAATACTCAGTAAATTTATCAGTTGGAGGATGCATATTTTCCAGTCCATCACAAGCGTCAAGTATACTTTTAAAAAAGCTAAAGGTGTGACTCTTACAAACACAGGTGAACAGGTACCCAAGGCGTCTTCCTCTGATGTGGGAGGGGGCCAGTATGAGGGTGCTGATGGGAGTAGGGGACAGAGGAGAAGGTGACAGACAGCACTGGTCAATGTCTGCAGCCTCTGGGGCTCTCCCCACTAGACAGAAGCTAGCCATAGGGTTAGGTTCCTGCAGGGTTAGGTTCCTGAGTTAGCAGGGACCTCATTAAGACAGAGAAGGGAGTCACATGGGGGCATCCAGGAAAAGAACAGGCCTGGGAAAGTCTGCATGATAAGGATGACATAACTGTGAAAGGACTTACTCTCCTAGTCCCAAGTTTAAATAATTTTTCCTCAGCAGTAGGAAGAAGCAAGCAGGGCGGGCCAAGGTGGCTCAGTAGGCAAGAACGCTTGCCTGGAATGCCAGAGGACCCGGGTTCAATTCCCGGTGCCTGCCCATGTATAAAAAAAAAAAAAAAAGAAAAAGAAGCAAGCAGGCGGCACTAAATAGGCAGCCCCAGAGGTGTGGTAGGGGTGGGGGCCGTGCCCTGGGGTGCTCCCGGCTGCCATGGCTGCATCCCGTTGCTTTCTCACCCGCCTAGAAGAGAAGACCAAGTTGGTTTGGCGGGTTTTGGCAAACCACCCATCTGTACCAGGCAATAATGCAGATCTACCAGGAAAGCGGCATCTCCTGCTCACCAAGGAGACCCTCATGAAACCAGAGGTCAATTCCAAAACACCAGAGCTTAGTTTCAGAGACAGGAATTCCCGCCACCTCTTCTACCCACCCCATTGGCACTGCGTCAGGGCTCCCTCTGCCATGGGGACAACCAGCCTGAGCCACCCTTGCCTTGCATAGACTCCCAATTATCCCTCCTTCTTAGCTTCTGGCCCTTGTTTACACAGAAAGCAGATCACATTACTTTGTGCTTAAAACCATCCTTGGGCCTTCTGTACCCAAGAATGAGCTGCACTCTGCCCAGCACGGTGGCCCGCCCGAGGGGCTCTCCCCAGGCCTCTGCCCCAGCCTCTGCTGGCTGTTCTTCCCCATGGCATGCCCGCTCCCCGGCTGCTCTGCTCATCTTGAGGCTCCAGCACCGCCTCCTCCAAGGCCTTCCCTGACTGCCCAGTGCCAATCTGTTTTCTTTCAAATCACCCTGCTCATTTCTCTAGGACCTGTGGTCTGCAGGTGCCCATTCATTCTGTTGGTCTTTTGGTTTAGCTCGCTCTCGCCTCTGCCTGCACCAGGGCCTATGGTGCTCCCTGCTGGGTTCACATGCCTACAATGTTTGAGGTAGAGAGAAATACGCAAATGTGTGAAGATATGAATGTGTTCCAACCCCAGGGTGGTCCCGATGGTGTGCAGACACAGTGGCCCCGGGAGAGTCCTGGAGATCAGTTGTCCTGGCCCAGGAGGACCAGCCGGCCCAGTGGTGGGTGACGTGCCCCTCTCCAGGCCTCCGGCTGCCTTTGAAATCTACCCGCCTGTTCCAGGCGGAAGGCTGGAGCAGATGAGGAGAATTTCAGTTGCGCCGGCTGCCAACAGCTGAGCAGGCCGGCAGTAACTGCGAGTATCCCTGGCAGATGGATGGTATTCACAGCAAAACAAAAGGCACAATAGCCTTTTTTTATCCAATCGAATGCAAAAACATTTTAAGGTTTAGCTTTGGGGTTTGTGTCTCATTGGACTGTCACCACCCCTCCTCCGGGCCCCACTGCCTAGAGCCTGGTCTCTGCAGGAAGCTTGGTGCTAGTTGTCTGCCCCACAACCACGCCGGCACCAGCAGCAGCCAGAGGCGCCCCTGGAACAGCGCCTGCCTGGGACTTCCCACGGGAAGCAGGACCCGAGCACAGGCCTTCCCCTCACCTCGGAGCACAGGCTCTGCTATTTTTAGCTACAGGCTTGAACAATAATTGTGAAATAGTTAGACATTCCCATCTACAGTGGCTACACGTTATTTTGAATTCACTTCTCAAGTGCCTAAGTTACTTTACCTAACAGGGTGAAACCTTTTACCTTCTTTAGGGTTTTTTTTTTTTTTTTGCAGCTTCATTCAGTGTTTTAACATGATTACTTTACAATTAGGTATTATTGTGCTGTCCATTTTTGAGTTTTTGTATCTAGTCCTGTTGCACAGTCTGTATCCCTTCAGCTTCAATTACCCATTATGTTACCCTGTTTCTAACTCCTGCTGGACTCTGTTACCAATGACATATTTCAAGTTTATTCTCGAATGTCCGTTCACATCAGTGGGACCATACAGTATTTGTCCTTTAGTTTTTGGCTGGACTCACTCAGCATAATATTCTCTAGGTCCATCCATGTTATTACATGCTTCATAAGTTTATCTTGTCTTAAAGCTGCATAATATTCCATCGTATGTATATACCACAGTTTGTTTAGCCATTCTTCTGTTGATGGACATTTTGGCTGTTTCCATCTCCTTGCAATTGTAAATAACGCTGCTATAAACATTGGTGTGCAAATGTCCGTTTGTGTCTTTGCCCTTAAGTCTTTTGAGTAGATTCCCAGCAATGGTATTGCTGGGTCGTATGGCAATTCTATATTCAGCTTTTTGAGGAACCGCCAAACTGCCTTCCACAGTGGTTGCACCATTTGACATTCCCACCAACAGTGGATAAGTGTGCCTCTTTCTCCGCATCCTCTCCAGCACTTGTCATTTTCTGTTTTGTTGATAATGGCCATTCTGGTGGGTGTGAGATGATATCTCATTGTGGTTTTGATTTGCATTTCTCTAATGTCCAGGGACATTGAGCATCTCTTCATGTGCCTCTTGGCCATCCGTATTTCCTCTTCTGGTAGGTGTCTGTTCAAGTCTTTTTCCCATTTTGTAATTGGGTTGGCTATCTTTTTGTTGTTGAGTTGAACAATCTCTTTATAAATTCTGGATACTAGACCTTTATCCGATATGTCATTTCCAAATATTATCTCCCATTGTGTAGGCTGTCTTTCTACTTTCTTGATGAAGTTCTTTGATGCACAAAAGTGTTTAATTTTGAGGAGCTCCCATTTATTTATTTCTTTCTTCAGTGCTCTTGCTTTAGGTTTAAGGTCCATAAAACCGCCTCCAGTTGTAAGATTCATAAGATATCTCCCTACATTTTCCTCTAACTGTTTTATGGTCTTAGACCTAATGTTTAGATCTTTGATCCATTTTGAGTTAACTTTTGTATAAGGTGTGAGATACGGGTCTTCTTTCATTCTTTTACATATGGATATCCAATTCTCTAGGCACCATTTATTGAAGAGACTCTTCTTTAGGGTTTTACTGATAAAGTCTGTAGAGGTCAGACCCATGGCCATGGATCAGGTGGTTCTAGAATGAGGTCCGAGTGACTGACTGTGTTTGGAGATGTACAGCACCTCAATGGCATCTGCCAAGGAAGGGCCAGACCTGGCCCAGGCTCCCACCTGGCTCTCTTGCCCAGGAGACAGGCCCTCCCTGGCAGGCCAGTGAAGCAGCCCAGAGCCGGGTGCTCTCCCGCTGTATCTCGGCCTCCACTCAGTGGGGAGGGCCTCGAGGCCTTCCTGCCTTCAGCGCCTGGTCAGTCAAACTGACCCCACACATAATTCTCAGCATTCAAGGAATGCTGGGTGGGCAGCAACTCTGCTCACTGAACACATCCTGTTAGCAGACTGAAGCATCAAAGCTTGGGGACGGAACACAAGGAAGGGACGTGCCTGGGAGGATGAAGGAATCACCTGCTGTCCAGAGAGCGAGGTGAGAGAGCACAATGTTTCAGAGCGTTCAGTGACCCCCCCCACCCCCAAAGCTTTCCCTGGCTGGATGGGGCAATGAAGCCTTTCTTAGCAAATTACAGAAACAGTGGCTACAGAGACACATACCTCATACTGGGTGAACACCGTATGTGCTATCTGGGTTCCAGAGTCACATCTCGGCACCTCCAAGCTTCTCGGCGACAGTCACCCGTGGGCTCCACAAGACCTGTGCATCCACCCTTTCTAAGGGCCCCTGTTCATATGTCCTAGGGAGGCAGGGCCCGTGAGGAGTGTGCACTAGTGCTCTGCCGTACCTCCCCCCGGCTCTACTGTACCCCCACCAGTGCACTAACATGTCACCTCATGTGGCCAGTGTCCACCCAGAACCTCTCCCTGCTGCCGTCTGTACCTCCTTTCACCTTCGAGCCTCTGTGATGAGCCTCTCTTTTCCTTCTTCTGATGAACAAACATCGGCCATGGGGGGAAAACCGAGAGGTGTAACTAATCTGCAAGAAGCCTACCACCTAGTCCAGCAGCCAAGGATACAACAAGCAGGAGACAGAAGAGCGCCATGGTCAGGCAGGCCAAGCCGACAGACCCCCACCACTCTGTGCTGCAGCAACCTCTGAGACCCAGGAGTAGAGTGCCTACATGACACTTGGTCCCTGGCTGCAGGACCCCCCTAGGAGGGGCGCTGAAGGGGCACAGGAAATGGGGCATTGGGCAGGCAGCAACACCCCTGCTCTCCCTGGTGCTCTGCTCTCCCAGGTGGATGGCGGGGCAGGGAGAGGTAGCGAGGACACCCTTAACCAGCCACGGCTGCGTGCTTGTCTCCTTTGGAGAGTCCACCTGCTTTTTCCTTTCCCCAGGGCTGTCTCCGCGGGAGGGGAGGTGAAAGCACACTCACAATGCCAGGCACCTGCCTTGTGCCACCTGCCACATGGGTGTTCTAACGTCCATCAAAAACCCAGCTAACTGCCATTGCTCCAGGGCAAATGGTTTTCAGGAACATGCAGGTTTTTGTTTTGCAAAGTACTTAGAAGGAAAGCCTGAGCCATGTCTACATAAACACTAAACTAACATTAAGCTACACCAAACAGTAGGCCTTTTGTTTGTTAAGCCACCTTCTTAGGAAGAAAAACATTAGATTTTAAAAACTGGAACAAGTCAGTTAAGAGCTAAAGAAAGTTTGATCCAAAAACTTGTATGAGAACTGAGGTGCCCCAAACTGTGAGTGAAGAGGCTGTGCTGGAGAGGGGCCCTACCCTCTGCCCCCCACCCACTCTCCAGGGAATACTAGTCCTGAGCAAAGGGAAGAGCGCAGTTTGAAGGCATCAGCAGGGAGAATGGAGTGCTCATCCAGCTACGGCAACCATGGCCAGGGGACAGAGCCTGGAGGACGGTTTTTGCAGGTAAGAGCAGCGAGGCCCCATAGCCAGCCCAGCTTCCAAGAAGACACCAGGGCAGGAGCCTGGGAGGGGGAGGTCGCCGTCAGCTGCAGGCTGGGGAGGAGCACTGGAAGGAGCTGGTCCAGGGACAGGGGGACCAGGTGGGAACAAAGTGGAAGCCGGCAGACACCTGGAGCAGACCTGTGCTCCTGCGGGCAAGGTCATAGCACCCCCTGCGGGTGCAGAGCTCAAGGATGTGAGGGCTGGACATGTTAAGGGGGACAGTTGATAAACAGTGTTTCCAGGGCTCCTTGGCCCTAGGCCCTTTCCTGCAGAGCCAGTGTCCCTTAGAACAGTGATCCCTCAACTTCACAACTTGGGAGGACACTGCTGGGTTCCCAGTGTCCAAGCTGACAGGTCTGGGGTGAGCTTTGAGAACCTGGGCCCTAAAGGCCTGGGAGCAGAGTGGGGCTCTCCCTAGCATCAACGGCTCTGCATCCATCCCCACCCCTGGCAGCTGACTCTGCATCAGTGGTCAGAAGGCCTGGGACTCTGCCTGCGCGCCCCGCAGCCCCTTCTGCCTCCAGGTCACATCAGGCCACAGCTGCCTTTCCCGTCCAGTCACCTGACTTCTGTTTCAGGGTCATGCCCTTCCAGCCCAGCCCGGGCCCTGTGAAGCACCGGTATTTCGTTAAGTTAATCACACCTATCAGGTATGGGTTTTCTAGTTTCACTTTCAGAAGTAAATTCAAAGTTCCAGGGGCAATTTTCAAGGCTTCTAACCTGTTGGTTCAACTATGGAATAGTCTGCAATATTTGAGCCTGGTTTACGGCTTTTACATTTCAGATACTAAACTGAAAAAAAATCAAAGCCTTTATGCATAAAAAAGTGACAAAAGTCTTCCCAGGGCTACCCGCATTTTAATTTACACATCTGTGCTTCTGTCACTGAATAATAAAAAAGAACCAAACAATTTTTTTTACTGTTGAATTACTCGTTTTTTCTAAGGCAAAGGCCAAAAAAAAACAACCAAAACACCCACTAATGAGTTTTCTGTCTGGTTTCCTACAGTCTCTAATCTCAATTACAAGTCCCAGGAACAGGGAGAACTTTCAAAATCATTAGAACAAAGGGAACAAACCCATTAGATTCAAAAGCCCCAAGTGCCCTAAAATAATCTGAGAATGCATTTTAAAGTTAACCCCTGACAATTAGGTACAGACTTGTCTATTTAGATTTGACACAAACTTGCCTTTTAAATTTGTTCATATATAAGAAAAACACAAGGCTGGATATAAGACAAAAAAAAAAAAAAAAAGGCACAGGAAGGAAGAATAACAATCTGTGACTCTCTTGCTTGCTGAAATCTATCATTAGGGGTAAGTTCCACACTTGCTAGAGAGCCTGGCCAAACCCTTGGCTCCTGTTGGCAGGAGGCCCGCCCCTTCTAAGGAACCTAAAGGCCATTTTAAACCCGTGCCAGCTCGCAGGGAAGTTGTTGCAAATGTCCCCTCCAGGTACAACTCCGATGTTTAAAGCTTAGTGACCGTCCAACGATGGGGCGTGTTAGGAAAGTACTTTAACAATATTAAAGTGCAGAAAATGACTAGTAGTCTGGTGAACGAGCGTTATCAAACGCTGAGTGTTTGCGAACAAGGACCCTCACAGTGAAATGCTTTCGGCTGAGCATGTGGATTTCTACGCAGTGGACTCACTTTGAGTACCTTTCACTGTTTTCCCAACCAGAAAGAGGAAGCTGCAGAAGGGGCTTTTAAAGGGAATGAGGTGGCTAAGGGGTTGGGATAAGAATGAGGGACTCCCCGAAGCATGGCTTCCAGGCACTCAGATGGAATTACTGCGGATGGGTGTGTGGGCGTACGTGTCGGGGGGTACCTGGGGGGTCTCCATGGGAAAACACGGAGGCTGCAGGGACCAGGACCCGAGGGGAGTTGCGGGTGAAGGGTCCCTGTCGCTTTGACCCCGGCACCCGACTTCCCAGATCTGACGGGGTATCCCCGGGGACACACGGGCAGCCAAGGGTTGGCTTCGGCGGGGCGCGTGGGGAGGGGGTTCTCGCGAGAGGCCGGAGAGCGCCCGACGCCCGAAGGGGAAGCGGCGGCCCTTCCTCACCTCGCACGTCCGCGGCCAGGGCCCGCCAGGTGGGCGCGTAGCCGATGCAGTGGCCGCACCACGAGGAGTAGAACTGCACGAGCCACGCGGCCGAGCTGTTGGCTGTGGCCCCACGGACGCTGCCGCTGTCCAGCACCCACACGGCGTCCTCGCCCGCGCGGTACAGCCGCGCTGCGCCGCACGTCCCGGGCCCCGCCGCAGCCGCCAGCAGCAGGAGCAGCCACCGCGGCCGCGCGGCCCAGGGTGGAGACGCGGGCCGGCTCCGGGCTCGGGACGTCGTGCCAGCTCCGGTCCCCGGGATGCGCGCCGCCGCCGTCCCGGCCGCCGCCATGTTGGAAGTGCCGGCGGTGCGGCGCGGGCCCGCTGACCTTTCACCCTGGCAACCGCCGTCACGTGGGCCGCGCGCCTGGCCCCGCCTTATCGCGGCCCCGCCCCCGCCAGGCCCCGCCCCTGCCCGCTCTGCGAGAGCCCCTCTGGCCGGTGTCCAGCTAGGCCACGCCTCCCGCCTTACGCGTCAGGCCCCACCCCCGACACCTCTGCCCCGCCCCGCGGGCCAGGCCCCGCCCCGCCCCCTCCGTGGGCTCCCGGAACCTCGGGGTAAGACGTTCACAGTAACAAAATAGAAGCGCAGCACCCCAGAAATTTGAATTTCAGATGAACAGCGGATCGTTTTTTAGTGTAAGTACGTCCCATATCTGGACTGAAAAATTAATGGGACATACTTATACATTAAAACAATTGGTTGTTTATCAGAAATTCAAATTTAACTACGCATGTGGTGTTTTATCTGCCTACCCTACCCGGGCTACAGAGAATCTTGCCACCCTGGCTTTTGTTTTAAAAATTTTAGCTCTTTCAAAAGTGTAATTAACAAGTCCACCCAAAGTAAGCTAAATTTTAGGACGTTCTTGCAACACAGGCTGCAAGGTTCATTCATTTCCCTGCAAACCTGCAATATAAAGATGCAATTTTGCTGTTGTTTAATTGCGCAGAGGAGCCTGGTTCTTTTAATTGCATGTATACATTTATATCCATGCAGTCACCCATCAGTTCTCTGTATTGTGGGGTTCTGCAGAAGATGTCTGAGGAAAATATTTTGCGGCTAACAAAGGTTAGAAAACCCTGCACAAGATGATCCAACTCAGAGGGCCCCTGACAGGCAGCTCCCCCTCCCTCGTGTCCGCCTCCCATTCGCCCATCCCTTCTTCCTTCACTAACATCCGTGGGCTCCTGCTCCTGCCAAACATTGCAGGTAAGAACGAAACCAAGCCCTTGGTGCCATCAAGTCTACATTCCAGGCAGATAGGCCACAAAACAAGATAGCACACGTGGTGCTTTGAAGCTGTATGAACCTTAGAAGATCATGTTCCTGTGGTTGTGGACCTAGCATGGGTGGAGCCTTTTGATGAGGTTATTTCCATTGAGGCGTCCTCCGAGTGGGTCTTAATCCTTTTACTGGAGTCCTTTATAAGACGAAGAGAAACAGAGAAAAAGGTACAGGAGCTGAGAAAGAAAGCCACAGGTGGAGAAGCCAGAAACTGAAGGCAACGAAACCCTAGAGAGAAGGGAGAGGCCCGCAGACCCACCCCGTGCCTTCCCCTGTGGCAGAGGAGCCCAGGGTCACCAGCAGCCAGTCTTCAGGTATCATCCTGATGATGCCTTGACTTGGACATTTGCACAGCCTCTGAGGTATAAGCTAAGTTAATAAATCCCCATTGCAACAGCCACCCCATTTCTGGTATAGTGCATTTCAGCAACTTTAGCAAACTAAAACAATACCTAAGGGTAGGGACAAGTGCTATAAAGAGCAGTAAGGCAGGACAGGGGAGGGCACCATGGGCACGGCACTGGTTTGCATAGAAGTGCCCAAAGGCCTCTTTGAGAAGGGGACCCAAAGGAGGTGAGAGAGCACCTGAGCAGCCCAGGCAGCAGGGATAGCATGTGCGAAGGCCCTGAGGTAGAAGGGACTCAGCACACTTGAAGACAAGCCAGTGGGAGCAAAGTCTGAAAAGTGCCAAGAATGAGACCATGTGGAGCCCTCCAAGCCAGAGCAGGAGCATGATTTCACCTCTGAAAGTAATGGTGGTCCTGGAGGATGTGAGCAGGGACATGGCTCTGCCCTCTGGCTGCCATGTGGAAGGAGCAGGAGGGGAAACAGGAGACTTGCACGAGGCCATCCCAAGAGACAATGGTGGCCCAGGCAAGAGTTGGGGTGGCCCTGGAGGGAAGGGCCAGACTCAGAGTAGACTGGGAAGGGAGAGCTGCTAGCTCTTGGTGCCAGGGTGTGAGAGAAAGAGGGAGTCTCGCCTGTGTCCAGTGAAGCAGAGATGAGAGGGCTGCAGGGAAAGGGGTGGCAGAGATCCCTGGGGAGGCAGCAGGGACAGAGACAAGGGCTCCGCGCCAAGCCCTGGGATGGAGCAGCAGGACAGTGCAGAGTCCCAGAGGTGAAGGAAGATCTGACAAGATGAAGAATTAAGAATCAGCTGCTGGTGCAAGTGAGTGGAGGGGCCCGGACTGCTTGGAGGTGTTTTCGGAAAGCATGGAGGAGAGAAAGGGCAAGAGACTCTCCTGAGGAGCTTCGCTGTAAAGGGGGAGTAGGGAAAGCAGGTGGGGCCCAGAAGGCCAGGGAAGGACTTTTAAAAAAATATTTTTTTATTGACAAATCTTCACACACATACGGTCCATACATGGTATACAATCAATGGCTCACAATATCATCATGTAGTTGTGTACTCATCACCATGATCATTTTTAGAACATTTGCACCACTCCAGAAAAAGAAATAAAAAGAAAAACTCATACATCCCATACCCCTTCCCACTCCCTCTCACTGATCACTAGTAATCCATACATTTTTATTCATCTGTCCATACCCTGAATAAAAGGAGCATCAGACACAAGGTTTTCAGAATCACACAGTCCCACTGTAAAAGCTATATAGTTATACAATCATCTTCAAGAATCAAGGCTACTGGAAGACAGCTCAACAGTTTCAGGTACTTCCCTCCAGCCACTCCAATACACCATGAACTAAAAAGGGATATTTATATCATACATAAGAATAACCTCTAGGATAATCTCTCGACTCTGTTTGAAATTTCTCAGCCACTGAGACTTTATTTTGTCTCATTTCTCTCTTCCCCCTTTTGGTCAAGAAGTCTTTCTCAATCCCTTGGTGCTCATCCCAGGAGTTCTGTCTCATGTTGGCAGGGAGCTTTACACCCTTGAGAATCAGGTCCTACGTAGGGGGGAGGGCAGTGAGTTCACCTGCTGAACTGGCTTAGAGAGGCAGGCCACATCGGAGCAACAAAAGAGGGGGTGACTCTTAGGCATAATTTAAAATAGGCTTAGCCTCTCCTTTGCACGAATAAGTTTCGTAGGGGCGAACCCCAAGGAGGGCTCAGCGGGGAAGGACTTTTACAGATGGGAGATGCTGCCCCAGGCTGCACGCTGATGAGGATGGGGGAGGGAGGAAGGGCTGGTGCTCCGGAGAAGGGAGACGTCAGGAGTGGTGAGGGCTGGGGTCCAGGGTCCAGACTGTGCATCTGCAGAAATGGGGAGGGGATGGAGGGTGGTGGCCGGGCAGATTGCTGGGGGCTTGACGGTGGGCAGGTGTGTTCCATCTAGGTTCTCGGGAGAGCTAGGAAGCAAGGTCACGGCTGAGGTCGGGAACCTAATCCCTCCTACTGTCTCTCTGCTTCATGGCTGGCCCTCCAGGGGTTGCAGTAGGGCTCGGGGGTGGACTTAACCAGGATAGGGTTTGGCTGAGCTAGTATAAGAGAGGGAGAGAGGCAGGGAAATGGGAGTGAGGGTGCGGGGCAAAGAGAGACAGGATAATGGAATCTCGCCTGGCTGGAGAGCATGAGCTTGAAAGGGTAGTGGACAGAGAAGGAGGTCCCTGTGCTCTTGTTTCCTCCACTCCGCCTGCACCTGCCCAGGCCAGACTCTCATCACCAATCTCAGGGGACACAGGCTGCACCAGCTTCCTAGGGAGACCCCCGCCTGCAGCCCGTCCTTCCCAGCCCTCCAGCAGGGTGCTTCCTGGGTGCCCACTCTTGCCTGTGTGCTGAGTCGAACGGTGCCCCCCAAAAAGACCAGTTTCAGCCCTAAGCCCAGCCTGAGGAAAATGGCCCTGTTTGGAAATGGGATGTTTGAAAATGTCATTAGTTAGGACATCTTAACTAGCCAAGGCCAGCTTGGCTTAGAGTGAGTCCTAGTCCAAGATGACCGTACAAAAAGGGGGAAGTGAACACAGACAGACAGCATGCCAGCCACCCAGCAGAGGCCAGCAAGAGGCATGGAACGGGTTCTCTCTTTCAGAGGCAGCAAGGCCCTGCTGACTTCTTCCATTCAGGCATCCAGCCTCCAGAACCATGAGAAAGTCCACTGTCGCTATTTAAGCCGCCCACTTCATGGTTCATCATTACCGGGTCCTGGTGAACTGAGGTATGGGGAGACCCTGGGCTGGGTTCTCCACCCTCACTACCCAGAGGTGTCCCCTGCCCAACTCACATGCCAATCCTTTCCAAAAATGATCATGGTGATGAATACACAACTGTGTGATGATATTGTGCACTGCTGGGCACAATAAGGCTGCTGGCTCGCCGCTCCTTGGGGCAAGGACATGGGTCCCACAGCGACCAGGACATGGTGACCAGGGTGGCAGAGGAGGAGCAGGAGGGCTGCAGGCACGTTTCGGGCCTCCCTCCATCCTGGATGCCCACCTGCTTCCTTCTCTGCACTGGTTTGAAACTGCTACGCACCCCAGAAAAGCCATGCTCCTTCATCCAATCTTGTGTGTGCAGACTCATTCTGGGTGGGTCTTTTGATTAGACGTTCCCATGGAGATGTGACACCCGCCCACTCAAGGTGGGTCTTCATTAGTTAACTGGAGTCCTTAAAAGACCTCAGGGAGAAAGACAGAGCTCAGACTCAAGTTAGAAGGCAGAGAGATGAAGCCAACCCACAGATGTCTGGAAACGCAGAAGGAGCTGAGAGAGTTGTGTGAGCCTAGAAGCCGGGAGTGAAGGGCCAACAGCCATTGCCATGTGTCTTCCCGTGTGCAGAGGGCCTGCAGACATGATCAGCCTTTCTTTTTTTACATGGGCAGGCACTGGGAATAGAACCCGGGTCCTCTGGCATGGCAGGAAAGCATTCTTGCCTGCTGAGCCACCATGGCCCGCCCTGATCAGCCTTTCTTGAGTGAAGGTATCCTCTTGTTGGTGCCTTAATTTGGACATTTTCATGGCCTTAGACCTATAAATTTGTAACCTAATATATCCCCTTTGTAAAAGTCAACCCATTTCTGGTATATTGTATTCTGGCAGCTTTAGCAAACTGAAACATTCTCCACTGGGGGATGTATTAGCCAGGGTTCTCCAGGGAAGCAGAACCAACAGGAGATATCTGTAAATAGGAGATTTTATAAAAGTATCTCATGCAACTGTGAATGCACAAGTCCAATTTCTGTAAGGCAGACAGCAAGCTGGCAGCTCCGGTCAAGTTCTTCAATGAATCCCCCAAGAGAGGCGGGCAGGCTGAAGCAGAGAGAGAGAGAGTCTCTCCTCTGACTACTCCTTTAAAGCCATCGGCTAATTAGATTAAACATCACCTCATTGTGGGGGACACACCCTTTGGCCTACTACAGATGTAATCAGCTATGGATGCAAAGAATGTGCTCAGGATTTAATAAACCAGCCTTTTGGTTTATTAACCAGCTATGAAATTCCTTGCAGTGACAGTTAGGTCAGGTAACTGGGCACCATCACCGGGCCAGGCTGGCACCTGAACCCAGTCGTCACAGAGGATTTCGTTGTTGGGCACCACACTGGGAGGGGCTGTGTCTGGGCAGAAGTGGTGCCCTTCACCCGTGCTCCTGGGTTTGGGTCCCCCATCACCCACCATGCTTCCTCTTTGCCTTTTAGGCTCATGAGGTTCCTGCCCAGGTGACAAGGGACCTGGGGGGTTGGGGGTTTCACAGTCCATGGAGTGGCACCTGCAGTTTGGTGGACACTGATGGTGGCAGCTCCTGCTGACTGCTCTCCCCAGCAGGTGACCCCTTTACCTGCTTTGCCTGCAGTGCTCTCAGAGAGTGCTAGAGGCAGGTCCTCCCCTTTCCTGCTCTCACCAGATCACAGCAAGAGTTGGAGGGAGCCAAGAGAGAAACCAGGACGCCCCACCCCATCCCCGGGCAGAGGGGGATGAGGGCTGGGGCCTGACTGCTGGGAGCTTACTGAAACCTGTCCTGTGGGATGGAGCCTCCAGTGGAGCACATCTTTCTGGAATACTCCCCCAGGGCCACGCCACCATGCGCCCTTTCTCCAGTTCCAGGTGCCTCTGGCTGTGCGGCTCTGCCATTTAAGTCCAACCTCTCCAGCCAAAAAAGCATCGGTTGTGAGCTGCAAGTCAAATTCAGGGACATTACAGGGTGGGTGGGAGCAGCTTCCATTTCCCCAGTCTCACTCGGTAGCCTCGTTAAAGCTGTACCCTGCCTCGCAAAGGCAGTGCCCCTAGTTCATCAGCGGTCAGAGCTGGCCGCCTGTAAGACAACGAGTGTGCGTGCTCCTGAGGGAGCAGATGTGCTGCCTGTGAGCCACGAGGCTCCTGGAGGATTTCAGAGGGATGAAACCCTGGGGAAAACGGGCATCTTGAAGTTGATGAGGTGAAGGGCTCTTTTACTCCCGAGACCCAGGACATCTGAGGTGTAAGGGCACCTGGCCCTCAAATGACGGAGGGTGCCTGTGCTGGGGATGAGGAATGAGACCCCCTTGCTGCCCCCAGACGTCCGACAGCCATTGGACTGTCCTGGTCATGCCTGGACTTGTCCCTTCTCGTACCCCTGGTACCCTCTAACCTCCCCACACTGCCCACCCTGCCCCAGCTCAGCCTCAGCTCTGCAGACGCAGCTTCTGCAAGAGGTGAATGTGCCAGTTTGAATCTGTTGGGCACCCCAGAAAAGCCATGTCCTTTAATCCTCATTCGGTGTTACTGGGTAGGATCTTTTTGTTGTTGTTGTTTCCATGGAGATGTGACCCACCCAATTGTGGGTGGTAACTTTCAATTAGGTAGCTTCCATGGAGATGAGTCGCCACCCATTCAAGGTGGGGTTGCTTACTGGAGCCCTTTAAGAGGGAACCATTTGGAAAAAAGCTGGAGAGCCACCAGAGCCAATAGAGCCCACGCAGCCAGAGACCTTTGGAGATGCATAAAGAAAACAACCCTGGGTGCCTTAATTTGGACATTTTCATGGCCTTAGAACTGTAAACTTGTAATAAATTACCCTTCCAAAAACCTTTCCGTTTCTGGTATATTGCAATCCGGCAGCTTACTAACTAGAACAGTGGGGGTGAAGAAGGGGCCAGGAGGTTTAAGCGGGGGCCCTGGCTCCACTCTCCGCTCTCCAGCTGGAATCTGGCTTTGAGGGCTGAAGTGTACAGCTCTACCTTCTGGGGGACCCGCAAGAAGGAAATATAAATCCTCACTGAACGCCCGCCAGGGCCCAGGGGTCCCCATCCTCTCCCATCCTCACTGGCACCTGAGCCCAGATGGCGTCTGCCCTCCAGAGCTGAGGGCACAGAGGCTCGGGGACACAGAGATGCCCAGGAAGTGGGGCGCAGGGCCATCTGTTTCCTAGGGCTGTACAAACGGAAACTTTCTCTCCAGGATCTGGAGGCCGAAGTCTCTAGGGTGAAGGTGCCCTGTCGAGAAGCACCCATGGGCTGCCAGGCCCCGGGGACCTTGGCTTGGACACAGCACCTCAGTCTCTGCCTCCACCATCTGTAGCCATCACCCTCTGTCTCTCTGTGTCCAAATTTCCTTTTTTTTATAAGGCACCAGTCATTTGGGCCCAGGCCCACCCTCCTGCACCGAGATTTCGATGTCACTAGTCTAATTCCAGTTCTAACAGCCTGACCTCCGTGAAGTCTTTTTTCCTCTAATTAGAGAAGTTGTAGCTTTACAGAAAACTCCTGCAGAAACATCCTGAACACTTTGCATTCGTGTGGTACATTGTTACCGCTGATGGAAGAAGATTACTATAATTGCACAATTCGCTACAGTCCATGGTTTACATTAGAGTTCCCTGTGTGTTGTACAATCCTGTAGTTTTTAAAAAGAATTTTTACTAGTAGCATATGTATAACATTTCCCCTTTTAGCCACATTCAGTACTGTTAATTCACAATGCTGTGTCACCATCACCACCATCCTTTACTAAAACTTTCCAAACAGAAACTCTACTGCCACATCAGCTCCTGGTCACCTCTATTCTCCTAATTTTATGAGTTTGCTTATTCTAATTATTTCATAGCAGTGAGAGCACACACTTTGTCCTTCCATGTCTGGCTTATTTCACGCAACACGACATCCCAAGGTCCACCCATGTTCTTGTGCATGTCAGAATTTCATTCCTTTTTATGGCTGAATCACACCCCGTCGGTGTGGGGACCGCGTCTCATTTATCCATTTCTCTGAGGATGGGCACTGGGGGGTGCCGCCAGCTTTTGGCAACTGTGGAAAATTCTGTGGATAAACCGTGATGGACACGGGTGCAGGTGTCTGTCTGTGCAACTCGCTTCCAAACGGCCCTGGGTCGGGGGGAAGGAGGCCCCAGGAAGGGCACCAGAAGCTCCTTCCACGGTACCCTGTACTTTTTTTTTTATGATTATTTTTAAATTAGAGAAGCTGTAGGTTCACAAGAGTCACTGGCACATCTTTTGGGGGTACACAATCTGTCCCCTGACAAGAGTTGGGAAGGCAGGCAGCCTTGGCCCCGGGGTCCCTGCTGCATCCAGCTGGGGGGGCCCCTGCAGGGCTGGAGCCAGCTGACAAGAGGAGTCCAGGGGCAGGAGGGTGGCTCGGGGAGGAGGGAGAGGCGGCTGGGGGAGGAGGGAGAGCACCCCCGTGCAGAGGAGTGGCTTGGCCTTTGGTGGCTGCCACGGGCCGGCAGGACGAGAGCCCGGGGAGGACAGAGGCAGGGTGCCCAGACATTTGGCGGGGCCCTAGAGGTCACCTGAGGGGGGCCAGTGGGCCAAGGGATGGACTTGTTGAGCCTGGTGTTCACGGGACAGGCATGTCCCCCAGGGCGGGCTCCCCCCACACACACTGGGACCCAGACTGGCTGGGTGCTGCTGGGCCGCTGGGGAGCCGTCACCGCGTCATCAAGACTGGTGCGGCCACCGTGTGTTTGTGGGGGGTCGCTTGGGGTAAGGCCCATGACACCCAGCAGATGGTTCGGGGCTGGAAGCGGGGGCTGCTGTGAAGATGCCATAAGGGACAGTGGGAAAATTAAAGGTAGGCTTTAAATGCAAAATAATCATTTTCTATGAAAGATAATGACTCCTCGACGCAGGGCTCAGGGTGGATCAGCCCATGAGGCCATGGTGGGTTGCGGGAGGGGGGGGCGGTGAGGGAAGTGTGAGGCCCGGAGGAAAGCTGTCCTGATACTCAAGATCTGCCTGGGCCCATGCGTCTGCACACCCAAGCATCGCGCTGGACACACGGCGGTGGCGGCGGCGATCAGACGTGCCTCCCACCTGGTGCGATGCTGCTTCTCCTACAGCCAGAGGCGTTTCGTCGCTCTGGCCTCCTCTGGACCCAGCCGCTGTGGGGAGGTATGACTGCGCTTCCATTAGTTTCTGTCCCTCCAGGGTGGCCCCATGTCCTGCCAGGCCGAATGCTGCCCCCCCACAAGATCCACCATGCCTCCTCGGCACCTGGAGGAGGTCATTTTGGAAAGGCCTTCGCACTGGCTGTGTGTGGCAGTGTGTCACGCTCCAACCCTATGGCCATGAAGCACGCAACTGTCAAACCTGAGACAAATCTGCAGAGCTCCACATGGGAGATTTACCACTGTGCTGAGCATGTCTGTGTAAAATACGTAATTCTTCTCTCCCAGCCACATAAATCCCAAAGGGTCAGAGATATACAAAATTGCAAATTACAGACTAATTTGCTCAGAAAACTAGGAAAGACTGAGAAAGCTGCAGCTTCACATGTTTTCAGATTGCATATGCGAGAGTGAACACGTTCTTTTTCCCACCAGAAGCAGACTTTCACTGCATACCCAGGAGCGCCGGGGTAGGCCCGGTGCGCGGTCTGCAGGAGTTGGCTCGGTGGCGGCCGCCCCGAACTGCGAACGCACCCAGGATGGGACCAGCGTTGGGTGGTGGTGAGAGTCCGCCCTGGGGAGCTACTTCAGCCACACCCAGCTGTGGCCTCGCTGCAGGGGCCCCACTAGGTTCGAGGTTCTGCGGAGGTCACCAGAGCTACTCGGTGGAGGGCAAAGCAACTCTGTACACCTGCTGAACTGGCTCCTTGAGGCTCTGCTCTATCAGTGCTCAAAGTTGGGGAAGCCGGGGGTCCTGGGTGGGGAGCTCTGCAACCCAGAGACCACCCCCAGGGGTCCCCAAAGCAGTGCTCCCTCACTTCCAGACTCCCCAGTCAAAACAGGGAGTTTTTCCAATTCAAGAAATAAACTGGAAAGAGACAGACAGATAGATGAGTGATAGGTGGTTGATAAATAGATGGATATATGAGCAACAGATGGATAGACAGATAAGCAATAGATGACAGATGGGTAGAGAGACAGATATAGAGATAGAAGCAATGGGTGATAGTTGATATAGCTAAATAAGCGATAGATATGGAAGACAGACCGATGGATAGAAGAAGACAAAGCCCACTCTAAGATGTGGAAAATGACTTCCGAGAGGTTCAATCACAGAATAAGTGAACTCATCTCAAGAAATCCTAAGCAGGTGAGAAGCTAGAAAGCACACTTAAAAGGTGTTTCCCTTTGTCAGAGTTGACGGCTGGGCTCATTCAGAGGCCATTCTCCTTGTGCATGGAAGATATGATTCAGGATAAAACACCAAAACCCCACGCCCGTATCAGGGCCCTGTGCTCATGCAAAGGCTCTCCTAAGACGGTGTTCCCCAACCCCCTGAACACACGCTGTGCTGCTTTGAAAGGATGTATGCCCCCTAGAAAAGCCATGTTTTAATCAAAACCCCATTTCATAAAGGCAGAATAATCCCTATTCAATACTGTATGTTTGAAACTGTAATCAGATCATCTCCCTAGATGGTGTGATTTAATCAAGAGTGGTTGTTACGCTGGATTAGGTGACGCCATGTCTCCACCCGTTTGGGTGGGTCTTGATTGGTTTATTGGAGTGCTATAAAAGAGGAAACGTTTTGGAGAATAGGAGATTCAGAGAGAGCAGAGAATGCTGCAGCACCACAAAGCAGAGAGTCCACCAGCCAGCGACCTTTGGAGATGAAGAAGGAAAACGCCTCCCGGGGAGCTTCAGGAAAGCAGAAGCCAGGAGAGGAAACTAGCAGATGACGCCGTGTTCACCACGTGCCCTTCCAGCTGAGAGAGAAGCCCTGACCATGTTTGCCATGTGCCTTCTCACTTGAGAGAGAAACCCTGAACTTCATCGGCCTTCTTGAACCAAGGTATCTCTCCCTGGATGCCTTAGATTGGACATTTCTATAGACTTGTCTTAATTGAGACATTTTTTCGGCCTTAGAACTGTAAACTAGCAACTCATTAAGTTCCCCCTTTTAAAAGCCATTCTGTTTCTGGTATATTGCATTTCGGCAGCTAGTAAACTAGAACACACGCTAACAAGGTGCTCTCTCCCTGGGATTGTCTTCTAAAGGCTCCCAGCAAGCGACACGCATCGTCCATCACCGTCACCATCCCCAGGAAGACCAGAGCCAAAGAGTCAAAGTCTCCTGCCATCCTAGGGGCTGGAAGGCCACTGGACCTTCGGCTTAGAGTCTCTGCAGCTGAGGGGGCTGCTCTGAGAGGGTGGGCTCGCCCTCCCACAGCACTGCCCTGGCCAGGTCTCTGGCCCGGGATAGTCAGGGAGCCAGCTGCCCTCCTCCTTACATGCACCCAGGCTGTTCTCAGGGTCCCCCCCTGCCCTGGCACCCCAAGATCCTTCCCACGGGCTTCCACCCCAGTGGGCTCTGTTCTCCGGCCTCGAGTGTTGAAGCCCACCAGGTATCACTGTCTCACACAGTTCATCCTCCGGGACTGTTTGCCCCAGGAAATCCTCTTTATTCTTGAGTTGACAATTTCTTAGACCTGCCATCTGAGTATCTGCTCTAAGGGAAGCTAAGCGGGAAAGCCCAAGGGCCTGTTCCATGGCGGGACTTCCGTGAAAGCTCACCCTGCAAACGCTTGGGAGAAACCGCCCGACTCTGAGAATCCAAGGACCCATGTGGGGTGGAGAGTCCACCTGGCAAATGGCCCGCTGATTCTGCCACGGGGCCCCGGTTATCATGCCCCGGAGCAAAGGGCTTTGGAGTTAGTCTGCACCCCAGTTCTCAGCACGGCAGCCCTAAGCCTTGCTGCTGGCCTCTGAGTCGCCCCTTCCTATAGTCTGCACACAGGACACACATCCCCCCAATTGTGCACAGCCAGGCTACGCCGTGGCCCCGAAAGTCAGCACAGATGGCAAAGCACAAGCACGTCCCCCACCGGCTGTGGGGACCCTCGATTCTCTCTTCCCGTCTCCCTGAAACTTTCTTCTCTCTGCTGCCCTCGCCATGGCTGAGTCCCATGCGCCCCCTCTCCCACCCTGCAGACTCCTGGCCCTAACACCTTGGCCAGCAGGGGTGGGGGGCATGGTCATGCAGGTCGGAGCCTCACCTCCTTCGGGTCAGGGGCCTAATGGAGGAGGGGAGTCTCCAGTTCAGGCTGTGATCTCTGACCATTCCACAGAGCCCGGTCCACCTGTCATGGCATGTCCACCCTGGGAAAGCCTGGCTCCTAGAAGCCTTGTGCACGCGCACACACACACACACACACTTTTACCACGCTTTCCTCGTGGTCCTCAGCTCTGAGGCCCCCTGGTCCCCTGGGACTGCCCAGCAGACCCTCCATGGATGTGGGGAGGCCATGGCTAGCCGGCCTGGGCCTTAGGGAGCCTCCCCCGGCCGTGGGCTGCCCACCGTGGCCAGCTCCGAGAGTGTGGCTAAAGTGTCACAGAGGATCCTGTGGGTGAGCTGGGTGGACACCAAATCGACGGCCTCGGCTCCTTCCGGGCAGCAGCCCACAGCCGGGGGGTCCTTGGGCCGAGGCTGGCCCTCCTCTGGGCTGCCCAGGCCCCCTGCGACCTCCTCGCCGGCATACTCGAGCCACCTGGCCAGACCGCCGGCCACCGAAGGCACTTGGCCTGGGGGAGGAACCACCAGGGCTGCAGGCTGCATGCTTGGGGTGGCCTCTCTGCCCTCCGCCAGCATCTCTCCAGGGTCCCAGCCCTCAGTGGAGGCCTTGGCCAAGCAGCCGCTGCCTTCCGAGGATCCAGCTGCAGGCGGAGTGTTTCCCAGAAGCTCCTCTCCACCCGCCCAAGGTCTTGTGGGCCCTGCCTTGTGCTCTGTGCCCTCGAAGCACTGCACCACGTCCCCAAGCCTGCCCTGTGCACCCAGAATGGGAGCCCCGAACCCCCAAGCACTAGAGGAGGGGTGTCTCGCATGCTCTCTGCCACCAACCACCAGCGGCCTTGGGAGACCCTCCATAGCCGCACAGACCAGCCTGGACGGGGCTGGGGACTGCACTGACGACCTCGGGAGCCCCTCAGGGGCAGTGTCAGCCACCCCGCCCGGGGGGGACCCTGGCCAGCCACTCGGGCCAGGCTGTGGTTCCCCCACGGCCTTGGTCCCTGCTACAGGCCCTGGTGGTTCGCCCGATTCCCCCACGAGGTGTCCATCCTGTCCAGCACCCCCGAGGCAGCGCCCCGGCTCCTGGGGTCTCGGGGACCCGGCCCGCAGTGGACGCTCCTCAGACCAGGAGGACAGCTCCTCCGAGGTGAGGGAAGTGTCCTCCCCGGGGAACATGAGGGCCTCGGGTGGGGGCGGGAAGTCCTCTGAGCGGGTGCTGGCGTCTGGGGTCTCGCTGTCTGCCTGCAGGGCCGGCTCGGGTGGGGGTGAGGGCCTGGCATCCCGGTGGGTAGGGGGTGGGAGGTCGGCGCTGCCGTAGGACAGCACCTCGTCCACGGGAGACAGGATCTCGGCCACCATGCTGCCCGCCAGGACGGACGCGGCGTCCCCCTGGGCAGAGTGGGCTCCCTCCTCAGCGGTCAGCCCACGAGGGTCCCCAGCTGGAGCCTGCAGGGTTGTGGGGACTTCAGGCTCGGGCTTCCTGAGAGGGGACAGCCCCGGGCCAGTGTCCAGGGGCCCCTCCCGGCGGCTGGCAGCGGCCCCGTGAGGCCTGAACTCTTCTGCTCTGTCGAATTCCGCCTCCGACGCAGAGGTCCCCGAAGGAAAGGAGAGCCACGCGTCGAGGTCACTGGTGGAAGAGGCCTCAGATGGGGCAGGAGAATCTGGCGCGGGTTTTCCTTTCTTCTGTCCAGCTGCTGGGCTCTCACTGGCCCCAGAGGCGCCCTGCCCAGAGTGCTGGGGAAGGAGGGTCGCTGACAAGTCCCCAGCAGGTGCGGAGCCCCCCGAGGCCCGCACAGCCCTGGCTCCAGGCTTGGGCAGCTGCCTCTGAAGGTCTTGCCAAATCTCGCTGGAGGCCTCGGAGAGCTCGGACCCCAACCCCGGAGAGGGGGTGCTGGGGAGAGGCAGCCCGGGGCCCCCGGCCACAGCCATGTTTGTGGGGACACCACGCAGGGACTCAGACACTGTGCAGCTGTCGTCCTCCCAAGACGCGCTGACGTCCGTGTCTGGGATACTCCCTGCTCCCAGGTCCGTAAGGGAGTTGGAGCTCCCCGAAATCAGGACCAGCGTGGCAGACGCCCTCTGAAAACCCTCGAGGGAGCCCACCGAGGAGGTGTTGGAAAATGCCGAGGCTTCGGAGGACCCCAGGCAGGTCACAGGGATGGACTCGGAGCTCAAGTCCCCAGCAGGAGAGGGCCTGGGCAGGGGGCTGGGGGACGGCTCCCCCTCAGGAGCCGCAGGAGCTGCTGAGAGAGTTCGGGAATCATGTCAGTGGTTTTCAGACCCTTTGGAGTGGATGTCAACTCTCGAGCAGCCCCCCTGCCCAATGCCAGGACAGCCCCAGAGCCGCAGGGCGGGACAGAAATGCACCCCAGAGGCACAGAGAGGGTAAACAGAGCCCATGCATTTGGCCCCATTGATACCAGCCCACCGGACAGCAACCCCTTTCCCCACACCAGGTCCACAGGTCACGTTCTCAGCAGGCATCTCCGCGTCCCGGGGGGGCAGCGTCATACAGCTGTAGTTTTTGTTCAAGGACTGAACACTCGGCTTTGCTTTGTTTTCATTTGAGATGTGGAAAGCCCAGGACTAACCTAAAATCACTGCTTTCCACCTGGTAAGCTGGCCAAGTAGGAGAGGTGGTGGTGGGGGCGGGTGGGGACCCGTGGCCGGGCAGAGGCAGCTCTGGCTGGGGAGCTGGCCTGGCCAGCCCTTACATGCCAGTTCCTGGGCAAGGACGGGGGCGCCCTTGACGGGGCGGGGGCTTCACCTGGAGAAGCAGCGAGCTGGGCGGCTTCCCGCCAGCCGCAGGGGACGCTGGGGTCTTCTGGTCCACAGGGGTCTCTCCTGCAAGCACATTCACGGAGAGCTCCTGGAGGGCCTGCCGGGAAGGACCTCGGCTGTCCAGGCCCCCCCCCCACCCCAGGCCTGCCTTCTGGGTCTCGTCAGGGCAGTTAAATAGACCTTACTGGGAAAACACCTGGTTCTGCTGAAAACTCCCCTACCAGTCACCTGCCACCATCGTGAGGGGGCTGTCAGAGACAGGGCTTTCCCGGGGGGGGGGGGGGGAGGGGCTCCGGCTTCAGTCCCCACTGGCTCCCCACTCCCACAGAGTCGCAGAAAGCATGTGCTCCTGCGCAGGGGCCCCTGCTGACACCACAGCTGGGCCTTGGGTGGGAGTCCTTGGGCAGTATCTCTGTTCCCAGAGATGCCCCAGACTCCGGAGGTTGAGGGTGCCCAGCCAGGCCCCGGTCGACGGGCGCAGGGGGGTGTGAGGGTCATCGGCAGCAAGAGGGGGCACTGGCTGGCCCGACTCCAGCCCTCTGGGGCCCCTGTCCATCACTGAGGGTCTGGCCCTAGCCTGGGCAGCCCCCGAGCAGCCCCAGACCCACACCTCTGCTCCTCGGGCCACTGGTTGTCCACCTCGTGGGGCCACTCTGGGGGGCTCCCAGCAGCATCCAGGACCCACTCTGGCCCCACAAGGCTCACACTCCCTCCGGCCACCTGCTGGGAACACGTAGAGAAAGAGTGGGGGTCAGGGGCGGCCGCCTCCCGGGCGGGACACCCTCCCACTTTCATGGCCTCCTCCCACCTCCTTCGGCTGCAGGCAAAGACCGCCCGCCTAGAGAGCGCCGTGGGGACCCTCTCACCAAATGCGTCTCCCCCAGCAGCTCCAAGAAGCCATCCACATGCATGGCTCCCCCACCATGGAAAGGACCAGCTTTCTCCTGCCCAGGTGTTGGGTCTTGGGAGGAGACCCAGAGCATCGAAGAGTATAAGAACTACACGCCTCTGTCTGGCAAGGGCGCAGAGGCCTCCCATTCCACTGACATCCCCGTTTCATGGACAAGGGGACCCTCCTCCCCTCCCACCGCCAGCTATGCCGCAGGGCCCAGGCAGAGCGAGGCCACTGCACAGCTGAGCCCCGTCTCCCACTTGCCTCCTGGGGATCAGAAGGGCCATCTCCAAGGGTGGGGAGCCAGCTCTGTCCCCCGCAGTCCTGTGCGAGCCTTTTTGTCCCAGCCAGGATCTTCTCCCCTGCTAGCACGGGGCTGGGGGCAGCCCAGGGGTCTCCTGCAAGGCAGAGGAACTGTCAGCAGTGGTGGGCTCAGAACACAGGGGCAGAGGATGCGGTTTCCAGGTATCCTGAAACCACGTGGAAACCATCTTAAAATTCAAAACACACACAAGCTTTGTTTACAGTGTTTGGATAGCACGAGGACATAAGGCACACTGTTCACTGCTCCCCAAAGTTATCCCACCTAGGGAGCCTCCGTGCTGTGAAATTTCAGAAAAAAGCATTTAAGAAGAACCCTGTTACATTTAGAGACTCCTTATCCTGCTTTGGGGAGGAACTGCCCACATGACTTGGAAACCCTTGGACAGAAGCCGGGCTTTTCCACTGGGCATCCTCCCCTGTGGGTCCCTGTATGGGAAACACCCCCACCAGGGAAGAGCAGACACTCTGCCTCTGGGGAAACTGCTCACGCAGGAACCCGGAAATTGTCCAAGGAGGGGCGGGGGCCAGAGGCATCAGCAGCGTCTTTGCCAAGACACTCTCCATGCTGTCACACCTTTATCTTCCAAACCCTCTTGCCACCCAGGACCTGGCTAGGGTGTCTGTCCACTGAGGCCAAGGATGCCATGACGAGCCTAAGGCCCCGAGCCAGGGAACCAGAGTGACTTGAGAAGTTATGGAACTTCGGCCAGTGCGTATGGGTGCCCTCTCGTCACAGCCCCTGGCCAAGGCTGGGGCACCAGGGGTCACGTCCCAAGGACCCTGGACTCCAACGGTGCGATGGTTAGGTTTTGGTGTCAGCTTGGCCAAGGGATGATGCCCAGTTGTCTGGTCATCCAAGCACCAGTCTGGCCATTGCTGCAAGGATATTTTGTGGCTAACTGCTTAAATGACCAGTTAATTGCATCTGTGGCCAGTTACATCTGTGATCACGTAAAGTGTGTCTCCCACAATGATATAATCCAATTAGTTGAAGTCTTTTTAGGGACAAGAGAGACTCCTTCACAGCTTCCTTAGCCAGCGAGCCTCTCCTGTGGAGTTCATCCAGACCCTTCAATGGAACCACCAGCTTCCCAGACTGCCCTGCAGATTTTGGACTTTCAAAGACTCTTCCATTCCCACGGTTGCATGAGATGCCTTAATAAACCTCATATTTATAGTTCTCTCCTGTTGGTTCTGTTTCTCTAGAGAACCCTGACCAACTCCTATGGTGACTGAGAAGAGGCATTTTCAGGGAGCCCCGTGAGAAAGTCTGGGGGTGGGGCTGGCTGGGAGAAAGCTGGGTGTGGGGTTGGCCACCTGCACGGAATGGACCAGGGCCGCTGACAAAGCTGTATGACCATAAGCCAACCACCAGCTCTTGTGCCTCAGTCTCCCGGTCTGCGAGGGGTGATGGGTGCCTCAGGAGGAAATGACAGCTCCTGGCTGGTCTCAGGGAATGACCGCTGGTTCATGTGGCTGTGGCCTGGGGGTGGCCCCCTCTCTGTTCAGCCTCTTCAGGGCCCCAAATATGCCCCCAGGACTTCCCCTTCTCCCCACTCCAATCAGCCTCAGCTCTCTCTAAGAGCCTCTGGGGGCCCTTGGGGTGAGCCTAAAGTTCCAAAAGAGAATTGTTTAATTTGTGCAAAAATCCCACGTCAGCTTCTAGTTGTGCTGATTTCCAAGTCACTTAAAAGTTCTTCTCAGCTACACAAACCTGAAACAATCAGATTTTTCTCTTTCCCCAGAAAAGCTGTCAGGCACCTCCCACAAGAAGAGAAGGACGGGCGGGGGTCTGCAGGCGGCTCCAGGAGCGGCCCGTTCGGTGGGTGGGGCAGAGGCCTTGGAGAGGATGTGCCAGATGCGGGAGAAGCTTCTGGAAGATCTCCGCAGAGGAGGCCCCAGAGCCACTTCCAGGGCACTTACCTGGGGGCAGCTTCTTCGTTACATCAAGCCCAAGCTGAGCCGCAGACAGGCCTCCCTCTGCCTCGCTGGGCTGTGTCTGTAAGACACGGGGAAAGAGCCCCATGGGCAGGAGGCTCCTGGGGAGGCCACAGCAGGGAAGGGGGGAAAACCAGACCAGAGACCCCTCCACCCCAGTGCCATAAATGGGGACTAGCCTGGGAGACCCCCACCCTAGGACAAACGTGGGGACTGGACCTGGAGACCCTCCACCAGCACCAGTATGGGAACCAGACAGGAGATCACCCCCCAACCTAGCCAGTGCCCAGCACTGGAACGTGGGTGCTTGGGGGTCCCAAGGAAGATGGAGTCATGGCGGAGGTCCCTGCCAGGCAGGGTGAACAGGTTTCAGGGGGCTGCGTACAGGAGAGGCCGGGCTCGGCACCCCTCTGGATCCTGGTGAGCCTGGAGGCTGGACACGCGGCAGAGGGACAGGAGGCCAGTGCCCGGGGTCTGAAAGACACACAGCCCTGAGGGGTTCAGACGCCCATCAGCGAGCGGGGAGGACCCCCCGCAGCCCAGGATGGAAGCAGAGCTGGGCTCTGATCTGAGGAAGACACACACAGACGCTCCTGTCCCCTTGTCCCTTCCTCTTCGAAGCCCACTCCTCTGCGGACACTGCGGTTCCTGGCACCCCAGGGCCACGCTGACACCCCCTCCCTCCACGTCCACCTCTCCTTCTGCTGTCACTCCCTTCAGCTTTACAAACCTGGTGCTCCAGAGCTGCAGCTGCCAGCTCGAACCCTTCTACGCCCCCTCCCACTGGTCCCCAAACTGTGTTCCAGGGCACCCCCTGGGTGACATTTCTCAGAGGCCACAGTGGGGGTGGGAGGAGGTGACACGGCAGGGCTTTGGGACCCCTGCAATCCAGCACCAACGTGTCCTCTTTGCTTTTGCAGAGGATTTCTTTAAATTGGGGTGGAAAAGGGGGGACCGGGGGTGGTCAGTAGGGTGGTGTTTCGGGCTAAGGGACTCATGAGGGGATGTGGGGGTGGGGATAAGGAAGGCTGCCCCTTTAACAGACCTCGTCTAAAGCAAAAAGGGACCCCCGAGGCCTCTGGGGTGGGAAAATGGCAGCCCCCCCCCCAAAGATACACTCAGGTCCTCAGCCCTGAAGCGAGTCATAAATCCAGTGACAAGTGTCCCTGTAAGAGTCACAGGAGATGGGACACAGAGGAGGAGGCTGAGTGACAACGGAGCGGGGACGGCAGCTGCGCAGGTTCCAGGACAGCATGCCGCAGCCTTCAGGAGCCGGGAGGGGCCTCCCCAGACACCTGCCCACACCCCCACTTTGGGACTTCCGGCCTCCAGGACTGTGAGAGAGTATTTTCCGCTCATCTACGTGTGCCCGGCAGGGAAGCCCGTCGGTGCACGGGCAGGGGCAGGGTCCAGATGGGGCAGGAGCCTCCCTCCCAGCCAGGCTCGGCCTCTCTGGGACGTCCGGGGCTGGCATGCGCTGCTCTGCTTGGGGAATGGTGGCAGGTGTCAAAGATGCCCAGATGGGTCTTGAAGTTTCCCATAAAAGGCCCAACTGTACAGGAGGGGGAGATGGCTGGGGAGGGCATGCGGGGTCTGGGCCCCTGGAGATGTGCCATGGATAGGATGTCCCCTGCTTGCTCTGTCTGGAGACTTGGTGGCCAGCTCAGCCCCTTCCCGAGGGTTGGCCACAGCACGGGAGCTGGTCTGCACGGCGTGTTTCAGCGGCTCAGCCCCCGCTGTGAGTCTCCGAACACTTGCCAGGTCTGCCTGGGCCTCCCTGCCCCCAAAGGCCTCCCCCCTTGCTCTCTGCTTGTATTTGGACAGGAACAGAGAGGCTCAGAGACTCCTTCTGAGTCACACAGCTCAACCGTGAGCCCGAGGCTGCCCTAAATGGCTTGGGGCCCCCAAGTGAGTGAGAGTGACCATCTGTCTTAGGGCTATTGTCTGGTTACCTTGGCCAATAAGGCTGACCGCAGGCGTGTCCTCTCCCCACGCTGGCCTGGGAGGCTGCCAGGGACTGTTTGCCACTGAGGATGACTGGGGGGCCATCATGCTGTCCCTCTGAGCGGGGAGGCTGCAGAGCAGGGCAGAACAGGGGGTGAGCGTCTCCTGGCCCACCCCTTCCTGAAGTCACCACTGCCAGCCAGCTGCTCCAAAGAGCCCTGTCCTTGAGGACAGTCCGGTGTCATGTCCAGGGAAGGAAGAGGGAGGCTAGCTCTTGTGATATGTGCCCCCACCTGGTGCCCCGAGTCCCCACAGAAGGAGGCAGGCCGGGGGAGGCCAAGGCCCCAAACGTGGTACGACACCCATTGCTCAAGGCTGCCAGGCCCAGCAGGGTTCAAAGCCAAGGTCTGCCCTAGAACACTCTGCTGCTTTCCCAGGGGTGCCCTTGGCAATGCTGACAAGGCTGCGTTGTGACAGGAGCCCTGGGCCCTGGAGAGCGGCAAAGGTTGAGAAACTGCACAGCTGAAAGTGGCTAAAACGGGACATGCCATTCCGGGTATATGTTACTACAGTCAAGTTTTAAGAGAAAGGAACCCCCACCCTTTGTGTTCCAGAAGATGTGGTTCTGCAAAGACCCTGTCCCACATGACTAAGGCCCGGGGGCCCCTTTCCACCTTGGGCCAGGCACGGCCCCTCCAGTTCCCATCGGGGCTCATCAACCATCAGTGAACTTGGGGGACAAAAGGCTCCCCAGCAAGCCCGGTGGCGCCTCTCTCCTTTCCCCAGGCCCCCGAGCCCTGACGCCTCCCGGAGAAACGGGGATACGTGCTCTGACCTTTACCCCATGCGTACATCGTCTTCTCTGGGGGCCTCGTGTCAGGGCGTGCTCCCCAGTGTGCCGCCCCTCTGCTGCACCCCCACCCCACAATCCCTTCCCCTAGAACCTCTTCCCCAAGTCTGGGTTTGTCTGGTACTTGATGGTTCTCCTTCCTTCCCCTCTTCCCCCGGCAGCATTCTGCTCCCCTCCCAAGGGCCACCCTCAGTGTCCACCTAGATGCCCTTGGGGGTAGTGGGCCCCACCCCAAGGGGCGGCCTCCCCCCACTGCACCCCAAGGACACCCTGTCCCTACCCTGGGAGCAGACTCTTCAGCACTCAGCGGTGAAGGCCTGGACTGTGACCCAGCCCCGGGACTCGCAGAGCAGTTACGCTGAGGTGTTTGTGCGAGGGGAGACTACTGCGAGGGGAGCTGAGGAAGGGAGCATGAGGATCTGACAGCCCCCCAGGAGCCAGCAGGACCCCCACGGGGCTGGCAAGGAGCTCTCCTGGGGGATGAGCCCCATCCCATCTCCTCACCCCTGGCCCGGAAAGGGTGCTGCTTCTAGAGAATTCTAGAGGGTTCGAGGGGGAGTCCAGCAGGCAGCCGGCCCTGGGGGATAGAGTGCCTCCCCAGCTATCACGAGCCCTTTCAACTCAAAAGGAAGGGAGAGAGCAGTTCCCAGGGCTAGGAACCAGGAAGTTCCTGATGTGAAAAGCAGCTCCGTTCCTTCCCATGGCCAAGGCTGGGGTCCCTGGCACCGTCATCGGACCTCTCACAGCGGCTCAACCGGGGCCGTGCCCTCACTGCACGCTGTAGGGGGCCTACAAGGCAGGCAGGGCCTCAAAGGCGATCCCCAGGACAGGCTGGCATAGCCATGGGGGAGCTGCAGCCACTGCTGATGGGAGCCGGGCCTGGTCACCTGCCCTGGACATGGGTACCTGCCCCCATGGCACAGATGCAGGGCTTGGGAGCTCAGAGAAGGGCAATGCCCCCCCCACACCCACACTGCTGGGCCAGCAGGTGGGAACAGGGTGCTCCGCCCCTTCTCTCTCCTCCCCTCCCCCTCCCCTCTCCTCCTCTTTCCCCTACACTCCGCCCCCCTCCTCAGATGGGCCAGGCTGGCTGGGCCGCAGTGAGAACGCCCTGGGTCAGTGCAGGAGAGAGTTTTGATGCTGGCCCCCGTGGACTCACTGTGTGACATGCAGGTCCTGGGGGCTTCCCAGGGGGCTGTAGCTGGTAGGGCCACTGGGCCCACCCCGCGTTTGGGGGCATGAGGGCTCCTCAGCCCACCCCTCTTGCTGCCAGCTGGTCTCCCAGTCCCTCTCCTGGGCAACCTCAGCTTCTGGTCTGGAACTCTGCAAGGAACAGCACAGGCGGGCAAGCAGGCAGGGGCCTTCATGCGGTGACCACCCCCCCAGGCAGTCGGGACCCCTGTCCCACACCCCGTCATGAGAAGGCAAGCCTGCGCCCGTGACGTCTCCAGGACAGGTGCGGCGTGCGGCACAGGTGAGGTGGCTGGCCCAGGGCCCCCCGCTTGCAGGGCAGGTAGGCAACGTCCCCCTCCTGGTGGCTTCCTGTAGGGTCCTGTCACCCGCCAGGCCACCCCACCTTAGAAGACAGGATGCTCAGCCCCCTCCCCACGTGGCCTCCTCCATGCCAGCAGGTGGGGGCTGCAGCAAAGCCACCTCACTGTTGGGGGGTTCCCCTCACAAGGAGCCTCAGCCACAGCCACAGTAGCATCCCCACTCCCGTCCCCCACAAACAGCTCTGCCCAGTCCCCTCTCCTCCCTCTCTGGGGCTCCCCACCTCCATCTTCCGGCCTGTTTGGCCCAGGAAACCTTCTCGGCCCCCCCCCACCACCACTTCACCACCTTCAACACCCAGGCCATCTGTACCCTTTACGAGTCCCCTTCCACACCAGGCCCCAGGTGCCAACCTGGGCCTCCAGCCAGGTGAGAAGGCCCACTTGCGGCAGTGTGGCAGGGGCCCACAGGTGGTGCCGCAGGCGGGCCGTGGACTGCTGCAGTGAGAGGATGTCTTCCTGCAGCCGTAGGAGCAGCTTCCGCTCGCGGTGTGCCCAGAGGTGGCTATCCCGCAGGTTCTGGATTTCCTTCTGAACCAGCCAAAGGGGAGGGAAGGTCAGTGCCACCCCACAAACCCTGAACAGGAAAAGGCTGACTGGTGGGAAAGGGGGTGAACGGGGGACACCCCATTACTGGCACTGGGCTGGCTGCACCCCTTGTCCATCCACACAGTCCCCCACCTCCACCCCCACCCACCACCATGGCATCTTCACCAACAGCATAAGGCCCCAGCTCCGGGAGTGCTCCCCACCCCCAGCCAGGGCCCCTTCCATCCAGCCACCCTCGGTGCCATTTAATAGCAGACCCTCTTTGCGATTCACCAGCCCTGGCACTCCCTGTGGAAAGGGTCCCCCCATGCCCTGGGGTCCACGACGGTCTTTGCCCGAGCTCCAAAGCCCTGTTCTCAGCCCTCCTCTGCTGCCGGACAGCTGCAACCCAGGCACCCACTCTCCCTGGGGATGTACGGCCTCCTTGGCCCTGGGGCGTGGCAAGGACCATGGTGACCAAGGTAGGAGCTGTGCTCTCTGCCAGCCCCCACCTCCTAATCTCATGGATGGCCCTGTGTACCATCCCAGCCTTCTCTGCAGAGGCAGGCAACAAGTCACCCCCTTCTTCAGGTACAGAAGCAGGGCCCAGATGCTTGGGAAACCAATAGCGGGTCCCCATACCATGAAATGGGGGCCCCAGCCAACGCGGACGCCACCCTGAGAGGCCATCACTTGCCCAAGGCCACGTCCAGTGAAAGGATAAGCCTGCCCACCCCCCCGCCACGCTGCCACTGGCTACCGCCCACCCACCCCCACCCCCAGGCCATGCCAGGGTGCTACCTGCTCCTGTTGCAGGGTGGCCAGGACTCGCTGCTGCTGCTCCAACAAGGCGGCCATGGCTGCATGGTCCCCCTCACTCTCCAGACACCTGGGGGGGGAAGTAAGGGGGACCGTCCAGGCTGGACGTAGACTTCTCAGACACGGCAGCCCTGCTCCTGCAGTGTGGGCACCCAGACGGGGCCCCAGCCCACGCTGCCCAAGTCAAGGCTTGAGCCTGTCACCCCCTTCACCCACGGTCAGTCTGGCTGGCCAAGTGCAGAGCCTGCCAGCCGGAGGGGGGGGGGCGGGCAGCCCAGCTGTGTGCCCACCCACACCCAGCTCCCACTGACCGCCAAGCCCCAGCCTGGCAGCCGCTGCTGCTGATGAGATTCTACCCAAGTAACCTTTATGGGGCCAACTTGCAAATACCAAAAGGCTTTTTAAAAATGCATATGCAATCCCACTTCTAGGCGCGTGTCAGGGAACCGGCTTCTCCGGATGTCCATCTGAAATGATGAAGGCTGGAAACGACCCGGAGGCCGGGCAAGAGGACCGGCTGGGGAAACTGTGGGGATTGCAGCGTGGACGCGGGCGCCCTGGGGGCTGTGGGGAACAGGCCCACGCTGGGGAAGTCTCTCCACCTTCCAAGCAGAAACTCAATCTCCAAACAACACATGCAGCCTCCTCCCAGGTGGTGTGAGGAGCCAGGTGCAGCTCTCCCTCAAAAGGACTGGCAGAGGGGCGGGGAAATGCGCGCAGAGATGGCTTTTTGCATGTGAGTGTCTAGCTACATTTCCACAAAAAACCACTATCAATATTGGGATGAATCCATTTTAGTCTCCAAATTAAGACCAGGGCGGGGACAAGCCAGGGCGCGGGGCTAGGTCAGGGGCGGGGCCTGGTAAGGGAGGCGGGCCGGCGCAGCGCGCATGCGCTTACCCTCGGCGGTGCTCCAGCCAGGCTAGCTCGGTGCGCCCCTTCTCCTCCAGCGCCTTCTCGCGCAGGCGCAGCAGTGCGGCCTGGTGCTGCGCGCGCAGCTCTTCCTCCCGCAGGCTCTGGCGGAGCAGCTGGAGCGCGAGACTACGGCCCAGGGCTCCCGGGTCGGCGCTCCGGGACCCCGCTGGGTGGCACTGGGGCGGGACAGACAGGCCACGTCACTGCCGGGCTGCTAGGCGCTCCCGGGAAAAACCTCACCGGGTGGGAACGGCGCCCAGCCTCTGGGAGGGGCCGCTGCCTCCAGGAAGCCCTTCGGGTCGGCTGGCCTCGCTACCCCCTCCTTCCCCCGCCGGCCCCCCTCGACTATGAGCTCTCCCAGGGCAAGGGGGTCCCGTCATCTTGGCCTGTCCTATGCCCTGACTCTAGGCCTCACTACCTGCCCTGAAATGCTCTGCATCAGGTACTGAGCGTCGACGTCCTGGGCGGGCACCAATCTGGCCTGAATTCCCCTGTTAAAATGCCTGCCTTCGCCTGTCAGCAGGGGGGAGTAGGGAGAGCAGAGAACCCCTTGGTGCAGGGCGGGGCAGCTAATGCCAGCCTCACTCCCTGAGCATCCTGACCGTACCCCACTCCCGCCCAGGGGGACGTCTCCTTGTACCTGAGAGGTAGAGTCTTGCCTCTGCCCGTGGTCCCAGTGGTGGAGCCTGGCTGGGGGCAGCTGGGAGGGGGCAGTGCCGGACCTCCATGCCTCTTGCACTAGCCCTAGGACAGAAAGCATGCAGGGGGTGGGCCACTCAGGAATTCTGAGCTGCCTGTGTCCATAGGAGACCTAAAATCACAGGCATGTCTGGGACAGTTTAATGACCTCTCCCTCACGTGGACTTGTCACAAGCCCTCCCTCCCACGAGGAATCCACCATCTCCTCTTTCTTGAGGTGATCTGACATGTGACTGCAGCACTGAAGGCAGAAGGGGGCTGCGGGGCAGCCTCCCCCACTTGCTCTGCTTCTGCCTGAGAAGAGACAGAGGTCCCAGAGGGAGCCGGGGGCAAGACCAAGCACTAGGGGTGTGGCCTGCCAAAGAGAGATAATTAAACCAAATTCCTGCTTTAATCCAGCCTGATGGAAAAGGGGTCCTATACTTAAGATACATCACTAAGGACTTTCACTCCTGCCAAAATAGAGTAAAAGGGATTGGATTTACCCTCCCATCTGAAAAAAACAAAACACAAAATATATGAAAAAACAGTTTTCAAGACCCTGGGAAATAGGCAACACAGGGCAGTGAACCCTGAGAGACAGAAACTAAATGACGCAAGGCTATGGCTGCCCAAGCTCACTGCCATGAGAGTGTTTCCAGGCCTCAGCACAGGGAAGGGAAACTGAGGCATGCCTGGCAGACCCCTGAGCTGAGAGTCCAGGAAGACCAAGGCAGCTAGAGTTCATGGGACAGAGGACCAGAGAGGACAGTGCATAGAGAGACCCTGGGGAGTATCCAGTAGAGAACTGATAGGCACATGCATGTAAGGCAACTACCCAGTGCCATATGAAAGAAGCATCCAGAAGGATTAGAAGGCTGGGAGCTGTGTCTGCTTCCAATAGCCAGATGGAAAAAGCTCAAGATTTGGAGTCATTGGGTGGACATACAGAAGTGTCTTGCCTCAGCCATGGGGAACAACCAGCCCCAGAATGAGTGCCATTCTGGTCGCACCTACTATATTAGAAAAGGAAGACCTGAGAGGATCAAACTGTTTCCAGATAGCTGTATTCCAGAACAAAACTCAGGATGGTTTATAGGAACACAGCAGTATCCAAGACCCGACATTCATGATGTCTGGCATCCAAACAAAGATTACCAGGCGTACAAAGATGCAGGAAAACCCATAATGAGAAAAATCAATCAATTTGACTGACCCAGTATCAGCACAGTTGTTAAAGAGTTATCAGAGAAGGACATTAAAACAGTTTGGATAACTGTATTCCATATGTCTAAAAAGCTAAGTAGAAACATGGAAGATATATTTAAAAAAAGACCCAGATGAAACTTTGAGAGATGAAAATTAAAACATCTGAGATGAAAAATCCACTACATGGGATTAATGGCTAAGTAGACATTCAGAAGAAAAGATGAATGAACTTGGAGACAAAGCAATAAAAACTATTCAAAAAGAAACACACAGAGAAAGAAAAGAATCCCTTCCTCAAGTGAAAAGAATACAGTGAACTCAACTTCAATTGGCTTAATAATAGGTCTCTGAAGGAGAAGAGATAAGGGTGAGACATAAAAAGTGTTTGAAGAAATAATGGCCAACAATATTCCAAACTTGAAGAAAAGCATAAACTCACAGAACCAAGATGTCTTCAACAAACCCCAAGCAAAAAAAAAAAAAAAAAAAAAAAAAATTAAAGAAAACACCAAAAAACATTTAAGCCAAATTGTTCAAAACCAGTAACAAAGAGGTCTTAAAAGCAGTCAGAGAAAAGAGATATGTTATACAGAGGAACGAAGATGAAAGTGACCAGATTTCTCCTTGGAAACACAGGCAAGAAAACATTGACATCAGAAAGTACTTGAAGTACTGAAAGAAAAAAACGTCAGCCTAGAATTCTGTATTCAGCAAAAAGTATTTCAAAAACAAAGGTGAAACGAAGGTGTTCTTGGATATACAAAAGCAGCAGATGTGCTACAGGAAACATGAAAGGATGCCTTTCTACCAAAGATAAAGGTATGAGATGGGATCTAGGTCTTTGTAAGGGATCAAAGATCTCTGCAAATGGTAACTACATGGGTACATATACAAGCTTTTTTCTAATCACTTATCAAAAGATAATTCACTTTAAAAGATAATGACAATATATTCTGGAATTTATAAAATATTTAAAAAATTATTATAATAACAGCATATAGGCCAGGAAAGGAGAACTGGAAGTTCTATAAGGTCTCTGTACATTGGTGAAGTGGTGGAACATCCCTTCAAGGTAGAGTGTGATAAGCTCGCAATGTGTACCATAACCCTAAAGCAACTATTAAAACAGTAAGGAGTTTTAGCTTGTCAACCAACAAAGGGGATAAAACTGAATCATAAAAAGTACTTGTTTAATCCGAAAGAAGGTAGAAGAGGAAGAAGGAACAAAGAACATGTGGAAGAAATAGTAAACAAAGAGCCAGACTCAAACCTAGCCATTCAATAATCACAATAAATGTAAATGGTGTAAATAACTTAACTAAAAGGCAGAGATTACCAAAATGGATTTCTTTTCTATTCTTTTTTTTAACCAAGATTCAACTATATGTTGCCTACAGACACACACTTTAAATACAAAGACACAAGTAAGTTAAAAGTAAAATGATGGAAAAAGTGGGCCATGCTAGAGTGGCAAAGAAAGTTAGAGTGGCTACAGTAACTTCTAAGTAGATCCCTGAACAAAGCCAGGGATAAAGAGGGCCACTGCATGATGATAAAGGGGATAGTTCACCAAGAGGGGGTATAATAATCCAAAACATTTATGTGCTTACTATCAGTTCCAAAGCCATAAAGCAAAAATGAGGAGACTTGCAGAGAGAAGTAGATAAATCCACTGTTACGGTGTAGTACCCCTCCTCAAAAAGTGATGGATCTGGGAGGTGGAAAATCTGCAGGATAAAGTTGATTTGAACTGACACTGTGGAACACTCCACCCAGCAACAGCAGACTATACATTCTTTTCAAGAGCACATGGAACATTCACCAAGGTAGACCACATTTGGGGCCAAAACCAAAATCTCAACATATTTGAAAATCATACAAAGTCTGCTTTCTGTCTGACCACAATAAAATCAAACTGGAAATCGGTCACAGGAAGAAAGCCTCACAAAGAAGGTTCCATGTCCTGCTAGAATGTCCTTTCATGGAGTCTGCCACTGCCAGCTCAGGCCAGTGCTGAAAGCTGTTTGGGTGTTTTGCTAACACATCCCTGCAACCTCAGACCCTAATATACCAACAGAGGAGTTTGTTTATAAGACCAGCACTTGAGAGAGCGCAGGGGAAAGCTGCTTGAAGGGACAGAGGTGGGAGTGTTGGCAGGGCTGGGAGAGCATGGGGCTCCCTGTCTCTGAAGAGGCCAAGGCTGTGACCAGGGCTTCACAGTGATGTTGATGGTTGCCCTGGAGATAAGCTGGGAGCTGACCTGCTGCTGCCTGACCCAGAGCAAGCCAGGAGGTGAGGGGCTGGATGGATGCCACATTATTCCTACTTGGCTGGGGCTCCCCTCACCATTGGGCCATTTTACCTGGCATCTAACCTGAAGTCTTCTCACTGTAATCCAGACTCACCTTCCCCCAGCGCTACGTGGCTTGGTGGATGCCGAGCTCGGCCTTAAGATGCGGAAGCAGTGTGGCCCAGTGGTCAGCCACGTGGGCTCCAGCACCAGACAGAGCTGGTCTTGGACAAACCACTCCATCCCTCTGGACACCCCTCACTCTATCATGTGCTTGGCTCAGGTGCCCCCCTCCTCCAGGCAGGACACAAAGAGAGCACCTCAGAGAAGGCAGCCAAGGTGCTCATAGGTGCAGTTTGAGGGGTGCTCTTTCTTACCTGCAGAAGTGACCTTGTCCAACTGACTCCCCTGTGGCTCTGGGCCCCTGGAGGGTGCAGCAGCTTCTCCGCCCCAGGGCAGGTGTGCTCTGATAGGTGAGAGAAAACATCAGAGAATCTCAGGACCAGCAGTGTCCCCTCCCCATGCCTGGTGCTGTGGGCTGACCACCCCTGCCAGGGCCGCCCTGGGAAGGCCATCTGCCCCCCACTGTCGGTAAAGCCCAATGTTCCCTACTTCGGAAGGTGTTGTGCTGATTTGGCATCGCACGGCACAGGCTCCTGGGTTGTGATGTGAATCTGAATCCACTTAGGAGGGTCTTGCCCTCGGCCCATGCCCCCCTCTCCTGAGCTTCTGCAGAGTGGGGCAATGAAGCCCCTGCCCACGGGGCTATGGGGGCTGAATGCATTGCCCCTTGCACAAGTATGACACCCTAAAGGATTCACCCCAGTCTTTGCCCTTGACCCTAGCATATGGGGGTCCAGCTTTGGGCCTCTCCTAGTCGGGCCGAGCGCCGTGGGTGAAGTGTCCGCCAGGAGGCCAGTCCTTTGCCGGGTGGACAGGCCCTGCCAGGGCATTTAATGGGAGCTCTGAATTTCCGGTGCAGAATGTTCTACAAGGAGAGCCTCCGTGCAGGTCTGTGTCATAGTCCTGACCAAACCCCAGAGCCCTTTCTGCACCTCTGCACGCCAAGGGGCCGTTGTGGCTGGAGCTGCCGTGTGGCCAGCCAGAGGGAGGGCCAGGCCTGGGAGGACCAAAGCTCACTGTGGGCAGCAGGGCACGGCCTCCTCACCCTCTTCCGCCCACCCTTGCCAGCGGCCGCCTCGAGACCCTGCTTGCTGAAGCCAGCTCCCCGCTGAGCCCCGGACGTCATCTGCAGAGGGCCCCATGAGCACCGTTGCTGGGCAGAAAAGGCAGGAAGGCCACCTCCGGGGGGCTCTGGACCCCAGGAGAGCAAGGGCTGAAAGGGGGTGCTTGACAAATGCACCTCCAGGTCTGGGGGGGGGACGCTCAGGGCCGAAAGGTAGGGCCCTCAGGGATGACACTGCCCCCAGCACATGGCCCCACCCAACCTGCCCAGAGACAGCAGCATGGGGGGCTCCCCCCCCACCCCAGGTAGCTCACAGGCGGCTGTGCCACAAGGGAATCCCCCGCCGACCTCTGTAGGGTGGGAGCCCGCACCCGCCGCCCTTGCCTGGAGGGAGGGGGAGCTTGGGGGCCCCCGGGGCTTGGAGGACCTTTCCCCAAGCAGGAGGTGGTGGAAGGATACCTAAAGGGGCTGGGGAAATAGCCAGGTTGCTATGCAGAGCCTGCCCTGAAGAGGGCGTCCCGGCTCCTGGACGGGAGAAGGGAAGGGAGGGAAGGCAGGAGGCCAGTGTGGCTCACGGGCTCCCCGATGCCTATACGGAGACACCCCCCACCCCATCAAGACCCTGCAGAGCAGAGGAGGGCGGGAGCCGCAGCCGGGGGCCCACCTGGGTGCGGCTGGGCCGGTGCTCAGAGAGGCAGAGGGCTCCAGCCTGGCCTGGGTCTCGTGCTTCTGCGTTCGCTGCTGGGGACGGGAAGGTGCTGAGTTAGGGAGGAGGCGGGGAGCGGGGAGCGGGGAGCCCGCAGGTATATAGCGAACCCCAGGCCTTTGGTTCCCTCCTCCCAGCACGGCTCTCCCCCGAAAGGGCTAGGCAGGGCAGGGGGTCGGGCAGAGGCCCAGCAGGCAGATTTCTGTGCCACTACCCCCCAACGGCTCCTCAGAATCCCCCAGCCAGAAGGGACACCACTGAGAACAGGATGCTCTGCGGGCCCAGCCCTGTGGGCCTCCTGGGGTGCAGAGCTTCTCCCCACCGTCACCCTGACTCGCTCTCCCTGCTTGGGGTGCGCCCCTGTCCCTGCTCCTGGGAAGGTGAGCTCCCCCCACCCCCCTGCCCTCATCCCTGCAGGGGCCTGCAGCTGCTGCAGGTTTAAATTGTACAGTTTCCCATCATGGGGCTGCTCCCAGCTCACCCCCCAACAGAGGAGGCCTGAGGGGACCCGGCAGTTGTCAGTGGACAGGCTGGACCTACCTTCAGGGACTCGAGAAAGCTCAAGGGCTTCTGCTGGAAGTGGGCAAGGTGGCCAGTGCGTGGGTGTCCACCCCGCGGGCTGCCAGCCTCCGGCTCACCTGCGGAGACCACGGAGAAGGAGCCCTAAATGACCAGGAGAGTGCCCATGGGCCTCAGAGTGTCACCTCGGGTTGGAGGCCAAGGGTGATGCATCTGTGGACCTGGAAGGAAACTGAGACACAAAGGTGAGGCCCAGCCTCCCCACCCCTCAGGGTGAGCTGGCGTCCGACCACCCCATGAGAAGGGGCCAGCCACAGCACAGCCTCGTCCTCCGAAGGCCCACCCCCGGCCCTCCGGCCACACACCTCCCAAGTGTGCACAGATGTCAGGGACCTGGAGCACAGGCTTTGCCACTGGACAGAGCTATCCCACGCCTCGGCTCTGCCCTGCACCAGCTGGGGACCCAGAATGCATCGCTGGCCTCAGAGCGCCCAAGGAGCACCAGAAGCCCCTGCCTCCCCAGGTGGGTGAGGGGCTCCAGGCGCTGCTGCATTACCAAGGACAGGTGGGTCTCTAGAAACTCTTGCAGAGTTTTCTTCAGATTATTTGGTCCCCCGGGGCCGTGGGATGGGGGTCCTCTCTGTACTTTGGCAGCCCCCGAGGGCCCAGCTCTGCCTGCACGCTCTTAGGGCTTCTCTGCACCCCCCGAGGCTGCCTGAAGGAACCCCACGGCAGGAGGGGCCAGCAGAGTGGCCCTTTCTGGACGCTTTTACTGATGGCCAGTCATCTCCAGGTCAGGCCGCACCCCTGGCAGGTCACCAGGGAGACTCGGGCTGTTTGTCCCTAGGCTCCGGGATCTCAGCTGGGGCCCAGGAGGATGCGTGTGGCCCCTAAGCTCGATGTAGGGGAGTGAGTCCCTCACCAAATGGAGGACACTGCCAGCCTCGCTCTCCCACCACCCCCTCAGTGATGGTTGGTGAGGAGCCCTGAGAATCCAGCACCCCCCCAGCTCCCCAAAGTACTGCCTTCAGGCTGCATTGTCACTTATGGGGAGCTAGACTCTCCTGCCCGCTGAGAACTGGCGCTGCACTGCCTACCACGGCAGCCAAGAGGGCTGTCTATGTTTCAACTTAAATTAAAATGAAATAAAAAGTAAGGTCCCACTTCTCAGGGGCCCTGGCCACATTTCAAAGGCCCAACAGCTGGGTCGCCAAGGGTGACAGTTTCAGCATCGCAAAATGTCCTGTCAAAACGCTGTGCTAGGTTTTTAACTCCAGAAAGTTCTATCTATTAGCCTCCAGGGCTAAATGTTGGAGCAATGGACTCAGAGCTGGGTTCGAATTCTGGTGCAGTCAGTTCTGGCTGAGATGGTGGGTGCCTCTCTGAGCATCGGGCTCTTCTTCTGTAATCAGGGGCATAAGGATGGGACCTGCCACAGAGGCACAGTGAGGCTAAATGAGATGATGGATGTGCGAGACAGCCAGGCCCAGGGACACATGGATGTGCTTACTCATTAATTCATCCACCCATTTACTCTCAGCATGTTCTCCAGGCTCCACAAGCACACCAGGCTGCAATGAGGATGAGATGTGGTCTCTGTCCTGGGATTTCAGTGTCCAAAGGAGTCAGATGGTCAAATGCAGGTTCCATGCTGGCAGGGCAGGCTACAATGGGGGTGAATCTGGGAGGCTTCCTGGAGGAGGCGTCCCCACCTCTCCATCTGAATTGTGCTTGCTGTCTGGTGTCAGATCTTCCCTGAAGACCCTGCTCTCAGCCCCTCTGAATGTCCCACCATCCCCAGGGCTGAGTGGGAGGAGATTTGGGGTTTCCAACATCCCTTCGGGGCTGCCTACAGGATAAAGAGAGCCTGCTGGAGAATTTGAATTTGCACAAGTGGGCCACACACATGGAGAGGTGGGCCTGCCCAGCCCTGCTGGTGGACAGAGACTGAGAACTTGGGGTGAACTCCCCCCCCATCTGTGCCAGGCTCCTCCAGCCCTGGAAAGGTAGCAGGAAGGCAGAGCCAGGGTGAGGGGCAGGTTTCTCAGGTGCTCATGCAGCTCCTTGGGGCTTGGACCCCCTGCCCCAGGCCAGACCAGACAGAGGGGTGTTCATGGGGATAGGCACGGAGCACCGCGAGCCCCGTGCCTGTCTCCTTTCCCTGGAAGGCAGAGCTGGTGTGAGTGGGACCCTGGGGCCAATGCCCCTTGGTGGGCCTGGCTCAGACTCGGCCCCCTAGGCGCAGAGCCCTGATGGGGGAGGAGTGGCCTCGGCCACATGGGGGGGCCCAGTGGCCAGAGCGGTCACCAGATCTCCAGAATGTATAGTTGCACCCAGGTATCTGGCAGCAGGTCCCATACCATCGGCCAGGCTTGGCGAGGGTCTCCCAGCAGTGGAGGTCCCAGGGGCAGAGGCAGCAGAGAGAGGGGGTCTGTCCCCACTGTGCCCCCCAAAGCCCCGGCGTGTCTTTCCAGAGCAGGCAGCTCACGGGCCTGCCCCCCACTCTCACTGCTGATAAGGTAGCCCCCACCCACACAGGTGCCTCTGAAGGGGCCCTGACCCCGAGGTCCCCCTGGCTGTCCCCCAAGGACAAAGAGTGCCCATTCCTTGTCCCCAGGGGCTGGAGCTGCTCCTTCGCCCAGGGGAGCCAGCTAAAGACCTGGGGACTCCCTTCCAAGGGGACAGAGCAGTGCCTGGCCCTGCCTTTGATGGTTTGACAGGGGGACATTGGGTAGGATCTGTGTCTCCGGAGACTCTCCCCTAACACAGGAGGTAAGAGACAGTGATGGTAGGAGGGGGTGGCATGTGTCCTGCCGGGCACCCACTGTGGGTGGGGGGCAAGGGGAGGGCATGGACCCCATTTCTCCCAAGGGTCCCCGGGGGTGAGCCAGACGCACTCTCCTATGCACTCAAATATGAGCGAGATGCACCCCTTCTATAGCACATGTGCCAGACATGCCTCTTCTACGAACACACATTTGCGCCAGACACGCCCCTTCCACACACACATGCACGTGTCACATGCGTCCACAACCCAGGCACCCTTCACCTGGCCCCTGGAGGGGCAGCCCTGGCTCTGGATACTGCAGCTCTTCACCCTTCCCCTGAAGCTGGGCCACTCTGCCAGCTTGGACAGCCCACCCTGCCTCCGTGGGGAGGCTCCTCCCTGCTGCACCCCCTCAGCAGTGCCCCCTGCACCTGCCAGGCGTGTCTGCCCATGCCCAGGGTGGACAGGTGTTGGTGCAAGGGGACGTGGCTAGAAGTGGAGCATGGGCTTTGAACCCAGGGCCTCCAGAGCCCAGGACTGACACTCCTCCCAGCTCCCACCCAGGGCACCTAGCCATGGAGGGCAAAAGCATGGGACCCTGCCCACCCACCCCGGATCTCAGGCAGATGTCCCCCGACCTCCCTGCAAAACAGGTAAGGGCTTCCCCTTGGGGACAGTGGGGGCTTCATATGGGGGCCACCCAGGGTGGTGCAGGAAGGTGGGGGCAGGGCTGGGGCATTTACGTCCCCTGTGAATGGCCTGTGGTGTCCAGCTTGCCCGCAATTGGACGCCAGCATGTTCTTTTGAAAAACAGCAGTAGGAAGAAAAAGAAGAAACCAGTCCTTGCTGAGACGTGGCACCCAGTCCCCAGTCACCATACAACAGCCCCTCGAGGTGCCCCCTCTCCTGACCCACCCTGGGCAGACAAACCTCCCCATGGGGTACCCACACCCCCCTCTCCCCCTGCACCCAGACCCCGGCCTCAAGGGGTCTGTGGGCACATGGGGGCCACTGCCCCCACCCCCTACCATCTCTCAGCTCCGGGACCCCAGGCGAGCTTCCTTCCTGCTACACGGGGAGCAGGAGGGGAAGCTGGATTCTGAGCTGCCAATTGTCCCAGGGAAGCATCCCATAAGCTGGCGTGAGCTTGCAGAGTGACGCCCGGCGAGCATGGTGGCTACATGAGCCCATTTGCCCTGGTCCGTCCACAGCAGAGGCGTGACAAGAGCACATACCGAACAGCTACCACCAAAGCCTCCAAAAACCTTTAATACTGCTGCGTGCATGCTCTCCACTAGAGAGGCCACCTCCACCCCCCAGGCCTGCAGCCCGGAGTGTCAAGCTGGAGCATCAAGCCGTGGAGGGGGTCCCCGGGCCCCCCGACCAGCCAGCCCAGGGCCTGTCCGCAGACTCGCCCTTACCGCAGCTCTGGAACGTGGGGGTCTTCAGGGCACCCACCCCTCTGGCCGCCAGCACCTCCTCCAGCCGCAGGGAGCCGCCAAAAGGGTCCAGCGTGGAAGGCAGGCCCAGTGAGCTGGAGGAGACACAAACCTGCATGTGAGCCCAGCAGGATCCCGGGCCTCTGCGAGCAGGATGCGGGGGTGGGAGGGTGCGGGGGGGCGCACAGGAGTTGTCAGGGGGCAGCACCTTTGCAGGGCAGGAATCTGGGCTTCCGCAGCAGCCCCAGGCAGCTCTGAGACCCACAGGCTGGGCTGAGAGGGCCAAAGACTAGGAGGGGAGGGGCTGTAGCCAGAGAGCAGCTATGGTCAGGTGGCACCTCCAGCTCTCAAGGTCCTCACTGTCCAGTGGCTTGGGGCAGGGGGCCTGGGCGAGGGCAGCCGGGCCATGTCTAGGTGCACAGCGGCTCTGCACGTGGATCGTGGGGGCACTGCCCAACCCTCGGCCTTCCCGGGTCCGTTCCCCTTTGTGCCAGGCTACAAATGGGCAGCGCTGGGACAAGACCAGCATGCCTGCCAGCATGGTCTCTGCCACCTGCTAAGGGGCATCACCCACAGGCCAGAGCAGCACACACCTGCGCCCCGCCTCTAGGCAGGCAGGCTCCGAAACCCACCCCCTGGGTCTTCCCCTAAGATCCGGAACAGGACAAGGATGCCCACTGCCACTGCTGTTATTCAACACTGTACAGGAAGTTCCAGTTAATGCCAAGGGCTGCTAATGAGATTAGGGGGCAGCGTGAGATCAGCCCTTCTCCCATGGGGTGGGAGAGTTGCAGGAGAGGCGGGCAGCAGCCGCTCAGGTTATGAGAAAAGCAGGCTGCAAATGGGGCGCAGGTGTCACCAGCCACTGGCACAGCCTGGCCGGCGCCATGTCCTCATCAGCCCTGCTCCTGCATGCCAGGCTTGGAGGGACCCTGAGCCACACTTGTGGACCGGGGGCTGGGGCACCCTCTCCTAGCAGTCCTGCAGGGACCCCGGGACCACTGGGTCCTCAGGTGTTTGGAACCACCTACGTGCCAGGGGCTGCCCCTCCTCGGGCTCCCAGCCCTGCAGGGGAGATGGGGAGGCCACAATGGCTCAAGGCACCTTGAGGGCACAGGTGGGAAGAATGTTCCAGAAAGGGGATAAGCTAGAGAAGCCATGGAGGCCTGGCGATGGACGGGCCAGGGGCTGATGGGGTGGGGGCAGTTGCCCGGGCAGGGGCTACTCCAGGTGGAACCATGCCGTGAGGAGGCAGAGCCGCCCAGGGTCCCTCCAGGGCTCCCCCAGACTCCCCCTCCCTGTGCCTAAGGTTGCAACTGGGCCAACAGATGGGCAGAGTCAGGACAGGTGAGTGAGAGGGGGCAGCCTTCCCTCGGTCACCCAGACCAGGGTGTCAAGAGCCAGATAGGCCAAATATTTTCAGTCATGTAGGTCACAAGGTCTCTGTTCCAACTCCTGAGCCCTGCTGTTGTAGTGTGAAAGCAGGCACTGGCAGCTCGTGACTATTCAGTGTGGCTGCATTCCAAAAAAGTTGTATTTACAAAACAGGTGGAGGGCCACACAGGAAGGGACCCACTGACCATGGATCTAGACTGTCTCAGGCACTGGTTCTCAAAGTTGAGAGTATACCAGAAGCATGCAGAGGCCAGGTAAAACAGGGCTTGTGGGGTCCACCCCCCGAGACTCCAGTTCTGAGGGTGGGGGCATTTCGAATGGTGCTCGGGCCCAGGGGCATTTCGAATGGTGCTGGGGTCCAGAGAGCCAACTGGAAAACCACCAGTCTAGGGACAACTGCAGCAGAAAAACCACGTGCTCTCAAGTCCAGCCCCTGGGTCTGAATCTTGACTTGCCCTCCCACAGCTGCATGGCCCAAATTCACTTCTCTCTGAGCCTCAGTTTCCTCATCAGTAAAGTGGGAGTGAAAACATATCTCACAGGGTGGCTGAGAACAAGGCATGAGGTACGGGGAAGTCTGTGGGAGACGAGAGGCACCCAGTGGAAGCACTGGGGAAAATGGTATAGCAGGAAGCTCCAGGAACCAGTGCCTTCACCAAGACAACTGTTGAACTGGCGGGAACAGTCTGAATCAGCTATTTTGAAACTCAAGTGTAGTGGAAAACTACGGCCTTGACGAGCCGGAGGAAGAGGCTAGTACGTAAGGATTATACCCTATGACCCAGTGGGATTTATTACAGGAATGTAAGGATGGTTCAATGCAAGAAAATCAATCCATGTTAACAGGATGAAGGTAAAAAGCCAAATGATTGTCTCAATTGATGCAGAAGAGAGATTTGACAAAACCCAACATCCTTTCACAATAAAAATATTCAGAAAACTAGAAACAGAAAGGAACTTTCTCAAGATGATAAAAGGCATTTATGAAAACTCCTACAGTGAATATCATACTCAGTGGGGAAAGACTGAAAGCTTTCCCCCTAAGATCAAGACAAGGATGCCCACTGTCACTACTGTTATTCAACATTGTGCTGGAAGTTCTAGCCAGAGCAATCAAGTGAAAGAAATAAATAAAAGGCATCCAAATTGGAAAGGAAGAAGTCAAATTACCCCTATCTGCGGATGACATGATCCTGATACAGAAAATCTCAAAGAATCCACATGAAAGCTACTAGAACTAATAAACAAAGTCCACAAGGCAGCAAGATACAAGATAAACATGCAGAGCTCAGCTGGGTTTCTGTACGCCAGCAATGAACCACCTGAAGAGGAAGTCAAGAAAACAATTCCATTTACAACAGCATCTAATAGAATGAAATACCTAAGAATAAATATAACCAAGGAAGTAAAAGACTTGTAATTCTGCAAACTACAAAATGTTGCTGAAGGAAATTAAAGAAGATGTGAATAAATGGAAAGACATCTTGTGTTCATGGATTGGAAGACTTAATATTGTTAAGATGTCAGTACTGCCTAAAGGGATCTACAATTCAATGCAAAGTTCATCAAAATTCTGGCAGCCTTTTTTGCAAGAAAGGGAAATGATGCTCCTCAAATTCATATGGAATTGCAAGGGGCCCTGAATAGCTAAAACAGTCTTGAAGTATGCTGCTGGAGGGTTCACATTTCCTGACTTCAAAACTTCCTACAAAGCTACAGTAAATAAAGCTGTGGTACTGGCCCAAGCATAGGCATAAAGACCAATGGAATAGAACTGAGAGTCCAGAAATAAATCAACACACCTATGGTCATCTGATTTTCTACAAGGGGGCCAAGTCCATTCAATGGGGAAGTCACAATAGCCTCTTCAACAAATGGTGCTGGGACAACTGGAAATCCATAGGCTAAAGAATGGCTGTGAACACCTACCTCTCACCATATACAGAAATTAATTCAAAATGGATCAACAACCTGAATACAAAAGCTAATACTATAAAACTTACAAGAACCCTTAAGACCTGTTAGTAGGCAATGGATGTTTAAGGCTTTAAACCCAAAGTACAAGCACAAAAGAAAAAATACACAAGATGGACTTTGCCAAAATTAAAACTTTTGTGCATCAAAAAAGTGAAGAAACAACCTACAGAATGGGAGAAAAGATGTAGAAACCAAAGATCTGATAATGGCTTAATATCCAGAATATATAAAGAATTCCTACAATTCAACAACAAAAAGACAAACAACCCAATTAAGAATTGGGCCAAAGATTTGAATTTCTCCAAGGCAGATATACAAATGGCTAGTGAGTGTATTAACAGATGCTCAACATCATCAGTCATTAGAGAAATGCACATTAAAACCACAGAGGCCATGCCACGCCCACTAGGATGGCATTTGTGGTAGTTAGATTCAGGTGTCAACTTGGCCAGGTGAAGGCACCTAGTTCTGTGGCTGTGGACATGAGCCAATGGTACGTGAACCTCATCTGTTGCTGATTACATCTGCAGTCGGCTAGGAGGCGTGCCTGCTGCAATGAATGATGTCTGATTGAATTGGCTGGTGCTTAAATGAGAGACTCAATGTAGCACAGCCCAAGCAGATCAGCAGACCTCATCTCAGCACTCGCAGCTCAGCCCAGGCCTTTGGAGATGCAGAAAGAAATCAACCTGGGGAAAGTTGTTGGAACCCAGAGGCCTGGAGAGAAGGCCAGCAGAGACCATCCTGTGCCTTCCCACATAAGGAAGAACCTCAGTGGAAAGTTAGCTGCCTTTCCTCTGAAGAACTAACAAAATAAATCCCCTTGTATTAAAAGCCAATCCGTCTCTGGTGTGTTGCATTCTGGCAGCTAGCAAACTAGAACAGCCTTATTACAAAAACTGAAGTTCACAAGTGTAGGCGAGTATGTGGAGAAATAGGAACCCTCATGCATTGTTGATAGAAATGTAAAATGGTGCAGCCATCGTGAAAAACAGTTTGGCGGTTCCTCTGAAAGTTAAACCTAGAATTACCACATGACCCTGCAGTCCCACTCCTAGGAATACGCCAAAAGCATTGAAAGCAGGAACTTGGACAGGTATCTGTACCCCAGTGTTCACAGCAGCATTATTCACAATTGCCAGCAGGGCACACAACCCATGTGTCCATCCACAGAAGAATGGAAAACAAAGTACAGTCTATCCACACGATGGGGTGCCACGCGGCTGGAGAGAAGTGACACAACACGGGTGAGCCCTGAAGGCGCCACGTCACGTGCACTAAGGCAGACCTGCAAGGATGAGCATGCACGGCTCCTCTGAGCTGAAATGCCTAGAGGATGCACGCTCTCGGACAGGGAGTGGGTGGCGGGCGAGGGGAGGGTGGCCACAGCATGTTTGGTGACCAGTGAGGACCACTTAACTGCACACGTGACAGCAGTTAAAATGGGAGGTATGGCTTTGTCTACATGTAGTTACAGTAAAACACACAGAGGGAGAGGGTCCTACCCACGTGGAACTGGCCTGCAAGGGGGACCTGGACCTGGCAACCTTGAGGGGCAAAAATGGGGTCACCACCAGCGGGGAGCAGGAAGTCCAGCCTCAGAGCAGCGGGTGGGCGGCAGGAGGCGCAGCGGGTGGGGGGGCCCATGCATCCTCCCCCACCCCCACCCCCAGTTACAGGGTCCAAGCCTGTGCCCAGATCGCTGGGATCTGCTTGTGCCGGGGCCCGCGGGCACTTGGGGGCCGTCCAGCGGCCAGGCACCTTGGACCCTCGTGCACTGAAAGTCACCTCGGGAGACCCTCTCCCCTCCTCTGCCCCTTCTCCCCCCGGTGCTGGGTGAGGGGAGGGGGTGGAGCGCGCCCAGCAGGCTGTGCAGCCCGATGCTGCCCCCTACTGGATGCAGAGGGGCAGCTCCACTCCGGGCCCGGGGCAAGGCCAGTGGGTGGAACGGGGTGGTGGGGACAAAACACGGCCTCGAGCAAGCACGGCGGAGACAGACCCAAACCCACCGCCCTGTGCAGTCAAGGAAGCTTCCGGAGGAGAGGGGTGAGGGCGTCCTAGAGGACAGGGAAGACATCTAGGAGAGCCAGGAGAGGGAAACGGGAGTGGAGAGGGAAGGGGAAGGGAAGGGAGGAGAAGGAGGTCCGGGAGAAGGACGGAGGGGAGAGGAGCCTCCCTGCTCCCTCTCGAGGGGAATGTGGCCACCGTCAGCCTCGCTTTCCTGGCTGGGGGTGTGGGGTGCGGGTGGGGAGAAGGTGGGGGTGGCCTGGTCCTAGGTCAGTCCTCAAGCAAGAGACCGGGGCTCTGACCCTGAAGCCCTGCCCGGTGACAGCGCTCCGTGGTGGGGCACCGTACGTGAGAAACTTTCAGTCTGAGACGCACCCCCACCCTCCGCCCCATTTGGAGAACTCGTTGCCAGCCCCACCTCCCCGGGCTCTAGCCCCAGCAGGCCTGGTTCTCACTGTTGACCACACATTGGCGTCTGGATGTACCGCCCCAGGGAGCCCCGTGATGAGGGGCTGGCCCCTGTCAAGCCCACAACCCACAGACAGACCCACGGACAGACGCAGGGCGTGGCGGACGGTGCTGAGGATGGAAAAGGCATTGCGGCCTGAGCCCGGGGCTTGGGGGTTCCGGGGTCTCTGGCTGGAGTGCTGCTGAGGCAGGGACAAAGGCCCCCGGAGGCTGCTCGCTGGCCCCGACTCCTCTGGCCCCCACCTGCCCCCACCCCTGACACAGTGTCTTTGCATAGAAATGGTGTAGCTCTGAGTTCTGAGCCCGTTTCAGGGGTGTGCCTGGTGCATATGTCCTTGCTGGCCTGGGCCTCCTGCCCCGGCCCTGAGAGCTCAGCAGCTGTGTCCACCCCTGCCCGCCCACCTGCTTGGGAGCCGTGCACACTGCAAGGGTGTTGGGCCCCGCTTACCTCCCTGCCCAGGGGCTGACGGCGTGGAAGGAGCTTGCATTTGTTGCCAGCCTCCTCTCCAGGTTGGCATGTCCACTCTCTGGGAAACCTTGGGGTGGGGGTAGGGGACCATGGTTTCCTGAGTCAGCAGCCGGGAGCTGCCAGCAGCTGTGAGTGGCACAGGGCAAGGGGCAAGGGACCACAAGTGCCACGTCAGGACATCTGAGCCCTTGGCGGGTGGCCAAGCCACGGCCAGGCCGCATCCTCCACCCGCCACAGCCGAGATGGGGACAGTGGCCCATGCTGTGGAAACTGTAGGGACACTGTCCACTATCACATCTTCATCCGGAGAGGAAATGGGGGGCAGGGAAGGAAAGGCTTGGGCACAAGGTCCACCGCAAAACGGGGTCCTGGAGCCCTCTGCCACCCTACAGGGCATGTGGGCTTCAGGCCCGAGCACTGCCATAGCCGGGTGCTGTCCCACCTGGGAGCTGCCTTACCCGGGAGTCACGCACTTGGGAGTGCCTTACCTGGGAGACTCTCCACCTTGGAGCCACCCACCTGGGAATGCCTTACCTGGGTGCCCTTCTACCTGGGAGCAGCCCCACCTGAACTCCATACTACCTGGAGCCACCCCACCTGGGAATGCCTCACCTGGGTGCCCTTCTACCTGGAAGCAGCCCTCCCTGGGCACCACCCCACCTGAGCGCCATACTACCTGGAGCCACCCCACCTGGAAGCAACCCCTCCTGGGTGTCCTCTCACCCGACAGCCTACTGGTGTGCTGATTCCAGGGTGTTCCGAGGTGCTGCAACTCCCAGGGCATTTCGCTGTCCAGGAAGCAGGTGGGAGAGAGGAGCGGCCTGGCCTGCAGGTCCGTCCAGCCCCATGCACCCCCCTGGGGCAGCCCTCTTTCCCTGGGGGACACCAAGGCTCCAAGGTAGGCTGGGCCCGGGAGCGCGGCGGTGGCAGCAGGCACGGTCCCAGGGCGTGGGGACGGCAGGCCTGGGGCCGGGTCCCCGGGCACCTCCAGCCCCTCCGGCCTGTGCAGCTTGGCGGTCAGCACGTCGATGCGCTGCTTCAGGACACTGGCCATGGACTCGAGAGCCTGCAGGCGTGCCCGCTTGTACTGGAGGTGCGGGGAGCATGACATGCCTAGGGACTCGGCCTCCTCGGAGTCCAGGTAGATGCACAGCCCCGGGGACGGGTAGTGGAGGGCCAGGTCCCCGAACCTCAGGGGACCTGGTGGGGGAGTGCCGGGCACCAGCAAGGGACCGCTGTCCTGGGCGTCTCTCTTTTGCAGAGCATCAGGGCGGTTCAAGGCTTTGTTCAAAAACAGGCAGAAGCTGCGGGGGGTGGGGGGAAGGGGCTCAGCCCCGAGCCTGGTGGCACCCCACATGCAGACCAATGACCCCGGGTGCCCTTGCTCGGGGGTGGGGGGTAGTGAGACAGATGCAAGCCTCTATGCCCACAAGCCCATGTCAGCTGTTACAAAGAGCAGGGACCACAGCCTCTCACACAGACATGGTGAGCTGGTTCCAGAGAGGGCCCCCCTACCCCAGTTTTCAACATTAGACAAGAGCAGGCAGGCCCACCCAGGCTTCAGAGACGGGGAGGGGCTGCCCTCGGGCAGGGTGGGGTGGTCAGCTTCTCGATGGATGTGGGTGTACCTGGAGCTGACCCATAACCTGTGTCCTGGACTGAATGTAACCAGACATCACCTTGAAAAGGGGTAAAAACACCGGGCTGCCCCCCAACCCTAGGGATTCAGAATCTCCAGGAGTGGCCTGGGAAAATGTGATTTTTAAGAAATTGTGGTACCATTCATATAACATAAAATTTCACTCTACCCATTAGGCATGCATACAGACATACACCCAGAAAATTTTAATCTACCGCCTATCTCTATGAATTTGCATAGTCTAAGGATCTTATACAAGAGAAATCACACAATATTTGTCCTTATGTGTGTCACTTATTTCACTCAACATGTCTTCAAGGTTCATCCATGTCGCGGCATGTATCAGAACTTCATTCCTTTTTATGGCTGCATACTATTCCATCCTACATACTTACCGCCTTTTGTTTCTCCATCTGTGGATGGACACTTGGGTTGTTTCCACCTTTTGGCTGTTGTAAATTATGCCTCGATGAACACTGGGTTACAAAATAGCATGAACTTTTAAAACTAAATGAAACTGAAGGGAACCAGAGAGAGAAGATTCCGGTAGTGAGAGGACAGGGGAGGGGTGTGGGCCCCTCTGGAGGGCCAAGGAGCACTGTCAGGAAGGACCATAAATGGGAGGGCTGAGCACAGAGGGAGTCAAACTGAAGCCTCCACCCAGAACCTCCAGGAGAAGGGTCCTGAGCAAGCTGTGGGCAGGGGACGCTGGGTGGGCAGCCTCTTGGGGGGCCCAGCTCCCCACCCCATCCCCAGTGGGCATCCACAGCGTGCAGGAGCCAAGCTGTCCCCACGCGTCGTGCCAGTCGGGAGTTCCCCATCGCTCAGCCCCCATCACCTAGCAGGTGGCCAAAATGAGCCCAGAGGGCAGCTGGCACCTGTGAGAGGAAAGGCTGGGCACACAATCCTCCAGAGAGGGGTCAACAAGCAGTGCCCACAACCAAACTGGGGGATGCTGCCTAGACCCATGCCTCAAGATGCACCAGGAGCCCAGGGCAGGGGATCTTCTGGGAAGGTGCTCTGGTTCTAGTAAAACCCAGAGTAAACAACAGCAACAGCAATGGAAAATAGCAAGTGTTGAGGATGGCGAGAAAGAGGGACCCTTGGCGGCGCAGGTGGGGATGTAAAATTGAGCCACCGCCAGGGAGAGCAGCCTGGAGCTCCCTCAGAGAGTTATACATAAAATCATCGTCCAGCCCAGCAATCCCGCTCCTAGGTTTATGAAACTGAAAGCAGGGACTTGGGCAAATGATGGTGCACAAATATTCACAGCAGTGACTCACAGCAGCCAAAAGGTGGAAACAACCCAAGCCATGCACAGATGACAGAGAAACAAAACGTGGTAAATGGTCTGCATGGAATGCTATGCAGCGGTAAAAAGGAATGAAGTGCTGGCATACGCAATAACGTGATGAGGTGTGAGGACATCAAGTTGAGTAAAACAAGCCGACCCAAAGGATAAATGTGTGATTCCTCTTGTCGGAGATACTTAGAAAAAGCAAATTCATGGAGACAGAGAGCAGAAGAGTGGTTGCTAGGACTGGGGGGAAGAGTATGTATGCAGAGTCACTGCTTTAGGAGAAGTTTCTGTTAGGAGTGATAGAAAGTCTGGAGATGGACAGTTCTGAGTTATGCCACATGGTCAGTGTTCTCAATGTCACAGAGCTGTCCACTTAAAAATGGTTAAAATGACCTTTAACGTTGCATAAATCTTACCACAGTTCAAAATCAATAAAACTATATTTTTTCCTGTTTTTTTTTTTTTTTTTTGGCATGGGCAGGCACCTGGAATGGAACCGGGTCTCCAGCACAGCAGGCTAGAACTCTGCCTGCTGAACCACTGTGGCCCGACCTAAAACTGTTTTTTAAGGAATGAGGTTCTGACACGGATGAACATTAAAAACATCAGGTCGAGTGAAATAAAGCAGAATAAAACACCACCTATTGTGTGATTCCATTGCCACGAAATGTCAGGGTCAGGTAAATCCACAGACCGGGAAGTGGGTCAGTGGCAGCAGGGGCTGGAGAGGAGGGAGAGGGCGTGGTGACAATGGGGACTGGCTTTCCTCGGGGGGATATTCTGAAACTTCGCAGAGGTGCTATCTGCACAATATTGGGAATGTACTAATCGCCACTGAAGTTTAGCTTTTAAAAAGGTTAATTTCTTAGGTGAATTTCACCTCAAAAATATATACGGCAGTGAGCAGGCGCTCTGGGTGGTGCCGCGGGAGAGGCAGACCCGGCCCTGCCCAGAGAGACGCCCCCAGGCCCCGCCTACCCACGGCTCCTCCCACGCCGCCCTTCCGCAGCCCCGCCCCTCCATTCTGAGGCCCGCCCCCAGAAGTGCGGGGGCCCCGACACCGGACACCCACCTGCCCTGGGCCTCCTGGTCCCCCAGCACCACGCCGGAAGTCACCTTGCTCCACTCCAGCACGGGGGAGTCCAGGCTGCGGGGGGCCTCGGCGCCCTAAAGCAGAGGAGGGAAGAGTCACAGCCCCCCCAAGGACCCGCGGCCCCACCTCCCTGCCTCAGGGAAGGGGGTCTCTGGCCTGACCCCTGGGAAGCCACCCCAGGCCTAGAGGGACCCCCCCGCCCACCTTGGGGACCCGAGTCCGAGCCCTCCCTCTCGCTGGGGGCCGCCCCAAGGGGAAGCGTCCACAGACGCCCCCTCGCCAGCGGGGCCCCCGGCCCCAGCTGTGCCTGTCTGCTCCCCTTCAGGCACCAGGAGCGCCGGGGGGGTAGGGGGTTGTTTCGGGGCGCAGCCGAGAGCCTGCCCCAGGGAACGGCCCGCAGCGCAGCGCGTACCCCGGACGGCGCGGGACGTGGCACGAAGGTCACGATGCCGGGGCTGGCGTGGGAGACCACGGGGGCGGCTCTGCCCAGCACGGCCTCCCTCTGCCGCCTGTAGACCTCGCGCAGCCGCTGCTCCCTCTGCTCCCGCGCGCGGGCGGCCGCCGCCTTCTCCTCCAGGACCTGGCGGCGCCGGGCCAGCGCGCGCTGGCGCATGAACTCCCGCACGGCCTCGGCGCTGTGGGGCTGGCTCGCGGCGGCCCGCGGCCTCCGGCAGGGCGCCGACCCCTCCTCCTGCTCCTTCCGCTCTCCGGGGTGCTCTCTCCGGGGTGCCTCTCCGGGGTGCTCTCCGGGGTGACCGGCGCAGCCCCCGCCTTGATCCGCGGCGCCCGTCTTCTGTGCCAAGGAGGCGCTGCAGGGCTGCTGGGCCGGGGGACTCCGCCTGTCCCGGGGGCTCCATGGGCTGCGGGCGGGCGCGTCCCAGGCCTCACAGGGGTCCCAGGCCCTCTCCGGCTGGGAGACCTGCCCTGCTGATGCGCTCCAGGGCCGCTGCAGCCGGGTGCCCTGCCTTCCTCGGGGACTCACAGGTCGCTGGAAGGGGGAGTCCTGTCCTTCGGCCACCCAGGCCCTCCGGGGATGGGACTCCCATGGGGGAGAAGCGCTCCAGGGCTGCGGGGCAGGCAACCTCCAAGCCCCTTCTAGAGGAAGACTCTTCCCAGAAGTCGTGGCCCAAGGCCTCTTGGATAAGGAGACCTGTACATTGGGGGTACTCAAGGAGCCCCACTGTCTCCTCCCGGCTGGGTCCTGCAGCCGCAGCTTCAGCTGCCCTGGCTCGGTCCTTTGTCTGCGATGGGGGTCCCGGGCCCTATCGAGCCCCGCCTGGATTTGCTGGCGGAGATCTCGCAGAATGGACATGGCATTTTCGATGGTGGCCGGCTGGTCCCTGGAGGCCTGGCTGGGGGCGTGGGTCGAAGCCTGTGGGTCGCTGCAGGCGGAGGCCGGGCTGGGTGTCCGGGCAGGCCGCGGCCCCAGCTCAGCACTGCGAACTTTCTTGCTGCGCCCTGCAAAGACAGTGAGGGGCGGGGCATGAGAAGGCCCTGTGCCTTCCCATGAGGAAAAGCACAGCCAGGTCCCCAGAAGGGGAGTCAGCAGGGGACGGTGTCCAGCCTCCCTCCTGCACCCCCGTGCCCTCCGGCGAGTGCCCCTTTGGCCTCTGCACTCCTGACTGACACACAGATGCCCACTGAGGTGGGTGCCGCATCGAGCAACTCCCAGCGGCGCTCGGGCACCTGGCACAGAACCCTCCTCTACCGGGGAAAGTCACCAAGTGTGAATGGACAAGTGGCAGATCCACCCAGGTCCCTATGCTGCGTTCTGTGAGCCGGGAGGACGCTGCCCAAGGTGCCTCAAGGGGACAGAAGTCCTTTCCTGAGGCTTTTACAAATAATTATTTCCCAAAGTCCCCTCTCCGGGGAGATTTGGAGGGTTTTTGGTCAAGTCCCTGCAGGCTGATACCCGCCTCCTTCCCAGATGGAGTAGAGACTCAGCGTTTCCCCATTTCCCCTCCCCCGCCCCAGGTACCACTGCAAAGGAGGCCCCAGGCAGAAGGCACGAGGTACCTAATCCCACGGTGGGGGCCGGCTCTTTCCAGGTGGCCTTGCTCTGAAATCTGGGGAGAGCGGGAGGGGGCCCGAGCAGCGACCTCACCAGAGCTTGTCCTTTCTTCCAGGCGGAGACGCCAACCAAGTCAGGATCTTAAACAGAGAAACACATGCAAACACATCCAGGAAGCCTGGCCTCTGAGGGCTGGGCCGAATGGGAGGCGGGCGGTTCCATGCGGCACAGGGGACCCATTTATACCACTCCTGGGGAGGCTCTGGGTTGGGGGGGGGACACGTCACATCCAGGCACCTCGGGGGTCCAGACCCTCGGTCAGAGCAGGCAAGGGCAGGCTGAGTCTCCAGGTGGCCCTGAACAAGGGACCAACTTCCACGGAGTCGTGTCAGTAATGTGGGGCCCAGCGTGCACTGTGTGCCCAGCAAATACCAGCCAACAGCGGCAACCGTAAAAACAGTGACAGTGAGACGGGGCCAGTCCTGGCGCCGGAGTCCTGCACATCAGGTGCTCGTCGGGGGAGCAGGAAGGTAAGGCTGCATCCCACCCTTTGCTCTCGAGGGGAGGGAACAAGTTTGTTTTTAAACCCGCAAGAGTCAGCAGCTCCGAGGCGGGGACGAGGGGAATCCATGAAGACCCCCAGCTGGCAGCACATGGGTCCTAGGCAGCCAGCACAGGTGAGCTGTGTTAATAAACGTTGTCCCACAATAAACATCATCTATCAAGGTTTTACTTTATAATGACAGATCGCAAGTGCCAAACGCCAGTGTGGGCAGCACATCATTGCAAACCCACCCGCCTGTCCAGCGGGCTGTCCAGTGCCCCCCGCCTCTGCCTCGCCCTCCCACCCTCTCGGGAGGCCAGCCCTAATTGGGAGTGGCGGGTGGCTTCCACGGCTGGCAGCTCCCAGTGGCTGGATTGCGGCCACACAGTGGTCCCAGGCAAGACCTCCCCTGCCCCCGTAGTGGGGGGGTCTGCCACGTGAGGGTGCCATAGAGCAGGGACCACCGAGAGCTCATTGCCGCAGGACGGAAGGGGTCAGAGCTGCCCCTTTGCATACTCGCCCAGACACAGTACCCCCCACCCCGGGACCGCCCTGACCCCGGCGCCATCAGTCACAGCCTGAAGCTACCTCTCCGGGAAGGGGGATGGGCTCTGGGACCCATGCCCCCCCAACGGCCAGGACCCTAAATCCACGCCCCATCCCTCCCTCCTCCAGGCACCCCCTCAGCCAAGACCCCAGGAGCCAGGCCCGCCCCTTCTCCAGGGGGACTGCACCTACAGGAAGTAAGGAACTGCCACTTACGAGGCCAAGTGCTTTCCTCGCTCTGTGCCTCAACTTCCCCACCTGTAAAATGGGAACTGTCTCTAACAGTAGCAAGGGGCCTCCGCCCTGGCCCCCTCCAGCTGGTCAGCTGCACAGAACTGGCCATGCCCTCAGCCCTGGTTGGACAGTCTGGAGGGGAGGGGGCTGCCAGCCAGGCCCACCCAGTGACACCCTTGCGTCTGGGGGTGGGGGGGATGCACGTCAGCCCCTCCCACGCTGGCTGCTCAGCTGCCCCATGAGCCTGCCAGAGGGGATCGGGTAAATAAATGGGTCCTGATGGGCGCATTTTTTCCTCCCGCCGAGCAGTTTAACAGCAATTAATTTTTTTACGAGAGGATTTTTAATCTGTGGAAATGGATTAAGTCCCAAAGTGCCCTGTCAAAGTTCCAGGGCCGAGGTAATCTATGATAAAAAATGCAAAGTGAGGTGATACAATCTGAAATTAAATATCTGGCTTCATTTTCCTTCAGTCCGGATGGATGAATATTTTATAACTATTGTGATTTAATTTTTTGTTAACTACAGCAAATTTCTAATTCATCCAATTCCCAAGTCCTGTGGCTCTGACCTCTGACCCTGGACTCATCTCTTCTTTGCCCAGCTGTGACTTCGCCACTGACAGAAACTAATGACCAGCCCTGGGAGGGAGGGGCAGCGGTTACGATGATGGATATGGCCCCTGGCACGCCCTTTGACCCCGTGTCAGGCAGAAAGGAGGTCATTTTTCAAGTGAGCCATTAAAACAAAACAAACCAAAAAGCTGGGGGAGGGGGGAGATGAAGATGCAGAAAATGGTTATATTCTACGCCTTTTCGAAGGGCTTTCTGGAACCTTCTTGGAAGCCCCCAGCACCTCATTTATGCAAGGTGGCTTGCAGGCTCTCTTGCCTCGCTGCTCCGCCTCCCCCTCACCTGCTGAATACACACACCCACTTGGGGCCACACGGCCCTGCCAGAGCCTCCCCTCTTCCACTCAAGTGCCGGCTACTGAGCATGGTACAAGGGAAGGAGGACATTTATCTATCCTGCTGGAAGCCACTGCCCTGACTGTGGGCAGAGGAGGCAGGGAGGTGCTACAGGAGAACAGGGTACAGACAGAGCCCATGCCACCCGCTCCCCATCCAAGGGGCCTCCGGACTGTGCTCTCATCCTACAGGGGAAACTGAGGCACAGAATGAGCAGGAGCAGCTGACGAGCAGCATCCCAACATCGCTGAGGGCCGGCTTCAGCCTCAGCGGGTAGGGTGACCCCCCCAAACTGGGGGTTCCTGAAGATGTCCTACTACCTGTGGTATGTGTGCCCCCACCTCCAAGGAAGGGCCTTTGTGAGATGCCCAGATGTGGGCCCAGGTAAGTATGTTGGACTCTTCCAAGTTAGGGCCCAGGCCTTTAGCTGGAAAGGCAGGACCCCAGCCTGGTTGTGCCCTGGCTCAGTGTGAAACACTCTGACCCTCAGTTTCCTCATCTGTAAAACAGAAGCAAGCCCACCCACCTTAAGGGGAGCTGGAAGGGTTAGATGAACTGATGCCTGTGGAGGGTGTGCCACAAAGCTGAGCCCCTGGCTGGGACACACTGAGTCCAGACACTAAACCTAGTAGTTGAGAACATTCTAGAAGAAATTCCTGGAGGAACTGTCAACTCTGCCTGCCTCCCCCCATTTCCTTTCTCACACACACAGCCCTGTTCCTCAGACAAGAGATTCTTGAACTAGAAATGAACAACAAGATCATCACTTATCAAGCCTACTTAAAATTAGGCCTGAGTCAAGAGAACCTCTTTTGTTGCTCAGATGTGGCCTCTCTCTCCAGCCAACACAACAAGCAATTTCATCACCCTCCCCCTGTCTACGTGGGACATGACTCCCAGGGGTGTGGACTTTTCTGGCAACGTGGGACAGAAATCCTAGAATGAGCTGGGACTCAGCATCAAGGGATTGAGAAACCCTAGAATGAGCTGAGACTCAGCATCAAGGGATTGAGAAAACCTTCTCGACCAAAAGGGGGAAGAGCGAAATGAGACAAAATAAGTGTCGATGTGTGAGAGATTCCAAACAGAGTCAAGAGGTTATCCTGGAGGTTATTCTTATGCATTGAGTAGATATCACCTTATTATTCAAGATGCAATGGAGAGGCTGGAGGGAACTGCCTGAAAATGTAGAGCTGTGTTCCAGTAGCCATGTTTCTTGAAGATGATTGAATAATGGTATAGCTTTCACAATGTGACTGTGTAATTGTGAAAACCTTGTGTCTGATGCTCCTTTTATCTACCTTGTCAACAGACGAGTAAAACATATGGAATAAAAATAAATAAGAGGGGGAACAAATGTTAAAATAAATTCAGTTTGAAATGCTAGTGATGAATGAAAGGGAGGGGTAGGGGCATGGTATGTGTGAATTTTTTTCTGTTTTCTTTTTATTTCTTTTTCTGAATAGATGCAAATGTTCCAAGAAATGATCATGATGATGAATATGCGACTATGTGATGATATTGTGAATTACTAATTACCTATGTTAATCTTATATTTCGTTTGTTAAATTTTTTTAATTAATAAATAAAATTTTAAAAATTAATTAAAAAATAAAAAGAATACATCTAGGAAAAAAAAAGATCATCACTTAACGGAACTTTCTTGAGACATTTCTTCTAAACCAATCTTCACACAAAACACCTCCAAGTCCCCAAAGCTCTCAGGCAAACTGGGATAGCCCTGGCCCCTTCCTCGCACCAAGTGCAGGCATGAAACAATGTTCTGTGCCTGCTGCCTTGCATTCTAGACACAAACCCAGTCCTGAATCCTGTAATTCCCACAGGGTTCCTGGGTCAGATAAATCCTGAAACCCAGAGGGGCCAACCTCTCCAGGATTATCCATCAGTTATACCCCCTTCTCCTTTAGTGTGGACAGCCCTTCTCCACATGAAAAAGTCAGAATGGTCATTGCCCAGACATCCCTATAGATTGGGAGAAAGATTAAAGAAGGAGGAGGTATAGCAGAGAGAATATGATTTGGAAAATGAGTATGGCTGCTGAATACTCTATTACTATCCTTTCTAGCTTCCAGTGTTTGGGAGCAGCTAGGAGGAAAAATCTGAGATGGTGGAATGGTAGCCCAGGACAAACTCTGGGATCTGTTCTGTAACTACTTGTTGAAGTGTGCTTAGAAAATTATTGCTTTTTTCTCTTTGCTTTGTATATATGCTATATTTTACAATAAAAGACATTAAACAAGCAAAAAATATACACAAACCAGGCTAGAGGGGGAGACAGCACCTCCACCAGGCTCCCCGCCACTGAAAGCCTCAAGACTGCAATGCAACAGCTGGTTAAGCAACACTGTGTAACAAAGAAGGCAGAGGCACCTCCTCTAACCCAGATAAAACACAGACTGCTTACATTTCCGTAGGTCTCATCAAAGTGTGATACTGCTATGGTGGACAGCGAGTCAAGAATGCACACTAAGATGCGGTGAAGAGCTCCGTGACCCTGGGCTCCTCCACAAGGCACATGTGGGCTTTCACTCCCAGCAGTGCCCCTGCACAGCCGGGACCCCCCACATCCCCCCTGGCACTCAAGATCCCCCAGACACATGACACGCAGCCACTGAAGCTGGGCGTCCTGCATGCGAAGCATACCCCCCATCCCCAGGTCCCCTCCCTGCTGACCCCAGATGCCACCTGAAATCTCATCCACGGGAGACCTGGAAACCAACCGCGCCCCTCGTGAGCCCGGATTGTAAACTTGCATCCTCAAACCCGGCCTGGACCCCAAATCACTCAACCTTACCTTTGCTCTTTGCAGCTCTCCTCGGGGAGGGCGACACGGGCGCCTTCTCTCTCTTACAAGAGCAGCTTTTGGGCCTCTTGCCTTTCCCCCTTGGAGCTTCAGCGAGAGAAGAGAGAAGGGAAGGCAGGAGGGAGGGTGAGTGGCGAGGCAGCCTGGGGGATCTGCCACACTCCTGACCCCACAGCTGGTGAGGTGCGCCGGAGACACACGTCCTACACCCCTAAGTGTTCCGTGCACGGACCACCCCTGTGGGTTCTCCCCTGCTGGGGTCCAGCGAGGCCACTTCTGTCATCGTGAACAAAGTCCTGTGCATCTGGCGGCCGCCCCGCTCCAGGCTGTCTGCTCCTGAGGGCAGAACCCATCTCTGGGCCCGCAGGGACTCATAATGTTTGTTGAGTGACCAAACGACCACATGACCCAACCACCAGTGAACACAAGTCACCACCGCGTGGCGGCCAGACCGAACCTGGGCTTCGGCTATGGCGAGGAGGGGTGAGGAGGGGCCATCATACCACAACTTGGGGACCCTGGGTGTGCAGAAGTCGCCCAAAGCCCCAGAGCAAGTGTGGGGGCCAGACAGGGTTGTGTGCTCGTGTTGCATTGCTTGGGTCAGAGGTCTCTGTCCATGGCTGGGAATGGGTGCTGCATCTGTGAAGACCCAAAGAGCTAACGGGCCGGGGAGCCTCATGAGGGGCCGGGCCTGCCATGTCCAGTGGGGTTGCCCACGGCTGGGTCTTGTGGAAAAATTCTGACCCAAAGACACCCTCCCCTCAGGCCTCCACTGGGCTACTGGGCCCAATCCCTGACCCTCCTCCACATTCTGGCTCCCAGTCCCCAGCCCCTGCTGGTGGGAAGGACTTCCAGACCAGAGGAGAAAGGAAGTGTGTGTGTCCGAGAGGAGACCAGCCAGCTGCCCACTGAGGCCCCGAGTGTTGAGGCCCACGGATGTGGCCTGGGCAGTCTCCTGAGGCGGGCTGGGCTGGGGCAGCTGCCAGATGAGCCGGTGTCACTGGGCCCCAGGGCAGGATGAGGGCAGAGCATGACTGCAAGCAGTCGCCACGACCTGCAGCCGGAATGGAGGCAGCGGGAGAGGGTTCTGTCCTTGGCAGTCAGTCGGGCAGGCCCCTGGCACCTTGCATAACCCTGCACTTGCTGCGCCCCCATCCATCCACAAACACACCCGGGGTGGGGCATCGACCACCTTCACCCACCCCAGCTCTCACGGGTCGTGGCGGTCCTTGGGGGCCTGACTTCTGCCTCCCCCTCTCTCACAGAGGACCCAGAAGCCCGGGCTCCCCCTGCTAGAGCCTCTCACTCCACCTTCCTTTGCAGTCTTCCAGTTCAGCCCCTCTCCCTGGGCCCCCTTCCTCCACCCCAGGCCCTGCACCGCAAGCTCCTGGAGCCCACTGTCGTTCACTCAGATGGTTCCCCTGCCATCTGCAACAAAGGACAAACTGCTTGGCACGGCCCTCCAGCTGCCGGGCAGCTCCGGCCCACCCTCTATCGCTGCCCCTCCAGGTATCGAACGAATAAAGAGCAAAACCCCAGTGCTGCGTCGGCTGCTGAGCCTGCCCCCACCTGCTGTGCCTTTAGCACATCATCGCCAAAGTGGGGCTGCAGCCCAGCAGGGCTGACCGAAGGACAGGCAGGAGGGTCTCCAACCTGCAAGGACTATGGGGGTCTCAGTCCCAGCCTTTATGGTGAGCATGGGGCAATCCAGGGCAGGGAAGACGTCACCTATTTTCTGCAGAAGCACTTTCAGCAAGGAGTACCCCCTGTCAGCCCTGTTCCTGCAGGAGCCTGCCCTGTAGAGTCTCCCTAGATTCCTTCCCTGCTGCAGAGGGTTAGAATGAGGGCTCCAGAGAATGGAGACCTCCTGGCTGACCCTCAGTGTTCTCATCTGTGAGTGGGGATAATAATGGAGCCCATTAGATGGGGTGAGTGAGAACTCGCACGAAGTGTGTTTGGTCTTGCACTGTGCTGTCGAACTACGGCCCGAGGGTCTGACCCCAGCAGCAGAGCCACTCACCTGAAGCCTGGCGCTGGGGTATCTGGAAGGGCTCGTATCCCTGGCCGGGGGATGCCTTGTCCTTGATTTTGCTCTCAGCTGCCCTCAGGATGCTGAAGCCTGGGGCAGGATGACAAGAAGCAGAGGGATTTGATGAAGGGGGTGGAGAAAAAGTTCATTGACAGCATGTCAACGCTTTAAACATGGAGCCTCTGGCACCCTGCATCTGGGAATGTGTCCCATGGGCTCCATCCTGGACCCATGCCTGGGTAGCTGGGAAGCAGGCTATGGACAGGTGTGAAGGCGTGAGGCCACCAATGGCAAGGACATCTGCCAGCCAGGTCTTCGTGGACCAGGTTGGAGATGCTCTGTGTATACGCAAGCTGGAATGCCACGTCCTCCCGACCCCGAGCACGGTGGAGGGGGGGTTGCAACAAGAGAGGTTTATGGCAGAGAAGAACATAAAAATGCACTCCTACGCCTTAGCCAGAGCAATTTGGGGTTTGGCCAGAGAACGCAGACAATGTTTATTGTATTCTTTTTGTCTTTGTTTTTGTTTTTTTTAGTTTGCCAAAGATGCTATGGGCAACAAGAACTGATTGCATCATTTCCGTCCATCTATATTTTCTAAACGTCCTACAATAAACAGGTGCTGCCTTTCTCACACAGAAAATGAAGCTGGGTTGTTTGTTTGTTTGTTTGCTTTTAATACAAAAATAAGAAAGCATCTCTCATGTCTACTGAGAAAAGCTTCTGGTTTGGGTTTCTACTTTTAGTCCCAGCAGGGAAACCGAGGCTTGGATATTTTTTTTACATTAGGACTCCTGCCTCCAGGAAACATTATTTGCCAGACGGGAAGCAGCAGAAGCTTCAAGATCCCACTGGGCTTTTTAGGGTGTTGGTACCTGAGCCCTCCCCACCCAGACCCTGCCCCTGACGGCGCGAACCCCGAGTTCCCCAAGGCCGTTGGCTCAGCAGCCTCCAGCCTAGGGAATGCCCTTTCCTTCCACTCTTCCCCACGCTGTTGTCTGGCTTCCTCTCCCGCGCACAGTGCCTTCACCTTGCTGTCACAGATTAAGCGTGTCCCCCCAAAGTCACACCCAAGCCCTAAATGGAGAGAGTGACCTTATTTGTAAACAGGGCCGTTGCAAAGATGAGATCCCCAAATCCAATGACTGGTGCCCCCATCAGTAGAGCCTCGGACAGACCCAGGGAGATGGCCCTGTGACGATGAGGCAGCTGCCCAACCCCAATGGCTCTGAGGCAATCGCCCTGGGGACACTCGGATTTCAGACTCTCGCCTCCAGCACTGGGACACACCATAATAGTGTTGTGTTAAGCCCCCCAGGCTGTGACACTTTAGCAGGACAGCCACGGGGAGCCGAGACCCCACCTGATGAAACCCGTGCCAATGCACCTACCTCCTGGGTTCCATCCCCACTCCATTCCCCGGACGGGAACGCTTGCTGGGGCTTGGGTGACACCTTGACCACCAGCTCTGAGTCTGCCCACATGCCCCTCACCCCTCCCAACAGCCTTGCCCTCCCACCCACCCTTTGCCGGGCAGAGCCACCGCTGACCTGGGTATGCTGGGGCTGGGGGGGCGTGTGCCACCCTGCAGACCTTCTTCTGGGGTGCCGGGCGGGGGGGCCTGCAGAGGCGTGAGGCGCTGGAAGGCACCGAGGTGCCCAGGGAACCACAGCTCGCCTGCCAGCGCGCCTGCGCCCGGATCCGCTCCCGGAGCCGCTCCAGCCGTGGGTCGCTCTTTCGGGGCTGCCGCTGGGGGCCCAGCACCTGGGGGGGGGTCTCTTGCCAGGGCCCGTGTGGGGGTGCACATGACTCGTGGCCCCCCGAGGAGCCGGACAGACGGCCGGAGGACACCAGGCTGTCCCCATCCCTGGCCTCCTCGCCTTCTGACCACCCAGGCCGGCTGCAGCTCTGCTCCTCGCTGTTGTCTGATGGGGACACGTGGGGCACTGTCCCCAGGGCGCCGGGCTGCCAAGGGGGCCCAGGCCACCTCAGGGAGGCCATGAGGCCAGCCTTGGCCGCGGGACGATGGAGCTCGCCTTCCCTTGGGAGAGAGAAGCAGGACGTGGGGCTCACGGCCATCCCAGACAGGACTCCACTGTCTTGGGGACACTCGTGCTCCCCACTTATTCTATGTCAGAATGCCCCCAGCCTAGGATACTGGGCTCTGATTAAAAGCCACCAATATAGGAGGTGGTATGCAGCACCTGCCTTCTTTCTTGGGTCCACAGCCTAATGTTTCTGTTATACAGATGGGGAAACTGAGGCTCCAGGGGGCCAGGCCGCCTGCCCAAAGAGACACGACGGGGATAGGAGAGGGACCCAGATTCCCCAAGTCCGTGCTCCTCGTGCTGGCTCAGCAACCTTTCAGCCAGGAGGGCATGTCCCGCCCCCACCGCCAAGCCACGCCCAAGCCCCAGCGTGGGGCACCCATGCCCAGGCTCACACAAACACTACCTGGGCTGGGTGCCGGCCCTCCTGTCGGTGGGTCCCACTGGGGCCCTGTGGGAGGAGGGGCACTGCCTCCGGCTGTCTTTGGGACACAGCTGGAGCATGTCCTGCAGGCAGGCAGGGAGCAAGCCCATGGCCGGGTCGGGTGCAGCAGCAGGGCCCAGGGCAGTGAGCCCCAGGGGTGGCCCCTGGCCTCTGCCCACCTCCTGGGGGTCCAACGTGCTTTCACATGGCAGCCTCGTGGTCTACCACCCCGCAGCCGTCACTGCCCAAATCAGCGCTGGATGCTGACCTGCCCAGGATGCTGGCCTGAGCAGGTCCCTGGGCCCCAGATGCACGCCCTCGGGACAGTCATTGAAACAGGGTGGGCACGGAGGGCCACCAGCCCTGGCCTGGCCACAGCCTGGGGGTGTCCTCCTTGGTGAGCTGCCTCTGCGTGGCAGAGAATTCTGGATGGGCCCATGACAGCATAATAACCCTGTGTCACTCAGCGACAGCTCAGTGACACCCCCTCCAGGGGCCCAGGCTGCAACCCTTCCCCAGCCCTCCTAGGTACTGGAGGCTGTGGCTGTGGTGAGCTGCCCGGGCCGAGCTGGGGGCTGAGGTGCAGCCTGAGCTCCACATGGGAACCTGGTAGGGGGTTGGGAGCTGTGGACAGCAGGGGGTGGGGAAGGGGAGGCAGTCTCAGGTGCAGGACTCAGGTTGGCCGGGGTGGGGTCTCGGTTGGGGGCAAGACCACCCAAGGTGGGGGTCAGGCTGGGAGCAGGTGCAGGCGGGAGGAAGGGGCCTGGGGCACAAGTCCCAGCAGCAGCGGAGGGCCGAGGCTCAGCCCTGGCGGACACTGCCCCAGTGCCAGGAGCTCCAGGGTTGTTTCCTCAGCCCCCAGGCTCTAGGGAGAGCACAGCTGCCCGTCCCACCTCCAACGGGTTTCCTTCACCTTCGCAATGACCCTGCTGGGCAGTGTGGGGGAAGGACACGCACTCTGATGTCAGATGGCCCTGGGCCCAGCATGACCCTAAGAGAGGGGCACAGGCTCTGGGGCCCAGCAAAGCCGGGTTGACAGCCCAGCTCTGCCCCGCCCCTAGCCGGCTGGGTAACCTTGGGCAACGGGAGACTCCACCCCCCCACCCCGGTTCCTGGGGTATTATGAGCATTTGGTGAGTTCACTTCTGTAGGTGGGAACTGAGCAGCCTCAGCATTCATCAGCGTTGGGTACATTCTTTGTATATTATTATTAACACTATTTTTAGAGCTGCCTAAAGCTGCTCCAGAGAAAGGGGCGTCCGCTTTGCAAAAGACCCCCTGAGCCCAAAGCAGGCCTGGAGAATGAAGCTTATTCCAAAAACCCTTTGCTGCGAATCAAGGGGATGGAGGGTTGCAGGCAGCTAGCCAGGCCCAGCTCCGTGTGGGTGGAGGGCCAGATGGAGCCCGGTCACCGGCAGACACAGCCATGCTTGTCCCAGGAATGGGGTCTGAGCCGCCAGCAGCCACGGTCAGCCCTTCTACCCACTGTTCAGAGGCTGCAGGCAGGAGGGAAGGGAGGAGTCCCCAAAGGCTGCACGAGGTTGGAAGGTAGCACCTCTCCATGCCCCAGCCAGGCTGCCCACTTCCTCTACGTGCAGAGACCCCCAGGCCTGACCAGGGGTAGGGCCTGCCCCAGCTCATCCCACCTCGTGGATGACATACCTCTGCGGCCGGGTCCCTCTTCCGGCTCTGTGCCCACCAGCCGGCTCTGCCCTGTCCTCCTGGCCACGGGTCCCGCCCTGCCCAGGCTGGCCAGCCCCACTGGGGACGTCTCCTGGGGAGGCTGAAATTGATCAGAGGTGGCCTATGTGTTTCTTTATGACATTGAAAGAGATCAACAGCCCCAGAGGGCTGCCCGCAGGGGCTGCAGGCGGGGAGACCCTGGAGGTTTGGAAGAAGGTTCCAGAATTTTCTGGACTCTTCCTGTAAATGCTGCAGGGAATAAGCAAGCCCACCCATCCTGCACGGTGGGCAACTCTACTGAGGGGACCCCTCCTTTCAGCCAGGCCTTCAGACCCCCAAGTCAGAGTTGATACGGAAAGGAAGAGGGACCCGGCCACGCAGGCAGCAGAGGGAGTTCTCTGAGGGAGGGGCTTGTGGCTACCTTCTCCCCATTAGCCGGGACACCGTGCAGGTGTGCGCTCCCTGCAGCAGGCAGCTGGGGTGCAGCGCCTCCAGCGGAGGCCACAAATACCACAGCGTTGGAAACGCTTTACTGCCAAGAAAGGCACAAGTATGGAAACAGATGCATGGTAAGGTGAAAATAAAATCAACCAAGCGGTAGCTCTGCCCAGCCACGTCCGTTGCGCCTCTTTCGCCCTCTGCCGGGCTCCTCTGAGGTCAGGCTGCGGCCGCTCCTCCGCTGGCCCCTTAGTCCCAGCTCCATGGTCTCAGGGCTCCTCCCGCCCCACCCCCGCCACACCCTCACCTGCGCCGCTGTCTCCCCGCCCCTGCCTGCCCCCCACAGGGAAGGTGGAGGCTGATATTGGAAGGGTGCAGCCACACGCCCATGGGCGCCAGGGATGGCTGGGCACCTCCGGCAGCGGCACAGATCCTACCCTATGGGTCTCAGAGGGGCGTGGCCCTGCCACCCCTTGATTTGGGACTTGGGGCCTCCGCTAAGCTTTTGTTGTCCTAAGCCGCCCGGCTGGTGGAGCTTTGAGCAGCGGCCCCAGGATGCTCAACCCAACTTTGAGGCACCGAATGAGCCCCCAAGCCCAGCACCTTCCCGGCGTGGGCACAGGAAGCCCCTCCTGCTGCAGCACCTGCTCCTGCTCAGTGTCAGCTTGGACGGCACCTGCTCTGGGACGATGGCTCTGTGCACACCTGCCCTGCGCAGGTGGGATCCTGGTGCTGCACCCCCTCCCCCCCACCTTGGAGGTACCCTCTGGCCGTCACCTTCCTCCCACCCAGGGCTGGAGACTCCTTGGGGGCAGGAGGTGGCCTTGGCTGCAGGACACGCTGCACACACTCATGTCTATAGGGTAGATGAGCCCCTGAGCCCACCAGGTGCTGTGGTGAGACTTGATACCTCCCCCTCACATGTCCTCACCACCTTCCTCTTCGAAGAGCACAATCTCCAGGTCTGAAGTGGATGTGCCTCTGCAGGCCCCCAGCCCCTACCACCTCCCCAGGGTAGACACAGCCCCAGGAGGGCACGCTTCTCAGCAGGAACGAACTGCCTGGCCAGGCTGTGGGTGCAACGATCAGGAGCCCCAGCTCCCAGCCATGCCCCAGAAGCATTGCCAGGTCCCAGCTGGCGGCCTCAGGCAGGTTCGCTCATCAGGAAGTGGGCAGAACATCAGAACTTCTTGCAAAGCTGGAACACACTTGGACTAGATGATATTGGGGTCTGACTCATGGGGCAGACCTGCCAGGCCCAACCAGCCAACCCCAGGCCCATCCCCCTGCCTGGCTCCACAGGTCCAGTGAAGGCTCCCTGGGGCAGTGGCTCTGCCCCTTGGCACCACGGGGGTCTGCCTGTCTCCTGGGTGGCCAGGCGCCTCTGCACACTCGGCCGGCTGCGGCTGTGGAAGGCACCCTAGAACCCCATCCACAGCGTATGCCACAGGCACAGTGGCAGCAGGGCGGGGAGGGGCCTCCTGGAAGCTGGTGGCGCTTCTGCTCTCATTAGCGACACTGTTTACTTCTCACTGCCTCACCCCAGAACAGCAAACCCTGTGCAGGCCCAAGCAGGCTCGGGGGACAGAGGCAGCAGAGGGGGAAGGAGAGAAACCCGCCACGCCCCCGGCTCCACCACAAAGAGTGCAGTGGCGGCCACGGCTGCAGCAGCCTGGCGCAATGCCACGCTTCAGCCCCAGCCGGGGGTCACATCTCCTTCCCCCCACCCTGGCTGCAGACAGACCCTAACTGGCCTGCACCCTGCCTGACGAGGGTCTCAGCTGCCAACCAGCCACACCCTGAAGCCATGGGCAGTGGGGACCCCAGGAAAGGGGGTCCCTGGAGCTTGAGGGTCCAAATAGAAGCATGTGCCGCTGCCCCAGCTCCCCAGGCCTGGTGCAGGCTCAGGGCACCTCCGGGGGAGGACAGATGGGGGGGGCGGGATGAGCCAGTTAGGGGGTGGCCCCACCAACTGCTCCCCTGGGAAACCAACAGATGCCCTGGCTGCAGGGGCCCCCAGGGGACTGGGCCCCACGTAGCCAGCAGATGCAGGGGCGGGAACAGGTTTGCATAATAGCCTGGGATTTGGGGGAGAGCGTTTGGAAAGGCGATGGGGTGAGGGGGGGAGCAGATGGCGGAGCAGAGAGAAAGAATATGTCCTGGCCTCCCAAGCCCTGAGTGCCGGCCTCTGCAGACAGAGACTTTCGGACAGGGCGGGAAGCAGTTAGGAGATGAAATTGCAGCTGCCTGAGGCCACCTCCAACGTCTGAGGCCGGTGCTTGAAAGCCCCCTCGGCTCATCAACTGAAATCAGGCAGGGCCCATCGTCCAATAAAACCCAGCCGCCCATGCGCTGCACAGGCACCCCCAGCCCCAGAGCTGCCAGTGAGCCCAAGCCAGAAGCAGGCTACGCCAAGGAAGAATGAAGGTCAGCAACTTTGGGTCCCGCCCCACACCCCGCAGGACCTGCTCAGGCAACAGGGACGGAGCCCAGCCCCTTCTGAGTCCTCCCCACCTCCATCCCACCCCTGGGTGGCCTCCTCCAAGGCTAAAGCCAGCGAGGCATGACCTGTGGTGGAGCCGGACATCCTACAGGACCCCCGCGAGGGGTCAGGCTTGTGCCCAGTAAGTGGCCTGGGCGTCCTCGGCCACCTCCTCACCACTCCCCAGGAAGGTCCTCAGCCATTGGGCAGACAACCCTGAGAGGCAGGGCAGATACTGGTCTTGGTACCCCCTCCCTCTTGCCCCCCAAACTAGGGGAGCTAATTGCAGCCCCATCCAGGAGCCTTCCCTCCCAGCAGCCCCTGACTTTGGCCCCTCTCCCACCACTGTCATGCTAATAGCTGGGCCAAATGCAGACCCATTCTGGGGCCAGAGCCCTGTTTATTCCCACTTGACACATGGAACATTGAGAGGCAGTCGGCAAAGGATGACCTGAGTCCATCAGAGGACAATCTAGTGCCAGGGACACCTAGCTGGCCTGAGGCCAGAGCTGGGTGCCCAGTGGGTGGGTCCTGGCAGGGTCCCACTCCCAGGGGCAGCCTGGGTTTGGTTGAGGCCCCACACCCTCTGATGGAGCCCCCAGAGGGGAAGACCCCCTCCCAACAGGACAGCAGGTTGGAGGTGGGGGTGCCTAGTCCGTGCTGGGCCAAGTTCGGTTGAAGAAGGAAAAGCCAAGCAGCCCCCCACCCCATTCCGCGGGGCGCCGCCTCGGCCCGTCGTGCAGGACTCAGCAGAGCCACCTTTCTCAGGTACTCACCGGCAGGCAGACCCCGGACGCCCTTCTCCGTTGGAGGTCGCCGGGGGGCAGCCATGGCGCGCAAACCCCGCGCGCAGAGCGCAGAGCCCCGGGAGCAAGGTACGTGGGGAGGACGCGCGCCGCCCCGGCGTTGCCAGAGAAACCCCGGCGTCCGCGCCGGCTCCTCCTCCTCCTCCTCCTCCTCCCCCCCGCAGAGGCTGGCCAGCCCGGGACACCCGGGGCCCCAGCGGCCACGCGCCGAGGGCCTCACCTGCGCGCCCCGCCCTGGCCTGGGTGGATGAGGTGGGGCAACCACCTGGGGCTCTCCGAGCCCTCCGGCACCTCCCAGAACCCCTCCCGGGCCCTCTCTCTGCCCTGCCACCCACCCCCTCCTGCTTCGTGCCCTTCCTTCCTCCCTCCTCCCCTCCCCCAGGTGACACTCAAACCAGCGACTCGGTCCTGGCAGGTGGCCTGGCAGCCACCAGCTGATTCCAACCCAGCCCTTCTTCTGAATCATGGTGACCCCTGGAGACGAGCTGCCCTGGCCTCGTGGACAGCGCCTGAGTAAGGCAGACGAAGGAGCAGGTGGTGCCATCAAAAGTGGCCCCATTTCCATCAACTCTGAAGAGGCCAGGCCGGGGATGCTGAGCGAAAGACTGCAGCCCTGGGACCACACACTTCGTGCGTCCCCTTGGGTGAACCCTCCTGACCAGCAGCTCCCCAGGGAGGAGCAGACTGGTGACCAGAGGTGGGGGTGGGGGTGGGACTCAGGCGCCAGTGCGTTCAGGGTCTCCTCTGGGGTAATGAAAACCTTCCGCCCTGAACTGAATGGAGGGGTGCAGGAGATTGGGGATGTGTTCAACGTTCTTGAAAGTGGTCATTTTTTTGTCATGTGAATTTCACCTCAATTAAAAAACCCTTTACCACCACAGCGAAGCTGGCTAGGCATTGGAGCTGGGCGGGTCTGACCCTTTGGGAGCAGGTGGCCGGAACCATGGGGGCTACTGAATGGCACCCCGTCCTCGGGGCTGCACACTTAGAATCTCTGCTCTTTCCCCTGCATCCCGTAAACTGCAGGGGCGTCAATCACTGTGGAGGGTGGGGCTTCTGCAGGTCCCGCCCATCAGCAAATCCAGGCCCAGTCATGGGGAGAGGTGCCAGCAGGTGGCGCCACACCCCCATCCATGATGGGGTGCCCACCAGCCCGGGAGTCAGCTCCCCCAACCCCTGCCGGTGGGCCTCTGCCCTGTGTCCAAACTGTGACCCCACCCCAAGAAGGAGATGCACCCCTCCCACCCACCCCCCAAAAATAACAAAATTCTAAATAACAACCAGTTTGGAGGTGAGGTTTGGGGCCGAGACTTGGAGCTGGCCTTGTGTCCTGAAAACTCAGGGGTGACCTGCCCCTACCCCCCAAGGCAGGTGCAGACAGCTGCCCCCCAGCCTCTGGGCGTTGCTGACATTGTCTGCAGAGAGCAGAGGGCCTGGCAAGGGCCACTCAGACCAGAGCTGGGCCCCTCATCTCCCCTTGGAAAACTACTGCTGAGGCCCCCCCTGGGGGGCAGAAGGCCCTGAGAGGTCCCTCGGGCGGCCAGCAGGTATGCTGCCCCGCTTTGTGTGCCCCTGCTGGAGGCCGGGGCTCAGCCCCTGGTGGTCGTTCCACAGGTGTGTGGGGCTCAAGTGCGGGTCGGCCCTGGGGACCGCGGGGGGCCCCGTCCATCTACATCAGAGAAACAGGAGCACTGTGCCTGGTCCAAGGGCTGCTCCCAGGAAAGACCAACAAGGAGGAATGTGCATTCCCCTGTCAGAATTTCTAGAACCTTCCCACTCGCATCTCCAGGGGGCGGCTGTAGTGCATCCATGGCTCGGACCCACCCCCCACCCACCCCATGGTCACTCTCGGCACCCCCAGGGGTTCTGAAGGCAGCCCCCCAGCCGGTGCAAAGAGAGAAGGGCCAGGAACAACCTGCAGCCACAGGGAGAAGCTGGCACACAAGCTGCCCCTCAGCAGAGGGCTGGGGGCTGCGGGTGGCCACAGTGGGCCCAGCTGAGGCGGTTGGTGATAGGGGGTGAATCATGTCCCCCAAAAAGACACGTTCAAGTCCTACCCCTTGGTCCTGAGCATATGACCTTATTTGGAAATACAGTCCTTTGCAGATGGAATCAGATAAATTAAAATGAGCTCAGACCGGAGCAGGATGGATCCTTAATCCAATGAGACTGGTGTTCTACAGAAGAGGAGATTTAGATGCAGGGACAGACAGACACAGAGGGACACAGCCATGCAAAGACGGAAGAGGCAGAGCCAAGGGCTGCCAAGGATTGCCGAAACACCGGGAGCTGGCAGAGGCAGGAAGGAGGGACCCCCCCCCAGGACCTCCGTGGGGTGTGCAAACTTGCTGACACCTTGATTTTGGATTTCGGCCTCTGGAACTGGGAGACAATGGGCTTCTGTTGTTTTCAGCCGCCCACTTGGGGTGCTTTGTCCAGGCAACCCCAGACACTGAGACGGTTGGAAATTTGCTTCTGAACCAAGAGAAAAAATCAGGCCACAGAGGTACACAGGGCCCTGGGGAAGAGAACTGGCCTCTGGCATGTTCAACGTCTGGCCCCCACACTTCGCTGCACCGACAGGTAGCACTCGCTAGCCGGGACCACCAGAGTTCCCAGGGCAAGCAGGGGTGTCGGGCAATGAAGGCCACATGGAGGGAAGAAGGCTGACCTAATTCTGCCCTGACCCTTCCCTACTCACCTGTCCCACGAACCGGAGGGAGCAGCTCCCAGGGCCTAATGCACAAGTGCTGGCCTTAGAGGAGCCTTCATGCAGCCCCACTCCAGGCGGAGCCTGGGGCTGGCCCGGCTTCCAGTGTAAGCCGAGGGCTTGGGCTCTTTGCCATTGCAGCCAGATCCTCCAAGGAGGCTTCTCTAGGGGTCCACAAAAGATGGGGCAGTGGGGGCCCCAGCAGCCTGAAGATTTCTTCATGCAGAGGGGAAGTCTGCACTGGAGCTGCCTGACACCACGCTGCCCTCCCTGTTTGCAGTTCACGAGGTCACAATTTTGTGGTCCTTCTCTTCGCCATGCTTTAGGCAGAGGCCACGTGAGGTGCTTTCTTCCACCAGGCTGGGGGGTGGGGGACAAAAAATACATGTATATATATATATTTGAACTTTTATCAACAGTGTTCTTGCAAGCCAAATTATTCTTTTTCTTATGAAAAACGGTGCCCTCTTTCCTCCTTGTCAGAGGCAAGCATTTTCAGATTTCTAGCTGATTCTTTTGGTATTTACTCTCTATTGCTAAATAGCACACTTACATTGCTGCTTCTTGATTTTCAGTTTTTATATTTCCTATTGGCTCTCCCTCTCCAATCATCCCACCACACACACACACACACACACACACACACACACACACTGCGCCTCCCCAACCTCCCACGAGAGTGTATCATACTTTAATAAAATCAATATTTGGAGTTTACATGAAAATGCTGTTTACAGCTGAGCTGTGCAGTAGCCTATAAATAGTTTATCCTCCTTTTTGTTTTCCTTGAATTATGTAAATTTTTGCACTTATGACTAATTCAACCACAAATTTTCTTCTAAGAGTCTAAATCTCTTCTATGCATGCTGTTGTGGATTGGGTCGGGATCCCCCACAAAGACACGTCCAAGTTCTAACACGCAGATCCATGGGTGTGAACTCATTTGTAAATAAGTCCTTCAAAGACCCTACTCAGATGAGGCCAGACTGAATCACGGTGGGTCTTCACCCAATATCAAGTCCTTATAAGCAGAGGAAATTCTAACGCAGTCAGGTAAGAGAAGCCAGAGGAGGAGAGAGAAAGAGATGGAAAGAGATGGGGACAGACGGAGCCATCAACCAAATATTACAGACCTTGGAGAAAGCATGGTCTGCCAATACCTCGATGTTGAACTTCGACCCTCCAAAACTTTGAGAAAATAGAGTCCCATTTCTTAAGCCAACGAGTGTGTGCTATTTGTCACAGCAGCCCTGTCAGACTAAGGCACCTGCAGATGTATCAGGCAGGGATGATCAGCTTAGCCTTCTAGAAGAATCTTTCTGGTGTCTTCTGGCCTGCTCCAAACTGGACGGTGGCTCTGCACACCTGATGCACAGCTGTCATCCCGTGAGCTTTCCCATCGCGATCATTCTGGGGCACCCAACACTCCTCTTCTGGGTGGAATTTCTCGTTTCCTTTCTACTGTCTTCTCTTTCCCTTTTGTTTTGGTGGAGTACATCCTTCAGGTGGGTGCATTAGAAAGGCTGCGTGGTAGGTAAATACTTCCAAAGACTTACCTGCCTGAGGATGTCCTTATGCCGCCCCCGTTGTGACTGCTAGGGTCGTTAGCTTGGCTGGGTATAGAATTCTAAGTTGGGAATGGCTTTCCTTCAGAAGCATGAAGCCATGGTCACACTGTCCTCTACCTCCTGGGATCGCTTTTGAGAAGTCCAAAGCATAATCCATATCATGAATAGGTAAAAGACTTGCCAACTGATTCTGTTTTGGGGGTAGACTCATTTACAGTTTATCAAGGCCCTACAGATTGTACTGGTGAGAAGGATGCTACCATCTCTAAAAAGTCCAGTGGTGAACCCCTCTGCAGGCCGGGACTGTTACAGAACAGGTCCAGTGATCACAATGGAGATGGCAGAATCGTAAAATAATAGAGGCCAGAGGATGACACTTAACTGTGATATGTGAATAGTATAATTAGTGGCAGGGTCAGAAAGGCAGCCAAAGGGGCCTGACCCACACAGAGCTATGGGGATGGTTCATAGGACATGCTGTCGTGAGGTAGGATACATGGGCAGCTGCCAAGGGTACAACTCTACTTGTACCTGCAGACTAAAGATGGATGCCTGAGAAACTGGTCACCCCAATAAAAAGTAACAATCCTTGCTGGGGGGTTAGAACCTGAGCCAGTTTTCATATGTGGAACACATTGACTAAAGAGGGGGCCAAGTGACCAGGAGGAAGGACCGTACAAGACAAGGCAACAGCTGACCTGACTGGCCCCCAACGGGACCAATGGCCAATTACCCTGGTAACTGTGCACTGGGGAAAGGGGAATACCAGTGCTAAAGCACTAATATAATATGGGGTCAGAGTTGACACTGGTTCCCAGAGACATGAAACATTATCACAACTCCCATGTTAGACTGGGTAATAAACTAAGCTCTGTCCAAGGTCAAGCTCACAGGGCTTCCTATGGGTTGCAGATATACCCAGTGGTCATGTCCCCAGTCCATGAATGTATAATTGGGCTTTATATATTTAGCAGTTGGCACAGCTCCTGCATTGAGTGATTGATCTGTGGGGGAAAAGCAAGTTGGGCCAGGTCAAGGGGGAGCCTTTGAAATTACTCCTCCAAAAAAATATAGTTCATCAAAACACTGTCACATCAGGGTGGGAAACGCTGTCAAATTGGGGGGGGAGATGGTGAAACATCAGTGCCATCCTTAAGAGTCCAAAGGACCCAGCGGTGCTGCCCCCTATCATATTTACTTAGTTCACCAGCCTGGTCCCTTCTGAAATGGAATAGATCCTGGAGAATGACCATGGACAGCCAGAAGCTCCACTAACCAGAAGGCCCTGGCCTCAGTCTCAATGCCAGGACTCATCTTTGCTGGTACGAATGAACATGGCCCCAGGTGCATTCTAGTAGACCTTGATTTGGTGCAGTCAGGTCCATTCCCATCAGAAACAGTTTGCATTCACATGGCGTGGACAACTAAGCACGTTACGGTTTTGCCCCAGGGCTCTCTCCTGCCCTCTGTCATGATAGAGCATGGAGATATCTGGTCTACCTGGACATTGTTCACATCGTTCCATGAGGCACTGATGACATTGCATTGACTAGGCTGGTTGAGCAAGAGTCCTTCCTAAGACACACGCCCAAGAGGGTGACACGGGGCGGCAGCAGCATGCTTGGCACTCAACCGGCTGTGATGGCTGGAAACTCACAATGACTCAGAGGCCTGGTGTCATGGGTTGACATGACATGTCCCGATCGTGACCCCAGTCCCATGAAAGTGGCCTTATTTGGAAATAGGGTCTTTGAAGACACGGTGAGTGAAGAAGAGTCCAATCTGGATTAGGGTGGGCCTTGATCCAATAGGATGGGTGGACTTAGAAGAAGTTTGGACACAGGGACAGAGACACACGGAAAAGAAAAAGATGGAGACAGAGATTGGAGTGAAAAATCTAGAAGCCAAGGAGCACCAAAGATGGTCAGCCACCACCAGAAACTGGAAGGCGCGGGGAGGATGCCCCCTGCAGGATTCAGAGGGAGTCTGGTCCTGCGGGCCCTGATGGACGTCTGGCTTCCGGAGCTGTGCGACTCGCACTCCTGTTGTTTTAAGCTGCCCCCTTTTTGTGTGGCACTTTGGTACGGCAGCCCCGGGAAACTCAGACACCTGCAGAGATTCAGAGGCTTGGCTCATCCATAAAATGTTAGTGTCCAGCAGTGAGGGGCATCCCCGGGTATCCCTTCCAAAGTAAAAGACCAGTTATGGCTTCTTGTGTCTCCTACCATGAAAAAGGAAGCACAACACCCGGGGGATCAGGCTTTAGAGGCAGCACATTTCACTCTAAGGATACACTCTGGACTCCTGCCCAGTTAGAGCAGGACACAGGGCAGGCTGAGACTCTGCAGCGGCAGGGGCTGGGGCTGGGCCCACCGCCTCCTCCTGAGTTCCCCCCACAGAAGAGAGGCCCTGGGACCCAGGGAGTTGCCCTCCCAGGTGTGGATCCAAAGGAGCGGGGGTGGACTGTGTGCAGTGGGGACAAGCGCCACCAGGTCCCCTTGCAGGGAGCCCGGGTGCCCGACTGGGGGGGCACAGACAGCCAACAGTCCCCAGCCATCACCTCCGCAGAGTCTCCAGCTGCAGAGAGTATCTCATTAGGTCACGTCCTCCCCAGGAGGCTCACATCCAGGAATTGAATGAGCAGGGGTGTCCGGGCCTGGTCACTGGGACAGGCCATTCTGTCCCAAGCTCCCCACCCAGTGACCATTCAGCTGCATCTTCTGCACCCCTGCACCTTGCTTTTTTGCCCTCCCCAACCACCAGACAGTGATCCCTCATGTGTATTGTACATTTGTGGGCTCCTGCAGGGCTGGGAGGATGGTAAAACAGACGGGCAAGTTCAGAGGGAGGGCTGGGTTAACTGGAATGTTCTGTGGGGAAAAGCCATTCTGGTTTCCTGGGCGGCTAGAACAAAGAACCCCAATCTAGGTGGCAGGGACCTTTGGGGGAGGGGGACGTGCAGCTGCCCACCTGGGGCAGGGGGAGGGGCCTGAGAACCAGCACTGCTCGTTCTTTCTGCCCTCCTCGCCTCCTTTTCCCACGGGGCCCCGAGCCTCCTGGGGTCTGCAGTTCAAAAAATGGGTCACCTAAGCGAGGGGTAAGGGGTATGGTATGTATAATCTTTTTTTTCTCTGTTATCGTTTTATTTCTTTTTCTGTTGTCTTTTTATTTCTTTTTCTAAATCGATGCAAATGTTCTAAGAAATGATGAATATGCAACTATGTGATGATATTAAGAATTACTGATTATATATGTAGAATGGAATGATATCTTAATGTTTTGTTTACTTGTTGATTCTTTTTTAAATTAATAAATAAAAAAATAATAAGGAAAAAAGCCCACAAAAAATGGGTCACCTTCCAGCTTCCAAAATTGTGTCGGTCTTGTCTCCTTCTCTTTGTGACTTTGTGACTTAACAAACAAATGAACCAATCTCTTTGCCGTTGTTTTAGGGGGGCTTCCCAGGGGGAAATGTGGGGGGTGTGAGGGTAGTTCAGTGGTAGAATTCTCGCCTGGCATGTGTGAGACCTGGGTTCAATTCTTGGTCCATGGCACTTCCCAAAAAACAAACAAAAATTCAACATATGATGCTGCAATAATGGGATCCTCACATGGGAAAATAATGAAATGTGGCCCCACCATATAGCATACACACACAAAGAATAGATGCGTGTTTAGCCATAAGATGGGATACACTTCAGCTGCATAGACGAAGTGCTGGTTCTCTACAAGGTGGATGGACCCCGAGGACCTCCTGTTGAGTGAAATAAGCCAGACACAGAGGACAAACCTCATATGACCTCACTTCTGTGAAATATTTAGAACAAGCAAATCCACAGAGAGGGTAGAGGGGCCGGGATGGGTGTGAGGAGGGGAGTTGTGATTTGATGTGCACACTTCGTTCGGGGTGATGGATAAGGTTTGGGAACGGACGGCGGTGCTGGCAGCACAACTTAGTGAATGGAATTTATGCCACTGAATTGTACGCTTGAAAATGGCTAAAGTGGGAAATATGCTATCCGCATATGACCACAATAATGTTGTAAAAGTAAAAAGAAAAAAAAAGAAAGGTCAAGGCCCTTGGTCAGTTTGCATGTGGACCTGGAAGCCAGAACCGAAGCCTGCTAAATAGTCTGTGTGGTTCTCAGGTTCCTCTCAGGTGCGGGCTCTGCAGGACCCACGGCTGCAATTCACCTGGAGGGGCATAAGCCAGGTGTTCAGGCTGCCCCTCCAGTGCAGGAGGTCAGCCTGCCCCTCCCGCAACAGGTACCCCCAGATCTGGCCTCTTGTGTCTGGGACACTAACACTCCCAACTCTGGGCTAAGCAGTGCCCTCTTTCAAACTAAAAGTTCCTGGGGATTGGGACCCCGAGTGCAGAGGGGAAGCTGCAGGCTGCAGGAGGCAGCCAGACCCTCCCTCCCCAGGCAGGACCCCAGGGGCCCGGGCTCAAAGTCCCCAAGGGCCCTCCATCTCCAGAAGCCAAAATGATTTCGAAATTGCAGGAGGACACGGCTGGGGCCTGTGGACCGGAGCAGCTGTGAAGGATGGCATGGCTGAAAAGGGCCCCTGTTTTCCCCCAACCCCCACCCCGCAGCGCTCAGCCTTACATGGAGAGGGGGGCTTGAGGCTGATGCAGGGCAACTTGGAGGAGAAACAGCTGGGGGAGAAGCCGCAGGCCCCGAGGTGGTTCATGGGGTCAGGCAGGCACACAGGACACGGTGATGGCTTTCCCCTCTGCTAAGGGTTCTGCAGGCCAGAGCTCATTCACAGGCTCCACTTACAGAAGAGGGAGGAGGGGCTCAGAGAAGGGACAGGAGCCAGCCTGGGGGCTCAGAGCTGTGACCCGAGCTGGGGCTCAGCTCGTCCCCTTCTCTGGTGACCAGGCCAGGATCCTGCTCCCGTGCTCGGCCCCAGCAACCCCACCCCCTTCCTGAGTTACTGCCCGGCCTGTCCCAGGCACGGCTCAGCCCAGCGCTCCCCCCACTGGGCCCTGACTTATGGGAGAGGGGAAGAACCACTGCTTCTCCCCACATGCCCCATCACCTCCGTGGCACTGTGGCTGAACCACGGGTCCCTTGCGGCTTGACAGACAGCAGCTCCAACTTTCCAGTTGGGGCCCCAGCCGAGAGGGGCGCTCTTGGCATTCAGCAAGGATTTGTGCCTCAGGCTGTGCCAGGAGATGCCAGTTCACCTGGCTCTGCCAACCTGGGCTCTCAGGTGACCTGCCCAGCATCCTGGTTGGAACAAAGGGGCCTAGTGAGTGCAGCCTGAATGCCCACTGGAAGGGACCAGCTACACGACAGCAACCTGTCCAAAGATGACCCTGACGGAGTCATACGCACACACAGGTCGGATTGGGGAAGTCTTTCTGGTGATCCGCTGGTTGACGCTCTTAACAGAATGTGGATCCAAGAAAGGAGGGAGCCCCCAGCACCGCGTGTGCTATCTGATCCACGCTACACAACTCCAACGGCAGGTGAGCATGCTGGGAAGCGGGCGCGGTGGGCTGAATGGCACGTCCCTAAATGACAGGTCCACCTGGCACCTGGGGACGCGGCCTTATTTGGAAAAAGTGTCTCTGAGGAGGTAAGTGAAGGACCTCTAGATGCGACCACCCTGGACTGGGGTGGGCCCTAAACCCCAAGACGAGCCCTTAGAGGAGAAGGGAAAGCAGGCCTGGGCACGTAGGGGCCACAGGCGGGTCAGCACGGACGCGGGGGGGGCGGTGCGGCCACACGTCACGGGGCACCAGGAGCCCTGACAGCAGCGGGCTCCCCACCACCCACACACTCCTTGATTAGAGACCTGGGGCCTCCAGGGCCCTGCGAGAAGGCATTTCTGCCATCCTCAGCCACCCAGCTTCCGGGAACAAGCCCCACCGGGGGACTGAGGCTGTGGCTGATTCCAAACGACTCCTCCAGGGGCTTTTGTACTTTTGAAATTAGCGGCATCAAACCTGCCTGACCCTTATAAAGAGACAGAAGGCGTGTTTTGGGTTCAGGTTGGCTCCTCTTTGCCTTTGTTTCCGGAGTGGCATGCGGAGGTCCTACTGGGGCCTCATTTTGCCATTTGGTCAAACGATGACCACCCTGTGAGGTCGAGGAGCTGGGCGCGGCCAGAGCCCATCTGCCTTCGGAGCCTGTGGCGGGCTGGGGAGTTCCTGAAGCTCAGGCCCACCTGGGACCTCGGAACAGGACACTACTGGGTCTTTGCTGACATGATGAGCTAAAAGGCGGCCAAACTGTCCAGAGTGATGCCCCGATAGATCCCAGAGTGATTTCAACAGTGAATAAAAAAGTATTTGCAAAGTCCCCTTCGGGGAATGGTGAGAACGGGGGAAAATTCAACCTCCCCAAGTTGAATTCTTGATATTCTCACAAGCAGTGTGGACAACCAAAGCTATAGGCTGAGCCCCCAGTCTTGGGGTTTGTTTATATGAAATTTAACCCCACAAAGGATAGGTCAAGTCTATTTAAAATTTAGGCCTAAGAGTCACCCCCAAGAGAGCCTCTTTTGTTGCTCAGATGTGACCTCTCCTTCCAGCCAACACAACGAGTAGTCTCGCCACACTCCCCCTGTCTACATAGGACATGACTCCCAGGGGTGTGGACCTTCCTGGCAACGTGGGACAGAGATCCTGGAATGAGCTGAGACTCAGCATCAAGGGACTGAGAAAAACCCTAGAATGAGCTGAGACCCAGCATCAAGGGATTCAACCAAAAGGGGGAAGAGGGAAATGAGACTAAGTGTCAATGGCTGAGAGTTCCAAACAGAGTTGAGAAGTTATCCTGGAGGTTGTTCTTACGCATTAAGTAGATATTACCTTGTTAGTCAAGATGTAATGGAGAGGCTGGAGGGAACTGCCTGAAAATGTGTTCCAGTAGCCATGTTTCTTGATGATGATTGAACAATGATATAGCTTTCACAGTTTGACTGTGTGATTGTGAAAATCTTGTGTCTGATGCTCCTTTTATCTACCTTGTCAACAGATGAGTAGAACATATGGAATAAAAATAAATAATCGGGGGAACAAATGTTAAAATAAATTTAGTTTGAAATGCTAGTGATCAATGAAAGGGAGGGGTAAGGGGTATGGTATGTATACATTTTTTTTTTGTTTTCATTTTATTTCTTTTTCTGAATAGATGCAAATGTTCCAGGAAATCATCATGATGATGAATATGCAACTATGTGATGATATTGTGAATTACCGATTATATATGTAGAACGGAGTGATCAAAATAGGAATGTTTGCGTTTGGTGTTTTTTGGTATTTAAAAAAATTAAAAAATTAAATTAAATTTAAAAAAAGGCAGCCAAATTGAAGCAGGGCGGGCCTACGTCCAGCCTACCTAGTGACTTTATCAGAAAGGAGGAGAGGGCAGAGGTGGGGCGGTCTCTCCCCCAGAGCCTCTGGGGGTCCCACCAGGCCACAGCCTCGGGTTCAGACCCTTGGCCTCACTGTGCCCAAGGGATGGGGAGCTGCTCGGTGCGCAGAAACGCCACATGTGGGCGATGCCACCTTCTGCTTGCCTCAGGGGGCACAGCCGCAGGATTTACTGCAGGCAGCAGATTCACCTTCCTAACTCTGGTTTAGGGTAATGTTGGGGACTCCCTTCTGCTCCCCACACACCCAAGGCTTGAGGGGACCCGAGTCCAGATACCCTCCTGGGCGAGGCCGGGCCTTGCCGCCCCTCTCCGGCACCCACCGTGTGTGCCAGGCCAGATGGGGCGGGCAGCACACGGGCCAAGGATGGAGCCCCCACCCGCCCTGCCACGGATGCGTGTGCGAGAGCACGCTTCCTGTGGCCCTGCCCACTTCCTGCAGGCCCCGAGGGCAAAGCCGCTGTCGAGGCTGCAGGTGCCAGCCAGCGCCCAGGAATGCCGCGTGACCGCTGTCACGCGTTCATGGGGGTGGCCCAGACTCCACGCACACCCCAAGCAATTTCCTGTGCGCCTGGGGGCCGGCGGGCACTCGAACCCCGAGGGGTGGTGGGTGCCTCCCCCTGGCCTCACCAGCAAGCTTGTGACCCCATTACCCAGCCCGGGGCGGGGGGGGCGGGGGGGGAGGAAACTGCAGCGCGGGGAGGGGGCTCACTTTCCTGGAGACCAGGGCACAAGAGGGATGGCTGGTGCTCCAACTCAGCAGAAGGACAGATTCTTTCTCAGAGTAATGAGATTATTTGCAGACTGGGATAAAACTGCGTGTCCTTTTTACTCGAGATTATTTGGAAACAATGGTAAAACAGAGTGTCCCTTTTGTCCAAGTGTGAGTGCCGGTATGGCTGGACCTCTCCCCTCCCTCTCCATCCGGGGGGGGCACAGGCTGGCCCAGAGCCCCGGAGTCTGGGTTGGGAGCCCCACGGGGGGTGAGACTCCTGCTGGCTGTACCCACTGCCCCCCTCCATGGGGCCGTGCAGGCGGGGGTGGGGGGTGGCAGGGACGGGAGCTGCCCCAGAGGCACGGCAATCTGCCCAAACAGTCCAGGGAATGAGAAGGCGACAGGTTCTGCGGGAACCCATGGAGGGGCTTTGTCTCTGGATGGCTGGGGGCATTCTGGCCACCTCCCCTGTGTGCCCCCCACCCCCCGGGGGCCCACACCAGCCTCTCTCCAGGATCCCGGGCCTCCCCACGCCTCCGCAGCTGTCCAAGGCCACCTCCCTGAAGACATGCCCAGGGCCATGGGCCCAGGAGGTCTAAGGTGTAGAGTCAGCAAACCGCAACCCAGCCTGGGGCCAGGCACGCTGTGTCTCATCTGTAAAGCAGGACATGCCTCAGGGGTGGGCGATGACGTTGTGTGTGTCAGGGAGGGTGGAGTGGGTGCAGCCAGGTGCACGGCAGGTGCTCACAGGTGAAGGTGGCGCAGAAGCCAGCTGCCTGTGCTCAGGCCCAGGTATGAGGGAGCTGATGGGGTGGCCTGGGGTGGTTGCCTTGCCTGGACCAGTGGAGGTGGGGCCTCAGGGGCACGTCTACAACAGCCCAGCCCTCCCTGCACCCCCCTGCAATTGGCTGGGGCTGGACGGAAGCATCTGGGATGAGAAATTGTTTTTCTTTCCTCTAATGTCCCTTTGGGCATCAGGTCCACTGGGGATGGATTGGGGGCTCCTGTTCTCCCAAGCAGCGACCTGGGGACAGCTAGGAGACAGATATAATGAGATGCCCAGGTGTGAGCAGGTGATGCACCCCCGGGGAGAGGGAGGGCAGGGAGCCAGGGGGCGTGAGCAGAGTGGGGGGAGAGAGGGGGTCCACACTGGGATACCCCCCTCCTCCAGACCAATTCTCAGGCTCAGCCTGGCTGACAATACCCTGTGGGGCCCAGGGTCAGCCTTGTCCCCAGGGACTTGAGGCCCACGTGCCCCTGTGGCAGGAAGGGGCTGTGGAACCAAGTCACCCCTGTCACCTGCCCTGGTCACTCCATCTCAAGGGGCTTGTTATGGGGGAGGGAAACTAACCCACTGTTACGGGTTCAAGTGTGCCCCCCAAAAGCCATGCTGGCGTCCTGAGTGCCAGGCCTGTGCATGTGACCTTTTCTGGAAACAAGGTTTTTGAAGACCTGATCGGCTGGACACGGCCACACTGGGATAGGTGTTCCTGAGCCAACAACTGGGGTCCTTGTAAGACGGGGTGTTGGGGTGACACGCATGGGAAGCTGCCGAGGGAACCTGGAGGCTGATTGGGGCATCGCAGCCGCCAGCCCAGGGACCCCAAGGGGCCAGCAGGGCTGGACGAGGTGGGTGGGTGCCTGCCCTACCAGCTGCAGAGGGAGCCAGGTCCTGCCCTCACCTTGATTTCAGAGAGAGAAGACGTCTGTCTTCTGTCACCCAGGTTGTGGTATCTAGTTACGGCCGCCTGGGCCCCCAGGTCACGCTCGTGCAGGGCAGCGCGAGTGTACCCCAGACCCAGCCAGGACTGCCTGTGGGCCCAGGGGAGCCGGCGCCTGGCCCAGTAACCCGACAGCCATGTTTACTGAGCTCGGGCGTGCGCCGGTCAGGGGCTGCGGAGCGTTTGGCAGGCGTTGGCAGGTGGCAGAACCCAGGGGCAGCAGCCCCCCAGGGACCCAGGCTGCAAGGAAAGAGAGGAGACGACTTCCCTTGGGTGGTGGCTGACTCTCCTCCCACCACACTCCCCTCACTCACTGATTCAGGCTGTCTCATCACGGGATGCCCATGCCGGGGACCCCCAGGGCGTTTGTGGTGGGGAGAAAGGGTAGGGAAAGGAGAGCTGAGCTCAGGTTTGGCACAAGCAGGGTGCAGGGCACCCCATGCTGCTACCAGGAGGCCGCATCCCATCATAACAGCTGGGGCCAAGTCAGGGGGTCAGGCAGGGATGGGAGAGGCTCCCCAGCCACCCGCCCCCGCCCTGCAGCCACCTGAGCCAGCCAGCGGCCAGGACTAAAGCCGGCTCCTGCGTTCGGAGGGGACAGCACAGAAGCTGCCCGGGCTGCTGCTCCAGGCACAGATGGTTTTCATTCTTACGGCTGCCTCTCCAGGGAAGAACGGACAGCCTGGGCCCTGCGTGTTTATTTTCATCACGTTTTCCTTCACCTTGACCGCTGGAGCCGGGGTTTGGTGGGGTTGGCTTGGCCGAGGGGCTGGGGTTTTCTCAACCCGGGCAGGGGCAGGGGCAGAAGCAGGGGCAGGAGGAGCCGTTCCAGCGCCCGCAGGAATGTGCCCGCTTCCTGCCCCGAACCGCGCCTGCTGCCTGGCGTTTGGGTAGAGCTAGTTTTCAAGAGTTTGGAGTCCCTCAACTGCATCAAAGGGGGTCGGGGCTGGAGGAGGAGGGGAGAGGACAGGGTGGAAGCTTGGAGCCCACTCTGCTCGCCGCCTGGGCCCTGCCATGTGCCCGGCCAGTGGTGGGGGGCTCCCGAAAGCGAGCCAGAGCTGAGGGCCAGTGGAGGTGGCACCCCCCGCCCCCAGCCTGTCCAGGACCAGCTGCCCTCAGGAACTCATAGAGGAAGGAGGAGTCGGCAGGGTAGGCCTGGCGTGGGGGTCCTGGGAGGCAGGGGCTGGTCACTCCCCCATTCCGCAGATGAGGAAAGCGAGGCTGGAATGTGCAAATTGCTACTCCTAGCATGTGCAAATGTGCAAATTGCTAGAGAACCTGGGAGAGGTGGAGGGCCCAGGCCCCAGGGCTTCCACCTGGCCAGGCTATCAACCGTGTCCTGTTCTCCCCAGACCCACCAAATGGGGGGGGGGGCAGAACCTGTATTTATCATCAGTCCCCCCCAGGGTTTTCTAATGGGGTGGGGGGCATCACCTACAGCCCACACCCCATTGCCAGAGGAGGTGTCAGAGCTAGACAAGGGTGGGGGCAGAAGAGGACCCTCAAAGTGGGGTCTGCCAGGGGACCTCAAACAGCCCCTTATGGGTGAGGGGGCAGCAAGCTCAGGGACGGCGAGGATGGAGGGGAGGGGGACAGGGAGGCCAGCAGGGGTGTACCGAAGCCCCCTGGGCTGGGCAGCGACTGTGGCCTTCCCAAAACCCCAAAGACCTCCCCCGCTGGGAGCGAAAGCCGCCCCGCCCCCACCCCCGCCTGCCCATCCCCCCACCCACCAGCCTCCTTCCTCCCTCCGCGCTGCGCGGCCACCCCGGGCCGGGCGCCCCCTCCCCGGCGCGCGGGCGGCGGTGACATCACGACCACGGCGGCGGGAGGGGCCCGCGCGCACATCACTTCCTCGGCGCCTCCCACCCGCGCGGACTTACGGACAGACCGACGGACCGAGGGGCGGAAGAACGCGCGGGCGCGGGGCGCGGTCGGCGGTGGCGCTCTCGGGGCTCGCGGAGCCTCGCGACCCCATGGCGGGCCCGGCCCCGCCCGCCGCCGACGAGCTGCCCGGCCCGGCCGCCCGGCGCCTCCACTCCAGGTCGGGGGTTCTGGCCGGGCCGGGGCCGGGATGCGGCCGGGGCGGGCGGGGACCGGGCGGGCGGCGGCGGCGGGCGGGGAACAAAGGCGGCAGCGGGCGCGCAGTGTGGCGGCGGCGCCCCTCCTTGCGGGTCGGGGGCCGGGGTGGGGGCGCCGGACCTTCCCAGGGCCAGTGCTCCAGGGCAGAGCCGGCAAGGATGCGTGACCGCCGGCAGGGTCCCCGCCCCCAGTGCCATACCCTGACCGAGGTGGGTGGTCTGGGCAGCTGGGCCTCCTGGCACAGCAGTAGGTGTGGGGGTGCTGACCCCTCCCCAGACTGGCCTGGCCTCCCGACCTCCATCAGTGCCCCAGCAGGGCGGCAGTGGCCCAAGAGACCCCAGCTGTGTCATGGGTAGGGCCCTGCCCTCACCGAACCCCTCCCCCTCAGGCCCACAAGACCTCCTGTGGGTCGGGGGCTGGGTTGGCCAGGTGGGTGTGAGCCTGCCTGAAAAGCTGCCTGCCTTCTGGGCAGGTTCGTAGGTGAGCCCAGTGGCTCAGGCACTGTGCCCCACGCCCATCGATGATGATCAGGTGCCCTCACGAGGCCGCGTGCTGGTGTGGAGACTCTGGGGCCTCTGAGGTATTCCCCAAGGTGCTGCCCTGGGGCCCAGAAGGGGGCTGGGCCCTGCCCACGTGTGCAGGCAGAGTAGACCCAGGCCTGTGGGCGAGCGTGCCGGGCAGTGGCTGGGGCAGGCCTGGCTCCCACAGTGGCCCTGCGAGGCCCTGACTCAAGAAGCAAGTCCCTCTGGCTATCCCTAAGGCCTGGGGCCTCCAGGCTGGGAGTCCTGGCCGCTGGCCTTTGGGGGGCCTAGACATGAACCTGCAAATTGTGTGGGCGCCCTGATGTGCCGGGTGAAGCCCCTGCCACTGGCCGGACACAGCCGAGGTGCAGGGGGATGCACAGACCGGTTGCTTGCAGGGCAACATGGAGGGCCTCCCGAAACAGTCCCCTCAGGTGGCTCTGGCACCCTCTAGGAACCCTTGGAAAGGGAACGCTTTCTTGCGAAGGAGGGCTTGACCTGGCAGCAGTCAGCAGACAGCCTGACTTGGGTGGCTCATGCATGCGAGTGTGTGTGTGCGTCTGTGCATGTGTTTGTGTGCATGGGTGTGTGTGTGTGTGCGTGTGTGTGTGTACATGCACGTGTGCAGAGGGAGGCTAGGCCCTGAGAGACCCCTGCTGAGCCGGGCACAGTGTCTGTGCTGCGTGGTCACGCAGTAGCCTTGACCCAGGAGGCCAGGGGTGGAGGGTGTGCCCGAGCTGGGGGTGGGGAGCCAGCACCCAATCCTGAGTGGCACAGCCGAGGTGGGAGTCCACGGCTTCTCGTGGGAAGGATTTGGTACTGACCCTGAGGCCCCGGGGACCTGGGAGGCTGGCAGGAGCGGGTAGAATAGAGAGCCAGCTCAGGACACGACCTGGACCAGGGGCTGCAGGGCAGGGGTCTGGGAGCAGGAAGGAAAGGTGCTGCTTGCCCGCTCGTCAGGCTGGGAGCTGAGGGGTGTGGATGCCTGTAGGACAGGACCCGCTGTCTCTGACACCCGCTCAAGGCTGGTTGTTTTGGGGGGAACCTCAGTGGGGATTTCCAGTTGGTCAGGGTGTCCTCTTCCAGGCCCCTCCCAGGGCCAAATGCACACCTGCCTTGGGGGCGAGCCCCGGTGGTATAAAGCAGGGTCCTGGGGGGCCACTGATAGAGCAGAATGATGGAATGCACCTACCAGCCCCCCTGCCCCCCACCAAGCCACATCAGGGCCCTGGGGAGAGGGCAGGGTCTGAGAGGCAGCTGGGATGGGCTAGGGGCTCAGCCGCTCAGAGCCCTGGGTCCCTTCCTTGCCCAGAGCAGGGGCTGGGGGAGGGAGCAGTCGGTGGCCAAGAAGGCCCCAAGTGGGAAAGCCATGGCTGGGTGGTCCTCTCCAGGCCTCCTCCCCCTGAGCCAGCAGCCCTCGCCCTAGGCCGGGAAGGGAAGGGCCCAGAGGCAGCAACCACCAGCTTGGGTCCTGGGCATCATCAGATGTGGGGGGCCCCCAAGGCTGGTCCTTCCTCCTGGTCCCCCTCTCCTCCCTGTGGAGCCTCTAGGATTTACGCTGCCCTCCATTGGTTCCCTCTTGCCTCAGGGAGCCCCGGATGCCTCCCTTGCCCCACCCTGGGGTGCTTTCCTAAAGTGGGTGACACTTGTGTCCCCACTCCAGTGGTGCCCTCTCCTTCTCTCATCCCCTCTCTTGGTCATTGGTGGGTCATCATGGCTTAGCTATTCAGTCGCAGGACAGGGGTGGGGGATATGGAGCCCCATCGGGGGGGGAACCCACAAATGTCAGCCTCAGGGTCAGAGCATGGGCGACAGCCCTGGAGGGGGTGGGGTACAGGCCAAGGGGACAGTTGCCGCAGGGCAGGAGCTGGGGTTGAGGACAGCTGGGGTGGCGGGCTGCAGTGGGTACTGTGGGGATTGGAGGTCTGGAGTGGGCTCAACAGGGGGGCTGGTGATGGGTGGGTGGGTAAGCTGCTTGCTCAGGAATGCCCTCCTCCTGGGTGCTGGGGTTGGGCCACTGGCAGGTTGGGCCTGAGTCTTCCCTGGAGAGAGGTGGCAGTGGGGCTGGCGGTGGGGGATGGCAGTTAGCGCCTCCATTTAGCCTTTTTCCTTCCAATGGAAGGCTGCCCGCTCCCAGGATTTGGGTGGTGTGGCTGGTGGGGGGCGAAGGGGGGGGGAGAACCTTGGGGGGCCCTGATTGTGCCCTGAGAGTGGGGGTGGTTGGTGTCCCCAGCGGGGGTGGACGAGGCTGGGGCCAGGCCAGTGCCAGAGCGATGCCCAGGGCTCCCCAGCAAACACCCCAGCTGGTTGCAGAGGTCGTGGAGCGGGACAGAGCTTCCAGAACTCTCTTCCCTGCTGAACAAGGACAGGCTGGGGGATGGGGGAGAGCCAGGTCTCTGCCATGCTTGGTGTGAGGGCATGGGCTTGGGGCTCAGCTTCCCAGTTGGGACTGGACAAAGAACAGGTGGTCCAGCCCCCCTGAGCCGCCCTGGGGTGTGGACTAGTGACCAGGCCAGAGTGGACACCCAGGAGCCCCCAGGGTGCTGGACAGAGGCCTGGGGACAGGGACCCTGTCCTCCCAGCAGTGCAGTGGCCTGCACAGCCTGTGCTGGGGCTCTGCCCTCCAGGACTCCCCCAGTGTGGGGAAGGGCTGCCAGCAGGGACAGTGGTGCAAGGCAAGACTTCTGGCCTTTGCATGGAGCAGCCAAGGGTTTCGCACCATGTGAGCTGGCGCCTGGGACCCACAAGGAGCCAGTAATAGCACCCAGGTAGACGTGGCTTCCCCCCTACCACGCCCCCCCAGCTCCACCTGCTTGGGGCAGTGCCTCTGGCGTCCGGGCAAGACTACCTTCCCAAGTTAGGAGAGCTGAGCGGCCGGGGCTGCTGGTCTGGTTGCCCTGCCGGATGGGAGAGAAGGGGCTGGGCGGCAGCACCCACCCCCTGCCCCGTTTCTTTCTCTTCGCTCACAAATGGCGGTCTACCACAGCAGGTGGTACTGGTTTGCACCAAGGGGCCCCGGGCTGGGACAGTTGTGGGGCGCTGGATGGAAGACTGGGTGAGAGGGCCGCCAGCCCAGGCCCCGGAGAAAGCACCCTGGCAAGGATTACCCTGGGGCTTCCCGTCCCACCTGACCCTGCCCTACTGCTGGCAGTGCCAGTTCGGGGCTCTGAGCTGCCCTGGACCACCCCCTGTCAACCCTGCGGAGGCCCTGGGTGCCTGGGCAGGGGTCACCCAAGGTGCTGTATGGTGCTCCCTGCTCCAGCCTGCTGCCGCGTGTGGACTTGGAGCTGTGGCTGCCCTCGCGGGAGATGCTCAGCCTGTGGGAAGAGTTTGGGTGCCACGGGGGAATGCCTTGGGATAAGTGGAAGGAGGGCCAAGGCCCCTGGGCCCTGGATGCCCCTCCAGGTGGTGTCCCCAGGTTGCCGGGGCCCACGTCAGTGCCTCTAATCAGGAGGGTTACACTGGACCCCTTTCCTGTCCCCTGGACTTCTGGGGCCTGGGCCCTGCCCGAGCCAGCCAGGCAGGGACTTGGAAATCACCTACAGCATGCTTCTGCGTGTCCGCTCTGCCGCCCCAGTGCCCGGGTGGCGGGGGAGGGGGCTGCGTTGGCCGTGCCAGGCCGCGCACTGGGGACGAGCAGGCCTTAATCAGGGAGCCCCGTTGCCTGGTGACCGTGGCCTGGCATGACCGGCTGCCAGGACACTCTGGCGGAGCTCCCAGGAGGTGGCTGCAGAGGCCCCAGCGGGCAAGGGCCGGAAGCCCCAGAGGCTCTGCAGGCTGTGGGCAGGCGGCCGGAGGGCCTGGCGTCCTGGTCCCGAGGCCAGCGGGGTCCCTGCTTCCGGCTGGGTGCTCAGCGTCCACCTGGAGGGGGGAGCTGATGCCATGAGAGTGTGACACTCGGGCCTGGACCCTGGCAGCCCCCGAGCTGGCCTGTCCTCATGGCTGGTCCACGACATCTGGCGGGTTGGTGTGGCGTTAGAACCTTCCGCAGCCACGTGTGGCTGTCCTGCCTCCTCGTGAAGGATCCCCCTTGCCTTGGAGGAGGTGACCCCTCCGGTCCCGGGCCTGGCCTTCAGTGCCCAGAGCCTGTTACTGTGAGTCCAGGAGGCCGGTGGCATTGTATCTGCATCAGGGTGGGGGTTCCTTGTGCCGGGGTGTCCAGGGGGGGCAGTGCCGTGGGTCTGGGGCTGCAGGCCAGGCACCGCCTGGTGCTCAGTGATCCCCCAGCCGGGGGAGGTGTGGGTACGTGGGCAGGGCCTGTCCTGCTGCAGGCCCAGGGTTCCCCACCCCCGGAGAAGGCTGACTGGTGTGGGGTGCACACTCCTGGGCTCGCCCAGTTCTAGGCAGCCCTTCTGCCCCCCACCTGTGGGTGCCCACCCTGTCCCGTCCCGAGAGCTCGGGCCCATGCCCCTTCCTGGAGGCCTGGGTGGGAGGGCAGGGCAGCCCGTGCGGCTGGTCTCTGGAGACGCCCCTCAGGGTGTGGTGGTCCTGCCAGCAGTGGGTGCGGCTGGCTCCAGGGTCCAGGTGCAGGCAGGCCCTGAGCAGGGGAGCCTTCCCGGCCCTGTGGGGTCAGCTCTGACCAGGGACCCATGGGCCATGCCCGGACCTTCTCCATCTTGTTGAGGGCCAGGAGTCAAGTGAGTGGGGAGCTGGAGTGTATACGAAGGGGGCGTTTGTTTAAGGGGGCCGAGAAGAACTGTCCTAGATAGCTCTCTTTAAAGAAGTATGACACCCCCCCGCCCGTAACTCAAGATCCTCGCACAAGTTTCACCCACACAGAGAAGGGGAGGCACGGCGGGTGGGGGGCTGTTACGTGTGAACATTGAAAGTTACTATTCGGATAGTGGAGATGGAACAGGAATCACAGCAGCCCCACCTGCCCCGTGTGGCCCACCGTGTCCCTATGTCCCTGCCTGTGTGTGCCCCCCCTATGGATCCCCCCTCTGGCTGAGTTCCTGCAGCCTCTAGTTTCCCATCCCATTGTTTGCCGTGCCCTCCTGCTAACAGCCCCCCACCTCCCCACCCCAGCCTCCCAGCCTCTGCAGGGGATCCGGCCAGGCCTTTGGTTCCCTCATAATCAGGGCTGAGGAGGAGACCGAGGTTACAGGAGGCAGAGTGGGGGCTGGCTTGGCATTGGGGGCATCAGAGGCCGAAGTCAGGGGCCCAAGGGTGAGGGCTATGACCCCCCCCCTTGGTGTGGGAGCCCCGTGGGCGCTGGGCTCAGGCAGGACCTGCGCCCTGGGCAGTTGGCCAGACTCTGGCCTGGCACTCTTTCCCAGGGGTCAGGTCCACTTCCTCTCCGCAGCAGCGCCATGGGGGGTGGGGACGGCAGCCGGGACCCCTGTTTCCCAGGCCAGTCCAGGCCGCCAGCGACGTGCCTCACCACTGAGGGCAGGGGCCTGGGGGGAGCTGTGGGGCTGGTGGCAGAGCACCTGGCAGAGAGTTGGGGGCCCTAGGCACTGCCTCTGCTGCCCGTCGGGGCCCCTGAGCCAGCCGGGGACAGCGGGTCCACAGATGCGTCCACAGGTGTTGCTTGGCAGCGACAGGTCTGCGCTTGAACCCTGCCCCTGTGCATTTATCCCCAAGTGAGCCAAGGCGTGGCCCGAGAGCCCCGGGAGGGGGCGTCCAAATGGGGTCCAGGTGGGAGGACCTGCCTCCTGACCCGCCTGACCCCTGACCCCCACCCCAGGATGGAGGCGTCGTGCCTGGAGCTGGCCTTAGAGGGCGAGCGGCTGTGCAAGGCGGGCGACTTCAAGGCCGGCGCCGCCTTCTTCGAGGCGGCAGTACAGGTGGGCACGGAGGACCTGAAGACGCTGAGCGCCATCTACAGCCAGCTGGGCAACGCCTACTTCTACCTGAAGGAGTACACCCGGGCGCTGGAGTACCACAGGCATGACCTGCTGCTGGCCAGGTGCGCGGTGGGCGGGGCCCGGGGGTCTCATGCCCCTGTGACCGCTCACGCCCTGCAGCCTCCTGTGAACGGGGCCTGCCCCTGGGGGCGCTGCCCCAGAAGCTGCCCCTCCTGCAGGCTCCAGGCTCCCCGACCCCCGCCTCCCAAACCTGGCGCAGCAGAAGGGGTGCTGTCCTCCCCCACGGGGATCCCGGGTTGGTCCTAGGAGGCCCAGATCAGACCTCAGCGTGGCCCCTCCCCCGGCCCCTCCCCCAGGGCCATCGGGGACCGCGTGGGAGAGGCCAAGGCCAGCGGAAATCTGGGCAACACACTTAAGGTCCTGGGCCACTTCGACGAGGCCGTCGTCTGCTGCCAGCGCCATCTGGACATTGCCCAGGAGCAGGGGGACAAGGTCGGTCATGGGACCCCCAGGCCTGTGTCCAGATCTGGGGGGCAAGGCGGGTGGGCCCCACAGGGGAGGCAAGGGTGGAGGGCGACCCCTAGACCTCAAGGCTCTCAGGCAGATACAGAGGGTCTCAGACCCGGGGTGCTGCCAGCTCCTCCGCTCCTCCCCAGTCTGCTGTCCCCCCCGGCCCCCCATCTTCCACCCCTTCCCAGGCCCCAGCCAGAGCCTCCAGGGGAGGCCGGGACCTGGGCAGCACGGGGCAGTCAACACTTGAGCGGCAGTTTCAGCCACAGCGCCCGCAAGCCCCCTGTTACAGACAGGGAAACCGAGGCGTTGAGGGCTATGGGCCCCCAGCTCCTCCCCTGGTGGTGTCAGAGCTGAGGGCTGGGCCCGCCTTCCCCTCCTGGAACCCTGTCCTCAGACCCTCATTCCCTGACAGCAAGACCCCAGCCCTGCTGCCCCATGACGATTCAGCAAGGCTGCGGAGCTCGGTGTCACCTGCACCACTGTGTCCCCGCACCCAGGGCGGGGGGGATCCCACAGGCCCCGGACGAGCCGCCTGGGGGGAGGGGGCACTCCCCGACTGCTCGGTCCGCCCACAGGTGGGGGAGGCGAGAGCACTATACAACATCGGTAACGTGTACCACGCCAAGGGCAAGCACCTGTCCTGGAACGCCGTGCAGGACCCCGGGCACCTGCCACCCGATGTCCGGGAGACGCTGCGCAGGGCCTCCGAGTTCTATGAGTAAGCAGGACGGGTGGGGCAGGGGGGGTGCAGTGAGCGGAGGGGTGATGAGCTGGGGACAGGTAGGCCCAGGACCCCTCATCCCCACTGGCCCTACCGTCCCAGCTCCTCTCCCCACCTTCAAGACGTCACCACATGGCTCCTTCCCCCTGCCTTGTTCTCAGGAGGGGGACCCCACCAAGCCCCCTGATACATCCCACCCTTCAGTCACCCCCATGGGGAGGGCAGGGACATGGGTAAGCCAAAGCCACACGTGGCAGTTTTTAAGCCCATTTGGCTGGGACAGGGCCGGGCGTGAGGCATCTCCAAGGGGCCTGTCTCCGAGAGGACAGAGGTCATTTCCAAAACCTGGGGCCAGGCAGGGCGGGTGGCTGAAGGTCCCCGACCCCCAGGACCCCCCACTCCGCTGAGGAATCCCGTGGATGCAGCAGCTCGGTGTGTCCTGGTGGGGGGATGGGGGCTGCGTCCCTGACCCTGGGGGTCCCTGGCTGAGACGGCCTTGCCCACAGGCGGAACCTGTCCCTGGTGAAGGAGCTGGGCGACCGGGCGGCACAGGGCAGGGCCTGCGGCAATCTGGGAAACGCCCACTACCTACTGGGCAACTTCGCCGAGGCCACCGCGTTCCACAAGGAGGTGAGGGGGACGTGGGGGGCACAGGGGCCACCTGGAGCCCCTGACGGTGGGACACAGTCCCGCAGCCCCTGCCCCCGCCCTGGGCTCAGACGTCCGTCTCCACAGCGTCTTGCCATCGCCAAGGAGTTTGGGGACAAGGCAGCCGAGAGGAGGGCGTACAGCAATCTGGGCAACGCCCACGTCTTCCTGGGTCGCTTCGATGTGGCAGCCGAGTATTACAAGTAGGTGCGATCACTCCGTGGCCGGCAGGAACTGCTCCCCGAGCCCGCCCTCCCGGCCTGCCCGGGAGCCCATGGGGGATTCTGGGTCATTCCGGAAGTTCCTGGGTGGCCAAGGGTGGCCAAGCCGCTGGCCTGAGGCCTGCCTTGTGCCTCGTGCGGGGGGACGCTGATGACAGGCCGTCCAGGGCTGTCCAGGGCCCTGGTGCGTGGCGCCTGCTGGGGGAAGGGGTGGCACAGCCGGGCCGCCAGGGGCAGATGGCAGGGAGCAGTGTTTTCCGCGTCTTTGCTCCTCATGGCAGCTCTGCATGTGTGGTGTCACTGTTGTCCTGTGCGGGTGGGGAAACTGAGGCACAGGGGATCAAGACCCTGCAGGCCCGGGGGTGCTTCACCACGCCGCCCCCCCAGAAAGGGTAGAGAGGGACCACAGAGCCTGGGCGGCCCCCCCCCCCCCCCCCCGTCTCTGTTTCAGTGCAGGCAGGACAGAGAAACCCCGCGTGGAGGGCGGGAGTGGTGGCTTTCTGGGGCAGTGACCTTTTCTCCCCCCCACCCCCGCATCCACTGCAGGAAGACGCTGCAGCTGTCCCGGCAGCTCAAGGACCAGACAGTGGAGGCACAGGCCTGCTACAGCCTGGGCAACACCTACACCCTGCTGCAGGACTACGAGCGCGCCGCCGAATACCACCTGCGCCACCTGCTCATTGCTCAGGAGCTGGCCGACAGGTGAGGGTGGGTCCACAGGTACAGGTAGGTCAGCAGGTGCCAGCAGTCAGTGGTGCAGATGGCTGGCAGGTGTGTGATGACAGGTGTGCTCAGGCCTACAGCTGTGTGCAGTGGCAGGTGTGGGAGAGCCACAGGTACAGGGGGTTGACAGTTGGGGGAGGGTTGACAGGTGCAGGTGGGTTGACAGGTGTGGGTGGGTTGACAGGTGCGTAGTGACAGGTGCGCTCAGGCCTACAGGTGTGTGTAGTAACAGGTGCAGGAGAGCTGACCATGTATGTGGTGCCAGCTATGCTGAGGCTGACCGTGCCTGCGGTGACAGGTGAGGGCAGGCTGACAGGTGTGGCAGCTTGCAGCTGGGGCAGATGGTGGGCCAGCTGGGCCACAGTCAGAGCACTGCCAATCGCCCCTGTGCAGGTCTCGTGGCTGAGTACCATCGTGGGCGCTCTTGGGCTGCCCCTGCCCCAATTCCTCACCACCCTGCAGTCTGCTGGCCTGTGGCCCTGTGACCTCGTGACCCCAAGCCCATGGTGGGGGTGGCCCGCAGGGACGGCCAGACAGCAGGGACATTGGTGCTGCAGTGACCCTCGTGCGGGCAGGTCGCGGGCTCACCCCCAGGACTGTGTCCTCGCCCTTAGAGAGCTTTCTCCCCCTCTCTCCCTACAGACGTACGTCAGTGTCTGTGGGGAGAGACGGACAGACAGACTAGATGCCTAAGTGCAATTAGACACGCAGGCCTGGTTCTTCCCCTGGGGCGGGGCAGAGGAAGGGTCCTTTAAAAGGAGGCATAACACAGCCCAGGGGGGCAGGGAGGCTACCCCTCAAGAGTGGAGCCAATGTCTGGGTCAAGACCCTCACTGACCCCTGGTGGGAGAGCGAGGCTGCGAGCTAGAGCCCAGGTGGCTGTGAGCTCCCAGGCCTGCGTCCAGCCCCTGCACTGCCCCAGGTCTGCATCTGGTCTGTGTGCGTTCCCCCCAGGCCACCCCAGACCATCTGGAAGCATCCAGAGCAGCCCCGCCCCTGGCTGTCCTGTGGCCCCGTGGCTCTTGCCCGAAGGCCTAGTTACACGGCCATCCTGGGGTCACAGGTGTAGGCCCCGAGGCCAGGGGCCAGCTGTCCAGCCAGGTGTGGAGCTGGGCCAACAGCCGCCAAGTTGCCCCCCAGGGCCTCTTCCGCCCTTCCCTCTTGGGAGTGCGGGCCTGGACTCAGTTTCCCTCTGCAGAGTGGGCGAGGGCCGAGCGTGCTGGAGTTTGGGGAATGCCTACGTGTCCATGGGGAGCCCCAGGCAGGCATTGACCTTCGCCAAAAAGCACCTGGAGATCTCCCTCGAGGTGAGTCCCCTGGAGCCCCCTGGGGCGACCCACCTCCCCGGCCATGCCCCCATCCCACACCTCCTGAGTCCTCTCTGCCCCCTTTGTGCTGGCCGGTGTCCACCCTGTGCCTTTCCACACACCAGTCTTTCCTGGACTGTTCCCTCCATCCTGCATCAGCTGCATGGCTGCTGTGGCTGGGGGGGGGGGGGCGGCCGGGGGCAGGGGGACTGCTTGCCCCCAGCTTTGGGGATAGGAGCTAGCCCCACCCCTCTGGAGTGTCCGTGTCCACTGTGGATCAGCGTCCGCCCGCCAGGCTCTTACCCCTGCCCTGAAGGGGTGGGCCGGGCAGCCGGATCTCACTCCTCGGCCCCCAGCCCCCTGCCTCTGGGAAGCAGCCCCTGGCTACCCCCGGGCCTGGCTGTGCTGATTACACTCCCAGCCCCCCTGGGCCCTCCTTAGCCCCATGCAGGGGATACTGGGGGGAGGGGCAGGGGCCTTTTCCTAGGGCTTAAACTCACCCATGGCAGACGATGCGAAGTAAGCTGGGGTGGGGGAGGCCCCCATACCCCACGGGGGTCAAGGCCTGAGGCTCAGGGATCTGGGGGGCAGAGACTAGACCCGGGGGCAGTGGAGGGCAGCTGAGAGTGGGCAGAGAGCCGGGCGGGCCGTCCACTGCAGGGTGGCCAAGCTGCCTGAGACCCCAAGCGTTTCGGGGTCCCAGTAGGGGCGGGCAGGGTCCATGGCACCTAGGGACCCCCCGAGGCCAGGGACCGTGACCAGCCAGGGTACCCTGTGGCCTGCTCAGCACCGCCCGTCCCTCCTTGGCTGCAGACCGGGGACCGGCATGGGGAGCTGACGGCCCGCGCAAACGTCGCCCAGCTGCAGCTGGCCCTGGGGCGGCTGACCAGCCCGGTGGCCGCGGAGAAGCCTGACCTGGCCGGCTACGAGGCCCAAGGTGGGTCCCGGGGAACGGGCCCTGCAGGCTTGGCCTTTGGGGTGTGGGGAAGGGGCCTGAGGAACTCTGTACCCCAGGTGTGAGTACTGGGAGATGGGGAATTTCTACCAGGACGCTCAGTGTGGGGTCGGGAGGAGGGTGTGTACCCCAGACCCCTTGAGGGGCAGCACCCGAGCTCCAGCCCTTCCTGGCCCTCATGCTGTACCTGGAGAGAGGGAGGGCGCCTGCCCTGTTTCCAGAGTCCCAGGTGGGGTAGGGGATGAGCAGACAGATCCTCTGGCAGTGGGCAGGGTGGGGATGGGATGTCTGGAGTGCTGGGACCCTGAGCAGTCTCTGGCCGAGGACCCCCACCTCCGAGGGGACCACGTCCATTGTCAGACCAGAGTGGGGGGCTGCAGGGGGAGGGGATGGGCGCCGGGCATGGTGGCATGCTTATGGCACAGAGTTGCCGTGGCCAACGTGACGACCTCCCGCCTGGGCTGCACCGTCCACCCAGCCACAGCGCCGTGTCCACGGCACCAGGTGCTGCCCGCTAAGCAAACGGACCCATCAGCCCGTGCAGGCCGGGGAGATGGGAGCTGCAAGGCTGAGTGGCTTCTGGAAGGAGCTTCAGGTGGGCAGGACGGGGCCAGGGCAGGAGCCAGGTGCCCCTCATCATGGCCCTCTGGGTCCCCCTGAGAGCAAGACTGGGGAGGCCGGCCCAGTGCAGCTGTCTGGGGTCCCTGTGATGACATGTGACGTTTGCGCATCACCCCTCGTGGCTGGCAGATCGGGGCCCCAGGTTACGGGTCACACACCCAGAGCACACAGGGAGGGGTCTTCTGGGGCTGGGTGACTGGGCCCAGCGTGCTGCCCTGTGAAACCTCCATCTGCAGGTGAGAAAGGGGCAGGCCTGGAAGGGCTCCCAGGGGGCAGCCAGGCTCCAGGCCCCCGGGGTGTCCACCTCCTTCTCCAAACCGAGGGTGGGGTGGCCTGTCGTGGGTGCTGGGAACAAGGCAGCTTCTGTCCTTCTCCCTCACCAGTTCCTCTGCTCAGCCCTGTGTGCTGGGGACCCTTCCTTGGTGGGGGTGGGGTGGGGGAGGGGCAGCTCTGACTGGGCCCCCGGAACCACCACCCCCCCCAGCTGCCACTGGACACTCAGCGCCTGTTCCTGCCCCTCACATCCACCTGCACCTTGCAGGGTCAGGGATGTGTGGAGTCCCAGCCCCCCTGCCTCAGTGTCCCTGTTTGCAAAGAGTTTGCTCTTCTCTGGGAGGGGCCACTGCTCGCCTGGACGTCCAGCCTGCCCCCAGCCTCCTGGCAGAGTCACCATACCTGCGACGGCCCTCCCTGTCCTCATGTCTGTCCAGGGCCCCTTGCAACGTGGATTTCCTGTTGCTCTTTCCTGTTCCCTGTGCCCCCACATGTCCATGCCTTCAGTCTGACCTCTGACCTTCTGAGCCCAGCTCACCCACCCTCCGGCTGAACCTCAGTGTCCTTAGTCCCTTGGAGGTCGCAAGGACAGTGGCCTTCCAGGGTTGGGGAAGGCCTGGAAAGGACAATGCATGGGACAGACCTTCACACAGGGACATGCAGTAGGTGCCCAATAGATGCCACCTCTCCCTCATTCTAGGACACTTAGAGCCACCTACTCTGTGCAAGGCACTGTTTGAGCACTTGGGGACATCAGTGAATAAAGAGCTGGGCTCCAGGGGACCAGGCAGTAATAAATGGCGAAGGTGTGATGAGCGAGTAACCTTTAAGTCAGGGTGCTTCGGGAAAAAGGGGAGGCTGAATCCAGGCCTGCCGGGGCAAGGATTGGGTGTCATGTGAAGTATTACCCAGAGCAGGGTGACGTAAGAGCCCAGACCTGAGGCTGAACGGGGAGCCGCAGTCCAGGCAGAGGGGGCGGCCAGTGCAAAGGCCCTGAGACAAGGGTGGGAGGGAGAGCAGCGAGCTGAGCGCGTACAGGGTGACTTGGAAAGGGCCTCTGGCCCCTCACTCCAGGGGGTGGGGACCCTGCAGTGTCCATTGGAGGAGGAACAAGGTCCAGCCCAGCCCAGGCCTGGCCATGCCCCCTAGGCCATGGTGCAGAGAGGTGTTGGTGGGTCGGGGAGGCAGCTGGCGGTGCCAGGTGCCAGGTCTGCTGGGAGGTGGAGCCAGCAAGGCCTCGAGCCCCTGGGGACTTGGAGAGAAAGAAGGGAGGAGCTGGGGGTGTGTGGCTGGGGTGGCTGGGGGCAGCATGTGGGTTTGGAGTGCAGAGGCTGGCGGTGCCCCCTGGGCATCCAGCAGTGGCTTGAGCCAGCAGCCTGGAGCTGGTCTGGCAACAGGGTGACGCAGGCCTGACGGCCAGGCCTGGGTGGTGTCCAGGCCTCAGCCTTGCAGGCTGTATGGGGCGGGGGCAGACAGGAAGCCCACGGGTGCCCTCTTGGGCGGGCTCGGCCGAGGCCGTTGGCCCCATAAGGCCCTGGCGGCCTCTCCCAGACAGAGGCAGCATTTAGCAGGCCAGGCTGTGCTCCCGCTGTCCCAGAGCCGGGTGCCAGCAGTGGCTTAGAAGGGCGTTTCAGCCCCTGCCGCTGCCGCCCAGGACCCGCCGTGTTGTGTTGGGGTGGGGGCCGGCAGGGGCTCCGGGCCCAGCGGACAAGGTGGGGAAACTGAGCCACGCTCCCAGGGCACCTGGGAGCCGCCAAGAGGGAGGTCCCCAGCCCGCGCGGGGCGGGCGATGGAGCAGGAGTTTCCCGGGCTGTGGTGAGTAGGCTTGGCCAGGAGGTCAGCCTGTCCTGCCTGCGCCCTGGTGGGACGGAGACACCCCTGCCCAGTTACCCTCATTGCTGTCCACTGGGGAGGGACGGATGGGGTCTCCCCCAGCTGCACTGGGTTTTGAGTGGGCCCCTGTTTCCTCCTTGTTGGTGTGCATCGGAGCTGCCTGCCTGCTCTGGGCTGGGATGTGGGGGTGGGTGCCGCCCTTCTGAGGTTGGCAGCCCCGAGCCGGGCTCTGCTCCCCACCCACCTGCCCGGGCCCCCTGTCCGGCTCAGACACAGCCCTGGCCTGAACTGGAGTGTGTTCGCCTGGGAGAGGCCCGCAGGCCACGGGTGTTTGCTGGGGGTGGAAGGCAAGCCCAGCAGGGGTCTCCGTGGCCAGCAGGCAGGGGCCGGGGGCCAGGAGGGGCAGCCGATGGCCCTGTCTGGGTCACATGGGTTGTGCTGGTTGTGCTGGGGTAGGGGATGAGCAGACGGATCCTCTGGCAGTGGGCAGGGTGGGGATGGGATGTCTGGAGTGCTGGGACCCTGAGCAGTCTCATGCCAGAGCTAGCCGGCCGCCCCCTCAACAAGCTCCAGGACGGGGACCCCCAGACCCTCGGGATCAATGCATTTCTCTCCCTGGACCTGAGAGTAGGAAGGGTCCTTGGTGGTCTCCCCCAACCCTAACCAGTGCCTCTGAATCCTGAAGCCCTAGACTTGTACTTCAGGCTGGCCTGCCATGGGGGGGGTTGGACAGCGGGGATCCCAGTGGCCCCCCCCATCCCCGTAGCCCTAGCCGTGTTCCGCTATTAAAACAGGACATGTGGCTGGGTTCTTGGGGGTGCTGGTGGCCAGGCCCTCTCTGGGGCTCCCCTGCCCACCACAGGCAGATGGACACTCGGCCCCCGGGAGGACCTGGCAGGGGTCCACTGACCAGGATGGCAGGCACAAAGGCTTGTGGGTAGAAGGGGCCCATGGAGGGGTCAAAGGCCCGGGGTCCACAGTCACCCAGCCCTTCCCCCACCCAGGGCCAGGGCAGAGCTGTCCAGAATGTTCTGCCACCGTCCCACGGCCACTTTCACCCTCCACCTGGTGACTCTGTGACATCCCTTGGGGGACTCCCACCAGACCCTCGGTCTCTGCCATCCTGGCTCCACCCTCTTGCTCTCCCTTGGGGCTTGAGAGATCCTTCGTACCCAGGTTTTGGGGTCTGCATTGGATTTTCTGAGGTTGGACAGCCCTTAGGAGCTCCATGGGGGTCTCTATCACCGCAGTACCCCTTCCCCACTCCATGCTGGGACTCTGAGGGGTTATAACAGGCCCATTTGGCCTGAGGCTGTGTTAGGCGAGGCAAAATCCCTGATGGCTTCCTGGATGAGGTGGCCATGTTGCTGAGTGGGGTACATAGGCTGTGCAGCCTACAGGAAAAGCATCCTGGGCAGAGGGAACTGCACAAGCAAAGGTTAGAGCGGAGGCCCAGGTCATGGGCCCAGGAGGGAGGGGTCAGGAAGCTGGGAATGGGCCCCTTACAGGAGAGAGATGGGCAGGGCGAGCTGCCAGGCTAGGTCCTCCCCAGACACCATCTTGATGCTTTCCTGGGCCTGCTTGTCAGGGGTTCCCCGGCCAGCAGACTCAAGCCTGGGGCTGACCGGGGTGCTGTCTTCCAGGGGCCAGGCCCAAGCGGACGCAGAGGCTGAGTGCGGAGACCTGGGACCTGCTGCGGCTGCCCCTGGAGCGGGTGAGTCGTGTGCAGGGCTGGGGTGGGGGTGAGGGGGTGCTGAGACCCCTGGAGATGGCTGCTGTGGCTCCTGCGGACCCCCAGCCCGGGTACCCCTCCCCTCTGCTCTCGGCCCCCTTGGCCTTTTCTGACCAGAGGGGAAGCGGAGCTGCTACAGGGAGCAGGCCAGCTGGGCTTCCGCAAATCCCAAACCTGGGGGCTGGGCAAGGCAGGGGTCCTGTGGGAGGCACTGGCCCTCTCTCGCTGGGTGCCTGGTGGCCCTGGGGCACGGCCTCGGCTCTCTGAGCCTCCGCCCCGCCAGCCATTGCTAGATGTGAGCAGGTGACACTGGGGAAGGGGACCCCACCTGCCCCTTACCGCAGGGCCCCAGGGCTGGGGGTGCTGGTGGCCCCACCCACACCCGGATCCCCCCTCCCAGGAGCAGAACGGAGACAGCCACCACCTGGGGGGTTGGCGGGGGCCTGGCAGGGAGTCACCCCCTCTCCCGGTGAGAAGCAGGAAGTACCAGGAGGGACCGGGTACCACCGACAGGAGACCCCGGGAGGGCGGCCACTCCCCGCTGGACAGCGCGGACGTCCAGGTGCAGGTGCACCGCGCGGTAGGTGACTTCTCAGACGCCAGCTGGGGACCATGGGTGGGCACCCTGAGGGCACAGGCCAGACTGGGGGGCGGGGCAAGCAGGGAAAGCATGTGGCGGCACCCTGACCTCCGATGTCCTGCAGAGCCCACCTGGGCCAATCACTCCAGGAGGCAGATGCTCTGGTGGCAGTCTGACCCCTACCTGGCCCCTCGCTGTCCCACAGGCCCTGGGGACAGCCCAGGCAGGTCAGCGCCCAGGACGTCATTTCTCGTCAGCTACTGTGTCCCGGGCCTGCACCCCCACCGCCGCAGGAGGGAGCGTCCTGGACTGGGCTCGTCCCCCGGGGCCTTTGGTTTCCCAGCTTTGCCACAGTCTTGGCCTCACTGTCCCCCGACCTTACCACCTTGTTGGGACCCCTGAGCCCACTGAACCCACAGGAGCGTGTTCCCCAGAAAGACCCTGCGCCCTGGCTGCTGCCAGGCTCCCTGGGGCGGCCCCCTCCCCTGCACCCTGCTGGGTGTGGGCGGGCCGGGGTGTGGACTGGCATGGCATACCCTACACCCTGTGCCTTGACAGTGCCCCATCCTGGGGGAGCAGGTGGGAAGCCCCCAGACGTGGGGGCACCTAGTGGGGCCAGCTTTCCCCGGCTTTCCCAGCGAAGCTCTGACCTGGCCGTGTTTTGGGGAGGGACAAGAGGAGATGGGGGCAGGGCCGCTGGGAACACATGGCACCCTGGGTCCGGGAGCACGGCCGTGCGTGATGTGGCCAGCCTACGTGCTGCGGCACCTTGCGGGGAGGGTAGGGGGCTGGGATTGGCCCTGAGCTCTCTGAAGGGCATTGCTAGGGCTCCCTGTCCAACCCCAGGCGGGCTGGGTGTTTGGCCAGCCCAGGGCACCCGCAGCTCACTTGGGGGTGGCTCAGGGTCTTGGGCTTGCCAGGAGCCCCCTCTGTGAGCACAGGCAGCTTTTATTGAGGAATACGGAGGGGACTGGCGATGGGGAAATGAACAGATTGATGGGGACAGATGGGTGGGGGACAGGAAGGCAGATGGAGGGATGAAGGGGGATGGACAGACTGCTGGGGGGACAGGCAGGGACGTGGCTGCCTCCTCTGGTGCCCAGGAGCTGGTTAGGGTTTGGGGTTCCCCAAGGGGCAAACCCACATGCCTGGTGACCTCAGGGTCAGAGGTCACCCTGGGGACCCTGGGAAATGAGTTTGGAGACAGCTCCCGGGGCTGAATCAGTATATTCCTGGCTTGCAGTGGATGTGGGGCCTGTGCTGCCTGCCCTTCCCTCGAGCCCTGTGAGGGCACCACAGTCCCCACTGCACCCCTGCTCTGCCCGGCGGGGCCTGACTTGGGGGCCTGGGACCAGTCTGTCCATTGGTGTGGGGGGAGGTTAGGAGGGACTGGGCTCCAGAGCAGGAGGCACCCTGCCAGGTTGCTGGTGGGGACCCCTGGCCCAGTGAGCTTCCTGGGCCCAGCTCCGCTGCACTGCACCTGGTCCTGGTGCCGCAGCGCCCGCAAGGAGCCGCCTTGGCTCTTGGGCCCGAGGCTGGCAGTGTGGTTGCCATACCTGGGCAGCTCTGGGGTGGTCTGGGTGGCAGATGGGGGCATCAGGGGCTTCAGGCTTGTAGTGACCCCCAGCCATCTCCCCAACCCAGGCTGCAGGGCTGGGACTGAGGCCCAGTGGGCAGCCCAGGGCACTGGCCTTGGGGGGATGGGACTTCCCCGGCCATGCCAGCTGGGGTCTGCAAAGGGCTGGCTGAACCTGTGCCCAGGCAAGGCCACTCTCCCGCCAGCTCAGAGGGTTCCGTCTGCACACCTCCTGTAGCAGGATGCTAAGGGGACAGCCGGGGGCCTCTGCTCTCTGTGGAGGGTGCCTGCTCTGGATAGAGGGGTGTGCTGGGCACAGTCCCAGTCCCCAGAGGCCTGTGGACCCTGAGTGCCCCCTGGGCAGGGCTTCCCAGGAATCCGGGGGACCATCCACTTCCTGGGGGCAGGAGGGGCTTGGAGGACCATGGACATCAGCTGAATGGGGACAGTGGGCAGGAGGGGGCTGGAGATATTCCCCAGAGGTCGCTGGCTGGAGCTCCCTCCAGCCCCTGAGCCTCCGTCCTAGTCTGTGGAGCGAGTCTCTTACTTGTACTGTGCTTGTTGTGGGGAGACCCACCCCCCACCCTCTTGCACCCCTTTCTTAGAGCTCAGGGGTGCCGAGACCAGCAGAGATGGGGGTGTAGGAGCCTAAGGACCTGGTCCTGGGCTGGCGGCCCCCAAGGCTGGGTGCAACATAGGGCCTGGATGCGCTCATGGGCCCTGGGGCTGGGAGGGCCTGAAGCCCACTGTGCCTCGCAGGTGCACACACACCCAAGACAACACAAGCACACAGGCTGTCACACCCGCACACACACCTGAGAGCATGGGCTGTCACGCAAGCACACACACAAGCACCCAGGAACACACAAGCACACGGGCTGTCACACGAGTATACACGCGCACCCAAGAACACACATGCACACGGGCCATCCTGCCCCCCCATGCTCAGGCTGCTGGGAGGGGAAGTGGGGTGCGAGGGGCAGAGCCCGCACCCCCGGCTGCCGAGGAACTCCGCCCCGTGGGGGAGGGAAAGGGAGGCTTTTGTCTTTCTGTGATTCACAGCACCCCTAAACCCCCAGCCTCCCCCCAGGAGGGCTATTTTTAAAGTCTCCCCAAAAGGCCACCAACGCATGCATCTCTCCCTCGGCTCTGTCTTCAGCATGTGAGCGGTGATGTGGGTCCCCCAACCCTGGGCCCAGTAGCTGCCCTTCCCCAGGCCGCACACCCCCTCCGCTCCAGGGGTCCCGGGGACTCAGATGGGGGGGTCCCCAAGGCAGGGCTTGAGAAGGCAGAGCCCCGGCATCTCCTGCATGGACGGAATCCAGGGTGCAGGTCTGAGCACTTGGGGCGGGCACGGCAGGCGGACTGGGCTGCGAGAGCCCGTGTCCACGCAGGAGGTCCCCCCAGCCTGGCCATCTGGGGGGCTGCTGCGAGCCGAACGTGATGTTCCCTGGGCACCTGCTGTGAGAGCCACAGGAGGAGGCTGATTCCCGGGGGTGCAGCCTCTGCAAAGAAGCTGGAGCCCTGGTGTCCGTGCCGGAAAAGGGATTTTCAACAAGGTTTCCATCCGCTGACAGCCCCAGGTGCCAGCGCCCAGAGGCCTGGGGCAGGGGGGCGGGATCTGTCTGGGAGTGTTTATGGAGTGAGCCAGCGCGTGTGTGAGTGTGTGCGTGTGTGTGTGTGTGTGTGTGTGTGTGTGTGTGTGTGTGTGTGTGTGTGACAGAGGCAGCGAAGGCAGGACGGGGAGGGCCAAGCCCTCTCCCGGGTCCTATTTAAGACCGCAGCTTGCGGGGCTCAGTGGGTCCCCGAGGAGCCGGGCAGCAGCACCGGCGCCCGCTGTACCGCACGTGGCCGAGCGCCCGCCCCCCTCCTCGTTGCTGCTCCTGGAGCACCACGGAGCCGGCTGTGAGTGGGGTTCCCGGGGGGTAGGCGGCAGAGCTCCTCCTGGGGTCCTGTGCCCACGGTGGGGATGGGGGAGGTGAGCGGGCAGGTGTGTAGCCACCCAGGTGGGCGAGGGGTCACCCAGGTCAGGTACTGTAGGCACATCTGTCAGCACAGCCCCTCCGCCACCCCCAGCTGGCTCAGTCCCTGCCCTCTGCTCTGGGGCAGCTTAGGAATCAGGACATCTGCTGCCATGAGGCCGAACAGCCCCAGGCCTTGGCAGAGGGCCAAGTTTGGGTGCCTGGGGTCTGTTCTCTTCCTCTGTAAGAGGAACTGGGTCTATGCTAAAGCAGGAGAGATTGGAGTCAGACTGAAGGAAGAACTCTGAAACCTTCAGGGAGGAAGAAGAGGCAAGGTTGGCGTGTAGGGATGGGCCCTGAGTCCTTTAATTCATCCTCTGAGACCCAGCAGCGGGGCATAGTCTCAGGGGTGTTTGTCTCAGGGGTGTGGGGACTTGGTCTCAGGAGGGGCTGGGGGCCAGGGGTTGGGGGGTCACGGTCTGGGGGGCAGGGGCCGTGTCCCTGAGGGAGGTGCATGTCCATGGGGGGGGCTGGCCAAGCACAGGCTCTGAGCTGAGCCCCAAAGGAAGAGCCGGCTCCCACATGGCGGGGGTGGTTCCTGTTGTCAGCTACCTCGCTGGCACCCCACTTCCCTCCACAAGCGCCCTTAAGCCCCAAGTCCCAGCCCAGGGGCGGCAGGAGGAGCGTGTTGCCAGGCCAGGTTCCGAACAACCTTTTGGGTGGGCCTGGCACTAGCCCCCTGCTGCGTGACTAGTGACTGTTCCCTTTAGTGGGGGAGGGGCTGTGCCCACTCGGCACCTGGCTGGGGCCTGGGCACCAGCAGTTGCTGTGGGAACTCCTTCTGGATGGTGTGTCCTCATCCTCCAGGCTGTACCTGTCCAGTCCCACACTGGCTTCTCTCTGTCGGGGCCTGCAGGGAGCCGAGGAGGCCCCGTCCAGGGGTAGGCCCTGGCCACCTCCTCCTCCCCGGCTCCATGGGGGTGGGGGGCTGCTGGCCGGAGCCCGGCCATAGGAGGATAATTCCAGCTGAGTGGGGGGTTCCAACTTCTCCTCCCCGCCTTAGCTGTGGGCCTGCCCCTGGGGGGGCACCTGAGAGCCCAGAGCTGGGACACGGGCCCAGGCCCCATGGGGTCCCCACCAGCTGCACTCCCACCCCACTCACCCCCTGGCCGTTCTCTGTTTCCTGCTGCCCCCAGTCTGATTCTTGCCCTGGACTAGGGGTCTTCCCTGGGTGTCTCGGGGTCAGTGGCCGACCCTCCCAGGGCCCTGGTCCCTCTGCTGTGAGGACAGCCTGGTCCCGGTGTTGGGCCACGTCCACTCTTAGCAGGCAGCTCCTGTCTGTGAGTCTGTGCCCCATTGCTTGTCTGTCCCCTTGCTTGGTGAGCCCTACTCTGAGTGGCCCTTGGGGGGCACGAAGCTGACAGCCTGGGGCTGTACTGGGCCCTCCGGCTCCTGGGGGGTTCTGGGGCACCACACCAGTGCGGGGTGGACCTGTCCCTGGACCCGCCCCTGCACCTGTCGGCTTTCAGCCCTGCTGCATCACCCCCACTTGGAATGGGGGACCCTGAGCCCCTCCCGCCCCACCAGTGGGATTGGCTGGGCTGCAGGCTCAGCTCCCACGGGACCCAGATGGGGCCCACCCAGCAGCCCACACCGGTTCCCAAGGGCACGTGGGGCCCGAGCAGGCAGCTCTAGGGAACATAGGGAAGAGCTGCCAGCAGGGCCTGTGGGGGCAGTGGGCATGGACACTCCTGGGGCCAGGATTCCCCTCTCCAAGGCCTGAGATGGCCCCATTCTGAGGAGTTTTCCCATCTGTGGATTCCAGGCCCATGTTCCACCCCCAACCCCACCCCCAGGGTATGGACACCTCCTCTCCAGCCCTCCCCCTCCAGACCACCCCCCCTCCCGGGTCCAAGCCCCACATCCTCATTTCCTCTGGGCTGCCCCCTGGCTAGGACCTCAGAAGCCCAAACTTCACGGCGGGGGTCAGCTCCCACCTCCCCTGCCTCAGGTTCAGTGATGCAACCTGGACTTGCCGGCCCCTCTGGCTCCATCTAGTGACACTGCCAGCCCAGGACACAGTGGCCAGCAGGGAGGGCCCTGCCCACCCCGTGCGTGGCCCTCAGCTCACTTGTGGGGTTGTTCTTAGATGGTCCATGCCAAGTACTCAGGGCTCCCTGGGGCTGAGCCCGCGCTGCACTGACCCTTCCCACCTGCGCCCCCAGAGCATCCCCCGGGCCCCGTCCTCCGACGAGGAGTGCTTCTTTGACCTGCTGAGCAAGTTCCAGAGCAGCCGCATGGATGACCAGCGCTGTCCCCTGGACGAGGGCCAGGCTGCCGCTGCCGAAGCCACGGCCGCCCCCTCCCTGGAGGAGAGGATTGGTGAGCTCCCTACTGATTTGGGCTGCCCTCGGCCTTAGGGGGCACGGGGCAGGGGCTGCCAGCACCCCCAGCCTGGGACCGCACAGCCAGGCACCTGCCGCCCGACATTTAGAGACGCAGTCATAATCCCTACACCCCTGCTGCGGTGCCCGCGGCCGCCCCAGCTGGCACTGTGGGTGTTGGCACTGAAGCCCCATGTCAGGGACCGGGCAGATCCTCCGCAAAGTGCCCCTTGTCACCAGGCACTGCCCCCCAGCCCCCATGCGCGCCCAGAGCCCATGGCAAGCTGCTTCCTGGGAAGCGTGTAATTATGCCCGCCCCCCTGGAACCTGCTGTGTCAGGGTGCGTCAGCAGGCGTGGGAGGCCCTCACTCCCCCTGTCACCTCTTGAAAGCCATGGGGGCACAGGTGGGGGCCACGGCAGGGCTGCGGAGGGCAGCTGGGGATCTGCCCGGCCTAGGGGCAGGCCCCTGGGAGCGCAGGAGGCTGGGGCTTCACCAAGGACAGAGCCCCCCCACAGCCCTGCCTGCTCCCCTTTGTTCCCTCCAGCCCAGTCCTCGCTGACGGCCTCCCCCCAGACGGAGGAATTCTTCGACCTCATCGCCAGCTCTCAGAGCCGCCGGCTGGATGACCAGCGGGCCAGCGTGAGCAGCCTGCCCGGCCTGTGCCTCACCCACAACAACCTGAGCCACCTCCGTGGCGACGCGGATGCCCAGGAGCCAGGGGACGAGTTCTTCAACATGCTCATCAAATGCCAGGTCGGCCTGGGCTCACTGTCCCTCTCTGGCCTGAGCTCCCTGGCCACCTGCCCCCTCCACATTGATGTCCCCTTTGCCTCCTGCAGGAGGGGTCTGGCCCTTCTGTCTCTCAGTGTCTCAGAACGGGGAGTCCCCTGATCCTAAGTTCATGGCCTTGGGAGACCTTCAGCCTTCCACAGCTGGACAGAGGAAGCCAAGGGCCAGATGTAGCCCCGTGTACGGGGCAGGGCCAGGAGAGCCTCAGGGCTGGCAGCCAGCTTCTTAAACGGCGGGCAGCCTTGGCCCCGGCCTTGGGAGCTGCCAGCAGCTGGCAGGAGGGAAACCGAGAGTGGTCATCGCAGCGAGGGTGGGCAGCAAAGGGTCCAACACAGCTATCTCGACAGAGACAGCCCCCCCACACACACTAGCTGGAAGTGAGCACAGCAAGGGGTGTGGGCAGGAGGGGTGAGCTGCTGGCACCCCAGGGCCTCTTGCTCACCGCGGGACCATCCACCTGCCAGCCAGGGTAAGTGGGCTTCCAGGTCGGGAAGCTTCCAGCCAGAGGCTCAGGGTTGAGCAAGCAGCAGCTGGGCCCGCCCATGTAGAAAGCTGCAAGGTATCCAGAGACCTGACTCTTGTTCCTTCAGACGGGAGACCCCAGCCCACAGCGAGGCCTGGGGGAAGTCAGCTCACCACCAGCCCCCAGCGAGAAACACAGAGCCCCACCTCCACATGCACACACACGCCAGCAGCTGCACCGGCTCCCACGCCTTCTGCTCCAGACCCTACGGGGAAGTCCCCACCAGCCCCAGCCCGGAGTGGCAGGGTCTGCGAGGTCAGCCACCTGCCCCAGGGATGGCCACAGGCGCAGGGGCCTGGGCAGGCCCCACGGTGTATGGGCCTGGGCAGGCCCCACAGTGTATGGGCCTGGGCAGGCCCCACGTTGTATAGGCCTGGGGCCCACACCCCAGGGACCCTTGGCTATGGCTTGCAGAAGCTAGGCCCCCAGGCACAGTGGAGATTCCCCTAGTGACCCAGGCACTGGGCCGGGGGCTGGGCACTGACCTTGTCCTGTGTCTGCCCAGTCCTCTAGGATCGATGAGCAGCGCTGTCCCCCACCCGCTGGGCCGCCCCATGGCCCCACTGTCCCCGACGAGGACTTCTTCAGCCTCATCCAGAGGGTCCAGGCCAGGCGGATGGATGAGCAGCGGGTGGACCTCGCTTCGAGCCCTGAGCAGGAGGTGGGCGGGCCGCCTGGGCCCCGGGGGCAGTGCCAGCCCAGTGCCAGCTAAGGCTCGGCCCCACCCCCACCCCACCCCGCAACCCTGGGATCTCACAGGTACTTCCGATGCCCATGGTCCCTGAGAAGCCAAACCCTCCCGAAGCGTGGTGAGGGTGGGCCCTGAGCCACCCCCTGGCCCTCCCCATGATGCTGGGCATGCCGCCAGGGCTGCCATGGTACCCGTCTGCCCAGCCCTGCCCTCATCCTGCACCAGGCTGGGCCAGGCCTTCAGCCTGTCAGCCCCAAACCTGGTGCCACCAAGGCCCTCTGTCCCTCTCCCGGCCTCTCCTTCCAGGCCCCATCCTGCCCTGCCAAATGTGAAAACTTGCCACCTTCTCCTCTCCAGCCTCCCAAAGGTATCTCCGAAGTCCCACCCCGCGGGCTGGTAGAATGGGACTCCCCACACATCCCCTGGGACAGCTGGGCAGCAGCTGTGCCCACTGCACCTGGTGACCCCCACCCTAGTAGAGGAGGTGCCCACGGAAAGCCGCTCTGCCTGGCGCTTCAGCCCCCATCCCACACCCCACCCGGCCTGCAGGCCCCGAGAAGGCTGTAAGGAGGGAAGGAGGCAGCAGAGGTGAGGGATGACCCCAAACCCAGCCAGGCTGGGTGCCAGGCATGGGGGGCACCGGGTCCTATGGTCACAGCCAGAGGTGGCGGGTCTGTGGAAGCTGAGAAGAACATGGTGCCCTCACCTCTTGGCCCCCGAAAGTGCACCCATCCCTCACCCTCACCACTGGGGAAGATGGCATCGCTGCCCAGCCCTCTGCCCACCTGCACCAGTCCCGGGGTATCTGCCCGGGACTCTGGCTGGAGCCCCTCAACATTCCACCTTGGGATGACCTCCAGTCTGCTCTTTGCCTAAAGGCAGCCCTTCTGGAGAGTTCCCTGGGTTAACCCACAGCCCCCAGATTGGGCCCAGCATCCTGCTCTCTGAGTGGAAGAGAGATGGCCTGGGGTCACAGCTCTGGCCTCATGCCCGTGGGAGAAGCATTGGGCCCACCCGGGGTCAGAGGGTGGAGACTACGGGTGGCGGGTGGGCAGCCCGGCTCCTCCCTGGCTGCACAGGCCTGTCCCTGGGTCACACATGTTCTGCCCTGTTGTCCATGGGTCTAACCCAAGAGGTACATTTGTTTTTCTGTTTTTCCCAAAAAAATAAAGTCTGGCGAATGAATCAAGGTGCTGAGGGATCCTTGAAGAAGCTGCCCTGACTTCTCCCACAGGTCACATCTTCCCCAGGAACCACTGTGTACTCACCAACGAGTAGCAGCTCAGAGAGGCCTGGGGGCTGGCTGGGGCACAGTGAGGGGAAAGCACCGGGGCTGATAGGTGTGTCTGCAGCTGCTGAGACAGACCCACAGGGACCTCGAATGACAGACGGACTGTCCGGGGCCAGTCTTATGGGAGGGCGACCCTTCCTGCCTCTTCTCAGCAGTCCTTGGGCTTCCATCTCTGCCTCGCCCGTGATGGGGTCCCCTCTGCGTGACCATGGCCAGTCCCTCTCCTTCTGGGGACACAATTCACCCCATGAAATGGCCATCTGCTCCCGGAAGCTGGTGGCTCTAAGCACCTTCCAGCAGGTAGGACAGGAAGGGGCAGAGCTGTGAGACCCCCGTGGGGGGGTGGGTGCTACTGGAGATGGCCAAGTAAGGAGCAGACAGGCCCTTCAGACTCACCGGCTGGGGGTAGCTGCTTGAGCCATCCACATTAACAGTCCCTTGCAAGCCAGGCCCTCTGCTTCTCAGCCCAGCCAGGAAGCATTCAGTCCGGGAAGATTCTACAGGGAAGCAGGGAGGGGACTAGGCCACAGAGAGGGCTTGGGGCAGAGCAGGGGCTCATCTGGGCATGGAGAGGGGCAAGGCCCCTGCACGCCCTGTAGAGCTGGGGACAGTCAGCTGTACCAGCCTGGTGGCTCCCCTTCCCATGGCCAGCCAGCACCCCCAGCCTCGACCACACCACACACATGCCCAGACCCCACCCTCTCCCCAGAAGCAGAGGGGCAAATGGGGTGGGACCCCAGTGCCCTGCCCTTCGCCAGCATGCCTATGTCCCCACGTGGGAGTGGGACACTCTGGCCCTAATGCCCAGAACCATGTCCACTCCACAGAGTAGACTCCTCTCTGGCTCCTCAGCATCCGCGGGGCTCAGGCCAGGCAGACATGAGCCACTCCACCAAGGAGGGGATAGTGGATGCCAGCTAGACCCTCCCTCCTTAGGCCACCCAGGGACCCCCCACTGGAAAAGAGGCGACCACAGAGACAGTTGAACAGACCCTTTGGATAGAGGGTCTTTGGGTGGCCTGGGAAAGAGGAAAGAAAATGCAGGACGGGGCAGGAATTCCAGCACTGCAGAGTTCCCCACATCTCCAAGAGCTGGAGGAAGGGATCCAGGTGGCTGATGCTGGGCTGGTACCAACGCATCCTGCTGGCAGGGAAGTGTTTCAAGGCTCCCCAGTTAGCCTCCGCTTGCCCGTGGCTTTGGGGCCTTCATGGGGGAAGTGGGGAGCTGCAGTGTCCACAGACAGCCCTGGAGGCCCTGGGCAGAATAACGGAGGCTCATTTGCTGAGGGAAGGACAGTGCCATTGAGTGTGGCAGGGAGAGAGCTGGGCTTGGAGGCTGTGAGGTGGAATGGGACACTGTGCCCCACTCCCCCCCACCACACATCGATGGCCACCTCCCTCAGGCCAGCGAGTGTTCTTGCCTGTGGGAGATGTGGCCTTGAGCACTCTCACTCACATAAACACAGGGACTTCCGCCGAACGTAGCTGGGAAGACAAACCGCCCACGTGACGGTGCCATGGAGGGGTGCCTGCTACTTGGGGCTGCTTTCTGAGCACTCTGGGCCAAGCATCGACAGGGACCCGCAGGCCTGTTTGTCCACCAGTGGATGGTCTGGGTTTTCAGCTGGTTTCATCAAAGGCATCAAGGGACCCCTGATGCTACCAGAGGGGACAGTGGGTGGCCCAGGAGGAGGGTCTCTGGGGCCACCTGTGTCTAGGTGATGGGGGAGGAGCAAGTAGGGAGCACCAATCCCAGTCTTCACCCCAGGAAGAGGAGGGGCAGCCCCAGTACCCAGCAAGGTTGGGGCCCCAAGATGGGGCACGACTGAGCCATCTCTTTGCCTGTAAAGCACCTCCTTCTTCATCCACGGAACCCCTTAATATGGCGCCCTTAGCATCTTTCCCCACAGGGGCTTCTGAGCCCCTGCCTGCTCCCAGCTGGACCCTGCAGGCCCATGTGTCCCAGTAGCAGCGGCTCCCCCAGCAGCACCGGGGACCCATAGAGGGACTCTGGTTCCAGAAGGAGATACTGATGGACAGAAGAGTGGGAGCCAACACAGGGATAAGCTGTTTATTGACCAGAAGGCAGAGTCCAGGCCGTGGGTGCCTTCTCTCAGAAGAGGAAGTCAGCAGGTCCCAAGTGCCAGGAAGGGCAGGGCTCAGCTGGGTGCTGTCTTCACAGGGGTAGTGGGGTCCTGGTCTTCACCAGTTTCTGGGGTATCAGCAGAGCTTGTGGGGGCCTCTGGCACCTCCAAAACTAACTGTAGGGCCCCTTCCCCAGTGACTCGGCACACCTTCTCCCCTCTGGCAGCCAGGATTTCTTCGATATTCCTGAGAGGCAAGGGAACCGGTGTTACATTCCAGCCCTGGGGCTGTCCTGCAGCACCTGCTGGATAGCACCCAGGGCTCGGTTCAAGCCAGGAGCCTCGGTCTCAGCAGCACGTGGCCTCAAGGCCGCCTCACAGGGCCACGAACACCATCAGGCAGCTGGGCCACCGCCATAATCAATCCTGAGAACGTCTCTGACAATAAGAGCTGCCTTGGGAAGCAAAAACCAAAGAAAAGGGATCATGTGACCCCTGCTGGGACATACCCACCCAAAGCCGCCTTAGGCCTGCAAGGGGCTCAGCACTGCCACTGTCCTGTTCACAGGTGCCAGTGGGGACAGTCCAGTTCCCCAGCCAGGAGGCAGCAGGCAGCAGGAGCTGGAGCAGGGCCCCTACAACCCCCACTGCCCACCTGAGAGCCAGGGCCCCAGCCCACTGCCCAGTCAAAGAGAAATTACCATGCCCTCGCCTCCCAGTGCCTGGACAGAGGCCCTGGAGCAGACACCTGTTCCTTCTGCAAGTACTGAGGCTGGGCTGGGGCAACAGTAGACCGGACTACGGAGAAACCCAAATCTAGAGGAAGCATCTGTAAGGTGGGCAACGGCCTGCAGTGACCACCATGTTGCCGCACCTTACCCAAGCACCCGTGAGAGAGCGAAAGCTGGCAACAAAGCACCCCGCCACATTAGGGTAGCAAGAGTCAACAAGTAAAACTGTCTCCACCTGGGGACCTACAGCTTTACACCAAACACCATCTGCTGTTGATCTGCAGCCAGAATCTCACACTGTACTGCATTTTACCAGGCAGCCCTAGGAGCAGGACTAGTGTCCACACTAGGGGGAAAGCTCAAGGGGGCCGGGGTGCTAGGATGTCCTGCTGGGTGGGCTCCCCGCCCAGGGTAGAGACCCCATCCCCAACCCCACCGGGTGACTCACCTCTTCCCGTCCAGATCCGAGAACCAGCCCAGGTTGTCGGCCATGATGTGGTGGTTGCGGCAACCCGGACAGGTCACAATGACCACGCCCTGGTGGTAGGCACGCTTGGAGATGCGCTGGGAAGACCGGGTCCCACAAACCTGGACCCGGGGCGTGGAGCGGCGTGAGCGGGGCGGAGCACAGGGCGCACCTCCGGGAAAAAACGCCCCCGAGGCCTAGACCCGCCCCTCAGAAGACCCACCCCCGAAGCGATAGCTCCACCCCGAGGCTTAGCCGCGCCCTCCCAAGAAAGCCCCATCCCTCCCGGGAGGCCCGAACCCCCAAGGCTTAGTCCCCACCTAAGAAATGGCCACGCCCCTCGGAAGGCCCGCCTCCCGACGCTAAGCCCCACCTACCAGAAGGCCCGCCCACCCGAGGGTTAGGCCCACCACTCGGGAGGACCCCTCCCCTCCTAAACACAGCCCGCCCCTCCTAAACACAGCCCGCCCCTCCCAGCACGGTCCTCCAGGGAGCGCCGGCTCGTCCACCTTGCAGGTGTAGACTAGCTGGTAGTGCGCCGCCTCCACGCGGCTCAGCGCTGTCCCCTGTCCAGGCTCCGGCCCCGCCTGGGAGCTCAAGCGCCGCCAACCCCAGGCCCGGGCCCTCCGCCTCGCCGCGGCCTCTAAGTGGGTCCCGCGACCCCACAGCTGCCTCAGGTCGGGGCCCAGGGACCGAGTACGGCGCAGCAGCACCCACATGCGCCCCTGTACTGTCCGCAGCATCCCGCGGCCGCCGCCGTCCGCCCTGACCCCGCCCTCTGCGGCTGAAGCCGTGCCGCCGCCATCTTGGGGGCGGGCACGGCGGGGCGGAAGTGACGTCGGCAGCTGCCGGGCGTCGGGCGGCCGCGTGCTCTGCTGCCCTCTGGCGGTCTGGCGTGGCCGGGTACCCACGTGCCTGCCCGGTCGCAAGTCGCGGAGATCCGGGCTGGAGCTTTCCGGCCTGTAGCGGCGTCCCCGCGGCCGCGTCGCTGGTTGGGGAGCAGTCGCCGGGGTGGGCGGGAGGGCCGGCGCGCAGAGGGGGCGGTCCGCGGGTAGCAGGCGCGGGCACCCCGCGGTGGTGCCAGCAGTGCGGCCCTCCCCCGGAGCCGGGGGCTGGGACCCGCGGACTTCATCGGCGTTTATTCCAGTGAATATATATTATGTAATAAGAGCAGAAGTCCTTTTTACTGACAGTGATGCACGCGCATGACACGAAAGTGGTCACATTTTATCATTTTGCGAATTGGGCAACTTAAGTCCAGCCGTCCCCGCAGCGCGCGTGGGGCTCCCGGGGACGGCTCACTGGTGCCTGCGGGCGGGCGAGGTCGGCGCAGCTCGGGGTCCCCCGGGTGGGAGGTGGGGCGGTGGCTAGGGGCCTTCGGTGTCCGTGTTGTCGCTGCCCGTCGTGTTCTCCCAGTCCACCTCACCCTGGCGCCCGCTGTTCTGCATTTTCCTAAGCGCCCTCTTCCTGTGGGGGACGCAGACGTTGCGGGGATGCGGCTACCTGTCCCCCTTAACCGCGCAAGCCCTCCCCGGCCAGCGTGGAGGGAACCTGGGGGTCTCCCCTCGCCCCCACCTGCGGTAGTTCTCAAAGCTCTCCTTGAGGCGCCTCCGCTCCTTCTCCTCTTTCTCCGGGGGTTCCCCGCTGCTGCGGCCCACATCCTGGAGGAAGAGGAGGGGAGTCAGGCAACCGGGCCCGGTGGGGAGGGGGCAGGCAAGTGCCCTCTGTGAGCGGACCAAGGTTGGTGTCCGGCCTTAAATGAGACAAGGCTCACGAGGCATGGGCCGCGCCAAGGAGGATGAGCCAGTGTGGGCTGGGCAGGGACATGTGATGTGGCTGTGGGCTGTCAGGGCCCAGCAGGGCAGACAGTGAGACCCGGATTCCTAGTCAGGACCTGAGACTCCAGGCTTTGTGCCAAGAAGCATGGGCTTATCTGGGGTCTGCCTGAGGAGCTGCCCTCCCCACCATCACCACACAGCTGTTGGTGGGGGAACCCCTAATTCTCCTGCAGTCTTACATTGGGGGCCAGCGAAAGCTGTTCCTTCTGCAGAGCCACAAAGGGCTGCTCCAGGCTCTCCCTCTGAGCCGCACCACCTAGAAGAAAGGATTGTGCTGCCAGTCCTGCCCACCTGCTGGACCCCCTCCTCACTGGTCACAGGGCCCTGCCTGGGGCCAGTCTTACAAGACCTTGTGGGACATTCCCATTGACCCACTGAGGACATTCTCATTTTATAGACAGGAAGACTGAGGCCCACTCCTCACTCCCAGGCAAAGACTCCTCCCAAGCTGACCGTCCATGGGCTGGGGTTCCTCATGCTGACCAGGCAGCGGGTCCTGGAGGGGTGGGTAAAGGTAAGCAGCCACAGGCGTGGCCAAGGCACAGCAGCAGTCAGGAACAGAAAGTTCCAGAACTGCCAGAGCCAGGGTGGGCCAAGAGTGGGCTGAGGCCAGGGGGCTGAGGATGTCCAGGTCTCTGCTCTTGGCTGAGCCTGCCCCCCCCTTCCTTGCCCTCTAACCCCCAGGTCTGCCCGGGTCCTGCCCTAGGCACCCCAGGTTGGGAACTCCTTGAGCTGAAGGCTCCCAAGCCAGGCTGCGGCTGGCTACCGTCCCAACACCCACCCCCACCCCCGCTGTTGGTGGCTCCAGGGTCCTGCCTGTCTCTGTCCCACGTGGGACTCCTCAGCCTCCAATTCGTGCCTTTCTGGCGAGAGCAGAGGGCCTGACCACATCCGCCTCGATGCTGCTTCTCCATTTTGCTGCTGCCCTTCCCCTTTTGAAGTTGGGGTCAGGCTTGGCACTGAGGAAGTCTGTCTGGACCACCCCCCAGTCTAATCTGTGACAAACCCTGGGGGTCACCCGGAGAGCCGCTCTCAGCTCACCACCTTCTCTACCGTGGCCACTTTAAATTGCAAGTCAGATGGAGGCCCCCACAGGCCTGCTGCCCCTAGAGGGCTTCCCGCCTCCTGCCCCCACTCTCTGCCAGTCCTGGGTCTCCTGCTGACCTCCACTGCATACCCCCACCCCCGCCAGCTCCATTGCCCCTCTTTCTCCTCCATTTCATTGCCTCACATCCTAGCATAGCACACCTGGATGCTCACTTCATGTCACCTCCCCTCACCCCCAGGAGGGTTAGACACCAGCAGCCAGGTGGCACAACACGCCCTGGTTGACCGTGGGATGGAGCCGGGGGGTCGAATCTCATTGGCTAGCTGACCAGGCCTGGATGGCTACTCAGCCACTCTGGGCCCCCGTGTCCCTGTTGGTTGGGACATGGTGTAAAGCCCAGGCCACACATGAGGGCCCATGTCCAGGCACTGCCACCCAAGGCCAGCAATGCCAAGGTCTCCTGGGCCTCAACTAGTGTCCTCCATGCCTGTGGGCCTGGCTACTCCTGGGGGTATATCCGTGCTCACTCCCAGGCCCACACACCCAGGCTCACACACCCACGTCCACACGCCCACACTCGTCTCTTCACCTTTGTCCAAGAGCTGAGCGTTGTCCTCCAGGCTCTTCGGGAGCGAGAGCTTGCAGAGAGACAGACTGGCTTCAGACCGTCCCATCTGCCACCTGTGCCCCCGCCCTGCACCCCACGCCCACAGCTGCCCCTGGCCCCCACAGTGCTCTGATTACAGGGCTCCTTGGGGACTTCTGTGGCCCAGCCAGGCTGGGTGGGGGAGGAACCCAGGCAAGGGAGCCCATGCCACAGAGGCCGGGCAGTGGGCACCACACCACGTTTTACAGCTAAGCAGACAGCGACCTCTCGGCCTTGTGAGGGACTGGGAAGTCGGGTGATATGGGAGGGGGCCAGCCCTGAACTCACTCTGGACTCCGTCTTACCTCCTGAGAGTTCCTGGGCGAGCTGTCCTCCAGGTCAGAGCTCTGGGGTCATAAGAAGGGGCCTGGTCAGCAGGCTGGTGTGGGCCAGGGTTGAGGAGAGGGGTCCCAGACCACCATCCCCAGAAAGCACAAGTGTCCCTGACCAGTCCCTGCCTAACCCCCTCCCTAAAACATCTTGCCTCCCCCTCACCACTTACAAAGCCTGTGGGACCCTGTGGGATGGGTATCACCTTCAGCAGACCCCCTATCCAGTGGCCCCACTTCCTGCCATGGGCCCTGAGCTAGGAAGAGGCTCAGGAAACCAGAAACCTGTCAGGGCCACCCCCATGGCTCCTCCCCACTTCTCTGGGCTCCGGACTCTTAGGAACGGCCCCCAAGGCCCTTGCCACTGCGTCCTACTGATCCCCCAAGCATTGCACCAGCACCCCAGGGCTGAGCTTGGCCTGACACTTGTTGCCCAAGGGGCAGGTACAAAGTCCCCCCACCCTCCCCAGGCCCCTGGGCCCACCAGGATGAACGTCTCCATCTGCTGCTGCTTGAGCCTGCCCTCGGCCGCCAGCAGTTGACCCTCGCGCTGAAACAGCTGCAGCTGCAGCTCGTCGGCCTTCTCGCCCAGCTCCCGGACCTGCTTGCGCAGCCCGTCCTTCTCCTGCAGGCCCCGGGCGCACTGTGCGTGCAGCTCCTCCCGTGTTGCAATGGCCTGCAAGGACAGGCAGGGCAGACTTGATGACAGGCAGCCCCAGGGCGCAGCTTCCCCACATTCCAGACAGTGCTTTCATTTCTCCCTGCTGGCTTTCTCACTTCATGTCTGGCTCTATCGCCTTCTAGCAAAGCTCCCCGTTAAACTTCTAGCAACAGGAAGGGCCACGTGGCAGGCAGGGCATGCCAGGGACAGGACATGCTGGGGGCCAGCCAGTGCTGGCCCTGCCCTCTTTGGAGTCCACGGACATGAGTGTTTGGGGGATTGCAAAAGCGATCGAGGCTTAGGAAAGTGTAGGGTGCTTTATGAGCGATTAAGAAGGTGGCGTCTCGCCTACAAAAAGAGCCCCTTCTGGCCCCCGATGTCTCCACGTATGTTTTTTAAATTTGGGACCTAGTTTTATATCGAGTCCCTGCTTGCAAAGAGCTGCTGAATGGTCTTTAAAGTGACTGCAGCAGTTTCCCACTGTTTCAGTTTGAGATCTGGAATGTGGCCTGCAGTCGACATCCTTCTAGAGGCAGGTTTCCAGAAGTGGACCTGCTGAGTTACGAGGAGTCTACACTTGAAGCCAAGTCACCCTGCACAGCTCCACCGGGGCACGACCTGTGACAGGGAGAGGCCAGATGTGGGGATGAGACCTGTCCACCCAGGGGGATGCTGCTCACAATGTGTCGGTCAGCGGGGCTGTGGTTTTGAAGTTATGAAAGCTACTAGCAAAACAGAAACGGACAGAAAAATTCTGTTTTTGTAAAACAAACCAAATCTAAAAAAGAAGTCTGAAGGTGCAGCTGGAAGGCGGACCGTGGGCCCCGTTCGCGACGGTTTCTGGTCTTTGAAAGAGCATGTATCATGAGTGCGGCACTGAGACCTTCTGTTGCCTGGCCCCGAAAGGCAGACGTGCGGGTGGGGGAAGCCCCCTCCTGCGTCCTCACCCTGTGGGCCCCTCTCTGGGGGCTGCGCGGCTGTACCTGGTCCCGCTCGACAGCCACCTCCTCCATCTGCTGCAGGATGGCCTCGATGCGCTCCTTGTACATCTTGGAGTCTTTGCGCAGGGCCAGGCACTGCAGCTCAAACATTTCTTTCTCCTCCAGGCACTGCAGGGATGGATGCTCAGCCTCCACTGCTTGACTGCTGCCCCCACCAGCCAGCCCCCTGGGCAATGAGCTTGGGGCGGATTCCCAGCAGTGGTTCTGGGGGACCAGGGGCAAGGAGTGGGGCTTAGGGGGGCCCCTTTGGGGGGTGGGGGTGAAGTGGGGATGCCGTGCTGAAGGCTTAGCGCCTCCACACCCCGGCCCAGTGCCCACCCTCATACCCGGGCACGCAGGGCCTCCGCCAGGCGCAGGTCTTTGCGCAGAGAGAGGATGGTGCTGGCCTGTTTCTGGTGCTCCCGCAGCGCCTGCCTCCAGTCCTCCTCCAGGACCTGGATGTATGGGCTGTTCTTGTCCCGCTTTCCCACCTGCACGTGGCACAGAGGAGAGGGCAGGTGGCTGTGGCCCACCTGCAAGGCCCCACGGTTCCCCTGGCCTCAAGCCCCACCTGGCCGGAGGCTGCCAGACACCGCACGGGCCCCACCTGGACCGCAGCCTCCAGCTCCTGCACCCGTGCCTGCAGCAGCGCCTTCTCCTGCTGCAGCTCCCACAGCAGCTCCTGGCTGGGCCGCTGCTCCATGGCGTGCCGGAGCTTCAGCGTGTGCTTGCGTTCCACCTTGCAGTCGTCCTCTGCCTTCATGAGGCTGTGCTTCAGCCGGTCGATCTGCCGGAGGGGCCTGTCAGCTGGGCAACCCCCGCCCCCCGCCTCCGTGGCCCGAGCCCCTGAGTCTACTTGTCCACCGCGCAGCCTGGACACCCTCGGATGCTCTGTTCTGCAGCTTCCCCGGGGCCCCAGGCTTCCATCCGGAGGCAGCGGCAGGGGCAGGGGTGGGTGTCTCCCTTGCCAGCTGGCATCTCAGGGCCAGGTTCCCCCACCAGCGTTGCAGGTGGGGAGGGGTTGGGGAGGGGGCACCTCCACCTGGTGGGAAGTGGGGGTGGGTGGGCGGGGCAGCCTTACCTCCAGCTGCAGGTCGCGGTTGCGCATGAGTGCCGCGCCCTTCTCCTCGCTCAGCCGCGCCAGCCGCAGCGCCAGGTCATAGTTTTCGTCCTTGCAGCGCTTCAGCTCGTGCGCGCTGGCCTCGCCCTCCTCCTTGAGCCTCTGCACGCGCTCCTGGTGCTTGCGCAGCAGGCTGTCCTTCACACGCAGCTCCTTGATGAAGTCGTCCTTGGAGCTCAGGAGGGCCGTCAGGTCCTGCACCTTCTTCTGCAGCTTCATCACCTCCGTCATCAGCAGTTGTGTCAGGCCCGACTCCCCAGATGCATCTGTGGGCGTGGCCCGGGTCAGGGGCCCTGTGAGGCTGCTGCCCCCACTGTCCACTCATGGGCCCCTCCTGTACTCAACTGTCCACCCACAGGCCCCCAACCCCGAATGCCCATTCAAGGGCCCTGCTGCACCCACCGTCCACTCATGGGCCCCCCTGCACCCATGTCCACCCGTGGGTCCCCCTGCACCTGCCATCCACCCATAGGACCCCTGCACCCACCGTCCACCCGTGGGCCCCCCTGCACCTGCCATCCACCCATAGGACCCCTGCACCCATGTCCACCCGTGGGCCCCCTGCACCCATGTCCACCTGTGGGTCCCCCTGTACCCACCGTCCACCCGTGGGCCCCACGCACCCATGTCCACCTGTGGGTCCCCCTGCACCCATGTCCACCTGTGGGTCCCCCTGCACCTACCATCCACTCATGGGCCCCCTGCACCCATGTCCATCTGTGGGTCCCCCTGCACCCATGTCCACCTGTGGGTCCCCCTGCACCTACCATCCACTCATAGGACCCCTGCACCCATGTCCACCTGTGGGTCCCCCTGCACCCGCCGTCCACCCATGGGCCCCCTGCACCCATGTTCACCTGTGGGTCCCCCTGCACCCACCATCCACTCATGGGCCCCCTGCACCCATTACCCACCCCCAGGGTGCGTCTGGTCTGATCTGCCTGCCCTGGGAAGGACCCTGGAACTGGTGCCAGCCTTTAGTGACCTGAAGACCAGCAGCCTGCGGGCCTGAAGCCAAGTTGGGCTGTGTGGCTGCTTCTGGGCTCTGAGAACGCGACTGGCTACTCAGAGACCCGGGCCCTGGTATGCATCTCTGACCCATCACAGGGTGCCTGTGGGCACGGGAGTCTCTCGCTTCAAACCCAGGGTCCCTGCCATGAGGAGCTGCAGGGCCAGGCCCCCCTGTGTGCTCCCTTATATAGGGTGAGGGAATCGGGTGCATGGTCCATTGTATAGCCCTGGGGGGCCCGACTTGGCCAGCAGTTCCTGCCCTCTCCTCTGGCCATGGGAGAGGCCCCTTTGCCATCCCCCGCTCCTCCAGGTGCTGGGCAGCGAGTCCCCCCTCACAGGAGCTGGAACCCTGGCAGCAGGGCTCCCCTCAGTGAGTGAGAGGACGTGCCCCCTTTCCTCCAGCTTTGCCCCTCCAGGCATACCACAAAGCAGGGAGGGCGAGAGTGACGGCCACTTCCCTCCCTGTTCCGGCACAGGTGTGTCCCCGCAGCCCTGCTTCCTCCCAACTCATTGCCCTGCCCGGTGCCTGGGCGGGGCCCCAGTCCACCTATGATCATGGAGAAGACCCGCGTAGGCTCCTTGCCCGTGACCTTCTTGTAGAGCTGTGGGTAGTAGAGCTCCAGGCTCTCCAGGAAGGCCACGTAGCCCCTGTGGCCCGTGCGCTGCAGGATATCCAGGAGCACGCCTGCAGTCAGAAAGGCCAGGCTGGGGCACTGGGCTGGGAGAGGAGCTGGGGCAGCAGGGGACCGGGAAGGAAGAGCTGGAGGCCGGAGCGGGGCACTGACCCACTTTGCGCTTGCGGATGACCAGGTTGGGGTCGCTGAGCACCTGCTCCTCGTCGTCGGGGTGCAGCACCTTGCACTGCCGCAGATAGGGCGTGATGCGGGAGGGGTCGATGATGGAGATGAGCTTCACCCGGAAGCCTTCCAGGGTGCTCCAGCACTGGTCCTCGTTCTCGTAGTCGGACATGGTAGGGGCTGGGGGTGCTAACAGTGGTGGCAGGGGTGCCCCTGAGACGTCCGCCTCCTCCCAGCCCGTCCAGGGCCAGCCCCTGAGTGGACAGTCCATGTGGGACTCAGGGCCTGGTGCCAACCAGCCGCTTCCCTGCAGCCCTCCTCAACCACCACCTCCTGGGGAGAAAACTGCAGGGTGGTCCCTGCCTTCGTTCCTGGGCCCTGGACCTTGCACCTCTGCCTGCCCCAGGGCTTTCTCTCCTGGTTGCCCTGAACAAGCAGGGGGAGAAGGTGCAGATGCCTGGGAACAGTTGGCTCTAAGGGGAGAACACTTTAAACGAGAGGTCCCCTGCAACACCCACAGGTGTCATGAGCTGCCACGGCAGCCGTAGGACAGGGGTGGAGTAGCTGCGTGCCATGAGGTGCCAACCGGCATGGCACAATCTCGCTGTGCAGGTGAGGGTGGAGGTGGCAGCTGGGCCGGGGGCAGGTTGGAGCATGGGCTCCATCTTTGCAGGCAGCTGCTGGAACTTCCTCGTCCCCTGACGGGCGCTCACACCCGGTCCCAGTCCGTATCCCCTTCCGCCTGCTGGCCGCCAGTGATGCAATGGAGTTGCCACCCAGTCGTCTGGCGGCTGCTGGGCCTGGGCAGTGGGAAGGGCTGGCCTGGACACTCCCACGTACAGGCTGGGAGCCTTGGCACAGGATCCAGTCATCTCTGGGTCCCTCTCCTGCCCCCAGCACTGTCCTGGTTCCTGGCGACCCCCTCAGCCCAGAGGGAGGCAAGGCCAGATGGTCACACCAGCTCTTAGCCACCGTCACCCCGTTTAGCCGATGACAGGCAGAGGGCTGAACAAAACATCAGTGCAGTAAGGAGGGCCTGAGAACCCTGGCTGGCTGTGTGGACACTGGGCCCATCCCCTGCCTTTCCAGTTTGAAATCCACCCAGGTGTCATGCCTGACACCCTGCCACTAAGGGGGGACATGAACAGGGATGTGCCCAGTCCCCTGGAGGGGCAAGGGCGGGACGGTGGGGGCTGCTGGCTCATCTCCCAGAAGCTCTTCTGGGAAGCTCAATGCCTCTGGGGTCTGTGCTCAGGACCCCCGCCCCTATCAAAGGGCCAACAGCACATCTCCCCACCCCCTATGGAGGGGCACCCAGCCAGCGTTACCTCGGGATCCTCGGGCTGCCGCAGCGGTATGCCAGCTGTCTGTCCGTCTGTGTCTCTGGGCGGTGGAGAAGCTGCCGGCGGACTGGTGGCTCGTGGGAGGGTGGAGTGGGAGGGAGGGAGGCCTCTGGACTTCCTGGGTGGTTCTGGCTAAGTCCACAGAGGCTGGGCGGTCCTCGCACTGGGACAGTTCCCTGGTGGCCCGTCTCTGATTCGCCCAGCCAGACTGGCCCCTGGGAGGGAAGTGGAAGTTGGTGGTTCTTGCAGAGGAAAGCTGGGGAAGAAAGCTGCTCGAAGGCCCTGGAGGCCCACCCTGGCTGGCACAAGGCCTGGCGCTGGAAATGAGAGCGGAGGCCCTTCCCAAGTTTGGATAGGGCCAAACCACTCTCCAGCCTGCTCTGTCCGCAGCCGGCGGATGCTCTGTACCTGGCAACTTCACCTTCCCAGGCATCCTGGGGCCAAGGTCAGGTCTCAGGTTGTAGGTAGGGGACCCTGAGGGGCATCAGCCTGACCCTGGCCTCCCTGCACCCACACAGCTGGCCCTGCATGTGCCAACAGGTCACATAAGAACTGGCAGCCTGTGCTGCCCCAGAGGCTCTACAGGTAACACGATGCCACGGGGGCCAGCCACGCTCAAGCTGCCGCCTGCAGAGCCAGGCCAGACTGGGCACAGCCCTTCCCAGAGTGCCGACCTCTGACCTCCTTCCTGGACTACCCTCCCTTCACTGGGCCCCCTCCCTCCCCCACTGGGCTCACCACGGAAGGGCAGAATGGGCCTGGCCGGTGCCTCAGGGACTGAGCCACCTCCTGGGGATAACAGCTGGGCCTTGATCTCTGGGCAGCCAGAGCCACATTCCCCCACCCTCCCCCACCCCGGTCCCGGGGACTCTCCCGAGCCCTCACCTCACCAGCTGAGCCTGGTGCCAGCCAGCTTGATGCAACAGCTGCTGAGAAAGGGCTGAGGCCACAGGAAGGGCTAAGCCTGTGCAGCAGCCCCACCTTCTGGACACAGCTCGCTGCTGCCCACGCTGGATTCTGCCTCTGCTGCCCTGAGCTGTGTCCCTGGCCCCGTGCTCCTGCTGCTTGGCAGTGAGCACTGGTCGTTGGGGCACAACCCCGTGGGCTGGGCTGTGGGCAGTAGAGTCAGCATCGACCGGCAAGAGAACAGATAGTCGGGGTCTTCTGGAGGCTGAGGCCGGGCCAGGGCCTCCTGAAGCCTGAGGTGGACGGAAAGGTGGGACCAGAGGCCCCTGCAGCTGTGGGGTGTAAAGCTGCCCTACCGTGTAAGAGGCAACCGCTGCGGGCACTCCCTCCCACTGAGTGTGAGGACCTTAATGGCAGACTGTCCCACTCTCAGATCACATCAGAATTAAACCAGAAAGCAGTAGCATTGATATCTGAAAAATCCCTAAATGCTTAAAATCAAATGACAAACCTTCAAATAACCCACAGGTCAGAGAAAACAACAAGGAAAACCAGGGATTACTTGATAGTCTGGGCACAAAGTAAAAAGCAACAGGTGCATGTAAACTTCTGTGGCATCAGGACCAGCATGGACGAAACAATGCAGGGACTGGGACGGGACAGGGAAGAGGGACTGCATGGCGACTACTGGGACAGCTGGAGACAAGGGCACTTGTTCTTCCTACTTCTGTACATCTGGACTTTTCCATGAAGAGACACTGGGAATGACCAAGCAGCTTGTTCTGAGAGGGGCACCAGCCATGGAGCCTGAATGGCATCAACAGAGAGGGGCCCAGGAGGTGCCAGATGCCTATCCGGGGGTCACAGAAGGCAGGACCTGGCAGCCATGGGCAGTGCCAAGAGGGCCGGCCACTGCCTGGGGGTGCGGGGTCCTTCTGCTCGACGGATGACTCTGCCCACCACCAGGCCCGTCTGGGCCCCTAACTCCTGACCCCCACCAGCAAATCTGCCAGGCCCAGAGCGACTCTGCAGGCTTCTCCTAGGTCCATGCAGTGGGTGCTTTTCACAAAGCAGGCGAACATCCATCTATAACTCTGCCATCGCCTCCACCCCTACCCTGACAAAGCCCAGGACCCCCAGGAGGCCTGGGCCCAAGGATCTGAGGGGCCTGGCCCTGATCCCCACCTGCCCGGGAGCTCAGGGAAGTGGACACCAGGCCCAGCACGTCAGCCTGGCTCCTCCCCGGCCCAATGTCCAGGTGCCACCGAGGACACTCATGTAGCCCAGGGTGGGGGGCTCCACATTTCCTGCTCAGGATCTCAACAAAACAAAGCCATGAGAGTCTGTTTTGTGTTTTAATTAAAAAATAGAATGCTCTTTTTATTCCTTCAAATATTCACTTAGGCTTGGGGACGAGATGAGCCCCTGGGGATGGGGGTCATGGCAGAGGATCAGGACACAAGATGTAGGAAGGACAAGAGTTGGTGGCATCCATGGGCAGGCAGCTCCTGCCATGTCCTCCCAGGGATCAGGGCCTCCTGGAGTGGGTGGCTCTCCAGATCCAGCTGGGTGCAGCGCTGCTAAGCAGCAGCACAGACTTCTGGGCCAGGAGGGTCCTCTGGGAGCAGGCCTGGACACAGCACCTGATGGTGGGGAGAGCACCCAGGGAGGGGAACGTGTGGGCCACAGGGCACACCTTGCTGCCCGCTGGCCAGTCCATCAACCACCCAAGTTCATGGAGAAGGAGCCGCACCAAGTCACAAGCACACGTGCTAGAGCCCAAGTCAGGCTGCCCAAAGGACGAATCCCACTGCAGAGGCCGCACAGCCCAGCCCCCATCACGGACTCACTTCAGCTCACACCAGTCTCCTTCGCTTGCGGGCATGTCGTGAGTGCCTGGTCCTGAGCACATCCAGGTCATCAGAAGCTTCTGGGCAGGTGGCAAAGCCCTCACCAGGTCCTAGTGCTCCCTGAAACAGCCCCAGGTAGGGGAGAAAAGGGACACTCCAGCTGAGATGGGGTAGAAAGTGGGGGGACAGCAAGAGAAGGATGAGCCAGGGGTTTCTTAGCAACCAGGCTGTCCTAGGCAGGACCTGTTGATAGCCAGAGAGTGGGGTGTGACCTGACCTGAGGCCAAGATATCCACCCACTCGCTGGGACCTTTTTGATCATGGTCTCCCCCACAGAGACCAGTACCCGAGGGACAGAGGAGGCCTCGGGGTGCAGACTGACCTGAACCTAACAGCTTATGGGAGGGTGGCACAAGTCCTACCTTCATAGGGGTCCCAATGGGTGCCAGGGGCAGGGGTGTGGGAGGGGGTTCTGGGGGTATGAGGGTGCACATGGCGCTGGGCCTCTGGGATGTGGCAGAGCCCAGGGCAGCCATGTTCCCACCCCACACTCCAGGCTTTCCTCTCCAAGGCTGTAGGGCCTACTAGCCAGCTGGAAAGGGGCCAGGGCATTCCCTGCATCAGAAGCAGCACCCTTCTCGTGTGCCCCACCGGCCAAAGGAGAGGCATCTCTGTATGGACTACAGGCAACAAAGCCAACATGGAGCCAGCTCTTTCCCCTCCTGCCCTGCCCCTAGCATGTCCTGTTGCCAACAGCCTCCTTACCTGAGACGCTGGCTGGGGAGGGCTGGCTGCACAGCTGGACTGCCCATGCTGGGGGGCTGCCCCATCAGGGGGCTCCAGCTCCCCCAGAAAGTCCTCATCCTCACTCTCAGGGTCCTCGCTGGTGACCGCTGACAGGGTGGTGGAGACACCGCAAGGGGACAGGGTGGCCAAAAGTGCGGGGAGGGTGAAGGCTGCCAGGAAGCGCGTCTTCAGCAGCAGGTAGGCCGGGCTGTCCTGCAGCTGTTCCCGCATGACGCCGAGCGAGGCCTGCAGCGCTCCTGCCGGGAGCATCCCCTCCTGCCCAGCCGCCTCACCAGGCCTGGCCAGTGCAATAGCCCTGCTCTCTAAGGCCTTCTTGTGCAGCAGGAGGCCAGCCAGGGTCCTCAGGCTGCCCAGGGCAGGGGGCTGGTAGGGCAGCCTGTTCCTCAGAGGGGGTACACTCGTCCCCTGCTGCCCCCTCAGCCACTGCTGAGTAGCCTCCACGCTTTCCTGCGAGATGAGGCTCAAGTCCAAGGTATGCCTCTCAGCCCTAGGCTGGGGGGTGGTCCCCAGGTCGAGGGCACCCCTGGGCTGTCCTGTCCTTGTGGGGGACCCTGGGACCCCTCCTGGGCCAGCCCTAGTGTGGAGAGGTGGCTGGCTGAGCAGAGGGGTCTCTGCCTCAGGATGGCCACTTGGGGACACAGTCTGAGAGGGAGTGTTGGGCAGGGCAGAGGGTATGGTGGCCTTTCCGTGGGGGGAAAGCCCCCTAGGGGCACAGGCTGCATCACTGTCCACCTCAGCAGGACTTTGGGAGGGATCTATCCTGGAGGGGGGTGCTGGTGCCAAGTCAGCGAGGGGTTCCTGAGGGTAGTGCAGTGTTGGGGTACAGGGGCTTAGGCTCCCAGGGGTCTCAGTCCAGGCAGGAGGCAGAGTCACTGATGGCCCTCCGGCCGGCAGCCCAGGCTCAGGGGCCACCTCAGGGGTCCCACCTGGCTGCTCCAGCCTGGGAAGGCCCCCCATGGCTGGCACAGACACGGGGAGTAGGCCCTGGGTTGTCAGCACCCATGTGATTGGCAGGGGGGAGCTGGCTGCCACAAGGGATACTCCTCTGTGCTGGCCCAGAGCTGGCATCAGACTGAGAGTTTGCACAGACAGCTGAGTAGGGCTGGGGGCTGCAGGGAGAAAGGGTGGCGCCTCGGGCAGGCCCTGCTTCCGGCATGTGGTGGGGGCCTGAGACTGTCCCATACAGCTCACAGGGACTTGGCCAGGGCCCAGGGCCAGAGCTCTGGAGTTCAGGGCTGAAGCAGTGGCAGGTGGCGTGGAGGCAGGACCCAGTGCCTGAACAGTGGGGAGTCTCTCTTCCTTGGCTGAGGTCTCAGCCTCCAGCAAGGGGCTGGAGCCAGAGGGGCTGGGACTGGCTAGGGTGGGGACCCTGAGCCCAGGGAACACTGCACTTGAGAGGGCTGGGCCTGAGGCTGGGGGTCTTTGGGGTGCAGATGGCAGTGGTGACTGTAGGATGAGGGGCGAGGAGAGCAGCACCTGGGGGGACAGGACCATCGCACCTGGGGCGGCCTTCCTGGCTCGGGCCTCCCGCAAGCGCTTTTCCCGCAGCAGCTCCGACACAGTCTTGGGCTTTGGCCGAGGCCCAGTGGGAACTGGTAGGGGAGCCTTAGGAGCTGCCTCGGATTGGCAGGATCCTGGCCCTGCACCCCCTTTGTGGCTGGCACCATTCTTGCTGGCTTCTCGGGCTGGCACCCTTGGGGGGATGCAGCCTGCAGGGGTCAGAGAATGGGAAAGACCTGTGTGAGCAGCACTGGTGTGGAAACAGAAGCCCTGCAGTGCAAGGCCAGGGTGGCTGCACAGTCCAGCCACACACTCCATTCTCTGCGTATGGCAGCCTGAGCCCAAGGCTTCAGTCATGGCCAGGCGCTGGGCACTTGAAAGTGGCTTGACTTATCTGGTACAGACCTGGGACCAGATCCCTTGTTCGCCCTGTTTCAACCCCTAACTCCCAAATATCTTTAAGACAAGGGCTGCTGGGCCTTGCTCTCCCCGCTTGCTCCCTCAGGAACTCCATCCTTGTGTGCTGGTATGTGGACTGGAGCTGCCAGATGGGAGAGGATCCTTAGAGTCACGGGTTAGAGGAAGGCCAGCCTCAATCCGCCCTGGAGCTGACTTGTTCCCGCTGGGCTGCCTGGGGCTGATCTGCTCAGCAACAGAACTGAGGAACCCAGGTGTGCCCCCCCCCAGACTTTAGCCCTTGGAGTCAATGGAGACCCCATCACCAGAAGCCACAGGTCATGCACCCAGAAGCCACAAATTCACAGCCTTTTCCCCCACTAGACAGAATGGCAAAGAAAAAGGAAGGAGCACAGGGCAGGGGGCAGTACCTGAGGCGTTCTGGGCACTCAAAGGCACCTGGAAGAGAAGGAGAAGGCAGATGTTACCTGTGAGTGTCCCAATGGGCGCTGAGCCTCAGCGTCCCCACCACACCATCACCACTTTGTGTGCAGGAACTAGGCCCTGGAGCTCCCATCTGGCCTCAGTAGAGGACCCAGACGCCACAGAGAGGCAGAAGGAACCAGGCTGCAAAAAAATGGTTCTCTGCACCCTCCTCCCAAGGTTAGGGCCGTCACTCCCTACATGGCACTGTGCAGGGCTCCCTGAAAGCCCCTAGGGGTACCAGCTCCCTCTCGTGTCCCTGGCAGGGCTCTTGGCGAAGTCAGAGGCTCGGTGGACACTGAGGGCAGTCAAGGGCCCCCCTAGTAACTCCTTGAGAAGGCAGTGGGCCAGGGGCTGCTCTCCTGTGCCATGCTTTGGGGGAAGGGTAGGGTGGCAGGAGCCAAGGTGCCCCTACCTGAAGAGGAGGCTGTGCAGGGTCCCTGGAACCTGCCTGGAGCACTGCAGGTAGCTGGGCCTTCCTCTCCCGAATGACCTGCATGCAGCCGTCCGTGTCGATCTGGAACAGCTAAGGGACACAGCGGCAGATGACAGCCCACCCACCGTACTCCCTCCACCATGGCTACAGAGAAATAGCTGGCACAAATGCATCCCAGAGGAGACGGAAGGGCAGCCTCCAAGGTAAGTACAGGCCTGGACCTGACTACAGAAAGCAGGGTGGCCTCCGAGGGCTCTCTCGAGGACACAATCACTTCAGATATGTCCCCACACTTGGACTCAGGTCCTTGGGGCTGCCTCAGACTCAGGGTGGTTTCAACACCAGGACCTCCGCGGGCCACCTGGACACCAGGCACTGAGCCAACTGGGCCTGTTGTGTCCCCTCCAGTCTCCTGCACCTTTACTCTCATTTCTATGCAGGCACCAGGCTCCTCCTCATGGCGCAGTGGGCACTAACCATGTATTGCCCCTCCCACAATGCCTGCTCAAAGTTGGAAACCACTGGAAGGCCATTCTCAAGGGCCAACGAGCTTTAGAAAGTGGACTGAGACAGCGAATCTACTGCAGTCTTTACAATGTCAGCCTGCTCACCTGAATGAAGAGGGTGAACACTGGAGTGCTGGCCAGGTGGGTGCTCTGCAACTGCATCCTGATGCTGTCAGCTGGGGGACAAGGGTACAGGACAAGGCTGGGAGGACAGGCCCTTGGGGACTGGGCACTGCACAACCAGAAGAGCAAAGGGTGGCCTCCTCTGAGTCCCTCCTCACCCCTGGAAGAGTCCCCTTTGCAGCTGACCCCGGACTTGCAAAGGAGGGAGGACAAGGTGGCAGAGAGGGACACCAACCCTTCTCTGGTCCTTGCCAGAAACTTCCAGGACAAGGGCCCTCTCTGAACTGTGCACATACTCCAGCTCCCCAGAAAAGTGCCCAAGTGTATACACATGCGTGACAAATCCTGGGAAAGATCCCTGCTCAGGCCCTGCATGGCAGGCCACTTTCCTGATTGACTGCCCATGCCAACCAAGATGAAGCAGATCCCCGCCCTGCAATGTTCCCGCAGGCAGCTATCATTCCAGGGGGACAGGTAGGGGAGGTGGCATTGCATGGGGACTGTCCCCTCTTGCTTCCACTTTCAGAGGTGCCTCCTCCTCCCGGTCCCCAGGGCAGTACCTTGAGTCTGTGCCCTGGGGGGCCTCCTGGGTGCCTGTGCACGGGGCAGGGTGATGTCGCCCACCCACGAGCTCACAGCCATCAGGAGCCTACGGTCCAGCAGCCTCCTTTGCAGGGCATGTCTCCGGCACCGCTGCCCTCTTGGGATGGAGGTAGGCCACAACTGTAGCATGTGGTTCCCAGCTGAGAGGCCGTCCGGACCAGACACCAGGGGTGAGCCAGGCAACTGTGGCTTCCTCAGCTTTTCCTTCTGTAGGGAGGGACCAGCACCTTGTCACCTTTGGAGGTGGACCCTGGCCCGGTGGCCAGTGCTGCTAGGAGATGGGATCAAGAGCTGGTGGAAACAGGAAGGGTCCTCATACCATATCTCCCTGCCTGTCCTCCACTAGCTGAGCCCACTGCATCAGAGCAGGGAGAGCCTGCTCAGACAAGAGCGGGGTGAGTGGCAGCAATGATGGTCATGGAGGTGACGTGATGGTGGCAGTGAAGGGAAAGGGGTGGTGGTGGAGGTCGTGATGGTAGAGGTGGTGGTGGTGGAAATGGAGGTGACGGCAGTGGCGGTCATGGTGGTGGTGGAGGTGACGGTGGAGGACGATGGTGCAGCGTGTTCACATGCTTGTGTGTAGCAGTGTAGGGAGTGCAGAGGAGGGCTGAGGGCAGAGAGTAGGTCCCTACCAGCTTCTGGCGCCGGGTGGCCGTGTTGGTCCTGAGTACCCGCAGCACAGTCTCCAATGGCACCTTCAGCAGACACTTCCCACTCTGACAGAAAGAACAGGCAAGGTGGGACACGTGGGCCCCTGCACAGGTCTGACATCAGCACCTCCACCTGCTACTTGGGAGGCTGGCATGGGTCCACGGCCCGTAGGAAACGCTCTCCAAAGCCTGGGGGCCTCAGGCAGGGGTTCTTCCCACCAGAAAAGCGTGGTGCATCCCTGAAGCCGGACCCCGAGACGCCTCCAGGGTTCACCCAGGACGGGCACAGAGGCCTCGGCAGTAAGCCAATGGCACCAACTGCCCAGTAAAAGCTCACGGCCACCCCCGATGGAGGTGAAGGAGTAAAGAGAAACTATTATGCAAGTGTCCTCTGCCCAATGTTCTCAGGAGTGCCGCTGTTCCCTCAGGCTCAAGGAGCGTCACCTCTAAATGATACCCAACAAAGTCCAACCATGACAGGCAGGCTCATTCAAAATGGGTGCAAAGTGGGAGCCTTCACGGGGGGCCCTCTCAGAAATCCCCTGGATTTCTGCAGGCTGGGAGGAAACTCCTCCTCCAGCTCTGGGGGTGAAACCTTTCAGAAATGGCTTCAGATCTAAGTGCATAGTCAGCATGAGATGCTTGGTGGCCAACAGGCTTTAAAGCAAACGAGCTGGGACAAATGGGGGCTGCAAACTTTCATGAAGGCAGCTGCCACCCTGGAAAAAGTCCTCCTTCCATTGGCCAGAAGTGGAACATTCTATGAGCAGTGAGGGAGCTTTTCAGAAAGATGCTGATGTCCAGCAGGGGGAGATCAGGCTTCTTGGGCCTGTCCTGAGTTTCAGCCTCCTCCCTAGCAAGCAGGAGGGCACTGCTTCCCCCCAACATGCATTCTGCACATGCACTGGACACCTCCCTACCTGGTTCTCCAGCTCCTCTGAGTGGGCCAAGTGTGTGTCCGTGGAGCATGGGCCCTGAATGCCTCTTGGGACAGAGCTGCAGACCTCAGGGGGCACATGTGCTGGGCTCACATCTTCTCTGGGAGCCAAAGCTGAACCAGAAGCTTCCTTGCTGCCACCCTGGGTGGCCCTGGCCTCCTTGGGAGGGCTGGGAGGGCCAGCAGAGCGTCCTGGCCAGCCCCTTGCCACTCTGGTCCACAGCCTGGTGACACTCTGCCTGGCAGGAACCCACAGGTCCATGCTTGGCACCACGTACTCTGTTGGTGGCAGTGCCTTGGCACCCTCTGTGACTTCTGGACCTTCTTCCAGCTCCATCTCTGAGTCCTCACTGCTGCTGCTGCTGCTGCTGCTCCTGCTGCTCTCCCCACTGCCGCTGCCACTGCTGCTGCTGCTGGAGCTCCAGTGGGTGCTCCGGCGGGGCCTGCGCCGCCTGCGCTGGCGACTCTGCCTCTTCTGTGGGGAGGAAAGGGCCACTCTGAGCAGGAAGGCCTCTAGGAGGTGGAGCGGGGCGTGGACCTCCCAGGTTGGGTGGCTGCAGCCAGTGCCAAGACGTGACCGGCTGCTTGCCAGGCGACGTTCCTCAGCCTCCCGAAAAGGAGATGCTTGTGGCCAGAAACCAGGTGGCCCTCACCCTGTCCCCACCCCACGCTACCCTTGTTTTCGCCTGTGCACCCTGTTCCTGACTCTAGGTCAGGCGCAGAGAGCAGACGCATGCCTCACCCTGATCAGGATCTTCCACTTGCTCAGACACTGAGAGCCCGTCCGGTGTGGGAGCTCGGAAGCTATTTTTGCCCAGTGACCTATAAAATTAAAAACACATGGCAGTTCCTTCTTGCAAAGACTCTGACATGACGTCGTCAGTTAGGTCTCCCAGTAAACGCCGTGCTGCGCCCCACCAGTGGGGTGTCCTGCCTGCTCCCCCACCTCACTCCCCATCGCTCATCTGAACTCAGAGAGAAGCTGGGTGTCAGTCACAGGCCACACCTGCCAGAGCGCCTGGTTCTCACTGAATGATCAGCCCCTCAGGAGAATTCCAGCCAACGTGAACCGCAAGAAAAAAATACTCACTGAGCATTAGACTGATGTAAAAATGGCTCTCACAAATCTGTTATATCCAGTTTTCTGAATCAAAGGTTTCAAATCATTTAATGGACTGTTTCCTGTGGTGCTGACAGCAGTGGAAACCAGCACATGGTTTTTTTTGTTTTTCTTTATTGTTTGTTTGTTTTTGAAACCAGTGCCTGGTTTTTATGGGGCAGTTTAAGAGCACATGAAAGCAACCATGCTACTGCACAAGCACTCCACCCACTTCTCCACATCTGGGATCTACCTGAGGGGATGTCACAGGGATAAGCAGAACTGAGCTGCAGAACATTCAGTTCACTTTACTGGCTACCAAAAGACAGGCCCCAATTCAAATATCCATCGCCAGAAGGTGGGTTGAATAAAGGGTACTACTAACACACAGTGAGAAAACACACAGCCCCTGACACAGGAGCAATAGAGCAGGAATGTGGGAGGGTGGGAAGGAGCGCAGAGCAGACAGTGTGTGGAAGGGATGCTGCCGAGGGACAGGCAGATCATCAAACACAGGACCAGGGGAAAGAATCTGCATTTCCCTCAGAAAGGACTGGATAGGGCGGTGCAACAGTGGCTCAGTGGCAGAGTTCTCGCCTGCCATGTCAGAGACCTGGGTTTGGTTCCCAGAGCCTGACCAGGCAAAAAAAAAAAAAAGGACCAGATAGATGTATACCAGTTAACCACAGTCATCTCCAGATGACAGGATTATAGTCATGCTGGCGTCTCATTCTTTTGGTATACCAGTACTTCTAATTGTCTATAACATACATACATTAGTCTGCAATAAGACAATCAATCAGCTGCCATCCGCTGAGACGGTTAGAAATAGGGCAGGATGGAGGGCCAGGGGGGCAGGCAAGCCTAGGTCGGAGCAGAGTCCCCAGCCCTCCACTGGCTTCTGCAAACCTTGACCACGAACTCAAAGTAGCCAGAAACTAGAAGAGAGCACATGCCAACAAAAGCTCACCAACACCATGTTTCTCTATTAATTCCATTAACTTTTCTTCTTCTTTGGAATTCCATCGTCCCTTTTTCAAGTTGAAATGTAATCTTCTGACATATCTGAAAAGGACAGAAAACGCAAGGATATTGTAGGCGCTGGAATGACCTACTCCTGCTGTCCCAGCATCTGCCAGCAATGGAGACGGAGTCCCAGGGCTGGGGCTCCTGGGCACAGTCACACAGGCAGGTCATGGCGGGCTGCTGCAGGTATTAGAGACCACGCAGCCACAGGCCCTGGACACACAATGAAGCATGATGGGCACGTGCAAGTGTGAGCTCATACGACTATCAGCACTGTGTCCCAAAAGGGACAAGTGTGGGGATAACAGGCCTGCAAGGAAGACAGACAAAGGTGAGTACCCCTGCCAGCCTGTGCCAGGCCCACTGCACTCAGCTGCTCATTTACCTCCACGGCCGCCTTATCCTGCTCTGAATTCAGCAAACAGCTGCAGAAAGAAAGGACTTGTACAACGTTCCAGCCACGGGTGCACGGAGCAGGGTGTGTGCTCTCACTCCCACCAGGAATTGGGATACCCTGAGAAGTAATACCTGCAGCAGCTCAGCCAAGCTGATGCTATGGAGCACTGGGGGGCAGCAGTCCAGAATTCCCCCACCTCCCTGTGCTGTCCAAGTGAACAGCACAAGTGAACCCTGAAGGTTGTACTCTGGCAGGGGTTCCCATCTCAGGTATGTGCAAAAGTAACTGGTGGAACAGGACCGAGCCGCACCCAGGCATGGCTGGCTCTGGCTGACCCCAGTGGTATTCACTGTTTGAGAAGAGCATGGGGCACTGTGTCTGGGGGTGGTATCATCTGAACAGCCTTCAGGTATTCCGGTTCCTTCTACCTAGCTACCCCATAATCTCATCTGCTGCACCGACCCACAGAAAAGGAGCACTGGCTGCCAGAGGGCAACACGAGGCCCATGCATGTCAGCAGCGTGGCTCCCTGCCCCTGGTCCTGAGGGTGACAAGGCTCAGATGGAAGAGAAAACTGATCACTGATCAGCCTCCACACATGCATGAGGCCAGCTGGGGGAGCTGCAGAGGTACAGGTGTGGAGTTTTATCGACTTTGGGATTTAATGACCAGTCAGCTGTTTATCACATACTCCTAGGAAAGAAAGAGATTGACTGGAAAAATACCTACAGGTATCGTGTTATAGGTTCCCTCCAATTGGAAGGGAAGGTGGAATGATGTGCTAAGATGACTCTGCTTCTTAGGCTGCTGTCATCCCAACTGTGTCAGAGTCCAGATGCCCGGGCCTCCTCCAGGATGGACAAGCCAGGCTGTCTGGGGTCGTTCCCAGCACTGCACCCATGTAACCGAGTCAACCCAAGAAATGCCACTCACAATATGACAGGAAAGGGGCCTGCTGAAGGAACCCATTTTCTGACTTCAGAAGGTGTACTGCTGAGCAAAAGGAATGGAGACAGTGTGCTCCTGGCAGAACAGACCAGAGACCAGCAGGAGGGGACTAAGTGCACAGAAATGAGACCTCCTGTTTACAGTCAATGGATTTCCAATGCCAAGCCCACCCAAGGGGGAAGAACCATCTCTTCAACAGACAGAACTGGGACAGCTGGAAATCCACATGCAAAGGACTGAAGGTGAACCCCTCCCTACATACACCATCCACAAAAAGTCAACTCAAAAGGGAACAAAGACCTCAAAATAAGAGCTAAAACTATGAATTTTTAGAAGAATACACAGGAGTAAACCTTCATGACCTCAGGGCAGGCAAAGTCTCCTCAGATGTGACACCAAAGCCAGAGCAACAGCAACAGAAAAACAAGAAAAGCTGGACTTTGTAAAAATTGAAAACTTCTGTGCTTCAAAGGATACCATTAAGAAAATGAGGAGAAAATCTGCACACTGGGAGAAAACACTGGCAAATCATACACCTACAAGGGACCTGTATCTAGAATATATAAGGAACTCTTACAACTCAATAACAGAAAGACAGTCCAATTAAAAATGGGCAAAGGATCTGAATAGATGTTTCTCCTGAGAAGATACACAAATGGCCAAGATGTACATGAAAAGATACTCAGCATCATTAGCTGTCAGGGAGCTGCCAACCAAGACATCCCTCATTGTACCCACTAGGTTGGCCTGATCGAGTCACCCAGAAGCAAGTGCCAATGAGGGTGTGGGGAAAGTGGAACCTCAAACGCTGCAGGAGGGACCATAACCCAGTCCAGGAAGTGTGACGGGTCTCCAGAAAGGGGAGGGAGAGGAGACAGAGGAGTGGTGCTAATGGGTACAGGGTTTCTTTATGGGTAATGAAATGTTCTAAAATTGATTACAGTATTGGCTGCAGGTATTTGTGACTACACTAAAAACCAATGATTTGCAGACTAGAGTCAACTGCAGGCTATGTGAATTACACCACAATTAAGCTGTTACAGAAAAGAAAAGACGACCTGGAAACGCATGCACAGGCACCTTGCCCTCAGCAACCCAGGAGGAGTGGAAACACCAGGGCTTGTGAAAGCCACTGGTCCAGGAGCCACCCCTGAGCTGACTGTTACTGGCTCCTGGAGAACAAGTCCTGTGCAAGCCTGCTCTGGGAAACCATGGCATCTGTGCTTCCCACCTAGGTCGATGCTGGGCCACCTGGCCACCTAGGCCACCACCCCCTACCCGCCTTGTGGGTTACGGGGGAGGGCCCTCCAGGGAAGCCCCTGCTTGTAGAGCGAGGTCCCACTCACCGGTCTCGGCACTGGGCGTCACTCCTACCTGGCACCTCTTCCCGGATTTTAAACCAGTCGTGCTCTCCATACTTGGCAACAGCTTGAAGTAACTTCTGCAGGAAAGGACATCAGACCCCATGATACCTCTGGGGCAGGAATGCACCCTTCCTGGCCCCCAATTCAACCAGCCTCAAGAGGGAAGGTTGGGGCCCAGGGGAGGGAGACGTCAGGGCTTAACTCTACAGAGGGTGATATCCTCTACCACAGAGCACCCCCAGTCCCATGGGGACAGGGTGGTGGTGGTTTAGTCACTGCAAGAGAAGGCCGTACCCTGCAGGAGAAAGAGACATGAACTTACAGCATCTTCCTCTGGGGCCCAGAAGCCCTTCTTCAAGCTGGGGTCCAGGCTCTTGGTCCATCGGTAGATCAGCTGCATGGAATCTCTTCCTTCCATGTAGTAGACAACTAGGGCAGAGGGGCTTTGTGGGGCACCGGAGAAGTTGCCCTTCCAGATGTGTCCCTCCCAACCCACAGCTATGGTCACAGACAAAGGACTCCCATTAGCCCCCAAGAAGTGAGCAGGTGACATCCAGGAGGATGTGCCACTTGGCCTCCATTCTGCCTCCCACGGCCCTGCCAGCTGCTGGCTCCGTGTGCCCAGGCTCCGGCCTTGCTGGGGCCCAGGGACTGTGGGCCACAGACTCACTTCTCCTGTAGGGGATGTGGCTCCCGACGCGCATCTCCTGCACGAGCTGGGAGAGCAGGCGGTCCTCCTCCTCTGTCCACTCACTGCGCTTCAGGCCCTTGTTGTGCTGCTGGAACTTCTGCAGGCACTGGAAGGCGCTACGGTTGGTCTTCCAGGAAAAACAAACAAAAGTACAGGCTACCACTACATGTGCAGAAGAAGAGGAGGGCCCTGGCACGCCCTGCAGTCAAGAGGCTTCCTAGGAGGGAGCATGTGGAGGTGGACATAACGCAATGCAAGTCAGTGAGCTCTGGGCTTCTGACAATCTAGCGGCTACCCTTCCGCCCCTCCCCAGTGGGGAGCTGGAAATCCTCACCACGGGGGAAAATGCTAGATCCAAGTGACAGTATGCTAACAAGCCAGTTTAGGGAAATCTTGAAAAACCTCGAGAAAACATATTCAGGAAAACCAATAAAAGTAACAAATGCACACGGTTCCCAACTTGTCCTGTAGGCTCAAACCTGTGCTGGATGCTCTCAGCCTGGCAAATCTGTGGAGAAGCACCACACTGCCCGTCACAGGCCCCTTTAAACATCGATGCTGGCCCTTTCTCTTCCCTATGTAAATACCCCACTGTAAACCTTCCCCAGCTCCAAGGAGTCCTCCCTGGCCTGTATGGGGGGAGGTGCTGGGGCAGCCTTGGGGCAGTAACAGAGTTCCTGTGAAGATCCCCCAACTCAGATCTCAGCCGCTCAACCAATAAACCTACCCACAGAGCCCTATCCCCGAGTCCCTCTTCTTATGGGAGAGGGGTCCTTCCCAGGGCTGATGGATGAACCTTGGACCTAAATGTTTTTCTGAAATCAGCCCTTGAGATAAAGAGAACAGGTGTGCATGACAATACACTGTTTGCTGAGCTGTGCTGTGAGACCTGCTCCTGGGTTTCTTCCCCCTAAATTCTTTCCAAGTGCGTTACAGCCTGAGTCACCCCAGCGCTCTACACAGCGACCCTGCCCACAACCTTCATCCTAGTTCTAACTCAAGCGCTTGCTGACACAACTGCTCACAGGCCTTGGAGCTCTAATGGGGTGCTTCCTGTGTGGGCTAACACCCAACACAGGATTTGGAAGGGCCATTCCCTCCCCCAACACCAAATGAGGGTGGCTTCCAGCTGGCAAAAATAAAGACCCCTTCTGCACACCAATTCCAAGCCTGCTGGAGTCCAGCCAGGCAGCACTGCAGACTACATTTCTCCTAAACAAAAACCAGCTTTGGGGTACCCCAGGAGTGGCTACACACAGGGGCACGGATAACATGCCAGTCAGGGCGGGGCATGAAGACCCCTGGCCCACTTCGGGGAGGCGGGTGATTTGCAACGAGGCTGGAGGGAGTCTGTCAGGCTTCAGACTAGCTTCAGTAGTGACTAAAACCGATTCTTTGGAAAGAATAAGAAACGTTCTTGGGGAAATTGCTGGTCTCCTGTTTTCAAATATTAATAGAGAAATGTGCCTAATTTTGTACTCCAAGAAAGAGAACATAACCATTAGTGGAATGGAAAAGCACAGCTGAATTTCCAAAGTTAACCAGGATAACAGCTGATCTTAGAACTTGATCAAATGAACAAATATAAGTAAGAGGGAAAGAAGTCCAAGTGACACATAACCAGTGAGCATGCAGTAAGACCCAGAGGCGAGTCTGCAGTACTCCACCTTATGATAAACACAAACGTTCGAATCCTCCTATCAAAAACCAGCATGGCAGAGTGGGTTAGAAAACGAAACCCAGCAGCACTGCTTGCACAAAAACACCAGAAAAAGTCCATTTTAAAAAATGCTTGAACATAAAGGGCTGGACAAGAGAATGGCAGGCAAATGCAAATAATAAAAATGGGAGCTGCAGAATTTTTATCAGTAAGATGGAATTTTCTTAAAAAGACAAAGAAGGATAAAGCTACAAAATGACTTCAAAAAAACATAATTCACAAAGTGAATAAAATGATGATGTCATGGGTAACAAATTACACAGCAGTTAAATATACAAACTAAAACTATCAAAGATACAAAGAGAAATTGATTTTTAAAAATGTTATGTCAAGTTATAGCTAAGTTCCAACAACATAACTGTCGGAACTGGATTGATCTAGAGAACAAAATTAATACAACCAATGAACTCAATTTATGGGTTTGTACTGACTCCACATGCCAGAACACACTTAAAAAACAAAAGCGGTTTTGGGCAAGCCATGGTGGCTCAGTGGCAGAGTTTTGCCTGCCATGCCAGAGACCGGGGTTCGATCCCCAGTGCCTGCCCATGTTATGTTAAAAAAAAAAAAAAAAGCGGTTTTGTCAAGTTTTGCTTGGTTTGCTATGATCGTATGCCGAGCCATAAAAAGAGGGAAAAGTTAACATGGAGCCTTTACAGATTGTATTCTCAGGTCATATGACCCCATAAAATCAGAGCTAAAGAAATAGTGACAAAAAGGATTCTAAGAAACTTAGCTATTTAAAAATGAAAAAACATTCCTAGGCAAACTTGGGTTGAAAGAAGCAGTCAAAACTGCAAGTCCCAGCAATCTATGGAACACGACAGCTGCTGTCAGGAGGGCCTGGCCCAGGTACCTTTCTCACTAAGCATGAGGGACCCTGGCACAGGGACTCAGTCCTTGGCTCGGGAGGAAGAACCATGCCACCTGCAGTACAGACACTGGATCCTGATGAGAGGGGAGTGAGAGCAGGACAGCTGGAGGCAGCCTGCAGGCGAGAGGCTGGCAGGTCCTGAGGCAGGGCTGGGGAGGGGTGAGCCCTGCCCAGTGGCCATACCACGAGGGTGGCCATCTGCACCCACTACCTCCTATTTCCCTGCGCATGCCGCATGCAGTGTCCTTACCCCCAGCTCTGCTGCTATGTTCTGCCATTCCAGGTGACCATGCCGGGCTGAAACCTCCTTCAGCAGCTCAATTTCCTCCCGGCTCCACTCTTGTTTGTTGATGCTCGGGTGCTCACAGTTCTGCCAGTACTTCCGGATCTCCTCTGCGCTGCGGCCTCCTTCAAACTGCAACAAGAGACACCCAGCTGTCTACGGACTGAGACCCCAGGCCCACCTGAGCCCACCCCAGGCCCACCTCAGCCTGCTGGCTGTTTGCACATGGGAGGAGGTGAGGGGAACTGCTGCACAGCCCCAGCCTTTGCATAACCAAAAAGTGTGGCTCCCAGTGTAAAGCCTTTACCACCATCCATTTCAGAAGAGGCAGCTTGCCTCAGGGGGCAGGGCCCATGAGGCCCCACCCCAAGGCCAAACAACTAAGCACATGCTTGACGAAGGGGTCACATCAGGTCCAGGAGCCTGTAGAGCACGTTCTGGTCACTGGGGCTGGCCTCACTGGCTGGGACCCCTGCCCAGGGCTCCCAGGACATGGCACTGTGGGGCTCACATTGATGTTGGAGATCTTCTCCCAGTCATGGCTGTCCAATCTATTCCCCAACAAGGCCTCTTCCGGGAGCTGGCTGGAGGAAGGGTGGAGGCTTTGTCAACCCAGTCCTCCTTGGTTTCTGACCCTTGCCCCTGCTCCCACAAAGCCTGTCTTACTTGATCTCCTGGATGTCCTTCTCTGCTTCTCGGATCTGCTTCTCCAGGACCTGCCTCTCTGGCTCGCCGACAGCCTTGCTCTGTTTCTGCTGTAAGTATTCGAGCCTGCATGGCAGAGAAAGGTGCAGGTCACAGACAGGGATGCCATGTGCAAGCAGGTGTCAGGGCTCAGCCCACCTCCCTTGGAGTAGGCTCAGGCTGGTGGCTGCTCTGCATAGCACTGCAGGGAAGAGCAGGGACAGGGTAGTGGGTTCCAGGTTCAGGCCTGCTTCCTGCAGGTGAGCTCCTTAACCTGGTGCCCGAGTTCCTCCACGACATCAGCTGCCCATGCCGCTGCAGGGAGGAGGACAGTGTCTGGCAGATGGCAAGGGTAGCTCTCTGACTGCTCAAGCATACAACGAAACTTGCCCACCCCAGCCTGCACCGAGCAAAGGAGGTTCCCATAGACCTCCTGCCCTTACATGCTCAGCACGAGACTGGAGATGATTCACTCCCTAGGCCACAGTTGTCCTTACAGTCAAACTATTGTCCAGAATAGGCCAAAGGAAGGGGAACCAGGTTCTCTCCTGGCCCATGAGAAGAGACCCCAAACCACCTGTGACCCCCAGTGTCCCTCAGCCAGGGAGGAGGGTCCCCACATCACTGTACCGACCCCTAGCTACCCCTGACCTGAGAAAAGGGATCCCATGTCACCAAAGCAACTCCTAACTTTTCCCCCAGCCTGAGAAAAGGGACCCTATATCACTGCAGTGCCTGACATACCCTCCAAGCCATGAGGTAGCAGGAGGCCCCCAGAAGCCAACTTTTCCAGTTGTTTTCATCCGGAGGACCTGGAAATCCACCCCAAACACTTCCACTACCACTTTCAGATGCCACCGCAGTTGCAGCAGCAGTGGGGAGACTTGCGTTAGCAGGTGGGGACCCCCTGCCATCATACCAGGTGGACAGGCATAAACCAGAGGCTCAGGGCCATGAACCCCTGGGCACAAACCAGATGCTTTCAGTACCATGGCCCCTCAGGTCCTGCTGATCTCCCTCAAGAGCTTCTCCAGCCCCTGGTAGTGTGGCTCTGGTCTCTAACCATAGCTATCAATGCAATGCCCTCATCCAAGTATTTACACTGTGACACTGCTATGCAGCGTTCTGGTTGTGGGACGTCATTCAATCAGCAAACGTAGAAGGTGGGTCTCACTAACCATGTTTTCACAGGAGAAAAAGCAAGGCTGAGAGAAGAAAAGACCTCACCTAACTCACACAACCCAGGGTTTAAATGCGTAACTGCGACCCCACCACTTGCACTGGAAAAGGAGGGAGAAAATGCGGGCTCAGTTCTTCTGCTGCCAGACAAGGGAGGTGCTCAATGGAACCCCACCCACACCCAACCAGCTAACCTGACTTCTTCCATTGACCAGGGAAGGCTGGCCTTTCACTTTTCAACTTACTTGAGTAGCTTAGGCTGTAGCAAACGCTGAAGGCGATCACTCATCACTGACTTTCTGAGCAAGGTCTTTTCCCAGTTCTTCCCTGAGGAGAGTAACAGTGACACCCCAGCAGCTCATACTGGCACCATGAAATGCATTCCACAGGAGAAACACTCTGTGAGTGAACCCTCTCAGCCCCTGGGAGGAATCATAGACTCCAACCTCCAGGTGTGGAGGCCAAGGGTGAAGTGACTTCTCCAAGGCCCACAGTGAGTAGGTGGCTCTGCTGCCTCCTGGCCACACACCACCCTTCTGCCCTGGCCAAGCTACCACCATCTGAACCCAGCCTTGCTCAGGAAAGGACCTCCCAGGCACCACAAGGACACAGACAGCAGGGGCGGGGAGTAGTGGCACCATCCCTGGGCTCTTACATTTGGTCACAAGGAGTTGCTCGAAGGACTTAATACCCTGGGCTGCCTTCTCCCGGGTGTCCTCGTTGGCGGGGGGCCCCTGCCAGAGAACACAAGTGTTATGGCGTGGACAGACTGAGCTGATGCACCTCAGGGGCCCAACAGGTGCCTCTGCGGTCCGGGCCTCCTTGGGGGTGTACCCAAAGGTAAGGGCAGGCACTGAACCTCTGTCTTGCTGCCAGGCCACAGGAGCTGCTCCAGGCACAACCTAGCCCAGACAAGGGTGGGCCTGACAGCACAATGGCCCAGGCGGAGGGTAGGTGCTACCTTAACAAATGGGGCCCTTCACCCCTGGAGTTGGGTCCTTCCCACGCCCCCACACACCTCACAAAGGAATCTCTAGGTAGGCCAGCCTTAGAGGCCAAGGGAAACATTGCCCCATTTGAGGGAAGGAAGACTTAGCTTTTGCCATGGGGTCAGAGAGAGGTTTTAAGGGGGCTAGAGAGCACTATCTGCAGAACCCAGGGAAAGTCACAACCTCTGGCAGCAGGCTGGGGAACCTGACCTCTTACTCACCACTCCGGTAACCTTGTCCTTGAAGTAGGGCTTCATGAAGTGCCCTATGTACACGTTGGAGGGCAAGCCCTTGCCTTCCTTCACCTTTGTGCCCCTGGAACCAGCCAGGTCCCATGTGATCTCCTCCTGGGATAGACATGATGGGAGCATCCTGACCCACCACTGGTGGCCAGGCCATATAGAGGGAGAACCCCAGCCACTGCCCTGACCCTGGGGAAGCCTAGCCGATAGGATGCCCACCTTACCTGCTGCTGCTGGTTCTGGGCCAGTAGTAGGTTGACTTCTGCTATCTTCTCTCGGACAACCTCCTGGTAGACCATGTTAAGCTGCAAGCAGGTCTCCGGGTCCTCAGGGAGGTTTCTGTCCTTGGAGTCATCCTCATCATTGCTAGCATCACCCCACCTTTCTTCTTCCTGATTACAGCCAGAAGCCCATTGGAGCAAAAGGGACGGCCACACCTCCCTCCCCATGGCAGCCCCAGGCACACAGGTTTGCAGAGCCTTCAGGGGGCCTCACTTACAGGCCCGTGAGGCGGGCCCGCTCTGGAGCCCAGCAGAGGCCGGGTCTTTGGGAAATGGAGTGGGCACCAGGAGCAAGACCCCACCCCCTTAACTCATGGGGCCGAGACCTGAGCCTCCTGGGCAGGGCTGGGTGTAAGAGGACCATAAATGGACTCTGCCGCTTTCTCAAAGTATTGTTTAATTGCTTCCTAAATTAAAACTCAAGGAAATTCAACTTCTCAGGAATGTTTCTGGGGAGTGGGGAGGTGTGCATAAATTCTCTCTGCAATGAATCTGTCTGCTATGTCTGAACTTCTGTCACTGGGAAGTGACATGAGTGAGCACATGGGGACGAGGGGACCCTGGGAGCACCAAATACAGAAACACAACGGGGAAACAACCCACATGTCCACCTGGAGGGGAACGGGCCACAGGGACCACAGGAGGGCCACAAAGCCACGAGGAAAACAAGGCCTCTTTGCACCCACTAACTTCATTGGAAAATGTCAACTGCGAATTTTCCAAAATAAAATAATAAGAAAAAATTTCAAAACAGACAAAAAACAGTTAATAATGACTGGCATGGCAGCGTGTTTCCTGTTGGGCGCTGTTCAGGGGTCCTACATATGCGACTTGCTGTGATGACCCTATAGGGAGGAGCAGAAATTCCCCACTGTACAGATGGGAAACTGAGGCACAGAGAAGGCAGCTGGGAGGGCAGTGCCCAGTGGCCTTTCACATGTGATAATCACATACACGATAAATGCAGGTAGGATGTGTGCTCAGAATAAGTTGGGAAGGACAAGTGCTAAGCTATTAACGAAGCTCATCTCTGGGGCAAACGTCCATTTCACCTATGAATGCTTTGTGCTGTGGTGGCTTCAATGAAAAACCTGCACGACTTTTACAATACAGAAGAGCCACTCTGGGTTTAAGCCTAGACCAGCCTCCTGAGCTCTCTGGAAGGATGGGGACAGGCTCTGCACATGGGGTCCACTGGGTTGGGCACATAGTTACCGAAACTGGGGACCCGGGAGCATTGAAGTCCTCACTGAGCAGCGAATCTGTGGGAAGGCAAGCACAGTCAGTGATGTTTGACAGAGATGAATGGATGGCAACGTGACATCATGGGTACCAGGGAGACTGAGCAACCACGCTCATAGGCAGCTGCAGAGAACAGAGGATCTGAGGCCTCTGGACTAAGGGACAATGCGTGCACCTGGCTGGGGCTGCCATCTTCTGAGGGGCCACAGTGTCTGAATGGAAGCCCCCATCAGCACCAGGTTGTGCAGTATGGGCAGGGTCTCCAGCAGAGAAGGTGCTCATCCTGTGCTAAGTGTCCCAGGCACCTGTGGGACAGACTGTGCAGACAGCAAGCACATCACCTGCACAGGGTTCTGCAGCAGAGGAGGCAGTGGCCACCAGAATGGGGATGGACCACAAGCTGATGAGAGGGAAGGGTCAGTGAGAGGCCCTGAGAATGAGTGAAGGAGAAATCCCGGTGGGGTCAGGGAATCATGAGAGATTTAGTCTCAAGGACAAGCCCCTGGGCCTGGGACGAGGCGGGTGGCGAGGCCAGGAGATGAAACCCAGGCAGGGAGGCTCTGGCAGGTTGTGAGACTCAGGAAGCCCAGCCATGGCAGGCAGGACTCCATACCCCAGGCAGCAACACTCAGAGCAACACTCTGGGGCAGGGGGGCATGGAGGGAATTGTGTGTATGTATGTGTGGGGAATGTATTCTCCTCATGCCTGCAGCCAGCAGGTCCTGAGGATAAGGAAGGGGCAGGTAGAATAGAGGGAGAGGCCAGCTCCAAGCAGCACTGTGACAGCCTGGCAAGGATGGACAGACCGCGAGGGTGGTTACCAGCTATTCTCACCCATTTCTAGGAAGAAGGTCGGGCTGCATGGGAACTCACCTTCTTCAGAATCTGAACCAAGACTTGATTCCGAGACATCCCCATTGATGACTGAGGAGCTGGGATCCAAGATCCTTTCTAGTTCCTCGATCTCCTTTGCTATTTTCTCTCTCTCGACATCTACATCCATGACTTCCACCTGCCTCCAAAGCACCAGATATTAGAAACAAAGGACATCCTTGCTCCCATCCTCCTCAATGATGCACATGCCTGGGGAAAACGGGGAGCCTACCCCAATGCTGGGGTTGCAAACCCACAGCCACAGGGCAGGCATGGGGCTCCTAAAAGGTAGCTTGAGGCCCGGGATCCCATGGGGAAGCTCTGGGGCTGTGGCCTGCCACTTTCCAAAGCTCGTGGGGAGGGGCAGGTGGGGGACTGTAGCCATGTGACTGTATTCTGCCTGCTCTGGAGCACGGCCAGTGCAGGTGGGGGGTGGACCACCATATGGCCCAGCTGCCTGGTCTCTGACCTCCCACGGTTGAACCACCAGTGAGTGGTCACTTGGACACATAGAGCAGAGGAGGGTGACATATCTTCTAGAAACAATGACGAGGCCTGTGGACCATGGGAAACCCAAGCCTATGACCACAGCCTCACACCCAGCCTGCCTTTCCTCAGCAGAGCTGGATACCCAGCCATGCCAGCAAATGCTCCCTGAAATATAGGCTGAGCAGGCAACAAGAGCTGACAGCACAGAAACCATGTTCCCTGCAGACAGACAGGACTTCAATTTGTCCCTGCTGTCCCTCCAGTGTTTGGCATATGCTAGTATCTGACACTAGACAAAAATGTTTATTGAATAGAAGCCTTTTCTCTAAGGGATACTGGTCTTGGAAATCCAAGGAGTGGAAGGCTGGGAAGGGAGCAGGGTGGGAGAATAAGACATTGGTGGGAAAAATTCCAAAAAGGTACAGAGCTCCAAAAGGGGGAAAAGAAGTATAACTAATAAAGTATCAGTGGCAGAGAGAGTTCAAACAGAGTCCAGAGGCTACTCTGGAGGTTGCTCTTATGCTTCAGGTAGACCTTGCTACCTGTCATAAACTGCCAACCCCCAACCAGGACCATTCCAGTCAATCCTAAAGAACACCTAGGGCCATATATATGATTCCACAAGGGTTCCATGCACTGGACTAACTTTCCAGAAACCTACAACCTCCAGATGGGTCCCTGGTCCAGACAAGTCCTGAAACCTAACCCAGCCTCTCCAGAACATCAGATAGTTCCATCTCCCTACCCCATATTAGTGACAGACCCTTCCAATATGAAAAATTTAGAATGGCCATAACCCAAACACCCATAAAGAGAGGATGGAAAGATCAAAGATGATGGTGGAGAAGACAGGATTTAACAAATGACTATGAAGGCTGAACCATTAAATTGATATCTCTTTCAGTCTCCAGTATTTTAGAGCAGCTAGAAGTAAAAACCTAAAATCGTGAAATTGTAATTCATGTCAAACTCTAAAATATGTTCTACAACTAACTGTAGTGCTGTGCTTTGGAATTTATAGCTTTTCTGTATATATGCTATTGTTCATAAAAAAAGGAAAAAAAATCGATTGTGGTGATGAAAATATGTGTAAGCCTCCCGGCCTCCTATATTCTGGAGCAGCTAGAACGAAAAATTTGAGAGGATCATATGGTAGCCCACAACAAACTCGGGGATTTGTCTTGTAACTACTTGTTGAAGAGTGCTTTGAAAACTACTGCTTTTTTATTTCTTGGCAAATATGTTATACTATATAACAAAAAAAAGTAATTAAGAAAAAGATACAGGAGCAAAAGAAAGCAAAGCAAAGCAAAGCACTCCCCTCCCCTCTCCTGACCCCTGCAGGAGCCTCGGAGCTCCATTCTGGACTCTCATTCCTGAAGACAAAGCAAGAAGGCTGAGAATTGCCAAACGGGCATTGGTAACACTGATGAGGGCCAAGGCCACGTGGTGGCAAGCCCCAGGCAGAGGGTTGAATAACACAGCTTCGTGGAGTGGATGGGGGGACAAGGAGAAACCCACAGAGGGGGGTCATGTCCAGATTCCTGCCACTCTGGGTGCTCTTCAACTGGAACCAGACAAAGGCACTCATAAAAAGGTTCCCCAAAAGATGCACTGAAGCCCTAACGCTAGGACCTCAGAATGTGATCTGATGTGGAAACAGGGTTGTTGCAGATGGGATTAGTTAAGAAGACGTCAAACTGAAGAAGGCGGAGCCCCGAGTCCAATGGGACTGGTGTCCCTTTGAGAGGAAAGACTGCATAGTCACACACAGAGAAGCTATGTGACAGGAGAGGCAGAGACTAGAGTGACGTATTTACAGGGAACCACGGCCTGCTGGGCACCACCAGAAGCTGGGAAAGGCAAGAAAGGATCCTCCCCTACACATGAAGGGGGCATAGCCCTGCCAATACCTTGACTTCTGGACATCTGGCCTCCAAAACCATGAGACAGTTCCTGTTGTTTTAAGCTGCCCAGTTTGTGGTACCATTCCAGCAGTGCTAGGAAACGAAGACAATCAGGACCCCAGAACCCCCTAACCTTGAGGAAGGTGCTTTGTTTCTACTTGAAACGTTTATAAGCCAAACTCAGCCAAAAGCCAAGTAGAGCAGCAAACCCAACAACAAACTACTGGCAGGCTCAAAGATGCCACTTTCTCCAGGTGGGACAGAAAGGAGATGTCTTCCTTTGGAAGCCTAGCTTTGAAGAGAAAAGACAATTCACGTTTTGGGGAGAGCTTTGCTTACCACCTCCGCCCCCCTCCCTGGCCCCCCACCATGTAGCAAAGGAGGGTAAAGAACAAGTTCAAGTCCTGAGTCAGCCTGTTCTCTGCTCACAAACAACATGCCAACCTTCACTGCCATCCAAGGCTGTCTGTCAATGCCGCAGATACCTCTGCCCACACCGACCTGCCCCACCCCAACCCCCACCGGTGGGAGAACAAAAAGGACCACCCCAAGGGGCAGCATCCTTAGAGAACCTCCCCACGAGGACCCGACAGAACACAGCCCACTCCACCTAGCTGCCCACTCGAGACTCAGCTGCTGCCCCGGAGGCCGTGCTTCCCCAAAGGCTGGGCGCAGAAGTCCAAGGAAGCCCTGGCACATCCCTTCTGCTGAAGGGTTAAAGGCACTGGCTTGGGAGACCTAGTACTGTGTGACCTCAGACCCGTGCCCGACTTCTCTGAGCCTCAAGAGCTGCATCTGTGAAATGGGGACCATAAACGAACCCCACAGGCTACAATCCCTGAAAGCACCTGGCACGGGACCCAGAACCCGGCAAGCGCCCTACAAATGGGAGCCAGGGTGACAGGGGCCCGCGGAAGGCGTACCAGGCCCCTGCCCCTCATCGGAAATCTCCCTGGTGCCAGCAGCATCCTCCCCCCACCTCCTCGTGACACGGGGACGCCCAGGGCTGGGGCCGTCGCCTGCACGCGGCTGACAGGCTACCCGGGCCGGAACGGCACACCGACCCACGCTCTGTCTGCCGGGCTTTGCCTCCTCCGGCAGGGATGCGGCCACGAGGGCCTCAGTTTCCCCTCACTGGGGGATGCCCCGCTCCCTCCCTGGGCCTAGGCTTCCGCTTCTCGGCCCAGCACCTTCGTTGCGGGGAGCGCTCCGGCCCCGCCGCTCCGTGCCCGTCACTGCACCCGCGGCCAAGGCACCGGCGCACCGCCCTTTCCTCGCCTGCCGCCGCCACCACCGCCACCGTCGCCCGGGCGACCCAGCACGGCACTTCCTGTGGTCACGCTACTGGAGCGCCGCGGACCGTAAGTCCCGCCCCTGTGGCCCGCGAGGCGGCACGGGGCACGCCGGGAAGGACCTCTGCCGCAGCCCGGAGCGCGGGCAAGTGCTGCCCCCGCGCGGCGGCCCTCGGGACTGCCTCTCGGCGGCTGGGCAGGGCCCGCAGCGGTCAGCGCGCCGCCTCAGCCCCGCCGCCTGCCGGCCGTGGCTCCGCGGTTTCTTTCTTTTTTTAAGAATATTTTTATTGAGAAATATCCATACACATACAGTTCAACCATATTATACAATCAGTGGCTCACAATAGCATCACATAGTTGTGTATTCTTTGCCATGATCATTTTTAGAACATTTATATCACTCCAGAAAGGGAAATAAAAAGAAAAAAAAATAGCATACATCCCTTACTCCAAACCCCTACCTCTCATTGACCCACAGTATTTCAGTCTACTCGGTTTTTACCCTTTCTCTCCATCCTTTACTTATTTATATTATGTTGTGTTGTGTTATGTTACGTTATATTTTCACATACCGTATAATGATCCAAAGTATACAATCGGTGGTTCACAATATCATCATATAGCTGTGCATTTATCATCACAATCGACTTATTTTGTGTGTGTGAAAAACAACATATATACAAAGTCAATAAATTTCAATGCATAAAACAATAATTAGTTGCAGAACAGATTTCAGAGTTTGGTATGGGTTACATACAATTTCACAATTTTAGGTTAAGATACTGAAGACTAAAAGAAATAGCAATATAATGATTCAGCACTCACACTCATTTTTTAAGCCCTACCTTCTCTGTATAACTCCACCATCACCTCTGATCTTTCTCCCACTCTTTAAGGGTATTTGGGCTATGGCCAGTCTAACTTTTTCATGTTGGAAGGGGCTGTCGGTAATATGGGGTAGGGGGGTGGAACTAGCTGATGCTCTGGAGAGGCTGGGCCTCTGCTTTTCAGGACTTATCTGGTCCAGGGACCCATCTGGAGGTTGTAGGTTTCTGGAAAAGTAACCCTAGTGCATGGAACCTTTGTGGAATCTTATATATTACCCTAGGTGTTCTCCAGGATTGGCGCCTCCATCCATTGCAAATCGTGAACACTCCCACGGTTTCTTTATCCCTTCCTGGTTTGGGGGAAGCAGCCAACGGGAACTCCCAGGTGCAGGCACCTGCCGCAGCTGCTCAGAGCCGCCAGACTTGGGCTGTTTTCAGTCCCAGGCTGGACCTCAGCTGGCAGGCCAGGTGTTTGAGGTTACGGATAAGGCATGGCTGGTGGGTCCGTGGAATCAAGGGCGGGCGGGCTGCACCTGGCCACATCTTTGAGGGTCTTATGTCGGAGCCTGGAGAGCTGCCCGCGTGGCCCGACCCTAATGGGGCGAGGGCTGGGGACGTGCCTCCAGTTCCTGCCTTCTGGAGCCCTGAGCAATTGAGGGGCGAATGGTGTGAGAGTGGTGGGCGTCCCCAGGGGGCGGTGCTCGGGCCCTCCTTTGGGAGATTAGCTGGAAAATTAAACCAATCATCAGAGCCGAGGCCTATTGGACGTATGGCTCCAAGCCCTTTGCAGTCATCAAAGGCATCGGAGCCTTATAGCAACTCTGTGAGGCAGAGGCCACCCCTCCTTTCACAGTTGGGGGAGCTGAGGCACCGAGCCTTAAGTAGCGTGCTCATGGCCACCAGCAGGAAGTGGGGAGCCTGGCCCCAAAACTTCTTGTCATGCCCCTACTCCTGGCCGGTCAGGGGCTGAGGAGCCACTGTGCAAGGCAATGGTGGGCCCTGGGCTGTGGGTGCCAGGAGCTAAATCATGAGGTGCTGAGGAGGGGGAGTTCTGCTTTGGGGCTGCAGCAAGAAGACACCCAGGGAGTCACCCTTCTGTCCTTGGAATGCCTATGGAATGCCTACTAGCTCCCCAAGACCCCACCACGAACCCGTCCACTTGGGGTTCGAATCCTGCGTGGTTATGTGTATGTGTTATACTCAAGTTTCAAATGGGTACAAATGCACCCGGTTCCACCTGGACCCACCTCCCTTCCCTGCCCCAGTGTCTGCTTCTCGCTGGACACCTCTGTCTACAGACCCACATGCCTGCGTAGAGCGGGGGAGCACACCCACATGGCCGGCACCCAGTCCCCGCCGGTTTCTGGAGGACACTCCAACCTGACTTCTAATGAAGCAGAGTAACTTGCTGCTTTTTGTTTTTTTAATTGAGGTAAAATTTACATAACAAAACATTCCCCATTTTAAAGTTTGTCAGCTTTTTGTACATTCACAAGGTTTCACTAGAAACCTATTTGGAGTTTCCAAAAAACCAGTACCTCCAAATAGTTCCTGGACAGTCTCAAGTCACCCCAAATGGAAACTTTACCCATTAAGCAGCTACTCCCTAATCTCATCAGCTTCCTTCTCCATGAATTTGCCCATTCTGGACATGCCATATGAATACCATCAGGTGATCTTTGACTTTATGTGTCTGGCTTCTTTCGCTCAGCGTGTATTCAAGGCTGGCCCATGTTGTGGCATGTTTCATGACCGAATAAGAATCCACTGTAGGGAAAGACCACATGCTATTTCTCCATCAGTGGGTAGACGTTGGGCTGTCTCCACTTTTTCTCTACTACAGATAAGGCCATGATGAGCGTGGATGTATGAGTACCAATTTGGGAGCCTGTTTTCAGTTCTCTTGGGTTTATTACTAAGAATGGAATTACTGGGTCATGTGGTAATTCCACGCTATTTTGTTCTGTTTTGTTTTTCCTTCCTTAATTGCTATCCTGGTGGGTGTAAAGTGGTTATCTCAAATGATGTTCTTGAAATTTATTGAAATGGAATTGTATCTACTCTTCCATGTATGATTTTTCACTCAACGTTGGTTTAGAGATTCCTCTAGGTTGTGCCATTGTAGTTCATTCTCACGGCCACACCACAATTTAGTTGTCTGTTCCCTTGGTGGGCATTTGGATGGTTTCTGGTTTGGGGCTCTTACAAATAGTGTCACTGTTGACGTTCTGGAGCCTGTTGTTTGGTGAACATGTGTGTGCATTTCTGGGCATGTACCTAGGGGCGGAATTTCTGGGCCACATGCAGGCTGGATACCGCAAAGCCTCAGGTGTCAGGACGGAGCAGCTTTCTGAAGAGGTTGTCCCAATGTCCACAGCACAAGCCGGGCAGGGGAGTTCCAGCTGTGCCTCACTCTCGTCAGCACTTAGCATTGTGCACCTTCCATTTTGGCTGCCCCCGTGAGCATGGGCAGATAGGGTGCCTGGCTGTCTCTCCACCTGAGGCTGCCATTTTATGGACAGCTTCGGATCAAATATCCGGTCAGTGTTCATACATTCCCAGGTGTCTGGTGATTTCTTTTGCTTTTGTAAAATCTGGGCTCCTGATAAGGTCCCACCAAGTTGAGGCAGGGTTAGAATTAGGACAGTGGTTGGTGGCTGGCTGATGAGCAAAAGGCAACTTCCAAGAAGGGGTGAGGCCACAAGGTGAAGGATATCTGGGAGGGGAACGCAATAAATGGCACTGGAGCCCACCGACCCGCCTGAGTGAGTCAACACACCCACAAAGGAGGGAGAAGGGGAGGGTGGTAAAATAGCTACTACAAATACAGAAGGAACAAAAGTCTATAGGAGCAGGCTGCTCTCAGGGCTGGGGCCTCTCGCCCCTGCCATCTCTCTTGCAAGCGTGCCCTGTGCTCTCCTGTGCGTGTGCTCCATACATCTCCCGCCTACCCACTCCATCTGGGCTGTGCCCTGAATTCCTTCTCATCAAGTAGCCAAGAACCAGGACCCCAGAGCAGGAACATGGGGATCAAAACACTCGTACATCTTTTAGTGCGGCCTCAACATCTCGTTTTGTTCCATGTGGAAAAGACCCCCCCATTCACCCTGCTGTTTCCCTTTTGCTGGGTGGCCTCTGGCCTGGGTGCTCTCCTCTGTCCCTCCCGGTAAAGGTGCTTGGTGCACAGGACCTGCTCAGGGCATGCGGGGAGGGTGCGGGTGGGGTTGGAATGAGCAGGTGGTGGTTTCAGAAGCTTGGAAACTGGATTTGGCCACCCACGAAGGTGCTGGAGGGGACATGGATCTCAGCTGCCCTGGACATGGGCCCCAAGGGAAACTGCCCCACTCTGTCCTTTTTTTTCCAGCTCCACATAGAGAACCCTGGTCATGGCTATTCATATTTTCCCAACAAGGCATGAGGGGTCAGCAGGCTACAGGGTCTGGAGTGGCTGCTGGGCAAGGGTCTGATCCTGAGTCCCTTGCTATCCTCATCCTTGCTTTCTGCCCTTGCACAGCATCGTCCCTGACTGACAGGCCTCCTTGGTGGGGACCTGGGCTCCGGCCTCAGAGGCCCTGCTTTTTATCCTCCTGCCCCCTCAATGAACCCTCATTTCCCCACCGCCTTCCTTGCTGGAAGGGCAGCAGTTGCTGGTGAGTTGGCAGGCAGAGCTCGGCATGTTCCAAAATTGATCTGGGTCAAGATCCTGTTGGACTAATGGGGAGTGGGGTACAGGGGAGGTGGGACTGCCCAGTCTCTCAGTGGGTCAGCCTATGGGGTCGTCTCCTGGGCACTGTCCACCTCACAGCAGCCAGTCACTGGGTCTGGGCCACACCCTCGCCTTAGCTTCGGTCTGGCCTTGAGCCAGCCATTCCCCCCACCAGGCAGGCAGAGCCACCGTGAGGGGCTGCAGTGCCTCCCCCAGGGCCACCCCCACCGTAGGCAGCTGCACCCCAGCGGCAGCCCCCTGTGCTGGCAGAGCGGCTGGAGTGCAGGGCCAGGTAGGCAAAGCACCCAAGGTCGCCAGGGGCAGCTGTGCGGGGCGGTCACCCTGCTTCGGGCCCCACTGGGCCTGAGGGCCAGTTGTGAAGGTGAGGCCCTTCCACATACGAGCCAGGCCTGGTGAAGCTCCCCCCCCCACCCCGCCCCGCACACAACTAAAAGAGGAGGCAGGAGGTAAAAGTAATTTGACAGGTAATTTTTAAAATTGCACATGCAGCTATGGCTATTTTATGGAATAGAATTTGCTAACAAACAAAAGTCCAAATCCAGAGAAGTGCAGAGGCTCTCGTTTGCCCAGCAAGCTGGTCCAGTACGGCAGGTGCTCAGGGTGTCCCAGGGCACCCTCCCCACAGCCCCAGCTCTGTCTCACAGGTTGCCTGAGCTGTCATGTGTGCACCCAGAGAGAACCTCCTTCTAGCACCTTCTGACCAGATGACACCATCTGGTCTGTCAACAGAACCCAGAATCTAGTTCTCACCCAGCGGCATGACTCTGAGGTAGTGGAGGGGTATAGCTGAAGCATGCATTCAGCAGTGCTTTCTGGAAAGCTCTGGCCTTTGAGATCATAGGGGTAGCATTTAAATGTCCTGTTTGACAACCTGACCTCAGGGAGAGTGACATCACGCAATGGCAGAACCCGAAGCCCCAGGGCTTGGCCCCCTTGCTGCAGCAACCGCTGAGCTGGAGAAGGTGAGTGGGATCCATTCTGGCAGCTCTGGAACCTGACCAGACACTTACCCAGAAACGGTATAGATGAAAGCAAAGGCTGCTGACCTGGAACCAGGGAGCAGTTCCCTGTCTCTGCTGTGGTCATGGAGATGGGGCCTTCCACCTGGGAGGGCTGGCTGGGGCCAGGGCAGGCAGTGGAACCCTGACATTTAGAAACTGGGGGTTGTGTTTTGGTTAGTCTGACAGTGCCCTGAGGTAGTGGGGCAGATGCTTATGCTCCAGCAGCTTTCCCTGTTAGTACTGACCAGAGGATTTAAAGCGACATACCCCCCACTTCCCAGCCTGTATGTAACATTCAGAAACCAGACACTAAGGAAATTTTTGTCAGGTCACTGAAACTTCAACAGTTCCACACAACAATGAATACACACTCCCAAGTTTGGAAAAATTACAAACAGATGGCTCCAGCCTTCAACAGAGAAAAACAGTAATCCCTGAAGCGTGGGAGACTTAGATTTCCATGGTTACCACACGTAATACTCAGAAAGTCTAGTACTCAACAAAATAATTGACAAAACAAACAAAGAAACAGGAAAGAATGACCCCATGACAGGTAAAGAGAATTCAACAGAGACGATCCCTGAGGAAGCCCAGGCACTGGGATTACTAGACAGAGGCTAAACTGACTGTCTTCAACAGGCTCAATGATCTAGAGGATACCATGGACACAGAAACAAAGAAAAGTAGGAAAAGGACATCCAAACAAAATAAGAATACCAATAAAGAGACAGAAAATATAAAAAGGAACAGAATCACTACTGAAGGAAATTAAAGGAGACCTAAACAAATAGAAAGACACTCCAGGCTTGTGGATTGGAAGACTTACGATCATTAAGATGTCAATACTACCTAAAGTGATTTATAGATTTAGCGCAATCCCAATCAAAATTCCAACAGCCTACTTTTCAGAAATGGAAATGCTCATCATCAACTTCATATAGAATAGCCAAAACCATCTAAAAAAAAGGAACACAGTTCGAGAACTCACAGTTCCCAATTTAACTTATTACAAGGCTTCAATAATCTAAACAATGTGGTACTGGAGCCAGAACAAGCACACAGACCAATGGAATAGAACGGAGAGATGAATCCATACATATGTGGTCAAATGATTCTTCACAAGGGAACCAAGTTCACTAAATTGGGAAAGAACAGTTTCTTCAACAAATTAGTGTGGGGAAAACTGGATCCACATGTAAAAGACTGAAAGTGGAGCTCTACTTCACACAATATACAAAAATTAACTCAAAATGTATTAATGACCTAATTATAAGAGCTAAAACTATACAACTCCGAAGAAAACATAGGGAAGTATCTCCAGGATCTTGTAGTAGATAATAGATTCTTAGACTTTACACCAACAGAACAAGCATTAAAATAAAAAATAGGTAGAACAGATTTCACAAAATCAGAAATGTCTATGTAAATAAGGACATTATCAAGAAAGTGAAAAGACAACCTACAGAATGGGAGAAAATATGTGAAAGCCATATATCTGATAAGAAAGCGATGTCCATCATTTATAAAGAACTCCTACAACTCAGTAACAAAATGACAAACAGCCGAATTAAAAAATGGGCCAAGGATATGAACAGACATTTCTCTAAAGAAGATAATGAAACGGCGAATAAGTATGTGAGAAGATGCTCAACTTGTTAACTACTAGGGAAATGCAAATTGAAATCATGAGATACCATTTCATACCCAGTACGATGGGTGACTATTATTAAAAAAAAAAAATCAGAAGTGTTGACAAGGATGCAGAGAAGTAAGAACCCTTATACATTGCTGGTGGTGGTGTAAAATGGCACTGCCATGGCAGAATTCAATTTGGTAGTTCCTCGGAAAGTTGAAGAGAGCTGCCATCTGACCTGGCAGTCCCACTACTTGGTATATACCCAAAAGAACCAAAGCAGGAACTCAAATACTTGCACACTGATGTTCACAGCAGCATTATTTACAATAGCCAACACGTGGAAGCTTCCCAGTGATGAATGGATAAAAAATGTGTGGTACATACTTAAAATGGAATATCATTTAGCCATAAAAATAAAGTTCTGATGTATGATACTATGTGGGTAAACTCTGAAGACTTATGTTGAGATAAGCCAGAAACAAAAAGACAGATATTGTATGATCATTTATATGAAATACGAAAGCAAAGTTTATAGGGATAGACAGATTTTAGGTTTCCAGGGGTTGGGAGGTGGGTGGGGGGAGAGGAGGTTATTGCTTAATGAGATTATTGCAGTCTCTGAGATGATAAAAAAGTTTGAGTGATGGATATTGGTGACAGGAGCACAATATTGTGAATGTAACTTACACACTGATTTGTATACTTGAAAGTGGTCTGAGTTGTTACTACAATAAAAAGTTAAAAAAAAAATCAAGAGTAGGTAGAGGAGTGCATGGGTAGTTCAGTGGTAGAATTCTCGCTTGCCATGCAGGAGACCTGGGTATGACTGCAAGCCTGTGTATCCCCAAAATAAAACAAAACAAAAGAAAAACGTGAACAAAATCCCCTATGATATCCCCAAATTCCCATATCACGTATCTGCCTCTGTATGTGTATGTTTAGGTACAGAAATACATATATGTAGGGAGACTCATAAAAAAACAGAGTAGGTAGAGTTCCTCTGAAGTTCCAGTTACTGTCCAAATTAACTTTTTTGAGTATCGAAATAAAATTTTTGCTTAGTAGGAAAAAAAAAAAAGAGACAAACTTGAAGGGAAAAACCAACATTTCGACATTTCTGTAGTAATGGCTGGAGGCCTCCAGCCTGCATTTTCAATAACGGGCAGAACCACCAGACAGATGACAGGGAAACAGGACCTGACCGATACCGTAAGCACGTCAGACCCAACACACACACAGCAAACGCCCCAAACAACAGCAGGGCCCGCAGGCTTCTCCAGGGCACATGGGTCATCTGCCAGGGCCAACCACACAGGAGGGGACAAAACTAGCCTCTACATACCCTGAAAGATTTCAATCAAAGTATATAGAAAGAATGAAATCTTCTGAAGATTCCTCTCCAACCACAATGGAATGAAGTTAGAAATTAGCAACAGCAGGGAAAGTAAAAAATTCTCAAATATGTGGAAATCAAACAACACGGATAATCAATGAGTCAAATAAAAAAGCCATAAGGGAAATCTAAAAATATTTGAGATGAAAACAGAACAGACCAGGGCCGGCCATGGTGGCTCGGCAAGCAGGCAGGGTTCTCACCTGCCATGCCGGAGACCTAGGTTTGGTTCCCAGTGCCTGTCTATGTGAAAGAAAAAGAAAAGAAAAGAAAAGAAAAGAAAAGAAAATACAACAGACCAAAGGTTACTGGATGCAGCAAAAGCAATGCTCAAAGGGAAATTTATAGCTGTAACATCTACATTAAAACAGAAATCTCAAAACAATAACCTAACTTTATACCTTAAAAATCAAGAAAAAGAACTAAACCCAAACCTAGCAGAAGGAAGGACATAAAGATGAGAGCAGAGACACAGTAAAGAGAGAACAGAAAATCAATAAAATCAAAAGTTGGTTCACTGAAAAGACCAATAAAATTGACAAGCTGTTAGCTAGACTGACTAGGAAAAAAGGAGAGGAGACTCAAATCACTAAAATCAGAAATAAAAGTGGGGACACATCACTACTGACCCCACAGAAATAAAAAGGAATAAAAGAGAACACCATGGCATTCTATCTGCCAACAAACTTGGGTAACTGGAAGGAGATGGTATGGCTTGAAAAAGCTGTATTACTCCAGAAAAAACATGTCCTTCACCCTCGTCCACTCCTGTGGGTGTGCTCTCACTATATAAGGAGGACTTTCTTCCGTGAGTTCCACTTCCAACAGGACAGATCTTAATACTATTACTGGGGTCCTTTGTAAGAGAATGAGATTCAGACAGAAAGTGATGGAAGCAAGAAGCTGAAATAAAAAACACCTGGGAGAGAAGGAAGAAACCAAGAGACGCCACCATGTGCCTTGCCTATGTGGCAGAGGAGCCCAGGATCACCAGCAGCTCATCTTCAGAAAAAAGCATCGCCTTGATGATGCCTTGATTTGGATGTTTTCCTGTCTTCAAAACTGTGAGCAAATAAATTACCACTGTTTAACTTGACCCATTTCATGGTATTTGCTTTGAACCGCCTACGAAACTAAAACAGCTGAGTAAATTCCTAGAAACATACGAACCAGCTACACTGACAAGAAGAAATAGGAAATCTCAACAGACCTGTAACAAGTAAGGAAACAGAATCAGTAATCAAAAACCTCCAACAAAGAAAACTCCAGGACAACTTCACTGTTGACTTCTACCACATATATAAAGAAGATTCAAAACTAGTTTTCAAACTCTTTCAAATCACTGAAGAGGAGGAATTACTTCTAACTCATACTATGAGGCAAGCTTTACCCTGATACCAAGGTCAGACAAAGACACCACAAGAAAAGAAAACTACAGGTCAATATCCCTTTTGAATATAGATGCAACAATCCTCAATGTTGTAACAAACTGAAGTCAGTAATGCATTAAAAGGATTATACACTATGACCAAGAGGGATTTATCCCTGGAATTCAAGGATATTTCAACGTAATGAAAATCAATCAATATAATACACTACATAAATAGAAAGGAAAAAAAACCCTCTTGGTCATCTCAATTGATGAGATGATGATGAAAAAGCATCAGACAAAAACCCAACATCCTTTCATGGTAAAAACACTCAATAAAATAAGAGTAGCAGGTAACTTCCTTAATATAATAAATGGTATACATCAAAAACCCACAACTAACATCATGCTTACTGATGAAAGACAGAAAGCTTTTCCCATAAAATCAGGAATGTGACAGGGAGCTGTTGTCGCCATTTTAACATAGCCATGGAGATTCTAGTCACAACAATTAGGCAAGAAAGAGAAATGAAAAGCATCCAAATAGGAAAGAAAGAAAGAAATTTATCTCTGTTTGCAGATGGCATAAACTATATGTAGAAAATCCTAAGACTCCAGAAAAAACTATTAGGGCTAATAAATGAATGCAGCAAAGTTGTAGGGTACCAAATGAACATGCAAAAGTCAACTGTATTTCTATACATTACCAATGAACAATTCAAAAAGGGAATTAAGAAAGCAATTCCATTTACAATGGCATCCAAAAGAATACCTGGGGGCAAATTTAAACAAGGAGCTAAAATACCTGAATGCTGAAAACTACAAAATATTGCTGAAATAAAGACCTAAATAAATGGAAAGACATCACATGTTCATGGACATGAAGACTTGCTATTATTGAGATGATACTACCGAAAGTGATATCCAGATTCAGTGCACTTCCACACAAAATCCCAGTGAATTTCTTTTTTTCAGAAATAGAAAAGCTGGTCCCTTCAAATTCATATGGAATTTCAAGGAACTTCAAACAGCCCAGATAATTTTGATAAAGAACAAAGTTGGAGGACTCACACTTCCTGCTTTCAAAAATTCACTATAAAATAGCTACAAGAGTCAGAGGTATGGTCCTGGCATAGGGATAGACAAAGAGGCCAGCGGGTAAACCAAAGAGCCCAGCAATAATGAAGTGATTTCCAACCAGGGTACAAAGATCATTCCATGGGGAAAGGACAGTCTTCAACAAACAGCTTTGGGACAGCTGGATATCCACATGCAAAAGAATGACCATTATCTTAACACCATATTTAAGAATTAAATCAAGATGATCAATGGCTAAATGTAAGAGCTAAAAATATAAAACTTTTAAGAGAACATATGGGAAAATCTATCTGACCTCAGACTTGGCCTTCGTTTCTCAAATATAGCATCAAGGTACAGGAAACAAAAAATAGGTAAACTGATTTCATAACAGCTAAAATCTTGTGCATAAAAGGACCCTATCAAAAGTAGTGGAGACAACCCACAGAATGGGAGAAATTGTTTGCAGAGACTATCTAAGTGTTTACTATCCAAAATATATAAAGAAATCCTACAACTCAACAAAATTAAAAGCTGAATTAAAAATTTGGGCAAAGAGAAGCCGAGCACACAGAGGGTCCTGGGAATAGTGCCTTGGTCTGACTCCGCGGCATGGCCTTGAACTCTGGAGCTCCTTTGGGCACTTCGGACACCTCTGCAGCCCCTGCGGCTCCCACGGGTGGGTTTGGAGGACTTGGGACAGCATCTACAATAGCAGGTTCTGCATTCAGTTTTTCTGCTCCAGCTAACATGAGCACTACTGGACACTTTGGCCTCCTCAGAATAAAGGTTTTGGCACAACGACAGGAACTGGTACTGGTTTGGGAACTGGACTGGGATTCGGAGGATTTAGTACACAGTTGCAACAGCAGCAGCCAACTAGACAGAAGTTGTCATTTATGTTGTAGAACATTCTCCAAATGGCACGTCAACAAGAGTTCCAACTACAACATTATATACTCATTTTGAACAAGCCAATATAAAAACACAGTTGCAGCAACTTGATATAACACTTCCTATGACTAGAACTGAGCTTTCTCCTGCACAGATCAAACAGCTTTTACAGAATCCTCCTGCTGTTGTTGATCCTATTATCTGGGAACAAGCCAAGGTAGATAACCCTGATTCTGAAAAGTTAATTCCTGTACCAATGATGGATTTCAAAGAACTCCTCCGAAGACTGAAGGTTCAAGATCAGATGACTAAGCAACATAAGATCAGACTAGATATCACCTGAAGATATTAGTGAGTTACAGAAGAATCAGACTACAGCTATGGCCAAAATTGCACAATACAAGAGGAAACTCATGGATCTTTTCCATAGGACTTCACAGGTCTTAAACAGGAAATTCAGAGGAAGAGTGGTTATGCTATCCAGGCTGATGAAGAGCAGTTACGAGTTCAGCTGGACGGTATTCAGCGTGAACTAAATGCACCTACTCAGTTCAAGGGCCGACTAAATGATGTCTCAAATCAGAATGCAGAATCATTTTGGGGCAGTCAAATTTGAAGAAAGACATTACATAGATGCAGATCTGTTACGAGGAATCAAGCAGCATTTGAAACAACAGGAAGGTCTTAGCCACTTGATTAGCATCATAAAAGATGACCTAGAAGATATAAAGTTGATAGAACATGGATTGAATGAAAGCATCCACATCAGAGGTGGTATCTTCAGTTAGCAGTTCACAACCTTGTGTTAGAGATTTAAGACATTCATACTCTATGGCATCAGTCCTTCCTTAAGAATGAAACTGACCACATGGAGGAAATAAGGAAACAACCCTCTCCTGGCTTGGTTTCTGAGGTTACTTAATAAATTATTGTTCATCAAATCTGAAATGACGTCTAAGTTACCTCACAGCTCTTCAGAGATAGCTTCGAAAGATTTATATCTAAAAGCTCTATTTACTTTAAAAAAGAGAAGAACATAATTATCAAACAATACTACTGTGCATTTCTACAGCAGCATTGTTCTTAAAAATAATCAGTGTTTAATGATTATTCTCCATCAAGCTTGTACTCTAATTTCCATAGCAAGTAAATATGAACTGTCTACTTTGCACATAACAAAAATGGTATAATTTCTTGGATTTTGGAGATTTGTACTGCAGAGTGTAACTGTACATCTGTTTTTATATTTGTGAATTCATCTGTGGGAGGAATAAAGAAAATCCAGGAGTATTTAAAGATTAATGTGGTTCTTTTTCATTCTGCAAAGACTTTAAAATATATTTTTATATTATTTTACTGATTTTGAATTTACAGAACACACCTAAACAATGAGGGTGTGACAAAACTACTTATCATTTTTGCAATCTTTGTTTTTTAAACTATTTCTAAAAAAAGATGAAAACTTATAAATTCTTGGCTTCTCATTACTTTAAAAAAAAAATTGGGGCAAAGAACTTGGACATTTCTCCAAAGAAAATATGCAAATGGCCAGAAAGCAATGAAAAGATGCTCAACATCATTAGACATTAGGAACATGTAATTCAAAGTCAGGAGAAACCATTTCAGGCCTACTAGGATGGCTACAGAAGATAACAAGGGCTGACAAGGATGCAGGAAAATAGGAGACCCAGTACATCATTGGTGGGGTCAAATGCCACAGCCACCGTAGAAAAGTCTGGCTGCTTCTCTGAAAGTTAAAAGTAGAACTACCATATGACCCTGCAACCCCGCTTCTGGGAACATGCCTGAGAGAACTGAAAGCAGGGATGTCATCACAGCATGACCCCAAAGCGTCAAAGGGAAGACGCAACCAAGATGTCTATGAACCTCTGAAAGGACAAAGGAAATGCGGTACATGCACACAGTGGAATGTCATAAGCCATAAAAAGAAATGAAGCATTGATACATTCTACCTAGGAAACATCATGCCAAATGCACAAGTCAGACACAAAAAGCTACATATTGTGTGATTCCATTTATGTGAACTGTCTAGAATTGGGAAAACCATAGACAAAAGGAGACTGGTGGTTGCCAGGGTCTGGGGTTAGGGAGGAATGGGGTGTGGCAGTTTATGGATACATTTCTTTTTGGGGTGACAGAAATCAGATAGTGGTGAGGTTATACAACAGTTTTTGTGAAACACTGTTGAATGGTACTTTTAAATGGAAAATTGAACATTTTATGAATTACATCTCAATCAAACAGTAACAACAAAACTCAACCATATGTCAAAGGCAGCCACCATGCTAGAACCCAATCTGCCTAGCTCCAGCGACACGCTGGCTGCCGTGCCCCAGCCCTGGTATGGGGGCCAAGCCTGCACCTGACCCCGTGGGTCCCAGATGGGCGCGCACTGTCCAGCACCAAGCCCCAGTTGTGACAAGAGGCACACCCTCACATTTGAGGACAGGAGCACGAAGAACTGGCTATGTCAGGAAAGAAAAAGGGGACAGTGTATGTGAATGTTAGAGTTTATTAAATAGGAAAGCTATCAACAGGAGGGAAAAAGGGAATTTACTTGGAAACTGGGTGAGAAGGCGCACGGTACATGGTACACCCTTACTGGGACGTCAGATGTGCTCAGAAAGGCACCAGGTCTCCTGCCCACTGGGAAGGCACTGACGGAATGAAATTCCTAAATCCTAATCCTCACTGGACAAAATGCTACTGGAAAATCTGCCCCAGCCCAAGTATTTTAAAATATGAAAGCCAACAGAAAAAGTGCGTTCAACCAGCTTTACAGTGTGGGGTCCTTGTGACCTGGTCCCTGGAGGACCAGGATAGCAGCAAACACCAAGAGGCGTCTCAGAACCCTGAGCTGAAACCCGCTGGGGCCATGCCTGTGATGGCCACGAGTGAATGGCAAGTCAGAGGAGACACCAGGCGGGTGTAAAAAGGCACAGATTCCTGCACAAGTCAATACTCTGCATTATAGCTCACTGTCTGTCTCCACTTATTAAGTTAATTGAATTTCTCTCACAACTAGCAATCTGGGAAAATAATGGAAAGCACTTATTCAGAACTGCTGTTTCCATGTTTAGTAATTAAAAAAAAATCACTGGCTTTTATAAATGTTTTCCAATAGACTACAGAGTCTACAAAATAAGACACTTGACCAACAAAGATTTCATATAAACTATCTGTGCAGCTCATACTCATGGCTGCCTCTGGATGGCAACTAGCTAATGATACTGCTTTAGGTGATGAAATTAGTATCTCATGATAAATACTTTTACTATAGGGGAAGACTGCATATTTAAAGACACAATTGCATTTATAAATAAGCAAGTAGTGATTTCAGGATGTAAACAGAGCTTCAGGCTGGAAGCATTTCCGGGTTAAGACTCTTCCTCCTCCTCTTCCTCATCTTTAATTTCAGAAATTCTGTCTATAGATTTTAGGATTTCAGCGACAAGGTTCAATGTTTCTGCTCCAGAGACCAGCTGCCTAAAATAAAAACAGAGATGTCATGAGCCGTGGCTCCCAACAGTCAACAACAGCGATCTGCGCACGAGCAAAGCCACCAGCATGAGTGGCAAGTTCCCTCTGGAGGCTTGCATGTGCGCTGTGGGTGCACAGAGCCCAGCCCGAGGGAATACAACCACAGCAGCTGACACTTCCCGTTCTTCTGCACCAGCCACTGAACTAAGTGTATGTGCTTTCCACAACAGGAAGGAAAACATCACTGCTCCTCTTAAATCAGGATCTAAGTGAAGGAGCGGGGGCTCAAATCTGTCTAACACTGAGGTCCTCACCTTACAGGTAAGAGTGACGATCACAGAGCAGAAGGCTGGAAAGCCTGGGAGGCGCACGTGTACTCTGCACCCTCAGTCAAGGGTTAACACAGTCACACACATGCTTCCCCTTCTAGAGCTTCCCAGGAGGGCCAGAGCCAGTGTGGTCAAGACGGAGACCTTACTAAGGGATGGCCCTTGCCTGCAGGTCCATCCTGGTGTGGCCCGTGACACCAGGACTCCTAATGGCCAGTTGGACCCCGCTTCCCAGGCCACCCCCCAGTCCCCACAAGAGCTTACTTAATTGAAGAGTGTGCGTTGTTAATGACAACGCGGAGGTTCTGCAAGGCCACGTCGGTGTTCTGCTTCACCACGGTCAAGCTGGCACCCTGGCCAGACCGCAGGGCCTCATTCTCTCGCTGGACATTCGAGACCTGAGCCTGAGGAAGCGAGGTGGGTGGACGGTCGCAATGGGGCCTAAATCCTTTCCTCTTCACTTCAGAACTGCCAGCCTCACGTTCTACATGTGCTTGGCACCTCAGTCTATACCAACAGGAGATTCTTGCGAGTCTACAGCCCAACCTAGACTACCTGTACCCCCAGCCTTCTTGTTAAGAAAAAGAAACAGGACAATGAGGCCTTGAGCAATATGTTTCTTTATCAAAGGGCCTGCAGGGAAAACTCATGCGGTCCTGACTTCAAGTGCTTCACCTACTGGGCGTGAGGGAGGGACAACGCCAGCCAGCAGAGGCGTTGCTGAACTCACATCTATATACACTTGTGATTCTGCAGCTCAAAGGAAAACACCTAAGACCTTTTCTATAATTACCTGGAGCAAGCTTATTTCCTGCTTCAGTTTCATGACGTGATTTTCTGCCTTCATAGCTCGTTTCTGTTATTCAAAAACAAATGTATCACTGATGCGGTAAGGTGAAAGCATACTCCCCATGATGCAGAGAGGAGGGGGCTGGCGGTTCCCCCCGACAGAGGTGATACCTATCCAGTGCAATGATAACCCACGTGGGGTACAGGGCTCTGCCCACTTCCCCACTCCCTCCCTCCCTCCATCTCCAGCAAGCCCCTCCGCCATCAGAAGTCCTGCTGTGACGTGCCCTCCAGAATCTGTGCCTCTGGACTCTCTGCCTACAGTGACTTCTGGGACCACCCAGGACACCATGCCTGGTGACAAAAGTCTAACTCATAGAAGATGGACCCTCCCGAGAGCAGGATGCACTGATGTCCCAATACTCAGCCCCGAGTCATGGCCTTTCTGATAGGGGAGGGGCTTCTCACTAGCCCCATCTCCCTTTCAGGCTGCCACAGATCTGAGTGAGACGTAAAACTTTCTTCGTACGGTCATCAGCTCGAGGTTCTGCTCCACCTGCTGGACCACGGACTCCAGGTCATGGTAGTCACTCTCCTCCTTCAGCATCTTCGCTTCTAATTTCCGCTCAAGTGTCCTCACCCTTGGAAAAGGAAAGAGGGATGAGGAACTCAGGTGACCAGTCCCAAGAGTATTCCCAAAGGGCATTTTAATTTGACTAATGGATGGTGATGGCCCTGAGTGCACCGTCACAAAAACAGTCAGGCAGAGAGGGGGTGGGAGCATCCCACTAGGTAGGACTCAGGGGGACAGTCAGCTGCTTTCTTCAGACTAACGCAGAGTCTGGGGGACTTGGGTTTCATGCTCAAAACAAACATTTACCCAGAGCATGAGAAATGTGCTGGAGATTGAGGATTATGTAAAACAAAGACTCAATAAAACTTGTTGGATTACTTTGTTATTGTTTGGATATCAATTCCCCTGAACGTCAGATGTTCTCAATTGCATCCCTAACTAGAGTCTTACATACATTTCTGTTTGAGTTTCAGAGAAGCTCTGAACCTCATTCAGCTTTCTTCTTAGCTTAGAATTTTCATCTTTCAGCTGTAGAGAAAGAAAATCCTTATTAGAAACTCAGTATGCCTCACTCAGATAGGGCCTGCACGTCTGCAGTTTGGCTCTTGAACATCTTGCTTGACAAACAGAAAGAGCTGTGCCAACAGAGCATGAACCACAGTGCTCTCACCCGGGGCCAAGAACAAAACTGCGTCTTCCTGGAAATCAGTGCTCACAGATCCCAGTCTCATTCATGCCCTGTCACCTGTTTCCTTTCCTAGGTAATTATAACTGAAAAAAAAAATTCTTCCACTCAGAACACTTCCTGCACTGACCTGGAGCTGACTGCTCCATTAACCCCTCCTCTCCACTGAGCTCCTGGCACGCCTATGATGGGCCCCACCTGCCCAGGACCCTTTCGTTGGTTATGTTCACAGCTATAACTGAAGTCAGCCAGAGAGAAAGGTTCTCCAGAGGGAAATTTTACCAGAGGCTGCTGTGCAGCAGGTTGTCTTGACCTTCCAGTTAATCCTCAGATCATCAAGGAAGTGCACCCTGCCCTCACTTACTGCTTCGTAACTTATCTGCAGCGTCCGGAGGTGCCGGTCTCCCACAGACTCTCCGTGGGTGGTGAACTCTGTGGTGGGACTTCCTGCTGGAGACCCTGGGGAAGCACGTGAGTCAGTGTCACTTAGTGTCCATGCAGGAAAAGACTCGGGCCCTGCCAGCTCCGATGGGTTGGAGAAGAAGGACACGTAAGTGCTACAGGGTGAGGCGCTGGCAGCAACCCTCAGCGAATGTGTCTGCTCCATGGCCGATGGCAGATAGGTCCCATTCCATCCATCGTCCTCATCCTCATCCTCATCCAGGAGGTCGCCGGCCCCTGTCGGGTCTTCAAAAAATGGCTGCTGGTACTCAAGGCCATACCCCATGGTCTGGGCTGTTGGGGAGCTGTGCTGAAGCCCCAGTGAGTGCCTCGTGGCTTCCTAAAGAAAAAAGCAGGATGCAGAGCTTCTGATTCAGTAATGAGGTTGTACTTTTTTTGTCATGTGCCCAGCCCTTAAAAAAGGGGTTCACCGGGTCTACTGGAAAAAGGAGATCCCCAGAGGGCTCCAAACAGCTTTACTTCTTATCCCCACAAAAACCGCAAATGGCATTAGCACCTGGGCTTTGCCTCGCAGTTCATGCATTGCCTCCTCCAAAGGATGCTGTGAGCCAGAAAAGAGATGTTCTCTGAAGATCTTTTCTATCTACAGGCACTAAAAACAACTCCTTAGATTTACCTTTGAATAAATCCTACTGTTGGTCGTGTCCTCTTTTGACAGGTTGAGATTCTTGGTTTTCAGAAACTCTTTAAAGGAGAATGGATTTGCCTCTTCAAGATCTTCAAGTTTATCATCTGAAAAAAAAAAACCAAAAAATAATAAACAGTAAGGCAAATGTTTGAAGTCAACAAAGGTTATTAAAAGGGAACCTTCCCATTAGTTTCTCTTTCCAGAGCGCAAGCATATCTAGAACCAGAAATAGTCCTTATATCCCATGGTAACTTGGGTGACGCTAAAAAGTAGAACACAAACAAAAAAGTGGGCAATAAAACAGCTCTACCTCCTCACCCTACATTCTGCTCCTTCCCTTTTTAAGTTTCCTTGCTTCCCACATTGTGCTGCACACTCGACCCACCCAGGGTCAAAAATACTGACTTTGTACCCCACCCCATTCCCCTGTCCTGACAACTGGGGTGCATGCAACCCGGGCAACAGAAGGTTTAAAAGCACCTCAGATGCACAAAGTTTGGGAATCACTGTCCTACCTCACTCCTTCTTGCATAATTAACCACCAACCTGCATCTGTCCCAACCCTCCCTTCCCTCACCAAGGTGTCTCCCATGCCCCCAAATGCCTGACCAGTCACTGTAGCTGGGCCATCCACAGATTACTTTCTGAGTAGTAACCTTATGCCAGGCACCATGTTAAGCCAGCATCTTTGACCTCAGTCCCTGTCGTCCCTCCAGCCTCTTGGATGTCACTCTCTACCCTCCCTGACATCCAGGGTTCTTTTCTGTCACCAAATCTCAGGTTCTCCTGCCCTTGCACCTCCTTTCCCTCTACAATGAGATTAGGATTGAATCCTTTGGATGATATCCCAGCTGCTCTTTCCAGCTCCAGATCCACCACTAATTCCCTAGCAAGCCAAAAGCCCCACTACCTAAAGTGTGCCTCACATCATATGTCGGACAGAGAGAAAAAGAAAGGATTACCAAACTACTCTACCTCCAAAACGTGTCTCGTGGGCTCCTGATGGACCTTGCTTAGTACATTTCCCCTTTCCATAGCCAAAATCTGCAAAAAGACGTCACCCCACCATGACTGTGGGAAACCGTTATGACCATAAATTTATGTCTTCACGTTTTGACGTGGAGTCTCTATTGCAGTGGTTCTCATCACCCAAGGATGTTGTTTAAAAACTAAGCCCCAGGGCCCTGACCCTGCAGGTTCTGACTTTCACTGGCCTGGTGGGCCTTGGCATGTGTAATTTAAAAAAATGCTCCCTAGTGGATTCTGACTCCCAGTGGGGATAAGTACAGTGTTTGCCTGTCTTGTGCACACAGCGCCCCCCAACCCCACCCCTTCTCTGTGTTACCATTACTCAGACTCTAACACACCCACCTTCAACCTGCCCTTCAATCTTATCTAAACCCTCCCTGTATGGCCTGGATGTCAGGCAGTTTAGCTGCTTAGGAAGAGGGAGGGGGAGTTAGAACTGGGACCTGCCCAGCTGTGGAGACCAAAAACATCACTAACTCTTTTCCAGACAGGGTCTATTGCACAGAGGCTCCCTGGCCTTGTGCCCTGTCCCTCCACCAGTTCCACTGGGCTCACATCGGTTACAGCACCTATCATTCCGGATTGAGATTGTGTACCTAAATTGGTCTCCCCAAACTAGACTGTGAGCTCCTAGTGCGCGGGGACATTCTTCCTCTTTGAAAACCGTGAGTCTGGCACACTGGCCCACAGCGAGTGTGCGTTGCTGAGCAAATGGCTGTTAGCACTACAGCACAGTTACCTACAGGCAATGCAACAACTGGAGGGTTCCCTGAGGCTGGCGCCTTGGTCTCTCACCTGTGTCTCCCACTGAAGCTAGCACCGGACTGGGTACATAACACATAAACGTCGGCCGAATGCCGAAGAAGTGGGAGTCCAGGTCCCTGCCATGGGGGCGCTCACAGTCTAGCTGGGGGAGACAAGTTCGGCCCTCATAGAACGCTGGAGCTGTAAGTAACAATAAGAGCGACTTTACGGTGGACCGGGGGTTGCACCGGGGCCTTACGTATTACCTTACCTCGGCCTCAACATGACTCTGTGAGGTCAGCAGGTTCTGTTACCCCACGCGCGGAGGAGGCCGTCGCGACTCAAGGTAAGAGGCGGCATGCCGGCCTCGAACCGGCCCTGGACCCCGCGGCAGGCACTCGGGGTGCAGCATGACGCCCCGGGGGTTCCGGGGTCCTCGGAGTTGGGGGCTGAGCGCTGCTGGCCGGGGCCGACCCCATCCCCACCCTCCCAGCCGCTTTCCGTCCCCCAGGCCTCCCTGGGCAGCAGCCCGGCCCAACCCCGCTTACCGTCCGGAATGACTAGGCTCCGGGCTCGGGAGAGCGGGGTGACGCCCGGACGGCGCGCGTAGCCCGACATCCCCGCGGGCCCGGCCTTGCCTAGCCCGGCAGCGGCGGCTCCATGGCCTCGGCTCCGCTCGAACCGCGGCCCCCGTCGCCCGCCCCCGTCGCCCGCCCCTCGGCCGCCGCTGCTCCTCGGTGCCGCTGGCCGCTGCTTCCCGTCCGACGACCGGAAGCGCGCGCCGGAACCCCGCCGGCGACGGAAGTGGAAGTGACGACAGAAGTGGCGGGCGGAGGCACAAGATGGCGGCTGTGGTGGTGGCGGCGAGGCGGTTGCTGCGAGGCTCGGCTTCTTGGGGCCGCTCGCGGCTGAGGTGAGCCGCTGGCGAACCGGGTCTCGGAGGGCGGTCGGGACCGCTCGAACTCCTCCGACGGCAATGACTCCGGTCTCCTCGCGTCCAGACACGGCGTCGACTGGACGGGTTCTGTTTGGGAGATACCAGCTTCGTCCCCCAGGCGATGGGGGCGCTTTCCCGCCTTGTGTCTCGAGCCTGGTACCCGAGGTCCATCCGCGCCTCCTCTTTCCGGATCCTGAGTCTTCCCTCATCCTAACCCCTCCGGCCGAAGAGGCTGGTCCGAGGCCTTTCCATCTTTTGTGCCCGTTACCTGCCGCGTGCTCCTTTACGAGGCCAAGGCAGAGCAGTCTTCCCTCCTTTAGATCCAGATTCGCGGTTCTCACTGACACCAGAGTCTGTGCCTTTGGCTCCTGTGTTGTATGCGCTTCCCATTGATTGCTGACCCTCTCCCGGTCAACTCCTCCCGCTTCTCCCACCCCAGCGACCAAGTCAGCCTTTTGTTTCCTACTGGCACAGTCATGCGGGCAACAACTATGTGTGGACCACCTGTTGTATGGCAGACACTGTGTTAGGTGCAGGGGTGCAGTGGTAAGCAGAAACAGTTAACTGTCCTCTAGAAGCTGATACAGACTAAAAAGTGAACAGAGTCTCAGCAAAGATATGAGTGCTTTGAAGTAAAGAAGCAGCATTCGGTGACAGTAAGGGGAGAATAATTTTATATAGAATGATAGAATCATTCAAGGTGTCTCTCTGAGAAGATGACATTTCAGCCAGGGGACAAAGGAGGAGAGAAGGGTCAGCCATGTGAACAGTGCAGGCAAGAGCAAGGCAGACCCTAGGACAGTGACAGAGCGTTCCAGGAATTGACCGAATGATCAACATAACCGGAACCTAGGGAGGTGGGTGGGGTGGTGGTTAGGAGATGACTTTGAAGAGGGGACCCAAGACCAGATCATGCAGGGCCTCCCTAGCCAGGGAATAGAGTGCGGTTTTTCAGAGTTCATTGAGGCCGTTAGGCCAGTGCTGTTCTGGCTGCGTTATATCTACCAATTTACTTGGCCTTAGGTCCCATGGCTGAGCTATGACTTGTGCCCAGACATGGTACCCTTGATCCTTTGTATTCTCCTTTGAGGAGGATACACAGGCACCCGGGTCTGAGTCTTTCTGTTGTAACTGGGCGGGTTTCTCTGCCGCAGGTTCAGAGCCCCCGCATACCGACAGTTTAGTAGCGGCGGTACCTATCCCAACATCCCCCTGTCTTCTCCCTTACCTGGAATACCCAAGCCTGTTTTTGCTACAGTCGATGGACAGGAAAAATTTGAAACCAAAGTTACCACGCTGGATAATGGGCTTCGGGTGGCATCCCAAAATAAGTTTGGACAGTTCTGTACAGTAGGAAGTAAGTACTATTATGGGTGATTTCATTTGTTTTAACGGGTGTATGTTTCAGTCAACAGTGACCCATAATTTCTGTATTAATTACGAATTGTACTGTGAGTGAAAGCATGCTGTAAAACCTGAAAACTTAGTAACCAAATTAGGAACAGTGGTCATTTTTGTAGGTGGTATTTAGGGTGGATTTTTTTCCCCCTTTCTACTTTTCTATAATTCTGAAAGAATTCTGCCACAGATATATACATCACTGTATTATCAGAAAAATGTAAAATAAATTCTTTTTTAAAGAGCTTTGCCAAGGTATAAGTGGCATACAGACCATACACTACTAATATCTATAATCAAATAATCATTGCCATACATATGCACCTGTGAAACTTAGCATTACAATTGAGATAATGATCATAACTATCACACCTCCATAATTAAATCTGGTTATTAAGCTCTTTCACAATTTAAAAAGATTTCTCTTGATGAGATCTTCTGTCTTGAACATTTGATTTGACATTTGATTTCTTTTTTTATTACAAGTTCTTATTAATTCAGGATCAAGATATGAAGCAAAATATCTTAGTGGAATTGCTCACTTTCTGGAAAAATTGGCATTTTCGGTAAGTGTTTGATTTATGATATTCTGAGACTGGGGAAGAAGCTTTCCTTTTTAAGGGTGGTTTTTATTTTAATAAATGATTAAGTTGCTAAGTTAATGCTATTTAAAAACCTTTGAGTTAAAAGATAACTTGACTGTATGTATTTTAGAAGGGAAAGTAAATTTCCATCTTAAAAACTGTTTTCTAGGGATTGTTTTGGATAACTTATTTAGGCTCTCTTATTTATTTCCACCAGTCTACTGCTCGATTTAACAGCAAAGATGAAATTCTGCTTACATTAGAGAAACATGGAGGTATCTGCGACTGCCAGACATCAAGGTACAATAGCTGTTACTAAAATAAAGCTTGTTTTGCCTCCACTTTGAACTGTCTTTTTCCCTCTTGGCCGAAGTGCCACTGAGCCCCACTGTCGGAGAAGTCAGGGAGGTGGACAGTGAGAAGGGGCCCTGGTGACTGGTTGGAGCAATGGAGAGCTGGGTGGGCAAGATGCACAGAGCTGGGAAGGCAGTGGTCTGCTGAGGGGCAGCAAGAAGCTGTGTGTAGCTAGAGCACAGACTTGGGGGATGGGGGGTGGTAGAGGCTGTGGCAGTGGCAGGTGGGTCTTTGCAGGCCTGGCTTGGAGCTGTCAGAAAGCTCTGTCAGGACAGTATGAGGTGGGCGCATGATTTATGGATTATTTTTAATTTGAATGCTTTGCTGTAGTTTTTTGCATACAAAGAAATTACATATAAAAGACTTACAAAGTGCTAAGGATTGAAGTTAGAAGTTAGCGTGGAGGCAACATGGTCACCTTTTTAAACAGGTCTGTTAAAAAATCTTGGCCCCAGCTGCCCCTACGCAGCTCCAAGCTCCTTACCTCCTCTGATAGGCCTCAGCCACTTGTAGCTCAAGCTGTTGTTCCTGCTTTTCTCCCGTCTTCCTTTCCCATCCTCCCCCCCACCCCCATTCTACCTCCACCTGGTCCTGCAGCCACACTAAGAATGGCCTCCAGTGGAAAGGTCCAGAAATCCCCCTTCCGTCCCAGGCCTCCCCACTGCACCCAGCTCCCAGGCCTCACCCCTTCCCATGTGCCAGTGGTGTCTGTTCTGCATAGTCCAGTGCTGGACTATCTCTGACCCACTCAGCTGAAAACCTCCATTCACATGGTACCCCAGGTTTCTCCTGCCATCTGAGACCAGACACCTTTCCATATTAATCCGCCAGTTTCTTCATCAACACCAAGGAAGAACAGAATGAAACATTTTATCTTTTGGAAGCATGTGGTTGCATACATCTTTTTCAGAATTGGCTCTTTAGCATTTTGACTTGACGAGTCTTTTATTCAGGTATTTACCTGTATGCAGTTATGCTTCTTGCCTGCTAGGGATTTTTACTGTAAGACTAATAGGAAAAGACTTGAGAATGCTGATCCTTAATGAAAAGTAATAAAGGACACCCACAGGTGTGCAAGTCTTTAACACGATGTAATTGTCCTGTCCCGGTAGGACCTCAGTCCCCAGTGCTGTTGCTTTTTTCCAGAGACACCACCATGTATGCTGTGTCTGCCAACATAAAAGGCTTGGACACTGTGGTTGGCTTGCTGGCTGATGTGGTCCTGCAATCCCGACTGACAGGTATGAACCTGGGACATAAGAGGTGGACCGGGGGTGATGGTGGAAGCACAGCATTCTTGGTTATTGGAGGAGTTGAGTTTACATTATGACAGTGAGTTATGACAGTGAGTTGGCATGATTTCATGGGAAATTACACTGAGGAATGGAAAACTCCTTTGCCTTTAGAGAGAGCCCTTAAAACTTGGACACCTCTCCTTGTACTTTTGACATTTCTTGAGAAATTGGATTTTTCATTTCAGAAAGGCTCCTCAGCTATCTATCTTGTTTTTCCATTGCCCTTCATTGCCTTGTGGATGGCAGGACTCGTGAACTTCCTGCCAGGAGTGGACAGGAGATGGGATGGTGCTGATTGTTGCAGCTGCCTCCCTACCTGCTCTGATTTGGAGCCCCAGCCTCTGGTCCCCAAGGCTGCAGGTCCATGTTAAGATCTGCCTGGTACTTGTGCAGTCAGGCCAGGAGCCAGCACCCCCTGATGTCTGTGTTTCTATGTCTTCTAAGCATCTTGATCTCTGATACCACCTCATCCTCATGGCAGTGCTTGCAAACACACAGTTCTGGTATCTTCCATGCTTTTTACAGATGAGGGAGCTAGAGCTCAGAGCAGGTCCGAGTGACTGCCTCATGGCAGAGCCAGGGAAAAAGGCCTGCTTGCCCTGGGGGTCTGCTTGCAATGGCTCTCCCCCTCTCTCACACATGTTCCCTCCAGCTCTGCCACTGGAATCTGGGGTAGAGCCAGAGGTGACTCTGCTACCACTCACCACCACTGTCATGGCAGACGCTCTTCTGCCTAGTTTAGTGGTGCGGGATTAGCTGTGCTCTTTGTTCCCGACTGTGATCTGATCCCTGGTCCTCTGGATGCTTTTTTAGATGAAGAGTTGGAGCTGACCCGCATGGCTGTCCAGTTCGAGCTGGAGGACCTAAATATGAGGCCTGACCCAGAGCCACTCCTCACTGAGATGATCCACGAAGTAAAGTGTAAACTCCACTGCCCGTAGCCACACACCCGCGGCCCTCCCATCCCAGGCCAGGGGGAAGATGTTTGCTTCCAGGGGCCATCCTGTGGGCTGTGGGTGTTTGCAGCACATGCTTAATTCCCAGATCTTCCACAGCTTCTGTATTTGCACCTTCTTATTGTAATGAAGTCTTTATTCACCACTCCATCTACAAAAGAATCTTTTGTACAAAGTTCCCCTCTGGTGCGGTAGATTTTACTGTTTTCAAAAATACAAAGTTGCCACTGCCAAATAGATAAAACAGCAGATTATGTGATGTTTTTTCCAAAGATGTGTCCAGAGAAAAGTTCCAGCAGGCCCAGCTTGTCATTTGAGGAAATGTGGTTATGTTTGCTTTAGTCACTTGTGTTTATCTCAATTCCCTTTTTAGGCAGCTTACAGGGAGAACACAGTGGGCCTCCACCGTTTCTGCCCCACAGAAAATATTGCCAAGATCGACCAGAAGGTGCTTCATGCCTACCTGAGGAACTACTACACCCCCAACCGCATGGTGCTGGCTGGGGTGGGGATGGAGCACGAGCACCTCGTGGAGTGTGCCCAGAGACACCTGCTGGGGGTACAGCCAGCCTGGGGGCATTGGGGGGCCACAGACGCCGACAGGTCGGTCGCACAGTACACGGGAGGGATCGTCAAGGTAAGGCCAGGACAGAAGGGAGTCCTGGTCTCGGGCTGTGTGTGCTGTTTGACTTCTGTTTGGGGGTGTCTTTATGTCTGTCCTGAAGGTGTTAGAGGCTACCGTGTCCTTGGATCCACCTCAGCATGCGCTGCCTTCACACAGTGGGGTGGGATGTGTCCCGTGTGGCGGCTGAGGGCTTGTTAGACTTGCGCGTGTGAGTTGCATGTAGTAGAAGGTAGATGGTTCTTACCCCTGAGCAGGAGCTTGCCGATGTTGCGTATGATTTCTATATAATCAGGTTTTGTTTGTTTTTTATTAGAGCAGCTGTAGGTTTACAGAATCATCATGCAGAAAGTAGAGTACCCCGGTTCTCTTCTCTCACATGCAGTTTTTCTTTACTGACATTTTGCGTTGTGTGGCACCGTTGTTACAATCCATGAAACAGGAGTATGATGATTGTGCTCTTAACTTTAGCTCACTGTGCACACTAGGGCTCGTACCCATGTGTCAGGGTTCTTGTGTGTGTGCATAACTGTTTTGGAGATGTTTTGATCTGAGAAGGTGGCAGGCCCTGGCTGCCTTTCACCTGACCTGCCCTTGTTTGTCTTTGGCCACAGCTGGAAAGAGACATGTCCAACGTCAGCCTGGGACCCACCCCAATCCCCGAGCTCACTCACATCATGGTGGGCCTGGAGAGCTGCTCCTTCCTGGTGAGTGGCAGGAACTGGTCAGCCCGCAGCGCCCTCGTGCAGGAGGGCTGGCTCCTTGCCTAGCTCTGCATTCCTGGCTCCCATAGGAGGAAGATTTCATCCCCTTTGCCGTGCTGAACATGATGATGGGAGGAGGGGGCTCCTTCTCAGCTGGTGGGCCCGGGAAGGGCATGTTTACCAGGCTCTACCTCAATGTGCTCAACAGGTGGGTGGGCTCCCCATGGGCATCCTCTGCTTTCTTTGCGGAGTGGGGGCATCTTCCAGGTGTTCCTTCCTCCAGTTTGTGTGTTGGGTGCTGTCCAGTAATCCTCACTGCAGCATGTCCGTTTCCCCTGCAGACACCATTGGATGTACAACGCCACTTCTTACCACCACAGCTATGAGGACACAGGCCTCTTATGTATCCACGCCAGTGCTGACCCCAGGCAGGTGAGGGCCAGGGCTGCAGTCCCTCCCCCTAACTTTACTCAGCACATCCTCTTTTTCCTCCCTCTAGAGCCATCGTCAAATGTCCTGGGATGGTGCCTCAAAGGTTATGCCCAGATCCTCCATTTTGACTAGTTCATGCCTTAGAGTGAAAAACTCCCCTTTCAGGCTGTAGTTAAGAGCCTCTCTGGGGGACCCTGCCCAAGTGCACACGTAGGTGGTAAGTCTCTGGTTGTGCTCTTCATCCATGTATTCTTTTTCATAGGTTCGTGAGATGGTAGAAATCATCACAAAGGAATTTATTTTGATGGGTGGAACTGTGGATGTGGTGAGTCCACATGGAGCTGTTTTCATACCTTTCCGCAGCAGCTGATAGGTAGAGTTGTGTTACATTACAGGACTGGCCAGCAGTGGGTTCCTGTTCTCATTCCCCCTGCCCGGTATCCCTACTAGGGCCCCCTGCCCCGCCCCAATGTCTCCACAAGCCCAAGGAGTGGAAATGCAGGACTGGCTTATGATTTGGCTGCAGATCCATGTCCTGGGAAAGCCCTCCCCTCCCTTTGAGCTTCAGGTGAAAGGAAGTCCTTGCCCTGGAAAACCTTTCTGCCAGTCCTCCGCTAGCTGAAAAATGTCAGGGGCTGCTTGCTGCACAGTGCCATGAGCACGGTCATGTGCTACATTGTGTTACTTGCTCGTGGAACTTTCCAGGTGGAGCTGGAGCGAGCCAAGACCCAGTTGATGTCCATGCTCATGATGAACCTGGAATCCCGGCCTGTGATCTTCGAGGATGTTGGCAGGCAGGTGTTGGCCACCCGATCCAGGAAGCTTCCTCACGAGCTGTGCTCTCTCATCAGTGAGTGCTGGGTAGAGTGGGCACGGCAGGCCTGTGGGAGGCTCACGGGCAGGGCTTTCTGTCTTTACAGGCATTCCAAGGGTCAGAGGGGCAGAAGGCAGGGCCTCGTCTTTGCCACTGCAGCCCAGGCTCACAGACCGCCCCTCTGTGGGTCGGCGCTGCCTTAGGCATCGACCAGCTTTCTGTGCTCCCTGGTGGGAGAGGTTGAATATGGTAGGGGACAAAAAGTGCTGAGCACAGCGCAGGACCCCACGCCTTGTGGAATGATGATAGCTTGGAACAGTGCTTTGCAGTTTGGGGCCTTATGGGGAGTGTCTGGTCCCCTGTGAACAACCTTCCACAAGTCCTAGATCTTCCTCAGGTCACGTGCCAGCTTTTATGGGCATAGAAGTCTTTGGGGCTAGTATAACTTGGCTTCCTCAGATTCCCAGAGGGTCCATGACCTGGTTCTGGGTGCACATCACCCAAGACTCACGCATTAGCTTTGTGTTTCATACTGAGCCTGGCCCAGAGCTGCCTGGTAATGGGCTCTCAGGCACATGGTGTCTTCAGGCAGCTTCCTGGGCTGTGCAGAGCTTCAGCCCCGTGTCCTCCATGCTTAGGGCTTGCCCCACCTTTTTAAATTGGCACAGCAGGCCCTTGTTCTCCCTCCATTAACCCCTTCAGCCCCTCAAGTAAAAGCATACTTAATCTCCTAAAGGTCTTGTTTTCTGTAGCAAAATAGATGTGCTTGGGTGGCATGCTTGTGACGTGTTGTCTCCAGTTCCTTGCTGCCCTTCTACTGATGCAGCATGCAGCCCCTTGGCCTCCCTCATTCCACCTCACCCTGCTGTCGGTGCAGCCCTGAGATTGTTTTCTTTTTTTTTTGAGCAGGTCCATCGTACAGTTAAGACATTAGAGAAAGAGCTCTTTCTTTTAAAAATGTTAGCTCCTGTTAAGGTGGATCTGCCCTACTCCATTTACTAAGAGAAACCTACCTCTGCCATTTCCCCCTGTTGTGGCTCCTGGGCACCACATTGACCTGCATCTGTGGCCCCCTGGGCGTGAGGGTGACAGTCAGGGGAAGCCCCTAGCGACAGCGCAGCCCACACAGGCAGAGTAGTCGGGAGCACTCACAGCTCTCACTGAGCCCCCATTGTCCCCTGTGCCAGGCAACGTGACGTCAGAGGACATTAAGAGGGTGACTTCTAAAATGCTCCGTGGGAAACCTGCAGTGGCGGCACTGGGCGACTTGACAGACCTGCCAACCTACGAGCACATCCAGGCGGCGCTGTCGAGCAGGGATGGGCGCCTGCCCAGGGTCTATCGGCTCTTCCGGTAGCAGCGCTCTGAGGCCTGGCACAGCCCTGAGTGCTGGAGCATGTTTCTAAATGCATTTCTTTGGATGTTACTTTAGTGCAAAAAGACGCCTGGGTATATAAACAGTGGGAAATGGGACTCGTCTTAAACGTGAAAGAACACATTTAATACTGCTGGACCACCAACTTGGTTTTCACTCCTTCAGAATTGCTTATGTCCATCCGTGGAATAAATACTTGCCTTCACTGCTCCAAGCTGGAAACAAGGTAAAGCTCAGGGGGATTAAACGCTGCCTTCAGTGGTAAAACCAGGTCCGTGTGTATCCATAGCCTTTGTTATGGATCCTAAGCATTTGGAATCTGTTTGAAGTTGCTGAGTGAGTAAATGCACAGGTACCTCACTGCAGAGACCAGTGGGTCCGTCAGCTCTCCCGGCTTCCTTTGGAGGTCCATGCCATGTGCCCAGAGCTGCTGAGACCCTGGGCTCAGTCACTGGGCATTTGGGACCGGGACTCGTCCCTGGCAGAGTGGCCAGGACAAGGTCAAATGTACCACCTGCTGGAACGCAGGTGGTGCCGATAACAAAATGGTGGATGCTTTTCTTAGCGGTGTTTTCCTCACCCTCCAGTAAGGACGGGAACGTTAAAAGGCCCTAGTGGCAGTTTTCGTGGAAAGCGAAGGCTCAAGTCGGCAGGCGAGTGAGACATTTCAACTGGGAGCTGTCCGGTTTGACACAGTATTGCTAAGCCTTGTGGAAGGTGTGTTCCTATTTCAGATGTCAGAACATGGGCAGGGGAAGGGCTTCTAGAAATCTTTAGGTCCGTGGAAATGGGTGAAGCAAAAGGAAGTTGCAGCTGCAGAGCCTGCAGCTGTTTTGAAAGATAGACTGAAGAGCTGTAGCATTCGGCATGTGTGGTGTGGGAATTTCAGGGGAACCAAAGGGTCCAGCAGCTTTTAGTCATGCAGTTTCAAATTTGTTAGTTGGCATAGGCCAGTGGTTTTCAGATTAGGACACACAGAAATTGCCCGGGGCTGGGCATTGTGACAGGCTGGAGGCTGCAGCAGTTGTGGGTTGGGCCACACTTTTGCTGCAGTCTTGTTAGAGAATAGTTGACAAAAGCTATTTTTAATCTAAGAACCTTTTTTGCTGTGGAGTTGGATGATGGAGTGGGTGTTTAAGGCAATCCAATAAACATTTCAACATTCCTTCGGTTTTTAATCCATTTATTATATTACCAGAACCTGTCATATCTTGAAAACCCAGCACCTTCGCAACACACATACTCTGCGTGAGCGACTATGGGGGACATGTACTGAACTCCTGGCGTAACCTGCCCTCGGCTTTGAGCCCAAGGGAAATAGAAACGGATGATACTGTTTTCTCATAACATGACTTCCAGGAGTGGATTTTCAGTGGTTTTAAACCCTTTCTCATTACCACATTGGAGAAAAGCCTGGTTTGGCAGCGCTGCTCCCTCTGGCTGGGGTTTAACTGTGCCCTGAAGGGGCTTTGCTGGGTAATGGGGACTCGAATGGAAAGGAGGTCTGCAGAAGAGAGGCTGTACGGTCCCTCCCGTGACCTACTAAAGCCCTGACCTCTGGAGTTGAAGGTCAGCACTTCCTTTACCACCACAAACCAGATGCCAGTGCTACCCATAAAGCTGGTAGTACTGTTCTTGGCCAACAGTTTTTATTAGAAAAAAAAGAGGACTTGTAACTGTAAACACCCCCCACCCATTCTTTTAAAATGACTATTTTCAAGAGAAAATCATCCCCCAGAGTCCAACTGATGTCTGAGCTGCGTCCTGCCCCCTTGACACCTGCCTCTGTGCTGGACTGGCTTATGCATGTGCAAACATTTTTGCACACAGAAGCAAATTGCCTTGTACCTGTTACAGGTCACGATCCCACGTGCCTGGCACTGCGACCACCTCCTAATGCCCAGTCCACATCCGGCACCCCCTGTTCACTTCCTTCAGTCCCACCTCACCCCCGCTATCCTGGTCCAGATGGCCACAGGCCACACTGCAAGAGCCGCCCCGCCCCTGGGGCCCATGGGCTGTGCCCCACTCAGGGCCAAGACACTTGCTGTGTCTCAGGTGGGACATCCTTCTTGGGCTCTGTCAGCTCCTGCCCATCTTTCACCTCCCCAGGTGCCCCTTCCAAACTGTCATTCCCAACCCATTTTCCATCCCTGAGTGCTAACATATATCCAGGCATCTTTTTTATATGTGCCCCCCCCCCCCATTAGGGGGACATAATGTGAGAGTTTCTTTGCTCATGCTTCTATCCTGGGGGCTGGAATATGTAGTGGGCAGTCAGACACTCGTCAGATGAAGGACACAAAAAACTGGGAGAGAACAAAAGCTAAATGTAAAAGAAAACCCTCAAGCTTGTTGTATTTCACAATTCTTTATGCAACTTATTTCTTGGAAACTGGCCAACTTAATTTGCATTAATCTGACTTTTAAACTAAATTTCCAAAGGGCATTCCTTTCATCTAAACTAAAGGGCTCCTGTTGAGCAGGGCTCCAGCCTCGGAACCCTGGCCTGGTCTGTGTGGTGTTTTCCCCAAGGCATGACGCAACACTAGCTCCGGGGACTGTTATCACTTGTCCTTACTCTGGGGGCACAATCAAACCTTTCTTTCCCATGGTTTGGGTCATAAAATATGCCTACAAAGAATCTGTAAAAGTCTAATTCAGTTCAAGCCTCATTACCACAAAAATCTTTCTAACAAAGAGATTTTCAGTAAATTGATAATTGACCACACATTCATTCAAGCAAAATTGTATACAGACAAACAAGCTGAATAGTTTCTGGAAATTAGATGAGAATGGCTGTGCCCTCTCTTTAATAGAATTTATCCCATTGTATCAAAAGATTGGGGTGTGCCACTTGAGAATTTACATTCGTACTTCGGATGCTGACATTTGTGGAGGTTTTCTATGACTCACTGGAAAGCGGCTTCTTGTTTTGCAGGGATGCACTCAACAAAGCCCACTCCCAGGCAGCGCTCACGCGGGTCGGAGGACAGCAGGCAGAGGGGGGTCAGACAAGCCGGGCCACAGCTCAGGGTGAAGGACTTTGGTCTGCGTTGTGGAGCCTTTTTAAAAAAAACGTTATAAGAAAAGGGGTGCACACAGATGCTTTCTCTCCAAGGTTCAATCTTTGGCCAGAAAAAGAGTTTAAGGTTCAATTTATGCATTTATTAAAAAATATAAATATGGAAAAATAAATAATTTGAAAGACTAGATCAAATGCCCCTAGATTTTTCCACATTCAAAGCCTATACTTTCCTCAAGTGACAGGATGAGACAAAGTGAGGACCTCTAACCGTCCAGAAGAGAGGACATGGTGGTCACAGGGCTGGTGACATCATGTGCTTCCAGCGGTTTCTGAGGCAAGGAGGGGGCTCAGGTTAGTACCACCCTGTGGCTGTGTTACAACTGAAGGTGGCCTGACAGCCCAAGGGCCAGGCCTGCTTTTACAAGGGGGCTAGGAGGTTAGGGGAAGGGGCTGCTCGCCCCGGGGTGGAGCTGTGCTGGGTCCTTGTGGTTGCTTGCGCCTCACAGGCTGGCCTGGCCTCAGTTTGGCTCTAGGGTGTGTCCAGGGGTTCTGCAGCCCCCAGGCCAGCTGCCCTGCAGATGCAGTGCAGTGTGGGGGTACAGAAGAGGGCAAGCCCTGTTCCTGGTGCTGGGAGTCAGAGGGGATGGGGAGTGAGATCTGGATACCCTAAGAGGGACTGGCCACGCTGCTCTGGTGTGGAAACACCAGTGAAGCCGAGGGGGAATTTTAGGGCTCACTAGCAGAAAACGGGGATCTCTGCTACTGGCCATTCCTGGCCAACCCTGATGGAGACCTCTGCCATTGAGAGTCCTGGCCGGGCAGGGACACTGGAGCTGGTCCCAGGCCTTGCCTGCCCATAGGCCCGTGAGAGCCTGTTGGTGAATACGGCTTTATCTGGTTAGGGGAACACAGCCATTCTCAGGGTGGCCTCCCTCCTGGGGCACGCACTCATTGGGGTGCACCCCTGCAGACTCACTGCCACTGGGCTAGAGCATGGGTGGGAAAGGAGGCCAGCTTTCAGGGGCATGACACAAAAGGCTATCACGGAAAACCCGCCTGGCTGTCCCTGCAGCAGGCCAGTGCCTCATTCAGCAAACTTCCTCAAGAAACCGTACAGATGGCACTGGAGTTCTGATTCTTCAGTGCTTGCTGCCTCTGAATTTCTCTTGAAATTCGTCTTTTAATTCCTATTAAGTATAGTTCTCGGTCAAACTTGCCGGCCGCCAGTGGGATGCTGCAGAGAGAAGAGCCTGTTGGAAAGGGCAGGTACAACTGTCCTGGGAAGGGTGCAGGGGCTGCCTGAGGAGGGCCACCCACTGGTGAGCTGGGCCCCACTGCCCTTAGGATGCTCCAGGCTGACCTGGAATGGGAAGGGGACAGGGCCTGCCTGGCTGGGTCCCTCTAAGAATACCCCTACATGGGTGCAGAGCCTGGTGAGCCCAAGGACCCTGGGAGTGCCGCTCGGTGGCCACCAGATCCCTGGCTGTGGCAGCCATTTTCCTTGGGGGCAACTAGCAACCCTGCCCTGCACACGCCCGCCTCCAAACATGTACCCCAGGACCCCGAGTACGCGGAGCCATACACAAGTCCTCACTTGTCTCTCCCAGGCCTCACTTTGACCCGGAATAGGCCGTAAACCGGGCGGTGGTCGGACGTCCTGATCCCAGGGCAGGATGAGTACTTGAGCGGGCAGATGTCATCCTTGTGGCGACTTCTATACATGACCCGGTCCTTGGGGGAAGTAGTGCAGCAGACGGGAGATCATGTGGCCCTTGGCCGCAATGCTTGGCAGCTCGCCCCACATGGTAAACAAATTCCCAGGACAGGGTCACCTGTGGGCACCTGCCCAGGGCCCTTGCCTTCCAGGCCCCTTCCTGGCACTTGTCTGTGGGTACAGGTGGGAGCTGAGCTGTCCCCCACCAGTGAACCCACTCAGATGACATCCGCCCCACCCAACCCCCTTGGGGGAGGTCCAAGGAAACCAGGTGAGCCCTGCATCCACGGGAAGGGCCTGGACCCATCTGGTCAGAGCCACCAGGGGACCTGGCAGAGGGAGTGCAGAATGGTGGGGTATGAGGTCATCATGGCCTCCCCCGAGAGCTCCCAGGGCGAGGAGCAGAACCCCTCACCAACCAGAGCAAGGAAGGGAAAGCGCTGGTCCCAGGCCACCCATTCCTGACCCCAGGCAGGGGATGTCCAGGCCCAGGATGCTTCCCTCTCTAGAGAGCAGTCGTGACCAGGACATGGGCTGCTGGCAATGAGGGAGCCACAGTGAGCCCACCACTGGGGGCTGGGGAGAGAGGCTGTGCCTACCGTATAGGAGGGTGTCCTCTGCTTGGAGGTGCTGTCATACGTGTCCTTCCCAAGGTCGAATTTGTATGAGGGCAGGAAGTGGATATCTGGCTCCTGGAAGCCTTTGAAGATGGACCCTGCAGTGGGCACGGACGGACCTCAGGCTGGCCCAGCAGCTCCCAGGATGGCCGGAGCCCACGTGCCCGGCCCTGCCCTACCCCCCCCGAGGGTGCTCACCTTTCCTCATCTCCCTGGTCAGCTGGTCATGTGCCAGCAGAGCCGACACGTTCGTCTCCAGGTCCTGCTTCAGGATGGCCTCCACGGCTGCCCGCCCGCCACTCAGGCGGAAGTTGAAGTCCCCAAACCAGAAGACCTCATCAAAGCGGGTGGTGACATCAGCTGCAGCACAGGGAGAGCGCATTTGTCCCACCCTCTCACCTTCAGCCACCGCCCAGTGACCTCCGTTCTAGGCACAGCTTCTAGGAAACCGCCTGGAGCAGAGGACAGGTGGTACCCCCTCCCCGGGGGATGGAGGCTGTGCTGAGAACAGGAGCTCACCTGGGCTGGAGCGGTAGGGGTTGGTGTCCGGCACGTTCCGGGGCAGCCCCAGGGCCTGGATGGTCTTGGCGTAGTCCAGCAGCCTCTCGGCCACCTTCCCGTCCCCAGCTGTGGGACACATGGGCCATGCCCGTGTGGGAGGGGCCCAGTTTTGTGTTGTACCCCGACTGCACAGTGGGATCCGGGCTTACCCCACCCTTGGCCCCCGCCAGCCTGTGGTGCCCTTCTCCGGGCGGCCGTGGTGGGCAGTGGGGTGTGTAGGAGGAGGGGGAGCTCCAATGGGGTCAAGGCCGGGGGGGCTGTGCCCCTCCACCTACTGTGCCCGAGCCCAGCGGGCACCACACCACAGCCGGCACGCGAGTCCTCGCCTAGGAGGGCAGGGGGAGAGCACCTGGGGTGGGCGGCCCTCCCCCCTGCTTTCTTCTCTTTTCATTAGGAAACATTTTAAACATGCAGGAAAGTTGGAAGAGTTGTTTAGGGCACAACTGTGTGCCCACCACACCGACGTGATGGTTACCAGCATTCTGCTTGCTATATTGGCTTCATATCTTTTTACATATGTAAAAAGCCAGTTTTAATCACCGGGTTTGGTTGTCTGGTCCCATTAATCTATTCATCTACAATGGCTCTCTCACCCCTGTCCTAGAATTTCCGTGGTGAAGAGGGAGCAGCCGGGGCAACGGGAGACCCCCCAAAGCCACATGCAGGCCTCCCCCACCCAGGACAGTCCCCTGAGTGCTGGGCTCCACGGAAGGGCCTGTCACTGTCTCTGTGGAGGTGGGCGGCCGGGGTGGGGCCTCTCCCCATCCCCGCTTGGGCCCCTGGCCATGACTCCTGACGTCTGCCTGGGACGACAGGGCCTGCCGGCCATGGCCTGTGCTGGCCTACAGCGGCCCCATGCGGGTGGGGAATTTTCACACAGTGAATTCTTGATCAAACAGAGCAAGGGCCCGGGACGCTTAACAGCTGATGACTCACAGGTGAAGTGGGAGGTGATGAAGAGGAAGGACGTGCCGAAGAACGTGAAGCTGACGCCCAGGGCTCCCTTGGTCTTGATGTGGGACACGATGCGTGTGGTCACTGTGGAGGACTCCACCTCTGGGAGAGTAGCAGCAGCCTGAGAGTGTGCCCGGCATGGGAGCGAGCGTGCAGGGTGTGTGCATGGAATCTGTGTATACCGGGCGTCCATGTGTGCACGGCATCTGTGTATACGGGGCGTCTGTGTGTGCAGGGGCGTGTGTGTGGCGTCTTCATCCGCTGAAGCGCCCCCCAACCCCCCCCCCCCCGGAAGACTTGACTCACGCCCACCTGAGCAGAACCAGATGAGGTCCCGGCGGATGAAGACGGACAGGTAGAGCACGCCGTGCGCGGCCGCGTACAGCATAACGTAGTGGGGGCCCAGTGTCTCCTGCAGGCGCGTCTCCCACTCCCGCCTGCAGGGGAAGCAGAGCCAGCTGGGGAGGCACCCATCCCTCAGTGAGTCCCTCCATGCATTCCAGTGGAAAGCGGGCAGCTAGGGGGAGGAAAGCCACTGTGGCCTGATCACTGGGCATTCAGGGTGCAGGTGAGCAAATGTGGGCGCAGATGAGCACATCAGAGTGCAGGTGAGCACCCGGGGTACTGCTGGGGCTTGTGAGCTGAGATGGGCAATGGCTGGAAACCTGCATGTGGTCTTCGCCACAGGCTCTGTTTCACTGTACCTGTAAAGGGTCTCAGGCACCCTCATACCAAAACCAGGCAACGATATTACAAAAAAAGAAAACTACAGACCAATCTCTCTAATGAATACAGATGCAAAAATCCTCAATAAAATTCTAGCAAATCGTATCCAACAACACATTAAAAGAATTATACATCATGACCAAGTAGGATTCATCCCAGGTATGCAAGGATGGTTCAACATAAGAAAATCAATTAATGTAATACACCATATCAACAAATCAAAGCAGAAAAATCACATGATCATCTCAATTGATGCAGAGAAGGCATTTGACAAGATTCAACATCCTTTCCTGCTGAAAACACTTCAAAAGATAGGAATACAAGGGAACTTCCTTAAAATGATAGAGGGAATATATGAAAAACCCACAGCTAATATCATCCTCAATGGGGAAAAATTGAAAACTTTCCCCCTAAGATCAGGAACAAGACAAGGATGTCCACTATCACCACTATTATTCAACATTGTGTTGGAAGTTCTAGCCAGAGCAATTAGGCAAGAAAAAGAAATACAAGGCATCAAAATTGGAAAGGAAGAAGTAAAACTATCACTGTTTGCAGACGATATGATACTATATGTAGAAAACCCAGAAAAATCCACAACAAAATTACTAGAGCTAATAAATGAGTACAGCAAAGTAGCAGGCTACAAGATCAACATTCAAAAATCTGTAGCTTTTCTATACACTAGTAATGAACAAGCTGAGGCGGAAATCAAGAAACGAATCCCATTTACAATCACAACTAAAAGAATAAAATACCTAGGAATAAATTTAACCAAAGAGACAAAAAACCTATATAAAGAAAACTACAAAAAACTGTTAAAAGAAATCACAGAAGACCTAAATAGATGGAAGGGCATACCGTGTTCATGGATTGGAAGACTAAATATAGTTAAGATGTCAATCCTACCTAAATTGATTTACAGATTCAATGCAATACCAATCAAAATCCCAACAACTTATTTTTCAGAAATAGAAAAACCAATAAGCAAATTTATCTGGAAGGGCAGGGTACCCCGAATTGCTAAAAACATCTTGAGGAAAAAAAACGAAGCTGGAGGTCTCGCGCTGCCTGACTTTAAGGCATATTATGAAGCCACAGTGGTCAAAACAGCATGGTATTGGCATAAAGATAGATATATCGACCAATGGAATCGAATAGAGTGCTCAGATATAGACCCTCTCATCTATGGACATTTGATCTTTGATAAGGCAGTCAAGCCAACTCACCTGGGACAGAACAGTCTCTTCAATAAATGGTGCCTAGAGAACTGGATATCCATATGCAAAAGAATGAAAGAAGACTCATCTCTCACACCCTATACAAAAGTTAACTCAAAATGGATCAAAGATCTAAACATTAGGTCTAAGACCATAAAACAGTTAGAGGAAAATGTTGGGAGATATCTTATGGATCTTACAACTGGAGGTGGTTTTATGGACCTTAAACCTAAAGCAAGAACACTGAAAAAGGAAATAAATAAATGGGAGCTCCTCAAAATTAAACACTTTTGTGCATCAGAGAACTTCATCAAGAAAGTAGAAAGACAGCCTACACAATGGGAGACAATATTTGGAAATGACATATCAGATAAAGGTCTAGTATCCAGAATTTATAAAGAGATTATTCAACTCAACAACAAAAAGACAGCCAACCCAATTACAAAATGGGAAAAAGACTTAAACAGACACCTACCAGAAGAAGAAATACGGATGGCCAAGAGGCACATGAAGAGATGCTCAATGTCCCTGGCCATTAGAGAAATGCAAATCAAAACCACAATGAGATATCATCTCACACCCACCAGAATGGCCATTATCAACAAAACAGAAAATGACAAGTGCTGGAGAGGATGCGGAGAAAGAGGCACACTTATCCACTGTTGGTGGGAATGTCAAAGGGTGCAACCACTGTGGAAGGCAGTTTGGCGGTTCCTCAAAAAGCTGAATATAGAATTGCCATACGACCCAGCAATACCATTGCTGGGTATCTACTCAAAGGACTTAAGGGCAAAGACACAAACGGACATTTGCACACCAATGTTTATAGCAGCGTTATTTACAATTGCAAAGAGATGGAAACAGCCAAAATCTCCATCAACAGAAGAGTGGCTAAACAAACTGTGGTATATACATACGATGGAATATTATGCAGCTTTAAGACAAGATAAACTTATGAACCATGTAATAACATGGATGGACCTAGAGAATATTATGCTGAGTGAATCCAGCCAAAAAATAAAGGACAAATACTGTATGGTCCCACTGATGTGAACGGACATTCGAGAATAAACTTGAAATATGTCATTGGTAACAGAGTTCAGCAGGAGTTAGAAACATGGTAAGACAATGGGTAATTGAAGCTGAAGGGATACAGACTGTGCAACAGGACTAGATACAAAAACTCAAAAATGGACAGCACAATAATACCTAATTGTAAAGTAATCATGTTAAAATACTGAATGAAGCTGCATCTGAGCTATAGGGTTTTTTTTGTTTTTGTTTGCTTGTTGGTTTGTTTGTTGTTGTTGTTTTTTACTATTACTACTACTTTTATTTCTTTTCTTTATATTAACATTTTATATCTTTTTCTGTTGTGTTGCTAGTTCCTCTAAACCGATGCAAATGTACTAAGAAACAATGATCATGCATCTATGTGATGATGTTAAGAATTACTGAGTGCATATGTAGAATGGTATGATTTCTAAATGTTGTGTTAATTTCTTTTTTTTTTTCTTTCCGTTAATAAAAAAAAAAAAAAAAAAAAAAAAAAAAAGGGTCTCAGGATGCCCAGCCCAAGGCTGAGTCCCTACCAGGCTGGACTCACGGTACCCTCCCCCACCCCTGCCCAGGACAAAGGCCCAGGGAGATGGCGGAGCATCGTCCCCTCTCCCGGGAGTCCTGGGGCAGCCCAGCACCCGGCTGGCCTGGGCACACTGGGGCCCTCTGCTCTGGCCTGGCCTCCTAGGCTTGGCCTCGAGAAGGACTTAAGTAGGTGCTGCTGCAGACACATCCCAGGACACTATGCAGCCGGCAGCAGGGAAAGCGTGTAAGGATGCCTCGGAGCACCTTGCTGAGTCCAGGGTCTCAGAAGTGCCACACACTTCCAAACCGGAAAGCCCCCAGGGCAGGAGGCAGCAGTTGCTATGACCTGGACCAGTTGGTGGTGCCAATTAGGAATCCGGTTGCGGCCCTCGGGAATGGCCTAATAAGTCTAGAGGTTGCTCTTTGCTGCCTCAATGTGCTCTTCAATCAACTGTTTGTATATAAAAAAAGTAACTATCATTGATTCAAACTTCCCTGGAAAACGACCAGTGAATTCAGAGGGTTTCTCTGGCCAGCCTTGCTGCAAGCCTGGTGAGCCCGCTGCTGCCACGGTGCAGCCGGCATCTCGCCACATGCTCGGGGAGGGAGGCGCCAGGCAGTGTGCGAGGCTGGCAGGGGGCCCCTGGCCATCCTACCTGTCTGAGCAGCCCTCCTGGACTCCGACCACGTACATGTCCTGGGCATAGTCAGCCTCAGAGGGTAGCAGGAACTCATCTAGGTTTGGAGGGAGCTCCTGCAGAGAAGCATGAGAGAGGACACGCCTGAGGACAGCCGCACCTGAGGACAGCCACACCTGAGGACAGCCACACCTGAGGACAGCGGCACCTGGGGGACAGCAGCACCCAAGATGCCCGGCAAAGGCCACGCCTTCCAGAGGGGACGACCGAGGGCCTTTTCTAAATGCGTGGGGGCACAGAACTACCGGATCTGATGTGGCCTTGCTGGAGAGCCAGTCAGATGGCTTTTACCTGCCCTTCCGTCTGGCTCGTTTCAGTTGACATCATGTCCTCAAGGCCCCCCAAGTTACAGCACCAGTTCATTTTAGGGCCAAAAGGTGCCCCAGGGTACGAATGGGCCACACTTCATCCAGGAAGCCCTTTACTCCCACAGATGCATCTGGGCAAGACAAGCCACTCTGGTTTGCCTCCCAAGCCATGGTCTATGCAGTGGTCTCCTCCCTGCCTAACTCCTGGCTGCTCCCACACCCCTGCATGTGCTGCTGTCTGCTTGGCACGGGGCCCATTTGGCCCCAGGGCACCCTACTGGGAGATCAGTGGGCAGCTGACCATCCGCCTACAGCTGTACCCCCAAAACGCACCCCTTCCTGGTAGAGACTGTGGGTTGTATTCCCACGAGGACTGGGATGGGCTGTCTGGATTGGGGGGCGGGGGAGGTCCTCTAGCTTAAGTCACCCTGCCTGGGGCCTGCGGGCATGCCCTCTTCCTTCTCCCCAGATTGGTCACCCCGATTGTCCACCTCCCGCGCTGGGCATCAGGGCCCTCATCTGTGCTGTGCCCCAGAGTCCTAAGTCATCAAGGGAAGCAGGGCTGTAACCTCTACACTAGGGCTAGTGTGTCTAGAAAAGGTCCAGACACAGGCCCTCCAGAAGTCAGAACATGACATTGAGGGGACCCGCCCCATACCCACGTTATTCCAGGCTGAGAACACCCAGGCCTCGGACACACGGGGCCCTCCCTGCCCAGACCTGGCCAGAGAAGCGAGACTTTGGGGTGACCTGGGAGTTAGTTCAAGGGCAAATGAACAGTATCCAAAACAGGTTCCCATGGGAGCCGATGCCTCAGACAAACAAGCACGGGAGCCCCTTGGCTGGCAGCCCCCAGCCCCATGGATATGGGGATAAGGTGGAGGGAGGGGTCAAAGGTGGCTCATCTTTCCTTTACCCACCTCCCAAGGACCCCCGACCCCAGGCAGAGAAGGAGAAAGGTGCCGGGCACGATCTGGTGCGGGAGGCACAGCAAACAAGCAAAGCAGAATAAAAAGACGGACCAGTGTGTGTGCGCTGCGGGTGGTGGCAGGTGGGTGAGGAGCCAGGCTGGGAGGCGCCTCTGGGCAGGAACCTGCTTGGGACACAGGGCCGGCCACGAAGGCGAAGAGCTCTGGCAGGACGGCCTGCAGGGGTGTCCGCGGCTACAGGGGGCAGGCCGCGCTGCGTCTCTTACCTTCTGGCCCTGCATGTTCCAGGTGGCCACAAAGACGGCCACGCTCCTGTCTGGGAAGTAGCGAGCCAGCTCTTCTGCCCCCAGCAAGGCCCCGCTGGCCAAGAGGCTTCCTTCTAGGTAGCTCCTGAAAAGAGGGGGACAGGCTGACCATGAGAGGCCTGGCTCAGGAGGTGTAGGCAGAAATGCAGAGTAGAAAGAATGAGGATCCCAGGTCTTTATTCGGGTGGCGGGGTCCCTTCTTTACAAAATGAGTCTCCAGAGCCCAAAGCTGGGGTCTGAGCACACAGGCCCCCGGGAGGCCAGCTGCAGGGACACACCTCTCCGGACCACAACACTGGTGGGGTCTGTGTGTCCCCTGAGGTCTGAAACCACCGGCTAGGAGGATGACCTTGGATGGACGAGGTGAAATGCCACAGAATTTTGGGGCCATCTTTCTCTAAAGCAAGAACTTTCTATTAGAGCCCGTAGGGTCATATAGGAGCCTGGTCCCAGGTCCCTGGCTTTCTTGGAAAACAAGCTCAGATTCACACTGGAGGTGACATTTTGGGCTGTTTGGGTGAAACCTCTTAAAAGGGCAAGGTTTTGGGGAGACCCACAGAGATGCAGGGAGACCCTACACCCTCTAAGTAAAGGCACATGCAAGAATGGGGGTGTAGCCATGAAATGGAATAAAATGCTGCCATGCTGCCATGATGTGGATGAGCTGTAGGATGCTGAATGAAGGAAGCCAGAGACAGAAAAGGCACATAATGTGCAATTCTAGGGATATGAAATGTCCAGCCTGGGCAAATCCATCAAGTCAGGAAGGAGACTGGTGGTGACTGGGGACGGGGGCTGGATGTGGGAGGGGTCTCTATTTAGGGTGATAAAAAAGGTTTGTGAATAGACAGTGGTGACAATTGCACAACACTGTGAAGGTGAAGAAGGGAATCAAAAGGGTACACTACAAAAAAAAAGCACTGAAATGCAAAAAAAGGCAGTAATGGAGCAAAGAACAAAAACCTGCAAGACGTACAGACAACAAATGGCTGAATGGCAGAAGTCAATACTTCCTTCTCGGTTATTACCTTAAATGTGAATGGATTAAACTCCATGTGAAAAGGCAGAGACTGGCAGATGGGATGAAAAAGCACAATCCATCTAGATGCTATTTACAACTCACTTTAGTTAGAAAGACACAAACAGTTTGAAAGGAAAAGATTAGAAAAAGATACCCCCATGCAAGCAGTAATCAAAAGGCACCCAGTGTGGTTATATAATTGTCAGACAAAATAGACTTAAGTCAAAAAAGATTATAAAGGACAAAGAAGGATTTTATGTTTATAAAATGTCAATCTGGTAAGCAGATATAATGATTACAAACATTTGGACCTCACAACACAGCCCCCCCCCAAAATGAAGCAAAAATTGACAAAATTGAAGGGTTACACCACATGCTAGGCCACAAATCAAATCTTATATTCAAAAATATTGAAATCATACAAAGTATCTTATTGGACCACAGTGGAATAAAGCTGGAAATAAGTGATACAAGGAAAACTGGAAAATTTACAACACGTAAAAATTAAAAGATACACTATTAAAGTACCAATGGGTCAAAAAAGAAATCACAAGGGAAATTAAGAAATATCTTGAGATGAATGAAAACAAAAACGCAACATGTCAAATGCTATGGGGAGCCCAGAGGGAAATGTATAGCTCTAAATGCTGACGTTAAGACCACAAATCAATAAGCTAACGTCACACCTAAAGAAACTATAACAAGAGCAAGCCAAACCTGAAGTCAATAGAAGGAAGGAAACACTCAAGAGCAGAGATAAATGAAACAGAGAATCAAAAAAACCCAAAAGTTGGTTATGTTAAAAGATCAGTGAAATCGACAAACTTTTAGCCAGACTGACAGAGAGAGAGGACACAACTTAATTCAGGAATGAAAATGGGGACATGACTACCTGACCTTACAGATATAAAACAGATTATCAGAAGGTACTCTGGCCAATTACATGCCAACAAATTGGAAAACCTGGATGAAATGGACAAAGTCTTAGAAACATACATTACCTAATCTGATGCAAAAAAGGAGAGGAAAATCTCAGCAGACCTATAACAAGTAAAGACATTGAATCAGTAATCAAAAATCTCCCAACAAAGAAAAGTCCAGGACTAGACTAATCCTTCTCAAACTCTTCCAAAAAGTAGAAGGGGGGGAATTACTCCCTGACTCCTATGAGATCAGCTTTACCCTTATACAAAAGTCAGATGAAGATTGCACAAGAAAAGAAAATTACAGACCAATAGTCCTTATGAATATAGGTGCAAAAATCTTCAGCAAAATACTGGCAAATTAAATCCAAGAGTATATTAAAAGGATTATACCACATGACCAAGTGGGATTTATCCCAGGAATGCAAAGGATGGTTCAACAGAAGAAGATCAATCAATACAGCATACATTAATAGAATGAAGGAACAAAATGATCATCTCAAATGATGCAGAAAAGGCATTTCACAAAATCCAACATCCTTGCATGATAAACATCAGAGAAACTAGGAATAGAAAGGAACTTTCTAAACAGGATAAAGGACATTTGAGGAAAACCCACAGTAAATATCATACTCAATGGGGAAAGACTGAAAGCGTTCCCCATAAGATCAGGAACAAGACAGGGATGCCCACTGTCACCGCTGGTCTTCAACACTGTGCTGGAAGTTCTAGCCAGAGCAACCAAGCAAGAGAAAGAAATAAAAGGTATCCAAAAAGGAAGAGGTCATATTACAGCTATTCACAGATGACATGATCATACATGGAGAAAATCCCCAAGAATCCCAAAGAATCTTGCAGAAAGCTATAAGAATTAATAAATGAATCCAGTAGGATACAAGATAAAGATGCAGAAGTCAACTGTGTTATTCTGTACACCAGTAATGAACAACCTGAAGAGGAAGTCAAGAAAACAATTCCATTTACGACAGCATCTAACAGAATGAAACACCAAAGAATAAATGTAACCAAGGAGGTAAATGACATCTACTCTGAAAACTACAAAAAATTGCTGAAAGAAATTAAAGAAGATGTAAATAAACAGAAAGACATCTTGTATTCGTGGACTAGGAGATTCAATATTGTTAAGACGTCAATAGTGCCTAAAGTGATTCACAAATTCAGTGCAGGCCCTCTCAAAATTGTGGCAGCCTTTTTTATAGGAAAGAGAAATGCTGACCCTCAAATTCATATGGAAATGCAAGGGGTCCCAAAAAGCCAAAACAATCTTAAAGAAGAAGTACACTCTCAGAGGGCTCATACTTTCTGACTTCAAAACCTCCTACAAAGCTACAGTAGATAAAACAGTGTAGTATTGGCATAAGGACAGATGTAAAATTCAATGGGATAGTACTGAGAGTTCAGAAATAAACCCACACATCCATGGCCAATTGATTTCTGACAAGGATGACAAGTCCATTCAATAGGGAAAGAAGAGTCTTTTCCACAATTGGTACAGGGACACCTGGAAATCTCATACAAAATAATGAACACGGACCCTTCTCACCACATACAAAAATTAACTCATCATGTGTACTGTGGACTTGGGCATTATACACGATGCCTAATGAATGCAGGTGGGTGAAGGATGCACTGACTGAGAAGTAGATTGGCAAACGACGGTGTATACTTATGATCAAATATTGTGCTGCTACAAAAAGGGAGGAAGTTGTGAGGCCTGCAGTGATGTGAGTGAAGCTGTGGGACATTTGGTGAGGCAAACTAAGCCAGAAATGAAAGAACAATTATTGTATGATTTCCTTTAGAAAATGCTTATAAGAAAATGCTGTCTGATTGTAAGCTCTTACAGCAGACACATTTGGTCCAGAGAGGTAGTTATTATTTCTGGATTCTGAGAGGCTGTTTTATATACCTACACCCTGGTATTTAGAGATTAAGTATGAAGCCGATCATGTCCATACCAAGTAATGTAACTCAGAACACAGGGGTAAGGAAGATAATTGTGTATATTTTAGAACCACACCTTCTCTTTGAGACCAAAGGAAGAAAGGTTATTTTGTCTGGAACCTAAATTTTCTGTAGCACATAATCTAACTCAACCTGTCTGGATAGTTCATTTGAACAACTGAAACACAGAGAGGCCAGATTAAGAATGAGGCCTTTAAACCTGTATGGCTTAATGTAATGCCTGGATACACCCTAGAATATATTAAGCAGATAATCAAAAAGTACTGGCAAAGTCCCTTAAGGGATGAGAGAAAAAATATGGACTATTAAACTTTACCATCAGGGACTCCCTATACTGTATCAAACATTAGGGACACCCAAATCCATAGGCCAAGCCCTTGATCTTGAGGCTTGCTCTTGTGAAGCTTATGTATGTAGCAGAGAAGCTTAGACTACCTATAGGTATGCCTAAGAGTTACTTCTGGAGGATCTCTTTTGTTGCTCAGATGTGGCCTCACTTTCTCTAAGCCCAACTCTGCCAATGAAATCATTGCCCTCCCCTGCTGCCCCACATGGGACAGGACATCCAGGGGTGAAAGTCTCCCTGGCAGCATGGGAGATGACTCCCAAGGATGAGTCCAGCCCGACACCATGGGATCAACAATTCCATCCTGACCAAAAGGGGGAAAAGAAGTGTAACTAATAAAGTATCAGTGGCTAAGAAAGTCAAATAGGGTTGAGAGGCTACTCTGGAGGTTGCTCTTACACAAGCTTCAGTTAAACCTTGCTACCTATCATAACCTGCCAACCCCCAACCAAAACCATTCCAGCCAATCCTAAAGAACACCTAGGGCAATATATAAGATTCTACAAAGGTTCCATGCACTAGAGTAACTTTCCAGAAACCCACAACCTCTAGATGGGTCCATGGACCAGATAAATCCTGAAACCTAGAGGGCCCAGCCTCTCCAGAACATCAGATAGTTCCATATCCCTACCCCATATTAATGACAGCTCCTTCCAACATGAAAAAGTTAGAATAGACATAGTCCAAATACCCCTAAAGAGTAGGAGAAAGATTAAAGGTCATGGTAGAATTATAAAGAGGAAGGTCGAGTTTAACAAACAACTATGATTGCTGAATTATTAAATTGATATTTTTTTAGTCTCCAGTATCTTAGAGCAGCTAGAAGTAAAAACCTAAAATTGTGGAATTATATCCCATGCTAAACTCTGAAATCTGTTCTCCAACTAATTGTTGTGCTGTGCTTGAAAATTTCTTGCTGTTTCGTATATATGTTATTTTTCACAAAAAAGAAAAAAAGGCAATTGTGATGATAAAAAAATATTTATTCCTTCTAGTCTTCTATATTCTGGAGCAGTTAGAAGGAAAACTCTTGAGATGATGGTATGGTAGCCCATGACAAACTCTGGGATCTGTCCTGTAACTACTTGTTGAAGAGTGCTTTGAAAACTAATGCTTTTTTCTTTCTTTGCTTTGTGTATGTTATATTATACAATAAAAAGTTTTTTTAAAAAGGAAGCATACAGAATTTATAGAACTAAATACATATTTTGGAAAAGAAGAAAGGTCATCAGTGACTTCAGCTATAACTTTAAGAAACCAAAAAAAGCTATAACTTTATGAAACCATGAAGTAAGAAGAAAAAAGGAAATAGTGAAACTAAGAAAAGCAATCCACGAAATAAAAATTTTAGAAAAAAAGAAAATAATGAAACTAAAAGCTGATTCTTTGAGAATATTAATAAAATTGATAAAATTTCTAAAAAAAAATTTAATTCAACATGGATTGATTACTTAAATATAAGACCTAATACTATAAAATTCCTACAAAAACTATGTGAAAAAATCGTCAGGACCTTGTATTAGACTTTACACAAAAGGCACAAACAACAAAATAAATAATATATTAAATGAACTTCTTCAAAATTAAAAACATTTGTGCAACATAGCACATTATTAAGAAAATGAAAAGGCAACCTATCAGAAAGAGAGAAAATAGTTAAAAACCCTATATCCAGTAATTTTTTTTTTAAGGCTCTCTTTTTATTTTTAACTCATAAACCTTAATGTATAGTGCCTGATTTTAAATAAATGGATCCATTAAAAAGATAATGGTGATCATACGATAAATAACTAAAGTTTCCAGATTTCTTGCGTTCTTGTAAGAGCCAAATAACCTAGTTTTCAACACCCATATTAGCATCTGGGTGTGGTTCACTAACCTTAGAGAGCAGGTATTATAATTTCTTTTTACTCTCTCCCATGGTGGAATTGTATAATGGGTCATTCATACCTTCAGCAATTTCTCCAAAGTCCCTTTACGTGACTCTGTAATAGGTTTAGAATATAAACATTTCGTACTTTTTATTTGCAAACACAATTTATACACCCTATAACGGTCAAGGGAAAAAGTAGATTTCACCACAGGTGCCCAGTGTCCTCCTTGGCAGACTCCTCTGCGGTGCAGTGCTCACAGCATCTTCACGGGTTCGTGTTCTTGGAGAGTCTCCACTCTGTGAAGGCGTAACTGTCCTCATTCAGTATTGGCTCCCTGCATGACCATTTCCACTTGTCCAGTGGGATACGGGTGAGCATGGTTTCCGTCAGGAAGACATCAAGATCGGATCCACATCATGCAATCAGGCAGCTATAAGGCTGACATGCCGCCTATTCCAGTCATTTCACCCCCACTGCTTTCTGCACCGTACAGTGGCTGATGCTATTAAGCTTTTGGCTTTTGAGAAAAAAAACAGTTTTGGCAGAAAGCATCATTCCCCCCACCCTCCCAGCTGAAATTTACTTGCAGAGACCAGGATAACCATGGACTGCTGGTTCTAACTGAAAAATAAAGCTAGGTGTTTTCTCAGCAATGAGACATGTCTGGAGGCATGCGAATGGTGTGTGCAGTCTGGGACATGTCCTTGCTTTCCCAACATCAGATGCAAGTTCTAAATGAGACCACAAGTCCCTCAGGTTCTTAAAATAGAGTCCTGCTCCATGGAAGTCATTCTTTATAGATGAGGAATTCAGTGCCAGTTTTACAGTAAAACACTTTGTTCCAATTTCTGAATCATCCTTGTAGTCATTGGTAGCAAGGACAGAAAAAGATGTAGCCTGTCACTCCAGAGACAGTATGAATTTGCTTAAAGCTGCTTCATTTATGAAGCGAACATGAACTGTTACCCGCCAAGGCACAAAAGCCACCATTACACTTCTTGAAATTCTCTCTTTTTCTGGCAACATACTTATTATCCTCTTCATTAACCTGTATTTTTTCAACTGCCCTTGTAAGATGTGGTTGTTTCTTCTTCCAGTATAAGGCTCCAAAAGGGAACCCAATTACAAGAGAAAAGAACGCTGGCAACGCAACGGCTGCCCACCCTAGGCTGGCATCTCCAGTGGCACTGGAGGCTTTCCCTTTCTCAGGACTTATTGTTGACGGAAGCACACATTCACTCGTTTAAGACGCCACCATAGAATCCTTGATGGCATCGATGGATATATTAAAAATTTGAAAGAACCGGTCAGGAGTCAATTGCCTGCGTCCTGTGTTTTTAGGTGGATTTTTTACGTTTTTAGGTGAGAGCTCTTCTATGCACTCCACAGGGTCATCCACGATTTTCACCAGTTTGTCTATGATAGAATAATTACTTCAGAGATATCTGAAAACTTGTCCAAAGGCGCAGCCAAGCTGTCAGTTGTCGCACCATCACACTTACCCAACAGTGACCAGGCAACACATCCATCCAGGGTCCGTAGTTGAGGCTTATCACATAGTCTTCTGGAAGATTTGCCACCAATTCTGTAGTGTCTTTCACATCATCTGTCACCCGATTCCTGCAGGTCCCTTTCGTTTTGACGAGCAGATTAAATAAAAGCAGTTGAAGATAAATGCAGGTGATAATCCAAGTTTGTGTCTTTTCCATAAGGAAAGGCAGCAGTGCAATCTAGTCCGGGCAGCGGTGTGGTGACTCCGTTTAGCTGTCCTGGAGCGCCAGCACATTGCACGGGCAGCGGTGGCAGACTGTCCACGCCCTGGGTAACCTGAGCACAGCGCCCTCTCCGCGGCCCGGAACTCCAGTCGCTCTCCTACTCCCAATGCGTGGTGGCGAGCAAAGCTCCAATAAGTTTTTAATCTCTGGAATATATAAAGAACTCTTACAATGCAACAACAAAATGACAAACAACCCAACTGAAAAATGGACCAAGGATATTGTTCTGGTTTGCTAGCTGCCGGAATGCAACACACCAGAGACGGACTGGCTTTTAATAAAAGGGGATTTATTTTGTTAGTTCTTCAGAGGAAAGGCAGCCAATTTTCTACTGAGGTTCTTTCTTACGTGGGAAGAACCTCAGTAGAAAGTGTGGGAAGGCACAGGGTGATCTCTGCTGGCCTTCTCTCCAGGCCTCTGGGTTCCAACAACTTTCCCCTGGGTGATTCTTTCTGCATCTCCAAAGGCCTGGGCTGAGCTGCAAGTGCTGAGATGAGGTATGCTGAGCTGCTTGGGCTGTGCTACATTGAGTCTCTCATTTGAGCACTAGCCAATTAAGTCAAACATCATTCATTGCAGCAGGCACGCCTCCTAGCTGACTGCAGATATAATGAGCAACAGATGAGGGTCACGTACCATTGGCTCATGTCCATAGCCACAGAACTAGGTGCCTTCACCTGGCCAAGTTGACAACTGACTCTAACTACCACAGATGTGAAGCAACATCTCTCCAAAGATACTGAAATGGCCAATAAGTTAGTTGAAAAGATGCACAACATCATTATCCATTAAGAAAAATACAAATTAGGGCCATGCAAGGGTAGTTCAGTGGCAGAATTCTCCCGTCATGCGGGAGATCTGGGTTCAATTCCCGGCCCATGCACTTCCCCCACAAATCAAACAAAAGCAAAAAGAAAATGCAAATTAAAATGACAACGAGACACTATTTCACACCCACTGGGATGGCTATTATTTAAAAAACTGAACCTAAGTGCTGGTGAGGATGCGGAGAAATTGGAACCTTTGTGCAGTGCTGGTGGAAATGTAAAATGGTGCACCCACTGTGGGAAGCAACTTGGGATTCCCAGAAAGTTAAACAGAGAACTGCCCGATGAGCCAGCAGTCCCACTCCTGGGTATGTATCCCAAAGCACTGAAAGCAGGGACTCGGACGGGTTAGCTATACGCCAGTGTTCACAGCTCATTATTCACAATAGCCGCAACATGATGCCACCCGAGTGTCCATCAACAGGTGATGGAGAAATAAATGTGCTCCATCCACGCAATGGAATATAATTCATCCATAAAAAGAAGTGAAATGCTGCTACATGCTACAGCATGGGTGAACCCCAGAGACATCCTGTAGAGTGAAATAAGCCAGACAAAGAAGGACAAATACATGATTTGTCTTACATGAATTACACAGAATAAGCAAATCCATGGAGACGGAAAGCAGAATAGTGGTTTGCAGGGGTGTGGGGAGAAGGGTGGGAGTTATTGTTTAATGGGTACTACTTTCTCTTTGGAGTGATGGAAACGTTTTGGTAACAGTTGTAGTGATAGTAGCGCAAGGTTGAATATAATCAATGCCACTGGATCATATAATTGAAAGCGGTGAGTTACACAGAATTGTCAGTGTTCTTAATGTCAAAGAATCAACCACTTAAGATGATTTTTATGTCATGTAATTCTACCACACTTAAAAATAAGTAAAAAAAAAATGCTAGCGCCATACAAAGTGCAGTACAGTGGCGAAGCCAGGAAGCCAGCCTGGCCGCGCTGTCAGCCATTGCAGGCCCTGGGTGTTATTGCCCCGCCTACCCTGGGTCAGACCCAGGCGCACTCGCCACATCCCGGCATCCTCTCTCCTCTAGTCTGCAGTATCTTTACACACACATGCCACCTCCTCCGGGAAGTCCTCTGAGACATCTCCCTCTGCCTCAGGTCAAGTCAGGCCCCGTTCTGATGGCCCTTAAGCTCAGCTGGGTTCCTTGCCATGCAGAGCACTTATCATGGTCAGGTTCATGGTCAACTTGGCCAAGTGGTGGTACCGTTTTGTCTGGTTGGGCAAGTGCTGGCCTGTCTGTTGTGATGAGAACATTTCACAGAATTAAATCATGACCATATCAGCTGTATCCACAGCTGATTCCATTTGTAATCAGCTAAAGGGGAGTGTCTTCTGCAATGAGTGATGCTTAATCTAACCACTGAAAGCCTTTTAAGGAGGATTCAGAAGAGACAGGCTTTTCCTGCTTTGGCTGGCAAGCCTCTCCTGTGGAGTTCATCCAGACCTTCCATTGGAATCGTCGGCTTCACAGCCTGCCCTGTGGATTTTGGACTCCGTGTTCCCATGGTCACGTGAGACAACTTTTATAAATTTTATATTTGCGAGTGTTCCATGTTGATTCCGTTTCTCTAGAGAACCCTAACTAATACAGCGCTCACGGTCTCCTTTCCCATATGACTGAACACCGGGTTGGGTCTCCTTGTCTCTTCTGGATTCACAAGGGGCCTGGCTTAGGCTTGGTACAATATGTGCTCAACAAGCACTTACTAAACAAACGTGAATGAATAAGGGTAAGTAACTCCAGGAAGGGGCCAGCCTTAGAGCTTTTCTCTTTTTTTTTATTTAATTGAAAAGTTTCTAAAACTTAGAAACACTGTGATTCCCAAATAAAAACTCCCCCTTCCTCCATACCCACCACCTCAGGTAGCCCCTAATACACTCCCCATCTCTACTAATTTGCTACTTCTAGGTATTTCATGAGTGGGATCCTATTTGTCCTCTTCTGTCTGCTTATTTCACTTGATAAAATGTCTTCTGGGTGCCTCCATCTCAGAACTTAATTCCTATTTACAGCTGAGTAATATTCCATAGAAGAGACAGACCACATTTGTTTCTGTTCATCAGCCAATGAACACCTGGGTTGCTTCTTCCACCATTTGGTTCTTGTGAATAATCCTGCGATGAACATTGGTGTGTGAATATATGTTTGAGTCCCTGCTCTCACTCTCTGAGGATAAACCTAGGGGTAGAATTGCCAGATTACATGGTAATTGTACTTTAACTTTCTGAGGAACTGCCAAGCTGTTTTCCACAGTGGCTGTTCCACTTCCATCCCAGCAGCATTGTGTGAGGGTTCCAATTGCCCCACATTCTTGCCAACACTTGTCATTGTCTGATTTTATCAATAAGAGCCAAGCTGGTGGAAAGGAGGTGACACCTGTGTCTTTGATGCGCGATTTCCCTAGTAGCTGTGGGCAGTGGGGCAGCCCTCTCAGTCACATAGGGTTACGTGCTTTTATTATGTTGCTGACACTTTACAGATGTCCAGAAGGGATAGGCAGGCATGGGGTCCACTGATGCCAGATCCTGGAATCCCCCAGGGAATTTTCAAGCCCCTGATGTACTCTCTTCATTCCAATTTGCTAAGAGAGCCCATATTCCTTTGAAGGAGCCGTGGCTTCCTGATTCAAAGCCAGGTAAGTTCTTGTCAAGTCACAGGAGAAATTCTCTGGAACTCCTTGATAGCTTGCCAAGGTGCATAGGATGTGAATTAAATACAGGCCAATGGGAGCCCGTCGGAGCTCACATCATGTTCAGTGAGCTGTGATGGCTGGAGAAGCAGGGGTGAGCGGCCGTCCCCTCCATCCCTGCCCCCAAATCTCCCCCCACCCTCGTGCGGTGTGCCAGCATCTTCCAAGCCAGAGAGCTCTGAGATAGGTTGATACAGCTTCTGCACAGAGTACTATTTAGAAGGCAGCCAAATTAATGGTACAATCTTTATTTTAATTTCTTATTTCCAGTCACCAAGCAAGACTTCTTCGTAGTGGGCCCGCCAGGTGTAGTGCTTCTGTAATGTGCCCCAGAACACATGTCTTTAAACCTGATCCGTTCCAGTGGGTGTGAACCCATTGTAAGTAGGAGCGTTTGACAAAGTTAGTTAAGGTGTGACCCAGCCCAAACAGGATGGGTGTCAATCCTATTACTGGAGTCCTTAATAAGCAGAATGAATACAGACAGAGAGAAATTCACAGAAACGAGAAACTGAACATCAGTGGGACCGAGAAGGGAAGGGACAAGCTGCCATGGCCACGGTCGTGTGATGAGAAAGCTCAGGACCCCAGAATGCCACAGCCTTCCAGGGGGGAGCATCGCCTTGAGGACACCTCTGTTTGGACTTCCGGCCTCAAACCTGTGAGCCATTAAATCCCCATTGTTCAGGCCAGCCCACCGCGTGGTGTTTTGGTCTGTAAGCTGCCTGAATGCAATATGCCAGGAATGGTACAGCTTTTTAAAAAGGGGATTTATTAAGTTGCAAGTTTACAGTCCTAAGGCCGTGACAATGTCCAAATTAAGGTATCCAGGGAAAGATACCTTGGTCCAAGAAGACCAATGATGTCTGGGGTTTCTTTCTCAGCTGGAAAGGCATGTGGTGAGATCTGCTAGCTTTTCTTTCAGGCCTCTTCAAGGGCTTCCCTGGGGGAATTTTCTTTATGCATCTCTAGAGGTCTCTGGTTATATGGGCTCTGTTGGTTCTAAAAGCTTTTTCCAAAATGGTTCCCTCTTAAAGGGCTCCCATAAGCAATCCCACCTTGAACAGGTGGAGAAGCATCTCCATGGAAACCATCTAATCAAAAACCACCACCCACAATTCAATTGGGTGGTCACATCTCCATGGAAACAATAAAAAAGATCCCGCCCAGCAATACCGAGTGGCTTTTCTAAGGCATACACCATATTCAAACTGGCACACGTGGTATTTCCTGTAGCAGCCAAGAAACTAAAGCATCAAGGAACCAGACTCTGTAACCGGGGTTCAGCCCCAGAATAAAGCAGAATTAACGGTAGCAACCTTTCTGCCCTGCCTTATGGGTATCTTCAGAACAAACCTGTCCCTCTAGAATAGGGCTCAGAAAACACAACCCCCAGGCCACAGCCACAGGCTGCCTGGTTTTGTACAACCCACAAGCTAAGACTGCCATTTACATTTCTAAATGGTTGGGAAGAAAAACGAAAAAGATTAATACTTTGGGCCATCAAAATTATGTAAAATTCTCATTTCGGCACTGTAAGTACAGTTTATTGGTGGGTGGCTGCACTTCTGCTCCTGTGGCGACAAGTGAGTGGCTGTGACAGAAACTAGGAGAGCTGGAAAACCTGCCATTTGGCCTCTTACAGAAGAAAAGTGGGCCGGCTCCTGTTCCGGGCCACAGGCTAGAAACAGGGACTGCTCAGGCAGCAGAGCTGGAGAGGGGCTCCCAATGGATCCACTGCCTGCAGGTTTCCTGAGAAGAGTGACTTAAGGGTGACCATTTTGACCTATGATTCTGTCTCCCTGCCAGGTATGTCTATATAACTCATAAGACTGTGTACATCAGAAAAAAAAATGGCAATACTTTATATGCACTAAGAGACCCCACTCTTGAATGAGTAAAACATACAGATTAAAAATAAATAAATAATAGGGGGAACAAATGTTAAAATAAATTTAGTAGACTGAAATGCTAGTGATCAATGAAAGGGAGGGGTAAGGGGTATGGTATGTAGGAATTCTTTTCTGTTGTCTTTTTATTTCTTTTTCTGAATTGATGCAAATGTTCTGAGAAATGATCATGATGACGAATATACAACTAGGTGATGATATTGTGAGTTATTGATTATATATCAAGAATGGAATGATCATATGGTAAGAATGTTTGTGTTTATACACTGTTATGTTGAACTAAAATATATATATATATATTTGGAAATTTATTGCTTTTCTGTAAATATCTTATATTTCACAATAAAAAGAGTTCAAAAAAAAAAAAAGAGAACCCACTTTTCAAAAGAACCCCCAGGGTGAGTTATTTTAACAAGGGAAACAGCTGTATCCTAAAAACAATGGCCCGTGCTTGACTCAGGGGGGGCAGGCGGTGGGCCTTCATTCCAGCTGTGGAGGGGCCCTGGGTGAGGAAGGCGGACCACCTGCCTGCTCCGCCTGCTGGGATGACCACAGGAGAAGGAGGGAAGGATGGGCTGTCTACCCCCGGCCACGCAGAACCTATGAGTGACAGCTCACTGGGAAAACAGGCTTCGCAGAGGGTCTTGAGATAAGACTGTCCTGTGTTACTCCAGAGGGACCCTAAATTCAAGATAAGTCCTTATCAGAGACACAAGGAGGAGGAGGCCATGTGGACACAGGGCATGTGTGGGAGGGACACGGCCACAAGCAAGGAATGCCGGGGCCACCAGGAGCTGCAAAGGCCATAAGGAGCCTCCCCTGGAGATGTTGGGGGTGCACGGCTCTGCCCACACCTTACTTTGCGGCCTGTGGCCTCCAGAACAGTGAGAGAGTAAATTCCTATTGTTTTAAGCCCCTCAGTTTCCCAAACTTTGTTAAAGCCATCACAGGATCTGAACGCAATGTCCATCACACACCACCTCTTCCTTCTTCCACTCCTGCTCCTCCCTCATCCCTGGCATGCTCCTTGGCCAACAGGTGCAACAGGCGCCCAGTGGAGTGAGAGCACTGCAAAATGGGTATGCTCAAAGGGGCTGGTGTTGGCCGAGCCTGGATCAGGTTGGGTGGAGAGAGGAGGCTGGAGAGGGAGGGGCGCAGACAGGGCTGGGATGGCCTGACTACGTGGCAGGAGTTGGGATGGAGACATGAGGCCGTGAGAACCATCGTAAGCACAGGACTGGGGTGACATGGGAGCCATGGGGAGGGAAGAGAAGGGGAGGGCCAAGGGTGGCTCTCCCGAGTTGGAATGTGCAGGCCCCGAGACTGAGCTCCCAGGAGAAGGCCAGGCCTGGGAGGAGAGAATGAGTTTCCATGGCTGAACTCAAGAAGCCTCTGGAACCCCCACTCAGGGTGCAAGGGATGTCTGAGCCACGGGTCTGGCCTCAGGAGGGAGGAGTCAAAGCTGTGAATGTGGGAGTCACAGCACAGAGGGAAACGGCCATGGGCAGCAGCAGGTTCTTTTTGAGCTATGGAAAAGTCTAAATGGTTAATTATTCAAGTTCCACAGAGCCCAAGCCCAGAGGCAAAGAGCCTGCCCACAGGCTGTGAAGGAGCTGGTGAGGGGGCACTTCCTGGAGCTCAGCCCCACATCAGCACTGGAGGATGGGACTGGAGCTTCCAGAAACCTTTGGGCCCTGGCCCACGCCCGCCTCTTCCATCCCTGCCATGCGTAGGACTCCTGTGGAGTCCATGTCCCGTGGCCCAGCAACTTTGCTGTGGGCTGTGGGTGTCAGAGGTGTCCCTGGACCGGCACAGAGAATGTCCAGCAGAGAAGTGATAGCAACTGTGGCTCAACACATCCTGGGGCCCTCTGCAGCAGGACAAATGAGGGGAAGGTAGGATGAGAAGGGAGGTGCCGTCTTATGGCTGTGTCTGTGTGGGGTGATGGGAAATGTTCTGGAAACAGATGGTGAGGGTTAAGCACTGCCAGTGCATGCCACATCACAGAACTGTGACTTTTATCATGCCTAACTTACCACAATAAAAAAGAAAGAGGGGAAGAAAGGAGGAAACAAAGAAAAATGAAGGGGACAGCTTCATAGGAACTGAGAAAGATGTCCAAAACAAAACCAGAAAAAGCAAGAGCACAATACAAAACAGAATGTGGGCTCCTCTATTTAAGTGGAGAACAAGCCCAGACCCTACATTTACATATATACACCATGCCTGTACATGGGATTGAAATACAGAGGGAAAGTTCTGGAAAGACACAGAGCAAATCATAACCCATGTCCCTTCTGGGAGAGCGCAGGGACCATGGGGTTGAGCTGGAGGGAGACTCGCTTTCTTCGCTATGATCGTGCATCTGAAAACAGTATTTTATGGGAACATGCGCAAGGACTGTGTGCAGCTGGCCTTTCAAAGCTAAAGTAGAGGCCAGGGACTGTCCCCCAGAGGTCCTACCTGCTCCGGACGTCCCTGGTGCGTATGGGCGCCAGGAGGCTGAAGGAGGATTTGGCTGAGCGCAGGGAACAGTCGTCACTGGCCAGAGGGCTCCGGGGCCGGCTGGGGCCCAGGCTGCTGTGGGCGCGGACCAGCTTCGTGTGCACGTGGCGCCTGGAGTCCCCGTGCTCAGAGTCCATCTTATGTGCCATCCGCAGGACATCAGAGGTGACGTTCAGGTCCATGGCGGGCAGTGGGCATGGGGGCAGCCTGCTGGCCAGCCTGGAGGTGCTCCCTGCAGAGGCCGCCTCTCTGTGCAGGCGGTCCAGGGAGGTGCTGACCATTCCCGAGAGGCAGTCAGCCCAGGATGAAGGGCTCCCACCCGCACTGCCTGCAGCCCTCCGGGGCTTCGGGATGTCCTGCAAGGAGGTGCTGAGGCTGGGCGGGGACTGGCTGGGGGCGGGGGACCTGGGGGCCTTGTTTTGCAAGGTGCTCTCCGAGGATCCAGCCTCATTCTGGGTTGCCAGGTCCTCATGGCTGGTTCTAAAACGCCTTCTCCTCCAGCCCTTCTCATCGAGGGACAGGGCTCGCTCCAGCCGGGGCCTCGTGGGTGGCTTTGGGGTAATGGGTCTGGCCTTGGCTTGTACATCTTCTGGGGTGAGTTTTGCCAGAGAGCTGAAACGGGGCACTGGGCTCCTCTCTGGACCCTGACTGTCAGTGGTAGGTGGGGGGCCGGGGCTGGGGGGGTGATCCTTGCCCGGGTTTGGAGGCTGTCTCTTGTGCATGCTGCCTTCGCAGGAGGCGTGCTGCTGGGCAAGCACCTCCAAGGGGTGCCCGAGTAGGGACTTGGACGGCATGGTCCAGGCGGGGCAGCCTTGGCTGCCCTCACGGATGGGGGCAGCCTGACCTGCCCAGGAGAGGACACCCCCCTGCGGTGTTGGCGACACTGACCATGCACGGGAGGAACGTGCAGGCAGATTTTACCACGGGAAGCACATGGGAGAAAGCCCGCAGAGGCAACGGCTCCTTTTCCAGCCTGTCCCAAAATGTCAATTGCTGCATGGCTAGAAACTCTGCAGTCCCAGAGTCACCTACAGATACCTAGGGGGAAAACCATGGATGGTGTCTACTAAGGACAATTTAACAATCCAAAAGGACTGCCGAAGAGACTGTCCAGGGAAGGAGCAGCATTTAGATATTCCGGGAGCTGCTTCCTCCTTGGAGCTGCTGAATCCAGTCTCAGCTTTAGGATGAGGGAGTAGGAGAAGGGTGTTTAAGGGCACTACCAGGGAAGGATTCCAGCTCCCAAGGCCAGGTTCACAGCGCACAGAAGCGCAGGGCTCCACCCTGGCCGCCGCCTCCCCCCAAGGTGGGCCTGGCCCTCGCTCACCTGCGTGCCCACCAGCATCGCTCGGGCCCGCGGACCTGCGCCGCCGCGCTGGGTTGGGCGACCTTGAGCAAACCTCGGCCTTCTCGGAAACTCGGTTCCCAGCCGTGACCCGCCACGGAAGCCCACTTGGAAGACGCTGCGAGTCCAGCCTGGGCCCGCCCCGCACACCGCGGGCTCCCGCTACGCAGCTCCCGAGAATAACGACTTCGCGGAGGAGAGCGCGAGAGAACGGGGGCTCGGACCGCACACCCTGCCGGCGCGCAGGACCCCGCGTCCCATCACCGCACCCTAGACCACCACCCGGCCCCACCCTGCCCCGGAGCCCGGACCCCGCGTCGCGGCCCCACTCCCCGGCCCTAGACCTAGACCCCGCGCCCCGATCCCCGAGCACGGGCCTGGTCTCGCTACCCTCCGGGCGCGTCCCGCCGGCGGCCGGGACCCGGGACTGAGCGCTCGCCGCTCCCTGGCAACGCGCGCCCTGACGGGCTGGCAACCCGGACTCCGGCCGCCCGCAGCGGCCCCTGGTGGCCGGAGGACCGCGCCGCACCCCGGGAGGGAAGCCGAGGTGGCCATGCCTTCCGGGACTCGCCAGGGGCCCAGGTACGGGACTTCCCCCTTCGAGGCAGGACCCGGAAGTCGCTGGCCACAGATAAGGCTCACTGGAGCCATCGGAGGTCCACCCACCCACCGGCCAGGCAGTGCCTCTACTACAAGCTCTCCCATGGAGGGAGTGATGACGGTCGGGGATGCCAAGGCAGTGGGTCAGGAGCCTCTGATCACACAGGAGTGAGTCCAAAGGCTCCCCCAAACACCCACGTGCCTACCCAGACCCCACTGGAAATGCAGGATGCTAGGCTCCAGGCCACCCACGCCCCATAACCTATTTCCAATAAACTAAAGGAAATCCAAGGTGAAAGAGTTTGAGCGCGCAAAATATTTTATTAAACAATTTGCAGTGTAACAATTGCCTTTAGGAAAAATAGCAGCTCCTGCCCTGGAGGAAGCTTCTTGAATCAAAAGTTGTTGGTGGTCTACACATAGGACAACCAGCAGGGCTGGCTGGGGGAAGTCAAGGGCACCCGCAGGTCTTCAGATTCGAGTAGTTGCATGGCCCCCAAAGAAGGGACACCACAGCCCACTGCCCCAGGACTGCCTTGTCCAACCAGGACTGCCTTCTCAGAAAGGACAAGGACAAAGGATGCCATCACATCACCCGTGAGACACTGCAGAGAGCACCCTATGGGTCTGTCCTAGGGGGTCTGAGTGAACCAGAAAATGGGAAGGGTCTGTGCTAATTCCTCATTTATACAATTTCTACATTTAAATTTAAAACATGGAGCAAACTGTTCCCCCAGAAGAACCTACAGAAATTATTACCTACTGATTTTATAAATAGTTAAGTCTTTTCCTTTCTTCAGTCTCTTTACATTTAATCAGAATGTGATGAGTTTTAAGAACAGTCGAGGAAGCCATAAAGCTTTTCAAGTCCAGCACAAAGACGTCTGTCTGCAGTGTGATGGGGCTGGTAGCTACTTACGGTCTGCGTGTAGAAAGAAATTCAGGGGCAGAAGTATAAGATTCCAGAGAGCCCGTCAAGAAATTATTTTAAGCTGGTTTCTTCAAAATGTTACCAACTCCTTCAATGCCATCAACCAGGTGAGAAAGCAAGTGGAATGGACCGCACATAAAACTGTTTATCAGAGCATAGCATCATCTCTTTTCCAAACGTCAATCCATATAACTTCTTTTACGATTAATCTAACCACTTACATACTAAACAAACCCCAAATCATATTTATTACAGTCACAGTTTAGCATGGTTGATAAATTTGGATTAGCTATGCACCCCCCCCCCCCCCCCGCCAAATCTGAGCTTTCCAGTCACATATGGAACCTAAATATTATCGTGACTCTAAGTAACTGGGCCGTCCTTTGTAGATGGGCAAAGACAGTCTCTTAGTGCCATGAAATTACTTGAGGGTCTCAGTGGGCCACAGAAAGTTAAGTGAAGCTGGAAATGTCTTTTTTCCAGGAGAGAATAGCTCTTTAGTAACTAGGGATCTCTCCAAACTCAATTACCACATAAATCGATCTTGTGCTTCCATGAAGATGAGACTGTGTGTAGGAAACTTCAGTCACCCTTCCGGGCAAGGCCCTGCCTTTGCCCTCAGGTGGACACTTCTACTCCCCTGAGGCGAGGATTTGCCCTCAGCACACAACCCCGCAAAGGAAACAGGCCAGAGATCCTGCAGTAATTCAGGATCAGGCTTGGAGACTCCCAAGTTACTAGAGGCTTTTCTCTCCTGGAGCAAGGACCCCTCCAGCTTCCCTTCACATGGCCTCCTTCCATCACTGAGATCATTACCTCCTTTGGTCATGCTGGGAGGAGACAGAACATCACATCCTTGGTCATTCTTTTACATACAAGACTCAGAGTTAAAGATTCACTCTTTCCAACCGGCATCATAAAGGACATGTGGTATTCATTTTGGCAATAATCCATCAAGATAAGTGGTGAGAGGGGAAATGCAAAGAACAATCATCTTCGAATTACTGCCATGTCACTTTCAGGATGGAAGAGAGCTCACAGGCGATTGATCTGAATTCTTGGTGGAGAAAAGGAATTTCAGGGTTCTAAATGCAAATCCAGAACAGGGAATGCACTAGTTCAAGGCTGGGTATTTTCTCTGGCCAATCCTCCCTGTCCTTGAAGTCCCTGGGGCAGCAGAGGCCTGAAAGAAATGGACAGCACTGAATGCCACATGCTCACTGCCCTGAAGGCACCCCCGGCACAATGAATCGAGGCAGGTGTTGGACTGCATACCAGAACAAAACGAGCCTGTCTTGCAGAGACAAACAGGCACTTTGTGTGTTTTGGTTTCCAAAAGCCTGTGATATTCAGCAACACCAGAACAAAGGCCTGGCACGCTGCAATGTTCTGAATATTCAGACACAATCAGCATCTCCTACTACACTGGGCAGAGGCTGACCCCCATGGCCAGCACTTGGGCTCCAGAGCTGTACCTACCCTGGAGGGAGCAGGGTTGGGGCCCGGCTGCCCCCTACAGGGCACTCTGGGCACAGACGGCTAGCTGAGCGCTGTCATTTGCTCTTACCCCCTCTCAAAGCTGACTAAAGCAAGGAAGGATTGGTTTAAAAGGCCCAAACCACAGATAAAAGTAACAGGACAGACAAAGACCAACACTAAATTTCTGAGGCTGAAAAACAGATGGCTGGACAAATGGTAACTTAGGATGTAGCAGTCCCGAGACAGAGGAACCCCAGGCTGGCCTTGGAGAGGGCCTAGGAACAGCCCGATGTATTCTGCAGACACCCCCAGTAGGTGCCCGAAGCATACAGTGGGGTGGGAAGCTACAGGCACAGGGCTGAACCCAACACCCCGGGGCACCTCTGCCCCATGGAGGAAGGCTTGATCAAGAGGAAATGGAGTACAACTGGTGTGCTGTGGGCAGGGCCAGTATTATAGCAATCAGGGCAGATGGGGACCCCCATTCTGGATGCCAGGCCCCCTCCAAGACCTCTCCCCCCAAACCAGCAGCTAGTCCACCCTCTGCAGACAACTGACTAGAAGGGAGACTCAGAAGGCAGAGGGAGAGGACTTAAAGAAAGCACTCAGGAGCATCTTCCTGATGGAAGCAGGTGAGCTGACACCATGGGGCCCATAGCAGCACCCTGAAGGGACTAACCCTCAGCAAGGCAGCCTGATGTGGAACTGCAAATCCCAGGGATGGGAGCACTCACTCACTTGTGCAAACTGTGTCGGGTGGTAGAAGGACACTGCTCCCACCGGGGGGGCCCCTGCAGCAATGTGGTCCCCAGGAGCCTGGAGGCCAGAGAACAAACGCATTTAACAAGGCACACTCACACATTACTTTGCTTTCATTTCAGGACAAAGATACAATTTCTAAGAAAGGGTTTGTAATACTTGAAAACAGGCCACAGAAGCAGCCCCAAGATACTTCTGGCAACACTGGATTTTATTATTTGACAGTTCAAGAAAAAATGTAAAAATCAAAGCAACATGCAAAGGAAGAAGTTTTCAAAACTAGAACATGCAAAAATAAGGAGCACACGGTACTGAGACATCATGTTAGTAGAGGCTGAAGCAGTTAGTGGACTTTTTGATACCTTTTGGCCTTAAGTGTCTAGCTATAAAATCCAGTGTTTAAATGCACACAAGGAATGTTATGTCCACCCTTTCTATTGAGCCCAGTGGAGAAAAGCTTAGTTCTGTGATATAAAAGATGAAGCATTCCTTTACTTTCCACCATGATTACCACAGGAGAGCATCTCTGTTACACTCTTCCTGGCTTAAAATAAACCTTCACACACTTGAAATCAGAAGCAAAAGTTCTTGTTTGCAAATGAGAGCACCCTGACCTGGACGGGCTTCTGATACACATTCACAAAGCCAGGCAAGTGAAACCCCAATTCAGAAAGAGCAAAATTATGAAACTCATTCCTTAGCCATGAACATTTTGAGGTCAATTCAACCACTGATATATCTGGATATTTAATAACCACAACCCTCTAAGCCCACTTAAAGAAAGGAACACTACATCCTTCGCTGTTTGATGTCAAATAAGAACAAGGAGTAACGTTAGTTACAAAGGGCACAATTACAAACCAACACCAGCACTCTCAAACTAATAAACAAACGCAGGAGACATGATGAATCCCTTGTGTTAGGTGAGAACTGCCAGCCACGAGTACCTGATTAAGATGCTGGCTTACTTCACGTGATAATGAACTCATTGAACTACAGCGCGAAAGCTACAAAACGGCAAGAACACACACAAAATACAGACAAATAAAAAACTCAGCATGCAAATCACTGCGCCGAGCTGTCAGTTTTATCTTCAAAAAAGCTGTACGATGCCATTAGAATCCAAACAATTCGAACAGGGAAAGCAAGAGTTAGCTCAGAGTTCCCATTGGAACGTGTATAGAGCTTCTAGTTTCGATTCTAAAGTATGGTTAAAAAACTCCCATTGGTTTCAGGTGGGGCTAGAGGGATCTGCTCAGCCCTTGCCAGGCCAGCATTACTGCATGACAAAAGGAAAACGAAAACATACTGGACGCTGTAGGTGAGGAAAGAAAAGCGTCACTCGTGGGCGCTGACCCAAGCTCCTCACTGCTGTCTGGCACTCATAACAATTTTGCAACAAGGGCAATTTTTTTAAGGAATACAGTAATATTTTACAAGTTCTAAAACAGTTTCTAAACTGCGTTTTCCAACTCATGGACATACATTGTAAAGGGAGCAGTCATCTGCACAATAAAAGCTGCATATGAAAATCTCAGGAATCCCATGGATTTCAGGAGACATTTCCATCCAGGCCCCCTTACCTCTCCTCCTTGAGAATCATCCACACTGGACAGTGGGAGTTCAGAGCCAGGATGCAATGGTGCAGAATTTAAAATCTGCCAAGATAAATAGAAAATGCAGCAGCTGCCAACCCCAGGGCATTTAAAAGTCATTCTCACGTGGGAAAAGTGCAATGCAATGCTTTCTGGCCCAGGTTACACTGCACCCTCCCACTTAATGTTCCGATTTCACTTGAGCCCCAATATGGCAACTGTGCTGTTGTGTGGTTCTGGGTACTGGCTACATATCCTTTCCTGATCACCATGTAAGCACTAGGGTAGGCACCAGGCATGGTCCTGGGCCTGTCTGTGCCTCGCCTCCCTTCTGCCCCACCTCGGCCTTGAGGTTCTGTGCCACTGTGAGGCCACTTTAAAAGGGTGGCAACTGAGGCTTAAAGTAGTTAAGTGACTTTCTCAAACTTTGAACAGTTAATTAACGGACCTGTCAGCATTCAAATCCAGGCCAACTGAATCCTAGAGACCAGGCTCTTAATCATTATATTTCACTGATCCCCATATAAACTTCAAAACACTAAAAAAAGGATATTTACTAGAATATTTTTAGTTAGACAAAGTGACTACATAATGTACGCGTGATTATAATTTATAAAAAGTTGAAGAGAATACTCAACCTCCAATTAAAACGGAATATTCCACGTACAATAATGGATGTTGATTTGCTGCAGGTAAAGGTCAACTTCACTGGGCAAGGAGGCCCATTCTCACTGTGTCCCCCTGTTCCCGCTCCAATGCTCACCCCGGTTTCCGAGGCAGGCCCTGGAGGTACCTGTCCCCCGACGCCAGCCCCTTCTGCAGGCTGCGGCTCTTCTGCATCTATGAATGAGACCCGAAGGGAGGCCATTGTTCTGTCCCAAACATCTTAAGGTTTTTATTTAAAATAAAACAGGACCATTGATTGTACACCATGTATGGAATGTTTGTATGTTAAAAATGTTTGTAGGTAAGATTTATCAATAAAAATACTAAAAAAAAACAAAAAAAAAATAAAACTTCTGCATTTGTAGAAGGAAAGGTAAAGGGTTACAAAGGAAAGCAGCAACAAACCTCAGGTTCTTACAAGCTGGCCAGTCCATTCTCCTTAAAGGAAGACACAGGCCATCGCCTCTTAGAAAGAAGGTCCAAGGTCAGGAAGGCAGGGGGGTAAGACATGGGTGCTTGTTCTGGTTCTGCCTACCTGGGTTTGGTACAAACAAGCTTGTAGGAATCGGGAGTGGGGCAAGTGGAGCAAAAAAGTCCGCAGGAGCAAGAACAGGGTCACTCCGTTTGGTCCCACTTGGGTTTAAAACATCCACGTAGCGAGCTCTGGTTCCGGCTACAAAAAAGGAAAAGAATCAGATTCAGGCCAATGGACTGGACAACTCCAGCTCCCAGATGGCCTTCAGGATGTACAGCTCCAGTAGTTCTGTCCAAGTGCATTTAGAGGGCACCTGGGCTTAGATGCGAGGTGAGCCCACGGGGCTCCAGGCTCTGGGCCTTCCCACTAGGGTGAGTTCTCCCATTTACACCACAGACTTGCAAAAGGTGGCATTCCCAACAAATCCATAATGAATGAACTAGTGAGGAATGTTTTAACATTCCAGAGACAGGGAATCTTTACACTCTGCGAACTTATCTTCATGAAGCCACTATTTGTCACGTGAAAAATTATCTAGCCTGTGTATTACCACTGCAAAACCCCAAAATATCTGTAGGACAAATGAAAACCAAACGAACCGTCATTTCTGGTTTGACTAGGTTACCTGCTTTTCTAGAAAACATGTTCACCGAGGCTCTGGGAGGACATCCGGGAACAGGGTGGGCAGCTTGAGGAGCCGTGGGAAACGAGGCTGGAGGTGGGGGTGGAGCCTTCTTCTGCAGAGGGAGAGATGGCTTTAGAGCCTCTCAGGGAGGCGCCCACAACCGGGAGGCTCCAAAAGGCCCACCCAGTGCCCATGCATTAGGGGCAGCAAATGAAGGCTTTTCCTTCAGTTACAGCAAACACCTAACTTTACAATTTACCTCCTCTTCTGGTTCATTTAAATTCACCCACTGATTTTTCTTTTCATCCCAAACAATCTGCCAAGATTTAACAAAAAGGAAAGAAAACAATTAGTGGAATGAAAATAAATAAGAATCTGATGAATTATGATACTTTAAAACACCAGGAAACATCTATTCAGGGCCATCCTGACACAAGGGACAAACAGCCATCAGGAGGCTGAGTGTGACCAAAGCCAGGCACTTCAAACATGCCATCATCTTAGAATACTCACCGACTTGTTCTTGTCATCTGGCAAGTAAGCTTCTGTCCTTTTTTTCACAGGAAGCCAACGAGAGAACCAGGACTCACCACTCTAAATATAAAAATCACCAGAACAACAATACATCTCTAGGAGTGTTTCCTGTCAAAATACCAAGAAAGGAACAGTCTCCCCTCTCTCTTTCTGAGACGTGGTGGGCAGAGTGGGGAAAGCCCAGCTGGGACTCCTTCAGACCTAAGTCTATGGTGCTCCCTGTGCCAGAAGGAAGGGATCAGGAGCTTACAAGCTCACATCACCCTTCACATGCTGCCTTCCCTTTCTGCCACCGCCGCTGGCACACACACACTCTCAAGCCCATTTCCCTGTGTCCCACCCAATAGAGGGTGAACCTGTGTCTGGGAGTCAACAGAGGGTGAACCTGTGTCTGGGAGTCAGCAGCAATCCGTGCAGGAAATTTGTTTGAAGTCTCATGTTTTATCTCAATTCACGTATGTTTAACACTAAATTTGTGCTTATCTTTGAGACACTAGCCATGAAAGGAAGATGGGTAATAAGCCCATGAAAAGAAGGCCAACTACTCGCCAGGGACAGGCAAATTCAACCACAATGAAATGTCCCTAAAATGTCACCCAAAAAGGCTGAAACTCAAAAGACTGACCACATACGGTGTGAGGATGGGGGTCAACTGCAAAGCAGGGTGCTGCTGCTGGAGTGTCAACTGGTGCAATGCCCAGGCCGAACCCGCTGTCAATACCTGATCTAATCCCAGTCCCACAGAGACCCTCAAGGGGAATGAGAAGACTGGCCCAGCAAGAGAGACGGACAGGAATGTTCATGGGCCTCTACTTAAAATAGCCTCAAACTGAAAATAACTCCAACATCCATTACTGGAAGAAAAGACAAACACAATTGTGGTAAATTAGATGTAATGGACACTAGTAGACAGCAACAGAAAAACGTGTACCGCTGATATCTGACTCCTCTAGTGGATGTTGAAGAATTTGGTGACCGAAGCTGGGTTGAGGCCACCTCTGGGCTGGGATAACAGCAGTGGACATGAGGGAACCTTCTGGGGCCTGGGAGTAGCCCAACACTGATCCGCCTGCTTAAGGACTCAAACTGGTCCCGAGCGGTTCTGATTTCACATGCTTTACTCTATGCCTACTAGATCTCAATAAAGAATAAAAAATATTTGGTTTAGTTGAAAAAAGAAAGTAATAGCTTTCCCTTCCTCAGTATAGGAAGAAAGCTGCCCCTCCGGGACTTGCGTCTCACGTCCCCAGCCCACCCAGCCACACTGGAGATGAGCTTTACCTTCTTAGGCTCTTTGGGCTCCTTTTTGACGGGAGCTTGCACAGGCTGCTTGGCTTCGGGTGTGGAGGTGGAGGAGGCTAAGGGAGAGTCAGTGCCCTCCCACCCTGGAGGTGCCTCAGAGCCCTGTTCCAAAGCAATAGACAGACTCACCCAGGTGCTTCTATAAAGGGCCTGGGAGGCAGGGGGATGGACCACTGCAGGAGCCCTGAGAGAACCCGAAAGGCCAGACAGCTCTGTGAGAAGGGCAGAGCCAGTTCACGCTTAACAGTGACTTTCTGAAGAGCTCTGCAACCCTCAAACATAAATTCTGGTGTCCAGCTGGAATTAGTTTGGGCTAGAAAAAGCTGAGTATGTATAGGCATGGAAACAGCGCTATGCAGTGGGCATTTTAAAGATTAAATGATTTTTAAAAAAAACATTTAACTGTTTCAATCTGGTTAAGTGCTCATTTTTACTTTTCCAGGGACAAGATATTTTAATTAGTAGAACACATTAATGTCTTAAACTCTTGCAGTTGCCTCCAGGTGGGACACTCATAAAGGGCTGGGTGTCTATAAGGAAGGCTCCAAGGAAATGGTCTGCAACAGCTTTCAGTTTCTCTCAGTTGGGACTGGAGCAAACAGGAGGTATCCATTTGTGTCTGATAAAATTAATCTTGAGCCCAAAAAAAACCAATGAAAATTTTAGGGATTCTAATACAGAAAAAGAAGTATAAAAATCAGGGAAGTTCTCATTTCAGGAAATTTTCTTCTTCCACTGACATTGAACTGTAGTCTTCACTAAAGTTGAAAATTAACGAGGGGGTTTCATTTCATTTGGATGTTTCTTCTTATTGGTTAAGGTGATTATTTTTACACTAACAATGACCTCTTTCCCTTTCCTTCCCATATTAATGTTTTTCACCACTCTTCACATTTTAAGGATTAAAGTGGTTTGATAAGCACTTTCTCTTTTAAGAAATAATTTAAAAGATAATTTCATAGTCACTACTATCTCTCCACTTACAATTGAAGAATGAGAAGTTTGGGTCCCCACTCAAAGAACTTTATCTGTGGGAAACAAATTGGTAAAAAACAAAAAGGTGAGGATGAGTACCAGGCTGGCAGTAGCGGCACCGATGCCCGCTCCTCTCAGCGCCGAAAGCAGGTTTTGAGTGGGTGGGTCTTGGGGCATCATTCCTACAAAAAGACAAGAGAACACCTGTGACCTCAGGATGGCCGAGCACAGAGCTACAGCAATTGGGGATCTTATTATGAAAATTGAGATACATATCCAACTTCTCAGTGGGCCACTTCTATACCAACATTGTTTTCAGAAGCCAAGATTACAACTTTCCTGAAATACGTGGAATTTTTTTCAAAGCTACGCCTACATTTTACATTTGTCCAAATGGATAAAATCCATACAGATCAGGGAGAAGTGCCTAATTGGGACTCAAGACAGACGTTCACACCCCCCACTTGGGTGTTTTATAGGGAACGCAGGAGGGCTGTCGGAAGACAGAGGCCGGGGAAAACCTCCAAGCCCTTCCACCATACTCCGAGCGGCCTAACAAAAAAGGAACAGAAGGAACTCATGTTAATGTTCCTACCTTGATTGGGCCCATAAGTTCTAGAACCGTTGGTCACACTGAGACAAGTTCAAATGACCTGCTCAGTCCTTCCACACACTGCCTTCTTGAACACAAAACCCAGGCCCATCAGCCTGACACCAGGACAGCTCCTGGACAACTCACCAGGGTTCAGGTGTCTGGCCTCCGAGAGGAGCTGTTCACCTTCGTGGAGAGGAGGTGTCTTGACTGGCATGCCTGAACTCAGATACACAGCTGCAGGATCAGGATCAGGGGGTTCTGGAAAGCCGAGGACAGACACTGGGGGTCTGCAGGCTGGCTCAGGCTCGCCAGGGCCTGGGGGCGGCAGAATGGGGAACAAGGGCACCCTGGCAGGGTTTGCTGGCTGGCCGTCAGGGAATGTCTGCAGAACTGTCCAGGGATAACAAAAAAGAGACAGTCCAAGTTTACTGAGGCAAAAGAGTTATCTCCAGACATTTGAAGAACCCAACTGCACTGGACTAGGTGTATTTATTACAAGTTCTTTTCCGTGGCCACATTGCTTTTCCTCAGAAAGCCCATATTCAAAAAGGGAGGAACAGAGACTGCCAGCCCAGGCCAGGTGAGTACAGCCTCATGGTTACCATTCTAACCTGTGCATGGTTGGGTACAGCACAGGGTGCACTCTAGCCCACGGCACACCCAAACCTGACATGGTGGCTGGCTCCTTCTCAGAGGCTCCGCTGGGTCCTGTGAGGCCTTGACTTCCGCTGCCAGAAGTCAGGACAGAACCCTGTTCGTGCATCCAACAGGTAACAGCAAAGGCCTACTGTGCACTCACACAGCCCCAGACACTACCAGTGAGGAGACAGCAGACCTAACTGATGTTTCAGCGAGTGGGCAGGGGTGAGGGGCAACAACAGAAGGTATTATTGTCAGGTGGTGGCCATCTAGAGAGGACTGGGATGAATCTGCGGATGGCAGGGGGGACACGGAGAAGGAAAGAGGCTGGGCACCAGTAGTGTGAGGAAAAGGGAGCCCGGACGGGGGGACAGCAGGTGCCAAGGGCCTGGGCCAGGAGTGTCCTGGTGAAGATGAGGAACAGCAAGAGGCCAGCATGACAGGAACAGAAAGTGCAAGGAGGGTAGCAGATGAGGTCAGAGAAGATGGAAGTAGGGCAACGGCAGAAGCAGGGAGACCGGCAGGAGGAGAAGGCAATGACCTAAGTAAGAGCTGCTGGTGGCAAGGCCGCAGGGCTCACCACAAAAAAGCCTGCAGAGTGTCCCCAAAACCACAGCTGATAAAAAAAAATGGCTCCTTGGTTCTTCCGGCAGCCAAACATGAGAACTGGATGCCCGAGCCAGGGCCCTGGAATGTGACTCACCTGAGGGCGGCAGCTGTACGCTCTGGTTGGTGTGCTCCGTGCCTGGCATGGGCAGCACCAACAGTGGGTGCTCAGTCCCCAAGCCCTCGTCCTGCTCCACCTCAGAGCTTGGGGTGCTGGGGCACTGCTGGGGAAAGGCTCTGTCCTGATGCCAAACCACAGCTCCCTCCTGCAGGAGGAGGCTGTGTGTGAGGCACTGCTGGAGCGACACATTCAGGCACACCTCCTGCTGCCTCAGCCTGTGCGGCCTCCTTCCCACCCACAGACCCAGTGCCGCTGCTTCAGAAGCAGCCTTGGGAGGAAACCAGAAAATCCTGATGGCCACATTTGCTTCTAAAATTCCACTATCTAGTTCTAATGTCTTCAGGATGGAGATGTTGTTAGCACGGTGCCTGTCTCATGCCCCAGGATAAGGCTGTGCTGTCCTTAGGGTTGGGACCCTACCTTGATCTGTTTCTCCACATGACGAAGCTGCACCAGCCAAACTGGCTCGACAAATGACTCCTCTTCTGGCTTCTCCTTCAGCTGAGGATCAAAGAGCCGTAACTGGGAAGCTACCTGTAAACGTGTGAGAAATAAAGGCCTTTGTTCTTACTGGGGAATGCTAAGCAAAACAGGGTTTGCAAACCATACTGAAATCTGGAACAAATGCACTCTCAGTGTCCAGTCAGCACGATGTCTCTGTGGTGTGCTCACATGTATGATGCTTGGCAGTCAGAGAAGAGCCTCAACCTCTACAACACCCTGTGGACGAGCTGCTCCCTCATCTACCTGCGGACCCTACCCATGCTGATCATAGGCTCCACTAACCTATGACTATACATGCAAATAAGCCTAATGAAATGAATGGAAAAAGCAAGTTGTCAAGGGGCCCTCCTTGTACCACTCCAGGAGCCTGGCTGCTGCACCGCTTTCTGAGTAGTCCTTCCTGCCCAATCTCTCTGTGGGGTGTACAGGCAGGAAGCAGGTCTCCCTTGGACTGTCCTGCCCATGCAGGCTGCTCCAGGGCTGGGCTCCACAAACTGCCCTCAAATGTTGCCAGATGCCGCCCACTGCTCACTAGGACATGGCAGCAGGGAGCAAGGGGGAACCTGTGGGTAGTGGAGGATAAGGGACTGCTTCTCTGTGAGCTTCTTGTCTGCTCAAAATTCTTGGGAGCAGCCCAGCACCCTGGTTACCCCACCAGTGAGCTCCCTCCCAGAGCAGTGGCTGAGTCCCGCTTTCTGTTTTTCCATCACGTGTCCTCAGCCGCCCTAGCCCCAGGTAGCTTCCCTTCCTCAGGGGTCCAGATCAGCCCCAGAGGCCTCTTCTCCAAGCTTCTAAGTTTTCACCACTCCAACCTCCTTCCTTGGTTCCATCAGCCCCAGGGATGGTGGTAGTTTTCTGCAGTTGCTTCCTTTGTGATACTCCAGGGTGCTCTTTTTACACTGAAAATCACCTGGTTAACAATTCTTTAAATGACATTCTCTTTGTTCTAACACCTGGTTCGGTTTCTGTCTGCCATCTACACCTGACTGATACATGGCAAGAACAGCACACATTTGCGCATCCAGAAGGGTCACATGTGAAACATGATGTTCCTGAGGGTTGCCTTAAATGCCTCAGCAGATGAGTGGGATATAGAGGAAGCAAGCATGGCCACCCTGAGACCTGTTACCACAATAGCCATTAAAGTTAGAGGGTAAGAATATTAGAACTCATTAATTATTCTCTCTACTTTTGTATATGTCTAAAAGTTTCCATAATAAAAAAACTTTAATGCATTACATAAGCATATTTTCAAAAATGAAGCTACTGGGGGGAGGGAAGACACGCTGACAAGGCAACTTTAATGTAATGCATCCATTTTAAAAACCGTTCTATTGTCACTGTAACCACGGCAAAGCTGGGCACCAGCTGAGTGGTCTCTGCGTCTTATTCACTCCCACAAAGGTACTCAGAGGCACGTGATCTCCCTTTAACAGACAAACAAACCGAGACTTACAGCTGGACCCATGCTGCTGTCTCTAACACCACCCAATTAAATTACCTCAAAATAAGAACCGGCAAAAATCTGTGTCAGTAACAAGGTGCCTGAAGAATTTCCATGCTAAAATACAAAGTGTAAAATATCTACCTAAGAACATTCAAGCATCTGAATTCATTCAGGAAACAAATTCCGAATGCCCACAAGCAGCAAGCACCCCATGCTCCTAACTCAATTCCCTCCAAATCCACGGACCCCAATCTACTGTCTTTTCCCACAGTCATGAGAGTGCCATGAGGAAAGGCATTTGAAAAGCCATTACCTGAACAAGCTGGCCAATCAGCACTGAAGAGAACCTGTGCGGCTGGGAGAGGATGGTCTTAGCAATGACTTCACAGTAATGGAAGGCCTGGGTGGCGAGCCCCATCTCCGCCAGTCGGCATGAGTAGATGAATTTAAACACCTGAAACAGGCACACCTCAGCTGTGCTCTGCCCCCCACCTCTGCTAACATTGCCTGTAAAGTGTGAATTACAGTGGATGTTCTGTTTATTACTGCAGCCCCACCCTCCACCCACACAGTCCTAGAGTTCCCATTCTAGAAGGTATCTTAGGATCAAAGTAAACAGACTGAGCTTCTAAGAACAGTGCTCTCCTTTCTCCTTCAGCACCTTTAACGCAGTAACAAAGAGAGCTAGGTCCCTAAGGCATGCAGAACACTGCCCTTCCTACAGGCATGAACTGCACATTCTCCAGAGGCGTTTTATTTTCTGACTTACGTACACACACAGGGTCAGATAACAGCCCCTCCTACAAATACTAAAAACACCTGATACAATAGCACTTGGAACCAAGGGCTCGAGGTTAACTACTAAGAAAGGAAATGTTAAGTTATCAATTCAATATGGTTTAGTTTTAGAATATTACAGATAAAGTGTCTACCACAAAAGACTAAAAAAAAAACCACTGGCCCTGGCACCGTGGGATCGACCAGGACTTCTGGACCAAAAGGGGGAAAAAGAAGTGTAATAAAATAAGACATCAGTGGCCAAGAGAAAACAAATAGAGTCAATAGGCTATTCTGGAGGCTGCTCTTATGCAAGTTCCAATTAGAATGTGCTAATTGCTTTGGTTTGCTAGGGCCCAACCAACATTCCTGTTGGTTTCGAACTGGGACTCTATAAAGGTTTCATGTACTAGGTTTGCCTTACTGGAACAAATAATTCCTGGAGGGTTCCTAGGTCAGACAAATCCTGAAACCCAGAGACAAATCCTGAAACTACCCTCTTCAGGATTAACAATTAATTTAATGTAGGCACTCCTCCTCAACAAGAAAAAGTCACAATGGGCATTGCCCAAAGATCCCTACAGATTGGGAGAAGGATTAAAGGAGAAGGAACAGGTATAACAGAGAAAACAGGATACAACAAATGAGTATAACTGCTGAATCACTATACTGATATTCCTTCTAGTCTCCAGTGTTTTGGAGCAGTTAGAAGGATAAATCTGAATAGTGGAATGGTAACCCACAACAAACTCTGAAATCTGTTCTGCAGCTATTTGTTGAAATGCACTTTGAAAATTACTGTTTTTGCTTTCTTCACTTTGTATATATATTTCACAAAGAAAGCTTTTTAAAAAAATAAAGTTTTTTGCATAAAAATTCAAAAACTTAAAGTACCCAAACACCGGGTCAGTACCCAAGCACTGAAAACCCACATGTGAAAGTTCAGCTCAACAACAACAACACGGCTACTCACCTGAAAATTAGGTAAGGGGCACGTCTGGGCCCCAAGGGACTGGGCGTATTCGTAGGCTTCTGTTCTCTGAATAGCTTCATTCGTTGCAAACTTCAAAAATGGTAAACTGTTGAGGAAAAGAATTATTCTGATTTGAAAAAGCAGACAACTCTTGGCATAATCTATCTTTGGGTGAGTCATCCAGAAGCATAGCACACCACGTGACGAAGATGCAAAGCCACTTCTTCCGGCACTGAAGGGTGACGCCCAAAGCAAAAGCCAATAAAAGAAAACGGCAACTGCCATTTCTGGTTTAATGAAAGCGGGGATTTCTTCTTTTTTTTAAAAAGGAAAATAGACACTACCACATTTATTTGACTCCTTACCTATGATTTGATCCAATTAAGACAAGTTTTGTAGTTTTCTTTGTATAAACCCCAAATCCAACCTGGGCCATAAGGTAGCAGAAGTGGGCAGCATCTAGGAGACCTTTCGAAGCTGAAGAGACAAAAAAGCAGCCCAAGTCAGTTATTGTCAACTCTCACAGAAAATCAACTAATTCTAATATAAAATACCAAAAAGTCAGACAAGGAAAGCAAACCGGACCCATGGATCTCAGCATTCCTGCAACGCTCTGGGAGGGCTATCTCAGCACCCTGCTCACCTAGAGTGTCTCCCATCGTGGCCATTGTCCTGGACTCGACGTCCACATTATTGTTCAAGTTGGACAAAACCATGGCAAGATGTGGCCTCCAATCTCCCCACTTCTCATCTCCACAACACTAAAAAAAGGGAAAAAAAACAAAACAAAACAGAACAAGAAGCCCTTATGCTTGGAAGATGGCAAAGTGGAGTCCATCAAGCATACTGAGAAAGCGGGAGTAACTGAGAAACATAGCCCTAGTATCCTACGATGAGATGTTTAACAAAGGAAATCCCAGGTACAAAAACAAGCTCTGTCATCGGAACCTCCACACTCACCGTGGAAGCAGCCGGCATCCGCCCAGACATGAGCTGATAGACTGTCTGTAAAGGATCGTTAATTGGCAGGCTGTTGGCGAACCTAGAGACATAAAAATAGAAGGACTGAACTGTGGCTCAGTTTAGAAAAACACCTGAGTCTCAATCTCGGCCCCTTTTCTTAAGTGATCAGCTGGAGGCTGAATCCACACAGCCTGCATATATATTTCAACACTAGGGATAAAAACTGTAAAAAATGAAGACTAAGGAATCCATGGAGATTTTATATAAAGTATTGAAAACCAAGCGGTTAAGAAAAAAACTCCCTCAGCAATCCAGCCCTGGGAGGTGGCCAAGAAAGCACCAAGTCAAGCCCAAGGCAACAGATTTTTCTTTTTTTAGAAGGGAAATAGAGATACTACATCTACTTGACTCTTTACTTGAACCTGGTGGTGGCCTGTGTATCACAGCACAACACAGCGCTGACCCAGGGCCATTACAGTGCCCAACCAACAAGGCTGCTGGCCTGCCTGGGTGTGCCCAGAGTCCCTTTACCTGGTCATGACTCGTGCATGTGTCCGGCTGTCCATCTTGCTTGCGAGCAACAGAGCGTGACCCCATAAGCCGTTTTTCATTGCAGACTCTAGAGCATCCTGCAAAGTATTTCAATAGTTACCGACCTGGGATAATACTCTCACTTCTCAGGATAACTGAGGTAACATTCGCCACTATGTTGTGACGGGAATGAGGAAAGGACTCAACTGCAAGGTTCAAATACAAATGAACCCCCCAAAAAACAAAAAAAACAAAAAAGACACAAATGAACCCAATGCCTCCAGGACACACCGTCCACAAGGTAGACACACAAGAAAGGTCAATTTTTCAATATTTTCCTTAGTTTCAAAGTTCCTATGGAAGTGGACCTTGTCTACGTACATTGGTTTTATTATGGTTTTTAAAAGAGAGACATACTTTGGTTGCCCAAAGTACAAGCATAACAATTCAGAAATAGGCACAACCAATCCTATTTGGACTCCGTCCCAAAGCTATCCTTTCCACCATGCGATGACACACAACCTTCGCTCTCTGAGACTCCAAGAGTATCTCCCAAGCCCACACAGTGCCTTTATCGATACAGCCCCCCTTTAGCCATACGACTGGGGCATCATTTGGAACAAGTGCTGCAACGGAGGTAAACACCACCATGTCTCACAGGTTACATGGTTTAAATCAGTTGTGAAGTTTCAATGTTAAGCATGCTCATTTATCAAATGCTCGGTATCTCCGTTACTGACGACATTCAAGTGCAGAGCCCAGGGCCTGTAGCCTCAGAGAGCCCCATGACCTCACTGGCCCTCAGCACCCACTCACAGCCACTGACCCCTCAGGGGGGCATCTAGCTGGTGCCCAAGTGGATGTCTTCTACCCTAGAATCCATTCCTGTGTGTTCAAGCTCAGTGTCTCTGTCAAGGTCTCTCCAACACCTGACCCCTACCCCCCCTCCGCCACCACAGTGGTCCTGCCTCTATTTATCTCTGTCCTGGCAGTTCACCCTGGTGCTGTGTCACCTGGGCCTGCTGCTCTCTCTGTGTTCCGGCTGGGCTACATCTCCCCACCTCCCATCACCCACTTGCTTCCCATCCGCAGGCCTCTGTGGGTGCTAAGTCCTCTAACCAGGTCACACTCAGCAGGCTGCACCCCTCCCCCTCAACAGAAAGCACCCATGTCACTTAAAGGCTGTGAACTTGTTTAACTTCTTGAGAATATGTTAATTTCTGTCCCAAGCAAATTTTTATGCTTGCGCCTTCTTGCATACAACAAGCGGTGGCCCATGCAAATAAACAAAAAACGAGCTGCCAACGCTGCCCACAATTAAAGCTGTCAGATGCTAGGTACATCACAGTGCAGCTCCAGACACCATGCACCCCGGAGTGAAACCCCAAGCCCCTCCCACAGCTGCCTCCTCAAGCCTCATGGACTTAAAACTGGACCCCATGAGGCAGTAGTCACTCACCTTCTTACGGCCATAGAGCAGCAGCTCTCGGAAACGCTCAGTCTCCTTTTCGAGGCTGCTGGTGGCCGAGGTCTGGGTGTCGGTGAGGAATGAGAGCTGGGCCTCACCGGGCTCCTCCTCTGGTGCCTGACCCACGGCCTCGCTGGTAAAGTCAATCAGATTGGCCTCATGGGGGGACTTCCCAGGAAGCCACACGGTTTTGTGATCTCTTAACAGAAGTTCTGCAATGTCCGTTCCCACCACGGTCTGTCAAGGTGAGCAGGGGACAGGAAGGAGAGCAACAAGGGAGCTTAATATGAATCCAGTTGCTGCAGGGGTAACAAGACAGTCACGAGACTGGTCAGGCAAAGATTACTAAAGGGTTTCTTGAGATAGACGTGTCCAACACCCATGACCAAAAACCCCTCAGCACCGTGGAAGCATGCAAAAAGACCCCCAGACTCCAAAGAAGATTTAAAATGGCTGGTCAGATCCCCATCTCTCCCAAAACCACATGTTCACTCCTTTTTTGACAAACTAATGCTAAGATGTTCTTCCTAAGTGAACAACCTTGTAGCTGTTGCCCACAGTTTATATATAAATCCAGCCCAATTCCTTCAGGAGGAACTGAGGGTTCCCACACCAAAAGCCAATAAAAAGAAACATTCTAAAAGGTAAAAGAAACGTACCCCATTCTGTCTGCATAAGAGAACAATAAAATTCCAAAGAAGACTTGCAGACTCTTTGTCAATTAAATTTTCATTCTGGAAACACTTTGTAGCTTTGTTCTGTGCAAAATTAATAACATCCACTTTATGGGTGTCATCTCTGGAAAAAGAACAAACACTTAGTGCGACAGCAACAACTGCAGCTGGGAGGTCACACCCAGCACCTGTCGCTTGCATCCAACACGGGGAAACACTCTTAAAGAGGAACGTACTTGCCAAGAGGTCCTGGGAATGACCGCATCTCCTCCTGCTCAGGTGTGTGCTGCAGCAAGGTCTAAGACAAGAGAGTAGACAGAGAGAGCAGCTTGCACCAGGCCAGGCGTGCAGTGAGTGCTCAACTGGGTCTGCTGGGTGAGTTGGTATTCAGAGTTTTGGGTGCTAACCGAGAGCACAGCTGGGCCTCTACACAGAGGCTGTGGGGCACAAGGCTTGGCATGCTTGCTTTCCAGAAGCGATTTTCAAATTTTAAACAGTGAGACTCAGTTTTTTCCAAAAAATTCTGCAACAGGCCCCCAAAAATGCAGCAGCTGGGGTGCAGAGCAGGGGCACCACCATGAACCTCCCTGGCATCACCTGCACCCCTAGCCCTGTCTTGCCACAAGTTTTAAAAATACATCCACCCAAAAGGCTGATGGGCTGCTCTTCAGCATGACGCTATCATGACACAAACAGAAATATCAGAAAATGTACACAAACAGTATCCTCTCTCCAAAACTGAAAAACGGGAATAAAGAAAATGAAAATATGATAAAACCAAGTCTAACATACTACCTGGTACAGATGCTTAAAATGCTGATTTCTAGGAGGAAAGGGAGATGACGGAACAGAACAAAATTTGCTAACTGAAGATTCATGGGAACACAATGTGGAGCACAGAGAGAGCAGGGTAGAGGTGCAGAGTGGCCTGCTGGCACAGTGATGGGGACTTCCAGCTGTCCATACCTCCATGCTGTGGACCTCGACCAGGGCAGGCTGGCCTTCCGAAGGCAGGTTTGGAATCACCTTGATGAGCTGCCCACCAGGACCAAACCTGGCACAAATATGAGGCACTGAGAACTTTTCAGGAGAGGTGGGTCTTGATGGAGCTACATTTAAGTAAATTGAAAAAGAAACAATCAGCTTGTCTCATATTAAGGTTTTGCAACTAGATCAACAGCTTAGGTTTTCAAAATGCCCAGGCACATGGAGAGTCAGATGTAAACTACATTCATCATAATAAACTAGCTTTTGATTGAAAAGCAATAATGAACATCTCATTTAAAAGCATAACTTAGATGTATCTCAGCAATTCGCTTGTCATTAAAAATGGAAACCAGCTAAACACAAAAATGTGCCTTTAAAACCAACCCATAAAGCACCTCTCATCTGTGCAGTGCCTGGGTGTGCCTCTCACTGTTCGGCCCTCACACTTGGGACCCAACGCCCATGGCATTCTTTCCCACTCAGCCCTGGCTAGAACCATCAAAGGGAACCTCAGGAAAATAAGCAAGGGTGAAGCACCTCCAGGAAGAAGGCAAGTCAGGTTTTAAAACTAAAATATCACTTCAAATCAGAACAGAAGCCTACTGCTGGATCTTACAACACTGCACGTACTTTCGCAGTTTTCCAAGAAAGCATTTTTGAGTGAACAGTTCAGAAGGGAAGTTGGAATGTGACCCTTTGTGATGAGTCTAGGACAGGAACTTTTCAAGGGGAATTACAAGTGTCCTCTTTACCCAGCTACCCAGCTCCCCTTACAGACCAGCACATGGGATACAGGGAGGTGTGCCCAAGGCCTTGGAGTCAGACCGCAGCTTCTGATCCTTAAAAGATGCATTTGATGCAAATGTTCCAAGAAACGATCATAATGATGAATATGCAACTATGTGATGATATTGTGAATTACTGATTATATATGTAGAACAGAATGATCAAAATAGGAATGTTTGCGTTTGTTATGTGTTTTTTTGGTATTTAAAAAAATAAAAATTAAAAAAAAAAGATGCATCTGACACCACGGTGGAGCAGCTCCTGCCGCAGACCTCAGCTGCACTCTCAGAGGTGGAAGACAGGCTGTCACTCAGAAGGACCGCAGACATACGGGGTCACAGAACCACCCCCTGCTTGACACCCAGGCCTACATGGCATCCCCCAGGTGGGGTCTGGAGTCACTGCATGGCCGAGTGCACCATTTCCTGGCAGAGTCTCACTAGGACCCACCTTGCTCCATGGCAGGCCAGCTGGTGTCGGCGGGATAGCCGTACTCTGGGAAGCCCTGGGCTGGGTTGAAGTTGCTACCATAGGCGCCATAGGCATAATTGCCCTGGAAGGTGTCCAGGGGGGCCGGGGCTTCATAGGAGCTGGCAGGCACATGGTGGCTTCTATAAATCTGACTCTTAAAGGTGAACAAAACAGAAAGCAAGTATCAGGTGGCCACGTGCACTGGCAGCATGGTTTCCTCTCAGCACTATAATGAAGAAGATAATTAGCTGGGTTCTAAAAAGAAATGGTTTCATACATTTCTTCACATTTTCCAAAAAATTCCTTTTTAAATAAATCTTTACCAAGACCTTGCTCATACTGACAAGTTTTTTGTTGACCACCCACCACAACTTCATAAAATTCTTAAATTTCAACTTAAATGAAGGATTAGGTAGTTTCACGCTTCAATGGTATGAGCCTCAGCTCAGAGGAAACACAGCAGAACGCTCCAGGACAAGGGGACCCGAGCAGGGGAGGTGGGAGGGTCCCAGGGGCAGGGCCCGGCAGGCGCACCTGGTGGGAATGGGAGCTGAAGCTGCTGCGGCGGCTCTGCAGGCTGCGGGTGCTGCGCAGACTGTGGGCTGAGTGCTCGCTGTGGACGCTGCGCCTGTCCCCCTCCTCCCCATAGGAATCTCGGGGAGGCTCGGGGTCATCATCAAAGCTCTTGGTGATGCGCGGGTCATACGTCCAGTGGCTCTCATCTTTCTCGGGCCTAGAGGGGGCCGTGGATTGGCAAAAGGCATGGGACATCGGGAGTGTACTCCCAGAAAATCACACAGCTACAGAGCCATATAAATCCCCAGCAAATCCTCACTTGCTTCGGGTCCTCCCATCCTTCCAACCTATACTGTGAAGGTGCCAAAGACAAAACATGGTTCTTAGGGTTCAGGCTATTAACTATCATTTCAGACAAATGCACTACAGTTCTGTCTTTGGTGCAGTCCAATTCGTGGGCTGCAGGGCCCAACTCCACCATGGACAGGCCATGAGAGGGAAGGGTGGCTGAGATGCCCTGCTCTCCCCTGAAAGCCCAGAGTCTGGAAGAACTTCCCACATTGACCAGGAGACTGACAGATGCTCACCAGGAACCCAGAACAACTGTAGCTCTTTAATACATGATGAAGACACAGGACAAACAAGCAACAGCCCCTTCACACCACTGCTCGCCTTCCCCATTGAGGGGCACTTAGTCAACCTGCCACCATAAGCACAGAGTTCTTACCTGTATGGGTCGTCTTCTGCACCGTACCAGTACCTCCGGTCACAGGTGCGTGGGTCCCTGAGTCTAGAGCCATAGTGGTAATGATCCCAGCGACTTGGATCTGTGCGCAAGGAATTGATGGATCGGTATATAGCATGAACACGGACTGAATTACTTCCCACCAAATGATGCCAGGTCTTAATTGTTTTCCCTGCAGGTGCCAAGCCAGTTGTAAGCAGGCTCTTTGAAGATGAGATTAGTGAAGTGAGGCCAAACTGAGCCAGGGTGAGCCTTAAACCAGGATGAGAGGAGCTTTAGAAGCAGAGGATGGGACAAAGAAGGCCACACAATGCAGGTGGGACTGAGTTACAGGTGCCAGTGGCTGCCACCAGGAACTACAAACTTTGGAGGGAGCACGGCCCTGCTGACACCTACATTTTGGACTTGTAGTCTCCAGAATTTGTGAGACAGTAAGTATCTGGCATTTAAGCCGTTTAGTTTGTGGCACTCTGTATCAGCAGCTCTGGCAAACTAAGACTATATGCAAAAGAAAAAATGCCTCTGGATTTCACTAAAGAAGCTATACCACCCCACGACTTAAAGAGTGCCTCAAAGCCACTTAGAGGAGACAAAATTTTTTCTAAGAAGTCAGCATTATGCCAGGGGATGTTAACTGGGAACTCATGGAAGATCTGCTGTGTCTTGCTTGTGCCTATGATACCTCATAGCCACTGGCTGTTTTTCCTTTCAATGAACATGGTTGTTGTTCTGTTGTTAAAAAGAAAAAAAAAAAGGCTAGTCCTCTTTGTAAAATTCTTTTCAATAGCCATTCCTTTTCACAGTTAATCCCTGGCTTGAGTGCTCCTTCCTATCTTCCCTCTAAGGGGATCCATAAGGTTTAAGAAACATAGTCAAAATGAAAGGTTACTTTTAAAGGGCAAATTAACACTTTAAACAAACTGTATGTGCCATTTGGGGCAGGTTCATGTAAGGCACGTCTTCAATGGAGTGGATGGTAAGGCTGACTGCATCACCATCAGGAAGGGGTCACGTGGACTGAGGACAAGTAGGCAACAGAGCAGAGGGGAAAAGGGCTGGCCAAGGAGACCATCAGCCTTCCTGGGCCACCACTGCCAAGCTGCACATGTATTATAGCAATGCCATCCTACCAGCAGATCCTCAGCAAGGATGGCCTGTCAGTACAGGGCCATGGCCTTGTGCAGCCTCTGAGCACTCGAATCTCGGCAATTTTTAATTTTATTTAATTTTAATCAGTTCAAATTTAAACAGTCACATTTAGCCACTGGCTCCCATACTGGATAGGGTAGCTCCAGAACTACCAATAATGAGCTATATTTGGCTACAAATCAATGAAAACTGTTCATTTGATAAAGGCACATAATGCTATGATCAAGATGTAATTTCTTAATGAAAAATATCAATATAATCATTTCCAGATGCTAACGATTCATGACTACTTTGGCTCTTATATAAAAGTAAAGAAACTAATGAAAAGAGAAGTTCTCTGAACAGTCGCCCACTCAGCACAGCTTCGTGCAGGCTGTCCACTTACTGGTAGCCTTTGGACAGCACGTGTCTGCTCATGGCCGGCCTTCCTAAATGTCTACACATACCTCCATAATCGTACTGGCTGGAGTAATAATTTGCATAGTAATCGCTCTGACTGCTCCATCCGCCTTTGCCATTATAATATCCTTCAGGAAACCCCTGTCTGAAAAAAACAGGGTGCTGTTAACACAAATGAGTGTCCTACGCCTCAGCCAAGCCAGACTCTGATCCCGGCAACAGGTACTACTTGCCCAAGTGCTTTTGCTGTGAAAATTTCTAATCAGAAGATCCCAAAGAGTAACTGACATGAGGTTAGGAACCCCCTGTCGTACAGCGAATTATAATTATAATTTACTCAGCAGAATAACTATCTTGGCTGTTTAGCAAGACAGAACTGACCCTTTTGTGGTCCTAGTGCTATATGCTATAAAGGTCGACACTAAAACAGATTCTAAAGCACATGTGCTGGTTTGGAAGGATTTATGTAGCCTAGAAAAGCCATGTTTAATCCTAATCAATCTTGGGGGAGCAACAGTTTCTTCTAATCCCTATTCAGCACTATAGGTTGGAAACTTTATAGTGCTATCTCCATGGATATGTGGCTCAATCAACTTGGGTATTAAACGTGATTAGATGGAGACGTGTTTCTACCTATTTTAAGTGGGTCTTGATTAGTTTACTGGAATCCTATAAAAGAATAAGTATTCTGGAGAAAGCTTCAGAACGCTAAAGAACTACGAAGCAGAGAGTCCACCAGCCAGCAACTTTTGGAGATGGAGAAGGAAAACACCTCCCAGGGAGCTTCAAGAAATAAGAAGTCGGAAGAGAAAGTTGGCAGACTTCACCATGTGCCCTTCCAGCTGAGAGAGAAACCCTGAACGTCATTAGCCTTCTCAAATATCAGTATCTTTCCCTGGAGGCCTTTTCCCAGATCCCCAGTTTGGACATTTCTATAGACTTGTTTTAATTAGAACATTTTCTCAGCCTTAAAACTGTAAACTAGCAACTTGTTAAACTCCCCTTTATAACAGTCATTCTGTTTCTGGTGTATCGCACTCCAGCAGCTAGCAAACCAGAACATCATGCTTAGAAGCAGTAGGGCGCGCTGAGCATCAAAGCCACCTGATGTAGAAACCTCACCTTCTACTGTCCCCAGCAGGCCACAGGCCGTACATTTTGCTACCTGCGCCCCTCTCCACAGCAGCCCCGAGGCCCCCTGGAGGGCGGGGACCGTGACTGGCCCTGACACTGTGAGCCTTGGAGCCTTGGATGCAGTGTCAGAATTGGAAATGAGCAGATTCAACATCAGGGTAATAAGGAGAGCACAGACCCACGCTCCAGGAGAAGTCAAGCTTAGCAAAAAGAACCAGACTATTTGGGACAGCAGATTCCTGAAAGGATATAAGGACATTTGTTTACTAACAGCAAGTTCTATACAACACTTGAATTTTCAAATGTGTGTTTTCGCATGCCCCTTCAGGAAGTACCATAGCAGTTACCAACTCACTCAGCCTAAGACCGAATGATTGTCTGGCCAGCAAGGGGGAATGACACCCGGCAGGCAGCGGGGCTTGCACCCCTGACCTGACCTTCCCGCCACCCCTAGGGTCCACGCAACACCACGTGTGGCCCCGGCAGGAATCTACGCAAGGCTGCCTTACTCCGTGCTGAGTGAAATCTCTTGCACATGCCTATTGCAGGAGTGATCTGAACCTGGATAACAATCTATCCTAATGCAAAACCAAGAATGCTTCACCAGCCCCATCCACTAGGGAAGATACAATCATAAAAATGAAAGAAAGGCTTTCACCTCAAGCAGTTTCTACAGTTATTTCATCACTGGGCACAAGATAGATAAGCTAACCATAAACATCAGTGTTGGGATACACACACATCCACACACTGCCTCCCATACACACACTTATGCGCTTATACTCCACATGCACACTTTCACACACTCCCCTGCGCGCGCACACACACATACCCTAACCACAGCAGGGAAGGAGAAAGTAGAGAGTGGTAAACATACCCAGAGGACCAAAGCAGTCTAAGGCAGCTACAAATACAAAGCCATACCCACAGCCTTCCAATCTATCTGGCTGGGTAGCCTTCTTGGTATCATGGTGCCATTTTTGGCCTATGAAATGGATTCCGACTTTGATCTGCAGGCTGGCAAAGGAAGAAACCAGAATGGCTAGAAAAGTGCCTTGTGCCCTGTCTTCTTTCGTGTTCCTGCCTCACAAGGACTCTATACGTAAATGCTTATCATGCTGGCTTTGAGTGTGAATACATCATTTCACATCAAACCCTCCTTCCTAGTTGGTGTGGTGATCTAAGAGATTAAAATGCTGAGAATTTCCTGACATTCTGAGTTCCATGAGAGACAAAGACTTCCCAGCTTCCTGAGATTTAGGAAGAATGCTCAGCTATGCATGAAGTTCAGCATATGCCCCTGAGGCAGTGTGCACTGGGGCCAGTTACATCGGCAAAGGCTTCACAAAGACCATGCTAGTGACCTTCAGATCCGCTGCTCAGAGTCAGAGTCACAGAAGGCACAGGCAGGCACAACGGTTTCTCTGCATGACAACAGGGAACAGCAGTGAGCTCTGTGGACAGATGCCTCCTGCGGCCTGACTTGGGAAGACGTAGGCAGGGGCTGACTGTCAGGGAGCACTGAGAACGGCTAACGGGGTCCCTGCATCCTGCAGCTCCATTCCAACTTGCCCAATTTCTCTGAGGAGAAACAAAAAGCAAAACCAGCTTTCCATCTTCAAGAGTGCATGAAAAAGCTGACCTGGCTTATACTCTCAGTCAGCTGAACGCATGACATCAACAGTTCTTTCTAAATTCCTTTTCTATGGTGGCAGAACAAGACCTGCTGGACAATGGGAGAAAAGGGATAGCCAGTTCTAACTCCCACCGTGGATGTTGGAGGACATGGGTGTCCAGGACCCGGGCCTATTTGGCTCGCCAGACTCTAAGCTTACTGGCCTAACAATATCTCCTCTCTATAACCAGTCCCCCCAGACAGGGACCCCATCATAAGGAAGGGCCATACCAGTTCATGGCTGCCAAAGGCTCAGATTGGACACATCCTGGGAGGAAGGTGTCACTTTCTCTAGGAAAGTGCAGAAGTACAGCAGGCACTCATTTATGGCCCTGCACAGGGTCTGGTTCACCAGGGGCTCACCTGAACCAGCACAGCAACAAATGACCATGGCGGTGTGTTTAGCTCAATTTAAAGACACAGCTATAACTGCCTACGCTGACAAAGTTTATACATACATTAAGTAGGTTTTGAATAATTTTTTTTTACAAATACGGTATTTTTCAATTCACTAAGTTACCACTGCAGTCAGCAGTAGAAAAATCAGTCTGCCTGTGAGAAAGAAGCAGTGAAGATGGGACAAAGTGCCCACCTGGGAGGCGGGCGGTCTGAGCTGTGACTTGCTCGGGAGCTGGGCCGCTCTGGCTCTGGATGGCGGTAGTTCTCAGTGTAGGCGGATGCAGAGCTATCATAGGGCCTATAGTGAGGATCATACATGCCATAGCCATCCTGTTGGAAAGAAAGTTTGTGCAGCATTAGACACCCATCAAGAGCAAACCCACTGAACAGCTGACCCTACTGCAGAACACTGCAGATGGCCATCATGCAGGGGGGTCTCCTTTGGGTAAGACAACAGAGACCTGACCAAGTGAAGCCCCCACAGACTGGCAGGCTGTACCCCGCCTGCTCAGAAAGCCCTGAATCTGTCCCTCAGAGGCATGAGCAGACAACAGCCACTGGCCGTGGTTCCTTCTGCAGGGACCATGAAGCTTTTATTACTGATGCCTCAAATGTGTAGAGATGAGTTTAATTACTGGGCAAAGGGACTCCTGCACTGACTAGGGTCACACTGAAATATGCTGGATCATGGCTGCCTCAAAACAGTAATCACAGCTGATTCTCATTAGGCTGTCGTCCCCATTACAAGCCTATCGATGACCACAACTTTGTCTCTTGGGGTGGTCAGAGCACAAGGGTTCAGACCTGAAGCAGAGGGGTAACCCAGGTGCAAGCCAGAATTCACTTTTCTGTGCCAAAAGCCTCAGCTCTCTGGCATTACCTGGATATGATACAAGTAAAAACATATTTATTTTTGGCCACTACCAGAGACCACAGCAATAAAGAGGCAGAAGAAAACACCCTCAGACAGAAGAGGTGAGCCCAGGAAAGGGAAGGAATTGTGGGAAGGACATGGGGTAGCCATTCTCCTCATGCTCCCCATCTTCTTTCCTGTGTCTGTGCCAGAACTCCTGCTCCTTCTACAGAAATAAAAACCTACGGTTCTCGGGAGTGAGATATGCAACTTCACTGTTCGCATGTCTCTCTCCCCGGGTGTAACCTCACTCACAGCCTCCAAGATGGTCCTTCTGCTCTTGCTACTTCCCCATGGGCTCTGGGCACAGCATTACAGTAGCTTTCACACCTCACATTCTCCCATGATTCTACCTTGGGTGACAGAATCAGGGACTAGCTGTGGTGAAGTGGGTAGCAACCAGTATGTCCTCCTATACTTTCAAGTTATTGCAGGATTAAACAGAACATAATTTAAAACGCTTGTAAGCTGCATCATGTGAAGAGGAGTATTACAAGGTTTTCTGTGCTAACACAGAAACTTCCCTGAGAGCTGCTGGAATCACTACATATCTAAGAGTTTACAGAATTTTGTTTCTGAGCTGTTTCACTTGGCTGACATTGCTGCCATACCTTTCTCCTCTAAACATGTCTATTCTGAAGAAGGAACTTTAAACAGACTAGTGATCATGTTTCTTGCGTTAGCTTTTTGATGTCAAAACTACACAAAAGCTTCAAGAAGCTATGTCACTTTCTCAAGTGTGCAACCCAGCTCTAGTTCTGCAGAATGCCAACTGGTGTTACCAGAAACAAAAGCTCCGCTTATTGCCTCAGTTGGGGGGTGCTGGGTTAAACACAAATCAAGCAGGTAGCTTAAGCAATTCAATATGCCCCCATGTGTTGTGACCTTCCAAGGGAAAGTCTGTACCTTGCAGAGCCTGGGAATATTTCTGCTGTGAAGTGTTACACATGTCACATGACTGCAGATCCCTTTGGAACTGAATGGAAACACACCCAAGAGCCCAAGAAGTGACTGTGGGCTTAAAATGAGGAATACTTTACTCTACCTGGTAATAAAGGGAAGCCGTCCCCGGATCCGGCAGGTACAGTGAAGGGTACTGAGCCTGGTATGCATCGTAAAAGGGTCTGTAATAATAGTAAGACAGGTCCTGGGGTGGTGGGCCCAACATGTTTGGAGACATTAGGGGCTGCCACAGCTGCTCCGACCGGCTGGCAGCCTGGCTTGAGCTGGTGGACGTGATCGATGTGCTGGACGACCGAGGAGGCCGAGGTGGCAGCTGCTGACCGGTGTCGGCTGGGGATGGACTTACTGGAGGCTGGGCTGAGTTCTTTGACTGTCCTTGTGCTGGAGGACTTGCCGGATTGGAGGGCTCCAAAAACGTGGGTTTGGGTACTTGCAGTGCAGAAGTCTGTTGCTGAGGAGGCCCTGCCTCTTGCTGGGCTCCCTCGAGGCCCTTCTGATCCTGTGCATCTTGCATCACCTGTTGGTAGAAATGGCCTGGGTTATGTGCCCTGGGCCCGGGTTGTCTGGGCTGACCAGCAACGGTCTGCTGAGTAGCAGCTGGGCCATCAGAACGGGATGGACTACACATTCTCACAGGATTCTCCCAAGTCCGATTTAAAGTAAAGTCTAGTGCTCCAGAGAGTTCTTCCCGAGCACTGGAGTGGTTTGCTTTCTCATCAGGCACCGAGGCATTGTTCATGGGCGGTACGAACATCACACCTGTGCCTCCAGCAGGGCTAGGAACAAACTCGGGAAGAACGTGTTCTGTGTTGTGACTCTCTTGACTTTTGGGGACCAAGTTTGTTGGAACTGGGTGAGATGGTGGTTGGATCAAATTGGCAGGCTGATTAGAAGCCATTTCGGAAGTACCAGAAACTTGGGGGAAATTATTTTGGACAAGAGAATGAGGCAAAGGCACATTGAGGAGTGAGCTGGTCGGAATCCCAGATAAAGTAGCCTTCTCTCCAGAATCCCCCCAGAGAGCCCGGCTGCTGAGCGTAGCTTTATCCCCCACCAAAGCATCTTTCCAGGATCGACTCTTCTCATTATGATTCAGTAAGGATACAGAAAAATTAATGGGCTGAGCTAAATTATAGCTCTGATCAGGCTGAGCAATCAAGATTGGTTGATTCTGCAAAGACTCAGTGGGCGGAGAAGATAGTAAACTTGCATAACCAGAACTTGCCTGAGATTGAAGGGCTTCCTCTTCTCCCATCTTGGGAGGATTCTCGAGGTTTTCAGAAGCACCGAGGCCATCCTGGCTCTGAAGAGGGGGAGTGGAGCCTGGCTGAGGCGACTGGTGGCCAGACGCTCCCTCATCTGGAGGCTGAATCACTTCAGAGGGCTGAGGTTTCACAGGTACATAAAGTGCAGGGGCAGCTGGGGCGAGAAGGACGTTGCCTCCAAAATCAGGCAGTTCATTCTGTGCCCAGAGAGTCGTGGCTGGACTTTCACACTTCACAGATCCCTGGGCCCGGACGGAGGGCCTTTTCTCAGGTATTGGAAGCAGAGTTTCCAGAGATGGGCCCCCGGCGTGCAGAGCAGTGGTAGGCGGCAGAGGACATGCCTGGGGCGTGAAGAGGGTCTCCATATTGTCTGGTGGCTGCTCCAGGTTACCAGGGGAGGTGTCAGGCAGCGCAGCAGCTGGTTTTCGCTTCTTCTGGCGGGAACGCGTCCCCCTCACTTCACCCACCATATTGGCACGATCTGCCTCAATTGGTTTTACCCCAACCAAGTGGGATTTCACTGGTTCAAAAGAACTATTCACACTTGTCTGGAACACTCCAGTAGGTTTTGGAGGGCTTGGGGTCAAGGGTTGGGACTGACTGTTGCGGTAATTTGGGCTTGCTGTAGCCTCATCAGTCTCACCTCCTACAGGAGAAGAATCGACCTGTTTGAAAAAACTACCCGGAGCTTCTTCTTCAGGTTTTCCGACTTCTTGCTGAATAAACGTGCCAAGCAATTCTTGGGGTCTGGCTGAACTGGAAAGACTCCTGTGGCTTTGGGTACTGTAGCTGGATGACACACTGTCAGACCGTACGGGATGTGGTGCTATGTCAGGGGCCTCAAGATTCGGGCTGCCCCCTCCAATGAGGGCCCCAGCACTGTGCTTGGCAATGGTCAGCCCGGGCAGTGGCCGGGATCGGAATGGCTCACTCAGGGTAGAAGAGCTCAAAACCAGGGGCTCACTTGGAAGAACTTCCTGGTTTTGAAGGAATTCTAGGTTCTCCATGTTCTCACAGTGTGGTCCAATGGTACCAGGCACCCCTGCACTTGCTGCATCCCCCCACATATCGACAGCAGCGCTTTTAGTGGCTTGTCTATCATAGTGGCTGCCTGCAGGCTGAGGAAAATATGGTTGCATGTCTCCTCCCTGCTGTGTGGTCTCGCTGTTGGAACCTTTAAGACAGGCCTGGTAAAGGCTTCCTGCTACCAGGTGTGTGGGAGGCAGGGGATGGCCAAGTCCAGGGCTGAGTGAGAAGCCATCAACGTCTGCTTTACCAACCAAGCCTGTTTTTTCTGATGGAAGATTCTCCTCGTTTTCTGTCTCCCTACCTTGGAAAAACATTGAGAGGGCTCCTGAACCTGCTTCTGGCTGGGTACAGCTGGCCCCAGCCCCAGGGACATAGTGCAAATGGCTTTCTGGGCTATTTCCCTGAGCAAGGGCATTCGTGAGAGCAGGCTCTGGTAGATGCTCCTTATTCCCTCCTGCATTCTGCCTAGACTCTGGGCCTTCCCATGGGTTACCAACAGTGAGATTCTGCCTGAATGTGCCATCAGGATCAAAGGTCTTTGCTGAGTGGTTTCCACTTTGCAGGCAGACCACCTCGTTTTTCTCATCAGTCCAGGGTCCTGGTAAAGAAACGAGGGGATTGTGCTGCTCGTGGCCAGAAGCTTGATGCATGGCGGACTGAGGGGGAAAGTGAGAAATGCCAGGCACAGGGGTCACCGCGTTTTGAACAGGCCCTTCTGGACAGGGTGGATACTGCTGGCCTGGGGGTGGTGGACTTCCCGGAACCTGCCCCCACGGGTCCGGCATTTGCTGATGAGGTGGAGGGAAGAACGAGGAGGCCACTGGAGCTGCAGTGCCGCCAGGTGGGTTCTGCCTCGGAGGGGGCCTTTCAGGCTCAGGCACGCTCCCATGAGGATGGCCCTCATGAGAACCATCAGAACCCACCCCTGGAGCGTACTGAGTGGAATATGATGCAGGCTGCACTTCTGGCTCTGAGCTGGGACCTGTGTCTGAGCTTCTGTTTATCATAGGCCCAGGTGGACTGGCATCTGCTCTGGGCTGTGAAAAATGTCTCGGCAAAGGCTCACGTGATCCTTGAGAGTGACCCCCGGCATCCATGTGAGGTACAGGTGGACCGGGGCACTGAGAAAATGCCTGTGGGGCTGGGCTTTGCATAATAGGTGGGCTGCTTTTAGACAAACCACCCAATGATGCATTGTGAAGTGCCTGCCTGCTAAAAGCAAATGGATCCGTTACTGGCTGTAGTGGGCAAGTTACAGGAGCCACAGGTGCACTGCCATTCACCCGTCTTCTATAGGGGCTGTTAGGCCAAAACACGCTCTGAGGACTGCCCACTGGGGGTGGTCCAATCACTCCTGATGGTGCTGTCTGGGGTGGCGGCTGCATGATTTACTTCTTGCAAAATGAGATGCTGCTCACAGAAGAAACAGGATACAGGTTTTCCTTAATTTGAACTGAAAGAAGAAAAAGAAAAAATCGGCATAAACCCATATTTTCAAACTTCTAGCCACAATGAGGAAAGTCAAGAAAAAAGAAAGACTGCAAATGATTCTGAGTCATTTAAAGGTTGAAGAATACAGCTGCGCACAGAGCACACCCTCCACCAACTCCAGCAGAGGACGCTGGTCCTGGAGTTAGTCCCAGGCAGCACGGCAAGGAAGAAGACAGGACAAGAGCATGGGGTGGGGAAGCAGAAGCTGCTGGGCCACAAACCAGTGGAGGGTCTCTACACAGGCTCCTGCCCCTCTGTGTGAGTCGGTAATGTAACCGCTCTGGCCACCTGCATGGACACCCTCACCAGAATGGCAGGGACAAAGCAGAACCCAACAACCAGGCTGGTGTACTACCACATTTACAGTTTCTTGACATTTTCCTATAAATTATTACCAGACCCAGAAAGAGCTGGCTCCTTTATTAAAACAGAAAAATTACATAACATACTTTTCATACAGGTTAATTTTAAATTTTGGAAGAGAACAAAATTAAATTAAAATTCACTATTCCATGTTATTTAACGAAAGAGCACTATCAGTTACAGAGTAATAAAGTGGCAAAAATATAAGTCTCTGGCATAGATTCATCTAAAGTGTCTTTTATCCCACCATGTGAAATGTCTCATTTTTTTGCACTGTGACTGGTTTAAGGTTCTGAAAACTTCACTAGCAAAATAAGGCTGTTTCTGACTAATGGAGTTATAATAACTCTGCCTGGAATAAAAAGCTCAAGTAAACTTATAGCAGTTTTAAAACTAATTGACTCGCAGCATTACTTAAAAGTCAAAACATGGAAGCCATCCAAGTGTTCATCAACAGATTAAAGGCCCAACAAGATAATGTTGCATGCACAAGATGGAATATTACTCAGCCATAAAAAGAAGTAAAGTGCTGGTACACACTACATGGATGAACCTTGAAAAATCGTATTGAGTGAAATAAGCTGGACACAAAGGAAAAATATCGTATGATTTCTTATATTTCCAAGTACTTCAACTTAGAATAAACAAGAGACAGCAGAATATAAGTTACCAGGGGTGGCAGGAGGGGGGATTGGGAGTTATTGCTAAGTAAGTATAAATTTTGGTGTAGGATGATGAAAAGTATACAAGTAGTCGTGACAGTTAAACATTGTCAATGTACTTAATGTCAAAGAACAGTTCACTTAAAATGGTTAAAATGATTTTATGTTATATACATTTTACCACAATTATAAATAAATAAAATTTTAAAAAATGGAACCTTCTGAGATGATTCTAAAATTTTCAGAAATAGGCAGAGTACCAACAAAACTTTTATAGGAAACAAAAGGGAAAAAAATCTGCATTAGTGTTTGTTGTTTGTTTCATAAAATGCAAAAAGTACAGTCTGAAGAGCAAATCTTCATAAATAAATATATACACACATTTTTTCCAAACCTATACTTTTTTTTTTATTTGTGTATGGGTATTTTTCACCAATTATTTGAGCTATATTCACACATTACAAGGACCACCCAAAGTATGCAATCACTGGCTCACAGTATTATCACGTATTGTGCATACATCCTCATGATCAATTTTAGAACATTACTCTAGAACAGAAATAAGAGTAAAAAATAAAATCCCAAATTCTCCCATACTTCTTATCCTCCCATCCCCATTGTTGCCTCATAGTACTGGTGTAGTAAATGTGTCACTGTTGATGAAAGAATATTAAAATATTACTTAACTACAGTCCATAGTTTACAATAGCTATGTTTTTTCCCATATATCCCTCTATTATTTTTTTTTACGTTTGTAGTAGTTCATGCAAGAAGTTATTAACAAACATGACTTCAAATAATCACTTTCAATCAAGTTTATCTACAATATGCGACTATTAAAATCCCAATAATGAGCTACTATCACCTCTATCCATTCCCAAACATTTAAATTCAACCTTATTAACAGTTTTGTACGTATTAGGTAACTGTTCCCCCTTCTCTAGCTTCTATTTCTAGGTCCCCTATATACTACATTTTAAGGCTGAGTTTACATGTTCTAGTTACGAACCTATACTTTGAAAGCAAAGGCTAAGTACTTCATCCTTAGAAAGTCCTTTCTCATGTATCAGGCCTTTGTCTCCCTAAGACAACCCACACAAACAAACCTAAGCAAAAAGTAAGCACTAAAAGGGGAACTCGGGAGAAGGAGTTTTGCACATATACATTTTCTTGTCCTTCTGATACCTGAATGAAAGAAGAAACCATTTATGAAGGTACTTTTGGTAAAGCTGTTTCCAAAGGTAGGTGCCTATGCCTACCTGAAGACTAGTCCCATGAACACTGATATTACTGCCACCCAGACAGGCCCCTCCTAAACCACCAGGGACCGTCCCCGACTGCCAAACACCTTGAAATCCTTCACACCTAGTGGACTCTATTATAAATGCCACAGGAGACTTTCTTGGGGTCTTAGCTATCAGTTCAAAAAAATGTTTATAGCTCAATTTTAAATGGACTTCAAATTGGACAAGCAGAGTCCCTCCCTAACACCAGCTGCTTGGCAATCTGCTCCATTCAGGTGCCATTCAGGTACCCAGTGCAGCAGCACCACCTGACATACTGGATACCTCTGCTCCTGTCGACTATCAGGAAATTCTCTGGAAGCACGACCACAAAGTAGTGTAGGCCTAAAGGATTTGTTCACCCAAGTGTCACTGTGAGAACAAAATGACAATAGTGGGGGTGTCACTGAGTGACTTGGGATATGTTACTTCCCTTTTGGAGACTCTCATCTATAAACTGAGAGAATCAACCACATGATTTTCCTAAGGTCCCTTGTGGATTTAATCTTCTGAGATTCTACTCACAGTGGATTCTGGGAAGGCCTAATTCCAACTGCTATTTAACAGGGAAATCGTATCAGAATCTAAATTTCACGTTTATACTTAAATGTTTTTTCTTGCAGAAACTTTCCTAAAATTGTCTTCTTGACTCTACCGGGCTATGAACTGTTTTATAAAGGAATACTATCACAACTACCAAGTAGCATCCTTCCTATCCCCCCAATGAAGAACTTTTTAGCAATATGCCAATTTCAGCTGCAACAATTTTGTGACCTGAACATTATTCTTTTGTTCCTTTTTCTCTATCACCAGCAGAAAAACAATGCAACTGCACACCATTTATCTCATGGCTGTAAGGAATTTTATTCTGTAAAATAAGTCATTCTGTAGCCTCAAGTCAACTAACTTTTTAAAAAGCAGCTGTTTCAAAGAGACCAGCTGATCTTGAATATACATTATTCATAAATCTAACTCTTCAATTAAACAGTCTTGTATCTATGTGAAATACTTAAGCACAACCTGTTTTCAGCATACATTTTTGGTTATGCTGAAAACAGGTTGTACTTAAGTATTTCACATAATGAACTGAGGCATTTAAAATACACATGCATACCCCCTCCTCCTAGGACCACTGACCTCAAGTTGCAAATCCGAAAATTAACAGAAGCACCAAGAAACCTGGCTATCTGCTTACCCTCTGCCGACAATCTCTCTAATGTTTACTGCTAAAGAGACACCTTCATTAGACTATTGGATACTTGATGAGTGGCTGATACAGAAACATTATAAACTCCAGATCAAATACATTCAGGTGCTCCAAAGGACTCCCTGATACCCATGAAACATGTTTACAGAAGAAGAAGCCATAGTAAAATTTATAAGCTATCTTAAAGAAAACCTGCTGTGTAATTGTGAGAATTGTTCTAACTGCTATTAAGGGAAATGAGTCTAGGGAACAGAAAGAAACACTGTTTTGCCTCTTGTCTTACAAGAATTCTAAGAAAGGACATAGTTAAAAAGAAAGAAATACACCGCAGAAAAGCTGCATGAATTTGCAAAAGTACCAATCTAGGAACAACTGTCTGGGATTTCTTGCTTCTTGGCATCACACTGGTGGGAGGGGTCTCTGAACCACCTCTCTGGCTAACACCTGCACCATACATGTTGGAAACGAAATCATGATAAGCAAACCATGCCCAATCTAAAAGCCATTTGAAGTGTTTAATGAAGCAGCAAATACATATTAAAATGGTTTCGATGTTTGATTTATACATTCCACTTTCCCCCTCCAATGAGGCATGGGCATGTACCTCTCCTGCAGCATCTTGATCACTCTGTCAAGAAAAAATAAACAGCAACAATGTTTCTTCTTGGGTCAAATGTACACACCTCAGCACCAGCATTGCTAAGTAAGAATCCTTCAACCCATGAGGGCAAAACATCTCCAGATCCTTTTTAGAGCAAAGGACACACTATTAAAAAATTTTTCTTGTGTCCCTATTTTTTTAAACGTTGCAGGTTTTTAATGGGCTCTTTGGCTTATTTTTCATCAATAACACAAGCCACACAAAGGCCATCGTCACTAAGACAACGAAGCCACGACAAGCTAAGCCCGACAAGCATTAGCCAAGGACTCGATAGTGTATTTCAGGTCCACGTCAATCTGTGACGGAGACTCTGTAAGCCCTGCCCTACAGCTCGCTCGGGAGGCGAGTCAACAAAGTGCAGAGGGCGACAAGCCGGGCCACACCGTCACCTGCGCTAGGCATCTGACCCGGCGGGCTGTTCAGAGCCTGGACCGGGTCCCCAGGAAGAGACCCGTGCCGGGCACGGCCTCGCCCCCGACCCGATTTTGCTGCGGCAGCCCCTGGGCCCGCGGAATCCCGTCATCCCGGTCCGACCCTCCCAGCTGCCGCCCACTCCGGACCCGGTCCACCTGGCCGCATCCCCTCCGTCCGACCCGACAGCTCCGCACCCTCGCTCTGGCCCGCGGGACCCCCAAGCCCCGAGGCCCGCGCTCGGTGCCTCACCCGTTCGGCGCAGACAGCCGAGGTTGGCGTCCCGCCAGCCACACAGCAACCCCAAGGCCGGCCCCTCAGGAGCCGCAGGGGAAAGCCCCCTCAGCGCAGACACGACACCAGAACTGACACGGTACCCACAGCAGCCATCTTGGCACATCCGGCTCCGGGAGCCCCAGCCGCCGCGTCGCCGACGTGTCCGGCATCGCGTCACCACGCACCCCGCCCTCGCCCCGCCCCTTATCGCCCCTCTTCCGCCCTCCTTCGCCCCGCCCACGCCGTCTACCACCACGCCCCTCCCCGTTCCCGCCGTCGGGTCACTACACGCCTCTCCCTCGCCCCGCCCCCTCCTCGCCACCATCAGCTGCCTCCCTGTCCCTCACCTCGGCCTGTCTCTCACCGCCCCGCTTCCCGTCATGTCGCCACGCCCCTCACCTTCGCCCCGCCCCCGCCCCGCAACACGGAACCACGCCCCTCACTTTGCCACGCCCCGCCCCGCCCCGCCCCCGGGCGACGGCCGCCCACCCCTCGCCTTGGACTCGTCCCTCACTGGGCCGCCCTTCTCCCCGCCCCTCTGCCATGTCGCTCCGCCCCTCGCTCACCTGTCCGCGCGGGCCGGGCTGGGGCCGCCGGGGACGTCGCCCTGGCTACGAAAGCTTCGCGTAACCTTTCCTCGGGTTAAGGTTAAAAAAAGAGACCTCAAAGGACGAGTCAGCCTGGAACGACTGATGCCAGTAGGTTCACCAAGAACGGCTCCTCCCAGCCAAGCCGCGAACCTTAGCAGGACCCATGACGCAGGCGCGTTCTTAGGAGTCTTCCGTTAGAACCGAACGCTTGGACCGTCGGGAAGGAAACGCGCATGCGCCAAGGCCGTCGCGCTGCGGAGACGAAGGCGGAGCCCGGCTGCGCATGCGCACGCGCATGGCGCTAGTGGGAGCGCGTTGGTTACCTGGTTACAGCCGTTCCGGGTTTCCAGTTCCTGTTTCTCCCTCGGAAGTTGGTTTGTAACTAACTTTTGTGAAGCGTCTTGCGACTTACTAAACGCGTTCTCGCACGGCGCTTCCTTTGTCCCTCAAAGCCTAGAAGGAAGCAGGGCGTTCCCCACAACTTACCGACGCCCGCAGGCTTCCCGTATTCAGCAGGTGCCAAACGAAGCCCCGGGCGCCCCAGCCGGTCAGCACCCGCAGAGAAATCCGGCCTCCTTCCTCGGTCACCCCCAAGCCCTCTCCTGCGGTCTTCCCAGGTGCTGGAGAGCGGGACCACCACACTCTCTGCTTTCCTTGTGCTTTACACCGGGAAGATCTTCCCAGTCCTTCCCCTCGCTCCCGCCTCCTCCGCTGGCCACCTCCCAAGGCCTTTCAAAGGCCTTGACGCTTCTCCCAGCGACGAGCGGCCCGTCTGCGCCCCCAGCGGGCCTCAGATCGTCCTCAGTTGTGTTCCCTAAACGAGGGTGCCGCCGTAATCACTTGTACCCCATGGACGGAGAACAGGGAGGAATCCACTTCCCTCCTTATCTCCGCCCTGTTGTTGACTGTGTTGAATGGGCACTAGGGGTCCTGGCGACCCCCAAGGAACCAGAGCCAAGCAGGTCCCCAGGCCAGGCACCAGCTCAGCCTCCCATGCCATAACTTGATGAAGAGATGGGAACTGCAATTTGTAGCCTCATTTTCCAGATGAGAAAACGAAGGCGCGGTGGTCCAGAAGAGACCAGCCTAGCCCAGCCCACTCACCTGCCCTCCTGCCCTGTGAGGCTGGCCCAGCTGGCACCCCGGTCCTTCAACAGAGGGTAGGAAGCTTATTCACCCAACTGCTTCACCCTGCAGCCATCCTCCCTTTGGCCCCCCTGATGGTGGGGTCGGGGTATGGAGAAGGCGCCCCGGTCGCTGGTGTGCCCCAGGGACCCGTGTAACCAGGGTCCATGAAACTGCAGGAAGGAGTGAGTGGAAGCTGGCCAGGGAGCCGCCACGCTGTCAGGGCCCCAGGCGGCTGGGGGAGGGCGTCAGCCTGTCTGACGTGGCACCACAGGCCACTCCACTAAGCTAACATTTGCCTTTCGGGAATCAGGTCCTAGCCTGTTTCAACACAGAGTTAGGGAACTCATGGGAGGACTCAGCCCTGGCCCCACGAAGAGAGGCGAGAGGACAGCGGCTCCACTGCTGCCCCACTTGAATGGCTTCCTTCCCTGGGGCACCTCTTTGGGGAGAGGAGTTGTTATTAACCCTAGGGAGCGGCTGGGCATACAAGTGGACAGTGAGTGGCCTGCAAACCTCGGCCAATAACCTGCAGCCAGCGATACAGGGGCTGCCCTGTCTATAGTAAACATCCTGGGAAGCCAAACCCCCGTCTCTGTGATATTTGACCCCCAAATAACCAGGACTTGATGGATAACTGACAGCTTCCCTCGTTTTTCCAACTTCAGATCCACTTGAGAAAGCCAAATCTGCTCTCCTAACCCAACTCATGGGATGTCCCCCTTCCCATCACCCACCCCCAGCTCCCACCAGAGCACACTCTTATCCACTGTAAAGCTTCACCACTCCCCTGCCTGCCTTTGAGTGATGGTGGGCTACTCCTTGCTATAGCAAGCTCTGGATAAACAGCCTTTGTTCTTGCCTGGGTGGGCTTGGATTCTCTCCACACTGAAAAAGGGGAAAGCAGCCGTGAGCGCCAATACGCGCTCAGCCCCAGGGCTCTCTCCTTGGCTCTCACATTGGTAGTAAGCCTGAAAGCAGAAGCCTCAGTCATCCAACCCTGGCATGGGACTCTCGCTATAGGAACCCACCCCTCCCCTGGGCAAAGCCAGACCTTTGAGTCCCCAGGCCCACCCCTGGGGCAGGGGTGTTATGAACCCAGCATTGTGCTGGATCCTACTGAGTGACTTTCTGGAAAGCTGCCTGCCAGCTGCTCTCTCTTCACTGCCCCACCTCCCTTGTCCGAAGCCCTCTGACCCACTGCTCTCTGCAGTTTGTACCCTGGTGTAGAGCAGAGGGTTCCCGGATCCTGTGTGCAGCTCCAGGCTTGAGAGCACAGACCCTTCATTTAAAGCCCAGCATGGAGGTGCTGTGGGTCCTTTATCAAGCAGGGTGAGCACCTGGGCAGTTTGGGGACACAGCTGCTGGGGCTACTGGGGGTGGCCTGGGACTCAGGATGGTGCTGAGTGCAGAAAGTTCAGGGGCCCATGCCTTGAAGGTGCCCATCCTTGGGGGCCACCGCTCTTCCTGATTCAATTTCCTTCGCTTTGCTTGGAATAGTCTCTCCTCTCTCCTTTCTCCAGACTCCACAGTTTGTCCTTGAAGGCTGGGCTCAAATGTCACCATTTCCCTGCAACTTCCCAGGGAGACTTATGCCAGAATCACCGCAAAGTAGCACCTTTGGTCCCTGGCTCTGTCGTCTCTCCTGCAGACATATTTCCAAAACCCACAGGACTCCAGGCTTCTGATGGGCATAGGTGCCTGGGCAGTGGGCAGGGCCTTGTAAACGGACCCAGGCCAGACTTCCAGCTGTCCTTCACCATCACTGTGGAGCTTTGTCATCTGGTGAGCTCAGCACGGCAGCTTAGCCAGCTTGCTCCACAAGCTCGCTTTGTGCGGCATGACGGCCATTGAGCACTCAACAGGCTGGTCTGAGCTGAGATGGGCTCTCGGCACAAAACACGTACCAGATTTCTAAGACTCAGTACGAAAAAGAAAGAAGATGAGAGAGCTCATTAATGATGATATTTTGTATATATTTGGATTAAGTAAAACAGATTATTATAATTCATATCATGTTTCTTTTTACTTTATAAAATGTCACAACGAGGAGCTTTAAAATTACCCGTGTGCAGGGGTACAAGTGCAATTCAGTGGTAGACTTCTTGCCTGCCATGCGGGAGACCTGTTCCATTCCCGGCCCATGCACTTCCCAAACAAACAAAGAAACCAACAAAAAATTCAACAAATGGTGCTGTGATAATGGGATACTCACATGGAAAATGAATGAAATGTGACCGCTGCCATACAGCATACAAAAAAAAAAAAAAAAAAAAAAATTTGCCCTTGTGGCTGCTCTCACTGTATATCTCCAGGGTGTGAGCAGCACGTGGGTGGGCTTCAGGGCATTGGGCCTCCTAGCTTGGTGGCTGCCAGGAGGGGTTGGCTGTTTCCTGGCCACACAGTCACGGTCTTCGAGGAGCGCTGGAGGGGAGGCAGCCACTCCAACAGAGGGCCAAGAGCCTCACTCCTCTCCCTGGTGTCCAGCGGCAGCGTGAAGAGTGGCCAGCGAGTTGTGGGTGCCTGTGGGGCAGCCTGCTCCATGCTGGGCGCTGTGCTCAGCCCCTGACGCAGATCTTCAGACTTGGGCCGTGGGAGAGAGAAAGAGGGGGCAGCTTCTGTGAGACTGCACTGGCTGAGTGCCCAGGTCAAAAGCACGTTAGGATCTGTGCCAGTTTGAAAGGATTATGTACCCTAGAAAAGCCATGTTTTAATCATGATCCCGCTTGTGAAGGCAGCCTTTTCTTTTAATCCCTATTCAGTGCTGTAGGTTGGAAAGTTGATTAGATTATCTCATGGAGCTGTGGCTTACCCAATTGTATTAACCTTTGATTAGAGGGAGATGTGACTCCACCCATTCCAGGTGGGTCTTGATTAGTTTACTGGAATCCTTTAAAAGAGATTTTGGAGAGGGCAACAGAGCCACGAGACCCATGAGACCCATGGGAGCCTGTGCAGGCAGAGACATTTGGAGATGAAGAAGTAATATGCCCCCAGAGAAGCGTCATGAAACAAGAAGCCTAGAGAGAAAGCTAGCAGATGTCACTGTGTTCTCCATGTGCCTTTCCAGTTGCGAGAGAAACTCTGAATTTCATTGGTCTTTCTTGAGTGAAGGTAACCTCTTGTTGGTGCCATAATTTGGACACTTTTATAGACTTGCATTAATTGGGACATTTTCATGTCCTTAGAACTATAAACTTTCAATTTAATAAATCCCCCCTTTGAAAACCATTCTATTTCTGGCATATCGCATTCCAGCAATTAGCAAGCTAGAGCAGGGTCTCAGAGGTAGAAAGAGCTGGCAGGGAGGGCTTCCTGAAAGAAGCAGCAATTGGGCCATAGAGGACAAACTAGTGGAGAGGAAAGGGGGGAGAGTCAGTTCCTTCGGGAGAGAGGAGGTCTAGAGATAGCTGTGCATGATGGTTTGGTGGTGTCTGTGCATGGGGGACCGCACAGCATGGGGGGCACCCTGTCGATGTCAGCCAGGGTGTGAACAGAGGGGGGCACCCCTCATGGGGCCGGGGCTGGAAAGTCCTACTGCCAGCACCGTCTGAGCCCCTCCCCACACTGGAGGCCACGGCTGGCCACATGGTAGGGGGTACCAGGCCATGGGCCTCGTCCCCAGACTTCTGCCTTCCTCCGGCAGGCAATGAGGCCATGCCTGCAGGGCGCCCAGCTCAGAGGACACCCACCCCAGAGTTGCCATCCTATTGTATGTGCCCGTGTGGTCCGTCTGGGCTTTCCCAGGGCTACCATGGGGTCCGCGAGCCCACGGCCTTGGCACGTAGGTTGCCACGTCCCTGCTCGGCCTGCACGTGTCACGCCATGTCGCAGTACCCGGCGGCCTGCTTCTGGAGGAGGCAGGGCTCCTCCAGAACTCAGAGCTCTTTGCCCAGCTGGCTAGAGAGCACAGGGGAGGTGGCGTCTTAGCTCCCCAAGGCCGCTGTAACAAAGGGCCACAGCCTGGGCAGTTTCAAACAACAAACATTTATTCTCTCCAGGTCTGGGGTCCAGAAGTCCTAAATGGAGGTATAGGGGACTGCTTCCTTGCCCCTTCTGGCTGCTGGAAGTGCTGGCCAACCTGGGCGCCCCTCAGCTGGGCCACACCATCCCAGTCCCTCCTTCGGCCCACGTGGCCTTCTTCTCCCCAGGTCTCCTCTCCTCCTCTCATAAGGACCCCTGTCCTACTGGGCCATCCTGCCCTGTCCAGATGTACTGTGAGCCCCCAAAGCTCCCCAAGACCTCCCAAGGCCACCACCAGGTGCACACCTGGGCACATCCCTCTGCCTCTCTGAGGCCCATTTACCACCCCCTCCCATAAAAGGGGGTGATGGGTGGACTCTCATCATGCCCCCCTCTGCTGAAAGCTGCCTGGAGCCGTTCCCTCCGGAAGGCCACGACAAACCCCACAAGCCACGCCAAGCCTGGTCCAGGTTCCGTGCTGGCTGGTGCCACTGTCCACATTGTCCACAGCACAAACACGGCACTGTCCTCACCTCTGCAGGATCTTGTAGCATGCTTGGCAGAGGAGGGTCAAAGGGAAGAGATTCCTTGAGTCACTAAGCCGGGTACTAATCATACAGGGCGTTAAGAAAGGCAGAGAGACAAGCAGAAAGCACAAGGTAGACACTGATTTCACACCAGCCCCGAGCCCCAGATGACTGAAAAAACAGCGTCCCCCAGCTGCAGCAAGCCTCCTTCAGGCAGACATTCGCTGAAACCTCATCTCCTCCCAGGCACCACCGGGGCTGGGGTGCAACTGTGCCCCTGGGGAGAAGGTGGTCCCGGGTAGGGGGTGGAGAGCTGGCAGCTGCAAATGGGCTCAGTGCAGGGTGGGCCATGCCCAGGGCCCGGACCCTACCTGCCGCGGAGGCAGGGCTGGAAGAGATGCAAGGAGAACCCCTGGGACATTTCTGCAGCTGAAGGGGGCAGAAAAACACAAACAGCCAGCGGATGTGCGGCATGCGGTGGGCTCTGTAGTCCCACCGAGAGATCTGCACTGGACTCTGAAAGCAGAACAAGCCTTCTGGGGCTTCGCAGCCAAGACACACTCTGTGGGTTTAGTCCTCCCCAGGTGTCTGTGGCAAAATGGGAGTGGGAGGTGGCCTCAGTCCCAAGGGAGGCTGGGGCTGGTGCTGGTGGGAAGAGGCAAACTCTGCAATGATCCCTGAGAGCAAGGACCCCGGCTGCACCCCCAACCACCCTTCCAGCTGCATCCCTAACTGAGCCCACAAGTGCATCTCTGGCTGCACCCCCAACTGCACCCTCAACTGCACCCCCACCTGCGTCCCCGGCTGCACCCCTAGTTGCACCCCATCTCCACAGACATCAGTTAAGTGAATGGACTCAACAGGAAGGTGAGCGTCCTGAGCATGGGGGCGTGGATCCGACAGTCTCGTGGGAGTGGGGTGGGTTGTGAGTTGGGAAGGGAAAGGGCCTGGGGCAGAGATGGGCAGCGATGCCAGGTGCCAGCAGCTGGGCGGTGGCACCACCTCCCCATGCAGCCTGGGCCAACCCCACCTCCCCGAGCCCCTGTTCCCTGATCTGGAAAGCGGCAGCACCAGCCATCCTGCAAGGGGAGGACCTACCAGTGGTTATGGGCTTAGGCCCAGAGGTCACACCATCCCGGGGTCTCAAATAGGTGAATCTGGGGAGTCACCTCACCTCCTCGAGCCTCAGCCTCCCCATCTGCCAAATGGAATACTGCCGTTGGTCTCGGGGGACTGGGCCACTCACGCGAGGGGCAGATGTGAAGCGGGGAACACCACCTGGCCCCAGGAAGTCCCCCCTGGGGGACCATCTGCTTGTGCAGGGCACGGCGCGGCCAGCAGGGGGAGGCAGAGAGCTGCTGCAGTACTGTTGACTGGGGACACCCTGAGCTCCCGTGGAGCCAGAGAGGTGGGCCTGGAAGCCCCCCACCGCGGCCTCCCCGGGGGCACCCATGGGACGTGCTCCTTCAACGCGCCCCCAGGCACTGTGGAGCTGCTGGCGCTAAAGACCACTGTCTCCAGTCCTTCCTCCACCCCAGTGCCTATGGCCAACCGCCAGTGTAACTGGACACCAGCCTGCAGTGCAGCACCCACTGCCCCCATCCTGTTTTTATTCCTCCCCATTTTACAGATAAGGAAACTGAGCTTGGGAGAGAATAAGATGCTTACCCAAGGCCACACGCTTTCCTGAGACTCATCTTTTTTTTGGCGGGGGGTGGGGGTTAATTTGTTTTCTTTTTTTATTAATTTTTGAAGTTTTAAAAAATAAAAAAATATATAACAACAAACAAACACAAACATTCTTAACTTATGATCATTCTGTTCTACATATATAATCAGTAATTCGCAATATCATCACATAGTTGCATATTCATCATGATCATTTCTTAGAACATTTACATCAATTCAGAAAAAGAAATAAAAAGACAACAGAAAAAAATTCCTCCATACCGCACCCCTTACTCCTGCCTTTCATTGATCACTAGCATTTCAATCTAAATTTATTTTAGCATTTGTTCCCCTTATTATTTATTTTTATTCCCTATGTTTTACTCGTCTGTTGATAAGGTAGGTAAAAGGAGCATCAGACACAAGGTTTTCACAATCATACATGCTTTCCTGAGACTCATTTTTTCAAATGAAGAAATTCTGAAACATAGTTTCAAAAGTTCGAGCACAGTGGGAGTGTTTACAAAGAATAAGGGGTCCTTTTACCACAACTACCGTGCAGCATAGCCGAGGCCGCGTGCGTGCGTACGTGTGTGTGTGTACATAAGCAATGGATGTGCAGTGTGGGTCTACACGTATGCGTGTGTACATTAAATGCAGAGCCCCACAGTGAGCACGGATCTGTAGGAAACTATGGCTCCCTAACAAGCATCGATGATGCATCTTCCATGTCCCAGGGTTGAGTTCAAGGTCGTGCGAGTACGTACCCAGTGTCTCTGCCCGCGGAAACCGGCCCCCTTCCCCGGAGACTACGTTGTCCTGTCTACAGGATGCCTCAGCACTGCAGATTCAGCTCCCTGGAATCTGAATTTCTTCATACTGAATATTCAGGAGTAATAGCACCCACTGACAAGGCCTGCTGCCCTTCGGGCACAGATTGCATTTTTTTTTTTTTTTTTGGCATGGGCAAGCACCCAGAATCGAACCCAGATCTCTATTAGCACAGCAGGCGAGAACTCTACCTGCGAGCCACTGTGGCCCGCCCGCAATTTTTTTTTTTTAATCAAAGAAGTGGTGGGTTTACAGAAAAGTCATGCAGAAAATAGAGTTCCTATACACCCGCCCCATATTAACAGTTTACGATGGTGTGGCACCTTCATTACGATTGATGAGAGAATAATAGACTTGTACATAATTGTGTATACTTTACATTTGGGGTCACCATGTTATCCAGTCCTGGGGTTCTTTTATTTTAAATGTTTATTCTACTAACATACCCACCACCTACAATTTCCCCCTTTTAATGACATTCAAATAAATAAGACAGTGCTGTTAGTGCCACCATCCCCACTCCCATCCATTACCAAAACTTTTCCATGACCTTGAACCGAAACTCTGTACAAATGAAGCAAAGAATGCTCTTTTGAAAATCCGCAATCATAACAACAGCCGCCAGTTCTGAGGCTTTACAAATGTGCCAGGCCTCCTGCCAGGGGCTGTGAAGTTTGTGGTCTTACGGAATCCACGCACAGAGCAAGCACAGGGGTTAGGCTCCATGTGATTGCCCCTCTTTGCCCAAAGACAGTCCAACTGCCACCCAAAGGAAGAGTGAAAAAAAAAATGAAAAAATGAAAAAATTGGGACACACGGCAGCGTGGCCTGATGCTACATAACGTCTTCTCTGAAATGGAGATGCATGGAGTGTTTCCCAAAATGCATGCGACTGACCCATGCCTTAGTCTGCAAAATAAGGGTCCGAGTCAATTGGTTTGGGAAACGCTGCACACACTACCCACTCTTAGACACCCACAGCACACACGGCATTTTAAAGGCTCTGATAAGTCCTGTGATAAAGGGTACTATTTCACTCTGATGCAGGATTTCCCGCTTCCCTTTGGAATGAAGTGATCATGGTCTGTTGAAATACTCATACAGGAAGTGATGCGGTGTGCTTTCGATATTCAAAACATGTCAGCACCAGCGCCCACCCACTTCCCTAAGGGTCATCCTTTCATTACAGTTTCTGGGCTGGGGAGAGGGGAGGATAGGGAGGGGAGGCAGAGGGGGGGGGAGGGGCAGAGAAGAACGTGGCAGGGGCGGGGGGGGAGGGGGGGGGCAGGGGCAGGAGGGAGGGCTTCCATCCCCTCTTGGAAAAGCAGGAATTTTCCTTGATGCTACAAGTCTGGGCCCAAGCAGCACTGCCCAAGTGGGAACATGATGTGGCCCTCAGATGCCCTTTTAAATTTTGTGGTAGCCACATTAAATGAGTAAAAGCAGACGGGGGCATTTATTTGAACAGTGCATCTTATTTAGCCCAATATATCTGAACTGGTCTCATTTCTGCATGTCTTCTGCAGGAAAGGCTAATCAGATACTGGACTCTTCTGTGCTATGTCTCGCAGTTTAAAGATGAGAAGGTGGAGGCTGTGAGAACAGATTGCCTCCTGGCCGACAGGGCCCCTGTCACTTTGGGGGGCACAGAAGTTCCCTTTGTGAAAGCCTCAAGCTCCACGAGGCTGGTCCTGCCTGCTTCTTTGGGACCCCTGTGACCTGACCAAACTCTTTGGAAGCTCAAACACCGCCAGAGATCCTTGGGGCAGAAAGCAGGGTGAAGATGAGAACCTGGACCACTTAATTCCCAAGAGAGTCATCCCACCCCCACCCCCGCCAGAAATCCTCATCTCATCCCAGTAACCAGGTCAGTGTCATGCCTGCCCCAGGGGTCCAGCCTCGGCAGGGCCAGGCAGGTCTGGCAGAGGGCACTTTGCAGTGTGAAACCAGAGGCCTGCTCCCAAAGTGTGAGGCTCTGGGAAGAGGGGCCCGGTGGTGGCAAAGTGGAGGCGAAGGTATCCGGGCAGGTGGAGAGAGGGTACAAGGCAGGAGAGGAGGGGGGCCCATTTCAATTTGGGGGCCTGGCAGGGGCCCCCACCCCACTGGGTCCCAGGGCCACCACCCCTACCTCCATGCCTCCTTCCTTCCCAGCATCTCCAACTGGCCTGGGTGCTCTCCATGTCACTTTGGGTGCTCCTACAGCAACCCCTGCTCCCAGAATCTGCGAACACAGCCTGTCACGGGACCTAGCATCCTACGGCCAGTGGACTCGAAGGGAAGGACCTTCAGCAATGTGTGTGTGTGTGTGTCTCGGCCAAGAGGTTGGGGGCCGTACAAGCATTTTCCTGTCTCTACATGCCACTATTGGCTCTCGCCAGACTTGTCAGCCTCCTCCATTGTGTCAATTCCAATCTCTTAATATACAAATCCACACCCATACACCCGTTGGTTTTCTTTCTCTGGAGAGCTCTAGCTAATATTCTCTAGGTAGGGTCTGGCCTCCTCCCCAGGGTCTCCAGTTCCCAGAGGGGTCTGGCCTCCATGCACCCCCTTCCTCTAGGTCATTTGTGGGATGGGGAAGTGGCGCCTTCACCTGTCTGTGGCCAGGACAGACAGGAGGGCCTCAGGTGGGAGGGTGCCATGACTGCCACGGACTGCGGATGTTTATTCTAGAATCTTCTTGCAACTTCCAAGGAGTCAGTATGGGTCCAGCATCCCCTTCTGGCCAGTACCAGGTGGGCTTTCCCTTGTTACCTGTCAGACAGACAGAGAGACTCGAGGCTTCTCAGAGGGGATCAGAGGGTCCCCCCACTCCCCGTCCCGGAAAGCAAGCAAATGGCACAGCCAACCGTTAGCCAAATGGGGACGACGTCAGCATCATTTTTATTGCAAATCAGTTAACAAAAAAAAAACAGATGGAAAAAAAATACATCATCTTCATCACTTACAGTTTTGCAGGTAACACGATAACTTTTTTAAAAGGCTTACTTTTTTTTTCTTTTGTAAACTACACACTATTTCATAAAACACAGTAAGAATCAACATCTTAGGATGCGCCTGCTCACTTGGGGGTGTGAAAACATGGCTCCTGGGCTGGAGACATGCCGCCCTGGGCAAAGCAGGGGTACCCTCAGAGCAAACCCCTGCTCAGGTCGGGTGGACCCTTCCAGGAGCTACTGTGCTGGCTTGCATGGAACTGAGCTGCCAGGTGCTGGCTTGCAAGGAACTGAGCTGAGCTGCATTCTGACAACCTCCTTAACAGGACCCATGAAAGACGATCGCTGAGATTTTTGAAACAAAATCTACCTTTAAAAATGTATTTACAGACATTTACTCTGCCACAGGCTTATACACAACACTGCAAGAATCTGTTCCTCACCCCTAAGCAATGGGTACCTGCCCCCTACATGAGGGGTGTGTGGCCCCATGGTTTCCATGCCCCCGAGGCTGGACACGGCATGCCCCTCCCCGCCCCCACAGCAGACTCGGCCGCCGTGAGGGGACCAAGCGACCAGAACTCGAGGCTCTGGCATGTTTCCTATAAAAAATAGGAGCCAGTAACAATCTGCTTCCGTGAGCCCAGGGTACTGTGTGCTGAGCCCACAAACGCTGTTCAGAGGAGCAGGGACCCCTGTGGGGCATCCCGAGGCCAGCACCTGGACTGATTCATCAAGGCAGGGGGTTGGGGGTAGGGGTGGGGGGTCTTGGGCAGGAATAGGAACTTGCAAGCCCAACAGACAACTACGCAATACTGAACCCGAAACAAAGATTCATGATTGGCAACGTGAAATGGACTCTCGGTACAGCCCAAGAAAACATTTTTAAAAGCATGTCTTTTTTTTTTTTTTTTAAAAGAAGATCATTACAAAAATAAACCCCACAAATCACCTCGTTTTACCTTAGGGTTCACCTTGCATTTCCTATTTCACAAGCACATCCGTCCCTGCGCCAAAGGCGTGGAGGTTTTGCTTCCTTGCTGGAAGCCTTGGGAGGGAGGGAGGATCCCGGAGCGAGAGGAGGGTCTGGGGAGGTTGTGGCAGGTCCCTGGAAGTGCAGGAGCTTTTTGGACAATGCTAGCTTAAAACCTCCCTTCTCCCGCATCGCTTCATTGTTTTGGATTTTGAGAACGATAACAACAACAAAATCAATAAATAAATGGCATTTATAAATCATGAATCTTTGTTTATATTTTACAAACACACATAAGAATCTCTATCCTAAGCAGGAAAAACCCCGTCTCTGAGAGCTAGTATATTTGCCCGGAACAGACCAAAGAGTCTACCTGGTGTCCTAGGAAATAGGACGCATAAATAAACAGGCAGTGTTTTCATGTCACAGAAAAAGTACATAAATAAATACTAAAAAAAAAAAAAAAAGGAAAAAAAATTAAAATTCTCGTTCTCTTATTTTGTATAAAAACGTTTTTTTCCGAAGGTTCCTCCTGCAAGCCCAGCGTCCGTCCGCACAGGGTACTGGGAGAGCTCGTGCGATTTCCAACACCACGCGAGGGTGGGGGTGGCAGCTGTTTACTTGAACACCTCAGGAATGTGGGCCCCCTGGGGGTGCACACTGGCCGGTGGGCTGGAGACACCCTCGGACCAGTCGGACATGTTGGAGTGAGGAGACGAGCTGGACCACTGGTCGGGCGATTCGGGGGATGGCGTGAGGAAAGGGTGCTCAGGCACCTGCAGCTGGTGGCTAGGCGTGTTGTCCACAGGAGAAGACGAGTAGCTGTGCTGAGAGGGTGGCGTCAGGAACTGGGCGGTGGTCATGGGTGGGGCCAGTGAGGATGGCAGTGAGGTGGGCAGGGCCTGGCTTTCTGGGGGCAGGATGGTGTGCACGGCCAGGCCACTGGGACCCAGTGGCTGCACGTCCGCCTGGCTCGGCTCCCCGCCCAGAAAGCTCCGGCCCAAGTGACTGCTGGCTGCCGAGCTCACGCCCAGGTGTGGTGGTGCTTGCAGGTTAGGCTGCTGCTGTGGCTGCAGGTTGGGCTGCTGCTGTGGCTGCAGGCTCTGAGGCTGCTGCATCTGCAGGTTGGGCTGCTGCAGCTGCGGCTGCACCTGCTGCAGCTGCTGGGTTTGCACCAGGTGGGGCTGGGCAGCCAGCCGCGTGCCAGGCAGGCTCTGGTAGCTCATGATTTGGGTCAGCGCCGCAGCGGGCAAGCTGCCGTGCAGTGGACCCATGAGGCTGTGCTGGAGAGCGGGCGCCGGTGCACTCAGCGTGCCCGTGGCCCCCCGCAGCGGGTTGTACTGGCTTGGTCCCAGGCCGTTCTGTAGCCGGGACAGCCACTCACACTGCCCGTTCAAGGCCGCCGGGCCCCCACCCATGGCGAAGTTCAAGCCCCCTCCGCTGCCGCTGCCTAGGACGGTACCGGTCCCAGAGGCCACAGGCAGGTGAGACAGGCGCGGAGGGCCAGCCTCGAAGGCCAGCCGGCTGCCCGTGCCCAGCGCCGCCATCTCGGGCTTGGCCACCATACCCAAGTGGGTGTCGGGCATGGCCGGCAGGTGGCTCAGGGGCAGGGAAGGGGATGGCTGGAATGGGGAGGGCAGCAGGGGCGGTGAGGCCACATCTGACAGGTAGCCGTGGGGCGACTCCAGGGAGTCCACGGGGGACAGCACGCCCGCGCCATCCAGGGCGCAGCCCTTGTTGCCCTGTGCCTTTTTCCTGCAGGCCTTGAGCTCCTTGGCATCCTTGCCGCCGCAGGCCGGACCCTTGGTGCTGGGCTTGCGAGCCTTCTTGCCCTGCCCAGCTGGCTTGAGGTTGCCCAGGTAGCCGTTGGGGGAGCAGAGCGGGGGCGACAGGGTGGGCGCGCCCCCCAGTGCGGCGCCGTGCAGCGGTGGGCTGCGCACCAGGTTGTACTCGTCCAGCAGCCGCACGATGTCGTGGTGCATGCGCTCCTGGGCGATGTCCCGCGGCAGCCGGTCCATGTGGTCCGTGATGTCCCGGTTGGCGAAGTGGTCCAGTAGCACCTTGGCGGTCTCGTAGCTGCCCTCGCGGGCGGCCAGGAACAAGGGGGTCTCCTCCTGGTGGACACGGGGGCAAGGGTCAGCCGTGCCTCTTCCCCAGGCCTGCTGCCCCGCCCTAAGCGACTTCCCGTCCTGGAGTCTTACGTCCGACTTCAGACGCGCCCAGAGAGGAGCGGAGGAGCCCAGGTTCTAAGGCAGCTGGTACCTCTCTGGGGTCTCGGACCCCACCGCGACCTCTCTTCCCTCCCCCCAGAGCATCACAGGTGGAAAGCGGTGCAGCTGTCCTCAGGGGTGGGTGCTCCAGATGGCCCCCAAGTAATCCTGACATCCTCCTTGGCTTCCCTGGGCCCTGGGGCTCCAGTCTACAGAGTGAAAATGCCCTGTCCCCTGAAGGTGGGGGTGGGGGGACAGTGATGGGGCCGAGCGAGGCAACTGGCGGGGTCTGCCAGGCACATGTGGGGCTCCCTCTGCATCTCTCAGTGCCCCCCCCCCATACTGAATGGGGTCACACCGCTGCCCTGGAGGGAGCGGTGGCACTCAGGAACCCCACCCAGGTCAACAGCACCCCTGGTGCCCAGAGCCTGCTGTGCCCCCTCGCCTGGGGGAGGGGAGAGACCCTACTTGGAAAAGCTTGAGGCAGGGGCTCAGAGGAGGGGTAGGAGCATGGGGAGGGGGCTTGAGGGGTAGAAGTCTGCAATTCTGTGCCCAAACACCCAAAAGAAGCCAACAGCAGACGGAGAGCAGCAAGGAGCCTTGGGGTTTCCACCAAAGAGGAAAGGGACCCCGTGACCACAGCCGACGGGCTTAGCCTCGTGGGGCAGACGTGATGCGGGGGTAGGGGAGGGAGGGCTCCTGAGGAAGTAGCGGCCGCTCTTGCTCACATGTTCTGAGCCCCCAACCCTATCTCTCCTGCTGATCCTGCACCATGGGTCCCACTTCCTGGTGGCTGAGGAGGGAGCGTGGGGACCAGGCAATGAGGTACAGCAATGACTGTGGCAGTTACACTGTCCCCTGCCCTGGGGGCGGATGCTCCAACAGGGGTGGTCAGCCAAGGTAAAAATTTATAGATCAGGAGACCGAGGCCCAGGCATTTGAGGCTCTCACTTGGGGGGAATCCCGCTCTGGGGGTAACTTGCCCCCGAGTATTGGTCGAGCCCCCAGCCTGCGGGACCTCCAGGCTCCTGTCACCTCTGCCTGACCAGCGGCCAAAGCCCCTGCCCAGGACCCCCAGCCTTCCCTTCTCTCCTGCCCCGCCTGCCCCCACTCGAGGCCCCGTGGAGCACGTGCGCCGGTGTGGGGGGGCGACGGAACCCACCTTGTTGTTCTGCATGTCTTTGTTGGCGCCATTTTTCAGGAGCCCGAGCGCAGCGTCCACGTTGTTCACAGCGGCGGCCCAGTGCAGGGCTGACTTGCCTGGTGGGGGGAAGGAGCGGAGGGAAGGAGGGGAGGTGGGTGGGGGTGGGGGCAGGCCAGGCGGCGGCCGGGCCCCCAAGCCGGAGGCGGTGGGGCTTACCCAGGTCGTCCACGGCGTTGACGTCGGCGTGGGAGTTGATGAGGTCCTCCAGCATGCCCTCCACAGCCAGGCGCGCCGCCAGGATCAGAGGCGTGGTGCCGTCGTGCATGCGGGCGTCCAGGTCTGTGGCCCGGTTCCGGATCAGAATCTGGGCGATGGGACGGGGTGGGGCTCAGGCCGGGGCCTCCCAAACCGGGGCGTGATGCCCACGTGGACCAGCCCCCCGTCCCCAGTCGAGGTCACGTGGACTCTGCATGCACGTCGCATCCTCTCCACGGACTTGGTGCCGGAGCACATCCTCCCTGGAGCAGGGGGAAGCGGAGGGGGAGAGGGGGAGGGGGAGGGGGAGGGGAGGAGGAGGGTCCGCCCAGCTCCCACGCCCACAGGGGCTGGCCCCAGGGCCTGAAGCACAGCCAACAGTGCTGGGGCCATGTGCTCGCGGCCAGGCTGTGCCACACCCACACTGGCACCAGCGGGATCACAGGCAGCCATGGGCACAGTGGGTTGGCTGACGAGAAAGGCAGGGGACACAGTCCCATGCAGGACCAGCTCCTCCATAAGCGCACGCTTGGGGGTGCACATCCCACATGTCTGAGTGCGCCCAAGAGGTACTCGCCAACGCAACGGGGCCTGCCTCTGCGGGTGCGCCATGGCTCTCGCCGTCTTATTTCTATGGAATGACTGCTGGTTACCAGAGCAAAAAGCTTTGCATCAACTGCCCCCTTTTGTGCACAATGCCGTGTTCCGTGCACAGCCAGGCTGGCTGCAGGGAGTGGGGCAGCTGGCCGGTGGCCTGGAGAGGGGCCTCTGCCAGGGACGTTCCCCAGAGGCTCAGGCATCCAGATCCCTAAATCCACCTCACTACAGGCTCCCCAGCAAGGCCAGAGCCTGGGTTTGCAGGCAGCCGCAGCCTCTAAGCCCTTCCTCTTACTGCCACGGGCGACGCCTCTGGCCAAGGCCGCTGCTTCCCGGGGAAGGGAGGGGTGAGGAGGCAGAAGACCCAGGTGGTAAGGGCTGCCGGAGTGGGACCACGAGCCCTTCCTGGGTGCGGGTGGGGGGGTTGCAGCTGGGAGGCCCTAAGGGGCTTCCAGCCAGACCGCTGAGTCCTGACTTCCCCAGAAACGCAGGTTCAGAAGGAAACCGGCAGTGCACCTTGCTTGGGGTGGGGACGCCCGGCTCGCAGCCTGGCACCCACCTGGAAGACACCCTGTGCGTCAGCAGACACGGCCGCGTGCAGCGGGGTCCGGCCCATGTTGTCCTGGATGTTGGCATCGGCACTGGCTTCCAGCAGGCGCTTGGCGGCGTCGGAGCGCGAGTAGCGGGCGGCCAGGTGCAGGGCGGTCTCGCCTGTGCGGTCAGTCTGGTTGTGCAGACTGGCCCCCTGGTAGATGAAGTCCGAGATGACGGCCGGGGCATCCTCCTCTTCCTCGCTGTTGCCGGTCTCCAGGCCCCCTCCGCTGCAGGAGGCGATCATGAGCGGTGTGAGGCCGTCTGCAGCAAGGGCAGAGAGGGGGGCTCAGGGTGGCTCCCGGCCCTGGGCCATGCGATGCCGGTCCCCGGCTCACAGGCTGCCCATGTGGACATGCTGCCCGACCTGCGGTGACCTTCCTCCGCCACCACACCAAGGGGGAAGGGCTGCCGGAATCCACCCTTGCTGCCCCCTCTGCGCCAAACAGAGATACCAGGGCTTTGTCCCCCACCCAGGACAGCCGCCTCAGAGACGTGCCATTAGGGAAGCCACTGTGTGGGCTGCCTCCAGGGCGGAGGCAGAGCTGGGCATGGGCTGGGTGATCCTGGGTGACCGCTGGGGCGAGAGGTGACCAAGGGCAGAGGAACATGTAGGGACCCCCCTATTTGGAACAGGTAACATTCCAAGGACTTTAGAAAATGTCTCTGTTCCCCCATCCCTTCTTTAAGCTTGTAGAATATTGATCCTGCTGAGTTTGGAAGGATGGACCCTGGCAGGGTCTGGGGTTGGGGAAGTGCAGGCTACTAGAGCACACCAGCCTTTGCCAGAGAGAAAGCAACCTGGGGTGGGGGGCTGGGGGCAAGGCAGGGAACAGCAGGTGGGGGGCTGCAGGTGGGCAGGGGTCAGTGGGTGGGCGGGAGGCAGCACGCAGGTAGGGGGAAACAGGCGGGAGACTGCAAGGAGGCAGGGGTCAGTGGGTTGGGGGCTGCAGGTGGGCAGGAGCTAACAGGCAAAGAGCTACAGGAGGGCAGGGGGCAGCAGGTGGGGGGCTGCAGGTGGGCGGGGATAAGGAGCAGGGTCTGAGGGTAGATGGGGGGCTGCAGGTGGGCGGGGATAAGGAGCGGGTTCTGTGGGCACGTGGGTGGGCTGCAAGTGGGTAGGAATCAGGAGTGGGGTCTGAGGGCAGGTGGGGGGCTGCAGGTGGGCGGGGATAAGGAGGGGGGTCTGTGGGCAGGTGGGGGTCTGCAGGTGTGGGGGATCAGGAGTGGGGTCTGCAGGCAGGTGGGGGGCTGCAGGTATGTGGGGACCAGGAGCAGGGTCTACAGGCAGGTGGGGGTCTGCAGGTGTGGGGGATCAGGAGTGGGGTCTGCAGGCAGGTGGGGGGCTGCAGGTATGTGGGGACCAGGAGCAGGGTCTACAGGCAGGTGGGGGTCTGCAGGTGTGGGGGATCAGGAGTGGGGTCTGTGGGCAGGTGGGGGGCTGCAGGTGGGCAGGAATCAGGAGTAGGGTCTGTGGGCAGGTGGGGGGCTGCAGGTAGGCGGGGATCAGGAGTGGGGTCTGTGGGCAGGTGGGGGGCTGCAGGTGGGCGGGGATCAGGAGTGGAGTCTGTGGGCAGGTGGGGGGCTGCAGGTGGGCAGGAATCAGGAGTGGGGTCTGCGGGCAGGTGGGGGGCTGAAGGTGGGCGGGGATCAGGAGGGGGGTCTGTAGGCAGATGGGGGGCTGCAGGTGGACGGGGATCAGGTTTGGGGTCTGTGGGCAGGTGGGGGGCTGCAAGTGGGCAGGAATCAGGAGCGGGGTCTGTGGGCAGGTGGGCGGCTGCAGGTGGGCGGTCAGCGGGCGGGGGCTGGGGCTCACCAGGCCCGCGGACGTTGACATCCATGCAGTCAGTGTCCGCCTCGCCCTGGGGCGGTGTCGGGGCCATGGCGGACACACGCAGGTCGGCCGCGTCCAGGTGCTGCTGAGTCCACTGCCGATGGTCGGTTTGGTCGTCCAGGTCAGGCAGGACCACCTGCTCCTCGAACTAAGGCAGGGGTGGGTTGTGGGGGTTGGACAGAGACCCACGCCACGGGTGGGGGGCAGGGGGTCTGGTGAGGGAGGTGCTGGGGTTCTCAGGGCCCGGCAAACTCACCCGGAACTTCTTGGCCTCCAGGTCTTCGTCCCCCCACTCGTTCTGGTTGTCGTCCATGAGGGCGCCGTCCGAGGGGTTCTTCAGGGGCCTGGGGGCGAGCGGGAGTGAGGGGGGCTGTGGGGACCCCTGGCCTCCGCGCCCCTCCCCTCCCCGGGATGCAGGGCCGGGCTGCTTACTTGAGGCCCACCGAGTCCTCCCCGAGGGGCTCCCGCCGCTTCTTCTTGCTGGCCTCCGACACCTTGAAGCCCTCGGGGAACCAGAGCTGGCCATGCTGGCGCCGCCGCTTGCGGGAGAGCAGCACCCCACAGCCCGCGAAGAGCAGCAGGACCAGGGCGGCCACGGCCACGTACATGAAGTGCAGCTGCGACGGCGGTGGCGTCTCCACGGTCTCGCCTGCGGGCACAGGGGCCACGGGCGCCCCGGACTTCAGCCGCGGCTGGCGGGGGGCCGGGGGGGCGGCGGACTGGCTCCGCGGATGGGCGCCGCCCCCACGCGCCTCCGTCCCGCCCCCCAAAATAAGGTCATTTTCTACGTTGTTAATCAGAATTGCAAACTATCGCTAAATTCTCTCCTGCACCAGCCGACCGTCTGGAGACGGCGCTCACTTTTTTCTCCTTTAAGGGAGAAGGATTAGCAAACTTCAAATCGCTGCGCTCGCATTGAGCTGTTAAGACAAAGGATTTAGTGGGATTTTCGAGATACAAACTTCAACACTTCACATGACACCAATCAATTCTTCTCTCTCTCTCTCTCTCTCTTTTTGAAAAAAAAAAGAAAGAAAGAAAAAAGCCGTAATGATTCTGAAATAACACTCAACAAAGAAGACTCAGGGGGAAGGGGTGGGGAGAGAAGGCTCCCGCTCTCTGGCAGGTGCTCGTCCCTCCCTGGCCAGCCTTGCCCGCTGCCGTCACCACCTGGGGATCCTAAGACGCCTTCCCCCCAAAACCGTGGACGCACCAGCACAGCCCCTGGGGTAGTGAGTGCACATGGCGCAGTGGTGTCTTGGGGGATCTGGGGATTTTGCAGGCCCACAAGCCTGTGACCTCCTCCCCCAGCCCCCTGGCACAGACCGGCAGCCCCTCACTCACTCTGCACAGCCTCGATCTTGTAGGGAAGGTTGAGGCTGCCGAGCGAGGCAAGGGCCCCCAGGAAGGCGGCCACGTCGGTGGCACTCTGGAAGCACTGGGACGACGACTGGACACACTGCCGGTTGTCAATCTCCAGATACACGATGGACCTGGGAAAGGGGGCACTTGCTGGGTCAGGGGGCGAGACCAGGGGCTGTAGCCCGTCCCACCCGGGCCCCCCACTCTGTGCCTTCATCCTGATCGGGGTGGGGGCTGAAGAAGGAGCCCCCTGTGTGTACTCCTGTGTGTGCTCGCCCAGCCCTGGTCCTGGTCCCTCTGCTCCTTTGGGTACCATGAGCACCCCTCTCCCTGTCTCAGAAGGGTGGAGACCTCAGGGGCCCCCCAGAAAGCTGTCCTGGGGCCCAGCAGGTAAGGATAAGGCAGCGAAGTGGGCCCAGGTATGGGGGAACCATGCGACCCCTACCTCCCAGAATACCCTCCCCACTGCAGCCCAGGTTCTCGTCTGTGGCCCCAGCCCCACCCCTGGGCAGCCAGGCAGGAGGACGCCTGGCTGGGGCCATGTCCAGCTTTAGATGTCAGCCCCATAGGCTGTACCTGACAGCCAGCAGTTCTCAGAACCTCCACCTCATGAATGCACAAAGCAGGGGGAGGGGGCCTTGGGACCTGAGCCCCAGCCTGGACCCTGACTGCTCCCTGGATATTCAGGGGGGAGGTGTCCCCCAAAGTTCACACCCACCTGGGACCTCAGGGCATGACCTTAACTGGAAACAGGGTGACCCCCAGCCCATCCCCCAAAAAAGGCACACTTAGCTCCTAAACCCTTCCCTGTGACTGTGGCCCCACGTGGAAATAGGGTCTCTGATGATGCCCAAACCCCACAGGCCTGGGGTCCTCATGAAGAGAGAAGACTCAGTCAAAAACAGACAGTGAGAGGAAAGCTACTGCCAGATCCCACCCACCCCGATTTCATGCTTGTAGCCTCCCAGACACGGAGATTTAAATTCCTGACATTGAAGCTAACCTGTCCGTGTCATGGATATGACTAGTCAAGCAGAGGCTGTACCAGTCAAGGCACTGACCCCATATGACCAGAGCCCTGTAAGGTGATGGAAACCTGGACACCGGTACGGGCAGCAAGGAGAGCAAAGGCAGTGGCAGGATGGATGCGCCCAGAAGCCAAGGAATGCTGGGGCTCCCAGGAGCCAGATGAGGTCAAGACGAATCCTTCCTAGAGCCTTGGGAGGTGGAACAGCTCTGCCCACCCCTTGATGCTGGACTTCCAGCCTCCAAAACTGAGATGAGAAATTTGTCTTTGCTTAAGCCATCTGATTGGTGCAGCTGATGGCAGCCCTAGAACACTCAGGTACTAAGTCCTAGGTCCTCTCAGAACCTCAGTCTCTTTTACTGTAAACTGAAGGAGGATACCATCTGCCCCCGCCAGGGGTGGAGGGTGGCCATGGGAGGAGGGGCGGGGTTCGCTCACCCACGGATGTCCATGGGGTCGAGTTCCCTGCGCCGGCGCCCACCCCCACCACTGGGTAGCAGGGAACTGGGCTCAGAGGCCCAGCCCTCGGCGGCGCGCCTGATGGGGTGCTTGCGCAGCTCCTCCTCGCGGCCGTAGTATGGGAAGATCATGTGCTCGCCATGGGCGTCACGCTTGAAGACCACGTTGGTGTGCAGCAGGCGGCTGAGCTCGCGCAGGAAGTGGAAGGAGCTGTTGCGCAGGCGGGCGGGTGGCATCAGCACCACCACCACCAGTGTGCCGGCCGCCAGCAGCTCCGGGACGTTCTCCGCGCAGTCCAGCCCGTCCCACTCACAGGCTGCACTGTTGCAGCCCTGATCGCAGTGCCCATCGCTGAAGTGGTCCTTGCAGTACTGGTCATACAGGGGGCTGCAGGCACACGGTTACACTCAGGCTGTACCCTCCAGCCCCTGCTGCTGCACCCCCGCCCTACCCAGCATCGTCCCTGGGGCTGAACCCCTGAATACCTCCACCTACTGATCCCTGGGGAACCAGGCCAGGACCTGCTGGATTCAAACCCGAGGCCCAGACCAACCTGGGGACCCGGCCTTACTTGCACTGGTCCTCGAGGCGCTGGCAGTCGAAGCCATCGAAGAGGCAGCCAGCCGAGTTGCACTGGCTGTCACAGCGGCCGTCGTTAAAGTACTTCCAACACTGCAGTGACTGCGAGCAGTTCTTCCAGGGATCGTCAAAATTGAGAGAGCAGTCGCCGCCGTCCCAGCCGCAGGCGTGGTTATTGCACTGGACGCTGCAGATCTGATCGCCAGCGTCCCGCTGGCATTCAGGGACCTTGCAGGTCTCCTGGAGGGGCGGTGGGGTGATGTCCCGCCCAGCACCACCCTCGAAGCTGTAGTCCAGGATGTGGCAGAGGAGTCCGTTGAACTTGGGGGGGCAGAGGCAGCGGTAGAAGGGGCTCTCGGCCGTGGGCTCGCAGCTGCCCTGGTTGTAGCAAGGGTTGGCGCCCAGACAGGGGCTGCCGGCTGGGAACTGGCACTCAGGGCCCGTGAAGGCGCCTAGGCACAGGCAGGTGGGGCTGCGTGGTCCCGAGAGGCAGGTGCCACCGTTGAGGCAATGCAAGGAGCCGCAGGTGCGCGCATCGTTCTCGCAGGTGGCGCCCTCGAAGCCCTGTGTGTGGGGGGGCAGGGTCAGGGGGCACCATGGCATGGCCAGCTCTGCTTTGGGGGAATGCATGTATATGTGAGGGGGAGGGGCATGGTCATGTATCAGCTCCAGGCCAATTCCCTCCACAGCCCCCAGTACTCCCTCCTGTGTCCAGCACGGTCCAGTAACAGTAGATCGTTTTTAAAAAATACAACCCCAGCGGAGGAGAATGGAGAGAGGCTCAGCCCCGGCTTGCACGCCGGCAGCCCACATGGGAACCCCAAAGTTGGGCTCCAACATGCTCAGGCTGACCATGCTCGAAGCAGGTCATGGAACATGCTGTGAGTAGGTGAGAGGTGATACTACATCTCTTCCTCCTCCTCCTCCAGGCAGCCGGCCCAGACTACCCTGATGGCATTGGGGAGGCTGCACCCTGCATCATGCAGCCGTCAGGATCAGGAACCACCTCCCTCTCAGGTTAAGCCATTGTTGGAGATCCCCACACCTACCGGGGGACACTTGCAAATGAAACCTCGGGGGGTGTTGGCAGCCACGGAGCAGGTGCCCCCATTCCTGCATGGCCCATCCCTGCAGCCATTGACGACAGCCTCACAGCGGCGCCCTGTATGGGGACCCGATGTGGTGAGGGGCGCCCTGGGGCTCAGCCCCCTCCCCACCCATTCCTGCCCACCCATGCCAGCACCTACCGGTGTGGCCCGGCCGGCACTCGCAGTGGAAGTCGTTGACGCGCTGCACACAGTTCTGGGTGCCACGGGCGTCGCAGGGGTTGGACAGGCACTCGTTGACGTCGCCTTCGCAGCGCTCGCCCACGAAGCCGGGAGGGCAGGCGCAGCTGTAGCCGCCCACCTGGTCCACGCAGGTGCCATTGTTGAAGCACTTGGGGCTACGGGAGGCGGGGTCCAAGGGCGGGGCACAGTCGTCCACATTGATCTCACAGTGCACGCCTGCGGGACATGGCCTGTCAGGGGATGCCTGGGGCCGCCAGCCACCCCGGAGCACCCCGCACTCCCCCACCAGCTAAGGGAGCCCCACCCTCCTGCGCCACCCTGGCCGCAGCCCCCTCACCCTGCGTGCCCCGGGGGCATGAGCACTTGTAGGTGTTGGTGAGGTCAATACAGGTGCCGCCGTTCTGGCATGGGCGCGAGAGGCATTCATTGATCTCCTCGGAGCAGTTCACGCCGTGGTAACCGGCCACACACTGCACAAGGGACATGGTCAGGCTCAGTCAGCATCCCACCCCGAATGCACAGGACAACGACCCACATGCCACCCTGTTGGCCTGAATGGTGATGGGAGTGGGGGGTGCCTGGGCCCATCCAGAGCTGGCCAGTGTTGGTTCTGGTCAAGCCCAGAAGCAAGCTCGGGAAACTCCTCCTCCTCCAGGCAGTCTGCCCTGGTGACCCCAGCTCTCCTGGAACATGTCCCACCTCACAGGAGTAGCCGCCCAGGTAGTCGGTGCAGGTGGCGCCGTTCTGGCAGGGGCTGGGCAGGCACTCGTCCACCTGGTCCTCGCAGTAGCTGCCCGTGTAGCCGGCCGGGCAGCGGCAGTGATGTGTGTTGCGTGTGTCCACGCAGAGGCCCCCGTTCCGGCACAGGTGGGCCACGTCAACATCTGCGGGCAGTGTGACGGTGAGGCCCAGGCTCCCCCCTCCCCACACAGGACTTCCCTGGGACTCCCCCGGCCCCCCAGCCCAGGTCGGGGCATCACCCTGCTGCTGGGCGGCCTCCTCGCAGGAGACGCTGGGTACATCGCAGTAGAGGCCGGTCCAGCCACTGCGGCACTCGCAGCGGAACAGCGTGTTCGTCTGCCAGCACCTGCTGCCGTTCTTGCAGGGAGAGGAGTCGCACCAGCGCACCAGGTTCTGGGGAGGGGCTGGGGTCAGCGGTGGGACCCCTCCCCGGACACACCCGCCCCGCAGCACGGGGTGCTTGGCCGCCAGACAACCTCACGGCCAGTCTGTGTGAGGGGAAACCGAGGCCCACAGCGAGGGCCCGGGGCTGCAGTCTCTCGGTCGCATGGACCACCAGCGCCTCCCCTTGCAGGAGAGCTTTTCTTGAGAACAAACAGCTCTGCCTGACCCTTAGTAACCTATATTTGATGTGGATGGATTGGCGATGTTCCTGCATGCTTTTTTTTTTATGAAAACCTCGCTTTTTAACTTTTCCCTCCAAATTCTCTGCTCCCTACCCTTGCCCGGGAGGATCTGTTTATGGGGCCTGTTCATGTATCTCTGCAATCCCTGGTTGGCAGAACAGCCTGGGAGGTGGAGCAGGCTTTCAGTGCAGACCCTGGGGGCCATGGGCTGGGGCGGCCCTCTGCCCTGCCCTGCGAGACTGAGAGCACGGGGCAGCCCCTTAGTGGGCGTGGTGGCCTGCAGGCCGCCTCCTGAGGCCATGCAGGTGCTCACCTGGCAGTTGAGGCCCGTGTAGCCCTGGGGGCAGGTGCATTTGTAGGTGCCATAGCTGTCCTGGCAGGTGCCGCCATGTAGGCAGGGCCGTGAGTCGCACTCGTTGATGTCGTGTTGGCAATAGCTGCCCGTGAAGCCAGGAGGACAAAGGCAGGTGAAGGAGTTGATGCCGTCTACACAGGTGCCACCATTGAAGCAGGAGCTGAGGGAGGGTTGGTGAGGGTGTAGGGTGAGTGAACATGTACCCCTCACCCCCATAGCCCCATCTCCCCTGGAGCTCACACTGTGGGCACTTAAAGGGGCCCTGAGGTCTAAATAGGCCAGGAGCAGCCTGACCGGCCTCAAGGAACCCAAAGGGAACCCAGTCTCTTCTGTCACATCACACCTCTCCCCATCTTCTTTGCAACTCAGGAAGAGAGGCTCTATGACACTCACAGCTGTATGGCAGTTAAAATAGAAACGTAAGAGATCGCTATTTAATGCTGAGCTTCCTGGCAGCCAAGGGAAAAGAGGCAACTAGATGGGTTACAAAGCCGCTATGGTTTCAGAGCAAACAGCTACTGGTTCTGCAGGTTAAGCCACCAGATTCCCTCTAAGTTCCAGAAGTCATAACACCCTTTGAGGACCCCTGAGCCCAAAGCCCACACACACCTCTCTGTGCAATCGGGTGTGTTATTCTCACAGTGGATACCGCTGAAGCCAGTGGGGCAGGTACAGGTGTAGCTGTCCACACAGTCGGTGCAGTTGGCGCCATTGCGGCAGGGATTGCTGGCACACTCGTCAATGTCCTCCTCGCAGGAGGGGCCTTGGAAGCCTGGCAGGCACCTGCAGAAGGCTGTGTCGACGCCATCCGTGCAAGAGCCGCCATTGTGGCATGGGTCTGCAAAGGGCAGGGGTGGGCTTGAGGGTGGGCTGGGAATCACCCAGACCCTCCTGAGCTCAGTTCCCTGAGCGCATACCCGGGCTCAATCAGAAACAAATTGGGGCTCAGGTACGCATCGTCCCCTGGCTTGCCTGGGGGTGGTGGTGGGCCACTCAGTGCTTCTGAATCTCAGCTGGGGTGCCAGGCTGGGCCCCTCACCCACTGGGGTCCTTCCTAAGGACTCAGTCGGAGATGGGGGTCCGTGGCCTTGGCCCGGGGCCTGCAGCTGGGGGTTGCGGGCCACCTGCCCCCGAGCCCTCCAGGAAGCCCCATGCTTGGGTCCCACGTGCTCTGTAGGCACTGCCACTAATGCGCACGTGTCGCCAAGCAAACAACCGAGGCTCCCCCCCAGGGCCTTGCTCGGGGAACTGAGTTGAGGGCTGGACAGGGCCTGGGCCTGCCTGAGGGCATCTCACAGGGTAGGCAGAGCCGGTGTGACCAATGCAGGGGCCACTGTGGCAAGGCCGAGGCCAGAGGCCGCCCCTCTGTTCCCCCCGCCCACTCACTGGGCCGGCAGTCGTCGATGTCCGTCTCACAGTTGCGGCCCGTGTAGCCAGCCAGGCAGTGGCAGCGGTAACTGCCGTTGGAGTTGTGGCAGGAGGCGCCGTGCCGGCACGGGCTCTTCACGCACTCATTGATGTCCACCTCACAGGTCTGCCCTGTTGGGGTGGGGGCAGGGTCAGCCACCCCTCCAGGCCCTCGCAGGGTTAGCTGGACACCTGCCGTGCCTGAGCTCGTCCCAGGAAGCCCCTGCAGCCCGTCCCCCTAAATCAGGGCCAAACGGGCCACAGAAACGCAGGATGGGAGGGGCCCTGCAAGGTCAGTTCTTGGTTCTAGAACCTCCCTGCTGGGCAGTTCCTGCTCCTAACCTCTGCCCTGGGGCAGCCGGTGCCACAGGGCCCCCAGCCCCATAGCCTCTCCCTGCCAGCCCTGGGGTCCCCCTGCTCACCCTGCCAGCCCACGGGGCAGGTGCAGGAGAAGCTCTCGAAGTCCTCAGACTCCTGGCACTCGCCGCTGTTCTTGCAGGGGCTGGGGGCGCAGGGGGCCAGCACCACCTCACACGTCGCTCCTGGGGGTGCAGACACACACACAGTGAGGATCCTGGGGCCCCCCACCTGAGGGTCAGCACCAGGCCTGGCTGGGGCACAGGTGGCAGCCATCTGAGTGCAGTCCTCTCACCTCGACCTGACCCCACGTGAGCCCGTGGGAGACAGGGACCCCGAATCGGGGAGAGAAACGAGCAGAGCACGGACGGAGGTGCTTAAGACCAGCTGGAACAAGCTCCAGCTCTGCCCGCACGCCCTCACCTCTGGGCCCAGCTGGGAACGAGGACAGGGTGGGGTCCAGCAGCCCCCGGCCCCTCTGGGCACCTGCTCTCTGCCAGCCCCAGCTCCCAGGCAGACCCTCCGCCGGGCAAGGAGGGGGTCTTCACCACCAGCCACGCACACAGGGTGACTTTTTCTCCATTAACCCCCCGATGGAGAGTTTTCCTGTTTATGGCCCACCGGGGCTGGATTCCCGAGGAAGTGAGGAAGTGTTATCTTCCTCCTCTCCCGCTATCTCCCTGGTGGGCTGGAGGCCATTTTCCAGGGACTGCCTTTCTATCGGTTTCCACGGCGACCCGGGCAGGCAGGAAATTCGCCAGGGTTTCCGACAATTGTGCAAAGGGAAGCAGGAAGCGGGCAGACAGGAAGGAGGCCAGCACACGGCCGGCTCCGCCCCGCCAGGCCCTCCGATAGTGCCGTGTCCAGCGGGGACGCGAGGGCGCGTCCCAGGTGCGGCAGGCCCCTCGGCGGCCGCTCCGGACGCAGGAGAGAAAACCCAGGGCCCTGGCTTGGGTCAAAGAAAACAGAGCTCTGGCCACGGGCCGTCCAGTGTCAGGGAAGGGCCAGCAGGGAGCCCCCGCCCAGCCCGGGGTGGTGAATACAGGCTTTTTATATTTTAATAAATAAAATTCAATAAATAGATCTGCCAACTGCTCGTACAGAAGGGACCACTTCCCGTGCTCTCCTCGGCCAGGCCGGCGGCTGGACTGGGACGCCCAGGAAACACAGGGCTCCTTGTTGCTTTTTGAACAAAGAGGCGCCCGCGTCACAGGAATCCCTCGGGCCTGGCAGGCGGAGGGGCAGGCTCGGCTGAGCCACCAGAGGCCCCGGAAGAGCGGACACTGGGGGTGGAGGCCCAGAGCCAGCTCCTGCATGCGGCAAGCTTTACCTGCCCTGCTCCCCAAGGACAATGGCCACACTAAAAAGTAGGGCACACTAGTGCTCAGACTTTCTTTGCTGTTGATTTGAAAGTGAGATGGCTTTATTGGCTAAACCTGACTACACTTCCCCAGGACAAGGCCCAGCCTGAGGGTGGGGCAGGGAGCAGGACCCACGAAAGAGCCTGTCGAGCCAAATGCAGACAAGACCCAACACCCATCTCTCTGCCCACAAGCCCGGCCCCAGGAAAGACCCCCAGCACCCCAAGGCCCCACCGTGCCCCCAGCTCTGCCCCTTACCTGTGTAGGGAAGCAGGCAGTTGCACTTGTAGCCAGCAACGTCATCGATGCACGTGCCCTGGTTGAGACATGGGTTGGACGCGCACTCGTTGATGTTGGTCTGGCAGTTTGGGCCTGGGGTGAGCGGGAAGCAGCAGTCAGTGTCCACCTCTCCAGGGGCAGCTGGCAGGGCCCTGGTGCCTGCTCCCCAGCTCCACACCTGTGGCTTGTCTCCTGGACCAAGCCAGGAGGCCTGGAAACTTGTCCCAGGGGCTCTGCAAGATGGGTAGTGAGCTCCCCACCAGGGGAGGCAACCAAAACAAGGCTGTGCCAGAAAGGGGTAGGCCCAAGGGCAAGGACAGGCAACCTGAAAAGGCCAAGGGGTCACATGGGATAGACAGTGCCCTAACCTATGTCTCAACCCCTAACCTGTGTCTCAACCCCAGGCCTCAAGGTCCCCTCTCACCACTGAAGCCCTCCCGGCATGTGCACACGTAGCCACTGGTCATGTCCTTGCAAGAGCCACCATTGACACAGGGGTTTGACTCGCACTCGTTGTTGTTGACATCGCAGTTGGTGCCACTCCAGCCAGGGTCACAGCTGCACCTGTACCTGGGGGGCAACAGCACTACGGCTCGGACGAGGCTGTGCTGTGCAGGGCTAGCTGCACTGCCACCCTGCACTCTACATGGAGGCACTGGTCCACTCTGACCCTCAGAACCTTATCTTTAAGGTTTATAGCAGGTACAACACTATCACACAGCTCAAAGCTGTGGCCAGGGCTCGATTCTGTTCACTCTGGGACCACACCTAGCCCAGAGCAGGGGAGTGATGTGTTAGCAGCGCCAAATTTGAGGGCAAGGTGGCTCCTGGTTGTACCACAGTGTGGACGAGCTGTTGTTACTGTATGATATGTGCCCCCTGTAGCAGGCACAAAACTTGTGCCTCATTTTCTGTGACTGCCTCGGAGCCCAGGGCGGTGTGTGGCAGCAGGACCCAAGAGTGGGCTCAGCAGCAGACTTGCCCGCAAGGGGAGCATGCAGCCCAAGCCCCTGCAGGTGCCCCCGGGCCCACGGCATGTACCCGTTGAGGCTGTCCAGGCAGGCCCCATGGACACAGGGGTTGCTGTTGCACTCGTTGACCTCAGACAGGCAGGTGGGATCATGGAAGCCCTCGGGACAGCGGCAGGTGAAGCCGTTGATGCCGTCCTCACAGGTGCCCCCGTTGTGGCAGGGCCTGGCGGCACACTCATCAATGTTGATGTTGCACATGCTCCCTGCGGCAGAGGGTGGGCCTCAGACGTGGTGCCCTCCAGCCTCAGTTTACCCTGCTGCCACCCTGCAGGGGACTAACTCCTCCCCACAGGCCCCACTAAGGCAGAAACCAGACAAGGGGGCACGACGTAACTTGGGGCTGCAGCACCCCGGGACAGAGACTCCTGTTTGGCTACTCCTGGAAAAGTCCTCGCCGGCACTGCTGTCGCCTCTGGGGCCATCACTGATCACCGCCCTCCATCCTTGGGTGCAGCCTCAGCCCCCGGGGTAGGGCCGGGGAGCAAGGAGCTAGGGCCGGCCCGGGCTGCCCACCTGTGTAGCCCGGCTCACACGCACACTCGTAGCCGTCAATCTTGTCTAGGCAGGTGCCCGAGTCGCAGGGGCTGCTGGCGCAGTCGTCCAGGTTGATCTCGCAATTGGGACCTGGGGGTGGGAGGGGCACGTGGGGGTCAGTGCTGTACCTGGGACCCCCTCAGCAGCCCGCCCTGCCTGGCCAGCCCCACCCCCGTGCCCCCACCTGTGGTCCCCTTGAGGCAGAAGCACAGGTAGGCATTGTCGCGGTCCTGGCAGGTGCCCCCGTGGCGGCAGGGCTGGCTGTGGCACTCGTTGATGTTGGTCTCGCAGCGGTGGCCGGTGTAGCCCGGGCGGCACAGGCAGGTGAAGGCGGCGATGCCGTCCTTGCAGGTGCCGTAGTGGCAGGGGTCGGGGTCACACTCATCGATGTCCACCTCACAGTGGGTCCCTGTGTAACCTGCGGCACAGGGTGGGTCAGGGTAGGGGGCTCAACCCTGGCCCCTGACCCAGCCCGCCCTGGGCCCCCCGCCCCTGGCCCCCTACACTGCCCTCACCTTCTGTGCACACGCAGCTGTAGGCACTAGGCCCGTCCAGGCACTTGGCGCCATTCCTGCAGGGAGTGCTGGCACACTCGTCCACGTCGTACTGGCACAGGTGCCCTGTGAAGCCTGAGGCCGGCAGAGGTACTGTGGTCACCCTCCAGCTGCCCCACGCGAGCACACCCCGAGCTCCCTCCTTTCTCTTGCTGCCAGGTGGCAGGTGTGCCATGGGGCTGGGCAGGAGCCTATGGCTCTGCCAGGGATGACCAGCCTCCCTCCTCGGGCTGCCAGTGTCCCTGAGAGCTGGGGCGGGACCTTTGCCCCTCTCAGACCCTGGGGGTCTGAGAATCCGCTGCTGCCCCGGGACAGACAAGAGAGACCTGGGGCAGGACAAGGACATACACCACACCCCTGCAAGGTAGAGGAGAGTGCAACTCCCAGCCTGCCCAGCGGGGAGAACTGGAGCAGTCCCACCTCCCCAGCTGACCCACCAGGCACAAACGATGCCCTGGCACCCCCTCCTGCCCACATGCTCTCAGGGACGGAGGGGTGGCTCCTGCGGGACGGAGCCTGGGCATGGGCCACCCTCGGCCTCACCTGTGGGGCACTCGCAGAGGAACTCGTTGATCTTGTCCAGGCAGCGGCCACCATGCAGGCAGGGGCTGCTGGCACATTCGTCCGTGTTGAGCTCACAGTAAGTGCCCTCGTAGCCTGGGGGAAGGCGGCGGTGAGAGTGAGAGGGGTGGGAGGGCCCAGGTGCCAGGTGAGCAGAGTGGTTGGAGTGAGCAGCCTCAGAGGCGCCCCTTGCTAGGTCTGGCAGGGGTGAGTGCTGGGGCCCCGGCCCATCCGCAGGACCCCCGCCCCTGCGCCCCGCGTAGCCCATAGCCCTAGAGCTGCGTGACGCGCCTTTCTGCAACCCTGTTCCTAGCTGCGTCCTGCGGGACTGCCTCAGTTTCCCCCGAGATGCTGCCTGGCCTGCCTCATGCTCCCCACTGCACCCCACGGCCGACGCACCGGGCATGCAGATGCACTGGAACTCTCCGATCTGGTCCAAGCAGGTGGCGTCGTTCTGACACGGGTTTGAGATGCATTCGTTGACATCAATCTCGCAGCGTGGGCCAGTGTAGCCCTGCAGGCACTGGCACTCAAAGGAGCCCAACGTGTTGATGCATTTGCCTGCATGCTCACAGGGATTGGCACCTGCGGGGGACCGGAGTGCAGGTGAGGGGCTGCCTTCCTGCCGGGACCCCCACGTGCACAGCTGTGCTGCCAGCCTCCAGCCCCCTCCACCGTGTACCCAGCGAGCACTCGTCCACGTCCTGGCTGCAGGCCGGGCCCGTGTAACCGGAGGGACAGGTGCAGATAGCTTTGCCGTTGACAGGGTTGGTGTCGCAGTTAGAGCCCTCGTTGCAGGGGTTGCTGATGCAGGCGTCGTTGAGGTGGCAGAGCAGACCTGAGGGGACAGCGGGCATCAGCGGGGGTCCCCACCGCCTCCCCAGGGAGTAGCCTCCCTGCCGCGACCCCACGGACGCTCGGGTTGTTCCAGACGGTTCCTTGCAGGCTCACCAGTGCGGCCGTGGGGACATTCACAGTAGAAGGAGGCCACGCGGTCGTGGCAGGTGGCGCCGTGGAAGCAGGCAGCATTGGCACAGTCGTCGATGTTCTCGCCACAGTCCTCACCGGTCCAGCCGTTGACACACACGCAATTGTAGCCACCATGGCTATTGTGGCAGGTGCCCCCGTTCTGGCAGGCATTGGGCATCAGCTGGCACTCATCCACGTCCTCTGTGCAGTACTGTCCTGCAGGGGTGCAGAGGGGCCCACTGAACCCTGCCCACCCGATTGTGGGTTGCCACGCCACCACCTCCAGGAAGACTCCATGGGCTCCACGTGCCACCCCCGTCAGCCCGAGCTGCTCTGTTCCCAGATGTGGCCTCGTCAGCTGACCATGGACGGATCTGTGTCAGGCTCTGGGACTGCTCATCATCCCTGCAGACAGCAGGTCCCCATGGGCAGGGCCTGGTGTGACCCCAGCCCCCCTGTACCCGCTCACAGCCTGTCCTCAACAAGCTCGACTGGCATGGTTTGCTAGAGGGCCATTAGCCAGGCCTGCAACAGGGAACCTGAGCCTGGGGAGAGTGGCCAACGGCCTGCGGACCAGCTTCCCTTGTATTTGTGCTGACCCCCCGGGCCTGGGTTGTGGGCAGAAGGGGCCAACCCACGTCACTCTGAGCCCATCTGCTGAACATGGCTGCCCCCACCCTCCCGGGCTGCACACGCCTCCCTGGGCCGTGCCTGTCCACTCTGGCGGGCAGCGGCAGTTGTAGGTGTTCACGCCATCCACACAGGTGCCCCCATTTCTGCAGCCGTTGCCTGGACAGTCATCCACGTTCTCGTCACAGTTCTGGCCGGTGAAGCCTGTGGTGGGGAAGGGAGAACCATGCAATTGCAGCAGCCTCTCCTCCCAGCAGCCCTGCCCCGGGGTCCACCATCTATTCTCAGGACCTGGGATCTGGGCCTGTCCCACCCCTGTGCCAGCTCCTGTCGCCAAACCCGGTCTCTAGAGCCCACAGGCCACAGGCCCACCCTGGAGGCAGCTTGTAAATGGCCGGCTGGGTCAACGGCCTCACAAGCACATGGCTCTGGAAGGTTCTGTCACCTTCTCTGTCAGGTGCTGCCTATAAGCCAGGCTGGGGGCCTCCTCCGACACCCCAGTGGGATGGGCACAGGTTCCCCATCTCACCGCTGAGGCCCCTGAGGTTTGGGGAAAGAACGGAGGTGGTGGGACCTGGCAGGAGGGGTGGCCCTGCACCTAGGTGGACCACCCCAGCCGTGCAGGTGGAGTGAGTGCAGGGATGGGGCCGCAGCTTCCCAGGAACAAGGGGGGCAGCAGTTCCCAACTCCCCACCCCCCCTGACCCCCCCACCCAACCCTGGCCGGGCCCCATGGCCTTGGCTGTGCAGCCACTCAGCCATTTATCAGCTTGGCTCAATCATCAACCCAAGCAGGTGTGCCTGCCACAGCCCAAACTGCAGCCGCTCGCTGACTGAGGCCCCTCCCAGTGCCTTTGAACCCTGCCTACTCTTGAAGGCCTCCTCCACCCCACCAGCCATGCTGAGCAGAGGGGCTGGGGTGGGGGTCGTGGGGGGGGCGGGGGGAGGGGAGGGCAGGGGAAGCGCATATGCTAACCAGGCAGGGGGAAGAGGCACCCTGAGTGGAGGGCAGGAGGCTGGAAATTCGGGACATCCTGGCCTGCTGTGGGACCTCAGAGGGTCTCATGTAAAGGAGACCCCTCAGGGGCATCTCCGAAGGGCCCTTGACTACCAGGAGTTTGAATGGTGGGTCTTATTAGTTTGGGGAGGTGCCTGATGCACCCCACAATCTGAAACAGGTAGGTCTGTGGTAGATAGAGCTGGGGACGGGACGGGGGGCACAGACTCTGGTGGCAGGCGGGCTGCAAGGGCCTCTGAGGCCTGCTCCTCCTGGGGGACTGGACCCACGGTCCCCCATCTCCACCTGCTGCCCCGGCCGGGACCCCTCCTACCGAGGTGGCAGACAGAAGTCCCCAGCTCTGAGTGGGTTCGTCTTGAGTGCAAGGCCATCCCCCCCACATTCAGGATGAGGGCAGGGCTGGCCCACATGGCCAAAGGCGAGGTTGCCGTTCTCCCAGCTACCCAGGAGGGATGTGAACTCAGAGCCTGCTGCTGCCAAGCATGGGAGGGACACCTGTCCCCACCCAGGCCTGCTGCCACCCAGGAAACGCGTGCGCCTGACTTCCCTTCTACACAGCCGACCAGGGTGGGGCATGGGTGGGGGGCCTTCGGGTCAGCGCGTGGTCACAGCCGCTCGGCTGGGGAGCCTGGCCTTCCCGGCACCACCCCTGCCCCTCCCCACCACGTGCCTCTGGGCCTTCCCGTCCGTGTCGGTACCCAAGGGCAAGGCAGGTGCTTTCCCAACTTCTTCATGACGGTGATAGGTTTGAGAACTCACTCAAACAGAAACCAGCATGGAACTGCTGAGCCCTGACCTGAGACAGCGCTGTGGGCAGGGACAGGAGGGCTGGCGGGGACGGCAGGGTGGGGGCTAGGTAGGAGGGACCCTGTGGGGGTGAAATAGGGGAGCACGGGCTGCTGTCTGGGGAAGCCCCGGGGTTGCGTAAGACAGGGAGCCCCAGGCAGGGGGGCAGGGTTTGCGCCATGCACGTGGCTTCCGGTGAGAGAGGGAGGAGGGATGGCTGGTGAGTGGCTTTCGAGCAGGTCAGGGTCTCAGGGCCCGTGGGCTGCAGAAAAGGGTGTTCCCAGAAAGGGGGATAAGCCTGGGGGTTGGGGGTCGGTCATTCACCCAGGAAACCACTCTGGGGGCTGCAGGGGGAAGGAGTCCTGGGGGCGATGAGCACCTCACCCCACCCCCACCATGGCAGACACCCCAGGCCCTGCCCACAGTCAGAAGTGGACAGGTGGGGGTGGGGGCTGGGGCAGGTGGTGCTGCCAGGGGATGTGCAAGGCTGCAGGTGGGCTGAGCCCGGGACCGGCATCTGATTCTCATCTATGTGGGCACCCCAATTCCAGGCTGTCCTCACCCCCACCCAGGGACCTTTCCAATTCCCAGCCCTGTAGAACACCCCATCTTCCCCGCAGGGCCCACTCTGTTGCACCAGCCCCCCAATGCCAGCCCTCCCTGGGCCTCCTCCCCTCTCTGAGTGACACCCTCCCCACACCCCCTGTCTCTCCCTCAGGGCCTCCCACCATCCACACGTGGAGGGCTGGGGTGAGCGGGCAGCAGGGACCAGTCTGGGGGTGTAGCCCAAACAAGGTGTGTGCAGCCTGGGTGGGCAACAGACATGGACGGTGTGGCAGGTGAGGGAGGGTGGCGGGTGCAGGGTGGAGGGGTGGCCAGCACGATGGAGCCAGAGTGGAGGATGTGGTATGGGACAGTGGGTCACACATGCGGCAGAGATGTGGCCTGCCCAGCTATGGGTTCCAGTGTGGGCAAGCGGTGTGGCCTGTGCAGCTGTAGGAGGTGGTATGGAGGATGTGACGTGGCTCCACGTGGCTGAGAGAGTAGGTAGAGGGGGATGTGGCCTGTGGCTGAGGGAACTGGTACAGGGGGGCGCGGCATGGCATGTGAGGCTGGGGGAGCTGGTAGTGGGGTTGTTTCACGGCCCGTGTGACTGAGGGAGCTGGTATAGAGGGACATGGCATGGCATGCGAGGCTGGGGGAGCTGGCAGTGGGGTTGTTGCACGGTCTGAGTGACTGAGGGAGCTGGTACAGAGGGACATGGCATGGCATGCGAGGCTAGGGGAGCTGGTACTGGGGTTGTTGCACGGCCCATGTGACTGAGGGAGCTGGCACGAGGGGCGTGGTGTGGCCCGTGTGGCCGGTGTGGGTGGGTGGTGCAGGGCGGGCAGTACCTGGCAGGCAGGCACACTCGTGGGTAGTGTCCCCCGTGGGGCGGCAGGTACCCCCGTTCTGGCAGGGCGAGGGGCTGCAGGGCACGTAGGGCAGCTCGCAGTGTGGACCGGTGTGCGTGGGGCGGCAGGTGCAGCGGTAGGAGCCGACCTCGTTGTGGCAGGTGCCCCCGTGGAGGCAGGGCCCCGTGCCCTGGCTGCACTCGTTGACATCCTGCTTGCAGGTGGGGCCGTGGAAGCCGGATGGGCAGTGGCAGATGTAGGTGGCCTCGAAGGGCAGGCAGTGGCCGCCATTGGCACAGGGGTTGGAGGCACAGGGGTCGGCCTGCTGGCACGTCTTCCCTGGGGAGGGGGACAACGGGGTCACCCCGGCCCCCCCCCAGACCCAAGGGGCTGGCCTCTGAGCCCATCAGCCTGGCTGGGGCTGGGCTGCCATGACCCCATTCAGCCCCCATGAGCCACCCTGGAAAGGACCACCCCCTACAGGTGGGGGGGGGGCCAGGAGGGGGCACAGCAGGGCTAAGGACACAGTCCGTGGTGAGCAGATGTGAAGCACATCCAGCCACTTCCCAGGCTGCGTGCCACCGGGCCCCCCACCGAGGACCTGTGTGCTCCTGGAGCAGGCTGACACAGACCCCCCTCCTTCACGGTCCCAGGGAGAGCCAGGGGTGGGGGATCTGGGCAGTGCAGACCCAACCCCGAGGACCTCCAGGCGGAGGGGAACCCAGAGAAATCCCTGGATTGCCCCCAGCCTCTGCATGCATGTGCCAAGCAATCGCGGGACATGGGCCGCTAGCAGGGGCACCGCCTGCCCACCCCTGGACCCCAGCCGAGACCCCCGGGGAGGTGGGCCCCTGCCCGCTGCCCTCACCTGACCAGCCCGGGGGGCAGCGGCACTTGTACTCGGAGAGTGTGAGCAGGTCGCAGGAACCCCCGTTGCGGCAGGGGTTGGCAAGGCAGGCGTGGTCGCGGGGGGTCAGGCAGAGCGGGCCTGAGAAGCCGAGGCGGCAGGTGCAGCTGTAGTCCACAAGGCCGCCGCGCTCCAGGGCCTGGCAGGTGCCCGCGTTCTTGCAGGGTGCGCTCAGGCAGGGGTTGGGTGCCTGACACCGGCGGCCCCCGAAGGCCGCACTGCAACTGTCGGGCAGAGAGGCCGGGCGGTTGGGTCCTGCCCCTCCGCTGCCCACTGTGGCCACTTGGCCCCCGGGAGCACCTGGCCGTGCAGCTGACTCCCACAGAGTGCTGGCCAGGGGCCCACAGCCACAGCCACGACCGGGTGCCGCCCCAGAACTAAGACGGCGGGACTGCGGGAGGGGTGCGGGACCCCCCGGAGCGACAGCGGTGTTAGGGGGCCTGGCTGGAGGTGACGGCTGAGCGGACGTGTGCAGGCGTGAAATGCCTCCAGACCGTCCACCTCAGAGGGTGATTCCACGGAACGGGACTCCACCTCCACGAAAACACAAGAAATGAGGATGTGGCTTAACGGGGCATGGGCCAAGGCTACAAGGCCTGGCAGCCCCCCCACCCCCACCACTGGATTTCAAACTCAAACGGGTGTCCACGTCCACACTCACGACCAAGGGCTGAGCGGGGACAACCCAGACCGTATTGGGGGGCAATTCTGCTCTGGGCCTGTCCGCCTTTCCCCCCCATTTATTTAATCTCTGCAACGAAGGCGCATTATTGAGGCAATGAAGGAGTCCGTGGTTTTTTCCTTCCAAGTATTAACACGCGCAGAAGATGTGGAAAGGACTGAAGCCACTCGGATGAATTTGCTTCTGGTTTCCTTTCCAACGCAGACGCTTTCTGTTGGAAGGTCTCGCACCGGGGGGTCCCACAGGAGAGGCAGGGCAGGGTCGCCCCCCACCCCCCACCCTCCCCAGCTGCTTCTCCAGCCTTTAGGACAGACAGCCGGACAGGGGCACCTGCTTTTCTGCCGGGGGTGGGGAGCCGAGGTGCTGCAAGGGCCATGCCTGGCTCTTTGTAAGGTGGTTCAGGTGGGCTGCAGGTGGCGTCTCCTCCCCCAGAACACGGAGGCCAGGTGCAGCTGAGTCTGGGAGGGCCTGCGGGGACCCCAGAAGCCTCCCCCCAGCACGGCCACCTGTTGGCCCAGCTTCTGGAGCCCGGGCCATAAACCACAGCCCTGGGTCACTGCGGGGCCCTGTCCTCCCAGGAGAGCTTGACGAAAGGCTCTGGGACGAGCCGGGCTGTGCGCTTCCCAGCCACGGGGCCTCTGAGGCAGAGCACGGCCTGGCGTGGCCCCCACCGGCAGCCTGGGAGGGCTGCCCCCCGCCCGGCCCACACCCCTCCACAGCTCTGTGCCCTGGCTGGCCCTCTCCACCAAGGTGGCCCTCTCCCACCAAGGACCACCGCGAGTCGCCTGCACAGAAAGGGGGAGGTCACACTCTGCAGAGCTGGCCCCACCCCTGGTACCAGCGCTGAGGCTGGGGCCACGCCGGGTACCCCACTCCCCGACCCCAAGAAAAGCCAGCCCACCTACCCCGACTGCTTCTCTCGTGCCGGTGCAGGGGCTACACCAGCCCAGCCTAGAGAGGGGCAGCAGTTTGGGGGCCCGGGTGTTCTCACAGCTGGCCCCCTCCGTCACCTCCCCCCAGCTCTGTTCTGGCGGTTCGGGGACATCTGTCTTCCCCGAAGGCTTTTATCTGGGGCTGCTGCGTGGAAAGGGTGGACGGGGAGGGCGCAAAATGCCCACGCGGCCCCACCATCTGTTGCCAGAAGCCAAAAGCCCCAAACCAAGTGGCTTAAAGAAAACAAATCGCCCCCCTGCCCTGGGAGGGGCCCCCGGGGAGATATCTGGGAGCCAGCCTCACTCAGGGCTCCCAGCCGCCCCTCGGGAAGAGGGCCAGCCACAGCAGGCTGGGGGCAGGCGGCTGGGTCCCGTGGCTGTCCCTCTGGGGGTGCCTGTGCAGCCACTCGGACCCAGAGTCCCTCCCCCGTTACCCCCCCCCCCCGGGGGTGGGTCAGTTACAGACCGGTTCAAGTGGCTGCGGGGAGTCCGGGGGGGGGGGGGGGGCGGGGCTTCCAGCAGTGGCGGCTGCACCTCCCCTCCCTATCAATGCCCCCCATTGTCAGCGCAGCTTGGCCCCCAATCTCGTCTGGAGAAAAGGCTCTTTTCTTTCCCAGCCGCTGACAGTCGCGGGGGTGGGGGGGGGAGTTGGGGGCTGGAATGAGGGTACCGCAGCAGCCAAGCCCCAGCTCCAGAGCCAGCCCGGTTCACACCTCTGGGTTACACACTCTGGGCCCCTCCCTGCGAGGGGAGGGAGACACCTCCCACCAGGGTGAGCAGGCTTCGGGGGTGGGGGGGTCCACCCCAGGCCCCCCCAGAGCTCCACGGAGCAGTCCCACGAGGGACGCTCCGAGCGGCCCCTGGTGAGCGCACCCTGGGGGGCTGACCTTCTGGGTGCTCCCAGATGAATCAGGGGTCCCAACCAGACACAGTCCAGGCCCTGCAAACACCCCTGGGGCCCCGACCCCCACTCTGGACATACCCCCAGCATGGAAGATTGCGGGAGAATCCGCCAGCTAACGCTGTGGACCAGCGAATAGGGCCGGCACCCAGTAAATCAGGCTTCGGCGGGCGGGCAAAGGGCGGCCGGGAGCAGGTGCGCTGGGGGAGGGACGCGGCGGCAGCTGCTTGGGCGGGTGGGGCGGGGCAGGGGCCGGACGCCCCAAGGAGGCGCCCGCGCGGGGGAGGCGGCGGCCCTGAGAGGGCCCATTGTCCTCCCATCCCGCCGGCCTGGCCGCCACGGCCATGAAGGCACGCTGCCCACCCGGTCCCTCCTGCCTCCACCCCCGGCACCCCACGGCCCAGGGGCAGGCAGGCCATCCAGGGAAGGATGGCCGTGGAGGTGGGATGGTTGTGGCAGGTGCCCTGCGGGGAAGCCTTGGGGGTGGCCTGAAGCCACGGGGACCTCTGAGCCCAGCTGGGAAGGGGCTCAGTGCTGGGGGCCTTAGGCAGGAGCAGCAGCTTCAGGACCACCCCGTAGGCCGTGCCTTCCGCCAGCTGCTTGGAGCCTGCCCTCCCCAGGTGCCGGGCTCCTGCTCAAGCTGCACCCACCTGCTTGCACCTGGCTCTCCACCTGGCTAGAGCTCAGAGGCCACATGGCAGGGGCTCCCCGGGGACAGACACCCATCACCTCCTCCCCCTGCATCCCCCCAGCCTCCTGCAGGGGTGTGGAGACCCCCTCAGAGATGAGGCTGGAAAGGCAGCTTTCCCACAGCTCCCCAAGACCGCCCTGAGCTGTCCCTGCCCGGAGGCTGGAGCCCCAGCCACTCGGTGCCCTGGCTGTTCTCTGCCGAGAGACAGTGGCCCCGAGGGGTTTCACTTGCTCATTTTCTCTGTGCACTGGCTCCTGCTCCAGATGGCAGGGGCTGTGGGAGAGCTGCCCCACGCAGGTAAGGACAGGTGAGGGGAGGCAGGCTGGAGCTGCAGGGACGGGACAGCTTCCATCCAGTGCCAGCACTGCCCCACAGGCCCCTCTGCCTGCTGCCCGCAGTGCCCGCCCTGGGCTTTGTTCCCTGAACTGAGTCTTTCCACCATGCCGCTCCACTCCTCTGGCCAGCGCCACTCCACAGAAATGTGAGTAAAGCATGCATCCGCGACCTGTCACCAGGACGGATTCTAGATTGTGCATTTTTTCCTTTCGAAGCCAAGCAGCCATCTGCCATCCCAGGGGACAGATGACAGCTCCCTGTGCCCCAAAATGAGGAAGCAGGGGGAGGCCTGGGGCGGGGGATAGAACAGAGAAGGGGTCTTCTTGGTCCTGCCCTCAGAGAGCTTCCAATCAAGTTGGAGAAGGACAGAGGGACACAGGGGGAGGCCCAGCCGGGCGGTAGGCATCCTGTACCCTAACCAACCAGAGGAGCTAGTTGGTGGGGGGGAGGGCAGTGGAACCCTGAGACACTCCAGGGGAGGCGCTTCTAGGGGTCCACAGACAAGACGGGAGAAAATGGTTCAACCAGAGGGACTTCTAGGGGTGGAGGAGGGGTGTGGGCAGGGCCTCAGAGTGGGACCCTTGATCCTGCTGCTCCACTGGCAATGCTCTCCCAACCTCAGTTTCCCATCAGTGCAGTGGGCTAATGGAGCACAGGGGTGTGTGCCAGCTGCCACAACAGGGCTGTCACCAAGTGAATCCGTATGCTGGGTGGAAGGCACCCGCGATCCAGCCAAGGCTGGACATGACTCACAGATGCTGGGCACTGTGTCAGAAAACACTGGGCACCTGCTTAGGAACAGCTTTGTCAGGGCACGACTGGCCTCGGGGACACAGCTGGGGGGGGGGTTCCCAGGGGTCCCAGGGTGGTGCAGGGAGGGGCTGTGCAGCCCCAGCCCTCACCACTGCCCTGTCCCACCCACCCAAGGCCCTGGGAGTCCAGGTGGAGGACAGGCCTGGCTTCTCGCCACCACCAAAGTCCAGAGTTCCCCAGACAGCAGAGTGGTTCCTCATGGGGCAAGAAAAGGAGTCACCTCCTCGTCAGGAGGAAAGAAGAGCCCCCAAAATACCTCTCAGTCACGTGCTCCCTGGGGAACTGCGGCTCTGTCCTGCCTGGGAGCCCTTCACCATGGTGGCTGGGTCTCAGGGTCCTGCCCGCCACAGCCAGGGGCCCCCTCCCACCCACGTGCATCTTGCTGGGATGGGGTGCATGACCCCCAACTCCAACACTGACCCCCACAGCGACGCCCCCCAACTGATCTTCTGCCCAGGAGAGAGCATCCGGGGTTTGGGGACTGCTGACCACACCTCAACGGATGCCAGACTGGATGGCCCCTGCCCCCTTCCCAGTGCCAAACCCCGTGGATGACGCAAATGCTCAGTTAGGCCTGCTGTCTCCTGCCCAACCTGCTACACTGGGCAGGAGACCAGGGACCACCGCTCCGTGGGCAGGCCCACCTAGTCTCAGGCAGCTCAAGCCCTGGGGGGAGCAGTGTCCTGGGCAAGAAGACGGAGCCAGCGGTGGAAAGGACGGTGACAGAGTGGGACTGGAATCCTCTTGAGTGCCACTGGGCAGTGGTGGAGGGGTTGGGGAGCACAGCCTGGGGGACCACAAGCCCAGCTCTGCCCCAGCCAGGGTTCCCAGGAGGAGAGGGGCCCGGGGACTTCAGCCCCTCTCTCCGGCAAAGGCCAGTTCAAGTGCCACCAAATCCCTGCAGGTGCCTCCCTGCCTTCCGGCTGTAAGGGATGACGTGCACACAGCAGGCGGGGTGGGGGCGGGGGCGGGGAGCCCTTTCCTACCGGGAAGTCGGAGCAGTCGGCCTGGGGGAACACATGAGAACCACATGAGAACCGGCGCATCCTCCTACCAGCCCCTTCTCCTCACCTCCCCTAAGCATCCTTCCCAAGGCCCCTCAGACAAAAAACTACCTGGTGTAAAGTTCCCAGGCTCCTTCACACTCACCAGGAGCCTTTGTTCAAACACCTGCCTGAGGACTCCACTGGGGCATCCCCGGTCGAATAATGTGGGGGCGGGGGGGCACCAGAAAGCTGGCCCCTCTTCCAACCTCGCTGCCTACCCGCTCCTTTCTGCTTCCCTCTTCCTTCCCCGCCTCGTGGCAGGGAACGTGGTGCACAGGCCGTCGGGGGGGAAACGCCAAGGTGAATCTCAGGCGCTGCCAGCCCTGCCTGCCGTTGGGGCCCCCAAGCCAGGGACGGGGGGCTGCAGGTGGGTCATGCTCCAACGGCTGCCTGCGGTTCCACCTGGCCCAGGGCTGGGACCCAGCTCCGAGGAGCCCTTCCCACCCCCTTCCTGAGCCACGCTCCCCCCTCCAGCCCCGGGCTCTGCGGCCGTTGGGCAGGGGCAGGGACGGCTCAAAGCCACAAGGGGCCTGTGTCCGACCCCCAGGGCCTCCGTCAAGGAGGGCCATGGCTTGTCGGGGCTGTAAGGAAGCTGGGAGTCCAGGCAGGGGACTGGTGCACGCAGACCCCTGCCCCAATCTCGGCCAGTGGGCAGCAGCGGGCAGGAGGAAACCAAGCTGGGGGTGGGGGAACAGGGGTGAGGAGCAAGCCCAGGCCTGCCATGGGGCGGGCTCTGAGCTGGGGTCCAGGCTTTCCTGCTCCCCCCAGCCTCTGACCCCTTCCTGGGTCACATCTTCAGATGGTCTGAAAGTCGCCGGGAAGAGAACATGCAGTGAGAGCCACCACTTCCTTCCTCGGCTCCGGGGCTGGAGGGGCCGGGGGAGCCGGGGAAGCCCTTTGTGTGGGAGCCTGGCGGGACCCTGTGCGCAGGAAGCCACCTTTCCCACCGCGGGAAACAATGCTGGCCACCGCCCCTTGTCACCCACTGTTCCCACCTCACGGGAGCTGCTCGCTTTCACTCCAGTGGCTGCAAGGCGACCAGCCCAAGCACCGAACATGGGGGATGGAGAAGCTGGGGCAGGGGCGTGTGACTTCCCGGAGGTGCCCAGCAGAAGCTGGCACAGCTGGCCAGCCCACGGGGAGGGGTGCACCTGATGGAGGGATAAGGTTCTGGAAAGGCCTGGACCGGCAACCTGAGGGGGTCTCCTGGGAACTGCTGCTTGTTGGTCACCCAAGACCCTCACAGGCTGCCAGGAGAGGGTGGGAAGGGATCGCTGAGCCCCCCACCTTGCTCTATCCCAGGACAATTTTCTACCCAGTCCCTCCAAAAGACAGAGCCACTAGGTGGGGACAAGGCTAGGCCTGGGTGTCTTCCTCTGGACTCTGTGGCCACCCCAAGCGGCCCCTAGTGAATTTTGCAGGTGAACCCCTAGGCCTCACCAGGGAGGCTGTGGCTCCCCACAGGCCCCTCGGGGCTCCTGCTCCAGGCAGGGCAGACCTCAGCCTGCACCCCCCAAGGCCAGTGGGCTACAGGGAGGAAGCAGTGGGCAGTACAGGCCAGGCAGGCTCAATCCGTAGCACAATTGGTGCTGGCAACTACTGCAGGCCCGGCCTCAGCACACCGGAGCCAGACAGGATTCTGGCAACTTCCCACATCAGCTCTTGGGGCAGGTGCTGCCCCTCGGGGATGGTGGGGAGGGGACCCAAGTGCCCACTCTGCCGGGGAGGGCTGACGCTCGGACAGCCTCGGTCCCATCTGGCTGTCCTCGCCAAGGACACAGTGGTGGGGGGAGACATGACAATGCCTGAGCCTGCCCAGTGTCCAGCTTCTTGTCCCTGTCTCCTGGGCAACCCTGGCCAGGCTCCAGGGCCACTTTACAGGTGAGAGAACCCTGGCTCAGGTCACACCCGCAGGATGCAAAGATTTGGGGGAACAAGCCACCGGCCACCCGCGGACTGTCAGAGAAGGAGGAGGCCTCCCCCGCCAGCCCCCAGGCAACTGAGGAGGCAGGAGGGGCTCCCTGGGACAGAGGGGGGAGGGTGTGGTCCTGCCCCCCCACCTCACCCCCCACCCCCGACCCCTGCAACCTGGATTTCACACCTGACCATCTGATCTCCCCAGACCTGGGGCAGGGGTGGGGGTGGGGGTGGGGAAGCCGGACAAGGTACCTTCATTTCCCGACAAGCTCCACCTGAAACCTAAAACCCTCATTTGGGGGGTGGGCTCTGGGCGAGTGAGGGCTGAGAGGTGGGTCCCCGGCTGGTTCTGGCCACCCAGCCGCGGGCCACGCAGGCCCTGGGCCCACCTCACTGTCCCCCAGCACCAGTGGATGAGGGACAGTGTTCCCTGAAGCCACCCGTGGCCCCTGGCGGCCTCCTAGGTGGAGGAGGCATTGGCGCTGGGCAGACAAAGGAGGCAGGGCTGCCGGACACTGCCCACATTCTCCCTGCACTCCCTAGAAACTCACCCGGCTGCAGGGGCGTGCTGGCTGGGGCAGGGCCACCCCCATGCAGCAACTGTCACTAGCCCCTTTCTCCCGGCCAGAAATAGGCAGGGGGGCTGTTCACAAGAGAGTACTTGGCTCCCAACTCCCACCAGCCGAGCCCCCATTGCCTCCCAGTAGGCCCTGGCTCACTCCCCGGAAAGGGCCCCCCACAAACACAGGACTGCGGGGTCCTGGCCTCAGGGGTGAGGCAGGGAGGCACCTGGGCACTCAGCCATTCATCCTTGAGGGGCCCAGAGTGCAGCCCCAGCCCGTGAGGGGCCGCATGGGGAGGGAGGGGCCCGGGACGGGGGCTGCAGCATCATGCCTTGGGGGGCACCCGGGGCAGCAGGGTTCTAGGAATGCCTGAGCTGGGGGTTGGGGAATATTTGGGTCTGGGGACAGGCCCCACACCTTCCGTACCTTGCAATTCCTCCCCCAAATCCCAGTCAACCTCATCCAAATCGTGTGCCGGGGGCTGGTCTTGGGGAAACCTTTCTGGATGAGGCCCCGAGGGCCCGAGAATGGGCTCCAGTGCAGAGTCCAACTACCCAACATGTCCCACTGGGGCCACGCCGCTGCGTAACAGGCCCCCATTCTCTCCGCGCAAAGTGCCGGGTTAAAAACGAAGTGGAAGAGACAGACCACAATGGCGGCGTGTTCTCATGCCTGGAGCTTTGCAGGGTTCGCATTCACAGAGGCCCGGTGTCTGTCACGCCAAAGGGCAGACGGGTGAGCGAGCAGCCCACAGCCACATGGCTGGATGCCCCGGCACCACTCCCGGCCAGTGGGGACAAGGCACTGGAAGGACCTACACTGGGTCCCGAAGGAAAAGTCCAGCCCTGGTAACTAGCTCAGACTCTACAGCTCCTGACGGCCAGGACTTCTGGAAACTTGGGGCTGCCGACCTGCTTCCATTCCCAGTTCCCAGGGCCCACCGGCTCTGGGAGGGCTGCTGCCCACTGCCAGCTCTTGACTCCCTGCGTTGGGCTAGACCCTGGACTCCTGGGAGGTGCCCTGGCCCCGTGTGGATGATGGGACACCCCCCCCCCCACCTGGGCTCCTGCGCCTGGTCCTCGCTTGGCCATTCAGGGGCTGCCGCCCTGGTGCCCACCACTGCTGGGGGGAGGCAGGGAAGGTCCCCCCCTGCCCCAGTGGGGCTGCCCTGGGAGCTGGGACCAGCTGTGGCTAAGGTCCCTGACCGGTGGGTGGAGGACCCCTGGCGCTGGGGCAGAGGGTCCGAGGTGTTCCCTCCCCGGCCCCCAGTGTCCATGGGGACAGAGGCCCGGGGAGGTGGAAATACACCCGGGTCCACAGCCTACATCTTGGCCCCCTCCACCCCGCATCGCTCAGCATCTTACTGAAAAGCCGTCCGGGAAAAACAAGCACACTCAGAATTCTGACTTCTCCCCCGTGCCCCGGACCGCTCATTTCCAGTAACTGCGTAGTTTCCGCTCATCAACGACCAAACTGAGAGGAAACGGTGGGAGGCAGGTCCCCGAGCCCGCGACGCCGTCCCTGCCACACGGCCCTGGACGGATCTTTCCAGGGGCTGCCGGCAGCCAGCTCTCGCCACCCACTTCCTCACGTGTGCGTCTGCCTCTACCCAGAGCCTCTCTAGCCGTGCCCCCACCCCGCCCCAGGGGGCCCTCGTCTATGAATGGGGAGCCAGCACCCCATGGGGCCCAGTATACCAAACAGGCTCAAGGCCGGGCTGCTGAGAGAACGGTGGTCGACCGTGGAGGGCAGGGGGCTTCCTAGCCAGCCTCACTCCCCCCTACTAGCTGTAAACACCTGCTCTGCAGGGAAAGCGGTGACAAGTATGAAGGTTCTGCTAATGAAGCCAGACCCACTGTGTGCGGTGGCCCCAGGCGGAGGCTGGGGTGCCGGCGTGGGGGCCAGGCTGAAGCCACGCTCCCTGAGAACGGGGCCAGCTGAGGTCTCTGGTGCCCCTCACAAGCCCCAGGATGCCGGTTGAGTTCCCCTGGGCCAGAGCACAGGGTGGCTGACAGCTGGGCTTCCCAGCCCCGCTGCCTTCCTGGAGGGTCACGAGGCCAGGGGACCTGCCTCCCTGCCTCTAGTGGGCTGGGGTCTGCCTTAGCCACTTGCAGGGGCAGAGTGCATTGAGCAAGTCGGTGGTCAACAGGCGGCCATGGGCGTCAAAGACCACGGAGCCAAGCCCTCCAGGCATAACCACACACTCCTCAGCTGTTACTTCTGTGCTAAGCTTCCACTTCGGAGATGTGGCTATCTGCAGTGAAGACCGAGGGAGGGGCCGGGCCGGGAGTCGGACCTCCTGGGGTGACTGAGGGCATCTGTCACCTGACACTGGCTAAAAGCTCGAAGTCGGTAGGCTCCCCCTTCTTCAGGGGACTCCTATAGCCATCACAAATTCATGGGAAGGGGGATGGAGAGGCAATGGCTGCAGGTGCTGGGGTGGGGACCAGGGTCCACCGCCCTCTTGAAGCAGCAGTACCACTGACCCTCAGTCAGGTGACAGGCTAAGCCGGAGACCCTGACCTTTGGAGGAGTTTGCATTTGGGTGAAAAACTCAGCAGACCTCCTAGGATACCGCCTGCCCTCCCATGGGGGTCGGGGGGGGGCGCTCACACCTGGGCCCACCTGGCCCGGAGGGCTCTGGGAAGGCAGGGCCAAGTGAGTGGCTGAGGCTGGTGGGCACTCTGCAGGTGGGGTCCACTCTTTGTGGCCTGGTGGTCGTGGCCATCCTCAGCCCCATCCCCACCCCAGGTACCTGCTCTGTGGATTCCCAGGGGCCCAGGCACTGTCCTGCAGTGACTCAGGAGACCTGGGCAGGGCCTTTGGAGACTCCCAAGTTTGAAAGCCACGAGAGTAGGAATCAGAGGTGTGCCCCCACCCCCTCCTCCAAGGGCCCGTTGAAGCCTGGACCCCAGACGGTCCTTCCAGGAAACTGAGAGAAGCCTAGCACGCTCCAGGTCAGAACTTGGAAGCAGCACCCTGTGCCCCCCAGGAGAGCCCAAAAGTCCCGTGATCAGAGCTTTCCAAGAAGTCCCAGGTACTCTGGGGAATTGCCATCTCAAGATGTGGCTACCCAGCAGGAGAGATCTTCTATCAGGGAGGGGGTGAGGAGAGGACAACTGTTAACACAACTAATTCTCTCTAAAGTGTTAATGGCAGCCATTCCTATATCCTCCCCAAAGCATGAGGGAGGCAGAGGGGAAGGCTTTAGGGGAAGCCACTAACCCAGGGGGCTTCCACCCAAAGACGGTGGGTCCAGGGTCAGCAGGGGCAAGGAAGGGACCACTCCACGGGGTAGCACGGTGGTGGAGAGGGGGTGGATTTCTATTCCCAGAATCCCCATGAACTTTGGACCTCCACCTGGGGATGCCCGGCACATCCAGGTCCCTGAAACAGTCCCTTGGGACAGGCAGGTGTCCAGATGCTAAAGCTCAGGGGGAAGGAAGGGTCTCCAGCTTCTGCCACTCTGGGTCTCTGTCAAAGACCTCTTGACCGCTGAGGTGCCCTCAGGGGATGTGGCGTTTCCCCGAGTACAGAAGGCAACCTGGAGGGGGCTTGCCTTTAACACTGAGCCAGCCCCAAGATCAGCCACACAGCTCCCACCCCCAAGGAGGGAAAGATCCGGAAGGAGATGGATGGGCACGGGCCAGCATCCCTGCCGGACGCTGCAGGTGCCCAAACCTCACTTCTGACCTCTGTACCTTTGCCCACACTGCCACTCCTGCCTGGACCCCTCTGGCCGCTGACCCCCATCTGCCAGCTTTCATGCCACCTCTTTTGTGAGCCTCTCCTGCCACAGAGGCTTGCACACAGTAGGTGCTTAAAGCCAACCAGTCTTGGCCGCCGTCTCGGGACCTGCCACCACCTTGAGCAGTGTGACTCTGCAACCTGAACGGTGGGCTATACCCTGCCCACCCTCACACCTGCCAGCCCCTCCAGGCCCCTCTTTGTGCCACCCAAAACTGAACGCTCTGGGTGCACAGAGGCCAGGAGGATTCAATAGACAGGCCCCTGGGACTGTCCTGGGAATCTGCCTTGGGGTGGGGGTTCCCAGGGGTCAGGCTTGGCAAGGTGGCAAGGCAGGTTCTGCCAGTCTGGGGCCTGCTACAACAGAGGAGGGATGCTGGCCACGAGTCTGCTGGAGGCCCTGAGCAGGGCTGGAGCCACGGGCATCCGTGCCATCCTTGCTGGCCCAGTGATGAATTCCAGTTCTTCCAGGAAGCCCTCCTGGATGTCCACCATCCCTAGCTCCCACCTCCTTCTCACTTCTGTCAATGGATCGCCAATCATGTGAGGGTTTGTAACCCACCTAGGGCCAATCCCCAAAGGTTTCAGGTGTGTAAAATCCCCACCCTTGCTCCCGCATGCCCTCTGAGGGCAGGGCCACAAGAAGATGCCAGGAGAGTCCTGTCTGCAGAGGCCGCACTCCTCTACTCTCCCGCCCCTCCTTCACGACTGGCCACAGGGCCTGTCATTCACCATCCTTCCCCAGCAGGTGCACCCCCCAGCCCAGGCAGGCCTGGCGTGACTGCCAGGCCCAGAGCGGGCACCAGACTGGCAGAACCTGCCTTGCCACCTTGCCAAGCCTGACCCCTGGGAACACCCACCCCAACGCAGATTCCCAGGACAGTCCCAGGGGCCTGTCTATTGAATCAGAACCCCCCCCACACACACATAGAAAGGGGAAACTGAGGCCAGGGAAGAGGGGGGCCAGGCATGTCAGCATCTGAGTCATCCTGGCTCCGAGCGGGGGTAGGGGCTGCCTCTCCAGTGTCCACCCTTCCCAGCGGAGAAAGCCCTGGCCAAACACGACCCAGCCAAACCCGTCCTGGCAGGGCGAGGACGCCAGGAGCCAGCCGCTCGTTAAAGCTGCCGATGTGTCCTCAGTCCCGTCAGCCTCGGGGAGGCCGCTGGGCAGCTTGGGACGTGCCCGCACATGGAGGCCCGGAGCCAACACCCACTGGCCCCCACACCCCAGCCCCTTGCCCAGCCTCATTTTTCCCACCTCTAAAATGGGAACACGCATGGTGCTGGACGCCCCCCGGCAAGGGCAGGACCAAGGGGACAGAGTGAAACGTCCGCCGGGGTTTTTGTGACGTGGATGAAAGCTCGGTCTGTGCAGGGCCCAATCATCACACGGCGGGGGGGACAACAACCCAGCGCTCAAATGACTCGGCAGAGCCACATCCTTTTGCTATTTATAGATGAGACCCAAGAGGCAGGAGAGGGCCCTCTCCAGGCCAGGGGGTCCGGCCCGGCCACTGTCGCCGGCTGCAGGTACCAAGATGGAGGGTCCAGGCAGCCAACTCCAAATGACCGTGGAGAGGGGATGAGAAGGACCTGGCGCTCGGGGACGGGGCCACAAGGCCTGGCCAGGACCGCACCCCCCACTGCTGCCGCCCCGGCAGCCCCCACCGCTGCGCCCTGGCCTCTGGGGCTCTGGGCACCCAGATCCACACCCCCCAGGCCAGACCCAGCTCAGGCACCCTCCTGAAGAGCTTCCTCTTCTTCATTGTTTCCCCTGCTCCACCCTCTTCCTGCTAAGGCCATGGTTTTCTTTCTTTCTTTTTTTTTTATTATTATTATTTTTTTCAATGGAAAAAATGTTGGCTGCAACTCAGAGGCCGGCCTGCCCCGAGGAGGCGTCCCTCCTTTCACAGCAGCCCAGGCTGTCTCCCTGGGGCCTCCAGGGCTCCCCACGGTTTAAACGAGCAGGTGAGACTTTCTATCTGACGCTCTGTGTTTTTCTAACCCCTGCGTCCTTGCAGACAAAAAGTTGCATAAACAGAGGAAGTCCTGAGACAGGCTTTGTTCACCCCCAGCCTAAGGGTGATGAGGAGGGCTAGCCTGTCCCGCCCCCAGCCACACCCTGGGCGCAGCAGGGGACAAAATGGGAACAGCGGGACTGGGCGGCAGAAGCCGTGGCCGCTCTATCCCTCCCCTGTCCCCGACGGCTGGCGCCCATCACCTCCCTGGCCGCAGCCTCTGTTCCTCCTTCTCAAAAGGGAAATAACGCACAAGGCCCAGCTTCCTCGCGGTACAGCAAGGGAAGAGAATGGTGTGGTGGTTACGACACAGCTCTGGAGACAGACGGGGGCAGGGCCAGGGCTCCCCTTGGATGCAGCCTGCTGGGCCATACCGGGCCCAGCACCGACCCCTCTGTGTCTCCTGTCCCCGGTTTCCCACACCACGCCATGGCTGGGCCAGGCACCCCACCCCCTGTGCTCACCACCACCTGCAATATCCACTCCCACACCTGAGTCCCAAGCAGACTACAGCACTCAGCAGGCACTCAAAACCATTGCAAAAAGGAAAGAAGGTCGCACTAGGGCCGATGCCGAGATCGGGAGTCGGCGAGCCCCTCCGCAGGCTGTGGCCGGCCCCACGGGGGGCTTTCCAATGACTTCACGAAGCGCCCAGACATGCAGGCAGGAGGACCTGGAAACCAGCACCCTGACAGGGGAAGGAGCAGCAGGAAGGGTCCAGCCGACCCCGGGCCTATGGTTACGATGGGACCTAATCCTGGTGCTTCCTTTGGGGCCTCGTCATTTACAGGTGAGGTTCAGGGGACACCAACTCGCCCAGAGCTTCCTAAAGCTTCCCCTGCTTCTGTGCCCCCCCTGGAAGATGGCCCCGACACTGGATTTTCTCACAGTTAGGGACAGCATCTTAGGCGACGTAGAATATCTGCCCAGAGCCAGGAGACCCCAATAAACCCAAGTGGACAATGTCCCTCCAGCCCTTCCCACCCCCTCCTCCAATCAGAATAAAAGGAGGGAGTGCTTTAGCAGTCTCCTCCCAGCACTGACAGAGTGGCGGGGAGGCTGGAGAGGGGGCAGGAGCCCACGATAATGCCCTGGCTTGTCTATCGAGGACAAGAAGAGGTTCCCAGTGGCCCTCTGACTTCCCTGGGAAGGCATACCACATGGCAGAAACTACTTTTTCCAACTCTGGGCCCTGTAGCCACCTGACCAGTGGCAGCTGGGGGAAGGTTCCTCGATCCGGGGTGGAAACGGATGAGTCACCAGCCCCGACAGGGCCTGCACCATGAGCTTGTAGCTCCTCACGCCCCTTTGACAGGAGCGTGAACTGGTGCGGAGAGCCAAAGAGCCTCCCAGGGCTGGCAGCCGGTGGGCGGAACTGGGATTTGGATACCTTCGAGGAAAGAACTGAGGTTGGAGTTCACTGGGGGCAGGCTGCAGACCTCCCTGGGACGTCAACCAGGAATAGCCACGGTGTCCCCCCTCAGCCCATCGCACAGTGAGCCCTAAAGCTGGGTTTCTGCCTGGCTGTGGCCCTGTCCCTGCCTCTGACCCAGGCGGCCTCAAGCCCAGGGCGGCCCAGAGGTGGGAGCCTGGCAGGTGGCTCTTCTGTCCTGTCCCCTAAGTGGGTTTGGGGGTGTGCTCAGTGGGGTCCGTGGCCTGAGCTTGGTTGACTGCCAGGTCAATTTGGGGAAGGCTACCCCCTCAAGGAGCAGGCATCGCCAAGGCTCAGTGGAGGAGGGAAGGGAGGCCCCCAAATCCCCATCAGTGGTCTGGCTTTGCTGGAGGGGGCTCCCCAATACCCCAGATTTGGGGAGGAGGTGGCAGAGAGGGCCCTGTCCTTAAGAGTCTCTGCCCAGATGCCAGAGCAGGGGCCACCCACACCCCAAGGTGTGGTCCCTGCTGGCCCGGACAGCATGAGGGCATGAGCTTCGACTCAGGGGGTCCTTGGCCGCTGATGAGCAGCCCCGCCTGGCCTCTACCTCCTGGGGTCACAGAGAAGAGATGACCCCAACATTCCCCCAGCACAGCAGCCCTCAACCTTCTCCAAGTCCTCTGCAGAGGTAATGAGATTCTTGCCGCCTCCTGTAAGGGGGGGGGCTTCAAGGGGCAAAGTCAGAGCAGGGGAGGGACCAGGCGGGGAGGGAGGGTGCACTCTGGGAAGCCACGCATAATGAATCACCGGCCCCAACCCGCCTTCCCCAACAATGGGCCCCGCACTTCCACTGAATCCCAGCTGTCGGGCTCTGAATGAAAGGAAACAAGATTTAGGGCAGCAAGCATCGGTGGCGGCGGCGAGGCTTCTGCTGGGGGAGAAAAAGGCCCCAAAAAGCAAAAAAAAAAAAAAAAAAGTAGTGTGCATTCATTAGAGACGGACAAAGGGGCACTGCTCCAGGCCTGCTTAATTGGCTTGAGTTCAAGGAGGGTGGGGGGCCGAAGGGGGTGGAGGTAGCACGCCAACAGGCTGGGCAGCCAGAGCGGGGCAGAGCCCGAGCAGGGGGCTGGGGACTGGCCGGGGTAAGGGGCCCCTCGACAGTTGGAACGAGGGCAGTCGGCTCAGCCAAGAGCCACTTCTTCATGGGCAGTCTCCCGAGGCAGGGAGGAAGGGACTTTTTCCTGCAGCCACCAAGATCTGCTCGTCCTTCTCATCAGGGAAGAACTCAAGTTGAAGGGCACTGGCCCAGAGCAGACACTTGGCCGAGGCCGAACGGCTGTCACAGACAGTGCCCTTCTGAACAGATTTCCTATGGGCGTCAGGATGGGGCTGCAGACTGCACTGCACCTGTGCCCAATCTGCAGCCGGGGAAACCGAGGCCAGGGTGGGGGCCGGCGGGCCTCGGCAATGGGGAGGTGGGAGTCAAAGGGAAGGCAGACGCCAAAGGGAAGGCAGACTCCCCCCACCCCACCCCCGTGCCGGGAGAAAGGGAGGCCAAGGGGCTCGAGCCCTCTCCCCAGCCTCACCCTGAAGCGAGGAAGGAATGAACTTGGAGAGGCAGACAGCCCAGCCAGTTGGGTTTGGTTTTGAAATAGTCAATATCCTGATGAGAGGCTCACCTGCACAGGAGGCGCTCACCTGCCCAGAGGAGGCACCACCTGCCCCAAGGAGGTGCTCTCCAGGTAAAAGGCGGTGGGAACTGGGCCCCCCTGTCACTGGCCCTGAGCCCCGGGGCAGGCCCACTGGAGACTTCAGGAAGAAACAGGGTGCAGGAGATTCCCACTGAGAGCCCCGGTAAGCCTGCCTCGAAACGGGAGTGCTGGAACCCAGCGGCCAGACCTGCTTCAGCTCCTGCTTCGAATGCAGCATAATTACTGGTGATTAAGTAATTGCCAGACTTTGTCCAATAAAAGTCAGCACGTGACCACGCCCAGCCTTCTGGGCCATCTCCGCAAGACAATGGGCCAGTGTTCTGTCCCCAGCGCCACAGCGGGCAGGGGCTCCCGCTCCCGACTAAGCAACAGGTCCCGCGGGGCGCATACTCACACACAGGCCTCCGTGCCGTTGGCCAACACTTCACACTTGCCGCCGTTCAGGCAGGACTCCCCGGGCTGGGAACAGCGCAGGCCTGGGGAGAGGTAGAGACGAGAGGTCAGCGTGGCCTGCGCCTTGAGTCCCAGGCCCTCCCCTCCCCAAGCCACCCACCTCTGGAGACCGACAGACAGCCCACCCTGACATCGGGGTCAGGGAACATCGGGACTGCCCCTCCACCCACCCACTACAGGAAATTCAAGGGCTTCAGCACTCAGCCCAGTGAGCTGGATGGGGAAATGGGGAAGGGGGCAGGTTGGCAGGTGGATGGGGTGGTGCCCGGCGTGGGGGAGACCACCTGGGCTGCTGCGGAGTAGAGCCGAGATAACCTAGGGACATTCTCCCAAACTTTGTGTGCCCCCCCCACCCCATTCTTCATCAGGCAGCCCCGCCGGCTTGGGCAGGGGGCCCACACTCAGCCATTGCCATTGGCTCGCTGTTCAAACACCCTGGCGAGGGGGGCAGTGGGCCAGGGGACGGCCAAACTCAGCTCCCTGCTCGTGGGAAAATGCGACAGCTGCGGAGCCCCGCCCGCCAACAAAGCCCCGGCCGCAGAATCAGAGCAGCTCATTGTCGGGTTGGGCCGCCTCCTGGGGCCTGGGGGACTGCACCCGCAGCCCCCAACCCCAGACCTGGCCCCGCCTTTCGGACACCCAATACCTGCTCCGGCAGGAGGGCCATCTCCAGGGGCTGCCCCCGAACACACCCAGGGAGTGGGGTGAACAGCCCCCGTTTGGAAAAGAATTCAACGCCACTTCTGGGAAGGGACCAATCAATGAAGCCCCTCCCTCCGCATCTTAGCAGGACAGGGTAAGAGGAGTCCCTCTGTTGGGGCAGCAGCCGCAAAGACATGGAACTCTGCTTTCTGGAAGAAGAAAACTCTTGCCTCCAGCTTTTTGAGAAAGAGAGGAATTAACCCGCACTAGATTCCCGGGAGGAAGGGAGAGGAATTAGTGCCCCCTCCACCGACCCCCCCTCTCAAAATCCCCAAATGTGAACTCTACAAAGCGAAAACCAGTCCTATCCTGGAGCAGCTGAGGCTCTGCACACCCACCGCCCCTCACCCTCACCCTCACCCTTCACCGAGAAGTTTGTGAGCAGGGCCGGGGGTGGTCATGGGGTGGGGGGGTGGGGGGACTGATGGAGCCAAGGGAGTGAGTGTACCCCGCAGCCCCGCGGCGGCCCTGCGCCGGCTTTCCTAAAGGGTCAGGAAGCCGATTCGGCGGCGAGGGTTTGCCAAAGTGAACGCAGAGCCCCGGACCCCGCACTCCGCGCGGGAAGGTGGAGAAGAAAGAAGATAAATGGCCCGGAGGAGCAACAGGAAACCGAGCCCGACTCGATTCAAATCGAAAAGTCGTAGGCAGCCCGCCCGCCCCGGCTGCGAGACCCACGCGTAGCTGGTTTAGGACGCGACCAAGGGCCCGGGCCCCTGGCCCGCCACACCCGGCTTCAAAGCCGGCTTCAAACCTGGTTCCAAAGCCGGCTCCAGGCGCAGTCCCCAGGGTCAGAGAGCGCGGGTCCTCCCCGATCGGGAGGGGGGTGATGTTCGCCTCTCTCCCGTGCCCAGAACTCCCGATCCCTCACCCCCACCGTCCCCCTCCCGGGTACCCCGCTGCTTCGAGCCTCCCAGTACCCTCCTCCGCAGCCCGGAGCGCGGACTCGGGTAGCCGCCAAAGTTTGCAAGGGCGCTGCAAGTCGTGGGGCCCCGTGGCGCGGACGCTCACCTCGTGCGGTGAGTGCGGGCAGCAGCGCCAGGCAGAGCAGCGGCGCCAGGGGCGGCATGCCTGCCCGCCGGCTGCCCGCTGCGCCCGGGGCGGCCTCCTGCGCGGGGCCGGCCGGGCTGGGGCGCACTCTGACTCCGGAGGGTCCCACGGGCGGCTCCTCCTCTCCTTCCCGGCCGGCGGGAGGGCGTTGCGATCCCGCGGTCTCCCAGCTGCCGGATCGGCTCTCCGCCGGGCCCTCCGCTTTCCGGCGCCCCGCGCCCCGCACCCCGCGGCCCTGCGCTCCCTCCCGCAGCCGAGGCACTAGTGAGGCGCGGGGCGGCCGTGCACTCCGCCCCCGACGCGCGCCACGCCCCCGGCCCCGCCTCGGGGCCCCGCCCCGCCAATCCTTCCGCGCCCGCGCCCCTTGCGCCCGGGACGGGCCCCGCGCCCACTCGGGCTGGACACGCCGGAGGGAACCAGGGTCTCCCAGGCTGAAACAGGGCGCCAGGGCGTCCGGAGGGAGGTCGGGCTAGCGCTGGGACTACTTCTCGTTCGAAAGTTTCCCGAGGCCCAAAGTTTGGCCCCGGGCCGCGGAAGGATCCCTTCTGGTGGCGTCCTCTCTGGGTGCCAATTGAGACATTTGCATCTCAATGGCAGGGGAGGCGCGGGAGCCGTTCCCGGAGAGGCGCTGGGTTCGGGACCAGAGGCGGCCGAGGCCAAGTTTGGGAGATCCCGGGACCGAGGCTCGGAGAGGAGTCGCGCCCTCCGCGTCCGTGGGTGCGCGCGGAACCGCGTGGCTCCTTTCGCGGGTGCCCAAGGGCAGCGGCTTTAAACCCTGGGGGACCGGGCACCGACACCAGACGTCCTGGTAGTAAAGACCGTACCACCTGACCCTGAACGAAGGTGGTGCCGCGCCCTGGGCCTCTGTGGTGAAGATTTTGGGCGCCTCGAGGGAAGAGCCCAGGGCCACTGCCTTGCGGCGTGGAGAGTGCATCTGCTCGCCCAAGCAGGGCCCCGCTGAACTCAATGCTCCTTCGTCACTGCCCTCAAACTGTCCCCGCCACCCCCTGCCTCAGGTGGCCCCGGAAACCCCGCCAGGGCCGCGCAGACCCAGCGCCGGCGCCAACTCGGCCCCTCCCACGTGCTCCTTCCGGGCGGGTTCCTTCTCCTAGGGCATCCTGTGCCAAGCCCGTTTGAGCACTAGGCGTCCAGGATGCCGGCATAACCAAAGTTCAAGAACGAGTGCCACGGACAGGCAGCCGCCCACCACCCCATCACGACACAGGGGGTGAGTGCAATGGCTGGAGGCGCAGCAACCCAGCCCTGGCCCTGGCTTCCTTTCTGGAGGAAACGAGGCCCCAGCTGAGGCTAAAGGCCGAGCGGGAACTGGCCCGGCCGAGCACGATGAACACCAGACGCCGCGGGACCGCAGAAATCCCGGAGGCTTCCGGAGGAGGCGGCCCTTGCTTGGAGAGGCGCCTGGTGGTGCGGCATTTCACCGCTGCTCAGGGCACACCTGTTGCCGGACAGTGGCAGCAGCTGACACCCTGCCCCAAGTACCCCGGGCAGCCATCCCAGGCCCTGGCAGCTGCTGAGGGAAGCCTTCCTTGCTGCCTCCTTCCAGGAGGTGGCTGCACTCTCAGGGCGCCTGGTAACTTCCCCGGGGCAGTGCCCCGGAGAGGAGGAGCCTGGAGGCAGCTGGAATGTTTATATCACAGCAGCCCGACTGCTGGGCAGCCTGGTACAGATTTTCCCCTAGAAGGAAGAACAGTGCTGCACAGACCCCTTTCCTGTCCCCTACCCCCCATTCACAGGCTCAGGACTCTGGGCACACATTGCTCACCCCATCCCTGCCACTCCACCCAGAGAGCCCCAGGCCGAAAGGCAAAGCACCTCCAGCCCTGGCTTTGAAGTGAGTTCTCTCCCATCTGAAGTCTGGCTATGGCTGGGAGCAGGGGAGCACTGGACCAGAGTCCCTCTCTGGTGTGAGCCCAGGTGTACCCACAGCCCCTTCCTTCTGGGCCTCACCAGCCGGAAGAGAACAGACACTTGATGCTCACCAGGGATAAAGCTGAGTGCACAGGTTACTCGGCTGCCAGGGCTCTGTGGTCCCCTGGGGGGTTCCCAAAGACAGCTGGGGGTGGGGGCATCCCAGGAAAGGGAGAAGTGCAAGTGCCTGAAGCTGGAGAGGGAATATAGCCAAGGTAGATGGGGGGTGGGGTTCCCCTCTGGGCCTGGGAAGGGGGTGGGCCTGGCCCTGACAAGTGGATGTTAAGCTTTTTTATTCACAAATGAGGCCAGAGAATTCTGGCCTCCCTGGTCCTGGTCCCTCCTTATCCAGGGGTCTTGGGTGGCGTGGGGAATGGGGATCCTGACCAAGCTGGGGTAAGGCCAGGACAGCCTGTTGAAACTTCTCCAACAGGGCAGGCAGCCCGAGGAAGCCCCGGGGAGCGGGTTTTGGGGGGCTAAGGATAAACCCAGCACAGCTTGGCCGCTCCAGAACCCCGTGGGGGGACATTGGTGGGTCTGCAAGAGGCTAAACGGGGGCTGCAACCCCTCCAGATCATGAAGCGGCTTCCATGGTGGGAGTCAGGACAAGGTTCCCAGGGACACCCCCTGGACAGACCCCGAGTGACTGGAGTCCTAGAACCTGTGGGGGGTGGAAGGGAGGGGAAGCCATGGGGTCTGGGTGCAGAGGGATGCCTGGGGTGTCTGGCAGCCACCCTCTTCTACAGGCCCCCCAGATACAGGGCTGCTGCCTTCAGGCTGAGCTGGGGAGGCCCTGCTGACCTTGGGCCATTCCTGTCCCCCAAAGCACACCCCATCCCTGTCCCCCATGCCATCCACAAGTCCTTCTGAGGTCAGAATACATCCCAAGGTAAATAAAGAGGCATTTCTGGAGCGACTGCTGTATACTCAGCCCGGATTCAGCAACCTTAACTCAGACCAAACTGGCTCTAGCCTGGTTTGCGGGTGGGGGGTGGGGGTGCCAGTGGTATCAGAAGCTTCCCAGGAAATTCCAAGGTGCAGCCAGGGCTGAGAAAAAAGGGTAAGGCCCCTTTTCTTTCACTAGGAGCCTAGGGGGCAGCCCTGGAAGGGGGAGGAGGCATGTGTCTCCCCATTTCTCATCTCAGGTGAGGAAGCCGAGGCTCAGTGCCTTCTCAGGGCTGGCCAGGCCCAGTTCTTCAGCAGCATCCGACCGCTAGGGCAGGGGCCCCTGAAGGCTGCAGTGGGCTGTGTGCACTGATAACGCTTCTGGGGACACCTGTCCTCTGGCTCACATTGTTCGATTTAGGGCACAGGAAAGTACGGCCTGAGGCTGGGGAACTGGCCTGACCTTCGGGGTTGGAGCTAGCTCCAAGGGTATGGGGGAATTCCAGAATACTAAAGGGTGGGAGCCCTCTGTCTTTTTAAGTTGATGGTAAAAGACTCTGTGACGTGCTTGCAAAGCTGGAGCCAGAGCACTGGGCTCTATTCTGGATACCACTGCTGACCAGCTGGCCAACCCTAGGCACTTTTGACCCCTGGGCCTCAGTTTCCCTGTCTATCGAATGCCTTCTAAAGTCCTGGCTGCCTTTTTCCACTTTGAAACCACCTCAAGCGTTTCCCTGAGGGCCGGCTGTCACAGAATAAGTTGCTTCTGGTGGCCGTGGGGCATTAATGCAGAGGGATGGGTCACGACTCAGCACCCAGTCCACCTCTGCCAGACCCTGGACGGCAAGGCTTGTCGCCGTGCAAGGAGGGCATGATGGTGGGTGTCGGCCAGCTCCTCTCTGCTGCTTCCTGAGGGTGGGTTCGTACCAGTAGGGGATCAGGCCACCTAGGAGGGCTTCTCCCGCCTTCTGAGAGTGGAGAGGGGTCAGACTGGGCCTTGGTTTTGATTCCCTGTCCCCTCCCCCTCTCCTATGTAGAGGCCCACTCAGCCCAGTTGCCCACCCACCACATGTCCTTAGAGGACCCCACAGTGCTGGAGGAGGCCCCTGGGGCTCTGCACCCACCAGGGCAGGCTGGATTCCGTCTGTCCCCTCTCTCTTGCCTCCAAGCTTGGCATAACTGGTGTCCTCCACCTGAAATGAGCCCCCCCCGTTTGTCCCTGCCTGACTCCTCAAAGGTGTGAGCCCCTGAAAGCAGGGCAGGGCCGGGCTGGTGTCTGCCTGGTCCCCAGCACCCACCATGGATGCTTCCGGAAGGTTTGTTCACCGACCAGATGACTGACGGACAGCCCGCAGGAAGAGGACACAGGGTCCGAGACCCTGGTCTCCCCGTGCAAGTCCACCAAGCAAGCGGGGCCCTAACTCCTGGCTGGCCAGCCCATACCCTCCATGGACCCTGCACCATGGCCCAGAAGGCTCCCTGGGTGCAGACACCTGCGAGGTGTGTTGCCCAGGCATGTACCCGGCCCAATCCCCGGCCCCCCCAGCGGCTGAGCAGACAGGCCCAGCTGGCACTGGGCTTTGGGTGCAGCCCCCGGCCCATCCCATGGCTGATGTGGCACCATCCATCCAAGAAGTGGGACTGCTGCCGAGGGAGGCCTGGCCACCTGGGCTGTCCCAATAGCCCATGGCCGTGGCCACCCGCCTACCTGCAGGTGGATGCTCAGAGCACAGATCCCTGCTCAGAGCAGAAGGCTGCATGGCCGTGGACATGGTCTCCCGGGCCCTCAGAAGAAGGGCCCCCAACTTGGCACTGGCCCGCCCTCCCACCCCCAGCTCCCCCAATTGCTGCAGAGCCTGGGCTAAGCTGGGCCTGGAGCTGAGGTCACTTGGGGTTAATAGCCTGCATCTACTGCTTCCTGGACACCCTGGGGGAATAAATGGCCACCCAGGAGCCAGGCCAGGGACTTAGGGGTGTCACAAAGGCTGGGGGATATGCCAAGAAGGGACTGGTCTTGACAAAATCAGTGGGGGGCTCCATGAAGGAGGAGCACGGGTGGAGGGGACAGTGGCTGTGATTGCGCCCGTTTTTATGGATGAGGGCGCTGGGTTCTGAGTGGTGTTTTGGGGTCCCGCTGGATGGCCTTCCTTGCCCAGGCACCCAGAGTGTGCCCGAGGACCCCTGCAGAGCCTGCGGAGGCGGGGCAGGCCCCGGAGGCTCTGGGGCGCTTCCACCTTGCCTACCCTCCCAGGGCTTGCTACTGCTCAGAACTTTCTCCAAAAAGAAAGGGCCCCGGGGGACGAAACCGCTTGGCTCCGCCCCTTGGGCTCCCACAAAGCCGAGCCTCCTTGGGGTGAGTCACGGCGAAGCCTCCCACCTCTCCCCTCTCATCACCTCCCCTTCCCTCTCCATCCCTCCCTTCTCTTCCAGAATAAAAATAGGCTTAAAGAAAAAAAAAGCCCGCTTTATTTTTATAGGGAAGATGTGGCTGCCCAAAGCCACAGTAGGGGCAGTCCCCTGCCCCCCCCCCCCGAACTCCTCAGACCCCCAAGCCCCCGTCCCCCGAGGTGGGGGGGGGCCTCAGCCAACCTTGGCCTCTGCTCTCTGCCTCCGGGGTCCCTGAGCCATCAGGGAGAGTTTCTCAGCTGCCCCAGGCTTCCTCCCATCCTCCCATCTGCTCCGGACACATTTCGACACGTCGAGAACTTCCGCCCTCCGCCCCCGCACCCCCCCCTCCCCAGCCCCTGTTAAAGAGAAAACGGGTCTGCACACCGGCTTTGGGTTACAGGGCACAGGGGGAAATCATGTCCTCGAAGTAAACGAAGCACAAACCTCTGCAGATACAGTACATCTGTGAGTTATTTCCATGTCTCCAGGGGCAAGGGAAAAAAACACACATCAATTCTTAAGTAAGACCAGAATTCTTCTATATTTTTGCCTTGACAGCTAAGGAAAAAATTTGCCAAAAACCAGAGGCGCTGCTGAGTGTTGGCGTGGGAATGTTAGTTTAGTCAGAGATTTGCTCTGGGCCATTTAAATAAAAACAGGCACTTTGGTGACAAATGCCAGTTAAACGGTGAATGTGAACGCTTCTGGGGCTCAGAAACGGGGTATTTTGTAATCTACCTTTCCGGGGCTCTGCTTTACTGGCCTCACAGTCTCCTTATCATCACAGGTCAACATTTGGTGCAACAATTTTCAAAAAGTCAGCACGAAATGTCCTGGTCCTTAGAGTGGCCATGGGTGCATGTCTGGACCAGAGGAGTGGATTCCCAGCCACCTCCCCGGGCCCTTCTCCTGGGGTCGCTCGGGCCAGTTGAGGGTCTTTGCAAAACGTAAATCACACTGACTGTCGCTCGGGGCGGGAGAGAGGATAAAAATACTTGCAGTGATGTGAAAGCCAGAAGGCCGAAAGGGATTGGGCTACAGGTTTCCAAGACCCCCCAGTACTGAGGCGGGGAGGCCAAGGGGACCCGGCCCGGCTGGAGAACGTGGAACCCGGGACCCCGCTGCCCTCGCCCCCGGATGCAGCAGCACTCACCCGAGGGGACCCCACGCAGGACCTGCATTCAGGACTGAGCCTGCCCAGGGTACTGACCGAGGGCTGGACACCTGCAGGGATGGCCTTAAAACCTTTAGGATTTAGGGGGCTCCATAGAACCCAGAAGTGAGGGCCGCTGGGAGGGCCCCCCGAAATTCATTGTTTTTTTATCACTCTTTGGTTCCCACCTGTGGCCGGAAAGTAGGGGCCAGGGAAGGGATGACAGGTGGCTGTGTAAGTGGGGTGGAGTGGGGGGTCCAGACCCAGGTCCCCGAGGGAAGCCCCTTCTCCTCTGTCCCCTGACCCCTGGTGACTTGGGGCAAATTGGCAAGTCCCTCTGGCAGGAGGTGGAGATAGGCCCCTGGGATGAATCCCCTGGGAGAGTGGATCCTCCTTTCCCCAAGCCGGGGTCCTCAATGTCCTGGAAATAAATCTCCTTAGAGGAGGGAGCCTGCAGTGGGCTCAAGAGAAGAAACGGGAAACAAAGTAGACTCGGTCAGCCTTGAGACCCCCTGGGCCCAACCCCCACAGGCTGGGAGCTCTGGGCAGCTCTGGTTGGGGGGCAGCGGCTAGAGGCAAGGGTGGAGCCTGCGGAGGGACCCTGGTCCCCCCCAAGTGCCCCACAAGGACGTCTGCGGAGGGCTGGACCCCGGGCACCTGGCTGAAGGCGTGCAGGGGCGCAGAGGGCTCAGGGCAGGGTGCCTGCCGGTCCGTGTGGCCCCCTTTCAGGCCTGGAGTTCTCCTGTCCACGGAGTCTGGATGCTGGCCCTCAGCCACCCCGGCCCTGGGCCCGGCTTGGGAAAATGAAGCAAAACAAAGCATGGTCATTTATTTGCTTGGGCGCAGCAGGGCCCAGGCCTCGTGGAGCTTGTGTGCTCGTGCAAGGAGGAGGCCAGGAAGCACGCACAGACACATGTGTGCCCGCTGAGGGTGAGGAAGAGGTGAGGGCACAGAGGGCAGGAGCCATTTAGGTGGGGCCGTGGAAGGAGGCCACTCTGAGGAGGTGACACTTGAGCAGAGACCAAAGCAAGTGAGGGAGCGGGTTGTGCAGCTATCTGGAAAGAATGTTGCAGAAGAAGGAAACATAGGCACGCATGGTCTGGCTTCTTTCTACTCTCCTGGGGGCTCATGGATCTGACAGCGAGCTGGTAACAGCTTATCTTCCCTGGTGTCTTAGCTCAGCCAGCCCCATCCGTGGTCCTGTTCAAGGCTTCCCACGGCCCTGGTGAGAGCCGAGGAAGGCGGCACAGACCACCTGCATCCTCCCTCTCCCCAGTCTTCCCCCCTCTTCTGCGTCCTCCCCCCTCCCCTGCCTCCTCCCCCTCACCTGTGCTCTGCTCTACCCCTAGGAGAGGATTTTTGGCTTGGCACTTCCTGCTGACTGGGGAAACAGTATTTTACTGCAAAGAAAGATGGGTTTTAAATTTCACCTGCTTTGCAAAAGGCTGTCCTGGGGATTGGCGTTGGGAAGAGGGGTCCGCGGAGGGCAGGAGGTAGGTTCCTGGAGGGGTGGGAGCCTGCCCACTTGAGGTCCAGCGGGGAAATCTGGCGCTTGGGGCAACTGGGCTCTTTTTAGATGGAGTGACCAAATGCAATGCCTCCGTGTGGGCTAACTTAGGAAGTGGGACTCGGTGTGCCTTGGGGACCGTGCCTGGCCCTCCCCAGTGGCCAGAGGAGCCTGTATCCCATGCCTGGTTGTTCACAGTGCGGACAGCCCCCTCCAGGCACAGGGAGGGCAGATGACCTGGTGCCTGTATGCTCATCGGGGCATATACTCGACCAAAATGTGGAGACACTGAAACTTTAACTCCTTCTGGAGAGGCTGTCCCCAAACACGGAGTCCTGATGGGGCAGTCCTGCGACTGAGGTGGGACTTGAGGCTTTTCAGAAGATGCATAGAGGAAAGCGATGGCAGAATTGCACCTTCCTTCTGGGCATGTCCAGTTTCCTTGATCCAAACCTCCCGGCCCCCACCCTTCCCAAGGGATGGGCCAAAGAACCAGAAGGGAAGTGGTTTTAGTTCCAAAGCCCGCTGTAGACTGCTCATCGTTCCAGGCTGGCGTCTGCCTCCTGCTCATTCCCTGGAGCTGCCAAAACCTGGCCTCACAAATTGGGAGGCTACAAACAGCACAAACCCAGTGTCTTACAACCCCACAGGCCCAGAGTCCAAACCAAGGTGCCTGCAAGGACTGGCTCCTGGGACAGGCTCCCACCAGCCCTGCCCAGCCCTGCTGACCCCTTGGTGTCCCTGGGCTGGCGGCTGCAATGCCCCAATCAGCCTCTGTCTTCCCATGGCAGCTCCCCATGTATCCCCACCCTTTCAAATCTTAAAGGACAGTTGTTGGCTCAGGAACACCCTCCCCAGGGTGGCCACGTCCCAGCCGATCACATCTTCAAAGACCCTGTTTCCAGGAAAGGTCACAGGCACAGACACAGGGCTCGGGACACCAGCATGGCTTCTGGGGGGACCCGGTTCACCCCTAACCCTTGTTTTTCCCAATTTAATGGTATTTAGCAGTAAGACTGGATGCATTCATTCTTTGTCATGATTTATTTTGGTTCGAAACAAAGTCAGACTCGATCCTAAACTTACAAATTAGACACGAGGCAGCACAGTCCCTCATCCCTAAAATTAATTTGAACCTGGAAAGATGAGGTGTTTGCTAGCTGGAAGGCTTCCTTGGACCTGCCAGCTCTGCTGGAGCGTGGGGCACCTGTCCTGGGAAAGACCCACATTCTGGAGGAAGCCACCTGTCCATTCATGGGCAGGAAAAAGGCCAGGCGGAGGGGCCCAGGAGTGCCTCCAAGGAAGACCACCTCTCGGCTTCCAGGGCTGGCCTGGCGCTGCCTGCTCTCGCTGTGCCTCAGTTTCTTAGCCCCAAAGTGGGTATAATGAGGCCAAATATGCGATGTTCACCAATGTTCGCGAATCCCCTGAAAAGGCAACTGGCCCTAGTTGTCCAGTGGACAGCCAGTTAATGAAGATGATTCATCTCCTACAAAAGGGTAGAATGCTGGCTCCAGGCGGGGTTCTCACTTGTGGGTGGGCTGTAGCCCTTTGGGGATTCAGGCTTGAAGATTACAGGGCTGTCCAGCCTGGCAGAACCCCAGCTCCTTGCTCACAGCTCTGGCCTTGGGCAAGCCCCATCCTTCCCAGACCCCTGTTTGTGGGGGCCAATGGTGGCTCCTACTACATGTGGCTGCTGGAGGAAAGGCCCAGATAGAAGGGGTGGCCTGTCAGGGGAGGGGGCTGGCAGGATGCCTGATGGTGGGATGCCCACTCTCCCTGGCTGGGACCCCAGGAGCCCGAGGGACAGCCACCCACTGGAGCCTGGGGCCCCGCTCCCGGCTCCCAGCCCAGCACTCATCGTCCTAATTCCATCACTGAGTCAGCCAGGCCGTGGCACAAGACAGACACACTGGCATGGCGTGAGACAGACAGACGTGCTCTGGGTCCCCAAGAGGCCCACTGGTAGATGGGGCATCCAGTCCTGGCTCATGCAGCCTCCAGAGGGCCAGGCTGCCACCCCACACCTCCAGTGGGAAGGCCTACCACCTTGGGGCTTGGGGCCCAGGAAGCAGCTCCCCACCAGGACCCTTGCAGACCCATCTCACCCCTCTGCTCAGACCCTGGCCGCAGGAAAGGGTGGGGGTGGGAGATACAGGGAAAACCAACCTGGCACGCAGCCTTCACAGCACAACATCTCCTCCTCCTCACAACTAAGCCAGGGATGGCCCATAGGTCCCCAAGTGGGGAAACCGAGGCATGGAGCCCCAGGGCTGGGGTTGCACTTCCCTTCAGGGGCTCAAGAAAGACACACACCCCTACCCCGTCCCCGCTTCTCTCTTCTGCCCCCTCTGAGGGGGGGGGCACCTTTTTTTCTTTCTTGCTTCAAAGCCAGTTTAGGGAAACATATTCATGTTTCACTTTTTTGCACAAATGAAAATGGCTTTTTTTAATTACAAAAGTTCAAATGATCTTCTCTGATCAAAGGTGATGGTGGAGTTATACAGAGAAGGTCAGGTTTAAGAAATGAGTGTGAGTGCTGAATCATCTGTGCTGATATTTCTTTTAGTCTCCGGTACCTTAGAGCAGCTAGGAATAAAAACCTAAAATTGTGGAATGGTAACCCCTACCCACCTCTGAAATCTGTTCTACAACGAACTGTTGCGATGTGCTTTGAAATGTAGTGCCTTTGTGTATATATGGTATATTTCACAATTAAAAAAAAAAGAGACGCTTAAAAAAAAAAGTTCAAACAAAACAAGAGTAAGGAAGAAGGTTCAGCTTGCCTACAATGCCCAGACATTGTCTTAAATGAAACTGAGGCTGGCTTCACCCCTGGACTTCACGTGCCGCCTGGCGTGGCGTGGGTGACTCGGAGTGTCTGCTTTGGAGGAGAGGGGAGAGGGTGTTAGTGAGGTGTCCAGCTTGTTCCTTTTCCTCAGCCCACAGCCCCCTCCTGGGGGGCTTCCCAAGCCCCCTACCCCTTGCACCCAGCCTGTTAGGCCCTCCTCTAGGGCTTGAGAGCGGAATGGCTTTTGTAATTTTTTCGTTCAATGCCCTTTCTCCCACTAGACCAGGACGCCTCCCCCTCTCCCCGGGGCGGGAGTCGGTACATCTGCTGACCCTGCTCAGGGCGGGTGCTCAGCCCCCGGGGTGGAGGCACGAGCACGCACGTGGGCACGTGTAAGCAGACACAGCACGCAGGCTTTCCTGTCTTCCACCCGCAGTCAGCGCGCTGGCTGGAGGGTGGGCCGGCACCTGCAGGACTGCCCGTGGCCGGATGCCCCGAGCTGGGGAGCCCTCCCTCCGGCTCAAGGTCAGCCAGCCCTGGCGTGAGTGGGCAGGGAGCCCTAGCACGCATCAGCGCGGTGGGCCAAGGTGGACCGTGAATTCAGACCAAAGTGAGCTCTGCTCCAAAAGGCACTTAGCATCTCTCAGGATCCTTTGGCTTGGTGGTTAGGAAGCCCTCTGTGTCCGAGAGGTGGCCATGATCAGTGCAAGGAGAGCAGCGTCATCTTCTTTGGACAGTGTCTGGAGCTCATCGGAGACTCTGACCATCTGGAACTGGCCTGAGGCAAGTGGCTTCTGTGATGGGGTGGGCTGGCAGAGGCTGGAGGGAACCCCACGGCCCACAGCCCACTGCCCCTCTGCCTTTCTCTGGACCTCCAGCTCCTCTCTTTTAGGCTCTCCCAGGCAACCTTACATCCCAGGAATAGGGACTCCTGGGAGCTTCCTCCTGGGGTGCCCTGGGGTGCCCAGGAACAGAGGGAGTGGGGCTGTAGTCCACCCTGGCTGTGTCCAACGAAACATTCTGTTCTCCCTGCATCTGTCCATGTGGTTGGACTTGCAGGCCAGCGGTGGGCACATGTCCCAGGCCAGCCAGGACAGGGAGCTCTGGGCTTGCCCAGCCCATCGTCATGGAAATTGCTGAGCTGGGGGTGGGGGTGGGGGGTGGGGGGCATAGGCCATCGTTGCTGAGAAGGGAGAAAGGCCTGCCAGGGCGTAGACCCGCACCAACGCCAAGGAGCCCCGAGACGGACAGCGATGGCATCTAGACGGCCTCTCGGGGCCCCTGGACCCAGTCGTACTTGAAGATGTTGTTAAGAATCCCATTTCTCCTTGTGTCTGATGCTCCTTTTATCCAGGGTATGGACAGATGAGTAAAAACAAAATATGGATAAATAAATAATAGTGGGGATAAGGGGGAAAATAAATTGAGTAGATGGAAATGCTAGTGGTTAAAGAGAGGGAGGGATAGGGGTATGGCATGCATGAGTTTTTTCTTTTTATTTCTTTTTCTGGAGTGATGCAAATGTTCTACCAAATGATCATGGTGATGAATGCACAACTGTGTGATTATATTGTGAGCCATTGATTGTACACCATGTTTGGACTCTATGTGTGCAAAGATGTGTCAATAAAAATATATATTTTTTTAAAAAAGAATCCCTTTCTCCTTCTGGGCTTTTCTGCTTGCAAAACTGCTGTCTCCATCTCTCACCCTCGCAGCAGCCCCGCCAGAGGCTGGACAAGACCATCTGGCCATGCAGGACCATGGGGAAACTGAGGCCCGTGGGGGAAGGACAGAGCTTCAAGCTGTGCAGGGAGCTGGGGTCGAGGCAGGATGGGAACCCAGGCTTCCCCCGCAACACCCCCTGGCCGGGGCAAGCAGGCTGCCTCTCTGACCAGCTGCTCCGCAGACAACCAGCTTCTTGGACTGACTGGGGAAGGCTGGCTGCCAAACAGCAGCAAGCAACTGCTCCAAGCAGCCTGCCCGCCGCCTGCCTTCCCTGCACTGCTGCTGAGTTGGCCTGAGGAAGCCCCGGCTGGCGACTGCGCAGGCTCAGAGTGACCCCTTCCTCCCAGGTCACCGTGACCAGGTGGGGGGGGTGCACCACGGGCCACCTTGGCCGGAGGCCCTGCCACCCTCCTATCCCCGTGGCCAGCTCAGAGAGGGTGTTGACTCCATTTGGGAAATGCCCGACGCCCCTATGTTTTCCCATGTGCTGAGCTGCCCCCCACCCCACCCCCACCCTGTCTTCCTCCCAGGGCTGAGTGGGGAACCCTACACGGGGCAGCCCCAGGACCGTCTGTCTCGAAGGAGCTGAGCAGGGAGCTGTGGAGGAGGGGTGGCCCCGCCCGGGTGGGCTCTGCGCCAGGATCATGGAGGGGTGGGCATCTGGCCTGGGGGGCCATGGAGCTGGGTTACCCCCGGCCACATTCTCAGGCAGTCGCTCTCTGCTGCTTGCATTTTCCTGTCTGTAAAATGAGGCCATGGCCCCCCCTGCAGAGAGCCGCGGTGAGGCCACAGGGAGGCCCTTGGGGAACAGCAGGGGCTGGATAGGGGGTCGCTGCCCAGAGGGCTGTGAAGGGGAATGCCCACACATGGTCACCCACTCGCCCGGGGGGCCTGGTCTGGGGCTCCAGGGTGGGAGATGGACCTGTGAGGCCAGTGGCCCGGGAGGCTGCTGGGGGTGGCTGTCCTAGGGCCCAGGGCCTCTTCCTCCTTCGAGAATCCCCAAAAGCTGCTGGCCTGGAGACGCTCTTGTTGGAGGACAGCCTGGGGTCAAGGTCAGGCCTGGCTGCTGACACTGGACACCTTTGGGCCTCCATTTTCCATGCACGCAGGTCCAGCCGGGGTAGGTGGGAGGGGCCAGGCAGAAGGGGGCATCATTTGTTCCCTAGCCCCCTAAGGCCCCAGCCAACCCAGCGGATCTTGAAGATCATCCTGCCAAATCCCAAGCTGCCGACGTTGATTGCAGATGACTCGGGCTCTGTCATGCTGGGTGGAGCAGACACAGGTCGTGGAAAGAGGGGCTGTCGCCTGTCCCCAGCACCAGGAGGTGGGGGTGCCCCGTAGGCATGGGGAACCCTGAGAGCACGTAGTGTCTCTGCACTGGAGGAGGAGACAGCTGCAGCTTCACCTGGGCGCCTGCTCCTGGCCACTCACAGGGTCTTCCGTCAGCTGTCCCGCCCCCAGCCTCCAGCTCTGCCCCAGCACGGCTGTCCCTGCTCCAGCCACGTCATGTCTCGGGTTCTTGTTCTTTGGCTGTAGGAAGAAGCGTGTTGCAAGGACATCAGGCCTGGCTGGGAAGGATGGGTCTCCTAGGATGGCCTTATTCTGCACTCGATAGCTTTGGCGCCTTGGGCAAGTACCCTCGCCTTTCTGAGCCTTGCTTTTCTCCTCTGAAAAATGGGAATACTCCTTCCAAAGGCTTACCTCATGGAGTTGGCTGAGAATCAAGAAAGATGGCATGGGGTGAAAATGTTGGATGAATACAAACAGTTCAGACGATTCCAGCCATGCTATCTGACTGTGGGGCTCCATGGACCTCCTTATGGTCATTCACAAGGCAAGGTAGGCACACTACAGTGTTCACACCATTTCAAGGGACCCTTTCCCTAGATGACCCACATCCCTGAGACCCTTTCAACATCACCCCCTCCCAGACTGGGCTGTTTCTGGTGTTTGGGGCATCACTACCCTAACCCCAAACTGGCTGTGCCAGGTGTTTATCAGCGCCCTCAGGTTCTGAGACACTTTGATCAGATTTCACGAGCAGCTACTGGAGGCCCACTCTGAGCCAGGCCCTCACGGGCCCCCAGAGTCTGCCTCGGGGGGCATAGGCAGAGGCGCAGGGTCTTGACCAGGAAAGGGGCTGTGCTAGTCCCACAGCAGACCCTACCTCCACAGCTGCAGGGTTCGGGGGCTGCCACCTGCAAGAGGAGCGGTGAAAGAGGGATGGTAGGGCAAGGAGCAGGGCAGGGGGCTTCCAAGGAGGGGCACTGGGGGCCATGACCCAGGGCCTGGGGTCAGATTCAGCTTCCAGGGCCAGGACCCCCCCACCCCACCAACCCAGCTGCCCACTGGGACCCATGGCCGAAACTGGAATCTGAGGCTGAAAATGGAATCTGACCACTCTTTCGGGAACTAGCCCCAGCTAAGGTCAAGGGCAGACTCTGGGGGCAGTAAACAGGAAAATCCACGGGGGGTGGGGGCTAGGGGCTGCCTCGAGAAAGGAAAGGGCTGGGCCAAAGGACTCACAGAATGTTTAAAATCTGCAGGAAGTGGTGGCTTCTGAATGTCCAAATCCACCCCCAGGGTGCTGACCCGGCCCCTGGGTGGATGGTCTGACCCCCGGGGTGACAGCTCGTGTGTCTTGCTTGGAGCCCATGGCTTCAGTGGCAGGTCTGCACTCAGCTTATTGCCACACCCCGTCTCTCCACGGCCCGAGACAGCCTCTGGGGACTCACCCTGCCTCGGGGGTCCCTCTGCGGAGCCGCTTCCCGCCTGGTCCCTGTGCACCACCCAGCTGGAGCCGCGTGCATAGGAAACTGAGGCCCGAGCTTGCCCCAGGGTCAGCAGCAGGGCCTGAACTTGACCCCAGGCTGTGGCCGTCCAAAGGAGGGCGTCCCTCAAAGCAACCCCATGAAGAGAGAGAGTCCAGGTGTTGTCAGCGGGGCCGCTGAATTGTTTGCCCCCAAAAAGCAGACCCGGCGCATGGGGTGAGAATTATTCAACATGGGGTGAGCCACTGCACCGGATTGAAGTGCCCCCCCCAAATCCGTGTCCCCCGGAACCTGAGAACAGGCCTTCCCTGGAAATTCAGGCTTTGCGGGAGGAATTAGTGAGGCTCTTGAGATGAAATCGTCTGGACGACTCGGGAGGGCCTCAAATCCGCCGGCTGGAGTCTTTCTGAGAAGAGGGGAGGACCCTGGAGCCGGGGACACACGAGAAGGCTGCGCGAAGACGCCGGCAGCGGGAGGGACGCGGCCCCACGCGACGGGCACCGAGTTCCACTGGGCTTCACCCTGGACTGCCGGCCCCCGGGGCTCTGGGCCAATCACATGTCCTGCTCGAAGCCGCCGGCCTGTGGGCATCTGTTACGACAGACCCACGATGTGCAGCGTTAGCCTCAGGGGTCCTGCCTGGCGAGGCAGTCGCCCCTGGGGCCCAGCCACGGGAAAGCAGGTGGGTGATGCCGTACGGGGCCGCCGTCATTCCCTGGGAAATTCCCAGCCCAGACCAAGGCTCAGCCAAGGGTCCGGTGCCACCCCAGGTTGAATCTAAAATATATTCTGATGACCGAGTGCAGCGAGCGGCCTAAAATGTGCCTAGTTGTGACCCGGTGATTCCACTTCTGGGAGTTTCTCCTGAGGAAATAATGGGAAACCCAGAAAGCCAGCCTGCCTGGGGACGCCGCGCTGGTTATTTATAACAGGAGGACTTGGCCGGGGCCCAGAGGCGGGTGGGGGGGTGCGGCTGGGAGCTTGGCTGTCTAATTGAATAATGGGCAGCTGCTCAAGACACCGGCTGTGGAACGTTCCACAACGTGGGAAAGGCTTACTCGGGGATGGCAGGAGGAAGAGTGAAAGGGAAGCCAAGGACTCGAGCTGGGCAAAGCCGATCGAGGTGTGAGGAGGGGGTGCCCCAGATGCTCTTGGGGGCTCCTGGCGGGGCAGCTGGAGCTCTGTCCCGCATCTGCCCCCATCGTGGTCTATGGTGGTGACTGTTTTACAAAACTGGTATGATTTACAGGGTTAGGCTCCACCTGGGAGCCTCCCCAGAGGGGCCCCATAGGTGTCTGTCCTCGGGTCTGGGCTGCAGCAGGGACGGTCTGGGCAGGGGAGTGAGGAGGCCAGGGCACCTGGCCAGTGACTGGTCCGGCAGGGAGGGCTATTGTGGGGGGCAGGGGGCTGGATGGATGGCAAGGGGGAGGCTCATTCCTCACGCCTCATGCTCTGTCGGGTTCTCCTCTCCTAGAGGGCCAGAAAACCCCCTTGAGACCCACCCTAGCTGGGCATGACTTTGTGCTCAGCTCCCCCCAGGAGTGAGTTTTGGGCCCTGGGCCTTCGGGATGCATGGAGGGAGGGATCCCCTCCCAGTGAAATGGGTCAGGGTGGGGTGTAGGGGGTAGTGGAAGCCCCAAAGGGAAGAGCCACGCGGTACCCCCTTGGGAGCCCGGAGTCCCTTCCTCTGCGGCCCCTCAAAACTCCAGCCCTCCGGGACCCATGCTCGCATGTGCACTGAGTCTCTGGGGCCCCCGAAACCCCACGGCCACTAGCCTCCTTGGAGACCATGCCGTCTTCTCGGCGTGAACTAGCTCTGGTGTCCCTGCCCTGGTGACAGGCCAGGTGCTCACAAGGGGCTCCGGAACTTTCGGGGACACCGAGAAAAGGAGGAGGAGGAGTGTCCTTACCAGAGGGTTCCAGAGGGTGCTGGCTGGAGCGGCATGGTCTGCAGGGACTGCAGGGAAGAGCCCAGAGTCCAAGGCCACCTCCAGGCAGGCGGGGGCTTCAGCTTGTGTCTGCAGCGACATGCAGACCCCAAGGGGGAGGGCTTGTCCCGTGCCAGATGGGGGGCTGTGGGTTGGACCGTATTCCCTAAAAAGGCAGGTGGAGGTCTGAACATCCAGGCCCTGTAGTGTGAGCTTATTTGGAAATAAGGAGTGCAGATATGATTAGTTAAGATGACTGACCTATGAGAAGGGGAAAATTGGACAGACAGATGGACACAGGGGAGGAAGCCAAGTAAAGACAGAGGAGGCAGAGGTGGGAGCCCTGGGGCCACAGGCCAAGGATGGCTGGCCACCTCCAGAGCTGGGAGGAGCAGGAAGCAGCCTCCCGACAGGTCTCAGGGGGACTCCACCCCCGAGGATACCCCATCCCTGAATGTCCCCAACCCTGAGGGCCCCCCACATCCTAGGGTCCTCTGCCCCGAGGGTTCTCAGCCCCAAGTGGCTGCCCTAGGCCTAAGGCAGGAAGCCTAGTGGCCAGCAATGGCCTGTGCATCTCCCTGGGTCCTATCTTCCTTCTCTCTGCTGAAGGTTCCGTCTCAGGAGTGAGCCTTATGGGAAAACAGAGACGAGACCAGCTGGCAAAGGCCAGCCGTGAAGCAGAGGGCCGAGCTGAAAGCCTGGTGCAGCCATTCCCTCGCTGTGGGTCACCTCCTACCAACAGAAGACCTGAGTCATTTGTAGGGTAAGTGGGGGGTTGTCCCCCTCTCTGGGCTGGTGCACGGGGGCCCAAGTGAGTCTCCCGCAGGGTGGACGGCAGGGGCAGGGCCCCCCTCCCTTCCTGGGCTGGGAATCAGCCCTCAGATCCTGCACCCTGCAGCCCCAGGCAGGGGAAGGGGAGAGTGGCCTCCCCAGGCACGTCCTCCACGCCTCCAGACGGGGCCCGGGTCCCCTGTTCCCCTGACGGGTGGCCGGCTCTGTGACTGTGGACAGGTCCACCCAGCCTGCTGGGCCCTGGGCTGGTGGCATCCTCCTTCAGGAGGACCCTGGACAGCTGGATGGCCAGGCCAGCGCAGGCCGGGTTGGAACCTCAGAGGGACACAAGCACCAGCCTGTGCTTGAATGAATGAATCCAGAATGAACGAATGACTTGGAATGAAGGTTTCATCCACGTTAGCACATGGCTGAGCCTTGGAAACATTAGGCTGTTCCAAAGAAGCCGGACAACACAAAAGGTCACATATTGTAGGATTCCATTTTTACAAAATATCCAGAAGAGCCAAATCCGTCGACTCCCAAACTGGATGGGGCAGGGAGTGGGGCTGGGGAGGGACTCCTTGCTGAGCAGGTGAGCAGGGGTCTCTCTGGGGATTGATGAAAATGTTTTGGAATCAGACAGGAGGTGGTGGAACAACATTGCGAATGTACAGGTGCCACTGAATTGTTCACGTTAAAATGGTTCATTTTATGGGATGGGGATTTCCCCTCGGTATTGGCAGTCTCTGGGGGGCACCGTAAGATAACCACAAATTGGGGGCTTCACACCACAGAGCCTTGTTCTCTCAGGGTCTGAAGGTCCAAAGTTGGAAGTCCTAGGCTTGTGGCCACATCACCTCCTCCATGGTCTCATGGACTCTACCTCCGTGGGTCTGTGCGCTCTCTCTTCTCTTTTTATGTGAACCCGCCTGGCCTGTATGTAGGGCTCCTGCTTAAATGCAGCCTCATCTGCAAAGACTCTGTTTCCAAATTAGGTCACCCCTCAGGGACTTGGGGCTTGGACCTCAACCCCTAAAACCTCAGTTAAAATGCAGGATGACGGGCTGGCCCCATGTGGCTGCAACTGCCTCTGCACAGCCCGTCCTTCTCCCCGAGCCTGGAGAGAAGCTCTGCTCCTGTCCCATGTCACAAGAGAGGGACTTAGTTATGGAGGGGCCCTGCCCGCGGGGAAACGGTTGGTGGGCGGGCTTTGTACTGTGGACACGCAGAGGATGCACCCTGACTCAGTTTCCCCTTTTGGAACCCAGGCCTGGGGTGTTCTGGGGGCCAAAGGCCTGCGCTCCCAGCTCCGGGGGTTCTGGACAGCATGCTCGGAGGCAGGGGAAGCCCAGACAGGGCCTGGCGGGGACAGACAGGGGCAGACCCCCAGGGTCACCGTTGGCTCCAGATAAACAGCTCCCACCTCACCAGGGCCCAAGCCCCCCTTCACCTGCTCTTGCCCAATTGGAGCTGGGGAACTGGGGACCCGGGTCAGGGGGTGGGCAAGGAAAGCGGAGGCATCCAGGCAGGACCCTGCCTTGTGGGGAGGGGTAGAGGTGGACCCCTGCTCAGACCCAGCCCAAGGCTGCCACACAGTGTCAAGAGCAAGCAGTCTGGGGTGCTGGTGCCTCGGGGCGCTCTCCAGTTTAGTCCTTACTCTCACCCTTCAGGGCCACCCAGTGGGCAGGGCTGCCAACTTGCTGCCCTCCTCCCCCCTGGTGGCCAGTGCGGGTCCCCAGCGCCCTCCCACCTGGCCTGCAAGGGCTGCTGGGGAACCTGGAAGCCCCTCCGAAGAGGCAGCAGCCTAGTCTCGGGGGCCCCTGTGCAGTGTGAGGTGAAGTCTGAGCTGGAGCAGGAGGGGTCTGCACAGCTCCTGGGACCCCACCAAGGCCACAGCAGCCCCTCACACGCAGGGCTCTCAGCCTGTCAGACAGGAGCCCTCTCCCCATTTCAGCCTTAGCAGATTCCCCACCACTACCACATCCCACCCCACTCCTGCCCCCATCCGCGGCTGAAATCAGACGCCCTTCTTTTGCCCCCCCCCCCCCCCCTTTTACAGCCGAGACCACTGAGGCCATGGGAGGCTGCTCGGCAGCCCAGGCGGAGGGTGCTGCCTGGAGCTGTGCGGTGCACAACCAGAACTGCTGCACTTGGGGGCCCTGGGTCCCTCCCCCTCGGACCCTAACGTGCTCAGGGCCCAGACCCATCCCATCCCTCCCCACCGCCTGCCCGGGCCGGGTGTGAGTGACTGACGGGAAGCCTTGGAAGCCTTGGCAAGTGTGCATGGGGCAGGCCGAGCTGGTGAACGTGGCCCCCCTGCCCGCTCTCTTGGCGGCTGGCTGCGGCCGCATTCCTGGGATGCCAGTGCCCCATTCAGCCAGCACTTGCTATGCAAACACTCTGGGCTTCACACACAAAGCCCCCCACCCCTCTCCCCACCCTCATTGTCCTGCCCTCTGGGCTTTTTTCTCCCAGGCCAAAAGGGGCCTGGAGCGGCTGGGAATGCTGGGGGAGGATGAAAGACTATGCAAATGGGCTGCTGATGCGCCCTGCACTCAGGCAGGACTCCCCAGAAACAGTCCTTAGCATAGTGCAACTCCAGCCCAGAGGGAGGGGCTGGCCCACCCCCGGCCCCGCCCCCACCTCCTTCCAGGCGCTGCCTCTCAGGAACTTCCTTCCTGCTGAGGGGTCCTGTCTCAAGGGGTCCCCCTGCCTTGGCCTTGCACAGGCCCCCTGTCTCTGCCTAACGCCTCCTTCCCCAGACTGGTAGTGGCCCTTCCTCTGAGTCCCACCCATCCCAGAGCAGGGCGCCTATCATAAAAGATTGTCATGGTCCCTGTCTCCTATGCGAGGGCGGGGCCTGCCTCGGTGGGGGCTGAGCTACACCACTCCCAGCTCAGCAGTGTTTGATGAATGAATAAGTAACCTGGGCCCGGGGCAGGTGGCTTGGCCTCAGGGAGACTCCGGGCCCTCCCTCCCTTCCCTGTTGTACTTCCTCCGCCCTGCTGGCATCACACGTACAGGCTCTAAACTCACCTCTCAAATGGGAATACATTCGCATGGTTCAGATTTCAATGAGGACCCAAAGACTCAGCATAAAGGGATTGAGAAAACCTTCTTGATTGAAAGGGGGACGAGAGAAATGAGACAAAATAAAGCATCAGTGGCTGAGAGATTTCAAATCGAGTCAAGAGGTTATCCTGGAGGTTATTTTACATGTTATATAGATAACCCCTTTTTAGTTTAAGGTGCATTAGAGAGACTAGAGGGAAGTGCCTGAAAATGTAGCGCTGTGTTCCAGTAGCCATGTTTCTTGAAGATGATTGTATAATGATATAGCTTTCACAAAGTGACTGTGTGATTGTGAAAACCCGTTCTGATGCTCCTTTTATCTATGGTATGGACAGATGAGTAAAACATAAGAATTAAAAATAAATAAATAATGGGGGAACAAATGTTAAAATAAATTGGGTAGAGGGAAATAATAGTGGTCGATGAGAGGGAGGGGTAAGAGGTATGGTATGTATGAGTTTTCTCTTTTTTCTTTTTATTTCTTTTTCCGGAGTGATGTAAATGTTCTGAGAAATGATCATGGTGATGAATATATAACTGTTTGATGATATTGTGAGCCACTGATTGCACACCAAGTTTGGAATGTTCATACGTTAAGAATGTTAGTGTTAGATGCCAATGTTTCAAGAAATGATCGTGATGATGAATATGCAACTATGGGATGATATTGTGAATTACTGATTATATATGTAGAACGGAATGATCAAAACAGGAATGTTTGTGTTTGGTGTTCTTTGGTATTTAAAAAAATAAAATAAAATAAATTATTTAAAAAAAGTCTATGAACGACAACAGCAAAAAAAAAAATAGAATGTTAGTGTTGTATGTTGATTGGTTTTATTAATAAAATTAAGAAAAAAAAAAGAAGGACCCAAAGAGGGCACCGAGTACAACTTCTCTACCACTCTCCCCAGGCTCCCAGCTCCCTTCTCTTGAGGTGACCAAAGCAGCTGGCCTTCTGTTCATTGTTTCTGAGACATTCTCCCAAAAAAAGCGCTCAAATCTCTCTGCCTCCCACCTCATCTGATTAACTACAGCTGGGAGCCCAGTCAGTGCCCCTCACTGGGCATAACAGTCTCTTTACTTCATAGAAATGGCCCCATTTCAAAACTCAAAAGTTTCCTCACTCTTTCTTTGGCCCATAGAATATTCCGATCTGTTCTGTGCAGTCTGTGGATGGGCATTCACATTTTCTCCGGATGAGCTCAGGCACCCTGCTGCAACGTCCTCAGACACAAGACCTCCTCTGACAGCGCCTTCTGAGATGTGGGACCCTTGGGTAAAGGATGTGCATTCATAATGCTGAGAGATCAACTGCCCTCTGCAGAGGATGTAACTACTCACGATAGATGTGAGTCTCTCGTGTCCATACAGCTCTGCCAATATCAAACTCACGTTGCCAATCTGACGGGTAAAAAAGTTGTCAGTACCGTTTTAAGTTGTACTTTTTTCCCCCTGAGTGATCTTTTCATATATTTCTGAGTCATTTGTTTGTTCTTTCAGGTAGAGTCTCTGTTCGTGTTCCTTGTTTTCCATTCCCCACCCCCCTACTGTATTGTTCTTGTCTAAAAATTATTGATTCATAGGTGCTCTTTACATTTGAGATGTAATATGCCTGTGTGATATAATGTGCAAACATTTCCCTCATTTTGCTGTTTGTCTTTTGACTTTGGTTAAGGTGGTTTTTGCTATGCAGAAATTTTATCTTATGTGGCTGGGTTTATCAAAAAAACTTTTTTGCACATTTGTGTTTTGTGTTTTATGTCATGCTTAGAAAGGTGTTTCCAATCTTGAGATTATAAGAAAAATGTTCTTCTATGCTTTGTTCCTAGCCTTTATGGTTTTAGTTTTTTACACTGAAATCCTTGATCCAGCTGGGATTTATTTTTGGTATGAGGTGTGGAATAGATACAACTTTATCCAGATGGCTACCTAGCTTCCCAACACCATATCATGAATGATCCATCTTTTCCCCACTAATTTTAAATGTCATCTTTGTTGTATGCTAAATTTCATTGTGTATTTGGTTAATTCTGGACCCAGTTCTGTACCAGTATCACTGTGTTTTAATTACTAGAGCTTTATCACATGTTTCATTACCTGGTGGACACGATTCCCTTCCCCACCTTGGCAGAGTTTTCAGGAGCCCACCTCACCTTCCAAGACTTCCTCCCTGTCTCCTTGGTAACCTAATTTTACCTGTAGCAGCAAGGTACCAGCTAAGAACCTGCACTTCTCAGCTCCCGTTGCAGAAAGGGGTGGCCACAGGACTGGGTTCTGGTCCGTGAGAGAAGTGCACGTGTACTGCGGGGCTTCCAGGGACTCTACCTATAAAGGAACACGCGAATGCTGCTTCTTGCTTTTGCCTGTTGCCAACTGCTTGGAATGTGGCAGTGATAACTGGAACTCCAGCAGCCGTCTTGGGTCACTGGACAAACTTGAAATGGACACACACAACAAGAGGTAGTGCAGAGAGATGGGAAGAATCCAAGTTGTGATCAGCCTAGGCTGCCTGACTGACTCCCTTGGGACCTCCTTTACAAGAGAGAGAAATAAACCTCCATTTTGTTTAAGCTTCTGTAGTTGGATCTCTGTTATGTGCAATCAAATCTACTCATTAGTGAAACATGACTGTTCTTCAGAATTTTCTTGGCTATTCTAGCTTGTTTAGTTTTCTACCTGAACCTTAAAGGAATTAACGCTTAAAAAATAAGTTCCATTCTATAATTCCCAGTAAATCCTGAAAACCAGAGGGACCAGCTTTTCCAAGATTATCAACTAATTACATCTCCCTATCCTTTAGTGTCAACACCCCTTCTCAACACAAAAAAGGCAGAGTGGGCATTGCCTAAAGACCCCTTTAGATTGGGAGAGGGATAAGAGGAGAAGAAGGAGGTATAACTGAGAAAATAGGACTTAACAAATGAGTATGACTGTTGAATCACTATATTAATATTCCTTCTGGCCTCCAATGTTTTGGAGCAGCTTTGAAGGAAAAATCTGAGATGGTGGAATGGTAGCCCATGACAAACTCTGGGATCTGTTCTGTAACTACTTGTTTGTTGTTGAAGCGTGCTTTGATAATTATTGCTTTTTCTTTTTTTGCTTTGTATATATGTTATATTTTATAATAAAAACATTAAAAATAAGTTCCATTGATCTTTTATTTATTTTTTATATTAATTTTTTCCATTAATCTTTTAAAGTAGAATTTAATTATATTTATAGATTCCTTAAGGAGAATTGATATCTCTATGATATTGAGTTTTTCTATACAAAAAAGAAAATTAGGCCTTTCCATTTGTTCAAATCCTTTATGTCCCTCAGTAGCATTTGAAAGCTTTCCTAATGTAGATCTGGCATATTTCTTGTAAAATGTAGTATGTAATCATGTAATATGTAAATGGATTTTTAAATATTTTATATTTTTGTGTCAATTAAATATTGGGCCTTTCTTCCATGTATTGCCTAATTAGTTTGTGTATAGAAAGGTTATCAAGCCTCTGACATCAATTTTGTCCCCAATCGCCTTGAGGAAATCTCTTATTATTCGAAACTTTTTGTTTTTTCAGGTATCAAGTCATTTGCAAATAATGATCATTTTTGTTCCTTGTTTTCCCAATCTTAAAAATCTGTTATTTCTTTTTCATGTCTAATTGCATTGGCTAGTACCTCTAGGACAGCGCTAAATACTGGTGGTCAACCTTGTCTTATTGTTGACTTTTCCAGTTGTGCTTGTAGAATTGTCACATTAAACAATTAAACCCCTAGTTTGGGGTTCAGGTATACATATGATTAAATTAAAGTATTATTTATCTTTTCTTTTTTTTTTATTAAGAATTTTGTCCAATGCCTTGGAGCATCTACAGAGATGAATACTTAATTTTTTTCCTTCTGAGCTATTCAGTGGTGTAATGTAATTGTGTAATTCCGAGTCCATATAGTGAATGGATGGTGTGCTCAAATTAAGTAACTTGAGGAGAGTTTAAGAAAGGGGCTATGTATGGAAGAGTGGGCAGGGAGGAGGGAAATTGCAAGGGAGGGTGGTGTATTCAGGGCCACTGCCAGCCTCAGGCCTACAAGGGAGGGACAGGTGGGCATCAGAACCTGGAGAGAGGCCGCCTGACAACCTGCTGGGAAGGGGCTGGGGCCCAGGTGGGGGCCTGGTAGGTCTCCCGGCCTGCAGGTTCCTAGGCCCGACTCTGCCTGCCGCTTGGCCACTGGGGAGGCTGACATCTGTTGAGGGTGGGGCGGGGGGGGTCGCACTGGCAGGTCCTTCTGGGTGTTGCCTGGGGTGGGTGGACCCAGGGCTGGTCTTGGCAGAAGTGGGGCATGGACGGCAACAGAGGCCCAGGCCCGAGGTGGACGCCAGGCCGGACAGGGTCTGCAGGGAGCCCACCACCCTCAGGCCCTAGCCAAGTACATTTTATCAGGGCAGCCCTGCAGGGAATGGAGACCCGGCCCATGTGTTCCTAGGGAAGGGGTCACCCTAAAACAACATGCGTCCCCCACATCTCAGCCCCCTATCCCCCATCCCCTGGTTCCCCCAACTTCTCAGTCCTGCTCATTCCTCTCACCCAGCATCTCAGCCCTCTTCCTTCCATATCTCAACTATGCCACGTGCTTTCCAAGCTGGGCCTTAGCACCTGCTGTTCCCTCTACCAGAATGCTGTTCTCGCACCCAGACTTCCATGAGGCGTAGAGGCTCCTCTCAGCGATGGCTTCACCGACTCCCTCTTCATCACCAGGACTCAATAGGTTGGCCATCCAGGGTCCAGGACCCCGGCTCCTGCTAGGAATGGAAGGCCCAGGATGATGGGTCTGCCTGCCTGGGCCTGCGTGTGAGACAAATGGGCTTACTTCCTGCCGGCCCATGGGGAGCTCACAGTGTGGGGGAGGGGGCAGCTGGGTCACACTGAGCCCAGCACTCAGGAGGGTCTATGATTCCAGGTGGGCCACCAGGGGCAGTGATGGGCCCTTGGCAGCTAGCCTGGAGCCGGAGGTAAGAGGCAGGGGCTTGGGAAGGCCCTGAGGCCCAGAAGCTGGGGTGGGGAGGGGGGCAGTGCGGAGTCAGAGGTGTTCTGGGTCCAGAGCCCCGGGGCCAGCCCTGGGGGAGTGCAGTGGACAAGCCCCAGGCAGAAGTCCCCACTCTCCCCCTGTTCCCGGTTCCAGAACACAGTGCCCGCCGGCCTCCTGCCAGCCTGATCGGGCAGCAGCCGAGCTGGGGTGGGGGGTGCAGGACCATTCGGGGAGGGTGGGGAGTCTGGGAGGGGCCCTGTCCCTTGACCAGTGTCCAGCTGATGGTGGTAGTGGTGCGGGGGCAACACGGCTGCCTCCCTCTGTCCCAGCCCCTGCTCCTCTCTCCTGCTGAGCTGCTTACTGTGGGCTCTTCTGGAGGGCGGTGGAGGTGCTGGAGGGCACGCTGGGGCTACTGACGCATCCTGCCCTTGGACTCTGGGCCCACGGTCCCGTCCTGGCTCAGCCCCCAGCAGCTGGGGCTTCGGGGACCCTTCCCGAATGCATAACTGAGGGCATGCCAGCCTGGAGGGGTGGCGTGAGGCTTGGGAGCTCCTCGCCTGCAGCGGGACGGCCTGAGACAGGCACCGCAGTGCCCTGACACGGCCTGTTGTCCGTGGACGGGGTCTCCTGAGACAAGGCCCGGGGTCACACTGTCCTCACCTGGGCCTCCAGGACTCTCTCCGCAGGCAGAGAGGGGGCAGTGTGCCCCGGGATCTCTGGTCCACCTGGACAGGCCACAGTCTTGTGAGTCCCCCCAGCCCCACCCCATCCCACCTCGGCCCAGGGTCTCAGGGCTCCGCCTGGCACCTGAGTGTACCAGGGTCTCTACGGGTGTGATTGAGTGAAGGACCTCAAGAGGCAACCCTTCCTGGGTGATGGGGGGCCTTATAATGGGGGGGCTAAGGGGAGACTTGAGACACACTGGGGGAGGCCCAGTGACAATGGAGCTAAGTTGAGAGCCCAGGAAGGGGGCGTGGGGCGCTGGGGCAGAAGCGGCAGGGAGGAGGCACCCTGCTTTGGGGTGAGAGGATAACCCCTGCTGCCCTGAGCCCCCATGTGCAGTCACTTGTTACGGTGGCCCCAGGACCCTCAGGTCCACGGCCGCTCTTGGCTGCTCCCCACCCTCCCTGCTCCTTGTCTGCCTCCACTGGGGGCCCGTCTCCCCAGCCCCCTGCTCAGGGCTCGCCTTTGCCCCTTCCCCGCTTGCAGCCCTCTTTGAGGAGCCCTTGGGTCTCCGACTCCTCGCTGCATGTCAGACCCCAACGTCAGAGACCCCTCTATCCGCGGGCCTCTCGGAGGGCACCCTCCCCGTCACGCTGAGTGCAAATGCCGAAGCAGCTCCCCTTTATGCCACCTGCTCCGCACCCCAGACCCTGCTGTCTGGACCCCAGCTCCTCATGTCCCCCAAACTGGCTCCTCCACCGTGCTCCTGGCTCCCAGGTGCCCACGCGGCCTCATCAGCTTTGCTTCATTTGGCCGGCAGAGCCCCCCAACTCAGCCGTCAGTGTTCAGCCAGCATCTGCCCACTTCTTGCCCTCTACCAGGTTCAGCTCTGTGGCCCCTTGATGGGTGTCTCCAGCTCCATCCTCACGGTGGCCGGGCTGGAGCTGGCCGGTAGCCTTATCAGCTGGAGCAGCTGCTCCTCTGCCCTGTGGGTCACCTCCCAGGACCCAGAAAAACCCTCAGCATCTTCCAGAAAATTACTCAAGCTTCCAGACTACCTAAAGACACAATCCCATGCGGGCCACGGTGGCTCAGTAGGCAGAGTTCTTGCCTGCCATGCCAGAGACCCAGGTTCAATTCCAAGTGCCGGCTCATGCAAAAAAATAAAAAAGACACAGGCTCTTAAATCAGAGGGAAAACCACCCAGAAACAAAGGTGTTTGCTGCATCATTATAAGAGCAGCAGGTGGAAAGCTGCCATCACTTATGGTTCGGCAGCAGGAGCTGTTGGGGTAAGGACGCGTGGCTCGAGGTAGCCTTTGTGCAACATTATTCTAAGTGCCACCTGATAGTGAAGCCTCTTGGTGGGCACAGCGGCCTCTGGGTGTGGGCGCCCGGCCGTCCCTCCCCATCTTAGGCCCTGACCACATGGCAGGGTCCTAGGCTGCCCCCTGGAAAGATGCAGAGGTTCTGAGGGGTTCTGAGGGGCGTGACTGTGATGCCACCTGGAAAGGGATTTTGCAATTTGTTACAATTTGCAAAAGGGGCATCTCCTATTAAAACCTTGGGCCCTACGGAAGCGTGTGCTGTGACAGGGAAGGGGACCCGCCCCTCTTCCTCCCGCTCCCCAGAGGCCCCTAGGGCCAGGCCCTCCGCCTGCACCTCCCTGTCCCGGCACCCCGAGGCCCAGCTCCCTGTAGAGGGGTTGGGTGAGGGGCGCGAGCATTTCTGTTGAGAAACTGTCTCCAAATTCTGCTACCAGTCCTGGGGTCACTGGGACTGCCTTGGGGGCCGGATGGGGCCGCCCAGGCTGGGGACTCAGAAAGAGGAGGGCAGCAACTGCCATTCCCAGTGAGGCTATTTTTATGCCAAAACCGCGTGTGGGAAAGTCTGGGGCTTTGGTAGGGGAGGAAAACAGAGCCCCAGGCCCGGCAGGAGTTTTCTGGGCCTTGGGGTGGGGGAAGAAGGGGGGATCCACGTGGGGTCCAGAAGAGGGACAGGCCAGCCCTGCTGCCTAGCCAGGGCGCCATGTGGCATGGTCTCTGTTCCCCAGGGGAGCCCGTGGGGTTCTTTGGGGTGTGGGGAGCTCCAGCCCTGGGACAAGGACCTCAGCTAGAAAAAGGGCCCCTTGGGGACACCTCCCCCCCCAGACCCCGACTCTGTCTTCTGTGCAGGAGCCCAGCTCCTATAGGGGCTTAATAAATCCTCCAGCACGGCGCTCATGGCATGGGTGCTAAAAGTAGGCTGCTGCAGCCGAGGTGCCTCCCGCTGACATGTGGCCTCTGTGCAGCCGGAGCCAAGTCTGCATTCCCGGGGGCTGGGAGGACGGCTGCCCGCCACTGGCCCCCACCCAGGCAGCCAGAACCAAAGGCTCTGTCCGGCCCGCAGGGCCCCCAGAAATGGCCTCTGGCTCTGCAAATCCCGTGTCCCGGAGCCTCCCTGGATGTGCCCTTGGGACCCCAGCCCGAGACCCCCGCTTCTGAAAGCTAGGAGGAAAGAGAGCCCCCTGCCCAAATTCCCAGGGCTGCTGTGGGCCCCAAGGCCCGCACCAACTCTTCTCGCTCTCGTTCGCCATTCGTTCGTTCACAGATGCTTTCTGAGCCTCACTGTGTGCCAGACGCAGAGGAAAATGAGGAATGGGGAGGGTGGAAGGGAGTGGGGAGGGGAAGTGGGAGAGGCTTTCGGGGAGGACCCAGCCGGTGGCCTTCAGCCTTTGGGACCAGGTTTCAGACGCTCCTGGGCTGTTTCTGCCCTGTAGGCGGTGTGAAGGGCTGGAGGCTTGCTGACCAGACTTTGACCTCTGACTCCTCCGCCCCAATATGTGCCGTGGGGCCCTGGGGCACATCCCTTGGCTCCTGAGCTTCCTGGGCACCCGGACCCTGGTGGGAAGGAGGGCCCTGTGGTCACACCTGCCCTGGCCCTGTCCTCAAGGTGCCAGGAGCCATGGTATTTGCCTCAGAGAGACCCACGCATGGGCCAAGGACAGGCAGCCTCTGCCCCATGGGCTCCTATACCCACCCCCAGGGCCCCCCCGAGGAAGCCCCCTGCCAGTGCCTGCCTGCCCATAGGTTTGTACTTAGGGCCCCCGACGAGTGGGGCAGCACCAGCTCACAACCCCCCACCCCAGCGTCAGCCCCTCCCCTGGTTTGAGGGTGTGGGGCGCCCAGGCTGGCCGCCGTGGTGTCCCGTCTCACTGAGGCTTGCGATAAGGGTCTGGTTCAAAGCTGCTTTGTTCAGCCAACAAAAGGACATTTCTGCAGCACCCTGGGTACCCGGCCCCCCGCTGGCCTGTGCCCCAGCTCAGAAACCCTAGCCCGGGCCGCGGGGGCAGGGGAGGCACTCCCCCTCCCCGCCGGGCCCCCAGGCCCTGGGGTCCGCGGCTGGTGTCGTGGGGCGGTGGGAGAGGACAGGCTCCGCCCCGGGCCCCAGGACACCCCCGGGCCTCCCCTAGTGGTTGCAGGGATCGGATGGTGGCCCCCCGAGGATGTCCACTGAGCCTCCAGACGTGGCCTTCTCTGGGGTAAGAGTCTTCGCAGACGGGACTAGGTAAGGAAGTCCAGGCGCGGGTTCCCTGGACTATGACTAGCCCCAAACCCAGTGACCAGTCTGTGGAAGAGAAAGGACAGAAACCAGAGGGATGCAGCCATGCGCCTGGCACCCAGCGCAGGAGGCAGTTCCTCCCGGGGTCCCAAGGGGGACGCCCCCGGCTCCAGCACCTGTGGGACCACGAGTCCCAATGTTTGCAGCCACCCAGCTTGTGGACATTTCTTCTGGGACTCTCAGGCTGTACCTTCAGCTTTCCCAAGAGCTGTTACCTGAGAACGAGGGCCTTTCCCCCTCCCCTAACCTCTCACCCCATGAGTCCCCAGGACCCGCTCGCAGGCTGCAGGGCAGCCAGGCTCGCGTCCCCTCCCCAGGCTAGCCGCCGAGGCCGAGCACCTCTCTCCGTCCAACGGCAAAGCCTGCGCACGCGCTGGGGTTCAATCCCTGATGGTCACTGGGGCACTGGCCTCTTGGGCTCCCCTTCCAGCCTCTTCCCCAGGCCGTATTACAATGAGCAGCTCCCCTAGGCCCTCCTGGGCTGGCTGGAGCCAGCCTTCCTTCCCCACAACTGCTGCTTCCCACAGGCGGCCAGCACGGCCTGGGTCTTGGGGTCATGGTCCCCCCGGCAGCCTGGGTGCCCACGTCACGACCCCCAGCTGGTGCATTGGTGAGGACCCGCCCTATCCTCCCAGCACTGTGGGGCTGGCTCCACGGCCGCAGACAGGAGGGGCAACTGAGGCAGGACCAGAGAGGGCAAATCACTCAGGTTTGGAGACCGCGTGCCCCGTGATGCCAGCTGCAGCCTCTGTCCTCCAGGGAACCGTGGAGGGGGTCCCGGGCAGGGTAACACCCTGTTGCCCTCACCTGGGATTCAAGCAAGCTCCTCAGACTCACAGAGCCCTGGTCTTCCCACCCACGGAGCAGGGAGAGGGGGTGGGCGTGGGGACGGGCAGGCCTGGGGAGCTCTGGAGGGCAGGGAGGGCCTTTCTGGGAAATGCAATGGGGTCCGGGGAGAGGGGCTTTGCAAAACTTCCTTCTGGGCCTGGAATCATCTTTGCGCAGCCAAGCAGAGTCATTCACTCATTTACTCCACTGGCATGACGCAGGCGCTGTGTGGGGCAGGGGACAGTGCAGACAGAGACTGGGGGGGTGCTGAGGGAGACTTGGGGGTTGGGCGGGCTCCGGGGGCAGGAGCCTCATGCCGGGAGGGCGAGACAGGCAGTGGGCAGGGGGCTGCGGGGCTGGGGGACAAAGTCCCAACCAGGGTGGGCTGCGGGTGCCGTGAGAAGGCGTGAAGTGGAATTCCTGGGTAGAGGCGGCACCGGGCACCCAGCTCCGCCTGCCGGGCCCCACTCCAGACCATGCTGGACACTCGCCTACCCCTGGGGGCTGCTTACACGCACACATGCACATGCTCACACATCCTCTCGTGAGGATATATATTCAACACTCATCCACTCACACATGTACACACACTCTCAGACGTGGACATGGACTCACACTCACAGGTATGCTGCCGCATACTCACCCTTGCGCACTCATATGTATCCTCTCACACTCACTCATTCATACAGCATGCACACACACTTTCATAACACACTCACACACTCCCTTGAGCACTCTTGCACACTCACAGTGGAGGCATGTAGGGGGCTCTTCCGGGAGGTGGGAGGCCCGGCCAGGCCCTAAGGGCCCCAGGGAGGCTGGTCCTCCAGACCCTCGTGCAGGGTCCAGCTGACGGTCTGGCCCAGGCAGCAGCACCTGGGGCACGACCAGGCCTGGTCCTGACCCGCTGAACTGAGCAGCTGCGGTCTCCCAAATGCTGTCTCCGTGTTTCTCCACAAGGATGGCAGCCTCTTCTCCACACGGGGCGCAGGTGGGCCACGGCTGTCCTGACCCCCAGGTACCTGCAGCCAGAGCTTGCTCACCGAGCTGTGCCGCGGCTCATTCTCCACAGAGCCCCCAACAGCGGCCCAGGGCCTGGGTGGGAGAGGGGCCAGAGGACACCAGGGGCCCCCTCTGGGGGTCTCCGGGCCGAGACGGCACATGAGCATGGGTGCGTGTTCACAAGTGTGCCAGCATCGGTGCATGTGTGCTGGTGTCAAGGCGTGTGCATGTGCACACGTATGCACAGGTGTGTGTGTTCTTGCAGGTGTGTCTGTCAATGTGCACTTGTGCACGCATGTGCTGGTTTGAAAGGAAGTATGCCCCCTAAGAAAAGCCATGTTTTAATATAAATCCCATTTCATAAAGGTAGAATAATCTCTATTCAATGCTGTGTGTTTGAAACTGTAATGAGATCATCTCCCTGGATGATGTGATTTAGTTAAGAATGGTTGTTAAACTGGATTAGGGGATGACATGTCTCCACCCATTTGAGTGGGTCTTGATTAGTTTCTTAAGTCCTATAAAAGCGGAAACGTTTTGGAGAATGAGAGATTCAGAGAGAGCAATACTACAAAGCAGAGAGTCCACCAGCCAGCGACCTTTGGAGATAAAGAAGGAAGACGCCTCCTGGGGAGCTTCATGAAAACAGAAGCCAGGAGAGAAACCTAGAAGATGATGCTGTACCCACCATGTGCCCTTCCAGCCGAGAGAGAAACCCTGACTGTGTTTACCATGTGCATTCTCACTTGAGAGAGATACCCTGGACTTCATCGGCCTTCTTGAACCGAGGTATCTTTCCCTGGATGCCTTAGACTGGACATTTTTATAAACTTGTTTTAATTGGGACATTTTCTCAGCCTCAGAATGGTAAATTAGCAACTGATTAAATTCCCCTTTTTAAAAGCCATTCCGTTTCTGGTATATTGCATTCCAGCAGCTAGCAAACTAGAACAGATTCTGGTACCAGGAGTGGGGTGCTGTTGCTGCAGTTCGCAGATATCAAACATGTTAGAATGTCTTTTTAAATGGATAAAGGGAAGATTCTGGAAGAGTTGTGAAAAGCTTGATAGAGAAAGCCTAGAATGCTTTGGAGAGACTGTTGGTAGAAATGTGTACTCTAAAGATATCTCTGATGAAGCCTTAGACAGAAATGAGGCACGTGTTATTGCAAACTGGAGGAAAAATAAGAGAAAGCTAGAAGATGACACTGTATTCGCCATGTGCCCTTCCAGCCGAGAGAGAAACCCTGAACTTCATTGGCCTTCTTGAACCAAGGTATTTTTCCCTGGATGCCTTAGACTGGATATTTCTATAAACTTTTTAAATTGGGACATTTTCTCAGCCTCAGAATGGTAAACTAGCAACTCATTAAATGCCCCTTTTTAAAAGCCATTCCGTTTCTGGTATATTGCATTCCAGCAGCTAGCAAACTAGAACATCGCATGTATGTAAATACAGACGTATGTCCATGCAGGTGTGTCTGTGTCAGTGTGTGCATATGCACGTTTGTTCACAGGTGTGTCTAAGCAAGCATATCTGTGTCAGTGTGTGTGTGTCCATGCAGGTGTGCCTGTGTCAGCGCATGTGCGTACATGTGTCGCTGTGTGTGGGTGCATGGATGTGCACCTGGTGCTTGTGTGAGTGCACGAGGTGTGTGTGCACAAGGCATGGCCTTGTAAGCATGTATGTTCACATCTGTGTGCTTATGCCTGTGTGTGAGTGTTTGTGTGTGCTTGAGCAAGAGGGTGAGACGACAGTAGGATGGGTGGCCAGGTGGGCCTCCTGGGGGAGGTGGCACTTAGCAGGAAGTGGAGACTGATGTCCTGTGGGGCCTGTGGTGGCTGGGCCCAGCTGCATAGCCCCCACCCTCCTGCAGCCTCCAATGGTCCCCCGATGTGCTCGGGGGTTGGCCGAGGCCCTGCCTGCCCTTGCAGAGTTGGACAGAGACCAGGCTGGAACCCAAGGGGAGGCAGGTCAGCCCCTGGGTCCTGGTCCTCGGTCTCCCTCTCCGTGCAGGGGTGAGGGCAGGCGGTTCCCCAGACTCATGCCTGAACAGCCTCCGCAGGTCCAAGTGGCCAGCAGCACCCCTCCCCCGCACTTCCTCCTGCCCCCTCCCCCGCAGCCACAGGTCCGACATCTGGTCAGCGTTTGCAGCGGGCTGGGGGGACCTGGCGGGGGCCCGGAGGAGCTTGTCTGCCGGAACAGTGTGGGAGCCGCGCTGCCGCGGGGCTGTGAGAACCGGCGCATCCGGGGCGGGGACGTTTCCCAGGGCGCCAGCCGCCGCCGGAGGGAGAGGGCTGCCAGGCCACAGCCACCCAGGGGGTCAGGGGCAGCGGGTATGGGCCTGGGGGTGCAGCTCTGTAGGCTGGTCCTGGAAGGAGGGCCCCACGGGCTGCCGGGCCCCCACCCCAATCTCCAAACAGCACATGGCGAGGGGTGAGGGGCACCAGGGCTTCGCCTGCCTGGTACAGCCGGGATGGGGGGGCGCTCCAGCTGTCATTTTCCTTTCCTGAGCCTGCATTTCCCCTTCTGTAAAATGGACATGGGCCTGGTGGTACCTGCTTCTTGCCGTGGGGGTTACCGAGGGAGATCAAGGGGCTGGGCTGGGTGGGGCCAGGACCTTGCATTTGTCCCCTAGGTCACACCCCTCAGCGTGTAGATAAGGGGGTACAGAGGAGACAGGCCCACGATCCAATGGGGAGGCGCAGGCTCAGATCCTACGGCAGGGCCTCGGGGACGCCAGCCTGCCCCCACCCCCTCCACCCCCCACCCCCGGTGAGGAGCCGGCTGCAGCCTTGCGCTAGGGCAGGGGAGCCGCCTGACAGCTCCGCAGCTCAGGGCCGCTCTCCCACTCAGCCCTTCCGGTGAAGTAATGGGAAACACTCGCCTCTGGCGCCACCCCCAGCCAAGGCACCCCAAAGTGTCTGTAGGGCTGTCGTGGCCCTTCCAGCTGTGAGGGGTGGGAGCCGAGGGTCCTGATCGCCTCAGGGCCCTGCCCAGCCTCACGGCAGGTGTGCAGCTCCTCCCTGCTCAGTTCCCCAGACCCCCCCAGATTCCCAGATGCCCCAAGTCTTCAGACCCCCTCTTGCAGACCCCCACATCCCCACAGTTTCCCAGAACCCCCCAGATCAGCCTTCCCAGGCCCCCAGGTCCCCAGATCCCCAGCCCTTCTGGCTTCTCAGCCTCCTCCAAGTCCCCAGACCCCATGTCCCCCGATTTATGGGGCGCAGCCGCGGGAGGCCGTTTCCGGTTCTCAGGCTTCACGTGACAGGAGCTTATTTATTGCGAAGCTTTGTTTTTGTTGTGTTTTTTGGTCCCTGCCCCCCTTCCAACATCTGCTTCAGGAAAGCTGTCCTCAGGCGCCTGGGAACTGCAAGGACCCCAGGCCGGAAAGAGAACAATCAAATCCAGAGGGGAAGGAGTTAACTCCAGCACATGCACACACACACACACACACACACACACATACACACACACACCCCAGCCCCTCTCCTGCCCCTCGCACAATTCACCAGGAAATAAACAAGAAAGAGGGTTTGTTTCCATTCACCATCAAAAAATACAAGGATTTCCTCTCCTTAGCTGGTCCCAAGAGCCCCCTGGCCCCCTTGGGTCCCCCCCCAAAAGGGGGTCAGGCAGGAAAGGGGCCGTCAAGTTAGTGGGGGCCTCATTTGTCTCCCAGACATCTTGTCCCTCCCCTGGGCGTTTGGAAGCACTGGCAGGGCGGCCCTGGGAGCCAGCGGGAAACTGACCCCACAGAGGCCAGGCTTGTGCAAAGGTCCTGTGGCAGGCAGGTGACAAAGGAAGACGACAAAGCTGCTGGGGGGCAGCATAGAGGTTCATTACACGGAAACCCCTGGTAAGCTCAGAGGCCCTTGGACGTTGACCGTGGGCAGTCCCAGGTGGGCTCTAAGCAAGGATGCCATGCTCTGTTATTATTTTTAGGTACCCACATGGCTGGTGGGTCCCAGATGTCTGACCGAATGCCCTGTACCAGAGATTCGAGGCTAAACCCTACACAGATCCTACGTCAGTGACGTTTTAGGGGGTTGAGGGTGTGGAATGTGACAGTGAGGCTAAGACCATAACCCAACAGGTAAAGGAAATGGGGTGGCCCCTGCTTCCAAGGGGAAGGCCGCGTCGTGGCGCCGTGGGCCCCACGGGAAGGCAGCCTGCCTCCGGGTCAGCCTCTGGACTTGGAGGCAGCACGATGGCACGGGGGAGGCTGCCCTGCCCCGCTCGCCGGGTGACCAGGACTGTGGGTTTTGAGTGGGGCCCCAGAGAGAGTGCTGTGGCGAGGTCAGGCTGGGGCATGAGCTGCCCGTCCCGGCCACACGTCCAGGGAGATCCTGGAAGCCTGCGGTGCCCGATGTAGATGCAGGCACTGGTGAACCCCGGTGAGGAGCTGTGGGACTTCGAATGTTTGCGGGACAACCATGACGTTTGCCAGCAGAGAGCATCTGCAAGGCAGCTCCAGGTGCATTCCAAAGGCTTCTCCTCCCAAATCTGTGCCCCCCAGGAACCTCACAATGTGACCTTGTTTGGAGATAAGGTCCTTGCAGATGTGCTTAGTTATGAAATCGTCCTGGGCTCGGTGTGAGCCTCAGATCTGGGGACAGGCCTCCTTATAAAAAGGGGGGAAGACCCAGAGGAGGCCACGTGGCAATGGAGGCAGAGATGGAAGGACACGGCCACCACCAAGGAATGCCAGGGTCACAAGTAGCTGGCAGAGATGAGGCAGCTTTGTACCCTAGAGCCTCCAGGGGTCGCGGCCCTGCCCACACCTTCACGTCGGCCTCCGGGACTGGGAGAGGACACTTGTCCATGTGGTCAGTTCGTCACAGCAGTCCCAGGAGACCAAGATGCCTCTGGCCAGGGGACATCCGTGGCTGTGACCGGAGCTGCCCATCCTGAGCTGGGCGTCGTTGGGTCCACCGAGTCACGGGGCCTGGGCAGGGATGCCTCCGGGGCCGTCCTTGGTTTTCCCCTCTGGCACCGGGAGATCTCAGGGATCAGCCTGCAGATGGACCTGCGGCGAGGACACAGGTTGGGGGAGCTGCTTTGCCTTGTTTCCTGTGGGGTGAGGCTCTCACTGGGAACCGCCCCGCCGTCTCAGGGCCCGCTCCTGGGGACACTACAATGAAGACCCTGGCGGCTCACCCTCAGTCTGGAGGTCTCGGCCCCGTCTCGGTGGACTCAGGTCCTGGAGAGCCTCATGGTTTTTCGATGACCACATCCTTCTGTGGGTCTGTCTTGTCAGTCACAGCCGCCGAGCACAGAGCTGGGCCCCTAGCAGGCTCCCAGCGAATGTTTGTTGAATGGATGGTGGCTCTACTTTGAGATGGCCCCGGGGAAATGCAGTCTCCGGGTACCGGTGGATAAAGAAGCTTGGGGGGCGGTGGAAGAAGCGTCTTAGGGCAAATGGGTGGGGAAATTCTTCAAGCTGGGATTCAATCGCCTCCCCCCACCACCATATGACTTAAACCTCTGCTGCAGGAATAAAGCAGAGGAAATCCATCCCTGGATGCTGGGCTTTAGGGGAGCAAGGCATGAACCGGGGGCCAGGATGCCCCAGGTAAAGGTGATGAGGAGCATTTTTTTCCAGGCCCGAGGAGGTGGTGCACCCTGGCCTTGGGCTCTCTCCTCTGCCCAAGTCCTGGGGGTCTTGTGCCCCCTTACAGCTGGGGGGCATTGTGGAGAGATGAAATGGTGCAGGGAGAGGCAGCTCAGCCCGTCCCAGGGTCTGGGGGCGGCAAACCCTAATTAAACCCTGAAGAGGTGGGAGGGGTGACCTAGGGAAGGCTTCCCACGGACGGCTAGGAGGGAATATTGGCCACGGACCCCAACAGCCCCTTCTCGCTGCCCAGCAGGCAGGGCCCAGGGCCTCTCACCCTCGGCCTTCTCACCTGTGCAGGGCGTGGGACCAGCGCCTACAGCTACGTGAAACTTGCCCGCGAACCTCCTGCCACGCCGACGGCACCTTCCAAACTGAGCTGCTTTGGAAGCATCTTTGACACATCAAGGGGCGATGCCTTAGACCAGACACAGTGCGACCCCATTGCGAAAGGAGGTGTAATGGTCCAGGGAGGCCCTCACGTCTGCGGCTCGGGGAGAACGCCAGTTTGCCTGGAGAAATCAAATGACGATCCCGCTCTTTCCAGCAAGTCCCGGCATAGGCCCAGGGCCCTCGAGGGCTTGAAAATTGCTTCTGGGAGAAACAAATGCCAGGGAAGGAAGGCCAGCTTCTATTTTGTGCAGCAGGAGAGGTTATAAATGCGTAGGAGAACACTGGACGGGCTCACCCTGGATGGGACAGGCTACCCCTGCCCGGGGAATTACTGGAGATTGCAATTTTCTTCTTGCAAGATTTCTTTATTTTTATTTTATCTTTTTGCATTTCCCAAAGTGCTGCTGGGAAGGTAGGGGGTGTGGTGGCCTGTGAGATGGGCCCCAGGCCGCAGAGTAAGTGGGGAGAGTCTTACCCCAAAGGAAGTGGCGCCTTCGGGTGCCAAGGCCCCTCTAGGGGTCTCTCCTGGCCCAGCAGTGCTGCTTCCCCATCGAGGAACATACTCCTTTCAATCTCCCCCCACCCCGCCCTCTCCCTCCCCCTGCTCCCTCCAGGCCCCTCACGGTGACACTCAGGCATTTTGCAGGGAAAGGGAAGGAAAAAGAAAGGCCTTCGCGGCGGCCCTCTGTAACAAAAGTGATTCTGTGCCTGAGAAAAGGAGAGGGTTATGAGAAAAACTTCCCATTACAGGGTTTTGCATTTGGAGGGAACACGCCGGGCCTTGCGGGGTCGGCCGCAGAGGGGTCTGCACAAAAGCCCCTTTGTTCCCCCCCCTCCAGCGCCCAACAATGGCCCAGAAAGAAATTATCTTTTCAGCAAAAGATTAAGCGGGCGCCCAAGCCCAGGCCAACTCATTTCCATGCTGCGAGCGAGCGCGACTGCTGGTGAGGTGCGAGGGGACCCCTCCCCAGGCCCCACTGGATCCCCTGCCCCACTCCCACCCCAGGTCCTGGTGGGCTTCTTGGAGGAGGAGGCAGTGGTGTCGGCAGGGGTCCCTGCAGGACCGGAGAGCGCAGACCTTCCCCTGCCCCAGGGAGCTGGGGGCCCAGCTGAGGACTGAGGAGGGGGCTCCTCTCAAGGACTGGGGCCTGCTGGGGGCCAGGGGTGCCCGGGGGCTTGGCCCAACCCTCAACAGCCCTGCGTCTTACGTATGGGGAAACTGAGGCCGCAGGCAGGTGCCTGCCCCCTCCAGTGCCTGCCTCTCTGGCAGCCCCTCCCCGCCTTGGGAAAGAGGTGATATCAGAGGGAGGGGCCGGCCACCCAAGCGGCCATCACCCTGGGGGCCAGTGCTGAGCACGAAACCGACCTGCCGCCCTCACCTGCCCTCCTGGCCCGGGCCCAGCTCGCACCCGAAACTCCCGCGTTTCAGCCTTCGCCACGTCCAAGGCAAGTGGGGGCCCCTGAGTCAAGCCCCTCCCAGCAGCAGGACAGCCCCCCCAGCACTCCTGAGAAAGCCCCCTCTTAGATCCCGAGGAAGAGGGTGGGGGCGTCCCCCGCTGGGGCGGGTGGTGAGTCTGCAGGGGCAGGAGGGGGAACAAGTGGGAACTGGCCCTGGCCTGCCCCGTGCACCCAAAGTAGGCTCCAGGCCAGGTCCCCGTGAGTCTGGGGTGAGAGCACCACCCCGGGCCTGTCTCTGCAGCAGCAGGTAGGGGCAAGACAGGGCCTGTGCGGGGGGAGGGGGGTTCTTCTGGCCACGCTCTGCACAGAGCCTTAGTCGCCAGATTGGGAAACTGAGGCCCTTGTCCGAGGAGCTCAGGGTGGGCCAGAGCTGGAAGGGGGCTCAGGGGGCTCCCCTCTGCTCTCTCCTGACCCTGGGCACTTCTCTCCTCCCCCGCTCCACCCTCCCAGGGGCGGTGGGGGGGGGGTGCCCAGGCGGCAGGAAATTGGAAATCAGAAAGGCCCATGGACTGTGGGGATGGGCCAGGAGGGAAGGAGGGGCTGGACTGGTGGGACAGCGGCACCCACCCTGGGGCTCGGGGCTGCCTCGGCTTTCCCTCCCTGTGGGTCCATCTGCTCACCTGGTCTGTCCTGGGTCACCTGCCCCCTCTCCCTACCGTGCCTGACTTGTGTCCCCTCCAGGTGGCCTTTGGGAAGCTCCTCTGAGTGCTGGGGCCCAGCCACTGCCCCATTTACAGATGGAGAAACTGAGGCCCAGCCACGAGGGAATGGCTCGTGGGGAGTGGGAGAATCTGAACCCAGGCTGTGGGCACAGGGTGTAGTCAAGGGGCCGTGAGTTACCCCTTAGCCTTGCGGCATCGCTTGTGGTCACATGGGGATTGGGGTCACCCTGTCCCCCACCCCCAGAGCTCAGCACGGGGTCTGGGTGTCCTGCATGGCACTCACCCTGCCCTCCCCCCAGACTCACAGGAGCCCTCTGGACAGACAGAGGGACGCACCCACCATAGCCCACACTGCTTGGGGCAGAGACAGGTGCCGTGGGGTCGGGCAGGCGGGAGGAGACAGGGGCCATTCCTGGGGTGCGTGCCAAGACATCCCCGAGGCCAGTCGAAACCAGGCAGGGGGGCTGGTCCTGAGCCTCCGGCTCTGCCCTGCCCCCTTCCCTGGTCACACACCCCCAGCTGCCCCGCCCTGAGGAGCGTCCCTCTTGTGACTATGACTGTCACTGGTGGGGCCCCTGCCTGGCAGCATGGAGTGTTCCGGTAAATCCTCACATGCCCTGGGGTTCCTTGGGTCCAGCACCTGCTGCCCCCACCCACAGGCTCCAAATGTCTTGGGAAGATGGTATGGGAGGAGCCGTTGGGGGGCTGATGCTTCCAGGCTCTTGTCCCTTCTCACTGGGTCTTCTCACATGGGGCTGGGGGAAGCCGCCTTAGCCTTGGCAGTGAGGTGGGCAGTGATGGCACCAAGGCCCCTTGTCCCTGTGGGCACAGGCCATGCCGCCGAGGCAGAGCAGACCCCACCAGACAGCTTGGAACCGGGACTTTCCCCTGCCCACCTGCCTCTCCCTTCCCCCAATGGGCCTCGATTTCCTTCCATGAGACAGCCCCACAAACCCCTCTGGTGGTCCCCAGATGTCAAAGGTCAGAGCCTGCAGGGCCTGACGTGTGGGCGCCCCTCTGGAGTCCTCTCTGACCTCTGTGGGTGGACGGGCAGCTGAGGGTGGGTGGCGCCTGCCAAGTCCAGAGCTCAGGGCTCGCACCCAGCCTTGGTGCTAGCCAACTGCGGCTGAATCCCACGTGGCCTGAGCCCACAGAGCCAGCAAGGCCGGCGCACACGTGCGTGCCCCCCTTTCCCACCAGACGCCCCGGCAGGGAGGCTGTGTCCTGGCAGCGTGCGCAGGCGGGTGTGCTGCCCGGGCAGCTCCCGCAGCTCCCAGCCTGGGTCGGTGGTGCCCCCTCCCCCAGAGGCTCCTGGAGACCCCCAGCCAAGAATGGGGGTCGGTGGCAGGGAAAGGCTCTCCTGGGGTTGGGGGTGCTTTGCGGGACAGCCCTGGGCACTGGGGGGTGGGGGCTGGCAAACAGAGCCTCCCTCTCCAGCCCAGGAGCTGCCAGGCTGGTGTAGGCGACAGACATCAAAGGGGAGTTCCCCCCAGAGACCTGGCTAAATACATCGGGCCCAGGTCTCCACCTGGCAGGGAACCATTCACCCTCCCTGTGCGCCAGCCCGGTAGACTTCCCAGCGGAGACGGCCGAGGGGGCAGACGAGCTCAGCCCTCCTAGGTCCCCTCAGAGGCAGGGGACACGGGCTCTAGGTAGGCCGAGGGGCTGCTCTCCGCCACCCCACCCCCAGCCCCTCACTCCTGAGCCCTCGAGGGAACGGGCTTGCCAGGCCAGGCACAGAGTCTCGGGGCAGTGATTTTCGGAGCGGGGGTGGTGTCGGTGAGATGCCCTGGGGGAGGGCGGGCGGCTAAACAGGTGGAGGCAGAACACCTGCCAGCAGCCTGGGAACGTGGGAACCGAGCTCGGCGGGGAGCTGGCAGCCCCTCTGATCCACAGGGAGGAGGAGGCAGCCTGAGGTGCAGGGAGCCACGGGACCATGGGGGGCTGGAGGCCCCACGGGACTCCAGATGGGCCTCTTGCCCCAGTCTGGCTTAACCCTCCCTCCCACAGGGCAGCCCACACCTGGGCTCTAGATATGTCCTCTGGGCACTCTCACCTGGCCCACCCCGTGAAAGGAGGCCTCACCCGTGGAGGTGGGGGGCCGGCCCTCCTCGGAATTCCCCACCATCCCTCAACAAGGTTCTGTTGCTCTGGGTTGAGCTGTGCTGTGTGTGGTTAGAAGTCTCTCACACTTTAGCAAGAGTGCTCCGCTGTCTCCACCCTGCCCTGATGCGCCCCCTGGGGCCCTTCCTAAAGGCAGGGACCGCAAAGTACTCAGACCACTTTCTGAGAGCCCCTTTTTCATCTAGGACACCCTCCCTGTCTGTGACCGCCACTCAACAAGCCCTTGGTCCTTCCAGCTGAGGGTCTCGGCCCTGGGGAGAGGGGATTCGGAGAGGCCCTGCAGCCCCTCCGCAGAGCCCCAGCCACAGGCCAGGCGCAGCCTGGTGGCTTGGTCGCAGCAGCTGCAGCTGCTGGAGTGCATCCACCTGGGAAGTGGCAGGGTGGGCTCTTGCCAGGTGGACAGGGCCAGCGTCTGCCCACGCAGGTGACTGTGGCTGTCCCCCAGTGGCAGTGCTCCTGACACAGGGCTTTGCTGGGTACTTGGGGTTGAGCTATTGTGAGTTGTAGAAACGAGGCCACGGGAAGCCGAGCACGACCCCAGAGCTCCGCAGCCAACTGTTCTCAGCAGGGATTTGAGTCCAGGTGCCAGGCTCTTCCTGGCCCTGGGCCATTCCTGAGGGCCCCTGCAGGGGCCTGATCCCATTGTTAGCACTGCCTCATGCACCCCATTCTCATCTGCTGCCAGGCTGCTCCTGGAAAGTGCAGAGGGAAGGGAGAGTGAGAGGGGCCCACAGGGCCTCAGGGAGCCTTATCAGCCTCCAGTTCTAGGCCCTGTCCTGCTCAGGAACCTTCCATGGCTCCCCTGTGCTCACAAGATCTAAACTCCCCCCAGAGAGTTAGCCTACCCCCTAATTCGCTCACTCTAGCCTCATCTCCTGTCCCTCCTGTCCCTGGGTTCCCTCTTCTGCACTCCAAGCACACCTCCTAGTCTCCCACTCTACACCTGGAGCTACCTCCTCCATCTTCTGGGCTGGTGAGCCTCCTCCTCCAGGAAGCCCACAGCCACAGCCCTTTGCCCTGAGCTCCTCGGGCTTATTTACACGGCAGTGTGGCCGGGTGCTCCAGCTCCCCTGGGGAGGGGAGGGAGATTTTCTGAGGGCTCCTCCCTGGCGAGTCAGTGGGGAAACTGGGAGCAGACCCCAGGGCTGCGTCAGACAGGCTCTGAGAGGTGCTGCAGGAGGGGCCTGGGCGTTCCCGCCGTGTGGGTGCACGCTCCCAGCCGCTGCCTCAGGCTCCATCTGGGCTCTGGGCCTGCCCGAGACCTGCCTCCCGGCTGCGCTTGCTGCCTCTCAGCTCTTCCCCTGCCTGCGGCTGCCAGTCCCTTCCCAGGCCTGGGGACCTGCCTCTTCAGGCAGCTGCACTGCAGATCGCACAGCCTGGGACGCAGGGCCGGGAAACCCGGAGCGAGGGGCAGCTGCAGGGCTGGTCAGAGCCCATGCCTGGGGGGCCGGGGGCATTAGAAGAGGGACACTCGGGGCCAGGACCCCCTGTGCTGTGAACTTAGACCTCCCGACTCTGGAGCAGCCCAGATTAGCAGTGCCCGAGCTCCTAGCCGCCGACTTCTGGGCCTAGGGCAGCACTAGGGGCTGGGGCAGGAGGGGCTCAGGGAGCTGTGAGCCGAGGGTCAGCAGGTCCCAGGCGCCAAGTCCCCAGAGCCTCTAGGGCCGCACACCTTCCTGGCATGGCCTCGTAGCACCCAGGACCCAAGAGGCTGGTCCCAGCCGTGGGTTCCTGGTGCCACATGAAGACAGTCTGTTCGTGCAGAGCCATTGGCACTCCGGCACGCGCTTTCTTCTCTGCCCCTGCGGTGCCAATTCTGGATGGGCGCATTCGTTCATTTAACACGTTCGTGGAGCTCCGGCTGGGTGCAGACGCTGGGGAGAGCTGGGGGGTCGGGGGGAACCAAAGTCAGAGAGGGGTTCATACTCCCCTGCCCCCAACCTGCGGGGCTGCTCTTTGAGGGCAGGACTGGAACCCAGCCGGGCCTCAGCTGCCTGGCGGCAAGGCCGTGTACCTGCCTCTCGTACCTAGGTGGGACTGGCAGGCCAGCTGGCCCGGGGTCAGTGGGGGACCTCTTTAGAGGCCAAGCCCAGGGGCAGAGAGCTGTGCCGGCCTCAGGGGACATGGCCAGGGCAGCTGCTCACAGCAGCCTTGGGTTCCCTCTGCCCAGTGGTAGCTGAGCTGCAGGTCTCAGGTGGGGTCCCCAACTTTGCCCAGCCCCTGGGCCTCTGGGAAGGCTCTCCTCTGCCTGGGGCGCTCCCTGCTGTCCCCTTCACCGCCACCTGTCCCTCTTTAGACCTCATCTAAGACACAGCCCCCCAAAACTTTCCTGACCCCTCCTCACCCTTTCCAGACAGGTGGACTCGGGGCCCCCAACCCTAACCCTGCAGCGGCCCCACTGTGCTTACTTGTCTTTTCTCTTCTAATTGGCCTTGCCGGACCCCGAGCCCGGACTCCGTGAAGGCCATGACCCCATCGTCCCTGGGGCCTCCCACCTCCCGCCCTGTGAGAGTGGATGGAGAAGTACCAGGTGGCTGCCCTGTGAGCGAGAAGGGGATACAGGGGTCCGTCTGTCCCCTAGAATGAGGCTCCAGGCCTGGGGGTAGCAGACAGTGGCTGCTCCTGGGATGCCTGGAGCCGCAGCGGTGCCCAAGGAGGCAGTGGGCAGGGAGGGCCCGGGACTCCTGGACAGCCCAGCCTCTGGACTCCTGCCCCACTCTGGCCAGGAGGAATGCCCGCTTGTCCTGGCAGCATCATGGGGACAGGCCTGGGGAGGCCAGGAAGAAAGAGACCAGCAGGGGAGGGGTCCCACCCGGTGGCTGGCCTCCCGGGAAGGTGGGGCTGTCCCTGGGGGCACGTGAGCCCAGCCTGACCCTTCCTGGCCAGCAGGGCCCCTCGCCGGCTGCGTGCATTGACCCTCCCCAGGTCCCTGGACACCCACCTCTTGGCTCTGGGCCTGGGTCCGGTGGAGAAGGCGTGAGAGCGCGAGGAGAGGTAACTGGGGAGCCAAAGGGTGGCCCCAGGCACACCAGGGGAAGGCATCTCGGGAAGGCGGTGGACACAAGAGCCTGTGCGTGTGTGTGTGTGTGTGTGTGTGTGCATGGATGGGCTGCCGGGCTCCCCTCACCCCTCCCACCCTCGTATCCAGGTTGTTCCCTGATGTGGTGCGTTGCCAGGTGACCTCCCACCCTGCTGTGGGGCAGCCGTGGTCCCTGGGAGCCATGGCTCAGCCCCAGGCGTCCAGAACGTGGGAGTCTTACCCCAATCCAGCCTTCATATCCCCTGCAGAGCCCCAGCCCAGAAGCCCCTCCAGAAAGGACTTTAGAGGGCCTGGACAGGGGTAGCTCTTCCCCAATGCTGAGTCTGTCTTCTTGGTATCCCTTCACCCCGAGAGAAGCCTGGCCTGGAGCAGATACTGAATGGATCCGGGCTAAAAGGATGGGAAGATGGGAGGATGGATGGATGGGTGGGTGGGTGGGTGGATGGATGGACGGGTGGGTGGATGGATGGATGGACGGACGGGTGGGTGGGTGGATGGATGGACGGGTGGGTGGGTGGGTAGACAGAGGAGTAGATGAATGAACGGATGAGTGAAGGAGCAGATGAACAAATGCCAGGCCCTGGGGAGCCCTCTGGAGTTCAGTTCACTGGGAAAGCAAGACAGTTCCTAAGAATCACTACTCAGTGTGGTCAGTGCTGAGATGGGGGATGCACAGGGCATGTGGGGTTCAGGGAGGCCTCACAGAAGCCCCCTTCTAGGCCTGAAAGACGAGCCAGAGTTCGCAGCTGCGGTGGGAGGAGCAGAGATGTTGGAGGCAGGGGCATGGTGCAGCAAGGCTCAGGGTGCAGGCGGCAAGGGGGGGGGGGGCGGGGCGGGGAGAGCCGCAGGCCCGCAGCCGGCCTCCCCACCACCCTCTCCTCCCGTGGGTCCTCCCTCTCCTGCACAGACCCCATCCCCGTGAAGATGAGAGGATGGGAGGAGGGGGCTTGGACGAATGTTCTGGTCCTATGCCGGCCCTCGAGGGAAGGCTGCTGTCCATACCTGTCCCCTCGTCTCCTTCGACACCCAAGCCCTACAGCTCTCCCCAGCCACGTGCCACCCAGTGTGGCGGGGGTGCTGGGCTCAGGCCACGGAGGCGGCTGTGCCTGGCCGAGGCCCCCTCGAGGTGCCCTGCTCCCCAGGGAAAGGACACGTCCCAGGGCTGACCGCGCACTCCTGCTTGGAGGCTCTTGGACTGCCCTTTGTTGTGCAGACAGGAGTGGCCACAAGGTGGCAGTTGGTCCTGGGATCGGGTGGAGGGCTCCACTGAGCCCCAGGGTCACCCCAGGGCCCTGGAGCTGACCCGAGCAAGGCCTCCCCCGACTTGGTTTCCTCTTGGTCTGCAGACTCATGAGGCCTGGTCTAGGGGCAGCCCTGGGGCCCGGTCCAGCCTCTCCCCCCGTGGGGATGGAGGTCAGAGACACTGCTTGGGTCGCGTCCCGGGAGGACGGCCAGATGTGACCCCAGGGTGTGTCCAGCAACTGGTTTTACCTGTGTGTGTGTGTGCGCGCGCGCGCGGGGGTGAAACTTCCCTCCTAATTACAGCCCTGGACCTTCTCATCCGTACCCCTCCACCTCGAACCTTCCCACTTCAAAGCCCGCTGGCCCCCAGGCAGGGAGGGAAAGTTTCTGGGTGTCTGTGTCCCTTCCCCCCACCCTGGGCGGCTGGGCCGAGGATGCCTGCTGTGGGGGATTGGCACCTCGGTAGCTGCACCCCAATCCCTTTCCCCAGTTCCTCTGGCTCCAGCGGCCCTCCTGACTTTAGGGCACCCAAATTTATGGATGCACCTGCCTTGGCCAGGGCCCTGCCCTCAGGGTGCGCCCCTCCAAGACCATAGGCCCAAGTTGGGGGCAAGGAAGGGGTGTGCTGCCCAAGGCCAGGATGCCAACGGGCAGGGCCAAGGCTGGCCACAAACTCTGGGCAGGGCAGCCGACCCCCATTGAGGCCCAGGGGTTTGGGGAGGTGGAGCCCAGGGTTCCCAGGCCCTGGATCAAAGGAGGTGCCAGCCGGGGGCTAATTATGGAGGGGTGGATACAAGCCCAGGGAGGCTCCGTGGGCAGGGCTGAGGGCACTGACACCTCAAAGCTGTGGGGTGGGGCCTGTCTGTCCCTTCTCACCCCAGGGAGGCTGGTGCGTCCCCAGGGACCTGGGAGGGAGGGGATGCCAGCTCCGAGCCTGGAGCAGAGGGCACTGTACTGGGTCACCAGGCAGAGTCAGCCTGAGGAGCTGCCAGGGTGGGAAGGCCTGCTGGTGGCATCAATAAAGGTCGAGCGTGCAGAACACGGGAGGTGATCGTCCTCTACCCTGTACCTTCCAGGCCAAACATCACCCATGCCCCAGGCCTGGTCTGTACCACCACCCGAGAGGGCCATCTCCAACCCAGCACCACACTGTCGGGCACACGGTCCATGCCAGGGACAGGGCTGGGTCACCTCTGAGTGCTCTACCCAGCCCGAGGCAGCACAGAGGAGGCCAGTCTTCCGTGGAGACTGAAGCCAGTCTCCCCAGCCCTTGCCTGTGGCCTCCACCTGGCAAGAAGGAAGGCTCCCAGGATCCCGGGGCTGGTGTGTGGGGGGTGACAGGGGGGTGGCCCTTGAAGTGGCTCCCACAGAGCAGCCTCCACCCTCACTCCACAGCCAGGCCCTGCCACCGGCTGCCCTGTCCGCGTCCAATAAAACTCCAAGCATTTGATCCCACATTCCCAGGGTCCTGTCCCAGCCCGCGCCCGTCACCTGCCCCAGGCTCTGGCAGAGGTGGGGGTGGGTGCCTGGCAGCCTCCCTCTCCCGCGTTCCCCGTGGTTCTAACCCTCTGTGGCTCTGTCTCTGAGACAGAGTGACCTCTCTGCACCTCTGCCTGGGTCTCTGCATATCTCCCTCCGGCCTGGAGTGTCCCTGCACCTCTCCAGCCCTCTGCACCTCTCTATTTCTTCTTGTGGCTCCCCTCCCCCTCAGCCTCTCCGGCTCCCCCCCCCCCCCAGCCCCGCCCCAACCTGCCCCGAGGCAGGCCCCACTGCCTGGGAAAACAGAACCTGTAGGGTTTCATTTGGCGGGGACGGATGACAAATGGGCTGGGGCCATCCCCTCAGGGGGCGAGGGGCTCACAGCTGTCCCAGTGCCTCGGCAAATGTGTGCTTGGGGCCTCCTGGCCCTCCCCTGGCCTGTCCTTCGGGGCCACTGAGTCCTGCTGGCTGCGCCTCCTCCTCGGGCTGCAGCCGGAGGGCACATGGGGGGCAGGAGGTCAGGCCCCGGAATCCGGCGGCCCCTGGGGTGCTCTGGGTGGGGGGGACCGGCTGTGGGATGGAGCCCCAGAGCTGACAACTCCCATTCACAGCCCCCATCGTGCGCGCCCGAGGCCACCGGGCAGGGCGTGCTGGAGGGAACCTGTGGGGAGCGGGCCCAGACCCAGTGCTGGGCGCTTGGCCGCAGCTGCAAGCTCGCCCACCAGACCCTGTGGCTGCCCTTTCAGCGGTTCACAGGAAATGCCTACAGTGCGGGGGCCCACCCACAGCTACACGCTTGAATGTACAGTGGCCGGCTGCTGGCGGTGCCACCTTCCCCGACGGTGCCTGCCTGCCAGAGGCTCCAAGATTTCATGCCAGGCCCAGGGCCCAGGAGAGATACCGTGTGCCCTGGAGAGATGCTTGTGCCCGGGAGAGATGCCATGTGCCTGGGAGAGATGTGCGTGCCTGAGAGAGACACTTGTGCCTGGGAGAGATGCCGTGTACCCAGGAGAGATGCCATGTGCCTGGGAGAGATGCATGTACCTGGGAGAGATACTGTGTGCCCTGGAGAGATGCGTGTGCCCGGGAGAGATGCCATGTGCCCGGGAGAGATGCCATGTGCCTGAGAGAGATGCATGTGCCCTGGAGAGATGCGTGTGCCCGGGAGAGATGCGTGTGCCTGGGAGAGATGCGTGTCATGTGCCCGGGAGAGATGCCATGTGCCTGAGAGAGATGCATGTGCCCTGGAGAGATGCCGTGTGCCCGGGAGAGATGAGTGTGCCTGGGAGAGATGTCATGTGCCCGGAAGAGATGCCATGTGCCCGGGAGAGATGCCATGTGCCTGAGAGAGATGCATGTGCCCTGGAGAGATGCGTGTGCCCGGGAGAGATGCGTGTGCCTGGGAGAGATGCGTGTCATGTGCCCGGGAGAGATGCCATGTGCCTGAGAGAGATGCATGTGCCCTGGAGAGATGCATGTGCCCTGGAGAGATGCCGTGTGCCCGGGAGAGATGCGTGTGCCTGGGAGAGATGCCATGTGCCCGGGAGAGATGTCATGTGCCCGGGAGAGATGCCATGTGCCTGAGAGAGATGCATGTACCCTGGAGAGATGCCGTGTGCCCAGGAGAGATGCGTGTGCCGGTCCTGGGCTTGGGGACAGCAGGGTCCTGGCTGGAAAGCAGCTTCTCTAGGAACAATCTGGCAAGTGGTTTGATCGGGTGAGGGACACAGTGGCTGGGCCACGCTGTGGACACCCAGACCCCACTTCCTTTTTCTGAGGGAGGTGTGGACACGGAGGTGCCAAGGTGTGGCATCTTCGGGGTGGTTCCGGGGCCCACCAGACCGGCCTGGTGGGAATTGATGGCATCCGGCTCAACCTCTCCCAGCTCCCCCAGGGATGGGGCTGCCCCACCCCAATACACAGCTGAAGAAGCTCCCTCTGCAATCCCCGCAACCCAACCCGGAGGGGCAGCTGGAGGGCAGCTGGGACGGGAGCGTGGCCCAGTGGGCTGAGCCAGCCAGGGAGGCTCTGCTGGCATGTGTTCCCGGCCCGCACTGGGGGTGGGGGACCTGGGGGCCAGGGGCGGCCGTTTGCCTCCACCCTACGGGGCCAGCAGGACGGACCCAGCCATTCCTGGGAAGCAAATGGGCAGGGTCTCTGCCCAAATGGCCACTGAGTGTCCTGCCTTGGGGGACGGGGCCACACTTGGCCAAGACTGGGGAGGCCTGGGGAGAGCCGTCTGGCTGGGCACCTCCCTGGGTGCTGGGGTGGGTGACCACTTCCGGGGGTGGGGGAGCCGCGTCCCACGCCCCCCACCCCCAGGCCCTGCCTGGCACGTCCAGGGAAGAGCTCAGAGGGCCCAGAGCAGATCAGGAGTACAAGGACCAGCCCCGAACGCTGGGTCCGCACGCAGGAGCCAGCTCTGCCCCCCAGGCTGCTCCTAGCCTCAGCTTCCTCACCTGGAAGTGGGGATGGCAGGCCCAGCCCCCGGTGTCTTTGGAGGAGAGGCCACAGGGTCACGGGAGACAGGGTGATGACCTGCTCCCTCACGCCAGAACCCTTTTATGCCCACCCCCATGTCCCCCGTGCCCCCTTGTGCCCCCCGTGCCCCCGTGCCCTCTCTGCCAGGCCCCACCTTCCACGACCCTCTCTTTCTTCTTCTTTTTTAAAATGATTCATTAATTGGATTTTTGTATTAGGGCAGTTGTGGGTTTACAGGAAAACCATGCATGATGTACAGTTCCCACTTCCCTCTCTCCCACACGCAGGGTCCCTGCTGTTAGTGTTTTGCATTAGTGTGGTGCCGTCCTCATAATTGATGAGCTGATATTAATGTATCATTAATTATGGTCTAGAACTTACATTAGGCTTCACTCTCTGTGGTGTGCAATACTGCTTTTTTTATTCTGGTAACTGTATGCAAAGTGAAAGTTCCCATTTTTAGCCATTTTCAAGTACAGCACAATGGCATTAATTAACTTTACCATGGCACACCTCTGTCGCCTGCTAGCACCAAGGCTTTTCCCGCACGCCAAACAGAAACAGCACGCTCTGCACTGTGACCCCCTAGTCCCCACCCCCACCCCAGCCCCGTACACTGTGCTATAATTTTCTAACTACCAGTCTGAATATCCTAATTATTTCATTTCAGTGTCCTTTTGTGTCTGGCTTATTTCACTCAACATAATGTCCTCAGGGGTCATCTCTGTGGTGGCAGCGATCAGAACTTCCTCCTTTTCCTGACTGAGTAATATTCCGCTGTGCATATAGACTGCCATTCATTTCACCACCGTCGTGGCTTCCATGCTTTGGCAGTTGCGGTGATGCCTCCTGAGAACACTGCTGCACAACATCTGCTCGAGCCCAGCTCGCGGGTCCTGTGGACGGACAACAGGAAGCAGGATTTCCGGGTCATGTGGTGATTCTATATTTAACTTTCTGAAGAACCACCAAACTGTTTTGCATGGTGGCAGCTCCGTGCTACATTCCCATCTCCAGTGGAAGAGGCTCCTGCTTTTCCACATCCTCAGTAGAGCTTGTTATTTTCTGTTGTTGTTTTCTTAATAGTAGCCATAGTGGGTGTGAGGTCGTATCTCATTGTGGTTTCGATTTTCATTTCCCTAATGACTAATAATGTTGAACATCTTTACATGCACTTATGGGTCATCTGCATATCTTTGAAGAAATGTCTCTTCAAGCCCTTTTGCTCATTTTCAAAACTGGGTTGTTTGTCTTTTTGCTGTCGAGTTGTAAACATTCTTTGTATTTTATGGATATTAA